>NC_091058.1:14956405-16288071 GCF_000393655.2 Nicotiana sylvestris
TCAGTTGTTTTGTAGTAATTTCCCATTCTTTAGTTGAGATGATTTTTGCTCGCTCGCCCGCTCGACGCTTGCGTTCCTGTTTGAGTGAACAGCAGAAGGTGAGCCAACATGATATTCTCCTTCCCCCGATTCGAGGAGTTGGTGAATGAGGGTGGATCTATAGCGTTGCTTGTTTTGCTTGGTGTTTCGATGGCTGATGGGGTGGTTGCTTCTGAATTCGGTAGCCGTATTCAGCTTTCTTTCCCCTCATTTTTCAATCCTTGGCCCCGCGCGGTTTCGGGCTTGCTTTGGCTGGTTCCTGGGCTGCCCCGCGTGCGGGGGAGGATGCTGGTTGTAGCTTCCGTTTGCATGTAGCATCATGATCTAGTTTGGCATGTGAGGTTTACTTATCGCTCTTTTCGGTGGTTGATCATGTTTACGGTTTTGGATCTGGAAGAGACTAGAAAATTTCACTAAGAAATCCCCACAGACGGCGCCAAATTGTTTGACCAAAAGATACTGAAACCTTTTTGATTAAATCAACTAATGAAGATGAATAGGTAAATCTTAGTCACACACAGTAAATTCCAGATCTACAAACGGATAAGAAAATAATGCATGAGACAAAAATAGGGGCGATCAATCTCATTGATCTTTTTCATTTCTTTTTCCACCAATTGATGGAGATAATCTGTTTACATAATGAGTGGAAGATTGTTTTATCTTCCTTTTGCTAAGAAGATTATAGAGGAGAGGAAAGAGAGAAAAAAGCCCCTCTTTCTAGGAAGGTTCCCTCCCTATATATAGTCATGGAGTCCTTGTACGTTCTTTGGTCAAGACACCTTCATACCACGTCTGTTTCCGTCGTCCCCTGAGTATTGTTGTTCGACTTAGCGAGCACTGTGAGTACGTGGTTTGAAACAAATCATGGCGTCTTTCGCTATCCCGTCGCTTGGAGGGGATCCCAGTTGAATCGACCACAACGATCAGATTTTGACCAATTCAAACTGTCACTTGTTTTATTCAAATATAATGGCAACAAACATGAGGTAATCTAAAATCATTTACATTTTCTCATGTTCGAACTTTTTATGCTACCCAAATTTACTTGGGACTAATTTTCTCTTTTTAATGAAAGAAAGTAAAAGTTGCCTGGTTTTATTGAAAAGGACAAAAGGAAACAATAATCAGAGGGTGACTTGAGACTTGTCCGATGCTTTAATGACGAGGTAAAGGAAATGGAATAACTCAAACTGCAAACAAGAAGACCATATAGATAATATGTGTTATCTAGTTTTTTATAATATATCTGCCATTATTATCAAAAAAAAAAAATGTGGATAGAAAGCAATTGGGGTTGGACATTGGTGTTTTTTAATTTGAAATATAAAGATCTCTTCACGACTACCACCTACTCCGATAAAAACAAACGGAAGAGTTTGATGATTTTTCGTAGTACTACAAATAGTATTCATTAGACTGCTACAGTATAATTTTATCACTAATTCTGGCAAAAGAAAAGAATTTACATTCTGCATCTACTTCAATTGCTGGAATATGATAATAATGCCATAGATAGAGATTATATCATATCAAAATGGAGCTTTCAATTGATTATTTTCTGTAATCAGAAAAGAACATGTCACTAAGAAAACGAGGGAATATGAAAAACGTTATGCGGAAAGGGTTTGCGCAAAAACTTGGTTGAATAATTATGGCCTTTTATTTTATTTTTTAAAAAAAATAAGAAATTGTAAGTGGTTAGTGAAAGAAGATTGTTTGATTGAAAAAGTGTCTCAAATATAACTTCCTTACCCAAAATATTGTTTTCAAGCAAATAACTTTCTCAAATTAGTTTTCAAGCTCAAAAGTAGAAACTCGAATCTTGAGAAGGAGGAAGAAATCATTTTAAAGTCTAGTATGACAGAGGTCACAAAAAAAGAAATCAACTTTGCTTTCAACATCAACGTGCAAAATTCACCGCATCTACTCTTGCCCTTGTTAAAGCAAAAGCATTATTCTCTCGTTAGTTCAACAAACTTTATGGTATTCTAACAAGTTAGTATATACTTCATATTCAAAATTCCACGTTGGTTTGTAACGTCGCAGCAGCATGAAAAAAGAATGAGAAAAGAGAAGAGATATTAGAAGCAAGGATTTAACTTACATATACTTAAGGGTCGTTTGGTTTGAATACGGTTTATGGGGATAAATTATGCTGAGATAAGTTATGATGTGATTAGTTATGCTGAGATTGTTTCTTATCCACTGTTTGGTATGTTGTATCAAAAATGATAATTGCATAATTTCTAAGAGGGTATAAGTTATCCCGGTGCTAATTACCACACCCTCTATAAGGTATAAGTTACCCAGTATTAATTTTAATCCCGGGATAACTTATACCTAATTTGCTAACCAAACAAAGTATTAAAGTGGTATTAAATTTTTATACCAGCACTATACCTTCTTATACCTCGTACCAAACAATCCCTTACAATGTAAATAAATTTTATAATATTTTGCACCAAATAACCTCTTATATTTTAAGATAATAATCTCATTTATATATGGAAAGTCTCTATATTTATTTTGAAAATGCTAAACTTTTTTTTCCATATTAATATTATAGAAATTAAACTCAAAAACGAAAAAGGAAAAAGAAAAGAACAAAGAAGAGAGTAAAAAAGGAGAACGATGAAAGACAGAAAACAAGGAAACCTAGCACAGCAGCGCCATTGTTTACGCGTAGCCGGTAATTAAGGGAGTAATTTAGTGTGTCATAATTACGGCTAATAGCAACGTATATTTGTTTTTCCATAGAAAATGACAGTTATAAACTGACAAAAGAATAAGATCGGAGAAGACAACTAGCGAACTAGACTAAAATATTCCAAACGTAGTGTAGGGTCTATGACTAATGATTGTCTGTTTACAATTGTTGTGCAGAGACCACAAAACCGAAAAAAACCTCATCCTTGAACATGGGCTTCATGATGTTTTCTTTGACTTAGCTTCTCGATAACGTTCTTTCACACGTACAGAAGAAGGTTTATTTATCTTTATTCCGCACAATAATTAATTTGTTTGACGTAAATGCTGAGTCCATCACTATTCATCAAGTCTTTTTCTTTAGGCCTCACCATGTTGTGTCTTTCTTGTTCAAGATTCTGATTTACTAAACGAAATCAAGAAACGACTATTTCGAAGTCGCACCCACGTTCCCCATTTGCCCACATTTCATTTGTTTAGTACAGCTTCACCATTTCTCATGTTCTAAGGTTCCTACCTGTAATTGAGCAAGACCCAGAAGTCTAAGAGAGAGCAGTGGGTTAAGAGGTAAGTCTGAGTTTTGAACTACTAACATTGTATTAAGCTTTCTTCTAATGACAATTTGAGGGATCTGGGTCTGTCAAGTTTACCTTAACTACTGAATCTGGGTGCTGTTGACTTCAGTTTTAGTACATTCTTGCAATCTGTTGATCTGGGTTATTAATATTTTCTTTATTTTAGGGTTTATAGCAGTAGTTTTGGCTTCAAAGGTTGAATCTTGGCCAATAGTGCGACTTCATTTTGAGGCTTTCATATAGTGGAGATATAGTGTTTGAGGAAAAGGGTTTTGCATTCTTGGATCATCAACTGGGATTTAGGCTATTTGTGTGCAAATGAGGGGTTTTGAGAAATTCCAATGTGGAATTTAGAGGTTTACTGTACAATTCCTGATTAAAGTTGAGACCTTTATTGAAAATGGCCTCTCCAGATTCTTCCCCTTCTGTTGTTCCACTCCCAGTTTTCCCTGCAGCTTCACCTTCAAATTCTAGTTCTAGTACATCCCCTCCTCCACCTCCAGACTCTTCAGCTCCACCTCCTCAATTCTCTTCTCCACCAGCTCCGCTTTCTCCTCCTCCATCAGAGTCAAAATCACCACCACCTGTAGAATCTCCTCCACCTCCTTCGCCACCACCTCCGACAGCAGCAGCACCACCACCGTCAGTATCGCCGCCGCCACCGCCCTCACCACCACCACCTTCTCCTAAGGCTCCTCCGCCTGCCAGTGCCCCACCTCCAGTTTCATCTCCACCCCCTCCATCACGAGAATCTCCTCCTCCAGCCCCTCCTCCTTCCCCACCTTCTCCCCCTCCAGCAGTTTCACCTTCCCCTCCACCACCAGTGAAAAATCCATCACCACCCCCTGATTCTCCACCACCACCACCTGTTGTAAATCCGCCACAAAACTCCCCTCCACCTGCTGTATCAACACCCCCTCCAGCTTCACTGCCCTCTGCTCCTCCACCTGTCCCCTTAACATCTCCACCCCCTTCTATTTCTCCTCCTGCTCCTCCTAATAATGCATCTCTAGCTGGAGCTCCCCCTCCATTACCTGTGCCTCGCCTTCCTACAGAGAAGCCCACAGCTAAATCAACTACCCCTAACCCTGCTATCACTGCAGATTCAAGCCCCAGAAATGGTGGGGGAAATAGGACTGGAGGTGTAGTGGCAATTGGTGTTGTTGCTGGGTTTTTGGCCCTTAGCCTGGTGATTCTTGCTGTCTGGTTTACACGGAAGCGAAAGAAAAGAGAGAGTGCATTTAATCTCAATTACTTGGGACCCTCTCCATTTGCCGCTTCCTCACCAAATTCAGGTATTGCTTTGCATAGGTTCTTGAATTTCCTTATGGATTGTTGTTGTGTAGAATTTGTTTATTGGCTAAATCATTCTAATTTGTCAGAGTGGCTAAATGCATCCATCCTTTACCGAACTCTTCCTTGCATGGATTACTGTAGTGGTGACAAGGAACTATTGCATTTGAACCATAATGATCATTCTTTTCTTGAGAATGGTAACATTTGTATTAATAAAAAGGCACTATGGGAGTGCAAAGCCATAATGATCATTCTAATAGAAGGCATTTGCTTTAAAATGGTATATAAGCTCTGTTTTTTGAAATTACAGATGGCCCATCTGTATTACTATTGGAATAATACTTTTGCTTCTTTGCATGAAAATTTACTCTATCCTTTTTCCTTCTGCTACAGAGTTGAGTGCAGGCGCACACAGTAAAATTACTTTCTCAAGAAAAATAGGGTTTTGAACTTTTTAGATATCTGTGTTCTCTTGACTTTTCACTTATTGATCAGCTTTGAAGTATAAAGTAACGGTCAGAAAAATTGATTTCCGCTGTGCCAATTGTGCAAATTTGTTTTCTAGTATTGTTTACAGTTTATTTTAAAAAGTGTAACAACCCACCCTCTTCCTAGCCTTTGGAGCCATAACAAAATACTTATTTTTCCAGATACATCATTCCTAAGATCAAGGTCCCAACATTCTGCTTATCTTGCTGCAAACGGCTCGCAAAGCACTTTTATGTACTCTCCAGAGCATGGCGGTATTGGAAATTCAAGATCATGGTTCACTTATGAAGAATTAGCTGAGGCGACAAATGGTTTTTCCTCCGAGAGTATTTTAGGTGAAGGTGGGTTTGGATGTGTTTACAAAGGTGTTCTTAGTGACGGAAGGGAAGTCGCTGTCAAACAGCTGAAAAGTGGAAGTGGACAAGGGGAACGTGAGTTCAGAGCAGAAGTTGAGATTATCAGCCGTGTACACCATCGTCATTTGGTTTCGCTCGTTGGTTATTGTATCTCAGAGCAACAAAGGCTACTTGTATACGACTATGTGCCAAACGACACGCTTGACTATCACCTTCATGGTAAGACCGGTTTGAAATAAGGAACTGATTAATTGAACTACTTGGATTGCTGTACTGTAGATTCTTTTCTCTACCATTGAGATCTCCAATACCACAAATTCAAGATGAGTTGCTTATTTCTTTTACCATGGCTGATAATGTCCAAAGACATGACTAGCTGCTAACAATGGCTACAGCCAATTGGGCCTTCTGTTGTGCCACATTACAGTGAACATAAACACTCTATTCTCAGATGTGATTCCAACTTAACTTCTATCACTTGATTAAATGCTGCAGGTAAAGGCGGGACTATGGATTGGGCTACCCGAGTGAAAGTAGCTGCTGGTGCAGCACGTGGACTTGCTTATCTGCATGAAGACTGTAATTTCCTTCTTTCCCCAGTATCAAAAAAATATCATCCTTTCCTTTTATATTTATATTTCCTCTTGTCCACATTAAAGTCTAGGGCTTCATGAGACTTAACAAAAGGAATGATGGAGACAAAGTGGTTAGAGGAGCAGTTTCAGATTTCTGCAAAGTAGTTCAGATGCAAAATACCAAATGCTCCTCGCTTAGCATGTGTTTTCCATCAAAATAACCTGATTTCATCATCCTTCGGTATAGAAGTGTTTTAGATTTCTGCAAAGTAGTTCAGATGCAAAATACCAAATGCTTCTCGCTTAGCATGTGTTTTCCATTAAAATAACCTGATTTCATCATCCTTCGGCATAGAAGTGTAATACCTCGACTGGTCAATGCCATTAGTAACTGCATTGTTTATTCATGAGAAACTAAAATAGACCAATCCTTTAAGTTGTAATAAGCTGTGGGCTTTCTTGGTAATGCAGCATGTTGTTCAGTTGTTGTTTTATGCAATTTCCCTTGGTTTATCCTCTAAAATTTTGCTAATTATGTCATTTTCAGGCCATCCCCGCATTATCCATAGGGATATCAAATCATCAAACATTCTCTTGGATATCAACTTTGAGGCACAGGTATTCCAGTTTGTCCAACCTAAACTTATGTTTGTGACTTGGTATTGTCATTGTTTGTTGAATTTAGGCAACTAAACCAAAATATCTTGTGTTCCATACCTGTAACGGTTTATAGGTAATTGTATGCGTTATGCTTCATAGTTTATGTATTTTATGCAATTTTACAATGCTTTATTCTTTTGCAGGTTGCAGATTTTGGGCTTGCAAGGTTAGCAGGTGATGTCAATAGTACACACGTGTCAACTCGTGTGATGGGAACCTTTGGGTAGGTCATACATGTGCTAAGTCTTAAATTTGAAGAAATCTAGTTTGGCCTCATATGCTGTTACAATCTTGTATCAACTGACTATATCCTCAACGCCTTTGGCAGTTACGTCACAAGTAATCTCCATAAATTGTGATCCTAAACCTGCTTTTACTTTGAAACTCAGTGGAGTGAGTAAATTGACCTTAATAATAACATAAATTGATTTCCCACTTGTAAGAACAGCCTAAAGTTGGTTTAATCCTCCAATTGGTAACTTTGTACTCTTGTGTGAGGGCAGGATTTAGTCTTCAGTCAAACAGTTGCTTTAATGCAGCATCGCACAACCATGATGCAATAGATTTTCCAATTGGCTGTGCCATCCTATACTAAGAAGTGGGCTAAACTGATATTAATCAAGACTTATTCTGTAGCTGTATATGATGTGTCGAGCTGATTACTTGATATAACATGAATGATTCCAGATACTTGGCGCCCGAGTATGCATCTAGTGGAAAATTAACGGAGAAATCTGATGTTTACTCATTTGGCGTTGTGCTTTTGGAGCTTATTACGGGGCGGAAACCTGTTGACCAATCTCAGCCGTTAGGTGATGAAAGCCTGGTTGAATGGGTAAGTTCAAAATTTTTATTTGTTGTTAATTTCCTGCAATGATTAATGTTGATGCTTAATCAAAGTTTGTGGCCAAGCATCCGTTGTATGCTGAATTAAAGAGAAACCAAGTATTGAAACATAGTCCATGCATGTTTCCCATTAAGGGGAAAGCTGGGGATTATAGGACGCTCATTCTTTTTTGTGCATGTGGTGTCTGGGCCAGCTTGCGCACCTTGACTATTCCACACCTACTACCTCCCACCAACATAGGTATTGAGTAATCCCCCCCCCAACCCCCCCCCCCCAAAAAAAAAAAAAAACCACCCCAAGGCTTGGGCATCACCTAGTATTTTTTGTTTCCCTGAGATTTGTAATTGAGACCCCATGGTTCTCCTCCCACGTCATTGACCATTAGGCTATACCCTTGGGTTCAGCGTTCATTTCCTTTGAGGGAGAAGGGACGTTGGGTTTCCAAAATTGATTGTAAAGGCTCTGAGCCTTATTAGTGGTGGGAGTTAGGACTGCTTAAAAATCAAATACGCATGATTAACATAATTGGGATAAAAAATAAAATCAAGCTTTACGGAGCAAATGGTTATAAAGGTATCCGAACAAATACGATGTCTTATGGAGGAAGGTGATCTTTGCAAATCATGGACGTTAGAGACATGGTTGGTTTATATATAAACTATCTACATAGTATGAGGTAAGTGTATGGAAGGGATCATGACAGTGAATGACTTTTAAAGTTTATTGAGTTCCTAGTGAGATTGGTAATTGAATCCTACTTTACTTGACGCATAGATAGCTTGACGTATGGTGGGTAGAACCAACTCTGAAAGAGAAGTTCAGCAATTTATACTATCAAACAGTAGATAAACATGTTATGGTAGCCGAATAGCTCAGGATGGAAGAAGAGCTATTCAAGATACGGAGAGGAATGAAGTTGATGGTTTACTACGAATCTATACAAGCAAACACAGTTCAGGAGTTTAGATAAAACAATTTGGAAATGGACAGACAATAAACATCTCGCTATTAAGTTTTACTACAGAGATGACGAGCCAAGGCCTAATCGAGAGTCTGTAAGGAATACTAAAGCACGTAGGAAGTGGCACCTTCTCGTGTGCGCCTCATGGCAAACTGTTCTAACAGTAGACAATTTAACAAAAAGGAGATGTATTATGGTGAGTTGGTGTTGCATTTATACGTATTTGAATCATCTGCTATTTGCTTTGTGGGTAGAGGGAATGGAAACTGGGAGGAAGGGAATTTGGAAACTAACCCCTCTGTGCATATTTTAGACAATAGGAAAGAGAGGGGAGGGGGAGGGGGGATGATTATTATGGATAGTCAAAGGAGATTGTTCATTTCATGTAAACTAAATATTCCTCGTTTCATAGATAGTTGGCTGGAGTGATTTGTAATAAAATGAATTTGATCTATTAAAAAGATGTAGAGGAGTGATTAGCACAACTAGGACAATTAAAAACAAAATATTAAAATGCTAAAGCACTAACATAACTGAGACTAGTATAAGCTGAGTAGAAAATGATATCTAGGTCAAGTGACAAGGTCAAGATCACTTAACTTCAAGCTTGTGACTTTACTTTTTCTTGAAAGCGAAGCGGGTAGCATCAGAATATTCTACTTCTTTCCACTCAGTTAGATTGCTAGGTTTTATCTGGCAGTGGGTTACACTCAATATTTATTCTTCTATTAGTACTGCTAATTTTTTTTACCCCTCCCTAGGAGCTCTCCACTTTTGCTCCCTTGGTGGTTAACTGAATATTTATTCTTCTATTAGCTGTACAGTTCAATTTTTGTTTCTACTTAATTTACTTTTTTAAGTTCCATCACCCTGGCAGAGGATGGCGATACAATCCTCACTTGTCGTTCATAAAATAAAACATAAAGTTCAACCTATTTGATTGGGCCTGTTGAAGTTTGTCCTATTTGCTTATACATTATTCTCGTAGTCACTTGGGTATTATATTCGTTAAGTGAAAATTGAGAATTTACCTTCTATCTTGTAGGCTCGACCTTTGCTTGCTCAAGCACTTGAGACTGAAAATTTTGAAGATATAGTAGATCCTAGGCTTGAAAAGAACTTTGTTGCGAGTGAGATGTTCCGGATGATTGAAGCAGCTGCAGCTTGTGTACGTCATTCAGGCCCAAAAAGGCCTCGTATGAGCCAGGTGATTAGTCTTATTTGCAGAGACGCTGTTTATTATTCATTTTGCTGCAATCATAAATTTTTTGCATTGTCTGTCTGTCTTCCTGCTACAGGTGGTTAGAGCTCTAGATTCCATGGATGAACTGTCAGATCTGTCCAATGGAATGAAACCTGGACAAAGTGAAATTTTTGATTCAAGGGAACAATCTGCACAGATAAGAATGTTTCAAAGAATGGCCTTTGGAAGTCAAGAGTACAGTTCAGATTTCTTCAATTACTCCCAAAGCAGCTATAGGAGTTGAGTTTTCAATGGCTTATTATCAAATATTGCCGTAGTGTTCCCACCTGGTGCAAAATCGAAGCAATTCGCGCCGACAAGTGGTGGTTTCTCACAAACTTCGAATGAATATACCATAACTCACTGAGAGATCTGACCTGTAATTACATTGTGTAAATCACTGTGCTATTCCTTTTTTGGTTAGCGTTGAAATCTGCATTCTTTTTTAACTCCTTTTTGTTGTCTTTACTAGATCACACGGCAAACAATTGGTTTTGTAGCATTCTGAAATTCAACATTCTATTCATACAATGTAGATATATTAGTCAAGATTTCGTTTGACTTACAATACATGCTAACTAATCGTTGTTTGTTCTGAGTTGGAATTTCACGAGGTTTAAAGGTACCAAATGCAGATGCGCGCTTCTGGAACAAACAATTGTTCGGTGTAGCTATTTTGACCAACCAAAGTTTTGTGGGTAAATTCTTGAAACTTGGTCTAACAAAAGGGGCTTAAATCATGGGCCGGATAGGCATGTTGATGATACATGTAGCTGAAGGACCAAACTGTTGCTTCTAATATAAGAGAAATTAATCATGTCATTAACCTGACTTATACTCCCTCCGTTCTACAACAAGTGAGCAATTTGCTTTGGGCACACCCATTAAGGAAATACTAAATATTCTAGACGAAAATAGTTAGTGTGACTAAACTATCCTTCATTAAATGTTGCACCATAGTTATAGTAGCACTTCTTTTCTCAAATGTGAGGAGTAATGACTTTTTAGGGGTACATACATAAGGGTAATTTTGGAAAAACAAATTAATTTTTTTTATTATATAAATAGATACTTATTTTGGACCAAAATAAAAAAATAAATTGATCACTTATTGTGGACGGGAGGGAGTAAGAAAAAAAGAGTTGGATTGACTTAAAAAAGAACGTGCAATGTAAGGTCAAAGTTTAGTTGATTGAAGTTGTAAAAAATAAAATCTTCAATGTTTTCGAATTGCAATCTAATGACTAAAGCAGTGCTACGCAGAATAGATTGTGATTTGGAAGAAGCTAGGATGTGTAAGATTCAAAAGCCACAAACCCTACCGGTTAGCATTAAATGAGTGTCGCTCTTGCATCAATTGGATGACTTTTCTTTTGGACGATTTTGCAGTCTCCACGTAAGCTACCGTTTTGCCTTATAACACCAACAAAAAAATCTAGTAGTTTCTCACGAGTGAGTCTGGATAGGAATAAGGCCGGAGAGTAAGATGTACACAGCCTTACCCGTATTGAGGCCTTTTGCCTTATAAATTGGTAAAATTATTTTGACATATTGTGGTTGATTTAACATTTTCCATTTAAAATTATGATCCTAGAGTGAACTCATAAGACCCTTGGCCAAACTTTACCTTGAATTTCCCTTGAATTAGACAGAAGTATCCAAGACTTCATATTTTAATGAACGACTAATATGTTGGTTAGGTGTAGATGGGGAACCTGATTGGCTTCAACCTATCTCCTTAATTTTAATTAAATATACATCTCTTATCCTAATCTAAATTATTCCTAAGGTCTAATATCTAGTTTAAGGTGTCAGCTAAATCTTTGAAATTCAGTTTATATATACTGCTTGTGTGAGACGGAGACCTCCTAAACTGCAGAAATTGGGGGCATTTATATCCACAAACACAACCTAACTTTCTAATTGACAGTGAAAATTTCCATACAATCACATCACCTCATCTTTCTCGCCATCTTTACTATTTTTAGTATTTTAGCTAGTAACTATATAGTATCTTTTAGAAGTTCAACAAAGCCACACTCTCACTATATCAACTTAAGTGGCAGGTAGCTTAAGGCTCTGAACACAAGAAAACTTCAGATTCTGAGCTGCAGAGAGAGATATGGAGGTCACAATGTCCTTACCAATAGAGCTACTAAAGCAGAGGAATGATCATGGAATGTGCTTTTCTAGTGATCTGAGCTGCAGTCTGAATGCAAGAGACAGGAAAATTGTTTGTGTCACCAGTGGAAACTCCTACCTTGGTTCTCACTTGATCAAGAAGCTTTTGGCATATGGTTACCTTGTTCGGGTTACCATTCAAAATCAAGGTACTAGCAACCCCTTTTCCTTAATTAGTTGTGTACTTGTGCAGTTCCTACTTGTATAGAATTGAATATTTTGTCAATGACAGAATTTGAAGTTAACCCCTTCTTTATATTTGGTTTTTGTTGCTAATATTTGCAAGTTATTTCCTTTTGAGCAGCTAATCTTGAGGACATGAAGGAGCTGATGAGAGAAGGAATGGAGCAATTGGAAAGTGTTGTGGTGGCAAGAATGGGTGATTTAGACAGCCTCTGTAGTGCTTTTAGAGGTTGCCATGCTATATTCCACACATCATCTTTTATTGATCCACATGGGATCTCTGGATACACGGTTGGTCATATTTTTCTCTTTTGCATTGCATATTATAGTCACTAAATACTACTGCTACATTTGGTTCTTAGTTGTCAATGAGAAGAAAAAGGAAAAACTAGCTTGCATCAGTTCATTGTCCACATCTTTAGTATTTGTTCTTTCTCAACTCCGAAGTATTTACCTTTGGCGATGAGGGGGATGGAGCTAAAATTAACTAGGTTTAACTTAATCCAGTATTTTTGGCAAAGAGTGTATAACTGAAGCAAGATATCCTCTTGAACCTCCTTATACACATCAGATTACTGACAAATGTATCTAGAAAAAGAGAGAAAGTTCTTTAAATTCCTTCAGGTGCAGCTCTGCCTGAGTAATGTTTTAATTTCTACTAAACAAAATCCAACCTGTGTAAATCCAAAACGTATGCTGACAAGCCAACATGTCTCAGGAACGGACGGCATTTCTTGAAACAGAAGCAGCAAAGAATGTCATAGAAGCTTGTGGCAGGGCAGCATATATAAAAAGATGCATTTTCACCTCCTCTCTACTTGCATGCATCTGGAAAGGCAATGACCTGCCAAACCTTATAGATGAGAGTTTTTGGAGCGATGAGACATTCTGCAGAGAAAACAAGGTACTTGTTACTATTTGTTAACCTTCGTTCTTCATTTTGTCTAAAAATCAGAGGGAATACAAATAAAATTCAGATGTATACATTTAATAAGATCATGCTCATTCCGAATCACTGACTCTATATTCTGGATTCGCTTATGCTAAGAAGAGCTCTTTTTTAATCTTCTTGACTATTAATTTTTTTTCATGAAAAGCAGCTTTGGCTAGCATTGGCCAAGACCAGGGCAGAGAAAACTGCTTGGAATAAAGCAAGGGAGATGAAGGTGAAACTTGTTAGTTTATGTCCCGGACTTCTCATGGCACCATCTTTCCCAAATGCTCACCTTGAAACTTCTATTCCATACCTCAAAGGTAACATATCAATCAAGACGAATCTATTACTTACACTAATTAAATTGGAGATCGGAATAAAGAAGTGATGATTGAATGAAAGAAAAACCACCACCAAGGATATAGATGAAGTCTCGCTCAGTAAAGAGAGTTGTAGGATTCGTAAAACAGGAGAAGATCCTTTACTTTCAAATGACAACTGCTTCTTCCCATCACTTAGGTGTAAGACTCCAATCTCGACTTTTTTTTTTTTTAACTTGAAACACGAGTCACAATTTTATTGCCACTGTGCGCAAAATGAAGTTGCTGAAGGGGGACTAGGCCTTACCTTCTTATACATTTAGGAGCATGTACTAGCAGGACTCAAGATTGGTAAACATAACAGTTACATTGCTATGAACAAACTGGTTGAACCCAAAATAAAGTGGCAATAAAGCTGGGAACTCAAGGTGGCTCGAACATGAGCATGCTTGGTCTCCTCTTCTTGACTCGAAAAGAAGGCAATCTCGAACTAGTTATGGATTAAGAACTCACTTTAACTAGCTGACCCCAAACTAAATACAGATGGAGGACATAGTTGATTGTTTGATTCGTTTACTAACTCGAAGAACTGTTAATTAATTATAGGTGGTCATTTCATGCTACGGCAAGGACTTTTAGCAACTGAAGATGTTAGTAAAGTGGCAGAAGCACATATTTATGTCTATGAAGATATGGACTATGGAGCCTGTGGAAGATATATTTGCTTTGGAAAAATAATTGGAACAATGCAAAAAGCCATACAACTTGAAAATGGCTTGAATATGCATGGTCAGTTATCTGGGGATGAAAACCTTCTTTCAGTAGAAGTGGATAACGATGAAATTCCTCCCAGAATAACTAAGTCAAAGCTCAGTAGATTACTATTCCGTTCGTCTCAACGCCGTTCTTGCAAACAGTGATTAGAAAACCGTTACTGTAATTTATATCTGTCACTTTGCAACGGTTTTATGCGAGTAGCTTGCTCAATTTTGAATATAAATTGAGTTTATGTATTTTCGTTTGCTCTCTGTTTGTAAAAAAAGAAGAAGGCATAATTACTTGTGAAATAATTATGTGTTCTCATTTTGAAGATGTACAAAGTATGTAATTATTTCCTCCAAATGATTTGAAGTCGATCTACAGAAAATATATTATTTCCTCTTTTTGTGGTATCGCTTAACTTCATGGTCAAACTAACTTTATTTAGAAGTAATATTTGTATGTTACTTACCTAAAAACATTATTAAGACAAACGTTTAGCACTCAACAGTGTGAACAAAGCATGTTTGCTAGATTTATTTTAAAGACATGATTTTTTTTGGTAAATAAGAGATTGTATTACCAATTTGAATGAACTGCGAACATACAAGAAAGAAAGAAAAACACTACTACTGGACATCAGGCCCCAGTAGTAGTCAAATAACAGAGACACCTCTGGTATATGAACTGCGAACAATTTGCTTAATAATGTGGTTTGCGCTCTTCTTTGTCTCTTGAAATATCCTTTGGTTCTTCTCAAGCCATATGTTACGAAATTATACATTTCATAACTTTAATTGTTTCTTTTAGTCTTTACAGCTTTAGTCCAGAAGTTTGTCTATTTTCAATTAGTTGTCTAGGTCCCCAAATTAGCTTGCTGACTCAAGGGACACGTGTTTTAGTTTAATTGCTTTGTCTAGATAATTCCAAAAGGGATGCAGCTGTCATATTCCACTATTTAGGGCAATGATTGTACAGGAATTGGGTACTGAAAATACATGACATATTTCCCTTTTTGTTTATTTTTTCTACTTAATTTCCTTGTCTTCAACGTAGCAATTGCTACACCATATGTAGTATACTGCATCAGCCATGGCCATTCTAAACATTTCAGCCCTTGGTGATTTCCCTTTTTTAAAGATTCTAGTCTTATGGTACCTAAGTCAGTAAATATACGATCTTTTTGAAAATTATGTAAGTACTATTAAATATAGTATGTTTGTATTATAAGATAAAAATTACTTTATACTCCTTAAAATATATAGTTTTACTTGAAAAAAGGCTTATCTATAAAACTTTCCACGTTAATTTTTCTATTTTTCTATTTTTATTTTTTCACCCCCAATACTATTATTATGCAAACAAATTTAGGCATCCTAAGAGTTTTGTCAACTGGAAAAAATAATTTTAATTATGATAAATTTGACAAATAATTGGATTGGATTTTTAGACTTAATTATTTGGCCTTGACATTAAAGGGCTAATTTATTTTTTGTTGATTCAAATTCTTAATATTAACTCATCCCAAGTTTTAACATGAAAGGGTATACAATTATGTTACATCATTCAAATAAGAAAATAATCATATAAGGTAATTAAACTTTAATTTATTTAAAATATTGTGAATGCTAAAACTTTCCATACTGTTCAAATAAAATTTATTTATATAAAAATATTACATTAAAAGTTGTAATTTAGTTATAAAATAAATAATGTATAATTAAGTTCCTTAAATGATAATTATTGATCCTATTTAGTTATTCAATAAGAAAGAAATTTCTATTCTATAAGTGTCCAATCATCTCCATCAAAATAAAACTTAAAATTGATTCCAGTTATAATATAATTACTTCAATTTCACAAGTTATCATACTTTTTTTAAAGTTAAGGAAGAAAATATAACCCTGAAACATTTAAGAATTTTTTAATTTGTTTTCTTTTGAAAAGACTTTATATTCTTAAGTTCATTCTCGAAGACATTGTTAGATAAATATAACAATATTGCGTACATATCTTAATATCTTAATTTAATCAGATGTTATATTGATGGAAGAAAAATACCGAATCGTGATTGAAGAGATCTAGTTTAAATTGTTTAATAATTTAATCTTTAAAAATCGTAATATTGTGCTTAAAGACTGTTTTGAAAGTAGAAAATGGTGAATTCCGTTACCATTTCATTACCGATGTGCTTTAAACCTTATTATTTGGATATAAATTTAAAGAAATTCTTGCAGTTCATTTTTATAATGCTTTTGCATTAAATATACGATTTTGTGCGTTTTTCTATTTTAAAAATTTTTATGTAACGTAAGACTCACATACAAGATCCTAAATGTTAGGAATTCTTAAATAATTCAAACAAGGAAAGATTTAATAACCAAATTATAAAATCTTAGAATCCTAAATATTAGAAAAATATTAGTATTACTATTTTGTCCAATATAAAATTCTATTTTCAAAGGGTAAAAAGGCGAACGATATTTAGCTAAGGGCCTTCGTGCTTTTAATATAGTACTTGTATTGGGAAAAATTAAGTTTATATATGGAATCACTATAAGATGACATGTCATGACACGTGGACCAGTTAAAGAAGAACAAGTGATGAAGAATAATCAAAGAGGCACGAGCTTTAACAAGCACGAGCAGTCATTCAGATAAAAGGCAAGGAAGGCAGGTGCTCGAACCTCTTTATGACGGAAGAGAATGAATCTGATAAAAAATAAGGAATAGATACAAACTATTGGGCATTAAATAGAGAAACGTAAAGGAATCTGTATTGAATCAAATATGATTGTTGATTGTAACGCTACATTAAATGTCATTAAATGCCATTAATTGACAATAATGGCTCAATTATGGAAGAAACGAAACGTACCACTTAGAAATAGCTATAAAAGGATAAGATTGATCATTTGTAAGGACACGAAATATCACCAAAATATATTAATTTACTTTGTTTTCTTCTGTTCATCTGATTATTATCAAAGTCAGTTTCTTTTATTCATTTTATATATTGATTATTAGTAACCCGAGTTCTTCTAAAATAACGCCTTGACCGAAATTACTATTTTTGGTTAAACAAATTGGTTCTGTTACCGGGAATCTAATAATTGTTTACTTTCTTAATCAATTCTTTCATCAAAACTTACCATGTCGAATAACAACGACAACAACCAAGATACTCAACATCAGGAGAATGATGCGGGTGATAGGACACCACTTCCCTCACCGCGTGATTCACAATGTCAGTTACGAGAAGGAACTCCAGATGGCTCTGAAACAAATAATGGGGTTGCAAACGAACAAGCACTTGATGATGCCTTAAAAATCTCATTGCTCAACAAGTCAGTAATACCCTCCGAGCTTTTAACAGCCAATTGCCAATTGCACCACCAACACCAACTCCGAATCAAAATACTTTGGAAAACCCACGTTCTGGGCTCGTCAACTCAGGCACTGGTGGAACTCCAAGCGAGTCTCGCGATGGCGAGCCAGGTAACATAGTTAATTCTGATTTACAAAATTTAGTTCTAACCTTGCAGAAGCAGCTCAAGGAGCAAAGCGACCGTATAGAGCAAATATCTGGAGTACCACCTGTAATCAAAGGAATAGACATGAATAAGTACTTACAACAACCTTGGAAGCCTAGTGCAGCTCCGGTGCCAATCCCGAAGAAGTTCAAAATGCCTGATGTTCCAAAGTATGATGACACAACTGATCCATGAGACCACGTGACTGCATTCACAACTGGTGTGAAGGGCAACGATTTAACCAAACAAGAAATTGAATCAGTGTTGGTCAAAAAATTTGGTGAATCACTCACCAAGGGTGCATTAACATGGTATTCCCTTTTACCCGAAAATTCTTGCAGATTCTTTTATCAAAGCACATTCGGGAGCTCAGAAAGTTGAAAAGAGAATGGAGGATATTTTCAAAATCAAGCAAGGAGATTCAGAGTTGCTTAGGGAGTTCGTGGATAGGTTCCAGCGTGAAAGAATGATGTTACCACGCGTACCAGATAATTGGGCAGCTATGGCTTTTGCCAGTAACTTGAATGAGAAAAGTTCAGAAGCCACGAGACGACTCAAAGAAAGTCTGCGTGAATTTCCAACAACAACCTGGAATGACGTTTACAACAGATATAGCATGAAGTTGAGGATAGATGAAGACACTATCTCCTGATTTCAGAAAGAGGAGAAGGTGAGTTCGAGACGTTCAAAAAACGAAAAAGGGTCCGGTAAAAATAGGTACGAACCATATATGGTCCCAGCAGGAAAAGACTCACGATCAAAGTAGGATAATTCAAGGTACGATCATAGATCAAGAAATAGAGAGTCGGGTTCGTCATCAAGATTTGGGAACGATCGAAACTCACGGGAAATTCGAGTGATGATAGGAACTTGAAGGCAAGATTTAGCGGTTACAATTTCAATGTCAGCACTTCAGAATTGGTATTGGTGTTAAGAGGCATGGGAGATAAGGTGCGTTGGCCAAAAGAAATGAGATCAAATCCAAACAGGTGCAATCCTGATCATTGGTGCGAATTTCACAATGATCATGGTCATAAAACGGCAGATTGCTACAAGGCGAAGTTGATCATCTATTAAAGCAAGGGTATCTCACTGAATTATTCAATGAGAAAGGTACGCAAGCATACATAAAAGAACATGCAGGAGCCCCCTAAACCTCCTTCTCCCAAAAGGACCGTTAATGTTATAAGCGGGGGCGAACAAATCAATGATGTAACGTACACAACAGCCAATAAAGTTTCCAAAGTCACAATTACCCACGAGAAGCGGGTGCGACATGTCTTAGAGGAAGAAAGCATTACATTTGATGATGCAGATGCGGATGGCGTGCTAACTCCACATAATGATGCACTGGTAATATCTCTATTTGTACATGATACTAATGTGAAATGAGTTTTGATTGATCCAGGTAGTTCCGTGAACATTATTCTGCTGAGAGTACTGCACGAGATGCAAGCTGAAGATAAACTAGTACCAAAGACGCATACTTTGTCTGGATTCGACAATTCCAGCGTTGTGACGAAAGAGGAGATAAAACTTACTACATTCGCAGAAAGGGTTGTCAAAGATACAAAGTTTCAGGTGGTAGAGATGGAGATGGCTTACAATATGATTCTCGGGAGACCATGGATACACGAGATGGATGTCGTTCTGTCTACCTTACATCAAGTTATTAAATTTCCATTACCATGGGGGATACGTCAAATCTGTAGGGATCAATAGACATCCAAGAACATCAACTCCGTAACAAATTCAAATACGAGAAACGAAAAAAAATAGCAGTTACAGAATCCAGTTGAGAATACCACAACACAAGCCTTAACTGAACAAGGGCGAACAGATGTAGGCTCAAGGCCCGATTCCATTCAAGAACCAGAGGAAAATGAAAATATCAAAACAACAATTGAAGAACTGGAGGCTGTAGAGTTATTTACACAATGTCCTGAAAGGAAAGTCTACGTTGGGGCTAACCTAAGCCACGACATGAAAGGTAAGTTGATTAAGTTTTTGAAAACTAACGTGGATTGTTTTGCTTGGTCCCATTCTGATATGACAGGAATACCACCGGAAGTAATGACTCACAAGTTAAATGAAGACCCATCATATCCACCTGTCAAACAAAAGAAGAGAAAATAAGGGACTTTCAAAAATCAGGTGATTCAAGATGAGGTCCAAAAATTACTAAAAATTGGGTCTATCCGCGAGGTAAAATATCCTAATTGATTAGCTAATACTGTTGTAGTACCGAAAAAGAATGGTAAATGGCGAGTTTGTGTAGATTACACAGACCTTAACAAAGCTTGTCCTAAAGATTCTTTTCCATTACCACATATAGATCAACTAATTGATGCTACTGTAGGACATGAGTTGTTAAACTTTTTAGATGCGTATTCAGGGTACAACCAGATCAAAATGGATCTCCTAGATGAAGAAAAACTTCATTTATAACAGACATGGGGACTTACTGTTATAAAGTAATGTCTTTTGGTCTCAAAAATGCTGGTGCAACGTATCAAAGATTGGTAACCAAAATGTTCCAAGAACATTTAGGAAAGACTATGGAATTCTACATAGATGATATGCTCGTCAAAACTCAACATTCAGGGGACCATATATCGCACTTGTATGACACGTTTCAGATCTTGCGAAAATTCAATATGAAACTAAATCCTGAGAAATGTGCATTCGGCGTTTCATCAGGTAAATTTTTGGGTTTTCTTGTTTCTAACCGTGGTATTGAAGTAAATCCCTCGTAGATTAAAGCTATTGAAGAAATTCCTGACATGCTTACAAGTAAAAAAGAAGTGCAAAGGTTGACAGGAAGAATTGCATCCTTAGGGAGATTTATTTCCAAATCATCAGAAAAGTGTTTTAAATTCTTTTCAGCTCTTAAAAAGCAAGATCAGTTCGAATGGACTGAGGAGTGTCAACAAGCACTCAAAACCTTGAAGACATACCTGTCAAATCCGCCGTTGCTCGCAAAACCAAAGGTTGGGGAAAAGTTGCTCGTTTATCTTGCTGTCTCCGAAGTAGCAGTAAGTGCTGTTTTAGTTCGTGAAGACCAAGGTAAACAATATCCAATTTATTATGTCAAGATGCAGAGTCGCGATATCCTCAATTAGAAAAGCTTGCACTTGCACTAATCATGGCATCTAGAAAACTAAGGCTTTATTTTCAATATCACCCTATTGTCGTAGTAACTGCTTATCCATTACGCAATATATTACACAAGCATGAGTTGTCAGATAGGTTAGCCAAATGGGCTATAGAATTAAGCGAATATGACATCACATACCAGCCTAGAACCGTGATAAAATCTCAAGTGTTAGCAGACTTTGTGGCTGATTTTAGCCAAGGTATGCAATTAGAAGCAGAAAAAGAATTACAGGTGTTCAACGGATCTAATCCAGGAATTTGGACCTTATTTACTGATGGCTCATCTAATGTAAAGGGGGAAGGCTTAGGAATTGTTTTGGTACCACCTACGGGTGAAACCATTCGACAAGTCATTAAATGTCATTCTATAACTAACAATGAGGTAGAGTATGAAGTGTCACACCTCCTTTTTCCGCACCCGATAGGGTGCAATGGAGTTTTTTCCAATTAAAGGACAATCGAAACGGGATTGGTTTATTTATTTCAGAGTCGCCACTTGGGAGATTTAGGGTGTCCCAAGTCACTAATTTTAATCCCGAATCGAGGAAAAGAATGACTCCATATTACAGTCTGCGTACCAGAAATCCGGATAAGGAATTCTGTTAACCCGGGAGAAGGTGTTAGGCATTCCCGAGTTCCGTGGTTCTAGCACGGTCGCTCAACTGTTATATTCGGCTTGATTATCTGATTTTATACAAATATGAACTTATGTGCAAATTTTAACTTTTTACCGCTTTTATTATTATTTTTACGAGAATTGCAACGTCGTGAAAATATATCTCGAACCATGTTACATCAATGCACCCGTGGTTAGAGCTACATTTCAACTCTGTTGAGATTGGGATTTGGGTCACATAAATGTGCACCCGAGTTTAGGAAAATAACATTATTAAATACGCGCCTAAAGCAACTAGCGTATTGTTATGTTGGGAAAAGGCCGTGAGATTCGCTAAACGGCTTGTCCCGAATTCTAAGTATTTTAATATATACATTTGGAGGGCCCCGCAGCTTGTGCATTTTTGTTTGTCGAGGCTCGTCTCATTCATTATTTTTTAAAAGGAATTTGCAACGTCATGGAAATGCATCTCAAACCACGCCACAATCAATATACCCGTGATTAGGGACACATTTCGATTTCGTTGAGATTTGGATTTGGGCCACATAAATGTGCACCCGAGTTTAAGAAAATTAAATTATTAAAGGCACGCCTAAAGCCACTAGCGCATTATTATTTTGGGGGAGGCCGTAAAATTCGTTAAACGGCATGTCCCGAATTCTAATTATTTTAATATATATATACATTTAGAGGGCCCCGCAGCTTGTGCATTTTTTCGAGGCTCGTCCCATTTTTATTAAAGGAAAACCTAAAAACAATTATGATTTTCTACCCATGACGTCATCTGAGGTTAAATGAAAACAACGATTCTAATAGGTAATAGTATCCATGGTAAAATGAAAAAGCGATTCAACCAAGACGACTCACAAACCGTTCATACGTTATCACATTTACTTTAAGCATGCAGTAACTATCCATAAAATAAACATTTTAACAAAACAAAAAAAATTGCATTCGACATTCATCAATATCAAATACTCTCATTCTCCTTGTATCATAACATGCGAAAAGAACAAAATGAAACAAAGGATGAAGAACAATAACCTTGAACCTCGACAAACTCAGAACGACAAACACGACCCCGACGGAACTCAAGTCGGACCTCACTGAACAACGACGACCTCGATGGAAGCAGAGAGCTCAGCCCAAAACTATCAATGCACGAGATATCGGTTGCTGCTGGATTTTCTCGACGCAGCAGGTACGTGAGGATAAGCAGAAAGGGATCGTTCAGATATGAGGAGGAAACAACTATGGAGGGTCGTTTGGGGCTGTGGTCGACGCGGCTACTGGTTGCAAGCTTACGAGGGGTCGTTTGAACAGTGGTTCATGGCAGGAGGCGTTGCTGGACTGGGGGTCATTTGGCAACGTCGGAGTTCAGTGGTCGACGACTAGAGCTGGGCATCGCTTGTGGTCGACGAAGGGAGTTTGGACAGGACGATGGTTGACGGGGGGTGCGACTGGGTTTTCCGTCGAAGGTTGGTGGTTATGGCATTTTGGGACGTTTGGTCGTCGACTGGTTATGGCTGGAGGTGGTGTTTGGACGGTGTCGATGAGGGTTTTTGGAGACGAGGAGGGTGAGGACAATGGTTATGGCGTCGGTGGCTTTGGACGATGTAGCAGTTCTGCTGCTTGACGGGTGGTTGGGTTCAAGCGTTGGGGAGGAAGCTGGTGGTTATGGTCGCCTGGTGTGTAATTTTGGACATGAGGGAGTAGCTAGGGTTTCTTCTTCTTCTTTGAGGAAGAAGAAGATGAGCAGTATCCGTTTTTTCCAAATTTTCCAAGTCTAGTTTTTTTCTGTGTTTGTCTGTGCCTTTGTATGGTTTTTGCCAAGAAAAATGAGCCTCGCGTGTGGTGGGGTTCGAGACTTGTGTTCCCCACGCGTGGTGGGGTTCCCCGTGTACGGGATTCCGTCCGTGTTCCCCACGCGTGTCCCCTCATGTGTGGTGGACTCGGATTATTATGGGCTAGGTCCGAAATTAGGTCTAAAAGCGGGTAATTTGAACCCGAATATTATTCTTTTGCCCGGACCCGATTAAGAACACGACGTTGTTCGACTAATCCTATGTAAGCAAAATAACTACAAAAATAAGACTAATATTTAAAACAAAACTATATCTTTTTTTTAAAATATTTTTTCAAGATTTAAAATAGCTACAAAATATTAATAAAACTATTTTTTGTAATTTTTGTTTTTTATATAAAGATAAAATACAAAGTAATATTTTTTGTATTTTTCAAAAAATTAAATTGACTACAAAACATTAATTAGAACTATATTTTTGGTTATTTTCGAAATTATATAAAGTACAAAAATAAAGTGCAATTTTTGTATTTTTTCAAGTTTATGAGAAATACATAAACTAAAATTTATATATGTATTTTTTGTAATTTTTCTTTTTGCAACGAAATAAAGTAAAAATAGTCAAAATAGGTATATTAGACCTAAATTACATATTTATGCTAAAAATGTGAAAATCCTCGGGGAGGGTCAAAAATCTGGTGTCTACATGAAGCTGTGATTGCAGGTTTAGAACTGGCACTGGAACTCGACATTAATCAGATTGTAATCAAAAGCGATTCGCAGCTTGTAGTTAACCAAATGTTGGGGACTTATACAGCCAGTGAAGCACGAATGCAACAGTATTTAGAGAAGGTATGGGATTTGATTAGGCAATTTCAAACCTGGAAGGTCACGCAGATACCAAGAGATGAAAATGTCGAGGAGATGCCCTGGCCAATCTCGCATCTGCTGTAGACGTGGCAAGCAATGAAAATACTTCCGTAATTCATTTGTTTCATTCAGTACTCGATCCAGACAAAAATGAGGTAAATTTTAATAACTTAACCTGGGATTGGAGGAATGCGTTTGTTGCTTTTTTGCAGTATGGTACCATCCCTGAAGACAAGAAGAAAGCTCACGCGCTTATAAAAAAGGTTGCTCGATATTGTTTAAAGCAAGGCAATATTTATCGAAAATTGTTCGGTGGTCCCTTAGCAAGATGCCTCGCGCCTTCTCAGATGGAATATGTAATGAGAGAAATACACGAGGGGCATTGTGGGAATCACGCCGGAGGAAGATCACTAGTAATAACTATGATTAGGGCAGGTTATTATTGGCCTAAAATTGAAGAAGAAGCGAAAAATTTTGTGGCTAAATGTGATAAATGCCAAAGATACGGTAATAACATGCATAGACCAAAGAAGTTGTTACATCTGGTCATTGCACCATGGCCTTTTATAAAACGGGGGATGGATATCGTGGGTCCACTACCACAAGCAAAAGGACATGTAAAATTCTTACTTGTACTCACTGATTATTTTACTAAATGGGTGGAAGCATGAGCATTCAAACAGATGCGAGAAAAAGAGGTCAGAGATTTTATTTGGAGAAATATCATATGTCGATTCGGTATACCAAAGGAAATCGTGTGTGATAATGGCCCGCAATTTATAGGCGCACAAATCACAGAATTTTTTCAAAGTTGGCAAATCAAAAGAATTACATCTACGCCTTATCATCCGGTGTGTAATGGACAGGCTAAATCAACAAATAAAGTTATTGTTAACAATTTGAAGAAGCGATTAAAAGAAGCTAAAAGCAATTGGCCAGATTTGTTACCTGGTGTTTTATGGGCATACCGCACGACAACGAAAACAAGCACGGGAGAAACACCATTATCATTAGTATATGGACCTGAAGCTTTAATTCCAGTTGAAATAGGGGAGCCAAGCGTGAGGTATACGCAAACGTCAGAAGAATCCAATGAAGAAGAAATGTACATAAACCTTGATTTACTTGAAGGAAAAAGGGAAACTGCACTAATAAGAATGGCAACACAAAAAACAAGTCATGGAACGATACTACAATCGAAGAGCACAATTAAGATACTTCAAGATTGAGGACTTCGTACTCAAGAAAGTTTTTCAATCCACGAAGGCGGCCAATGCGGGTAAATTAAGTCCAACCTGGGAAGGACCCTACAAGATTCATGGTATTGCAGGGAAAGAAGCATACGAGCTGGAAACAATTGATGGAAAGATATTACCTTCGCATTGGAATGTCATTCACCTGAAGAGATACTATTTCTAAGGAGTACCCACGGTCAGGTATCCTCAATTTAAAATTCTATTTTTGAATTGTTAAAATTTTACCAACGATTTTAGATGATAGGCAAAAAGCTAGCCCGTACTAAATGATGAATCACGACCTGCAAGGTACAAGGAATAAATTAAAATTCCCGGTCTAGGGTTACACCTATTCTGATAGAAATTGATATGGGTTAAGCAGTCTTCATCTATTATCGTACCTCCGAGTCTCGTATGTTTTATTCCTTTACAGGAAAAGGACCGAGTAAGAGGAGTAATCAAGTGCTCGAGACTTCATACTTCAAAGCTCAAACACTTGGGGGACTATATAATATACATGGACATATGTATAAAGAAGGAAAAGAAGATTGGGAGATAATCAAAGTTCAAATCCAGAAAAGTTTACTCATTGAATGAGTCAAGTGCAGAGCAAAGTTACAAGCTAAGGCCAAAGAAAAACCTTATCATAGTTAGGTTAAAGGAAATGTACTGAAACGGGTTATAAATAAAAACCTGTGTGTTATTTTTCTTTTTTGAAATCTGTTGTAAGTAAAACTGTTACGAAAAAGTTATAGAAGTTACTTAAATACATGTAAGGTAGAAATTGACAAAGTTCAAATAAAAACTTGTCGAGGTTATTCCAAAAAAGATGTGTATTTCTATTTCTTTTATCGTACATTAACACCATTATAAAGCTGAGAAATCTTCTTTATTAAGTGTCGAATATAAAAGGGCCCTCTTTTATAAAATTCATGATTGATTTAAAACATTCATGGAATTAAGAAAGCATTTTACAAAATAAAAGTGCAAATTATCGAATAAGTCTTTAAATATAAAGGCAAGACAGAAGTTCAAAAATATCTACGAAAACTTCTTAATATTAAAAAGTTTAGACTAAGTATGAACTTAGTCATAAACTAAGAGTTGCTTATACAAAATGCCCCGAAAAAGGTCTGGGGACTTAATGTTTTCAAACCCTCAAAAAAGACCAAGGGTTGCAACCACATTCCACCAAAGAAAAAGAAAAAAAAGTCACGCATCATTGACTTGTCACTGAGGAGTTGAAGAAGGAACCAAATCAGGGTCTTTAGCAGCAGCAGGCTCAATTTGACTTGAAGGAATTGGGGTACCTATATCATCTTCAACATTTCCAGAAGCTTCAGCCACGGGAGAAGAAAAGTTTTGGCTCTGCTAAGTCTTTTCAATAGTCTCTTTGATTTTGGCTAACTCAGATTCCAAGTTAAAATTCTTCTGGCTAACTTCAACAAGGGTATCATGACGAGAATTTAAAAATGCCTAACTCACTTCAATTGCGGTTTTATCTTCAAGAATCTCGTAATCTCTTTCCCAATCAGCAATTTTATTTTTTAGCTTCTCATTCTCAGCTAAGGCAGAATCATAAGAAGTTTGAAGAGAAGCATGTGAACTTTCTAAGGAACGAACTTTATCAGAAGATACCCGGAGGTCTTCTTGAGTTTGAGTCAAAGTTTGCACGAGTTCACCAGCATATGCTTCTTTCTTACCTAAGAGAGCCTTCAACTCCCTAATATCTTCACTTGCCTTGGAGAGTTACTCGGAAAAAGAGGTTTCAAGAAGATTCTTCTCTTTACCTGCTTGATTTGATGAAGCCTTTTCAACTGCCAACTCTGAAGTTACAACCCTTACCTGCTGCTCTAAGGTACATTTACTCTTTTCTAATATTTCCATGTCGATTTGAAGACTTTCAAACGGTTCCTTCCAATTATCCGCCTCCACTTGGTAGTCACGCGCTAATTGCTCTGAGAGGGAAACCCTCTTCATTATCTCCGTGCCAATTAGATTAACCTAAAAAGGGGGGAAATGAGAACCCTAAAAATAGAAATAGGTCAAGTAAAGTTTGAAAAGGGACACCTTTAAAGAAGCATGCACTATATCGTTCATCAAAGTCAAGGAACTGTGGCCATCAAGTTTAGCTCTTTCAACTGGACCAATCAAAGGTTTCAACCATACGTCAGCTCGACCTAATTTCCTCAAAAGGTTACCCTCAGCAGGAACTTCAATGGTAACTTGCCTCATAGCTTCACCTCTACTTGAGGAACCAACCTCGGTATGATGGACAGTTGAAGTAGGAACTGAAGAAGGAGGAACTATAGAAGGAGTAAAAAAAGCCTAGGGAGTAGAAACAACCTGGGGAGGAGCAGCAACGGTAACAGTCACGACGGGCAAAGAATGTATCAAGGGAACAAGTGTAGAAAAAGAATCAAGGAGAGCTACATCAGAAATTGGCCCAAAACTTTCACTACCAAACCCGCAGGCAAAAAGCTGTTCAGTAGAAACATGAGCAGCATCGGGAGTATCATCATCAGAAATCAACAACGAGGCATCAACAGGCTCGGTGGAAGGAATAGAATAAGAGGGAGATGCTTCATTATCTGAAATAATTCTTCTTCTAGCCCTTGGTCTTTTTACCAAAGAGCCCTCATCTTGTTCTTCTTCCTCCCCAGAGTCTTGATCAACAGAAGCTTTCCTTTTTGGTAAAGAATCCAAAATTATCTCTTGGGCCCTTTTCATAGAAATTCTGGAAGCTGCGACGGCCTCAACACTTATGCCTCGAATAGGAAATCCTGACAAAAAGAAGGATCAAAATAATTTCTGAAGAAAACAATGAGTAAAATAAGAAAAACTCTTACCGTGAGTTTTCACTTTCCAGCCAAAACGATAAGAGAGATTTTTCCAAGATCTACCGTCCATCGGAGCGGTACGTAACAATTTTCCTACCCAACCACGGAAATTGGGAATTTCATCAACAACTCCCATGGTTGCTGGAAAAGAAAAAGAAAATTGAAATAATGATCATCAAAATTGAGGAAAAAAGGTACGATAAAGTTATTAAAAAGAAAACTCACGTGCAAATTCCACTTCTCAGGGAAGGGAACATTTTCATCACCCACTAAACCAACAGTGGGGGCAGCAACAAAATGGGCGTACTAGCCACGGTCTTTGTCATCTTCTGGACTGACCAGAACTCTTTTGCTTATTGCCACTAGAGTAAAGACTCATTGGCGAAAGAGTTTAGGAGAATAGAGGTGGATTAAATGAGAGAAAGTAAAAGGCATGCCAGCCATGTTGGTCAAATTCCTCAAACATGCAACAACCCTCCATACAATAGGGCCAATTTGACCTAAGCAAACGTTGAAAAAACGACAGAATTCAAGTATAATAGGGTCAATAGCAGGCTTAAAACCCAATGTGAAAGGGTAAGTGTAAACAAAAGAAAACCCAGTTAAGTAGGAGGTAATTCTTTGGTTCGCATTAGGGATTATACTGGGAAAGTCATGGCCCCAATGACAATCTCTACGAACTATTGAAATCAGACCTTCAGTGATTTGAGTCGGATAAGTATCAGCACGATCTAAAGAGGACAATTGGTTTCTAAAGGATTCTCTATCGTTGTAGAAAGATAGTTCCGCAGGGACTATTTTCTCTACTAAAGGTTCACGAAGAGGTTCAGAGGGTTCTTTACCTCTAGAAGAAGACCTTTAAGAAAGGGAATCTCTAATTCTAGACGGAGGAGTAGAACTCGATGAAGGAAGAGAGGGGATTCGTGATGAAAAAGAACCTAAATTACGAAGCCTTCCTCCTCTCCTACTTCTAATAGGAGCAAGAGAAATATTGTTAACAGTCGGAACTCTCCGAGGGTTAGGGATTGAGGAAGAAGAAGATTAGAATTGAATATTCTGAACTTTTGTGAAAAGGACAAGGGTAAAAAGTTATATTTATAGTCAGAAGCAACCGTCAAAGGAAAATGTGCAATGATGGAAACGTCATAATGAAAACTGATGCTTCATAATTGGTGAAGCCGTAAAAAAGCCTTAAAAGGCGCTGAAAGGTTGCAAAGCCAACCATCAGATGCCACGTGTCATGGACATTAAATGGAAGAGATAGTTGAAGCATCAGTTCCAGGAAAAAATTAAATGGCGGTAAATATTCCCGCTTTAATAAGATCCACTTCCCAAATATTCTATTGATGAATAAATGGCAAGTGGGGGGACTATATATATTGGGAAAAATTAAGTTTATATATGGAATTCACTATAAGATGACACGTCACGACACATGGACCAGTTAAAGAAGAACAAGTTGTCACACCTCCTTTTTCCGCACCCGAGAGGGTACAAGGAGTTTTTTTCCAATTAAAGGACAATCGAAAGGGGATTTATTTGTTTATTTCGGAGTCGCCACTTGGGAGATTTAGGGTGTCCCAAGTCACCAATTTTAATCCCGAATCGAGGAAAACAGTGACTCTATATTACAGTCCGCGTACCAGAAATCCGGATAAGGAATTCTGTTAACCCGGGAGAAGGTGTTAGGCATTCCCGAGTTCCGTGGTTCTAGCACGGTCGCTCAACTGTTACATTCGGCTTGATTATCTGATTTTATACAAGTGTGAACTTATGTGCAAAAATTAATTTTAAACCGCTTTTATCATTTACTGTTATTTTATAAGACTTGCAACGTTGTGAAAGCATATCTCGAACCACGTTGCATCAATGCACCCGTGATTGTTGACATATTTCGACTTGGTTGAGATTTGGATTTGGGTCACATCAATGTGCACCCGAGTTTAAGGAAATTAAATTATTAAAGGCGCGCCTAAAGCGACTAGCGTATTTATTTTGGGTAGGACCGTGGAATTTTACTAAACGGTCCATCCCGAAGTCTAAACAATTTTTAAAGCAAATATTTACTGAGGGCCCCGCAATTTGTATTTTTATTTGGCGAGGCTCATCTCATCCCCTTTTTTTTTTTAATGAAATTGCAACGTCATGGACACGCATCTCGAACCACGTCACAATCAATGTACCCATGATTAGAAATACATTTCGAATCCGTCGAGATTTGGATTTGGGTCACATAAATGTGCACCCGAGTTTAAGAAGGTAAGGTTTATTAAAGCGTGTCCTAAAGAGACTAACGTGTTGTTATTTTAGGAGGGTTGTGAGATTTGCTAAACAACCCGTCCTGGAAACTAAATGCTTCAATAATATACATTTAACAAGGGCCCCGCATCTGCGTGTTTTGTTTATTTTCATCGAGGCTCATCTCGTTCTTATTTTAAAAGGATATCCTATAGCAACTACGTTTCTTGTCGTGTTCGTCTCTATCAATTGAAAACGGTAGATAGTCCTAATTAATTACATGCTTGCAAGTTGTTTGTAAGGGAATTCGGAAATGCTTAACAAAAGTTGGGACCGAAGCTGCGTGCACAGTCGGCCAAACAAATAATCCTGGGCCCAAATCCAGCCCACGCGCGGTTGGCCAGACCTGGGCCACTGCTCGCTCGATGCGGGCCTGCCTGATCTGTCCTCGACCTGGGCTCGACCCTTGTGAGGTTGAGGCCGTGAACTTGTTCTGGGTTCTATTGGCGTGGTTTATCAGTTATAAAAGGATCGCCTATTAAAGGGAAAGAAATTAACTAGTAGTGGATAGTTTTCATGCTTGGCCTATTAAAGAATATACTGCACAGTTAAACTAAGTCTAAGATACAACCTATTACATTGGGAATATTTTCACCTAACAACATACATATATAAACTAACATTCAGCTAATCTACATTGATATATACTGGGCATACAGGCTACTTCCATTATCAAAACAGGAATGAAAATTATTATACAGTACATGATATCTAATGTAACAATCTATGTATAAAAGTCACTCTTCAGGTCTTTTCTTTTGTATTCATGCTCAACTTTCCAATTACATTTGACAGAGTATTAGTCATGTACCTGGTATAGAGAAACAAAAGAAGAAGGAAATGATCAGCTGAGTGGTATGCGGCAAATACAACAACAGCAGATAAACAGCAATAACACAGCAACAATCCAACAACCACAAATGTTTTCCACAGCCCACAAACAACCAGCAATATTTCCCAGAACAAAGAAAACCAGCAAATAGTCGAGCACCAAATGAGCAATCCCAGGAAAGAGTGATGAAACAACAGCAATACCAGAGTATTCAATGCAGTAAAACTAACAGTTCAACAACCAACAAACAACTCAGCCAATGCAAGCAACAGAACTTGGCCAAGACAGCTTTGACCAATATGCACTCTTGTACAACTTTCAGGCAGTGTTTGGTTACAATGTCTATTGGAAACTACCTTGTGTTTACGCTATTGTGATTTGGGACTCACTAGACCTCTCTTCAGACTAAAGTTTTTTTCTTTTTGAAGACTCAAAAGTCCAGCCCCCGTTTAAGTTCTCAAAATGGCTTCTTTATAAGCCAAAAACCAGTGCAGTTAAGCTGCCTTTTTTTTTGCAACTTGCAGCCTGCCCATACTCTTTAAAGCCCATGCCTAAGCATCTTTTGGTGTCAGCCCCCTTTATTCCCACGCCTGGTTTTGTTTAATCAGGAGTTATGGGCATCATTTTTTATTCAATTTAAGTCCCATACTCTTATGTCTTGTTCCCCATTGGCATTAATTTAATCCCAAATTAGTACCCTACTTGTCAGCTCATTTAAACTAATCATTTTTGTTCTTTGCAAACCCCAGACTACCCCTGTTAAACCCTGGTTATCACTGTCTTGACCCTTTGCAGCATCAGGGCATTTTTGAACTGATGAAAGTTCAAATTCAGGACTGCCTAGACTGAACCTTTCAGTCATTTTTCAATGCAAACAAACTATTTCAAACAATGCTGGGGCCTTCAATCAGTGGCAAAGTATCAATTAGTCATGCGACATTATTAGCTCGTTTGATTCATTAGTTATAGAAACTAATCAACGACATTTATCGAGTCGACTATACTAATTATAGCAGGTAATAATCAGTCGCTCACATAAACAATATGTTCAGGGACCTAAAGGGCATCAGACAATTTTGTGTTCAATTACTGGGAACCTATATAAGTTTATTCATTTGACGACTAATCTAATCGAACATGTTCATCACAGAATACATTCAAATCATACACAGAAAACAATTGACCAAATAAAAGGTCTTTACAGAGATGAAAGAAATCCAAAAAATAACAAAATAACAACCAAACACAAAGAGATATGCTGACAACTTATTTAGAAATAAAACAAAAGAAAGGAAAACTTACCAAAATGTTTAAATCAAACAGACCCAAATCTGATTCAACTTCGAATTTTTGAGGCCGAACAAACTTTAATCAGGGTGTTCTCACATGAGAACACCTTGATTAAGGTCTATTAGACCTCAAACCCATGTCAAAACTGGCCGGGTTCCCCAGGTGCATGTGTTTCAAGTTCTGGATTTCCAGATCTGGATTTTTAGGAGTTGTGGGTAGATTCGGACCAAACCAAGCTTGGTTTGGTCACGAGGAAGGTCAGGGGAGTGTCTGGTATGAAGATGGGATGGTTTGGCATAGATCCGGGTTCGACTCAAATCTTCAAATGAAGATTCGAGACGAACGGAAGTGATTCGAGGCTCGTGGTTAGTGGATTTGTGTTCAGGACAGTGAGGTGGTCCTAGGGTGTTCAGGAGGTGGCCACCGGCGTCCATGCCGCCGGGTTCTGGTGAAAGGGAAGCTAGGGCGGCTGCTAGGGTTTGGGGGGGGGCTTCAGTGTTTGGATGAAGACGATGAGTGGGGGGGTTAGAATAGGGGGCGTGGGGTGTGATAGGAGGCTTATATACGGGGAGGCTGATTCAATCCTGGCCGTTGGATTGATTAAAACTGATGGCCAAGATTGGGGAGGCTAGACCATACGGTGCCGTTTGGTTAATCAAGGGGTCGGTCAAAAACGGGAATGGGTCGGGTCATGAGGGCTAATAAGGGCCCTCGGATCAATGGAAATGAACGGCCCAGATTAACCGTCCCTGAAACGACGTCGTTTCAGGAGGTGCCTGGGCAGGCCTGGTCTGGACCGGACTTGTGCTGGTTTGGGCCCATTTTTTTTTGTTTTATTTCCTGGGCCTAACCCGTTTTTCAATCCCTCTTTTTGTTTTCTATTTTATTTTTTCTTTTAAAACAAAAAATGAAATAACAAACAATAAAATAATGAAATTAAAACCAACAACAATGCAACATTTTAACACAATTATCACAAAAAATATTTCGGTAAGTTAACTAAAAGCCTAGAACGAACGATGCACATATATTTTTTGAATTTTCTTTTACTGACCGAATTATGGTTTAATCACCCTGACATGCATATTTTGTATTTTGTTTGTTAATGATTAAATGCAAAATGGACAGATCCACAAATGACTAACAACACATGTCACGAAAAACTCGAACAATTGTACAGCGAAATCATTTGTCACTATTTTTATTTTCTTTTGGAGCGATTGCTCGTAAAGCAAAAATCACGTGCTTACAGCTGCCCCTCTTTGCACGAAGACACGAAGGGTTTTCGCGCAAAGATAAGCGAGCGATTTTTGCCCGTCCGAATACTCCGTGTGAAGCATTTTTGAAAAAGATTTGACCGAACCTTTGCTTCAGAGGGTTCCTACATATCCTGGGCTGAAAACAGGAATCAGGTCAATGTAGTTCGGGAAATTTGGTAGCTGGGACTACCGTGTGACTGTAGTGCTTGTTGTTGTTGTGCGCTGTTGTATGCTGATGTAGGATGCTACTGCTCAACCGATCTCCCTATTACATTGCTCAAAGGAAAACAAGAAGCTAAGCTAAACTGAGGATCCTGAAATCTCATCCATCTTCAACTTGTTCTTGTTGCCTTGCTTTCTTGTCGGCTACCACTTTCCTCCGATGCCTTTATCTTGTGACTTTGGGAGATGATGCTGGTCCTTTGCTGACGTTTGAATGCCAGTTTCATCACTTTGCTTGATCCGCTGGGGACACGACTTTCTTCTTTAAATTTTCCAATGGTTTCTTCAGTGGTATGTTTCTTCATCAGCATCGTCATACTGGGCATGCTACAACGCTCCCAAACTGCTTCTTTTGAGATGCGTTCCTTTTTCCTTTTGAATTGCGCGCTTGCCTCTGCAGTTGTCTGCTTCTTGGTGCTGGGGATTTTATGGTTTCCTGCTTGGGGATCTTTGTTGTAACCTTCCGTCTTCAGGTGGGGCTACTGATTCCAAACTCTAGAGCTAAAAGTATTCCCGCATTATACTGGTGGGCGACCTAGAACTTAAATGTATTCCCGCATTATACTGGTGGGTGACCTAGAACTTAAATGTATTCCCGCATTATACTGGTGGGCGACCTAGAACTTAAATGTATTCCCGCATTATACTGGTGGGCGACCTAGAACTTAAAAGTATTCCCGCATTATACTGGTGGGCGACCTAGAATTTAAAAGTATTCCCGCATTATACTGGTGGGCGACCTAAAACTTAAATGTATTCCCGCATTATACTGGTGGGCGACCTAGAACTTAAAAGTATTCCCGCATTATACTGGTGGGCGACCTAGAACTTAAAAATATTCCCGCATTATACTGGTGGGCGACCTAGAATTTAAAAGTATTCCCGCATTATACTGGTGGGCGACCTAGAACTTAAATGTATTCCCGCATTATACTGGTGGGCGACCTAGAACTTAAAAGTATTCCCGCATTATACTGGTGGGCGACCTAGAACTTAAATGTATTCCCGCATTATACTGGTGGGCGACCTAGAACTTAAATGTATTCCCGCATTATACTGGTGGGCGACCTAGAACTTAAAAGTATTCCCGCATTATACTGGTGGGCGACCTAGAACTTAAATGTATTCCCGCATTATACTGGTGGGCGACCTAGAATTTAAAAGTATTCCCGCATTATACTGGTGGGCGACCTAGAACTTAAATGTATTCCCGCATTATACTGGTGGGCGACCTAGAACTTAAAAATGTTCCCGCATTATACTGGTGGGCGACCTAGAACTTAAATGTATTCCCGCATTATACTGGTGGGCGACCTAGAACTTAAAAGTATTCCCGTTCTTCCGAGAAAATTTTCGACAATCGGCGGAAAATTTTCTGCCCCGGTTTTTTGGTGACTTCCATGGCGTTGCATCTTGCTGCCCTCATCAATTCTTTGCTCTCCTGCAACAGACAAAAGGATTTAGTCAGTTTTAATCGTGGTGGTAGAGGGTGCCTTTCTGGCGAGCCATTTTTCTCTCTTCCCCTTTCTTGCTCTTTGTCCCCATAATTGGTTGGCGGGCAAGGTTGCCTGTTGGGGGTCTCTAGCCTGCTGGGGATTGGTTTTCAATTTATCCCCTTTTCTGCTTTCTCTTTAAACACATGATGTGGGAGTCTGCTTCTAACCCCCGAAACCACTCCCTTTTGGAGCATACTTCTTCCAACATTTCCGAGCACAATCCCTGGATTGCCTGGGGCCGGCCTTTAAGACTGTTTGTATTATCCTGCATTGGATGAATTCCCCTTCGGTTTCTGGTAGTAAGCTTTGACAAATCCTTCAAAGACACATTTTTTAGGAAAAGAAATAAAGATATGGAAAAGAGAAAATCTTTCTGAACCAATATTTTGTGGGAGGAGACAATCAAAAGAACTTATCTGGAGGACACAACTGGTCCCCGTGATCATGACGTGCACCATAGATTCCCGACCCAGTCTATTTGTATCAATCGATTTGCCGAATGGTCTGACTTGCTGGGGATGATAAGTGACTGTCCATGCTGTTGCAAATGTGGTAGCTTTTGTTGATTCGTCTTGTCGCCTCATAGTGCCCTTCGAGGGGTTTTCACTGATGAGACTCTCTCTTTTCTCTCATCTCCCGGCGCCTTATGGTGCCTGTGAGGGTTTTCACCAATAAGACTCTCTCATTTCATATCCCTCATCTTACATCGCCTCTCGGTGCCTGTGAAGGTTTTCACCGATAAGACTCTCTCATTTTATTTCTTTCGAGGAATCAGGGCGTTGTAGATACGACCTTCTCTTCTGGAAACTTCTTTGACTATCAATCCATTCCCAGTCTTACGATCCTCTTCTTTGCTGGGGATTGGTGTACCATTCTCGGTCTTATTCGCCTGACTCGACATCTCTTGAACATTGATCGGGAGGTCTTTTGGATGTTGATGTTGGTTTTGGTGCGGAGTTAAAGAAAGGCTATGAAAAATGAAAATAATCTGATGGGTGATGTGCTACAACTTTTGGAATCAAACCTTTGTTGGATTTTAAAACATAACCTCTGCCCCAGTTTTCTTGCTTGGGGAATTTTTTTTTTTTTTTTTTTCACACTTATGTTGTGCTATGTGCGTTACGCACGCTGTGCATACTATGCACACTATGTACCTTATGCATCCTATATTCACTATGATTTATACTATGTACCTTATGCATCCTATATTCACTATGATGCATACTATGTACCTTATGCATCCTATATTCACTATGATGCATACTATGTACCTTATGCATCCTATATTCACTATGATGCATACTATGACCGAGCCGTGAGGCGCCTACGTATCCTCTTTGAGGAATCAGGTCAAACGTAGTTCCCACGGTTTTGTATTTCTTATGATTTTATCTTCTTTTTTTTTTTTCCATGTCCTTTCCATTAGTGATTCCAAAAGAGGGGTATTGAAAGAATTTGCTTAAGGCTCAAAGGGGGAAGCAAGGGTTAAACAGTGTTCGGGTAGAAGAAAGAATTGCCTCCGTCATCTCATTATCCAATAAATGCCAAATACAAACAAACAAACCGAATGATTGCCATACTTAAAGAAATTACGCATAATATCTCTTGACTGCATCTGAATTGATAGCCATGTCGACACATCTACCTTCGACATCTGTCAAACACAAAGCACCGTTGGACAATATTCTGGTCACGATATAAGGCCCTTGCCAATTTGGGGCGAATTTGCCTTTTGCCTCGACCTGATGTGGGAGGATCTTCTTTAATACCTGCTGCCCTACTTCAAACTTCCTGGGGCGCACCTTTTTATTATACGCTCTTGCCATTCTCTTCTGGTACAGCTGACCATGGCACACTGCTGCCAATCTTTTCTCATCTATCAAGCTCAACTGTTCCAAGCGAGCTTTGATCCATTCATCATCATCAATTCCGGCTTCAGCGACAATTCGGAGGGACGAAATTTCGACCTCCGCTGGTATCACGGCCTCAGTTCCATACACCAACAAATAAGGAGTTGTGCCTATGGAAGTCCGGATGGTAGTGCGGTAACCCAACAAAGCAAAGGGTAATTTCTCGTGCCATTGTCTGGACCCTTCCACCATTTTTCGCAGTATCTTCTTGATATTCTTATTGGCTGCTTCGACCGCTCCATTCGCCTTGGGACGATATGGGGTGGAATTGCGGTGTGTAATCTTAAATTGTTGGCATACCTCTCTCATCAAGCTGCTATTAAGATTCGCACCGTTATCCGTGATGATCACTTTTGGGATCCCAAATCTACAGATGATATGGGAGTGAACAAAGTCCACCACTGCCTTCTTAGTTACTGATTTGAAGGTTTTAGCCTCAACCCATTTGGTGAAGTAATCAATGGTCACTAGAATGAACCTATGACCGTTGGACGCTGCTGGCTCAATGGGCCCAATGACATCCATGCCCCATGCTACAAACGGCCAGGGTGCTGACATCGTATGTAACTCTGTTGGCGGAGAGTGAATCAAGTCTCCATGTATCTGGCACTGATGGCATTTCCTCACGAAAGTGATACAGTCGTGTTCCATGGTGAGCCAATAACACCCTGTTCGAAGGATTTTTCTTGCCAATACATATCCACTCATGTGTGGCCCACAAACTCCAGCATGTACTTCTGCCATAACCGTTGTTGCCTGCCTGGCGTCTATGCATCTCAACAATCCCAGATCCGGGGTTCTTTTGTACAATATTCCCCCACTGAGGAAGAAACCATTCGACAAACGCCGGAGGGCTCTTTTTTGGTCTCCAGAGGTATGTTCTGGATATATCCCCATCCTGAGGTATTCCTTGATATCATGAAACCAGGGTTCGCCATCTGCTTCTTCTTCTATGGCGTTGCAGTAGGCGTGCTGATCACGGACCTGGATGTGTAGAGGATCAACATACATTTTGTCAGGGTGGTGCAGCATTGATGCCAAGGTGGCCAAGGCATCCGCAACCTCATTGTGAACTCTCGGGATGTGTTTGAACTTCACCGATCGAAATTGCTTGCTCAGATCATGCAAGCATTGTCGGTATGGTATGAGCTTTAGATCTCGTGTTTCCCATTCACCCTGAATTTGATGTACCAAGAGGTCCGAGTCTCCCAAGACCAAGACGTCTTGGACATCCATGTCGGCAGCCAGGCGCAGACCCAGAATGCAAGCCTCATATTCGGCCATATTGTTGGTGCAATAGAAGCGCAGTTGAGCCGTAACAGGATAATGCCGTCCTGTTTCAGAAATGAGTACTGCTCCTATTCCAACCCCTTTTGCGTTCGCAGCTCCATCGAAGAAAAGCTTCCAACCCGGTTCCTCAGGTAATTCCAACTCATTCGTATGCATCACCTCTTCGTCAGGAAAATACGTTCTTAAGGGCTCGTATTTTTCATCAACGGGATTCTCTGCCAAATGGTCTGCCAGTGCCTGGGCTTTCATGGCCGTCCTCGTTACGTAGATGATATCAAATTCTGTGAGCAGAATTTGCCATTTTGCCAACCTTCCCGTGGGCATAGGTTTCTGAAAGATATACTTCAACGGGTCCAAACGGGATATGAGATAAGTAGTATACGAAGACAGGTAGTGCTTCAATTTCTGAGCTACCCAAGTTAGGGCGCAACACGTTTTCTCGAGTTGAGTGTACTTGACCTCATGCACTGTGAATTTCTTGCTAAGATAGTAGATGGCCTGCTCCTTCCTTCCTGTGTCATCATGTTGCCCCAGTACACAACCAAATGAATTTTCTAAAACCGTCAGGTAAAGGATTAGAGGTTTCCCGGGCTTAGGCGGGACCAATACGGGTGGATTAGACAGATACCCTTTGATTTGGTCGAAAGCCTCCTGACACTCTGCCGTCCAACCTACTGCAGCATCCTTTCTCAGTAGCCGAAATATGGGCTCACAAGTTGCTGTGAGTTGAGCGATGAACCTGCTGATGTAATTGAGTCTACCCAGCAAACTCATTACCTCTGTTTTGTTCCTTGGCGGTGGCAAGTCTCGGATGGATTCAATTTTGGATGGGTCTAACTCAATCCCCCGTCGACTGACGATGAAGCCTAGCAACTTTCCTGATGGAACCCCGAATGCGCATTTGGCCGGGTTAAGCTTGATATCATACCTCCGGAGTCTTTGGAAAAATCTCCTTAGGTCTGCTACATGGTCCTCCTGACGCCAAGATTTGATGATCACATCATCGACGTACACCTCTATTTCTTTGTGTATCATGTCATGAAACACAGCAGTCATTGCTCGCATGTACGTTGCCCCGGCGTTCTTTAATCCGAACGGCATTACCCGATAGCAGTAGGTTCCCCACGGCGTAATAAACGCTGTCTTCTCAGCATCCTCTTCGTCCATTAGGATCTGATGATAACCCGCATAGCAATCCACAAAGGATCCGATCTCGCGCCCAGCGCAATTATCGATCAGGATATGAATGTTGGGTAACGGGAAATTGTCCTTGGGACTTGCTTTGTTGAGGTTGCGGTAGTCGACGCACACCCTGATTTTTCCATCCTTCTTTGGGACTGGTACCACATTGGCCAACCACTCGGGATATCGAGTGACCCGAATGACCTTCGATTGCAACTGCTTGATCACTTCTTCTTTGATTTTTACACTCATTTCTGTTTTAAATTTCCTTAGTTTTTGCTTGACCGGAGGGTATGCCGGGTCAGTGGGTAGTTTGTGAACCACTAAATTGGTGCTCAATCCAGGCATATCATCATAGGACCATGCAAAAACATCTTTGAATTCCCTGAGAGTTTCGATCAATTCTGCTTTGACATTCGGCTCAATGTGGATGCTAATTTTGGTCTCTTGGATGTTATCAGCGTCTCCTAGGTTCACGGCCTCAGTGTCATTTAGGTTAGGCTTGGGTTTCTCTTCAAATTGGCACAGTTATCGATTTATTTCTTCGAAGGCTTCCCCTTCGTCACATTCAGATTCATCGTCACAAACGACCTTTTGCATCATTGAGTCGGTTTCAGATTGATTTATTAGACTAGGTCGAAGATCCGCTGTGCATGCCATGTCATTAGGACCAGTAAAAAGAGAACTGTTCAGAAAGAAAAAGAACAAAACAAGAAATCAAAACGGGACAAAAGAAAAGGACTTTATTAAATTTGCAGGATAAAAGGGGTTCACACTTTTACAAAACGAAAGTAAAATTGGGATTACACCCTTGAATAATCCGATCAAACAAACAAACAAACAAAACATTAATCAAAGCCTACTACCAAGACTCCCCTCGGACAGGAAGAGGAGTAACCGTCCAATTGTTGGTCTTGGCCTCAGGCCCCACAAATTGTATCTCTGCTCTGCTGGAACCTTCTCCAGCTTCCACCATACTGACATCCGCAAATAGCCTCTCACGACTCTGATTCAGGTCTTCACTTATGCCGATCAAAGGTCCTCGAATCTTTGGGATCGCTGACCCCTTGGCACTAGCTTTAACAAAAGACCTTGAGAGGCGTGGTACTGGTTTAGGCAGAGACCAGACTCTCTTCTTCATTTTTCGCGCTTGCTTCCTGTCTGCTGCGGTTGGTTTGAACCCCAACCCGAAAGTTTCCAGATTCTTAGGAAGGGAGACAGGTTGGACTATCCCTTGAAGTTCAACTCCCAGGCCTTTTCCCGGCACAAACCCATTACCCAGCATTTCTGATACCATCATGACTGTTGCGGCAGTCACCCTAGGGTGCGGGATGATTTCTCCTTCAGAAATTTTGTTGGCCGACCCTGTATCGAGAATCTGGTAGACCCAGGGACCCTTGTCATCAGTGGTCTCTATGAAAGGCACAATGGTTCCGCCCATGGTGCATGTTGTATCCTCGCCGTGCAACACGACCTCTTGTCTTTCCCACTCGAACTTCACTGTCTGATGTAGGGTGGAAGGCACCGCTTTAGCTGCATGAATCCAAGGTCGTCCTAACAGCAAGTTGTAAGATACCGTGGCGTCCAACACCTGGAATTCCATGGTAAATAGGACCGGACCAATGGTTAATTCAAGTACAACATCCCCCACAGTGGCGGTTCCGTTTCCGTCAAACCCCCGGACACAGATGCTATTCTCCCGGATTCTTCCACGGTCAATCTTTAACTGGTCCAGGGTGGATAATGGACAAATATTGGCGCTTGAGCCATTATCCACCAATACTCGGGTTACCACCGAGTCTTCACATTTGACAGCTAGGTATAGAGCTTTGTTATGCTCCGTACCTTCCACCGGTAGGTCATCATCTGAGAATGTCACTCTGTTCACCTCGAAAATCTTGCTAGCAATGGTTTCCAGGTGGTTTACAGAAATCTCACTGGGTACATGGGCCTCGTTCAATATCTTTAACAGGGCCCGACGATGTTCCTCGGAATGGAGGAGTAATGACAATAGTGAGATCTGGGCAGGTGTTTTTCTCAGCTGCTCAACCACAGAATAGTCTTGTACTTTCATCTTCCTCAGGAAGTCTTCAGCCTCTTCTTCTGACACTGGCTTCTTGGTTGCCACTGGGTTGGTTTTTCTTAACTCCACCGGAGCAAAGCATCGACCTGATCGAGTCAGCCCTTGCGCTTCACAACTGACTTCTTCCACCTGTTTTCCTTGGTATGTCACCACTGCTTTTTCATATTTCCAGGGCACAGCCCTGCTGTCAAGCATTGGCAGTTGGACCACCGGCTTTATGGTCACCCGTTCTCTACATACCCCTTTCAACATGACTGCCGGTGTGGGCAGGATCCCTGGTATTACCAACTTGCTTGGCTCGGGTTTGCTTGCTATGACGGACGGGCTCTTCCCCCATATTACTACCGGCTTGACGCCTTCTCCCTGCGACTGTACATTTGTTCCTCCACTGGTTAAGACTTCTTTTGGGGCAGCTTGGATCATCATCACTGTTTGTGAGGGTTTTCTTAATTCTCCTCCCTCACACACCAACTCAATCATGTGAGTTTCGTGGTGCGCTGGCAGTGGGTTTTGGTTGATGTTAGGAGCCTCTGGTGTCTGGACCTCGATCTTATTGGTGTCAATAAGATCCTGTATGGCATGCCTTAACTTCCAGCACTTCTCGGTATCGTGCCCGAGCATCCCTGAACAGTATTCACAACTGATTGAACGATCCAAATTCTGAGGCGGGGGATTTGGTTCCCGAGTATGGACAGGACTAACCAAACCCAATTGCCGCAGCTTGTGGAACACAGCGGTGTAGGTTTCTCCCAATTCGGTGAAGGTTCTTTGCTTCCGCAACCTGTCATTCCTAGCATCTGGATTTCCCCGGAAACCTGCCCCTGAAGGATTTCTATATGCCCTTGGTGGAGGGTAAGTGTTTTGTGGTGGTGCACATATGTTCTGGGGAGCCGGTGCGCGCCATTGTGGGCGAACCGGAGGCTGAGTGTATACCTGGGCTTGGTGTACGGAACAATGTGGTTCTCGAGGTGGATAGAAATTTTGTGGTGGGTTGTATGGGTAGTTTGACCTGTGAGGCCTGGGTTGGTTGTAGTGTGGCCTGCCAGCCCTGGACCAACTGCCTGCCTCGATCGTGGCAACCTCTTCTTTCTTTCTTCTTAACGCACCTCCCGTGCCGCTTTGAATAGCCTGGGTTGTGGCCTTAAGTGCCGAATAGTTTAAGATCTTGTCCGACCTCAAACCTTCTTCTATCATGACCCCTATTTTGACCACCTCGTTGAAAGATTTTCCAACCGTTGTCACCAAGTGACCAAAGTAGGTTGGATCCAATGTCTGCAAAAAGTAGTCTACCATCTCTCCCTCTCTCATGGGAGGATCGACCCTAGCTGCTTGTTCTCTCCAGCGGAACCCGAACTCGCGAAAACTTTCCCCGGGTTTCTTCCCAGTTCTCAGTAACGTGAGACGGTCAGGAACTATCTCCAGATTGTACTGGAAATGACCTGCAAAAGCCTGCGCCAGGTCATCCCACGTGTACCACCTGCTGAAATCCTGCCTGGTATACCATTCCAGTGCAGATCCGCTCAGACTTTGGCCGAAATAAGCTATCAAAAGCTCATCCTTGCCTCCTGCCCCTCTCATTTTGCTACAGAATCCCCGCAAATGTGCCATGGGATCACCGTGCCCTTCATATAAATCAAACTTGGGCATCTTGAACCCAAGCCGGGAGTTGGACATCTGGGAAAGGGCACAGATCTTTGTATGCCACGCTGACTTGATTGCCCAGCCCGTGCAAGTTCCTGAAGGATTGCTCCAGGCTTTTGAACTTTCTTAACACTTCATCCTGTTCAGGGGCCTTAACCGGCTTCTCAACCTCTGCCGGTATTTCCAAATGGGGATTGTAAGCCTGTGGTTCCGGTGCGTGGAATGTAGGCTCAGGGGGATAGTATTGTGTATCGTGAGCCTGAAACAATGGCTCACTGGTCGTTCGCTGCAAAGGGGCTGATGCAGGTCCCACAAAAATGGGAATATTGGGTGTTGGGAGAGGTTGATGGGGTGGTGGAGCTTGGGAATCATGAGGGCTTCTTTCTTGATGATAGAGGGGATTTGGGCGGCTTGTGGAAGGGCCAGAGTGAGGGTACTCCGGCACGTGTCCCAGTGTCTCAGGGCTCTTTTGCGTTTTGGCCAGGGCTAGCTGCATTGCATGCATCTCTAGTCCCATCCTTTCAATCTTTTCCATTGCCTCTTTTAGCAACTGGCTCATCGGCCTTTCTTCCTCATTACTATTCTCTGAAGTAGTCATGCTTGTTGCTACCGGTCCTTTGGATCTGGTTTGGTATGAATGTGTTGCCAGAATTCTTTAACAACTAACTGTCTGGTATCAGACAACAACAAACTTTGTTAGTGTTAGAGCTTAACAGATTTGATCATAACACATAGAGGATGCAATGCACCTAAGCAGTTAACCGTTTCTACATGCTTTGCTTCAATCCACATGCGTCATCCCGGTTTGTTCATTCGTCTCTTTAAAGTATTTTGCGAAACCCTGCGTTTTATTCTATTTACATTTTCTCTTTTTTTTTTTTTTTATTTATTGAAAGCGGTCGAATCTTATGGGGATTGCCTACGTATCACGTCCCCGCGTGAATCAGACCAGGCGTAGTTCTGCCTTAAAGTAAAGAAACACACAATTCTTGTGAAATCATTGAATTCATTCTCAAAATTTTGCTATTACAAATTACATCAAGCAAGGAATAGCAATAGTACAGACTCCACGGTTTTAAACTCGGTTTAACGAAAAAGAAAACAACATATGGAAAAACAACCAAAGCCAAATAAACAGGACTTGACCAAAACTAATTCTCCAATTTAAGGGGCCGCGAGGCATCATCCGGCCTTTCCGCGGCTCTAGGTGTAAGGTCTCTTTGCAAGCTCTTCAACTCGTTCATAATCCGGCGGACGCAGCCCATGATGGAAACAAGGAGGGTCTTCCGAGGTGTTCGCTCATATGCCAAGCATTTCATGTAGATGTAATGCCCTATTTCATCAATCCTTCCCCGGATGTTGTCCCTTTCTGTGAACAAATGCCTTATCTGTTGGTTCTTCAATCCCAGTGTTTGCGCATTGTTGGCAAGCTGATCCTGGAACATCTCCATTTGCCTTTCCATTCTGGTCATTGCATCGTAATATTGCCTTCTGTCGGCTTGGGCATTTCGTGTTTGCTTGAGGATCCTTTCTCGAAGAGAGGCATTCGTTTCCCTTAATGTCCCGATGCTCAGTTCATACTCCCTTATGACTTGTTGCAGGCGCTGCCTCCGAGCCATCGCACCCTTTGCCCACTTGGTTCGCAATTTTGCTGTGCTGGCCCTGGCTTTTTCCAAATCTTCCTGGCATTCCGCAACCTGATCTTTTAACCCTGCTATCAATCTTTTATCTGCCCGGCTTCCTAGCTGGCTATTAGCCTCTTTTTTCATTCTCCGGATCTGAGCTTTGAGGATCTCGCCTTCTCTGATTAACTTGTTCTTTTCTCCCTTGTGGGCAGCAGACTGTAATTGGCACTCAAACTTCATATCCTGAACTTGTTGCTTCAGTTTGCCTGCTTTGACAAGATATTCCTGCTCTTTGGCCAACCAGCCCCACTGTTCTTGTGAAGATTTGGCAAATTCTTGCAGGTGAGGTCTTTTGGTCGGTCTTCCAGATGATGTCTCCCCTTTGTACCAGGCCTGATACCCGGGCGAAACTTCCCCTTTTGCCCGATTCATTACACAAGTATTTGCTTCTAAGTATTGACATTGGCTCCAAATTTGACGAACCCTTGCTTCAGGAAACTGGCCGTCGGGACTGATCTCGATTACCTGGATGCTCAGATCCTCGTCTTTCGGCACTATCTGATACCTCCCAAGTTGCCTTAAAACCCGATGCGGCGCGTATGGTTGAATACTTTTAAGTCCCATTAAGAGAAAATGGGGCCTGGCTGCTGGCATGTATATGACTTCGTCGATCGGTAGCCACCCTAGCGCCCACTGTATTTGACTGGCGTTGAGGGTATGGAAATATGAGGTCCATGCTATAACTCCTTCTGGTAGGTAGGTTTCATCAACTCTGGTATAGAACTCCTCTATGCAGGTCTTTCCAGCGGATCCATGGCTCAGAAACTGGGCTCGGTGACATAGGTGTTCGATCATCCACATTTGCAACAACAAATTGCAACCCTCGAAAAAGCTTCCTCCGGCTTTGCAAGAAGTGAGTGCCCGGAATATATCAGATACTATCATGGGCGCCAACGTACTATCACTCTGTGTGAGCAACGTACTGACGACCCCTGCTATCTTTATGTCAATATTCCCATCTTTTCTTGGGAATACTAGTAGTCCTAAGAAAGTTATCATGAAAGCAATTCGTCTATGTTCTTCCCACTTTTGGCGATTACCTTTGCTGCACAACTGGTTTTCTGGCTTGTCGAATCCTCCTATGTGACCATATCTTTGATATATGAAACTCATGCTGCAAAAACCTTTTGCCAAGTCAGGGTTATGAATTGTTCTGACTATCTTTAAGGAGTCCAGGAACCGGTGTATTGCTACAGCTCTTGGAGCAATCAGATATTTGTGCCTCAAAGGAGTCTCAGTGCTGCCGATATACCCTGCTATTTCTTCTAAAGTTGGGGTGAGTTCAAAATCTGAGAAACGGAAGACATTGTGCGCAGGATCCCAGTGGGGGACTAGTGCCCTTATGATATCTCCTCGTGGCCTGATATCCAACAAACTCGTGAGGCCTTTCAGATACTTCTTGATTTCGTCATGCCCCTCTTTGCCCAAATCATTCCACCAGAGCCGCAATTGGAGGGGAATTTTATTCATGATTGAAAAGGGTTCATTCGGAATCGTGCTCATTCTGCACATTTATTAATAAGATTTTAACAAACGACACTTATCCTGATAAAAACAAAAATATATGCGATTTTTTTGTGAATTTTGAATTTTCGTATATATATATATAAAAACTTTCTAAAGAAGTCAATAACGGAAAATATTTTGGATTTTTGTTTCGAAAACTGGGAGCCTGAAAGGACTTTTCTAGACCTTTAGCAAGATGAATACTTTTGCCACAAATAAAGATATATATACATTTTGAAGTAAAGCAAAACTTTTGAATTTTTCATATATATATATATACATATATTTGCAACAAATAATAAAAGTAAAGACAACACAAGACTCTTTTTTTTATTATTATTATTTTCATAAAAAAAACCAAAAATAAGATCTCTCCTTTTTTTTGATTTTTATGACAAGACAAACTCTATATTTCTATTGATATTTTTTTTTTTTTTTGAAAAACAGAACAACGACTTTTTTCAAAATTTTGGCAGAGTTTTGACAGTATTTTTTTTCTTTTTCTTCTTTTTTTTCAACAATAAACAATCAATTCCTAACCGTTATTTCACTCTTCTTTTTTTTCCACAATATTCCAAATATTCAAACACCGGTCAGCATGCGGGCATGAGACAAATAAATGCACGGACAACAATAGGATGCATCAGAATGGTCTTTTCATATCAGGTTGCTAGTCCTAGACGGACCCAACCCCTGTGTTGAGTCCCCTAAGTCATATGCAACATGATGCAAATAAGCGTTCCTACTAGGGATCCGGCATGAAGTCACGTTATTCTATGTTCAAAACCTGGGTCGGTGTTCTAGACAGTGTACCCGAGCGGACAACTCGAGTTGAGGAAGGAGCTCCTTTCCGGGAACCAAAAGGCCAGCCGGCTTAGAAACTTTCCGAGCCTCTTTTATTTAGGGTATGACACTAACAGAATAGGGAGTCTCAACCAGTAAGCACATCCCCAGAGGTAAGAAGAGAAGGGTTTCGGCACAGTTTATATACAGTTCAAATAATATCAAAAGCGGTAAAAGTAGCATTTTGCACATTTAGGCTAAAACAAATAATAATAAAATCAGATAATAAATAAAGCCAAATAATAACAATTATTCTAAGCTCGAATTCTTAACCCTGAACCAGTGGTTCTGGGTCCAATCCCCAGCGGAGTCGCCAGAGCTGTCACACCTCCTTTTTCCGCACCCGAGAGGGTACAAGGAGTTTTTTTCCAATTAAAGGACAATCGAAAGGGGATTTATTTGTTTATTTCGGAGTCGCCACTTGGGAGATTTAGGGTGTCCCAAGTCACCAATTTTAATCCCGAATCGAGGAAAACAGTGACTCTATATTACAGTCCGCGTACCAGAAATCCGGATAAGGAATTCTGTTAACCCGGGAGAAGGTGTTAGGCATTCCCGAGTTCCGTGGTTCTAGCACGGTCGCTCAACTGTTACATTCGGCTTGATTATCTGATTTTATACAAGTGTGAACTTATGTGCAAAATTTAACTTTTAACCGCTTTTATCATTTACTGTTATTTTATAAGACTTGCAACGTCGTGAAAACATATCTCGAACCACGTTGCATCAATGCACCCGTGATTGTTGACATATTTCGACTTGGTTGAGATTTGGATTTGGGTCACATCAATGTGCACCCGAGTTTAAGGAAATTAAATTATTAAAGGCGCGCCTAAAGCGACTAGCGTATTTATTTTGGGTAGGACCGTGAAATTTTACTAAACGGTCCATCCCGAAGTCTAAACAATTTTTAAAGCAAATATTTACTGAGGGCCCCGCAATTTGTATTTTATTTGGCGAGGCTCATCTCATCTCCTTTTTTTTTTAAATGAAATTGCAACGTCATGGACACGCATCTCGAACCACGTCACAATCAATGTACCCATGATTAGAAATACATTTCGAATCCGTCGAGATTTGGATTTGGGTCACATAAATGTGCACCCGAGTTTAAGAAGGTAAGGTTTATTAAAGCGTGTCCTAAAGAGACTAACGTGTTGTTATTTTAGGAGGGTTGTGAGATTTGCTAAACAACCCGTCCTGGAAACTAAATGCTTCAATAATATACATTTAACAAGGGCCCCGCATCTGCGTGTTTTGTTTATTTTCATCGAGGCTCATCTCGTTCTTATTTTAAAAGGATATCCTATAGCAACTACGTTTCTTGTCGTGTTCGTCTCTATCAATTGAAAACGGTAGATAGTCCTAATTAATTACATGCTTGCAAGTTGTTTGTAAGGGAATTCGGAAATGCTTAACAAAAGTTGGGACCGAAGCTGCGTGCACAGTCGGCCAAACAAATAATCCTGGGCCCAAATCCAGCCCACGCGCGGTTGGCCAGACCTGGGCCACTGCTCGCTCGATGCGGGCCTGCCTGATCTGTCCTCGACCTGGGCTCGACCCTTGTGAGGTTGAGGCCGTGAACTTGTTCTGGGTTCTATTGGCGTGGTTTATCAGTTATAAAAGGATCGCCTATTAAAGGGAAAGAAATTAACTAGTAGTGGATAGTTTTCATGCTTGGCCTATTAAAGAATATACTGCACAGTTAAACTAAGTCTAAGATACAACCTATTACATTGGGAATATTTTCACCTAACAACATACATATATAAACTAACATTCAGCTAATCTACATTGATATATACTGGGCATACAGGCTACTTCCATTATCAAAACAGGAATGAAAATTATTATACAGTACATGATATCTAATGTAACAATCTATGTATAAAAGTCACTCTTCAGGTCTTTTCTTTTGTATTCATGCTCAACTTTCCAATTACATTTGACAGAGTATTAGTCATGTACCTGGTATAGAGAAACAAAAGAAGAAGGAAATGATCAGCTGAGTGGTATGCGGCAAATACAACAACAGCAGATAAACAGCAATAACACAGCAACAATCCAACAACCACAAATGTTTTCCACAGCCCACAAACAACCAGCAATATTTCCCAGAACAAAGAAAACCAGCAAATAGTCGAGCACCAAATGAGCAATCCCAGGAAAGAGTGATGAAACAACAGCAATACCAGAGTATTCAATGCAGTAAAACTAACAGTTCAACAACCAACAAACAACTCAGCCAATGCAAGCAACAGAACTTGGCCAAGACAGCTTTGACCAATATGCACTCTTGTACAACTTTCAGGCAGTGTTTGGTTACAATGTCTATTGGAAACTACCTTGTGTTTACGCTATTGTGATTTGGGACTCACTAGACCTCTCTTCAGACTAAAGTTTTTTTCTTTTTGAAGACTCAAAAGTCCAGCCCCCGTTTAAGTTCTCAAAATGGCTTCTTTATAAGCCAAAAACCAGTGCAGTTAAGCTGCCTTTTTTTTTTTTGCAACTTGCAGCCTGCCCATACTCTTTAAAGCCCATGCCTAAGCATCTTTTGGTGTCAGCCCCCTTTATTCCCACGCCTGGTTTTGTTTAATCAGGAGTTATGGGCATCATTTTTTATTCAATTTAAGTCCCATACTCTTATGTCTTGTTCCCCATTGGCATTAATTTAATCCCAAATTAGTACCCTACTTGTCAGCTCATTTAAACTAATCATTTTTGTTCTTTGCAAACCCCAGACTACCCCTGTTAAACCCTGGTTATCACTGTCTTGACCCTTTGCAGCATCAGGGCATTTTTGAACTGATGAAAGTTCAAATTCAGGACTGCCTAGACTGAACCTTTCAGTCATTTTTCAATGCAAACAAACTATTTCAAACAATGCTGGGGCCTTCAATCAGTGGCAAAGTATCAATTAGTCATGCGACATTATTAGCTCGTTTGATTCATTAGTTATAGAAACTAATCAACGACATTTATCGAGTCGACTATACTAATTATAGCAGGTAATAATCAGTCGCTCACATAAACAATATGTTCAGGGACCTAAAGGGCATCAGACAATTTTGTGTTCAATTACTGGGAACCTATATAAGTTTATTCATTTGACGACTAATCTAATCGAACATGTTCATCACAGAATACATTCAAATCATACACAGAAAACAATTGACCAAATAAAAGGTCTTTACAGAGATGAAAGAAATCCAAAAAATAACAAAATAACAACCAAACACAAAGAGATATGCTGACAACTTATTTAGAAATAAAACAAAAGAAAGGAAAACTTACCAAAATGTTTAAATCAAACAGACCCAAATCTGATTCAACTTCGAATTTTTGAGGCCGAACAAACTTTAATCAGGGTGTTCTCACATGAGAACACCTTGATTAAGGTCTATTAGACCTCAAACCCATGTCAAAACTGGCCGGGTTCCCCAGGTGCATGTGTTTCAAGTTCTGGATTTCCAGATCTGGATTTTTAGGAGTTGTGGGTAGATTCGGACCAAACCAAGCTTGGTTTGGTCACGAGGAAGGTCAGGGGAGTGTCTGGTATGAAGATGGGATGGTTTGGCATAGATCCGGGTTCGACTCAAATCTTCAAATGAAGATTCGAGACGAACGGAAGTGATTCGAGGCTCGTGGTTAGTGGATTTGTGTTCAGGACAGTGAGGTGGTCCTAGGGTGTTCAGGAGGTGGCCACCGGCGTCCATGCCGCCGGGTTCTGGTGAAAGGGAAGCTAGGGCGGCTGCTAGGGTTTGGGGGGCTTCAGTGTTTGGATGAAGACGATGAGTGGGGGGGTTAGAATAGGGGGCGTGGGGTATGATAGGAGGCTTATATACGGGGAGGCTGATTCAATCCTGGCCGTTGGATTGATTAAAATTGATGGCCAGGATTGGGGAGGCTAGACCATACGGTGCCGTTTGGTTAATCAAGGGGTCGGTCAAAAACGGGAATGGGTCGGGTCATGAGGGCTAATAAGGGCCCTCGGATCAATGGAAATGAACGGCCCAGATTAACCGTCCCTGAAACGACGTCGTTTCAGGAGGTGCCTGGGCAGGCCTGGTCTGGACCGGACTTGTGCTGGTTTGGGCCCATTTTTTTTTGTTTTATTTCCTGGGCCTAACCCGTTTTTCAATCCCTCTTTTTGTTTTCTATTTTATTTTTTCTTTTAAAACAAAAAATGAAATAACAAACAATAAAATAATGAAATTAAAACCAACAACAATGCAACATTTTAACACAATTATCACAAAAAATATTTCGGTAAGTTAACTAAAAGCCTAGAACGAACGATGCACATATATTTTTTGAATTTTCTTTTACTGACCGAATTATGGTTTAATCACCCTGACATGCATATTTTGTATTTTGTTTGTTAATGATTAAATGCAAAATGGACAGATCCACAAATGACTAACAACACATGTCACGAAAAACTCGAACAATTGTACAGCGAAATCATTTGTCACTATTTTTATTTTCTTTTGGAGCGATTGCTCGTAAAGCAAAAATCACGTGCTTACACAAGTGATGAAGAATAATCAAAGAGGCACGAGCTTCAACAGGCACGGGCAGTCATTCAGATAAAAGGCAAGGACGGCAGGTGCTCGAACCTCTTTATGACGGAAGAGAATGAATCGAATAAAAAATAAGGAATAGATACAAACTATTGGGCATTAAATACAGAAACGTAAAGAAATCTGTATTGAATCAAATATGATTGCTGATTGTAACGTTATATTAAATGTCATTAAATGCCATTAATTGACAATAATGGCTCAATTATGGAAGAAACAAAACGTACCACTAATAAATAGCTATATAAGGAGAAGATTGATCATTTGTAAGGACACGAAATATCACCGAAATATACTGATTTACTTTATTTTCTTTTGTTCATCTGATTATTATCAAAGCCACTTTCTTTTATTCATTTTATATATTGATTATCAGTAATCCGAGTTCTTCTAAAATAAAGCTTTGACCAAAATTACTATTTTTGGTTAAACAGTACTAGTCTATATGCTCGTGCATTGCACGAATATAAGTCAAGTATCAAATAATTTTACGAAAACAGTAAAATTTTAATCGCGTATATATTCTAATAGTATTATTTGTTAGAGCAATACAATAGAACTAATTAATGTATCTATTTTGTTACCGTTGTGGATAAACTAATATTTCTGTTTAAAATGTAATTGGATGTTGCTTGTCCTTCTAAAGGATCACCATACAAGGGTTACATATAATTTGTGATTGTATTACTTTTTATTTATAAGGTACAAATATGTTTTAGCAATATCTTCCTTAATTTCTTTGTGTATATTTATGAGTGCTCCTTCATTGATATCGCTAAGGTGGTATCACTTGTAAGCTATTAGGTGATAAATCACTATCGACGACTGCGATTTCAAGTACTTCGATGATACTATAAATATTTGTTCGTATATGGATAACAGTGGAGAGACATTTCCACATATATTCTTAAAATAATGCTAACGCAATCTAAATTAAAACATGATAACGTTTTCTTGATAAGGTGAAAATACTTAACAAAAAAATTAATTAACACAGGATCACGCTAAAACTTACAATATTGGCGGATAAGTTTTCCAACTAAGCTAATCTGAACTGATGCACTTTGTAGCCTGTAGGTAATGCCACCGGAGGTCCCTAAATTTGATCATCAAATCAAACATTCCATAAATCTTATTAGAATGAATATAGTTATATTATTCAGTTCCCGAAATTCATTATATATGCATCATAAGTTATATATGCATATAATAATACAATACTGAAAGAGATTCAATAGCATTAAATACGAAACAACAAAAGAATTAAATAACGTTTACACCATCAATGCAAAAATCTTATACTCAAAGAATAAACATACCTTATAAGTAATTCAGCTACTATTTCATAAAATATTCGTCAAAATATTGCCTTTCTCGATTTTTTGCTTTGCTCAAAATCTCACAAATCAAAATTGTCTGATCATCCCATCTCAAATATATACAATGAGAGTTAATTAAAATGGCAGCGCATGTGAATCGCAAATTCACAACCATATTCCTTTCTATGTCATCTCCTTCTCGAGTATTCTACTGCTCATCATGGGTGGCTCAAGGGTGAAGCTAGTAAAGCCTTTGTTTTAGGCCCCAAAAATTTCGATGCCCCTGTAACGACCCGACCGGTCGTTTTGAACTTTTGCACTTTGATTGCCAGTTTCTAGGCATGACTTGCCCCGTGTAATGTATTATGACTGATGTAGATCGTTGGTTTTAGTTTTCAGGAAAAATCAAAATGAATTTGAAGGAACAGTCTTAGTTGAAAGCTTTAAATTTGAAAGGTTTGACTAAGAGTTGACTTATTTGTATATGAGCTCGGATAGGAAATTTTATGAATTGGATAGCTTCGTTGGGTGATTTATAACTTAGGAGCGCGATCGGAATGCATTTTGGGAGTCCGTGGAAGGATTTGACTTGAATTGGCAAAGTTAATATTTTGGTGAATTCCGGTTGATAGGTGAGATTTTGATCCAAGGGTCGGAATGGAATTCCGAGAGTTGTTGTAGCTTCGTTATGTCATTTCTGATGTGTGTGCAAAATTTTAGGCCATTTGGACGTCGTTTGCTCGGTTTTTTGATCGAATTCGGATTTCGGAAGTTTTGGAATTCTTAGGCTTGAATCCGAGGGTGATTTGATGTTTTGATATTGTTTTGAGCGTTCCGAAGGTTGGAACAAGTTTGAATTATGTTATGGGGTGTGTTGGCATGTTTGGTCGGGGTACCATGAGGCTCAGATATGTTTTGGAAGAGTTTTTGGAAGATTTTGCCGTTGTGAGCATAAGCATGTAATGATCCAAAGGTCCATTTTTAGTTCTAGAGATCGAAATTTGATTTCGAGACTTCCGGAATTTTGATAATGAATTATAGGACTGATCAGGAAAGTTTGGTCTAATTTCATCAAGCCGCGATTGGGTTTTTGACACGAAACATGAGTTAATTGTTTAGCGAGCGAAATGGGTATTGAACTAAGCAAATGAGCTCCGAATTGAGTTTCGACTGAAGGTCTATGTTCGTATTATTATTTGTGACTCATAGGAATAAGAATCATCGAATTCCGAGTTCGTATGATGGAGTTAGAGCCTTTTTAGTGAAAAGAAAAGCTGCTGCATTTTTCGCACGTGTGAACAGTAACCGCACATGCGTGAACAGTATCCGTGTACAGTACTATGTACAGTAAACATGAACAGTATCTGTGTACAGTACCCGTATACAGTACATATGAACAGTACCTCCGTGAATAGTGTAGTGAACAGTACCCAAACGCATGAACAGTGCCCCCGATATTTTCTAGGCAGATTCTTAAGTTCTGAAAATGGGACTCGTCCTATTTTCCATTCTTATCAAATTGGAGCTAGGGGAGGTGATTTTCGGGAGATTTTCAGAGAAAACAACGGGGTAAGTGTTCTTAACTTAATTTTGGTTAGATTACCCGAATCTATTACTAGTTTTGGCATTTAATTGGTGATTTTAGTTCGGAAAATCTTGAAAACCCTCTTGGTTTAATTTGAAGATTTGAGGGTCTAGTTGATGTCGGATTTTAGTAAAATTGGTATGGTTGAACTCGTGGTTGGATGAGGTTTCACATTCCGTATTTTTTGTCGGGTTCCGAGACGTGGGCCCCACGGCCGAAATTTGAGTGCAATTTCGGATTTTAGTGGAAAATGTAGAATTTCATATGAAATTAATTCCTATAATTTTTATTAACTGAATCGAATTATTGTGGCTAGATTCGAGGCATTCGGAGGCCGATTTGAGAGACAAAGGCATCGCGAGCTAGGGGATTAGCCGGTTCGAGGTAAGTAATGATTGTAAATACTGTCCTGAGGGTTTTAAACCATGGATTATACGTCGTTGTGTTACTTTGAGGTGACTTGCACACTGGATGACGAGCGTGGGGTAGAGCACCGCTGGGGATTGTGACCTAGTCCATCCCGAACGAATATTTTAATGCGTATTTGATAGTTATTGTTTGACATTATTATATTTTTGGGTTGTATGCCATGTTTGGGGCCTTGTGCCGACTTGTTGAGAACCTTAGGGGCATTTTTACTATCTTTCCTCACTCTAGTTTGAAAGCATATTCTCAATCATGTTTTACATGTTTACTGCTCAAATCTGGCTTTATCACTATATTCTTAAAATGTGGAAATTGTTTTGGGCTGAGTTCCCTGTTTTACTGAGATAGACCGATGGTCTGATTGTGAGATTGATGACTGAGATAGACTGAGAGTCTGATGGTGAGGTTAATGACTGAGAGAGGCCAAGGGCCTAGTTGTGAGGATTATATATCTATGGATCGGGCGTATATATATATATATATATATATGTATATGGATCGGGCTGCACGCCGCAACGATACTTATATGGACCGGGCTGCGCGTCGCAGCAATATAGCGCTTGGGCTGTAGGAGCCCCTCCGGAGTTAGCACACCCCCAGTGAAAGCAGTCGACTATTTATATGGATCGGGTTGTGCGCCATGGCGATGCATGGATCGGGCTGCACGCCGAGATATACAAAGATCGGGTTGCACGCCGCAGCGGTTACTATATGGTACCAATTGAGCGTGAATGCTGAGTGCGAGTACTGATTGGTAAGATTTGAGTCACGAGTGACAGAGAGGCTAGCCTGAGGGGCGATAGATATATACATGCATATGAGTGATGTTTTTGCCTGAGAGGCCTATTTATGGACTTATTGATTTCACTCATCTTTAAAGTGAATTTCTATCGAATATGTTCATTTATCGACTGTTTTCACTCATCTTTATATTGAGCCTCTATCGGAAAGTTGAACAAATGTTTTAAAAAAACTTTTATTTAAACTGGGGTTTATGAGATGTTCAGAAATTAATCACTGATTTGGCATTGGTTATTTCCACTGAGATTTTTAAGTTATAAAGTGTTTATGATTACTGTTTTGCCCGAGGGGCTGTTTTACAAACTATATTTTGCCCGAGGGGCCGATTATGGCTTTAATCTCTATTATTATCTTAAATGGTATTGAACCCCTACCGAAACTGCTGGAAAGTATTTCAAAATGATTTTTACTAAAATCTGGATTTTAAAAGGGAAGATTGACTCGTATTATGATTTGAAGGCCTGTTGTGTTTATTGAGCCTAACGTGAATGTGGATTCATATTTTCCTACTGCTCAGCCTTTATTTACTCTTATTACTTACTGAGTTGGAATACTCACATTACTCCCTGCACCTTGTGTGCAGATTCAGGTATATCGGAACCCGGTAGCGTGTGTTGATAGCTCAGCCGCGGAGTCATCAGAGTTAGCAAGGTGGTTGCATGACATTCGCGGCACCGCTTCCTTCCCCTCATTGTTGTTATTGTATTTAGTACATTTTTAGACTTTTGTTGTATTCAGACCTTGATAGTTGTTCATAACTAGTGACACCCTGATGTCGAGCTGGTATTTTATTCCGCACTGTTATTCCAGGATTTTATTATGAAACATTGTTTAATTTAAAGACTTAAAAATGACTCTTAATGCTTAAAGGGTTAAGGTGAGTGTTGTGTCGACTGTCCTTGTCTTCACGAGAGGCGCCATCACGGCCGGGCCGGTTTGGGGTCGTGACAAGTTGGTATCAGAGCCTAGGTTACATAGGTCTCACAAGTCATGATCAGGTTTAGTAGAGTCTCGCGGATCGGTACGGAGACGTTTGTATTTATCCTCGAGAGGCTGCAGAACCTTTAGGAAAGCTTCACATTCTTGAATTCTTATCGTGCGTCCTTTGATTTAGCTTGAAATGTAACTCTTTGAATTCCTTCCACGCGTTCGTATGCGCGCATGAGCGCTCAGTATCAGATGTGCCTTGATGGCTTGTGATTTCCCGATCGAGGGGCGAGATGTGATCTTTGTGAGTTTGATGTTGGGCCAGTTTGGAGGACTTGAGGCCAAATATTTGCCTATGGCTTGAGCACCGAGGTGCTGATTATGTGAGCAAATATTTTTGAACTTATATGTTCGGTAGTGTCCCTATTAGTGGGAGTGATGATTGGATAACTATGTGATGAGTATGTTAGTACTGCGATATGTATCCATCTTGATTTGAGGTGTAGCCCCGAGTTATGGGTGTGCAAAGAGTCTTTTCATGTGTCTTAGTTGGGAGTGAAGTAAATTTCATGTTGCGATATGAGTTCAAACTCAGGAAGACTAAGTGACTACGTAATGGTTATGACGGTGGAAGGTATACATAAATGTTAGTTTAAGGCGAAGAAGGTGGGTTATCTCATGCGAAGTGTTCTGAGGTTGTACGATCCTTATGTGTCTGTTAGATTTGCGAGTGAAGGATATGTGTTGCAACTTAAATTGGGTTGCTTAGTGAGTGGGTGTAACTGTTGCGAGAGTGGAATGCGAGATTTGCAGAAGAGTTAAAATTCTAGATGATCTGTGTTTTCACAAGCTTATAAAAGATTTGAGTTTAATCTCATTATGGTATCATGGCATCAATAGAGTATAATCGTTATGAGTTATTGAGCGTGTGTTGATCTATGGCTTCGAGCCAAGTGGGGGAGTCCGCTATTGAATAGTTGATTGCACGGTTATGTGCTCTAATGGTTCCAGTTTGAGGCGTATTTGTGAATTATTTATGGCTTGAGTAAAGGAAATTTCAATAAAGGTTATGTTATGATTTATGGGTGTACGAGAATCGGGGAATGAATTGAGTTGTGGTTGGTAAGGAATGCTCGGTGCATAGGGCAGGAAATTGCTTGGTTATATTGAAATGAGGTCACATTCTGCAGTGTCGGAGTGCAAATGAAGCACAGGTTGTTCGGTTCGTTTAATCAATCTAACTGCGGTTTGAGTAGAGTGGATGCCTCTAGAGAATGGTCCTATTGTGTTCCAAATTTTACATGCAATAATTGGAGGCTTTCAAGTTATACTTATGGATAGAAACTGAGTTTCCTTGGAAGACGTCAAAACTTGTGGTGTTTTCTATATTAATTGTGGGAATCTATGTATTAGTATTAGGAGGTAACGGATTTAGATCCGCAGGAAGTTCTTCAGAGCGAAGTATTTCGAATGTGGTGCTTTTGGGAATATTTAAGAGAGTATTCAGCGGCTTATGAGTCTTAGACAGTGTGGTTTTATGCTTGGGTCTCGTGTGGTAATCCTGGGTTGAAATATTGTAGTGCTATAGCAAGAGAGAATATCAAGTTGAAAATGAATCAGAAAGAAATTTAGATAGATGGAATAGTTTGATAGTAGACCGAATCGGTATGGTAAGGATATGATTAATTATGTGCGTGTGTTCGAGGTAATGAGTTCTTTCAGGTATTTTGCGGCGATGCTCTTAGGTTTTGATGACTTGCTTAGCTTGATTGAGTTAGAAGGATTCAGTCCTGACATGTCTGATTTGTGCAAAGGGAACTCGGAGAGTTCTTGATGGTTTTACCGCGGTTTGGGAATGTATATTTTCTGTGGACATGGGATGTATAGTGATTTTCCTTCTAGATGGGACCAATGGAAGGTTCATGACTAGTGAATATGTAGTTGATTGTGGCTCGTTCTCATATTTATCATAGGATGACATGTTATATGTGGTATGTTGTGTAGGGCGGTGATTGGCATATGTAAGGTCGCAATTCAGTTTTGAAAGGAAGGTCATAAATTCTTAGACATCACAGGCAGTTTCAGATGACTAGGTTAAATGATATTACTAAATGGTGTGTCTTGATAACGGTATGCACTTCAGAAAGAGGGAAATGTGGTTGAGTTAATAATACATCATAGGTATTGCGGTTGTGGACTATGAGAAAATAGCTAAGGTTGGTCAGAGGGTAGTATGTGCTATGATTCAGTCGTTGTGAACCTTCGGAGGATTATTTATCTATTGTGTGTGACTAGACTTGATGTATGGTCCATTGGTAGACCTATGTGGATGCGTGTTCTAGCTCGAGTCGGCTTGGTTGGCCCCGAATTGTATTGTTGAGGGATAGGTTGATTCGACCTTTATTTAGCTTATTAGTGATCTGGGGAGATCTATGAGTTGCCTTTATGTGTTGCGAGACATTATGATTTATTGGTTATGGGCACATATGGTGCGGTTCTAATGGGGTTCATAGTGGAAGTCGAGCGGGAAGAGTAATCGGGTGTTGCTCGGTGAATGGTGTATCGGTTACGTCCTATCGGGTTTGCGTGGTATATGTTACTTGTTTCACCATTGGTGTAATGATTTGCTTTGGTTCCAGACATCAAATTGTGCGTGGTTGTCAATTTCGATCATAGTGACTTGAGGTGTCCCATGTGGAGCAGTGTTTGGATAGGATCGCGCATTGTAGCGGAGCTATGTGGAGATATGACCTTGCGAGTTAGATTTGTGTGTCCTATTCTATGATGTGAGACGGGTTCTCAGCCCTGCGTTGTGATGGTACTGGTGAGCTTGAGGTACAATCCTTTCATTTGAGTCCTTTTCATGATTTGAGTATGTTCGGACCGTTGCTTATTGGTGCGCGTATTATGCTAGATATGGCTTAGGCCACTATTGGTGTGACATGTCACCAGGGTAGTATGTTGGGTCAGAGGAGATCGTTGGGATCATTAATGAAAATAAACGGATTCAATTTTAGCATGTTTGATGGGTAAACATCGAGGTTCGGTTCAAAAAAAGATTTGCTATGGTAATTGCCAGAGGAGAAATGGCTTCATGAATGGTTGATCTGAGAAATAGTTATGGTTTATTACGTGTTTCATTTATCGTTGGCAGTCTATGAAAGTGTTGGAATGAGACTTTAGCTAATAAGAGGTTTTCTATCGGTATTTGGTTGTTATGGGCAGCTGTTGTGAATAGAAGTTATTGTTGCGAGCGTTAGAGTTATATGGTATATCGTGGGATTGCTCTCGAGGTTGCAGACATGGGTTACTACAGCTAGTTTGGGTCTATTCAAAGTATAGGTGTGAGGTTTTGATCGTATTGATGGTTTTAGAAGTGAAAATGTGGTTCTATGGTTTATGGGCTAGATTGGATTGTGTAATTTTAGTTAAACGGTGTTATTGGACCTATATGAGATAGGGTGACGTGGTATCACCCCCGGCTATATGCATGGTAAGGTTATTCAGCGATTGGTGGGCTTTTAGAATAGCTCTGGGTACGTTCGAGGACGAACGTGTGTTTAAGTGGGGGAGGATGTAACGACCCGACCGGTCGTTTTAAACTTTTGCACTTTGATTGCCAGTTCCCGGGCATGACTTGCCCTGTGTAACGTATTATGACTGATGTAGATCGTTGGTTTTGGTTTTCAGGAAAAATCAGAATGAATTTGAAGGAACAGTCTCAGTTGAAAGCTTTGAATTTGAAGGGTTTGACTAAGACTTGACTTATTTGTATATGAGCTTGGATCGGAAATTTTATGATTAGGATAGCTTCGTTGGGTGATTTATGACTTAGGAGCGTGATCGGAATACATTTTGGATGTCCGTGGAAGGATTTGGCTTGAATTGACAAAGTTAATATTTTGGCGAATTCCGGTTGATAGGTGAGATTTTGATCCGAGGGTCGGAATGGAATTCCGAGAGTTGTTGTAGCTTCGTAATGTCATTTGTGATGTGTGTGCAAAATTTCAGGTCATTTGGACGTCGTTTGGTTGGCTTTTTGATCGAATTCGGATTTCGGAAGTTTTGGAATTCTTAGGCTTGAATCCGAGGGTGATTTGATGTTTTGATATTGTTTTGAGCGTTCCGAAGGTTGGAACAAGTTTGAATTATGTTATGGGGTGTGTTGGCATGTTTGGTCGGGGTACCATGAGGCTCAGATATGTTTTGGAAGAGCTTTTGGAAGATTTTGCCGTTGTGAGCATAAGCATGTAATGATCCAAAGGTCCATTTTTAGTTCTAGAGATCGAAATTTGATTTCGAGACTTCCGAAATTTTGATAATGAATTATAGGACTGATCTGGAAAGTTTGGTCTAATTTCATCAAGCCGCAATTGGGTTTTTGACACGAAACATGAGTTAATTGTTTAACGAGCGAAATGGGTATTGAACTGAGCAAATGATCTCCGAATTGAGTTTCGACTAAAGGGCTATGTTCGTAATATAATTTTTGATTCATAGGAACAAGAATCATCGAATTCCGAGTTCGTATGATGGAGTTAGAGCCTTTTTAGTGAAAAGAAAAGTTGCTGCATTTTTCGCACGTGTGAACAGTAACCACACCTGCGTGAACAGTATCCGTGTACAGTACTATGTACAGTAAACATGAACAGTACCATGTACAGTAAACATGAACATTACCCGTGTACAGTACATATGAACAGTACACCATGAATAGTGTAGTGAACAGTACCGTGTGAACAGTACCCAAACGCGTGAACAGTGCCCCCGACATTTTCTAGGCAGATTCTTAAGTTCTGAAAATGGGACTCGTCCTATTTTCCATTTTTATCAAATTGGAGCTCGGGGAGAGGTGATTTTCGAGAGATTTTCAGAGAAAACAACGGGGTAAGTGTTCTTAACTTAATTTTGGTTAGATTACCTAAATCTATTACTAGTTTTGGCATTTAATTGGTGATTTTAGTTCGGAAAATCTTGAAAACCCTCTTGGTTTAATTTGAAGATTTGAGGGTCTAGTTGATGACGGATTTTAGTAAAATTGGTATGGTTGAACTCGTGGTTGGATGAGGTTTCATATTCCGTATTTTTTGTCGGGTTCCGAGACGTGGGCCCCACGGCCGAAATTTGAGTGCAATTTCGGATTTTAGTGGAAAATGTAGAATTTCATATGAAATTAATTCCTATAATTTTTATTAACTGAATCGAATTATTGTGGCTAGATTCGAGGCATTCGGAGGCCGATTTGAGAGACAAAGGCATCGCGAGCTAGGGGATTAGCCGGTTCGAGGTAAGTAATGATTGTAAATACTGTCCTGAGGGTTTTAAACCATGGATTATACGTCGTTGTGTTACTTTGAGGTGACTTGCACACTGGATGACGAGCGTGGGGTAGAGCACCGCTGGGGATTGTGACCTAGTCCATCCCGAACGAATATTTTAATGCGTATTTGATAGTTATTGTTTGACATTATTATATTTTTGGGTTGTATGCCATGTTTGGGGCCTTGTGCCGACTTGTTGAGAACCTTAGGGGCATTTTTACTATCTTTCCTCACTCTAGTTTGAAAGCATATTCTCAGTCATGTTTTACATGTTTATTGCTCAAATCTGGCTTTATCACTATATTATTAAAATGTGGAAATTATTTTGGGCTGAGTTCCCTGTTTTACTGAGATAGACCGAGGGTCTGATTGTGAGATTGATGACTGAGATAGACTGAGAGTCTGATGGTGAGGTTAATTACTGAGAGAGGTCGAGGGCCTAGTTGTAAGAATTATATATCTATGGATCGGGCTGCACGCCGTAGCAATATATATATATATATATATATATATATATATATATATATATATGTGTGTGTGTATATGGATCAGGCTGCACGCCGCAACGATACTTATATGGATCGGGTTGCGTGCCGCAACAATATAGCGCTTGGGTTGTAGGAGCCCCTCCGAAGTCTGCACACCCCAGTGAGCGCAGTCGACTATTTTATGGATCGGGCTGTGCACCACAGCGATACATGGATCGGGCTGCACGCCGCAGTGGTTACTTTGATTTCAGTTATTGTGAGAGATATACGGATCGGGATGCACGCCGCAGCGGTTACTATATGGTACCAATTGAGCGTGAATGTTGAGTGCGAGTACTGATTGATAAGAATTGAGTCACGAGTGACAGAGAGGCTAGCCCGAGGGGCGATAGATATATACATGCATATGAGTGATGTTTTTGCCTGAGAGGCCTATTTATGGACTTATTGATTTCACTCCTCTTTAAAGTGAATTTCTATCGAATATGTTGATTTATCGATTGTTTTCACTTATCTTTATATTGAGCCTCTGTCAGAAAGTTGAACAAATATTTTAAAACAACTTTTATTTAAACTGGGGTTTATAAGATGTTCAGAAATTAATCACAGATTTGGCATTGGTTATTTCCACTGAGATTTTTAAGTTATGAAGTGTTTATGATTACTGTTTTGCCCGAGGGGCTGTTTTACAAACTATGTTTTGCCCGAAGGGCCGATTATGGCTTTAATCTCTATTATTATCTTAAATGGTATTGAACCCCTACCGAAACTGCTGGAAAGTATTTCAAAATGATTTTTACTAAAAGCTGGATTTTAAAAGGGAAGATTGACTCGTATTATGATTTGAAGGCCTGTTGTGTTTATTGAGCCTAACGTGAATGTGGATTCATTGTTTCCTACTTCTCATCCTTTATTTACTCTTATTACTTACTGGGTTGGAGTACTCACATCACTCCCTGCACCTCGTGTGCAGATTCAGGTATATCGGAACCCGGTATCGGGTGTTGATAGCTCAGCCGCGGAGTCATCAGAGTTAGCAAGGTGGTTGCATGACGTTCGCAGCACCGCTTCCTTCCTCTCATTGTTGTTACTGTATTTAGTACATTTTTAACCTTTTGTTGTATTCAGACCTTGATAGTTGCTCATGACTAGTGACACCCCGATGTCGGGCTGGTATTTTATTCCGCACTGTTATTCCAGGATTTTATTATGAAACAGTGTTTAATTTAAAGACTTAAAAATGACTCTTAATGCTTAAAGGGTTGAGGTGAGTGTTGTGTCGGCTGTCCTTGTCTTCACGAGAGGCGTCATCACGACCGGGCCGGTTTGGGGTCGTGACAGCCCCAAAAAGTGTTAATAGTAAAATAAGTAATAATATTTTGACTTAGGCAATTTTGAACTTTGTAGAAAAAAGTATAAAATCCGTATAAAAAGATTTTTAAAAAAACAAAGAATATTTACATTTTAACATAAGAAATATTCTAGAACTTTGAAATAAACTACTCAAATCTTCGTATTAGCAAATAAAGTTTTTTACATTAAGATCCAAGGTAATGTATGACAAACATATAGCTAACATCTTATTAACTTGAATTAACCCTTGCTAATATAAATAATAATAATATTACTCTATGAAGCTAAAAGTCAAATATCTTGTATGAATACTATTATATAAATAAGTACAGAAGGAAAAAAGACAACATCAAAGTTTTTGCATATACTTGTATAGGTGTATAAAATTTAGATTCTTATTAAAATTCGGCTTTAGGCCACTAAATTCGTTGAGCCGCCCTTGCTGCTGTCACGACCCCAACTCCAGTCATGATGGCACCCAACACACTGCTAGGCAAGCCCGACCATTCAACAACATTATCCCAAATTCTTATTCAGATTATAGATAAATATCACAGAGAATTTACTAAGTCATTTCATTCAAGTGTATAATTAATAATAAAATCTGCGAAAGTTCAATTAAAATACCACACCATAGCCCAACAGAATCCGGTGTCACGAATATGAGCCTCTAATACAGAATATCCACCTATTACAAGTCTGTCTAGGAAAAATACGGAATAAAAGATAGAGATAGAGGGGAGAGATCAAGGCTGCGAACGCCATGCAGCTACCTCAATACTCCCGGATACTGCCTGCTCAGCTAAACAATTCCTCACTTAGCCTGTGGTGTACCTGGATCTGCACGCAAGGTGCAGGGAGTAATGTGAGTACTCCGACCCAGTGAGTAATAAACATAAATAAGGCTGAGAATAAGAAATCATGGAAAAATACAAAGTAAACTATAACTGGCAGTTTAGAACAACAAATAGTGAAGCAACAAGTCAATTAAGTTAGAGTACCAAATACTGAGACAGGTATAACAGATAAAAACAAATGCATGAGTGCAATGCAATGCATATGATGGTACACTCTAGTACCCACTGCGGCGTGCAGCCCGAGCCATCCATTTATTTATCGTCGACGGCGCTCACTGGGGGTGTGTACAGACTCCGGAGGGGCTCCTACAGCCCAAGCGCAATATCAAGCCATCTCGTGGCATCAAATCTAGGCCCTCGGCCTTATATCAATCTCAGTATAATCAACCAGGCTCTCGACCTCAATATCAATGTACTCAACCAGGCTCTCGTCCTCAATATCAATGTAATACTGCTGCGGTGCGCAGCCCGATCCATGCTCAGTCCAGAAACCATCATAAGCCCCTTGGGCATTTGTAAAGCAGTAGTCAGCCCGAAATATCATTTAGAAATATCATTTAAGTTTTTAAATCTTAGAAAGATGGCTGAGTTTGCAAAACATTATTTAAAACTTTGGATTGAGGTCAAATGATATGCAAAATATGCGAAAGCAGTGATATCAATCCCTGAAGGATTCAAATAATTGGCAAGAAGCCCAAATGTAACAATTAAATCTAAGTAAGGATGATTCTCGATTTAGTTCAAGTAAAAAATACGGTACAAACATCTCTCGGGACGGACCAAGTCACAATCCCCAATGGTGCTCTACCCCACGCCCGTTATCCGGCGTGCAAGTCACCTCAATATAGCGTTACGATGTGAAATTCTGAGGTTTCAAACCCTCAGGACATCATTTACATCATTTACTCACCTCAAGACGGTCAAAGTCTAGCTCGTTATGCCTTTGCCCCTTATTGACCTCCGAATACCTCAAATCTAGCCATAACGATTCGATTTAGTTAATAAAAATTATAGGAATTAATTCCATATGGAATTATACATTTTCCATCAAAAATCCGAAATTACACTCAAAATTCGCCCATGGGGCCCACGTCTCGGAATCCGGCGAAACTCATAAAATCTGACAACCCATTCCGATACGAGTTCAACCATACCAAAATTATCAAATTCCGACAACAACTCGACCTCCAAATCTTAATTTTTCATTTTTTAAAAGTTTTGCAAAAATTCCAATTTCTTCCGTTTAAATCCGAATTAAACGATGAATATAACCATGTATTTATGAAATATAATCACTTTCGGATATAGAACACTTACCCCAAATGTTTCCCTTGAAAAATCTGTTGAAAATCGCTTTTCCCAAGCTCTACAATCGTCACAAATGAATAAAAATGGCTAATTCCCGAATATAAGATGTTTTCCAGGCAAGTCGCATCTATGAAATGCGACTTGCACTTATTTCCAGCCAAAACAAAAGGCAGTCCTAGCCTTCACTAAATCTATCATAACTTTCCGTACATATATCAGAATGATGAATAGTTTAACTTTCTGGAAACTAGAATGCAAGGGCTATTACTTTCATGTTTTGCAAATTTTCAGATTCCTTATAGATTTCGAGGTATAAGCTTCCAAAGTAGCCTCCTCGCATCAAACATTTCTGAAAAAATTCAAAACAGCTTTACCAACCCTTATTCAATCGATCATAACTTTCTGTATAAATGTCGAAATAATTAATGGTTTAGCTTTCTGGAAACTAGGATGCAAGGGATACAACTTTCATGTTTTGTAAATTTACAGATTCCTTATGTACTTTGAGATATAAGCTTCCAAAATAGGCTCCACAATTGCACAGTTGCTGTCCAAGACAGCTTCTACAACAGAAAATTCCAGCAATCCTTTTATCCGATTTCCATTCCGTTAACCTTCCGAAATCCACCCAAGGCCCTCGGGACCTTAACCAATTATACCAACATGTCCCAAAATACAATACGAACTTAACCGTGCGATCAAATCGCCAAAATAACGTCATATACCACGAATTAAGCTTTAAAATCCAAGAATTCCTTCAAATTTCTTAAAACATCAAATTTTCCATTTTGAGTCCGAAACACGTCAAACGACGTCCATTTTCAACCAAACTTTACAGAAAGTGCTTAAACCATATGTAATACCTGTACTGGGCACCGGAACCAAAATACAGGCCCTATACCATCACTTTCTAATCAAATTTTATTTCCATTTTCCTTAAATATTTTCAGAAAGCAATTTTACTCAAAAATTTATTTCTCGGGCCTGGGACCTTGGAATTCGATGATTCTTGTTCCTATGAGTCACGAATAATAATACGAATATAGCCCTTCAGTCGAAACTCAATTCGGAGCTCATTTTGCTCAGTTCAATACCCATTTCGCTCGTTAAACAATTAACTCATGTTTCGCGTCAAAAACTCAATCGCGACTTGATGAAATTAGACCAAACTTTCGAGATCACTCCTATATTTCATTATCAAAATTCCGGAAGTCTCAAAATCAAATTTCAATCTCTAGAACTAAAAATGGACCTTTGGATCATTACATGCTCATATCAAAACGCCAAAATCTTCTAAAAACTCTTCCAAAACATATTCGAGCCTCATGGGACCCCGACCAAACATGTCAACATAACTCATAACATCATTCAAACCTGTTCCAATCATCAAAATACCTCAAACAACATCAAATTACCCAAAACTCATCGAATTCAAGCCTAAGTTTCCAAAAACTTCCGAAATACACTTTCGATCAAAAACCCAACCAAATGATATCCGAATAACCTGAAATTTTGCACACACATCAAAAATTACATAACGAAGCTACAACAACTCTCGTAATTCTATTCTGACCCTCGGATCAAAATCTCACCTATCAACCGGAATTCGCCAAAATACTGACTTCGCCAATTCAAGCCAAATTCTACACCGGACCTCCAAAACCACTTCCGATCACACTCCTAAGTCACAAATTACCTCCCGGAGCTAACCGAACCGCCGGAATTCACATCCAAGCCCTCTAACTCATAAGTCAACGTCCGGTTGACTTTTTCAACTTAAGCCTTCTTAAAAGAGACTAAGTGTCTCATTCCTTATCAAAACCACTCCAAACCAACTCGATCACATAAGATACGGATAATAAAGCATAAAGAAGCTGAGAATGGGAAAAATAGAGCGGTAACTCATGAGACGACGGGTCGGGTCGTCACAGTTGCTCATCTGCTCATCAGTGAAAAATAAATAAAAACTCAATATTATAGATGCATATGTATTGTCCATGTAATCAGTTTGAGCATTCCGGCAGAATCGCATGCTATCAAACGGCAATATATACAAATTATGTGTAAAAACTGCAAGACATGCAAATTAACTTTTTAAGCAAAACATTGTGTGTGAGGCAACGACTGATAAAGTCGATTATTGAAGAATTCAATCCGCAAACTATTCATATAGTGGTAAGAGAGCTTCAATCTCCTTCTCAATGTGGAATTCGTATGATTTAAAACTTCAAGTAAAAGTAGGACATCATATCTAAAAATTTGGAACTTGATCGGCATCAGAAATTTATGTGAAATTAGGAAAAGTCTTACACATTACAACTTTGTCCATTGTGAATTAATTTAATGAAGATATATTTTATATTTTGAAGGGCATAAAAGTCGATCAATATTTTAAGGATATTTTAGTCGATTAACATTTAGCGTGGAACATTGGTGCTTTTATAATAATATAGATATAGATAGATAAATATAGATAGACTAGTATCTACGAGCATGTGTTGCACGTTAATAATGGTACTTGATAGTTTAAACATTTATTTATATGAACGAACAATAAAATTTAATTAATGAAAGAAATTTTATGTATAATAACACAACACTCATCTAATTGCCGAAAAGTATTATTACATTTGCATTATACATGAATTTAAAATAAAAGGACATCATCAAAACTTACAAAAATGATCAATTTTGTCATGTTAGTTAGATAATTATGTATTACTTCCTCTAGTCCACTTTAAGTGATTTTTGATTGCTTTCACACATATTAAGGAATCGACTTTTTAACATTAATTAACAATGTAATTGACCATATTAACCTTAAAGTGGACCGGAGAGAGGATAATTTAAAAGTATTTAATGTGATGGTATCTTACCGAACACTTCTTTGTTGACGATATTTTTTTGTGTGTATGTTTCCTCCTAATGATTTGGTTGCTCTGCCTTAACTAGAACTATTGTTGTCGATCTTGATATCCCTCTTGAAAGTGCAACATACAGATTGTTATGCAATCTAGTTTCTATATACGTGTATTTAGCTAATTTTTGAATGAAAGAATAATAAATTACATTTACCAAAAATTTGTACAAAGCAAAAATATTTGTTGTAATGCAATTGATGTGAAAAATGTAATTGTTATTATATATTAACATAATACTTGAATTCAAAACTATATAATTTGAGAAATAGTTACCAAGTGAAAGAGAGAGAGATAATTAAATTATACAATGAACCTCTATGGTGAAAATCATTTGGTGCTAAGTATTTTAAATATTTTTCTTGGTAATAGTTATTGGTATCATCTCGTGTGAAATCAAAATAAATAAATGCTCTGCTTTCACCAGAAAACTTGGACATCAACATCTAGTTCGAAGCATGATTATTTCTCCTAAGCTAAGAAAGCTATTTTTTTCATGTATTTTTCATTATTTTTATTTTTATTTAATGATGAAAATATTTTTCTTATTAAGCAGTCTTCAATACTGCTATCACCATTGGGCTTGACATTTAATTGGTTTGGGAGAAAGACCAATTATGTTTAATTGTATGCTCTTTTTTGTTTTGACAAGAAACAAAATACCCCTCTTGAAAGTACAACATACAGATTGTTCTGCAATCTAGTTTCTATATACGTGTATTTAACCAATTTTTGAATGAAAGAATAATAAACTACATTTATCAAAAATTTGTACGAAGCAAAAATATTTGTTGTAATGAAATTGATGTGAAAAATGCAATTGTTATTATATATTAACATAATACTTGAATTCAAAACTATATAATTTGAGAGATAGTTACCAAGCGAAAGAGAGAGAGATAGATAATTAAATTAGACAATGAACCTGTATAGTGAAAATCATTTGGTGCTAAGTATTTTAAATATTTTTCTTTGTAATAGTTATTGGTATCATTTTGTGTGAAATCAAAATAAATAAATGCTCTGCTCTCAACAGGAAACTTGCCATCAACATCTAATTCGAAGCATGTTTATTTCTCCTAAGCTAAGATAGATATTTTTATCATGTGTTTTTCGTAATTTTATTTTTATTTTATGATGAACATATTTTTCTTATTAAGCAATCTTCAATACCACTATCACCATTGGGCTTGACATCAATTGGTTTGGAAGAAAGATCAATTATCTTTAATTGTATGTTCTTCTTTGTTTTGACAAGAAACAAAATATCACTGGATATCAGATTCATTCACACTCTTATATTTTTTGTTAGCCTAATCTTTTCAATTTGATGCCGTAAATATGAAGTTACCGTGTTGCATTTACAATTTATGTATTTATTGATTTGGAACTACTGATAGTACTTGACATAAATTACCTTCAAAAATTATATTTTTGCCCAATAATTCCTCGACGTCCATTATAAAGCTCATACCGTCAGTGTCGATGGTATGACGCTTCTCCATATAAGTGGTTTATCCCAGATTAATTTTTCTTTACTATCGATATAGCATATCTTCACTATACTTTGATATTTTTATGATGGTTATCTCGATTATTTAAAGAGGTATGTCAAATTTAGAGTGAACAATATGACCTCTTGATAAAGTCATTATTGCTATATATACCACTTGTTATTATATGTAGAGAAAATACATAAAGACCTCATTTAACTTGTCCTGAAAAAATTATTTATACACCTAAACTTTATTGGTGTCCTAACAACCCACTATTGTTAAAATAATTGTATTTATTTACTCCCTCTTAGGTCCTGGTAAGCCGCGCGTCTTAGACAACGGAATTGAGCGCGTCTTTGCTCTCTTTTAATCATTAAAAAAACCTTAAAAAATTAAAAAAATAAAATTTTAACTTCAATATAATCCCCAACTAACGGTAAATTCATTCTTCCCCAATATTTTACCAAATCCAATTGAAGAATCCTAATTTCTTCTTCTTCTAAATTCTGCCGAAATTGCATCAAATTGTTCTTTGAAGTTTTGCTCTTTGAAAGCAAAGGTTAATCTTTCTCCTCCAAACGTAATAATATTTCGCAGATAATTCAACTTTAATGTTATAGCTTGATTCTTCAAAGAACTTCGACTTACGGGTTTTCCTCCAACTCTTCAGGAACTCTAAATAACAGCGAAATCGAAGGATTTTGTAACTGGTCACTTTGATTGTGTTCAAGCAAATCGATTTTGGTGGGGCATTAGGGTTCTTCAATTTAGGAATTTTTAATTGATGGGGTGAATAAAGCTCGTTTAAAGACTGTTATTTTTATTTACTAGACATTTTAATTACGTGTCTTACTAATAAAGCGCGTGTTCCCTACTCAAGTTAATATAGTTGGGCCAGGGCTTAGGAGGGGGTAAATAAATACAATTGTTTTAACAATAGTGAGGTGTTAGGACACCTGTAAAGCTTAGATATGTAAATAATTTCCAAGGACAAGTTGAATGGGGTCTTTATCCATTTTCTCTTATATGTAACATTATCATGCCTCTCGGTATTTCAAGTTATGTACAATATAAGAATATTCTTTCAATTCAGCATCTATCTACAAAGAACAATCCAACAATATTAGAGTTGACTTTTTGTAATATAGTTATGAAAGAGAAGAAGTAAAAAGAATTAGTCTAAGACGATTGAGGTTTAGCTCTAATTTCTTTTTCCCAATTCTAATACAATATTGCCACGTTGTGGAATTGCCACGTGGCTTAGGAGAAAGTTCGATATTTTAAGTTTTAGGACTTTAATGTTACTACTATAGTCAAATAACAGTTTTGGTTGGATTTAAAGTTCTAAAATTAAGCAAAATCTTAAATATTAGTACATTTTTATTCAATACGAATAGTAGTTTTAAAACAATAGCTCTTAACTTGGAAGTAGTTGTGATGCCTAAATTTTCGAGAAATCCCCAAAGCGATAAACTTCTTTTTGAATATCAGTTATTACTTGTAATTATTATTTGTTCTCTTTCACTTCTTATTAATGCAACAAATTTTGACATATATTCTCATTTTTCTCTATTATTCGGTCTAGAACTTTCAGTTTTCAAGTGCTATTACCAAGATTAAAGAAATAATTTAAATTTGTATAACTTGCATAAATATTGTGAAAACTATTACTTCTTTAGTTGAAAATATTTATTTAGCTGATTGTAATAATCGATATATAACTTAAAGTTGTTTGGTTGTAGATAACTAATATATAATTTAAAGCTGTTTAGTTCATTTTTGTTTTGGATCGAGGCATAGTCATTACTGTTATTGTATTAAAAATACTTTATCAATTTTTTTGATTGCGAAAATTAAAAAAATCATTTCAAATTAAGATAAGGATTTTTTCCTTCCGAAGAAGTAGATTTACTGGGCAATCTTTAACTTTAAAAGAAACTTCCTATTAGAAGGAAATAGGTCTTATTTTTTCTTAATTTATAACAGATGTTAGAATAATTATCGATTCATCTAAACTTTAAATTATTAATGGTGATTATAATTTTATCTATCATATATTGTAGCAAAATATAATTAATTTTTCCAACACGGAATTATCTTTTGAAGAAAAAATACAGCTATTGAATGGTATTTTATCATTTGTTGACTCAAGAATTTGTTAACTATAATTAGGGTAGTTTAATTAAAGTTTCATTGGATGGGAGAACTTCAGACAATAAATATTTATTGTCTCTATATAGTTTCGGGAGAAAGCAAAAGTTTATGATATTAAGTTTATGGTATAGTTTTATTCATCGTAGAATGTAACTTACCAAAACCAAAGGAATATTAATCAAATAAGTAAAGACTTATAAACATAATTTTAATTGATTTCAAAATCCTAAATATTAAGAAAATAGTAAAATGACTATTTTGTCTAATATAAAATTTATTTTTAAGGTTATTTTTGTAAACCGACATTGTATTCGTGCTTTTATAATAATATAGATATAGATATAGATATAGATATAGATATAGATAGATATATATATATATAGATAGATAAATAGATATAAATATAGATATAGATGATTGATTGTAAGGAATATTTAGATTACGTGAAAGCTAATTACAAGAATTTGTCTAGAATGAGCGTGAAGTGAAAATTATAACAAATGAATGAGCCCAATAAGACTCTCTATCCTTGTAATAATACTAGTTAAGTAATAAGAATTCCATATTTCCATCAAAAAAAATATATCATAACCGGTTACACTAATAAGCTAAATTACAAATGATTGAGTGTAACGAATGATATATCAGTTGCGAGTCGCCATCAAAAGTAACTCTTTGTCGCTGGAAGAGCGACCTACTGGCGCATGTATTTATTTTCTGTGACGATATTAGTCGCCACTAAAGATAATAAACAAATTCGCTTTTGAGCGATTATACTCGCCCCAAAAAGTAAATAAATGACAAATTTGTTATAAATAGTTTGTACATTTGATGCTACATTGGATGTCCATGTTGTGAATAACATAGTTTGTACATTGGATGCCCATATTGTGAATAATTTAAAGATTAAATCTCCTACTTTATGTTCATCATCATTACTTTTTATGCCTATAAAAGGCTATGTAATAGATACATCAAAGTGAAAGAAGAAAAGACTTCTTCCTTCTTTCTATCTCTTCTTATTTACATTTTACTGCATTGCTTTTATTTTATGACACGTTATCAGCACGAAGCTCTAATTTTATTCTTAACTCCCATTAAGTTGAGCCATATTTTATTAAGAATATAAAAATTCTCTAGTCTTCAGTTGGACTCAAGATTAATAAATATGATATATGTCTTCTGGATAGTGCTACAACACACACTATTTTAAAAGATAAGAGATATTTCTCTTATCTGGTGATGAAAGAAGTGAATGTTAATACAATATCCGGTAGTACAAGATTAATTGAAGGTTCTAGAAGAGCCAATTTATTACTACCAGGAGAAATAAATTTGGCTGTTGATGAAGTACTATATTGTAGTAAATCTCAAAGAAACTTATTAAGTTTCAATGATATTCGACAAAATGGATATCATATTGAAACTACAAATGATGAAAAGATTGAATATTTTTATATTACTACAATAATGTCCGGTAAGAAATATGTGTTTGAAATGCTACCTGCTCTTTCCTCCAACTTATACTACACAAGTATTAGCAGGATTGAAACACATGTCGTAGTAAACGAGAATTTTACTAATCAAGATAATTTTATTATTTGGCATGACCGGCTGGGCCATCCTGGTTCTAATATGATGCGTAAAATAATTGAGAATTCACATGGACATGCAATGAAGAATCAGAAGATTCTTCAATTTAAGGAATTCTCTTGTGCTGCATGTTCTCAAGGAAAATTAATTATTAGACCATCAACTATTAAAGTTAGGATGGAATCCCCTGCATTTCTGGAACATATACAGAGTGATATATGTGGGCTCATTCACCCTCCATGTGGACCATTCAAATATTATATGGTTTTGATAGATGCATCTACAAGATGGTCACATGTGTGCTTATTATCAACTCGCAAAATGACTTTTGCGAGATTGTTGGCTCAAATAATAAAGCTAAGAGCACAACTTCCAAATTATGCAATTAAGACAATTCGTCTGGATAATGCTGGTGAGTTTACATCCCAAGCCTTTAATGATTATTGTATTTCAACTGGGATAACAATTGAGCATCTGGTTGCTCGTGTTCATACACAAAATGGTCTAATAGAATCATTGATCAAACGCCTCCAATTAATCGCTAGATGAATGCTTATGAGAACAAAACTTCCCATTTCAGTATGAGGTCATGCTATTTTGCACGCAACAATATTTGTGCGGATAAGGCTCACAAGTTATCATAAAGGCTCCCCATTGCAATTGGCTTTTGGTCAGGAGCCAAATATTTCCCATCTTAGGATATTTGGTTGTGCGATATATGTTCCAATTGCTCCACTACAACGCACAAAGATGGGTACTCAAAGAAGGTTGGGGATATATATTGGATATTAATCTCCTTCTATTATAAAATATCTAGAGCCGATGACTGGAGATTTATTTACGGCAAGATTTTCTGATTGTCATTTTGATGAATCAATATATCCAACATTAGGGGGAGAAAATAAGCAGCTGAAAAAGAAGATAGATTGGAATGCATTATCACTGTCTCATTTAGATCCTCGAACAAATCAATGTGAACAAGAGGTTCAAAAGATTATTCATTTGCAAAATATTGCAAATCAATTGCCAGATGCATTCACTGACCTACCAAGGGTGACTAAGTCACATATTCCAACTGCTAATGCTCCAATTCGAGTTGATATCCCGGCAGGACAATTAATTAAAGCAAATGAGTCTAAGCCATGCTTGAAACGTGGTAGACCAATCGGTTCTAAAGATAAAAATCCTCGAAGAAGAAAAGGAGCAAGTGATCAAAGTGAACATAACACAGAGGTAGTGGCTCAAGAAGAGCCCCAAGACGTAACAAATGATAAGACCTTAGGGGAGGTCCAGGTACCTGAAAATAATGAGAATGAAGAGATATCCATAAGTTACGTCTCAACCGGGAAAAGATGGAACCGAAATAATATTTTTATCGATAACATTTTTGCTTATAATGTTGTTGTTGAAATAATTCAACAAGATGAGGATCTTGAACCAAAATCTGTCAATGAATGTAGACAGAGAAATGATTGGCCAAAATGGAAAGACGCTATCCAGGCAGAGTTAACTTCACTTGGAAAATGTGAAGTCTTCGGACCCATAGTTCGAACACATGAAGGCATAAAGCCAATAAGGTATAAATGGGTTTTTGTGCGGAAACGAAATGATAAAAATGAAGTCGTTAGATATAAAGCACGACTTGTGGCACAAAGGTTTTTCCAAAGGCCTGGAATTGATTATATGGAGACATATTCTCCTGTAGTGGATGCTATCACCTTCAGGTATCTCATAAATATGGCAGTGCAAGAAAAACTTGATATGCATCTAATGGATGTTGTTACAGCCTATTTGTATGGATCATTAGACAACGAAATTTTTATGAAAGTACCTGAGGGATTTAAAGTGCCAGAAGCATATAAAAGTTTTCGAGAAACTTGTTCAATAAAGCTTCAGAAATCTTTATACGGATTGAAACAATCAGGTCGTATGTGGTACAATCGCCTGAGTGAATACCTATTGAAAGAAGGGTACAAGAATAATCCAATTTATCCTTGTGTCTTTATAAAAAAGGCTGGATCTGAATTTGTTATAATCGCCGTGTATGTTGATGATTTAAATATCATTGGAACTCTTGGAGAGCTTCCAAAAACAGTAGATTGTTTGAAGAAAGAATTTGAAATGAAAGATCTTGAAAAGACAAAATTTTGTCTTGATCTACAAATTAAGTATATGAAAGATGGAATATTTGTCCATCAATCAACATACACCGAAAAGATTTTAAAGCGATTCTATATGAATAAAGCACATTCATTGAGTACCCTGATGGTTGTGAGATCACTTGATATAAAGAAAGATCCATTTCGACCTCATGAAAATGATGAAGAGCTTCTTGGTGCCGAAGTACCATATCTTAGTGCAATTTGGGCATTAATGTATCTTGCCAATAATTTCCGACTAGATATAGCTTTCTCAGTAAGCTTATTGGCAAGATTTAGTTCTTCGCCAACACAAAGACACTGGAATGGTATTAAACATATATTCAGATACCTCCAAGGGACCATTGATATGGGTTTATTTTATTCAAATGAATCCAAACCATCATTGATTGGTTATGCAGATGCAGGATATTTATCTGATCCACACAAAAGTCGATCTCAGACAAGCTATTTATTTACAAGTGGAGGTACAGCCATATCATGGCGTTCGACAAAACAAACTATGGTTGCTACTTCTTCAAATCATGCAGAGATAATAGCCATTCACGAAGCAAGTCGAGAATGCGTTTGGTTAAGATCTATAACTCAACACATTCAGCAAACATGTGGTCTTTCTTCGAAAGAGAATATTCCAACAATATTGTATGAAGACAATGCTGCATGCATAGCTCAATTGAAAGGAGGATATATCAAAGGAGATAGAACAAAACACATTTCACCGAAATTCTTTTTCACCCATGATCTTCAGAAGAATGGTGAAATAGAAGTACAACAAGTTCATTCAAGTGATAATTTGGTTGATCTGTTCACTAAGGCATTACCAACCTCAATATTTGAAAAACTGATATATATATAAGATTGGAATACGTCGTCTTCGAGACATTAAGTGATTTTTCATCAGGGGGGAGTAACTACACGCTGCACTATTTTCTTTAACCAAGGTTTTGTCCCACTAGGTTTTTCTGATAAGGTTTTTAATGAGGCAACAAGTAATGCCTATTATAAATAACTATGTACATCCCAATATTTTTTTGTAAGTTCTTAAGAGGCACATTATCTTACATGGACATCCAAGGGAGAGTGTTATAAATAGTTTGTACATTGGATGCTACATTGGATACCCATATTGTGAATAACATCGTTTGTACATTGTATGCTACATTGGATGTCCATGTTGTGAATAACTTAAAGATTAAATCTCCTACTTTATGTCCATCATCTTTACTTTTTATGCCTATAAAAGTGTCACGTCCTTAGTTGTTAACTAAGTACACGTGCGACACTTGACAACTCGCTTACGATCTTGCACAACTTGCTCACGTTCTTGCTATGTCAAGTCAGCCTCACTACACTTAGGATCGCTAAGAGAATGGAAGAAAGAACACAAGAGAATTATTAAAGGAAGTTTTGTATTAGAGAGAACTTGAATTGTTTGCTTGATGAATTACAAATGAATGACCCACTTTATATACTAGTCTCTTAGGGGCTATTGTGTAAATATTAATTATTACACAAGTCCTTGATATTTACAAGATAAGGACTTTTTCTAGAATTCTCTACAAGCCTAGAAGATTCCAAGCACTTTCCTAGCAAATCCATAAGGATCTAGGTTCTTCCTAAGGAAATATCCATAACGATCTAGAATCTTCTCACAAATGCTAGCTTTCTTCTTATGTAAGCTTCCACAAGGCAATAATATATGCCAAATGACGCCTATGTGGCATGATGATATGGCGGGTCATCACAAAAAGCTATGTAATTGCAGTGGAAAGATAAACCAAAGTGAAAGAAGAAAAGACTTCTTACATTTTGTTTTTCTTATTACCTTGAGCCGAGGATCTTCCGGAAACAGCTTCTCTACTCCTTTGTGGTAGAGGTAAGGTCTGCATACATACTATATCCTCCTCAGACTCCACTTGTGGGATTTTACTGGGTCGTTGTTGTTGTTTATTTATATTTTAGTGCATTGCTTTTATTTTATAACAAAATTAATGTATTTGGAATATTCTTTCGGGAAACATCCTTCTCCAGCGCTGCCCGTCAAAAGAGTTCCAAAGAACTCCCTGCTACTAAACGACTGTGAAGAGTAGTAGAAGCAGCATCGACTACTCCACGGATTTTTACAACTACTAGCAGTAGCAGGGAGCGAGGGAGCGATGGGAGAAGAAGGAGTAGATGATCCACAGAAATTGAAGAGAATAGCGGCGGCGGCGTATGACTATGAGAATGATCCCAGATGGGCCGATTACTGGTCCAACATCCTCATTCCTCCCCACATGGGCTCCCGCTCCGATGTTGTCCACCATTTCAAGCGCAAGTTCTACCAGCGTTACATTGTACGTTTTCTTTCTTTTTCTTATTCATCATATGCCTTGATGGGCCGAATTGAATGGAACATATATAGATGATGACTCCAATTAGCTTGAGATTTGGTGCTTAGTTGATGAACTTATTGAATTTGCATTTCATTTGTATATACACACTATATCTGTTTACAGTATTCTTTTCTAACTGCTCCGAGATCCTTGTATTTCGCCTGTTAATTAATGCCGGACTTTTTGTGGTATAATAATGGATCTAATGTCCCTCTGTTGATTCGGAAGGCTTAGTTTCCGGGGTAATCTTGATGCCGGGATGCCGATTTCATTCGATTATGAGTTTGTGTATGTGCAGAACTGGTTTTTGGCTTTTTTGACCATAATACCTCTCTTCTCTGCATGTTCAGCTTTTCTCCGATGTGTACTTTAGTTGCCCTAGTTCAGTGTTTGAGGTTTATTACAGTCTGAGCTGATACTGTTTATTTGACATTTCACAAATTATCCTTTTTTTTCTTGCTCTTGTGGAGTTGCGTGTTAAGTATGAGGTTTTCGTAGGCCTTTTCTTACAGCCCCATCAACTGTAGTGCACTGCTTTCTTATCCCTTGCATTATGTCATATGGTGCCAAATGAAATTTATGGAGGCTCCCTGACCACACGGAGGCCTTTATCTCTGAAGTTCATTCAGGTCACTTTGTCTCATCCTCTTCTTCCTTAGCTTGTTTTTATATGAATCCATTGCTGATGAATACAATGTTGACAAAGTTTGACTTGATTAAATTGGGAAGAGACTTTCATGTTTGCTTCGTTTGGCTGTTCCCACTTCCTTCTTCTTCTGCTTCTTCCTCTCATGGGTCAAGTGTATCACTTGCTTCTCTTTCTATGATGTGATTGTTTTGCATTACTGTATAAGTTCCTAATGTTTAGATCATAGTTGCGTATTGTTTTGTTGTACCGGAGCATATGAAATACTCTCCTCCGTTGGTTTTCTGTTATATGTTATATAGTGGTGTAAACCGTCCTGACATACCAGTACTATACTATGGACTGAGTAACAGCGAGAGATATTTAACTTGCAGTAACTTGAAAGTGTATTCCAATTCTAAACTTTGCTATAAGTGACTTATCTACCCTTTCTGACGGGCTCTGAAGCTTGGCTGTAACTGACAGTAGAATTTCAGATGATCTAAATAATCAGGGGATGATTATTATTTTAATTGTGGGGAAATTTCCTCTGAGGTTCACATTGTTGATTGTATCTATGTGCCCAGGATCCTGGTCTAATTGTTGAACCAATGACTCTCAGCAGTTCGTCCCAAGCAGCAAGATCATCAGCCCCACAATCTTCTTCATCGTCGTCGTCATCATCAACTTCTAACAACCAGCCAAGACAACGTAACTCTGGTATAAATTTCTTTCTTACTAGTGAACTCTGAATGAATAAAAAGTGCCCCTTTTTGGTTGAGAAAAGGTTACAAAAAAGCCCCGTTGCGTGGTAGACATCTTCACTTCAAATGTAAATGTGTATTTCATCCAAATGATATTTATTTCAGGGCCAGCTAGTAGAACTTCTGGAACATCCACGACTCCAGCTTCAAGTGCAACATTGCTGCGATGGAATCGACAAACTCTACAATTTTCAGTGAATGCTTGGGTACCATATATTCATCTTAGTGATTTGAATTTTTTTAACATTTTCTTTTTATCTTTTGCACCATGATTTTCTGTGCGAGAAAGTTTTGATTGGCTGCTTCCTTCTTCCAACAAATTAAAATGTAGTAACTGCTCTATGTGATACACGATTAATTGTTAACTCTTTTTAGCAAAAAGAGTCCAAAATTGGATATATACTTTCAAGGATAGGACCTCATCTCCTTTACAGTGATGGAATCTGATATGCAGGCTTTACCACATGCCAACTTTTACTATCAGGTGATGCCTCTCTATGAACAGGATGCATTATGGAAAAATTCCTTGTAGAAGTATTGCTTTTCATCATGACTTCTTTTAGCCTTGATTAATTGGGGAGGGGAGAGGGGATGCTATGAAAGAGAAGGGGGAAGAAAGAGGCCACTTTGTCGTTAATCAGAAATATCATTGCATGATATCTTACCTCTTCTTGATATCACCTTTTGTTTGAATTTGCTGTTTAAGTTCCAGGAGACAAGCTATGGAAAAACTTGACTCATCAATGGGTGTTTGTCAGTTTTCCAAAATAAATACTGTATTTGGTTTCCATTTCCTTTTAGATGTCACAGTACGTTAATTCCTTCTGTCAGTGATGCCCTGTCTCTTGCAGCGCAGAGGGGAGAGCCCTTTGTACATTTCATTAGCTCTGAAAATTGTCTGTTAAGAGCTCTTGGGATTTCTGAGATCAAGCTTCATATAAACTTCTATCTTAATCTCACTGAAGCATTTCTGCCTGTTCCATTGTGCTTTCTAATGTGCCATTGACTTTCAGCGTGGAAATCATGCGCTAGATGATTTTGATGATTGGGTTTATCGCTCTTGCGATTGATTTGATTACAGAATAGCTAGCCATCTCTTTCGATTAATTTTTGGTACTCTTCTCTGCAGGTCCTTGTTGTGGCAGTTCTTGCTATCTTACCACTTATACCTGCAAATCTGTCAAACAGAGCATTTCGACTGGCCTTTGCAGGAACTGCATGTTCTTCCCTATATTCATTATACTCATTATATGGGGTAAATTCTGAATGCAGATTCGCCCCTCTTACTTTGTTGAGGCTAGTTCACGTCTTTTGGCCTATGAGGTGACTTTTGATAATCTAATCCCCTTTTTGCAGAAGCCTAGCGCTTGGAATTTGCAGGCCGTGCAAGTTTGGTTTCAGTCAGTTATTGTGACGAAAGATTTTATCTACTTCATTTACTGCCTTACTTTTGTCACTTCACATCTTTACTTGAAATGTGAGCTTCACTTTGGTCTATTTTTGTTTGTCCCTCTCGTTCTCTGTGATTTTATAGAAATGTGGTCTATTGGTTCAATAACATGTGTTAATTGATCAATGCTAAGCAGTTGCTTTGATTCCTGTTTTATGCCGAGCACTTGAACATGTTGCGAAGTTTCTTCGACGCAACTTCAGCACATCTTCTTTGTACAGGTAGCAGAACTGCTTTTCCTTAAGTATCATGAAAAAGAGCTCTTTCTCTTGAAATGAATGATTCTAAAATTGATAATATCCTACAAAAGCTGTAGAACAAACCTTAGGAAATCCTCGATATAATGGCAAAATATTTATTCATGTTGTAGATCTCCTAGATGTGCTTTTGCCTATTATTGCTTCCCCTTGATTATTTTGTGGTGTGTGTTGTTGGTTGGGGGGGGGGGAGGGGGAGGTCCTAGAAAGTTTTTCCTTATTTCTGACTTACATGGCAATATCTGCAGGAAATACTTGGAAGAGGCTTGTGTATGGATCGAGTCGAACACAACTACTCTTAGCATACTGTCTTCACAGGCTGAGATTGGGCTTGGATTTCTTCTAATTGTGTCCCTCTTATCGTTAGTATCAGAGCTCATTTTCTTACACCAAGTTTCTGTAACTGATGCTGGTACTTGTTATTCTCATTGTTCTTTCCATTTTCTGCATTTAATTCTCCACATCCTAAAAAATGCAGGTGGCAGCGTAACATAATACAAGCTTTCATGTATTGGCAGGTATGTGTCATTCTGTCATTTTCATTGAAGTACTTCAGCTTCTTTTTCCTTGTAAATTCTAAATGAGTGAACTCTAAAAGTTCTAGTTGCTTCAGCTTCTTGCTCCGTAAAAATTCCATCAAGTTACATCTCGTGTTCCATCATGTCAGTCAGTACATTACATTACGTCAGGCCACTACTATCACTAACTCTCATTGACGCGTATTCAACTCATGTGCAGCTATTGAAGCTTATGTATCAAGCTCCTGCTACTGCTGGTTACCATCAGAACATGTGGGCTAAGATCGGGAGGCATGTAAATCCTCTGATTCAAAGATATGCTCCATTCATGCATACTCCTATCTCTACTATTCAGAGATGGTGGTTCAGGTAAAACGGTAGAACACAGCAGCAAGACATAGGACACAATTCATGACAACTAGGTCGGAAGTACTATTTTAGATTTCTACTTTATTCTGGAGGACGAGTATCAACTAGACCTTTACTTTTAACTTTTATAAAAATATTAGTTAGTAATTGTCTTCCGAAGCAAGACCTTGTAATAACCTTCGGGGCCACTGCCAATTTTCAACATAAATTAGCTCACCTTGCCAGAATGTAATCTATATGTTGAAGAATGATTCACTGATAACGGGCTTGAAGGGTCTTCTGAGAAGACAGGTGATTGGGGTGGTTTTACAGAGTTTCACAACCTAAAGTTAAATAAGAATAGCATATTGTAACTAATGTATTAGAGTTAGATTGACTCACGTATAACTATTTGACATTTTTGTTTCACTTATTTACCTTTTTTTTAAAATTAATGTTATATCAGTTCTTGTAAAACTAAATAAAAGTGACATTCTAATAGCCAAATAAACCAGGTCGCTTGTACCATCCCTATTTAAAATATATTTAGTTTTTAAAAACTATTCTCAAAGTTTAGTTTGTTTGGGCAAACTTCATACTCCTCTGATCAGGTCTAGGTCTGAAGATTGAAAAGCGAAAATTCAAATTAAGAACCTATGAGTCTGAAGTTGGGTACCATCAAAGCCTAACTTAATTTGAACTTCATTTAAATTGGTATGAAGTTAGGCTTTGGCAGTACCCAGTTTTAGGCCTGTAGATTTTATTTGAAAACTTCGAACCTGTGATTTCAACTTTGTACCTGTATGTCTGAAATTGATTCTGAGGTGGTCAATTCTTAAAACTTTTTTAAGTTTTGACTTTTTCCAAAATAGGGTCCTAAAACCGACTTCGTGCACTTTGCCCATATGATAGTAAAATAAAAAAAAGGAATTTTTACCTTAATCAACACTATCCAAGCGTATTCTCACAATATCTGAGAATACACCCCTCAAGTTGATTACTAGAGGTATACCTACTAAAATTCTCACTTTCGATGGGTCCTCTTTCTCCTTGCAAATCACTCAAGGGGAATTGGATGCAGGTTTAGCCAAAAATATGGCATTGGAGAAGAGAACAAAATCTCGACATGACAATTTCAAAGAAACCCAAGTCGAGAAATCATTGAAGGAAACAAGACTTCCCATTGCGGAAAAGAGGAAAAAACATATTTCTGAAGCTTCATCTGTCAAGGGGAAGGAGGTTGAAGCAAGTAAAAGCTCGGATACACTAGAAGAAAAGGTAATTTCTGATGTATTCATCTGTATTATTGATGTATTCACTTGTATTTATATGTATAAACCTGTTGAATTCTCTGTTCAAAAGGGATATTCAATGTATTTTTGTACTTATAGAAATCGATGATACAGATATGTATATGTATTCTGATATATTCTTGTAGTTGTATTTATAAGGATTTTCAAAGTTCCCATCACTGTTTTATTCTAATTGCAATGTCTTTATTTGTTGTATGCGTATGTATTATATTAGTACATATATTTCTATCACTGATATCTTACTCCAGTTTATTTTTCCAGTATGTATTTAGTTGTATTCATGCCAATTGTACTATGAAATGTATTCAGTTGTATTTATATGTATTTATTCTTGTTAAATGCAGGGAATTAAGCTGTTTGTGAAAAAACAGCCTATATTTGCACCACATATCAGTGTATATACTAACACTGACATAGTCTCCGAGCTAAACGAAAATCTTACTCCAGAGCAGTACAAACAACTGGGTGATACTTGTTTTGGAAATTTTCTTCAAATAAAGCGGTGTGAAGTCCAACATCAACTCTTCAGATGCTTCATGGCTCTCCAGTTAGAAGGAAGTACTGACAATGTATTTGTAATACACGCCAATGGTACTTCATTATCTTTCTCAATAAGGGAGTTTGCGTTTGTGTTGGTAACCTTGCTGATTTTGAGTTCAATGAAAAGGTTCCTAACCAGATTATTGAGACTTACTTTGGAGGTGTCAATCTTGTCAAAAAGAAAAATTTGATGGAATGTTTTGCTGACAAGAATTGGGGTCACGACAATGATGGGGATGCCTTGAAGATAGTTGTGTTGTATTTCATACACTCCTTCATTTTTTCATCCGAGAAGAACAACACAACCATCCCAAGGCTACATTTTGACTTGGTAGAGAGTGGACGCTATTCTGAATATCCATGGGGTTTAAAAGCATTTGAAAGCCTGATAAAATCTATTAGCAAGAAGATGGATGCTCAGAAGAAGTACTACAGGATAGCTGGGATGCCCCTAGCAATGTAAGTGTGGTTTTATGAGTGTTGTTCAAATGTTGATCCCAAAATTGCACTCCGAGTTGATAACGTGGTCCCCAGAATACTCAATTGGAGAACCACCGGAAATCAGCAAAACTTTGCTTATCTGATGAACGGCATGTTCAATAACAAAGGGAACATGGTAATTTATAATTTGTATCGTGGCTAGTTTACATTTTACTAATCATTAATGTTGCATACATTTGCATACAATTATTGCTGCATACAGTTGAATACAGTTGTTGTTGCCTTCATTATTACTGCTGCATACAATTGCATATAACTTACTAATCATTACTGCCGCCTTCATTTGAATACAAATTACAGTTTGATTCCAGATTTGCATACATCCATTGTAGTAAGACTTTGATTGTATTTCGTTTTTCAGATTGTTTACAAGGACATCCATCCAACCGATATAGAGCTTGCCGTTATTCAGATTCCTCCAGTAGGCGTTGTTGTTGAGAACATTCCTACTCCTACTCATTCAAACAAGTCGGCAGAGGATTCGGATGACTTTTCTCCTACACATGATCTTCAGTGTAAGATGAAACATGCTACAAGTGTTGGTCCATCTTCATCACCGCCCATAAAAAGCGCAAGGAACAAATTATTCATCCCTCAAATACAGAGAATCAATTCAAGATTCCTCCTGTTGGTGTATCTGAAATTGCAAAAAATGTTTTGCCTCACAATCAGCTGGCAGATTCCAAAAATGATGAAGTATCTTCTTTGAGGAAAGACCTAAATTTATTCAAAGAATACGTGAGTTTTTTATCCACACATTACACATTACAGTTTAGTGCTTAACATTCGTATATTTTTGGCGCACTTTTCTAATTATTTCTGTCTTGCTAAGGTTGTGGGTGAGTTCAAGTCTCTTAGATCATTGATCAATGATAACTTTAAGATGCTTTCTGACCATCTTCAAGACAATCAGCAAAAAGAAAGCTCACACCAGAGAAATGAAACCACAGGGAGTCGTGATGATGGTATTGAAATGCCATATGATGCCAACTTGCAAGATATTCCAAAAGGTCACAGACAGACTGATACAGTTGTTGGGGATAATGTTGAGGTTTAACATTTTTTAACATCTTTAGCATATGTTTATATCTCATGTTTGCTCTTATTCGGATTAATCATATATAAAACAATTTTGTAACATTGTGAAATACAAGTATATACAGAATAACTCAGTATTTTAATTATCTTAATCCTATATGCATTTGTATTTTCCTGACTTTATTTCTACATAATTATTGTGCTCTTCTCATGTTGTATTTACATGTATTCATATATATATTACAACATGATACATGTATACATTTAAGCTGTATTTTGCTGTATTCAGATGTATTTTAAATGGTATCATTATTCTTAAATAACTATTGTATTTTACTGTATTCAGATACATTTTAAAAGTTCTCAGTAATTGTAACTAACAGATGTATATCAGTACTATGTATTTAACTGCCTCATTATTCTTGAATAACAACATGTATTTAAATGTTTTCAGATCTATTCTAACATTACTATGTAGTTGTAATTTAAAGATGTATTTAACTGAATCTGTATGATGTATTTAATCGCCTCATTATTTTTGAATAGTTGTTGTATTTAACTGTATTCAGTTGTATTTTAATGTATTCATATGTATTATTCTTGAATCTGTGTGATGTATTTTAACTGTGTTTTCACTTATCATATTCAGTTTCTATATTGTATATGTATTTAACTGTATTCATACAGTCAGTTACTACACTAACAATGATGCATACGTCTAACAGAATACAGTGGTTAATGCTCTTTGTGTGGAGTCAAGAGTGGAGGGGAATACTACATCAGAGGTGCCGTGCAACATACCACCTATAGGCCAAGAGGGTGTATCTACAGATTACTGTGTATCTCAATTTGAGCTGGACGACAAGTTTCTTCCCAGTCAAATTCCAGAAACTAGAATTGTGATACACAACAATGCAAAAAAAGTTGAATCAAACCCAGTATCATCTCATAGGAATCAGCGACCAAGTAGATGGTATTCTATGCCTTACGAGTCTAACTTTGATTCCGCAGGTTAGTGTTTTATAAACTAATGATCTATTTCCCCATGATTTTTATAATTAAAAGTCTCTATTCATGAATTCAATGAACAACTGGTACCTCAGTAAAGTTGACCCCCATTTTTAAAAAAGACACCCCTTTGAGGATGATTCAATAACTGGGCCACATCCTACATTAGGCATTCAGGAATACGACAAATGGGTTCGTGATGGTCTTCTCGCTAGACATGAACAAAAGTGAGTTTTTCCCCCGTATGTCTATTACGTATTTATATTTTTAAAAATGGATATAATATTTTTTATATCATACTTGTAGAAGTAATTTGGAAGACCATTACAAGAAGAACAAGTCAACACTTCATATACCATTGGATTTTGGAGTTGATCAAGTAAATTCAAAAAATTGGTTTTACCTTCTATCGTTTGACGGTAAACTATGGGATGGCAATGTAAGTTTTACCCCTTCGAACTCCGCTATAATTCATTTCTTTGGTATTTGTTTGTCTAATTGTATAATTCACAAATTGAGCTCACACAAATTTGTCTTACATTACTTTTATGTATTCAATTATACTCAGATGTATCTTTTACATTTGATGTATTTAGTTGTATTCTGATGTATTTTAACATTACTCGGTAGTTGTAAATAACAAATGTATTTAACTGAATCTGTATGATGTATTTAATGGCATCATTATTCTTAAATAACTGTTGTATTTTACTGTATTCACATATATTTTAAAAGTTCTCTGTAATTGTAATCAACAGATGTATATCAGTACTATGTATCTAATTGCCTCATTAGTCTTGAATAACAACATGTATTTAGATGTATTTTAAAATTATTCTGTAGTTGTAAATAACAGATGTATTTAACTGAATCTGTATGATGTATTTAATGGCCTCATTATTTTTGAATAACTACTATATTTAACTGTATTCAAATGTATTTTAATGTATTCAGATGTATTATTCTTGAATTTTGAACTGAGTTTTCACTTATCATATTCAGTTTCTTTTTCTTAATTTGATTCATTGCACTAACACTATGTAATTAAATTTGTGTATAGCATATTGACGTCATATTCTACTATCTAAGAAAGAAGGGAAAGTACAACCAAACAAGCAACTTTAAGTATACAATTGTTGATTGTATATTCAAGACAAGAATCGCAGAAATCTTCGACAGGTATGCTGTAATTTATGAGATTCTTGTCTTGAATATACAATCAACAGTTGTATACTTGAAGTTGCTTGTTTGGTTGTACTTTCCCTTCTTTCTCAGATAGTAGAATATGATGTCAATATGCTATACACAAATTTAATTACATAGTGTTAGTACAATGAATCAAATTAAGAAAAAGAAACTGAATATGATAAGTGAAAACTCAGTTCCAGATTCAAGAATAATACATCTGAATACATTAAAATACATTTGAATACAGTTAAATACAACAGTTATTCAAAAATAATGAGGCTATTAAATACATCATACAGATTCAGTTAAATACATCTGTTATTTACAACTACAGAATAATTTTAAAATACATTTAAATACATATTGTTATTCAAGACTAATGAGGCAATTAGATACATAGTACTGATATACATCTGTTGATTACAATTACAGAGAACTTTTAAAATATATGTGAATACAGTAAAATACAACAGTTATTTAAGAATAATGATGCCATTAAATACATCATACAGATTCAGTTAAATACATTTGTTATTTATAACTACTGAGTAATGTTAAAATAGATCAGAATACAACTAAATACAGCAAATGTAAAAGATACATCTGAGTATAATTGAATACATAAAAGTAATGTAAGACAAATTTGTGTGAGCTCAATTTGTGAATTATACAATTAGACAAACCAATACTAAAGAAATGAATTACAGTGGAGTTCGAAGGGGTAAAACTTACATTGTCATCCCATAGTTTACCGTCAAACGATAGAAGGTAAAACCAATTTTTTGAATTTACTTGATCAACTCCAAAATCCAATGGTATATGAAGTGTTGACTTGTTCTTCTTGTAATGGTCTTCCAAATTACTTCTACAAGTATGATATAAAAAACATTATATCCATTTTTAAAAATATAAATATGTAATAGACATACGGGGGAAAAACTCACTTCTGTTCATGTCTAGCGAGAAGATCATCACGAACCCATTTGTCGTATTCCTGAATGACTAATGTAGGATGTGGCCCAGTTATTGAATCATCCTCAAAGGGGTGTCTTTTTTCAAAAATAGGGGTCAACTTTACTGAGGTACCAGTTGTTCATTGAATTCATGAATAGAGACTTTTAATTATAAAAACCATGGGGAAATAGATCATTAGTTTATAAAACACTAACATGCGGAGTCGAAGTTAGACTCGTAAGGCATAGAATACCATCTACTTGGTCGCCGGTTCCTATGAGATGGTACTGGGGTTGATTCAACTTTTTTTGCACTATTGTGTATCACAATTCTAGTTTCTGGAATTTGACTGGGAAGAAACTTGTCGTCCAGCTCAAATTGAGATACACAGTAATCTGTAGATACACCCTCTTGGCCTATAGGTGGTATGTTGCACGACACCTCTGATGTAGTATTCCCCTCCACTCTTGACTTCACACAAAGAGCATTAACCACTGTATTCTGTTAGACGTATGCATCATTGTTAGTGTAGTAACTGACTGTATGAATACAGTTAAATACATATACAATATAGAAACTGAATATGATAAGTGAAAACACAGTTAAATACATCACACAGATTCAAGAATAATACAACCGAATACATTAAAATACAGCTGAATACAGTTAAATACAACAGTTATTCAAAAATAATGAGGCGATTAAATACATCATACAGATTCAGTTAAATACATCTTTAATTTACAACTATATAGTGATGTTAAAATACATCTGAAAACATATAAATACATGTTGTTATTCAAGACTAATGAGGCAATTAAATACATAGTACTGATATACATCTGTTAGTTACAATTACTGAGAACTTTTAAAATACATCTAAATACAGTAAAATATAGCAATTATTTAATAATAATGATGCCATTTAAAATACATCTGAATACAGTAAAATACAGCTTAAATGTATACAAGTATCATGTTATAATATATATGAATACATGTAGATACAACATGAGAAGAGCACAATAATTATGTAGAAATAAAGTCAGAAAAATACAAATGCATATAGGATTAAGATAATTAAAAATACTGAATTATTTTGTATATACTTGTATTTCACAATGTTACAAAATTGTTTTATATATGATTAATCCGAATAATTGCAAACAGGAGATATAAACATATGCTAAAGATGTTAAAAATGTTAAACCTCAACATTATCCCCGACAACTGTATCAGTCTGTCTGTGACCTTTTGAAATATCTTGCAAGTTGGCATCATATGGCATTTCAATACCATCATCACGTCTTCCTGTGGTTTTCTTTCTCTGGTGTAAGCTTTCTTTTTGCTGATTGTCTTGAAGATGGTCAGAAAGCATCTTAAATTTATCATTGATCAATGATCTCAGAGACTTGAACTCAACCACAACCTTAGCAAGACAGAAATAATTAGAAAAGTGCGCCAAAAATATACGAATGTTAAGCACTAAACTGTAATGTGTAATGTGTGGATAAAAAACTCACGTATTCTTTGAATGAATTTAGGTTTTTCCTCAAAGAAGATACTTCATCATTTTTGGAATCTGCTAGCTGATTGTGAGGTAAAACATTTTGCGCAATTTCAGATACACCAGCAGGAGGAATCTTGAATTGATTCTCTGTATTTGAGGGATGAATAATCTGTTCCTTGCACTTTTTATGGAGCGGTGGTGAAGATGGATCAACACTTGCAGCATGTTTCTTCTTACACTGAAGATCATGTGTAGGAGAAAAGTCATCTGAATCCTCTGCCGACTTGTCTGAATGAGTAGGACTATTCTCAACAGCAACGCCTACTGGAGGAATCTAAATAATGGCAAGCTCTATATCGGTTGGATGGATGTCCTTGTAAACAATCTGAAAAACGAAATACAATCAAAGTCTTACTACAATGGATGTATGCAAATCTGGATTCAAATTGTAATTTGTGTTCAAATGAAGGCAACATTAATGATTAGTAAGTTATATGCAACTGTATGTAGCAGTAATAATTGTCACACCTCCTTTTTCCGCACCCGCAGGCGCAAGGGGAGTTTTTCCAATTAAAGGACAATCGAAACGGGATTTGTTTATTTATTTCAGAGTCGCCACTTGGGAGATTTAGGGTGTCCCAAGTCACCAATTTTAATCCCGAATCGAGGAAAATAATGACTCTATATTACAGTCTGCATACCAGAAATCCGGATAAGGAATTCTGTTAACCCGGGAGAAGGTGTTAGGCATTCCCGAGTTCCGTGGTTCTAGCACGGTCGCTCAACTGTTATATTCGGCTTGTTTATCTGATGTTTAATACAATTATGAACCATGTGCAAATTTTATCTTTTAACCACTTTATTAATTATTATTATTAGGAATGTGAACGTCGCTTAAAACATGTCTTTGGACTGCGTCACATGAAATGCACCCACAATCCGGAACATATCTTATTTGACGTTTTGGGATTTGGATTTGGGTCGCATGAAATGCACACCCCAAGTTTTAAGAAAGTAAATTATTAAACACGCGCCTAAAAGACTATCGCGTTATTATTTTAGGAAGGGCCGTGAAATTTGCTAAACGGCCCGTCCCGGAATCTAAGTATTTAATATATACATTTAGAGGGCCCCGCAGATTCTACATTTTTGTTTGTCGAGGCTCGTCTCATTTTTATTTTTAAAGGATGAACCTATAATGACTATATTTCCTATTAAGTTCGTCTCTAAAATAAAAGAAAATCTCTTAATTATTTACATGCTTGCAGATTATTTACAGCAGGATCCGAAACGTTTTTACAGAATAAGGAAACATGACCATGCATACGGACAACTGATCGAATATTATGGGCCCAAATCCAGCTCATGCGGGATGGGCCAGACCTGGGCCACTGTTTATCCGAGGCGGGTCTGTTTGGTCCGTTTTGACCTGGGCTCGACCTTCATAAGGTTGAGGGGCGCGGACTTGTGCTAATTGTGATAAGGGTGTGGCTTGATAATTATAACGAGGCAGTTTATCAAAAGAGAATGAAAATTAACTAAGGCGGATAGTTTTATTCTTTGACATGCATTAAAAGAGAACGCTAATTGCAAAACACAACTAATTTTTCAAGACATAGCCTAGTATACTGCCAATCCTTTTGTCTGTTAACCTAACCAACATATGATATTAAACCATACTACCTTTTTTGTATTCACTATATGAAAGGACCAAATCCAATACCCAAACAAGATTGTAAACCATTACACACTACATAATCATCTATATAGCAACTACATGTGGACATAGATGTCTTCAAATCTTCCCTTTTGTATTCATGCTCGACTTTCAAATTACATGGACAGTATTAGTTGTGTACCTGGTATAGAGGAACAAAAGAAGAAGGAAAAGGATCAGCTGAATAGTACACAGCAAACAACAGCACAGCAGATTCACAGCAACAACACAGCAACAACACAGCAACAACGATGATGAAGCTCAGCAAAGAGTCGAACAACAAATGGGCAATCCCAGTAAACAGAGTAGGAAATAACAGCCCAGAATGTTGAATGTAACAGCAACAGAAATCCAATGACCACAAGAAAACTTGGCAAACGACAGAAAAAGCAAAGCCACGAAGACAACCTGATCAAACTGGATTCTTACACAGTTTCTTCTAGGCAATACTCATTCACAATGTTCTGGAAATTTATTCCTGTTTTTTCCTTTTCCAGTTTTCTTACTCACAGACTCTCTCAAGACTCGAAAATCAACCCCCTTTTCTAATGGAAGGTCTCCTCTTTTATAGCCTAACCTTAACACTTTACAGTCTGTTTTACAACTCAAAATTGCCCCCCTGTTGCTTTTCCACTCACTTGTTTTAAATAACCAAGCCCCCATGAAATCTCTGACAGCCCCTCTCTCTTTTTGGTTGTTAAAGTGTACTGATCACTTGTTTGTTTAAACAAAGTATGGGCAGTAGGAATATAATCTGACAGCACATGCTGTCCGATTATTTTAATTCCTTAAAGCAAACCATACACATGCTGCCCACGGTCCAAACCAAATGGCATTGTGTTTAAAAACCAAAATCTGAATCTGCCATTATAACCTTTCCCCTAGATGTTCTTTTAATTTAATTTGAACAAAATCAACAGGCAATACAATTCAGTTCCTAATGAGACTCAAATACGATCACAGCAGAAATACGAATCAAGTTGTTACCATTAACGATTGAAACTAATTGACGACATATATCGACTCGACTATATTAATCGTAACACATAACAATCAATCGTTCATATAAACAACACGTATAGAGTCCCGAATGACCTCAGATAAATTTGTTCAAACACTGGGAACTTATATGAATTAAACTTGCTTGACGATTAATCTAATTGATGAACACGTATATCACAGGGTATATTCAGAACACAAACAGAAGACAATTGGCCAAATAAAAGGCCTTTAACAGAGATGGAAGAAATCCGAATGAAAAATAACAAAATAACAAACAAACACAAAGAAATATGCTGACAACTTATTTAGAAATAAAACAAAAGAAAGGAAAACTTACCGAAAATGTTTAAATCAAACAGACCCAAATCTGATTCAACTTCGAACTTTTGAGGCCGAACAAACTTTAATCAGGGTGTTCTCACATGAGAACACTTTGATTAAGGTCTATTAGACCTCAAACCCATGTCCAAACCAGCCGGATTCCCCATGTGCATGTGTTCTAAAGTCTGGATTTTCAGATCTGGATTTTTGGGAGTTGTGGGTAGATTCGGACCAAACCAAGCTTGGTTTGGTCACGAGGACGGTCAGGGGGGTGTCTGGTATGAAGATGGGGTGGTTTGGCATAGATCGAGTTTTGTCTCGAATCTTCAAATCCAGATTCGAGACGATAGGAGGTGATTCGAGGTTCGTGGTTAGTGGATTCGTGTTCAGGGTGGTTGGATGCTTTAGGGGTGTGAAGGGGGTGGTCACCGGCGTTCGTGCCGCCGGGTTTTGGTGGAGGGGAAGCTAGGGCGGCTTGCTAGGGTTTGGGGTTTCAGCTTGGGGAAGGAGATGACTGAAGGGGGGGTTCGGATAGGGGGTGCGGGGTAAAGGGTCAAGTTTATATATGGAAGGGGAAGAGAGATTGGAGCCGTTAGATCAAGTGATCTGAACGGCTTAGATCTATTGGTGGGTAACAGGACGGGGTCGTTTGGTATGGGAACGGGGTCGTTTTGGTTTAGGTGAGGGGTTGGGTTAAACCGGCTAAATAGGTCGGGTCATGAGGGAACCAGGGACCGTTGGATCAATGAGGTTGGACGGCTCAGATTCAACTTGCCTGAAACGGCGTCGTTGAGGTGAGTTGGACAACCTGATCTGGACCGTTCCTTTGAATCAGATCAACGGCTTCAAATGGGGACGCCGATACGACGTCGTTTGAGTCCGTGCCTGGGCAGGCTGGGTTTGGACCGGGTCAGATCGTTGGTTTGGGCCTGTTTTTGTCTTATTTTTTGGGCCCAAATTGATTTCAACTTTCTTTTGTTTTCCAATTTAAAATAAAAATAAAAATAAAAATAATTAATAAAACAAATGAAATTAAAACAAATAACAATATGGCATTTCAACATAATTATCATACCAAGTAAGTTAAATCACAACCTAAAACGGACGATGCACATATATTTATATTTTTTGAATTTTCTCTTAACGCCACATATATTTTTTGTATTTTTGTTTGATAAGGACTAGATGCAAAATGGACAGACTCACAAACGACTAACAACACATGTCACGGAAAGATCGAAAAATTGTACAGCGAAATCATTTGTCACTATTTTTATTTTCTTTTGGAGCGATTGCTCGTAAAGCAAAAATCACGTGCTTACAGCTGCCCCTCTTTGCACGAAGACACGAAGGGTTTTCGCGCAAAGATAAGCGAGCGATTTTTGCCCGTCCGAATACTCCGTGTGAAGCATTTTTTGAAAAAGATTTGACCGAACCTTTGCTTCAGAGGTTTCCTACATATCCTGGGCTGAAACAGGAATCAGGTCAATGTAGTTCGGGAAATTTTGGTAGCTGGGACTACCGTGTGACTGTAGTGTTTGCTGTTGTTGTGCGCTGTTGTATGCTGCTGTAGGATGCTACTGCTCAACCGATCTCCCTATTACATTGCTCTAAAAGGAAAACAAGAAGCTAAGTTAAACTGAGGATCCTGAAATTTCATCCATCTTCAACTTGTTCTTGTTGCCTTGCTTTCTTGTCGGCTAATGCTTTCCTCCGACGCCTTTATTTTGTGAACTTGGAGATGATGCTGGTCCTTCACCTTTTCTGAATGTCAGTTCTCATCACTTTGCTTGATTTGCTGGGGACACGGCTTTCTTCTTTAGATCTTCCAATGGTTTCTTCAGTGGTATGGCTTTTCATCAGAATTGTTATACTGGGCATGCTACAACGTTCCCAAACTACTTCTTTTGAGACGCGTTCCTTCTTCCCTTTGAATGTGCGCTTGCTTTTGCAGTTGTCTGCTTCTTGGTGCTGGGGATTTTATTGTTTCCCGTTTGGGGATCTCTGTTGTAACCTTCTGTCTTCAGGTGGGGTGACTGATTCCAAAATCTAGAGCTGAATGTATTCCCGCATTATACTGGTGGGCGACCTAGAACTTAAATGTATTCCCGCATTATACTGGTGGGCGACCTAGAACTTAAAAGTATTCCCGCATTATACTGGTGGGCGACCTAGAACTTAAATGTATTCCCGCGTTATACTGGTGGGCGACCTAGAACTTAAAAGTATTCCCGCATTATACTGGTGGGCGACCTAGAACTTAAATGTATTCCCGCATTATACTGGTGGGCGACCTAGAACTGAAATGTATTCCCGCATTATACTGGTGGGCGACCTAGAACTTAAAAGTATTCCCGCATTATACTGGTGGGCGACCTAGAACTTAAAAGTATTCCCGCATTATACTGGTGGGCGACCTAGAACTTAAATGTATTCCCGCATTATACTGGTGGGCGACCTAGAACTTAAAAGTATTCCCGCATTATACTGGTGGGCGACCTAGAACTTAAATGTATTCCCGCATTATACTGGTGGGCGACCTAGAACTGAAATGTATTCCCGCATTATACTGGTGGGCGACCTAGAACTGAAATGTATTCCCGCATTATACTGGTGGGCGACCTAGAACTGAAATGTATTCCCGCATTATACTGGTGGGCGACCTAGAACTTAAAAGTATTCCCGCATTATACTGGTGGGCGACCTAGAACTGAAATGTATTCCCGCATTATACTGGTGGCGACCTAGAACTTAAAAGTATTCCCGCATTATACTGGTGGGCGACCTAGAACTGAAATGTATTCCCGCATTATACTGGTGGGCGACCTAGAACTTAAAAGTATTCCCGCATTATACTGGTGGGCGACCTAGAACTTAAAAGTATTCTCGCATTATACTGGTGGGCGACCTAGAACTTAAATGTATTCCCGCATTATACTGGTGGGCGACCTAGAACTTAAAAGTATTCCCGCATTATACTGGTGGGCGACCTAGAACTTAAAAGTATTCCCGCATTATACTGGTGGGCGACCTAGAACTTAAATGTATTCCCGCATTATACTGGTGGGCGACCTAGAACTGAAATGTATTCCCGCATTATACTGGTGGGCGACCTAGAACTTAAATGTATTCCCGCATTATACTGGTGGGCGACCTAGAACTGAAATGTATTCCCGCATTATACTGGTGGGCGACCTAGAACTTAAAAGTATTCACGCATTATACTGGTGGGCGACCTAGAACTGAAATGTATTCCCGCATTATACTGGTGGGCGACCTAGAACTTAAAAGTATTCCCGCATTATACTGGTGGGCGACCTAGAACTTAAAAGTATTCCCGCATTATACTGGTGGGCGGCCTAGAACTTAAATGTATTCCCGCATTATACTGGTGGGCGACCTAGAACTTAAAAGTATTCCCGCATTATACTGGTGGGCGACCTAGAACTAAAATGTATTCCCGCATTATACTGGTGGGCGACCTAGAACTTAAAAGTATTCCCGCATTATACTGGTGGGCGACCTAGAACTTAAAAGTATTCCCGCATTATACTGGTGGGCGACCTAGAACTTAAATGCATTCCCGCATTATACTGGTGGGCGACCTAGAACTTAAAAGTATTCCCGCATTATACTGGTGGGCGACCTAGAACTGAAATGTATTCCCGCATTATACTGGTGGGCGACCTAGAACTTAAAAGTATTGAAATTGCTTCCTCGTTCTTCCGAGAAAATTTTCGACAATCGGTAGAAAATTTTCTGCCCCGGTTTTGGTGACTTCCTTGGCGTTGCATCTCGCTGTCCTCATCAACCCTTTGTTTTCCTGCAGCAGACAAAAGGATTTAATCAGCTTTAATCGTGGTGGTAGAGGGTGCCTTTCTGGCGAGCCGTCTTTCTCTCTTCCCCCTTTCTTGCTCTTTGTCCCCATAATTGGTTGGCGGGCAAAGTTGCCTGTTGGGGGTCTCTATCCTGCTGGGGATTGGTTTTCAATTTATCCCCTTTTCTGCTTTTTCTTTAAACACATGATGTGGGAGTCTGCTTCTAACTCCCGGAACCACTCCCTTTTGGAGCTTACTTCTTCCAAAAATTTCCGGGCACAATCACTGCATTGCCTGGGACCGGCCCTTAAGACTGTTTGTATTATCCTGCATTGGGATGAATTCCCCTTCGGTTTCTGGTAGTAAGCTTTGAAAAATCCTTTCAAGACACATTTTAGGAAAAGAAATAAAGATATGGAAAAGAGAAAGACTTTCTGAACCAATATTTTGTGGGAGGAGACAATCCAAAGAACTTATCTGGAGGACATGACTGGTCCCCGTGATCATGACGTGCACCATAGATTCCCGACCCAGTCTATTTGTATCAATCGATTTGCCGGATGGTCTGACTTGCTGGGGATGATAAATGACTGTCCATGCTGTTGCAAATGTGGTAGCTTTTGTTGATTCGTCTTGTCGCCTCATAGTGCCCTTCGAGGGGTTTTCACTAATGAGACTCTCTCCTTTCTCTCATCTCCCGGCGCCTTATGGTGCCTATGAAGGTTTTCACCAATAAGACTCTCTCATTTCATATCCCTCATCTTACATCGCCTCTCGGTGCCTGTGAAGGTTTTCACCGATAAGACTCTCTCATTTTATTTCTTTTGAGGAATCGGGGCGTTGTAGATACGACCCTCTCTTCTGGAGATTCTTTTGACTATCAATTCATTCTCAGTCTCACGATCCTCTTCTTTGCTGGGGATCAATGTATTATTCTCGGTCTTATTCGCCGGACTTGGCATCTCTCGAACATTGATCGGGAGGTCTTTTGGATGTTGATGTTGGTTTTGGTGTGGTATTGAAGAAGGGCTATAAAAATGAAAACAACTTGAAGGGTGATGTGCTACAACTTTTGGAATCAGACCTTTGTTGGAATTTAAAACATAACCTCTGCCCCGGTTTTCTTGCTTGGGGAATTTATTTTTTACGCTTATGTTGAGTTACGTGCGTTACGCACATTGTGCTATATTGTGCACACTATGTACATTATGCATCCTATATTTGCTATGATGCATACTATGACCGAGCCGTGAGGCGCCTACGTATCCTCTTTGAGGAATCAGGTCAAACGTAGTTCCCACGGTTTTATATTCCTTGATTTTTCTTTTCTTTCTTTTCATTTTCTTTTCCTTTTCTTTCTTTTTCTTTTCTTTTCCTTTTTTTTTTTTCGTATCTTTCCCATTAGTGATTCCAAAAGAGGGGTATTGAAAGAATTTGCTTAAGGCTCAAAGGGGGAAGCGAGGGTTAAAAGTGTTTGGATAGAAGAAAGAATTGCCTCCGTCATCTCATTATTCAACAAATGCCAAATACAAACAAATAAACCAAAATTGCCATAATTTAAAGAAATTACGCATAATATCTCTTGACTGCATCTGAATTGATAGCCATGTCGACACATCTACCTTCGACATCTGTCAAACACAAAGCACCATTGGCCAAGACTCTGGTCACGATATAAGGCCCTTGCCAATTTGGGGCGAATTTGCCTTTTGCCTCGACCTGATGTGGGAGGATCTTCTTCAATACCTGCTGCCCTACATCAAACTTCCTGGGGCGCACCTTTTTATTATACGCTCTTGCCATTCTCTTCTGGTACAGCTGACCATGGCACACTGCTGCCAATCGTTTCTCATCTATCAGGCTCAACTGTTCCAATCGAGCTTTGACCCATTCATCATCATCAATCCCGGCTTCAGCGACAATTCGGAGGGACGGAATTTCGACCTCCGCTGGTATCACGGCCTCAGTTCCATACACCAACAAATAAGGAGTTGTGCCTATGGAAGTCCGGACGGTAGTGCGGTAACCCAACAAGGCAAAGGGTAATTTCTCGTGCCATTGTCTGGATCCTTCCACCATCTTCCGCAGTATCTTCTTGATATTCTTGTTGGCTGCTTCGACTGCTCCATTTGCCTTAGGACGATATGGGGTGGAATTGCGGTGTGTAATCTTGAATTGTTGGCATACCTCTCTCATCAAGCTGCTATTAAGATTCGCACCGTTATCCGTGATGATCACTTTTGGGATCCCAAATCTGCAGATGATATGGGAGTGAACAAAGTCCACCACTGCCTTCTTGGTTACTGATTTGAAGGTTTTAGCCTCAACCCATTTGGTGAAGTAATCAATGGTCACTAGAATGAACCTATGACCGTTGGACGCTGCTGGCTCGATGGGCCCAATGACATCCATGCCCCATGCTACAAACGGCCAGGGTGCTGACATCGTATGTAACTCTGTTGGCGGAGAATGAATCAAATCTCCATGTATCTGGCACTGATGGCATTTCCTTACGAAAGTGATACAGTCGTGTTCCATGGTTAGCCAATAACACCCTGTTCGAAGGATCTTTCTTGCCAATATATATCCGCTCATGTGTGGCCCACAAACTCCGGCATGTACTTCCGCCATAACCGTCGTTGCCTGCCCGGCATCTATGCATCTCAACAATCCCAAATCTGGGGTTCTTTTGTACAATACTCCTCCACTGAAGAAGAAGCCATTCGACAAACGCCTAAGGGCTCTTTTTTGGTCTCCAGAGGCATGTTCCGGGTATATTCCCATTCTGAGGTATTCCTTAATATCATGAAACCAGGGTTCGCCATCTGCTTCTTCTTCTATGGCATTGCAGTAGGCGTGCTGATCACGGACCTGGATGTGTAGAGGATCAACATACATTTTGTCAGGGTGGTGCAGCATTGATGCTAAGGTGGCTAAGGCATCCGCAACCTCATTGTGAACTCTCGGGATGTGTTTGAACTTTACCGATCGAAATTGCTTGCTCAGATCATGCAAGCATTGTCGGTATGGTATGAGCTTTAGATCTCGTGTTTCCCATTCACCCTGAATTTGATGTACCAAGAGGTCCGAGTCTCCCAAGACCAAGACGTCTTGGACATCCATGTCAGCAGCCAAGCGCAGACCCAGAATGCAAGCCTCATATTCGGCCATATTGTTGGTGCAGTAGAAGCGCAGTTGAGCCGTAACAGGATAATGCCGTCCTGTTTCAGAAATGAGTACTGCTCCTATTCCAACCCCTTTTGCGTTTACAGCTCCATCGAAGAAAAGCTTCCAACCCGGTTCCTCAGGTAATTCCAACTCATTCGTATGCATCACCTCTTCGTCAGGAAAATACGTTCTTAAAGGCTCGTATTTTTCATCAACGGGATTCTCTGCCAAATGGTCTGCCAGTGCCTGGGCTTTCATGGCCGTCCTTGTTACGTAGATGATATCAAACTCTGTGAGCAGAATTTGCCATTTTGCCAACCTTCCCGTGGGCATAGGTTTCTGAAAGATATACTTCAATGGGTCCAAGCGGGATATGAGATAAGTAGTATATGAAGACAGGTAGTGCTTCAACTTCTGAGCTACCCAAGTTAGGGCGCAGCACGTTTTCTCGAGTTGAGTGTACTTGACCTCATGCACTGTGAATTTCTTGCTAAGATAGTAGATGGCTTGCTCCTTCCTTCCTGTGTCGTCATGTTGCCCCAACACACAACCAAATGAATTTTCCAAGACCGTCAGGTAAAGGATTAGGGGTTTCCCGGTCTTAGGTGGGACCAATACGGGTGGATTAGACATATACCCTTTGATTTGGTCGAAAGCCTCTTGACACTCTGTCGTCCAACCTTCTGCAGCATCCTTTCTCAGTAGCCGAAATATGGGCTCACAAGTTGCTGTGAGTTGAGCGATGAACCTGCTGATGTAATTGAGTCTACCCAGCAAACTCATTACCTCTGTTTTGTTCCTTGGCGGTGGCAAATCTCGGATGGATTCAATTTTGGATGGGTCTAACTCAATCCCCCGTCGACTGACGATGAATCCTAGCAACTTTCCTGATGGAACCCCGAATGCGCATTTGGCCGGGTTAAGCTTGATATCATACCTCCGGAGTCTTTGGAAAAATCTCCTTAGGTCTGCTACATGGTCCTCCTGACGCCAAGATTTGATGATCACATCATCGACGTACACCTCTATTTCTTTGTGTATCATGTCATGAAACACAGCAGTCATTGCTCGCATGTACGTTGCCCCAGCGTTCTTTAACCCGAACGACATTACCCGATAGCAGTAGGTTCCCCATGGCGTAATAAACACTGTCTTCTCAGCATCCTCTTCGTCCATTAGGATCTGATGATAACCCGCATAGCAATCCACAAAGGATCCGATCTCGCGCCCAGCGCAATTATCGATCAGGATATGAATGTTGGGTAGCGGAAAATTGTCCTTGGGACTTGCTTTGTTGAGGTTGCGGTAGTCGACACATACCCTGATTTTTCCATCCTTCTTAGGGACTGGTACCACATTGGCCAACCACTCGGGATATCGAGTGACCCGAATGACCTTCGATTGCAACTGCTTAATCACTTCTTCTTTGATCTTTACACTCATTTCTGTTTTAAATTTCCTTAGTTTTTGCTTGACCGGAGGGTATGCCGGGTCAGTGGGTAGTTTGTGAACCACTAAATTGGTGCTTAATCCAGGCATATCATCATATGACCATGCAAAAACATCTTTGAATTCCCTGAGAGTTTTGATCAATTCTGCTCTGACATTTGGCTCAATGTGGATACTAATTTTGGTCTCTTGGATGTTATCAGCGTCTCCTAGGTTCACAGCCTCAGTGTCATTTAGGTTAGGCTTGGGTTTCTCTTCAAATTGGCATAGTTCTCGATTTATTTCTTCGAAGGCTTCCCTTTCGTCACATTCGGATTCATTATCACAAACGACCTCTTGCATCATTGAGTCAGATTCAGATTGATTTATTAGACTAGGTCGAAGATCCGTTGTGCATGCCATGTCATTAGGACCAGTAAAAAGAGAACTGTTCAGAAAGAAAAAGAACAAAACCAAAAATTAAAATGGGACCAAAGAAAAGAACTTTATTAAATTTGCAGGATAAAAAGGGTTCACACTTTTACAAAACGAAAGTAAAATTTGGATTACACCCTTGAATAATCCGATCAAACAAATAAACAAACAAAACATTAATCAAAGCCTACTACCAAGACTCCCCTCGGACAGGAAGAGGAGTAACCGTCCAATTGTTGGTCTTGGCCTCAGGCCCCACAAATTTTATCTCTGCTCTGCTGGAACCTTCTCCAGCTTCCACCATACTGACATCCGCGAACAACCTCTTCAAAACTCTGATTCAGGTTTTCATTTATACCGATCAAAGGTCCTCGAATCTTTGGGATCACTGACCCCTTGGCACTTGCTTTAACAAAAGACCTTGAGAGGCGTGGCACTGGTTTAGGCAGAAACCAGACCCTCTTCTTCATTCTTCGCGCCTCCTTCCTGTCTGCTGCGGTTGGTTTGAACCCCAACCCGAAGGTTTCCAGATTCTTAGGAAGGGAAACAGGTTGGACTATCCCTTGAAGTTCAACTCCCAGGCCTTTTCCCGGCACAAATCCATTACCCAGCATTTCTGATACCATCATGACTGTTGCGGCAGCTACCCTAGGGTGCGGGATGATTTCTCCTTCAGAAATTTTGTTGGCCGACCCTGTATCGAGAATCTGGTAGACCCAGGGACCCTTGTCATCAGTGGTCTCTATGAAAGGCACAATGGTTCCGCCCATGGTGCATGTTGTATCCTCGCCGTGCAACACGACCTCTTGTCTTTCCCACTCGAACTTCACTGTCTGATGTAGGGTGGAAGGCACCGCTTTAGCTGCATGAATCCAGGGTCGTCCTAACAGCAAGTTGTAAGATACCGTGGCGTCCAACACCTGGAATTCCATGGTAAATAGGACCGGACCAATGGTTAATTCAAGTACAACATCCCCCACAGTGGCGGTTCCGTTTCCGTCAAACCCCCGGACACAGATGCTATTCTCCCGGATTCTTCCACGGTCAATCTTTAACTGGTCCAGGGTGGATAATGGACAAATATTGGCGCTTGAGCCGTTATCCACCAATACTCGAGTTACCACCGAGTCTTCACATTTGACAGCTAGGTATAGAGCTTTGTTATGCTCCGTACCTTCCACCGGCAGGTCATCATCTGAGAATGTTACCCTGTTCACCTCGAAAATCTTGCTGGCAATGGTTTCCAGGTGGTTTACGGAAATCTCACTGGGTACATGGGCCTCGTTCAGTATCTTTAACAGGGCCCTGCGATGTTCCTCGGAATGGAGGAGTAATGACAATAGTGAGATCTGGGCAGGCGTTTTTCTCAGCTGCTCAACCACAGAATAGTCTTGTACTTTCATCTTCCTCAGGAAGTCTTCAGCCTCTTCTTCTGACACTGGCTTCTTGGTTGCCACTGGGTTGGTTTTTCTTAACTCCACCGGAGCAAAACATCGACCTGATCGAGTCAGCCCTTGCGCTTCACAACTGACTTCTTCCACCTGTTTTCCTTGGTACGTCACCACTGCTTTTTCATATTTCCAGGGCACAGCCCTGCTGTCAAGCATTGGCAGTTGGACCACCGGCTTTATGGTCACCCGTTCTCCACATACCCCTTTCAACATGACTGCCGGTGTGGGCAGGATCCCTGGTATTACCAACTTGCTTGGCTCGGGTTTGCTTGCTATGACGGACGGGCTCTTCCCCCATATTACTACCGGCTTGACGCCTTCTCCCTGCGACTGTACATTTGTTCCTCCACTGGTTAAGACTTCTTTTGGGGCAGCTTGGATCATCATCACTGTTTGTGAGGGTTTTCTTAATTCTCCTCCCTCACACACCAACTCAATCATGTGAGTTTCGTGGTGCGCTGGCAGTGGGTTTTGGTTGATGTTAGGAGCCTCCGGTGTCTGGACCTCGATCTTATTGGTGTCAATAAGATCCTGTATGGCATGCCTTAACTTCCAGCACTTCTCGGTATCGTGCCCGAGCATCCCTGAACAGTATTCACAACTGATTGAACGATCCAAATTCTGAGGCGGGGGATTTGGTTCCCGAGTATGGACAGGACTAACCAAACCCAATTGCCGCAGCTTGTGGAACACAGCGGTGTAGGTTTCTCCCAGTTCGGTGAAGGTTCTTTGCTTCCGCAACCTGTCATTCCTGGCATCTGGATTTCCCCGGAAACCTGCCCCTGAAGGGTTTCTATATGCCCTTGGTGGAGGGTAGGTGTTTTGTGGTGGTGCATATATGTTCTGGGGAGCCGGTGCGCGCCATTGTGGGCGAACCGGAGGCTGAGTGTATACCTGGGCTTGGTGTACGGAACAATGTGGTTCTCGAGGTGGATAGAAATTTTGTGGTGGGTTGTATGGGTAGTTTGACCTGTGAGGCCTGGGTTGGTTGTAGTGCGGCCTGCCAGCCCTGGACCAACTGCCTGCCTCGATCGTGGCAACCTCTTCTTTCTTTCTTCTTAGCGCACCTCCCGTGCCGCTTTGAATAGCCTGGGTTGTGGCCTTAAGTGCCGAATAGTTTAAGATCTTGTCCGACCTCAAACCTTCTTCTATCATGACCCCTATTTTGACCACCTCGTTGAAAGATTTTCCAACCGTTGTCACCAAGTGACCAAAGTAGGTTGGATCCAATGTCTGCAAAAAGTAGTCTACCATCTCTCCCTCTCTCATGGGAGGATCGACTCTAGCTGCTTGTTCTCTCCAGCGGAACCCGAACTCGCGAAAACTTTCTCCGGGTTTCTTCCCAGTTCTCAATAACGTGAGACGGTCAGGGACTATCTCCAGATTGTACTGGAAATGACCTGCAAAAGCCTGCGCCAGGTCATCCCACGTGTACCACCTGCTGAAATCCTGCCTGGTATACCATTCCAGTGCAGATCCGCTCAGACTTTGGCCGAAATAAGCTATCAAAAGCTCATCCTTGCCTCCTGCCCCTCTCATTTTGCTACAGAATCCCCGCAAATGTGCCATGGGATCACCGTGCCCTTCATATAAATCAAACTTGGGCATCTTGAACCCAGCCGGGAGTTGGACATCTGGGAAAGGGCACAGATCTTTGTATGCCACGCTGACTTGATTGCCCAGCCCGTGCAAGTTCCTGAAGGATTGCTCCAGGCTTTTGAACTTTCTTAACACTTCATCCTGTTCAGGGGCCTTAACCGGCTTCTCAACCTCTGCCGGTATTTCCAAATGGGGATTGTAAGCCTGTGGTTCCGGTGCGTGGAATGTAGGCTCAGGGGGATAGTATTGTGTATCGTGAGCCTGAAACAATGGCTCACTGGTCGTTCGCTGCAAAGGGGCTGATGCAGGTCCCACAAAAATGGGAATATTGGGTGTTGGGAGAGGTTGATGGGGTGGTGGAGCTTGGGAATCATGAGGGCTTCTTTCTTGATGATAGAGGGGATTTGGGCGGCTTGTGGAAGGGCCAGAGTGAGGGTACTCCGGCACGTGTCCCAGTGTCTCAGGGCTCTTTTGCGTTTTGGCCAGGGCTAGCTGCATTGCATGCATCTCTAGTCCCATCCTTTCAATCTTTTCCATTGCCTCTTTTAGCAACTGGCTCATCGGCCTTTCTTCCTCATTACTATTCTCAGAAGTAGTCATGCTTGTTGCTACCGGTCCTTTGGATCTGGTTTGGTATGAATGTGTTGCCAGAATTCTTTAACAACTAACTGTCTGGTATCAGACAACAACAAACTTTGTTAGTGTTAGAGCTTAACAGATTTGATCATAACACATAGAGGATGCAATGCACCTAGGCAGTTAACCGTTTCTACATGCTTTGCTTCAAACCACATGCGTCATCCCGGTTTGTTCATTCGTCTCTTTTTAGAGTATTCTGCGAAACTCTGCGTTTTATTTTATTTACATTTTCTTTTATTTATTTATTAAAAGCGGTCGAATCTTATGGGGATTGCCTACGTATCACGTCCCCGCGTGAATCAGACCAGGCGTAGTTCTGCCTCAAAGCAAAGACACACAGTAATTCTTCTGGAGTCACTTAATTTCATTATCAAAATTTGCTATTACACAGTACTTAAAATAAAAATAGCAGAAGTACAGACTCCACGGTTTTAAACTTGGTTTGATGAAAAGAAAACAACATATGGAAAAAACAACCAAAGCCAAATAAACAGGACTTGACCAAAACTAATTCTCCCATTTAAGGGCCCGCGAGGCATCATTCGGCCTTTCCGCGGCTCTAGGTGTAAGGTCTCTTTGCAGGTTCTTCAACTCGTTCATAATCCGGCGGACGCAGCCCATGATGGAAACAAGGAGGGTCTTCCGAGGTGTTTGCTCACATGCCAAGCATTTCATGTAGATGTAATGCCCTATTTCATCAATCCTTGCTCGGATGTCATCTCTTTCACTGAGCAACTGCCTGATTTGTTGGTTTTTTAACCCCAGTGCCTGAGCATTGTCAGCAAGTTGATCCTGAAACAACTCCATTTGTCTTTCCATGCAGTCCATTGCATCGTAGCACTGTCTTCTGTCGGCCTGGGCGTCTCGTGCTTGTTTGACGATCCGATCATGTAGAGTGGAGCTCGTCTCCCTTAATATTCTGACGCTCATTTCATAATCCCTTATGACCTGTTGCAAATGCTGCTTCCGGGCCATTGCGTACTTTGCCCCTCTGACCTTCATCCTTGTTATGCAAGCTCTTGATTGTTCTAATTCTTCTTGGCCTTGGATGACCTGATTTCTCAAACTTGCTATCAATCTTTCATCAGAGCGACGCTTCTGTCGGTCAACGTTACTCTTACTGGCTTGGCGAAGGCGGGCCTTCAAGGTTTGGTTTTCTTGGGCTAACTTGTTTCTTTCAGCCTGCTCCGAGGCGACTTGTACATTGTTCTCAAATACAAGCCTTTCAACTTGTTGCTTTAGCTTCCCGATTTCGACCCGGTAACCTTTCTCCCTTTTAACCATCCCCATTGCTCTTGTGAATCATTGGTGAAGTGTTGGACGTGGGCCCTTTTAGCAGGTCTTCGCCGAGTCTGAAACCTTCTTTCGAACCAAGCACCGTACTTTGGGTCTACCTCACCTTTAGCTAGCTCTCGTACCATGGTTTTGGGCTCCAAGAATCTACATTCATGCCACAGTTTTCTAATCTTCCCCTCGGGGAATATGACTCCCGGGCTCAATTCCAAGGCATGCTTGCTCAGATTTTTCATCATTAGGGACTACTTGAAACCTGCCCAGTTGTCGTAATACCCGATGAGGGGCATATGGCTGGATGCTGCGAAGCCCCATTAAGAGAACATGACATTCTTCAGCCGACATGTAGATAACCTCAGTATCAGTCAACCAACCAAATGCCCATTCAATTTGGTCAGATGTTGTTGACCTTAACCGTGTAACCCATTCTTCGACACCTTCAGGAAATCTGGCGCCTGTCATGCGCTTCTTGAATCCGCTGATACAATTCCTCTCGGTCAACCCGTGGCTCATGTATCCTACTCGGTGATGGAGGTGTTCCTGCATCCATAGCTGAAGTAACAGGTTGCAACCTTGGAAGAACGTACCTCCTTCTCGGCATATAGTTAGAGCCCGGTAGATTTCGGACAAAATCAAAGGAACCACAGTACTATTGGTTCTTTTGATTGCTACGTCGGCCATCCCTACCAGACCTATCTCTATCTTTTTGTCCTTCCTTGGGCAGACCATGACTCCCAAGAATGCTGTGATAAAAGCCAAAGTACGTCTTGCTTCCCATTTGTTTCTGTTCCTGCCGTGAGTTAGCCCAAGGTTCGGTTCCTCGAAACCCTGCGGGGTTCCGTACCGCTGATACAAGAAATGGAGATCACAACACCCTCTCGATAAATCGTCATGTTGTACCTTCCGACTAATGCTTAGTAGATCCAGAAACGCATGCGGGGACACCGGCCTTGGCGAAAGCAAATATTGCCCTCTTAACTTCTCATTCAGTCCCGCATATCCGGCAACTTCCTCAAGTGTCGGTGAAAGTTCGAAATCAGCAAAACGGAATACATTGCAGGTGGGGTCCCAAAATGGTATTAGAGCTTCAAGAATATCTGTCCTCGGCTCAACACCCAACAAATTTACAAAACCTCCCAATATTCTTCCTATTACCCCTTTGCTATCGGCTTCCAAGTCATTCCACCACATGTGGAGTTGTAGAGGGACCTCGCTGAGGGCTGAGAATGGTTCATTTTGCTCTGTGTTCATCCTGCACATTTATTAGGGTGACCTTTTAGGTGAAAACAAAAACCTTTATTTTGACTCTAACCAAAATCTTTGGACAAAAACAAAAAAAAATTATTTATATACATGTGTATACATATATACATATATGCTTTATGGTATATCATTTTTGGTAAAAATGGAAAAAGAGTTGGACCCGATGAGGGTTGCCTACGTATCTCACATCCGGTGAGAATCAAACCGACGTAGTTCGGGTGATAAACTAACTGGTCTGTTTATTTCTATTTTTTTTTATATTTTTTTATATAATTTTTTTTTGTAAAAATTTCCCAACATTCAAAACCGGTCATCATGCATGTTTGAAGCAAATAAATGCACAAGCAGTGAGTAGGATGCATCAGGATGGCCTTTTTCTATTTCAGGTTGCTATTCCTAGACGGACCCAACCCCTGTGTTGAGTCCCCTAAGTCAAATGCACGTGATGCAAATAAACGCTCCTACTAGGGATCCGGCATGTGGCTTTGTTATACTAGGTTCAGAACCTGGGTGTTTGTTCTAGACCTGGCTTACCCGAGCGGACAGCTCGAGCCGAGGGGGCAGCGTACCGGGAATACAGAAGCTTCACCGGCTTAGCAACTTATCCGAACCTCGTTCTAAATTGGGATTTGACACTATACAGAAAAGAAGTCATACGAAGTACGCCCTTCTTCATGATTTAGAAGACTCAGAGAGAAGATGGATTTCGGCACAATTTATATACAGTTCACATAGTATCAAAGCGGTAAAAGCAACATTTAGCACATTAGGCTTAAAACATGTAAAAAAATCAGATAAAGCCAAATATAACAATTTATCTAAGCTCGAATTTCTAACCCTGAACCAGTGGTTCTGGGTTGATCCCCAGTGGAATCGCCAGAGCTGTCACACCTCCTTTTTCCGCGCCCGCAGGGGCGCGAGGGAGTTTTTTCCAATTAAAGGACAATCGAAACGGGATTTGTTTATTTATTTCAGAGTCGCCACTTGGGAGATTTAGGGTGTCCCAAGTCACCAATTTTAATCCCGAATCGAGGAAAATAATGACTCTATATTACAGTCTGCATACCAGAAATCCGGATAAGGAATTCTGTTAACCCGGGAGAAGGTGTTAGGCATTCCCGAGTTCCGTGGTTCTAGCACGGTCGCTCAACTGTTATATTCGGCTTGTTTATCTGATGTTTAATACAATTATGAACCATGTGCAAATTTTATCTTTTAACCACTTTATTAATTATTATTATTAGGAATGTGAACGTCGCTTAAAACATGTCTTTGGACTGCGTCACATGAAATGCACCCACAATCCGGAACATATCTTATTTGACGTTTTGGGATTTGGATTTGGGTCGCATGAAATGCACACCCCAAGTTTTAAGAAAGTAAATTATTAAACACGCGCCTAAAAGACTATCGCGTTATTATTTTAGGAAGGGCCGTGAAATTTGCTAAACGGCCCGTCCCGAAATCTAAGTATTTAATATATACATTTAGAGGGCCCCGCAGATTCTACATTTTTGTTTGTCGAGGCTCATCTCATTTTTATTTTTAAAGGATGAACCTATAATGACTATATTTTCTATTAAGTTCGTCTCTAAAATAAAAGAAAATCTCTTAATTATTTACATGCTTGCAGATTATTTACAGCAGGATCCGAAACGTTTTTACAGAATAAGGAAACATGACCATGCATACGGACAGCTGATCGAATATTATGGGCCCAAATCCAGCTCATGCGGGATGGGCCAGACCTGGGCCACTGTTTATCCGAGGCGGGTCTGTTTGGTCCGTTTTGACCTGGGCTCGACCTTCATAAGGTTGAGGGGCGCGGACTTGTGCTAATTGTGATAAGGGTGTGGCTTGATAATTATAACGAGGCAGTTTATCAAAAGAGAATGAAAATTAACTAAGGCGGATAGTTTTATTCTTTGACATGCATTAAAAGAGAACGCTAATTGCAAAACACAACTAATTTTTCAAGACATAGCCTAGTATACTGCCAATCCTTTTGTCTGTTAACCTAACCAACATATGATATTAAACCATACTACCTTTTTTGTATTCACTATATGAAAGGACCAAATCCAATACCCAAACAAGATTGTAAACCATTACACACTACATAATCATCTATATAGCAACTACATGTGGACATAGATGTCTTCAAATCTTCCCTTTTGTATTCATGCTCGACTTTCAAATTACATGGACAGTATTAGTTGTGTACCTGGTATAGAGGAACAAAAGAAGAAGGAAAAGGATCAGCTGAATAGTACACAGCAAACAACAGCACAACAGATTCACAGCAACAACACAGCAACAACGATGATGAAGCTCAGCAAAGAGTCGAACAACAAATGGGCAATCCCAGTAAACAGAGTAGGAAATAACAGCCCAGAATGTTGAATGTAACAGCAACAGAAATCCAATGACCACAAGAAAACTTGGCAAACGACAGAAAAAGCAAAGCCACGAAGACAACCTGATCAAACTGGATTCTTACACAGTTTCTTCTAGGCAATACTCATTCACAATGTTCTGAAATTTATTACTGTTTTTTCCTTTTCCAGTTTTCTTACTCATAGACTCTCTCAAGACTCGAAAATCAACCCCCTTTTCTAATGGAAGGTCTCCTCTTTTATAGCCTAACCTTAACACTTTACAGTCTGTTTTACAACTCAAAATTGCCCCCCTGTTGCTTTTCCACTCACTTGTTTTAAATAACCAAGCCCCCATGAAATCCCTGACAGCCCCTCTCTCTTTTTGGTTGTTAAAGTGTACTGATCACTTGTTTGTTTAAACAAAGTATGGGCAGTAGGAATATAATCTGACAGCACATGCTGTCCGATTATTTTAATTCCTTAAAGCAAACCATACACATGCTGCCCACAGTCCAAACCAAATGGCATTGTGTTTAAAAACCAAAATCTGAATCTGCCATTATAACCTTTCCCCTAGATGTTCTTTTAATTTAATTTGAACAAAATCAACAGGCAATACAATTCAGTTCCTAATGAGACTCAAATACGATCACAGCAGAAATACGAATCAAGTTGTTACCATTAACGATTGAAACTAATTGACGACATATATCGACTCGACTATATTAATCGTAACACATAACAATCAATCGTTCATATAAACAACACGTATAGAGTCCCGAATGACCTCAGATAAATTTGTTCAAACACTGGGAACTTATATGAATTAAACTTGCTTGACGATTAATCTAATTGATGAACACGTATATCACAGGGTATATTCAGAACACAAACAGAAGACAATTGGCCAAATAAAAGGCCTTTAACAGAGATGGAAGAAATCCGAATGAAAAATAACAAAATAACAAACAAACACAAAGAAATATGCTGACAACTTATTTAGAAATAAAACAAAAGAAAGGAAAACTTACCGAAAATGTTTAAATCAAACAGACCCAAATCTGATTCAACTTCGAACTTTTGAGGCCGAACAAACTTTAATCAGGGTGTTCTCACATGAGAACACTTTGATTAAGGTCTATTAGACCTCAAACCCATGTCCAAACCGGCCGGATTCCCCATGTGCATGTGTTCTAAAGTCTGGATTTTCAGATCTGGATTTTTGGGAGTTGTGGGTAGATTCGGACCAAACCAAGCTTGGTTTGGTCACGAGGACGGTCAGGGGGGTGTCTGGTATGAAGATGGGGTGGTTTGGCATAGATCGAGTTTTGTCTCGAATCTTCAAATCCAGATTCGAGACGATAGGAGGTGATTCGAGGTTCGTGGTTAGTGGATTCATGTTCAGGGTGGTTGGATGCTTTAGGGGTGTGAAGGGGGTGGTCACCGGCGTTCGTGCCGCCGGGTTTTGGCGGAGGGGAAGCTAGGGCGGCTTGCTAGGGTTTGGGGTTTCAGCTTGGGGAAGGAGATGACTGAAGGGATAGGGGGTGCGGGGTAAAGGGTCAAGTTTATATATGGAAGGGGAAGAGAGATTGGAGCCGTTAGATCAAGTGATCTGAACGGCTTAGATCTATTGGTGGGTAACAGGACGGGGTCGTTTGGTATGGGAACGGGGTCGTTTTGGTTTAGGTGAGGGGTTGGGTTAAACCGGCTAAATAGGTCGGGTCATGAGGGAACCAGGGACCGTTGGATCAATGAGGTTGGACGGCTCAGATTCAACTTGCCTGAAACGGCGTCGTTGAGGTGAGTTGGACAACCTGATCTGGACCGTTCCTTTGAATCAGATCAACGGCTTCAAATGGGGACGCCGATACGACGTCGTTTGAGTCCGTGCCTGGGCAGGCTGGGTTTGGACCGGGTCAGATCGTTGGTTTGGGCCTGTTTTTGTCTTATTTTTTGGGCCCAAATTGATTTCAACTTTCTTTTGTTTTCCAATTTAAAATAAAAATAAAAATAAAAATAATTAATAAAACAAATGAAATTAAAACAAATAACAATATGGCATTTCAACATAATTATCATACCAAGTAAGTTAAATCACAACCTAAAACGGACGATGCACATATATTTATATTTTTTGAATTTTCTCTTAACGCCACATATATTTTTTGTATTTTTGTTTGATAAGGACTAGATGCAAAATGGACAGACTCACAAACGACTAACAACACATGTCACGGAAAGATCGAAAAATTGTACAGCGAAATCATTTGTCACTATTTTTATTTTCTTTTGGAGCGATTGCTCGTAAAGCAAAAATCACGTGCTTACAGCTGCCCCTCTTTGCACGAAGACACGAAGGGTTTTCGCGCAAAGATAAGCGAGCGATTTTTGCCCGTCCGAATACTCCGTGTGAAGCATTTTTTGAAAAAGATTTGACCGAACCTTTACTTCAGAGGTTTCCTACATATCCGGGGCTGAAACAGGAATCAGGTCAATGTAGTTCGGGAAATTTTGGTAGCTGGGACTACCGTGTGACTGTAGTGTTTGCTATTGTTGTGCGCTGTTGTATGCTGCTGTAGGATGCTACTGCTCAACCGATCTCCCTATTACATTGCTCTAAAAGGAAAACAAGAAGCTAAGTTAAACTGAGGATCCTGAAATTTCATCCATCTTCAACTTGTTCTTGTTGCCTTGCTTTCTTGTCGGCTAATGCTTTCCTCCGACGCCTTTATTTTGTGAACTTGGAGATGATGCTGGTCCTTCACCTTTTCTGAATGTCAGTTCTCATCACTTTGCTTGATTTGCTGGGGACACGGCTTTCTTCTTTAGATCTTCCAATGGTTTCTTCAGTGGTATGGCTTTTCATCAGAATTGTTATACTGGGCATGCTACAACGTTCCCAAACTACTTCTTTTGAGACGCGTTCCTTCTTCCCTTTGAATGTGCGCTTGCTTTTGCAGTTGTCTGCTTCTTGGTGCTGGGGATTTTATTGTTTCCCGTTTGGGGATCTCTGTTGTAACCTTCTGTCTTCAGGTGGGGTGACTGATTCCAAAATCTAGAGCTGAATGTATTCCCGCATTATACTGGTGGGCGACCTAGAACTTAAATGTATTCCCGCATTATACTGGTGGGCGACCTAGAACTTAAAAGTATTCCCGCATTATACTGGTGGGCGACCTAGAACTTAAATGTATTCCCGCATTATACTGGTGGGCGACCTAGAACTTAAAAGTATTCCCGCATTATACTGGTGGGCGACCTAGAACTTAAATGTATTCCCGCATTATACTGGTGGGCGACCTAGAACTGAAATGTATTCCCGCATTATACTGGTGGGCGACCTAGAACTTAAAAGTATTCCCGCATTATACTGGTGGGCGACCTAGAACTTAAAAGTATTCCCGCATTATACTGGTGGGCGACCTAGAACTTAAATGTATTCCCGCATTATACTGGTGGGCGACCTAGAACTTAAAAGTATTCCCGCATTATACTGGTGGGCGACCTAGAACTTAAATGTATTCCCGCATTATACTGGTGGGCGACCTAGAACTGAAATGTATTCCCGCATTATACTGGTGGGCGACCTAGAACTTAAAAGTATTCCCGCATTATACTGGTGGGCGACCTAGAACTGAAATGTATTCCCGCATTATACTGGTGGGCGACCTAGAACTGAAATGTATTCCCGCATTATACTGGTGGGCGACCTAGAACTTAAAAGTATTCCCGCATTATACTGGTGGGCGACCTAGAACTGAAATGTATTCCCGCATTATACTGGTGGGCGACCTAGAACTTAAAAGTATTCCCGCATTATACTGGTGGGCGACCTAGAACTGAAATGTATTCCCGCATTATACTGGTGGGCGACCTAGAACTTAAAAGTATTCCCGCATTATACTGGTGGGCGACCTAGAACTTAAAAGTATTCTCGCATTATACTGGTGGGCGACCTAGAACTTAAATGTATTCCCGCATTATACTGGTGGGCGACCTAGAACTTAAAAGTATTCCCGCATTATACTGGTGGGCGACCTAGAACTTAAAAGTATTCCCGCATTATACTGGTGGGCGACCTAGAACTTAAATGTATTCCCGCATTATACTGGTGGGCGACCTAGAACTGAAATGTATTCCCGCATTATACTGGTGGGCGACCTAGAACTTAAATGTATTCCCGCATTATACTGGTGGGCGACCTAGAACTGAAATGTATTCCCGCATTATACTGGTGGGCGACCTAGAACTTAAAAGTATTCCTGCATTATACTGGTGGGCGACCTAGAACTGAAATGTATTCCCGCATTATACTGGTGGGCGACCTAGAACTTAAAAGTATTCCCGCATTATACTGGTGGGCGACCTAGAACTTAAAAGTATTCCCGCATTATACTGGTGGGCGGCCTAGAACTTAAATGTATTCCCGCATTATACTGGTTGGGCGACCTAGAACTTAAAAGTATTCCCGCATTATACTGGTGGGCGACCTAGAACTGAAATGTATTCCCGCATTATACTGGTGGGCGACCTAGAACTTAAAAGTATTCCCGCATTATACTGGTGGGCGACCTAGAACTTAAAAGTATTCCCGCATTATACTGGTGGGCGACCTAGAACTTAAATATATTCCCGCATTATACTGGTGGGCGACCTAGAACTTAAAAGTATTCCCGCATTATACTGGTGGGCGACCTAGAACTGAAATGTATTCCCGCATTATACTGGTGGGCGACCTAGAACTTAAAAGTATTGAAATTGCTTCCCCGTTCTTCCGAGAAAATTTTCGACAATCGGTAGAAAATTTTCTGCCCCGGTTTTGGTGACTTCCTTGGCGTTGCATCTCGCTGTCCTCATCAACCCTTTGTTTTCCTGCAGCAGACAAAAGGATTTAATCAGTTTTAATCGTGGTGGTAGAGGGTGCCTTTCTGGCGAGCCGTCTTTCTCTCTTCCCCCTTTCTTGCTCTTTGTCCCCATAATTGGTTGGCAGGCAAAGTTGCCTGTTGGGGGTCTCTATCCTGTTGGGGATTGGTTTTCAATTTATCCCCTTTTCTGCTTTTTCTTTAAACACATGATGTGGGAGTCTGCTTCTAACTCCCGGAACCACTCCCTTTTGGAGCTTACTTCTTCCAAAAATTTCCGGGCACAATCACTGCATTGCCTGGGACCGGCCCTTAAGACTGTTTGTATTATCCTGCATTGGGATGAATTCCCCTTCGGTTTCTGGTAGTAAGCTTTGAAAAATCCTTTCAAGACACATTTTAGGAAAAGAAATAAAGATATGGAAAAGAGAAAGACTTTCTGAACCAATATTTTGTGGGAGGAGACAATCCAAAGAACTTATCTGGAGGACATGACTGGTCCCCGTGATCATGACGTGCACCATAGATTCCCGACCCAGTCTATTTGTATCAATCGATTTGCCGGATGGTCTGACTTGCTGGGGATGATAAATGACTGTCCATGCTGTTGCAAATGTGGTAGCTTTTGTTGATTCGTCTTGTCGCCTCATAGTGCCCTTCGAGGGGTTTTCACTAATGAGACTCTCTCCTTTCTCTCATCTCCCGGCGCCTTATGGTGCCTGTGAAGGTTTTCACCAATAAGACTCTCTCATTTCATATCCCTCATCTTACATCGCCTCTCGGTGCCTGTGAAGGTTTTCACCGATAAGACTCTCTCATTTTATTTCTTTCGAGGAATCGGGGCGTTGTAGATACGACCCTCTCTTCTGGAGATTCTTTTGACTATCAATTCATTCTCAGTCTCACGATCCTCTTCTTTGCTGGGGATTAGTGTATTATTCTCGGTCTTATTCGCCGGACTTGGCATCTCTCGAACATTGATCGGGAGGTCTTTTGGATGTTGATGTTGGTTTTGGTGTGGTATTGAAGAAGGGCTATAAAAATGAAAACAACTTGAAGGGTGATGTGCTACAACTTTTGGAATCAGACCTTTGTTGGAATTTAAAACATAACCTCTGCCCCGGTTTTCTTGCTTGGGGAATTTATTTTTTACGCTTATGTTGAGTTACGTGCGTTACGCACATTGTGCTATATTGTGCACACTATGTACATTATGCATCCTATATTTGCTATGATGCATACTATGACCGAGCCGTGAGGCGCCTACGTATCCTCTTTGAGGAATCAGGTCAAACGTAGTTCCCACGGTTTTATATTCCTTGATTTTTCTTTTCTTTCTTTTCATTTTCTTTTCCTTTTCTTTCTTTTTCTTTTCTTTTCCTTTCTTTTTTTTTTTCGTATCTTTCCCATTAGTGATTCCAAAAGAGGGGTATTGAAAGAATTTGCTTAAGGCTCAAAGGGGGAAGCGAGGGTTAAAAGTGTTTGGATAGAAGAAAGAATTGCCTCCGTCATCTCATTATTCAACAAATGCCAAATACAAACAAATAAACCAAAATTGCCATAATTTAAAGAAATTACGCATAATATCTCTTGACTGCATCTGAATTGATAGCCATGTCGACACATCTACCTTCGACATCTGTCAAACACAAAGCACCATTGGCCAAGACTCTGGTCACGATGTAAGGCCCTTGCCAATTTGGGGCGAATTTGCCTTTTGCCTCGACCTGATGTGGGAGGATCTTCTTCAATACCTGCTGCCCTACATCAAACTTCCTGGGGCGCACCTTTTTATTATACGCTCTTGCCATTCTCTTCTGGTACAGCTGACCATGGCACACTGCTGCCAATCTTTTCTCATCTATCAGGCTCAACTGTTCCAATCGAGCTTTGACCCATTCATCATCATCAATCCCGGCTTCAGCGACAATTCGGAGGGACGGAATTTCGACCTCCGCTGGTATCACGGCCTCAGTTCCATACACCAACAAATAAGGAGTTGTGCCTATGGAAGTCCGGACGGTAGTGCGGTAACCCAACAAGGCAAAGGGTAATTTCTCGTGCCATTGTCTGGACCCTTCCACCATTTTTCGCAGTATCTTCTTGATATTCTTATTGGCTGCTTCGACTGCTCCATTTGCCTTAGGACGATATGGGGTGGAATTGCGGTGTGTAATCTTGAATTGTTGGCATACCTCTCTCATCAAGCTGCTATTAAGATTCGCACCGTTATCCGTGATGATCACTTTTGGGATCCCAAATCTGCAGATGATATGGGAGTGAACAAAGTCCACCACTGCCTTCTTGGTTACTGATTTGAAGGTTTTAGCCTCAACCCATTTGGTGAAGTAATCAATGGTCACTAGAATGAACCTATGACCGTTGGACGCTGCTGGCTCGATGGGCCCAATGACATCCATGCCCCATGCTACAAACGGCCAGGGTGCTGACATCGTATGTAACTCTGTTGGCGGAGAATGAATCAAATCTCCATGTATCTGGCACTGATGGCATTTCCTTACGAAAGTGATACAGTCGTGTTCCATGGTTAGCCAATAACACCCTGTTCGAAGGATCTTTCTTGCCAATATATATCCGCTCATGTGTGGCCCACAAACTCCGGCATGTACTTCCGCCATAACCGTCGTTGCCTGCCCGGCATCTATGCATCTCAACAATCCCAAATCTGGGGTTCTTTTGTACAATACTCCTCCACTGAAGAAGAAGCCATTCGACAAACGCCTAAGGGCTCTTTTTTGGTCTCCAGAGGCATGTTCCGGGTATATTCCCATTCTGAGGTATTCCTTAATATCATGAAACCAGGGTTCGCCATCTGCTTCTTCTTCTATGGCATTGCAGTAGGCGTGCTGATCACGGACCTGGATGTGTAGAGGATCAACATACATTTTGTCAGGGTGGTGCAGCATTGATGCTAAGGTGGCTAAGGCATCCGCAACCTCATTGTGAACTCTCGGGATGTGTTTGAACTTTACCGATCGAAATTGCTTGCTCAGATCATGCAAGCATTGTCGGTATGGTATGAGCTTTAGATCTCGTGTTTCCCATTCACCCTGAATTTGATGTACCAAGAGGTCCGAGTCTCCCAAGACCAAGACGTCTTGGACATCCATGTCAGCAGCCAAGCGCAGACCCAGAATGCAAGCCTCATATTCGGCCATATTGTTGGTGCAATAGAAGCGTAGTTGAGCCGTAACAGGATAATGCCGTCCTGTTTCAGAAATGAGTACTGCTCCTATTCCAACCCCTTTTGCGTTTGCAGCTCCATCGAAGAAAAGCTTCCAACCCGGTTCCTCAGGTAATTCCAACTCATTCGTATGCATCACCTCTTCGTCAGGAAAATACGTTCTTAAAGGCTCGTATTTTTCATCAACGGGATTCTCTGCCAAATGGTCTGCCAGTGCCTGGGCTTTCATGGCCGTCCTTGTTACGTAGATGATATCAAACTCTGTGAGCAGAATTTGCCATTTTGCCAACCTTCCCGTGGGCATAGGTTTCTGAAAGATATACTTCAATGGGTCCAAGCGGGATATGAGATAAGTAGTATATGAAGACAGGTAGTGCTTCAACTTCTGAGCTACCCAAGTTAGGGCGCAGCACGTTTTCTCGAGTTGAGTGTACTTGACCTCATGCACTGTGAATTTCTTGCTAAGATAGTAGATGGCTTGCTCCTTCCTTCCTGTGTCGTCATGTTGCCCCAACACACAACCAAATGAATTTTCCAAGACCGTCAGGTAAAGGATTAGGGGTTTCCCGGGCTTAGGTGGGACCAATACGGGTGGATTAGACAGATACCCTTTGATTTGGTCGAAAGCCTCCTGACACTCTGCCGTCCAACCTACCGCAGCATCCTTTCTCAGCAGCCGAAATATGGGCTCACAAGTTGCTGTGAGTTGAGCGATGAACCTGCTGATGTAATTGAGTCTACCCAGCAAACTCATTACCTCTGTTTTGTTCCTTGGCGGTGGCAAATCTCGGATGGATTCAATTTTGGATGGGTCTAACTCAATCCCCCGTCGACTGACGATGAATCCTAGCAACTTTCCTGATGGAACCCCGAATGCGCATTTGGCCGGGTTAAGCTTGATATCATACCTCCGGAGTCTTTGGAAAAATCTCCTTAGGTCTGCTACATGGTCCTCCTGACGCCAAGATTTGATGATCACATCATCGACGTACACCTCTATTTCTTTGTGTATCATGTCATGAAACACAGCAGTCATTGCTCGCATGTACGTTGCCCCAGCGTTCTTTAACCCGAACGGCATTACCCGATAGCAGTAGGTTCCCCATGGCGTAATAAACGTTGTCTTCTCAGCATCCTCTTCGTCCATTAGGATCTGATGATAACCCGCATAGCAATCCACAAAGGATCCGATCTCGCGCCCAGCGCAATTATCGATCAGGATATGAATGTTGGGTAGCGGAAAATTGTCCTTGGGACTTGCTTTGTTGAGGTTGCGGTAGTCAACGCACACCCTGATTTTTCCATCCTTCTTTGGGACTGGTACCACATTGGCCAACCACTCGGGATATCGAGTGACCCGAATGACCTTCGATTGCAACTGCTTAATCACTTCTTCTTTGATCTTTACACTCATTTCTGTTTTAAATTTCCTTAGTTTTTGCTTGACCGGAGGGTATGCCGGGTCAGTGGGTAGTTTGTGAACCACTAAATTGGTGCTTAATCCAGGCATATCATCATATGACCATGCAAAAACATCTTTGAATTCCCTGAGAGTTTTGATCAATTCTGCTCTGACATTTGGCTCAATGTGGATACTAATTTTGGTCTCTTGGATGTTATCAGCGTCTCCTAGGTTCACAGCCTCAGTGTCATTTAGGTTAGGCTTGGGTTTCTCTTCAAATTGGCACAGTTCTCGGTTTATTTCTTCGAAGGCTTCCCCTTCGTCACATTCGGATTCATTATCACAAACGACCTCTTGCATCATTGAGTCAGATTCAGATTGATTTATTAGACTAGGTCGAAGATCCGCTGTGCATGCCATGTCATTAGGACCAGTAAAAAGAGAACTGTTCAGAAAGAAAAAGAACAAAACAAGAAATTAAAATGGGACCAAAAGAAAAGAACTTTATTAAATTTGCAGGATAAAAAGGGTTCACACTTTTACAAAACGAAAGTAAAATTTGGATTACACCCTTGAATAATCCGATCAAACAAATAAACAAACAAAACATTAATCAAAGCCTACTACCAAGACTCCCCTCGGACAGGAAGAGGAGTAACCGTCCAATTGTTGGTCTTGGCCTCAGGCCCCACAAATTTTATCTCTGCTCTGCTGGAACCTTCTCCAGCTTCCACCATACTGACATCCGCGAACAACCTCTCAAAACTCTGATTCAGGTTTTCATTTATACCGATCAAAGGTCCTCGAATCTTTGGGATCACTGACCCCTTGGCACTTGCTTTAACAAAAGACCTTGAGAGGCGTGGCACTGGTTTAGGCAGAAACCAGACCCTCTTCTTCATTCTTCGCGCCTCCTTCCTGTCTGCTGCGGTTGGTTTGAACCCCAACCCGAAGGTTTCCAGATTCTTAGGAAGGGAAACAGGTTGGACTATCCCTTGAAGTTCAACTCCCAGGCCTTTTCCCGGCACAAATCCATTACCCAGCATTTCTGATACCATCATGACTGTTGCGGCAGCTACCCTAGGGTGCGGGATGATTTCTCCTTCAGAAATTTTGTTGGCCGACCCTGTATCGAGAATCTGGTAGACCCAGGGACCCTTGTCATCAGTGGTCTCTATGAAAGGCACAATGGTTCCGCCCATGGTGCATGTTGTATCCTCGCCGTGCAACACGACCTCTTGTCTTTCCCACTCGAACTTCACTGTCTGATGTAGGGTGGAAGGCACCGCTTTAGCTGCATGAATCCAGGGTCGTCCTAACAGCAAGTTGTAAGATACCGTGGCGTCCAATACCTGGAATTCCATGGTAAACAGGACCGGACCAATGGTCAGTTCAAGTACAACATCCCCCACAGTGGCGGTTCCGTTTCCGTCAAACCCCCGGACACAGATGCTATTTTCCCGGATTCTTCCACGGTCAATCTTTAACTGGTCCAGGGTGGATAATGGACAAATATTGGCGCTTGAGCCGTTATCCACCAATACTCGAGTTACCACCGAGTCTTCACATTTGACAGCTAGGTATAGAGCTTTGTTATGCTCCGTACCTTCCACCGGCAGGTCATCATCTGAGAATGTTACCCTGTTCACCTCGAAAATCTTGCTGGCAATGGTTTCCAGGTGGTTTACGGAAATCTCACTGGGTACATGGGCCTCGTTCAGTATCTTTAACAGGGCCCTGCGATGTTCCTCGGAATGGAGGAGTAATGACAATAGTGAGATCTGGGCAGGCGTTTTTCTCAGCTGCTCAACCACAGAATAGTCTTGTACTTTCATCTTCCTCAGGAAGTCTTCAGCCTCTTCTTCTGACACTGGCTTCTTGGTTGCCACTGGGTTGGTTTTTCTTAACTCCACCGGAGCAAAACATCGACCTGATCGAGTCAGCCCTTGCGCTTCACAACTGACTTCTTCCACCTGTTTTCCTTGGTACGTCACCACTGCTTTTTCATATTTCCAGGGCACAGCCCTGCTGTCAAGCATTGGCAGTTGGACCACCGGCTTTATGGTCACCCGTTCTCCACATACCCCTTTCAACATGACTGCCGGTGTGGGCAGGATCCCTGGTATTACCAACTTGCTTGGCTCGGGTTTGCTTGCTATGACGGACGGGCTCTTCCCCCATATTACTACCGGCTTGACGCCTTCTCCCTGCGACTGTACATTTGTTCCTCCACTGGTTAAGACTTCTTTTGGGGCAGCTTGGATCATCATCACTGTTTGTGAGGGTTTTCTTAATTCTCCTCCCTCACACACCAACTCAATCATGTGAGTTTCGTGGTGCGCTGGCAGTGGGTTTTGGTTGATGTTAGGAGCCTCCGGTGTCTGGACCTCGATCTTATTGGTGTCAATAAGATCCTGTATGGCATGCCTTAACTTCCAGCACTTCTCGGTATCGTGCCCGAGCATCCCTGAACAGTATTCACAACTGATTGAACGATCCAAATTCTGAGGCGGGGGATTTGGTTCCCGAGTATGGACAGGACTAACCAAACCCAATTGCCGCAGCTTGTGGAACACAGCGGTGTAGGTTTCTCCCAGTTCGGTGAAGGTTCTTTGCTTCCGCAACCTGTCATTCCTGGCATCTGGATTTCCCCGGAAACCTGCCCCTGAAGGGTTTCTATATGCCCTTGGTGGAGGGTAGGTGTTTTGTGGTGGTGCATATATGTTCTGGGGAGCCGGTGCGCGCCATTGTGGGCGAACCGGAGGCTGAGTGTATACCTGGGCTTGGTGTACGGAACAATGTGGTTCTCGAGGTGGATAGAAATTTTGTGGTGGGTTGTATGGGTAGTTTGACCTGTGAGGCCTGGGTTGGTTGTAGTGCGGCCTGCCAGCCCTGGACCAACTGCCTGCCTCGATCGTGGCAACCTCTTCTTTCTTTCTTCTTAGCGCACCTCCCGTGCCGCTTTGAATAGCCTGGGTTGTGGCCTTAAGTGCCGAATAGTTTAAGATCTTGTCCGACCTCAAACCTTCTTCTATCATGACCCCTATTTTGACCACCTCGTTGAAAGATTTTCCAACCGTTGTCACCAAGTGACCAAAGTAGGTTGGATCCAATGTCTGCAAAAAGTAGTCTACCATCTCTCCCTCTCTCATGGGAGGATCGACTCTAGCTGCTTGTTCTCTCCAGCGGAACCCGAACTCGCGAAAACTTTCTCCGGGTTTCTTCCCAGTTCTCAATAACGTGAGACGGTCAGGGACTATCTCCAGATTGTACTGGAAATGACCTGCAAAAGCCTGCGCCAGGTCATCCCACGTGTACCACCTGCTGAAATCCTGCCTGGTATACCATTCCAGTGCAGATCCGCTCAGACTTTGGCCGAAATAAGCTATCAAAAGCTCATCCTTGCCTCCTGCCCCTCTCATTTTGCTACAGAATCCCCGCAAATGTGCCATGGGATCACCGTGCCCTTCATATAAATCAAACTTGGGCATCTTGAACCCAGCCGGGAGTTGGACATCTGGGAAAGGGCACAGATCTTTGTATGCCACGCTGACTTGATTGCCCAGCCCGTGCAAGTTCCTGAAGGATTGCTCCAGGCTTTTGAACTTTCTTAACACTTCATCCTGTTCAGGGGCCTTAACCGGCTTCTCAACCTCTGCCGGTATTTCCAAATGGGGATTGTAAGCCTGTGGTTCCGGTGCGTGGAATGTAGGCTCAGGGGGATAGTATTGTGTATCGTGAGCCTGAAACAATGGCTCACTGGTCGTTCGCTGCAAAGGGGCTGATGCAGGTCCCACAAAAATGGGAATATTGGGTGTTGGGAGAGGTTGATGGGGTGGTGGAGCTTGGGAATCATGAGGGCTTCTTTCTTGATGATAGAGGGGATTTGGGCGGCTTGTGGAAGGGCCAGAGTGAGGGTACTCCGGCACGTGTCCCAGTGTCTCAGGGCTCTTTTGCGTTTTGGCCAGGGCTAGCTGCATTGCATGCATCTCTAGTCCCATCCTTTCAATCTTTTCCATTGCCTCTTTTAGCAACTGGCTCATCGGCCTTTCTTCCTCATTACTATTCTCAGAAGTAGTCATGCTTGTTGCTACCGGTCCTTTGGATCTGGTTTGGTATGAATGTGTTGCCAGAATTCTTTAACAACTAACTGTCTGGTATCAGACAACAACAAACTTTGTTAGTGTTAGAGCTTAACAGATTTGATCATAACACATAGAGGATGCAATGCACCTAGGCAGTTAACCGTTTCTACATGCTTTGCTTCAAACCACATGCGTCATTCCGGCTCGTTCATTCGTCTCTTTAAAGTATTTTGCGAAACTCTGCATTTTATTTTTTTTACATTTTCTTTTATTTATTTATTAAAAGCGGTCGAATCTTATGGGGATTGCCTACATATCACGTCCCCGCGTGAATCAGACCAGGCGTAGTTCTGCCTCAAAGCAAAGACACACAGTAATTCTTCTGGAGTCACTTAATTTCATTATCAAAATTTGCTATTACACAGTACTTAAAATAAAAATAGCAGAAGTACAGACTCCACGGTTTTAAACTTGGTTTGATGAAAAGAAAACAACATATGGAAAAAACAACCAAAGCCAAATAAACAGGACTTGACCAAAACTAATTCTCCCATTTAAGGGCCCGCGAGGCATCATTCGGCCTTTCCGCGGCTCTAGGTGTAAGGTCTCTTTGCAGGTTCTTCAACTCGTTCATAATCCGGCGGACGCAGCCCATGATGGAAACAAGGAGGGTCTTCCGAGGTGTTTGCTCACATGCCAAGCATTTCATGTAGATGTAATGCCCTATTTCATCAATCCTTGCTCGGATGTCATCTCTTTCACTGAGCAACTGCCTGATTTGTTGGTTTTTTAACCCCAGTGCCTGAGCATTGTCAGCAAGTTGATCCTGAAACAACTCCATTTGTCTTTCCATGCAGTCCATTGCATCGTAGCACTGTCTTCTGTCGGCCTGGGCGTCTCGTGCTTGTTTGACGATCCGATCATGTAGAGTGGAGCTCGTCTCCCTTAATATTCTGACGCTCATTTCATAATCCCTTATGACCTGTTGCAAATGCTGCTTCCGGGCCATTGCGTACTTTGCCCCTCTGACCTTCATCCTTGTTATGCAAGCTCTTGATTGTTCTAATTCTTCTTGGCCTTGGATGACCTGATTTCTCAAACTTGCTATCAATCTTTCATCAGAGCGACGCTTCTGTCGGTCAACGTTACTCTTACTGGCTTGGCGAAGGCGGGCCTTCAAGGTTTGGTTTTCTTGGGCTAACTTGTTTCTTTCAGCCTGCTCCGAGGCGACTTGTACATTGTTCTCAAATACAAGCCTTTCAACTTGTTGCTTTAGCTTCCCGATTTCGACCCGGTAACCTTTCTCCCTTTTAACCATCCCCATTGCTCTTGTGAATCATTGGTGAAGTGTTGGACGTGGGCCCTTTTAGCAGGTCTTCGCCGAGTCTGAAACCTTCTTTCGAACCAAGCACCGTACTTTGGGTCTACCTCACCTTTAGCTAGCTCTCGTACCATGGTTTTGGGCTCCAAGAATCTACATTCATGCCACAGTTTTCTAATCTTCCCCTCGGGGAATATGACTCCCGGGCTCAATTCCAAGGCATGCTTGCTCAGATTTTTCATCATTAGGGACTACTTGAAACCTGCCCAGTTGTCGTAATACCCGATGAGGGGCATATGGCTGGATGCTGCGAAGCCCCATTAAGAGAACATGACATTCTTCAGCCGACATGTAGATAACCTCAGTATCAGTCAACCAACCAAATGCCCATTCAATTTGGTCAGATGTTGTTGACCTTAACCGTGTAACCCATTCTTCGACACCTTCAGGAAATCTGGCGCCTGTCATGCGCTTCTTGAATCCGCTGATACAATTCCTCTCGGTCAACCCGTGGCTCATGTATCCTACTCGGTGATGGAGGTGTTCCTGCATCCATAGCTGAAGTAACAGGTTGCAACCTTGGAAGAACGTACCTCCTTCTCGGCATATAGTTAGAGCCCGGTAGATTTCGGACAAAATCAAAGGAACCACAGTACTATTGGTTCTTTTGATTGCTACGTCGGCCATCCCTACCAGACCTATCTCTATCTTTTTGTCCTTCCTTGGGCAGACCATGACTCCCAAGAATGCTGTGATAAAAGCCAAAGTACGTCTTGCTTCCCATTTGTTTCTGTTCCTGCCGTGAGTTAGCCCAAGGTTCGGTTCCTCGAAACCCTGCGGGGTTCCGTACCGCTGATACAAGAAATGGAGATCACAACACCCTCTCGATAAATCGTCATGTTGTACCTTCCGACTAATGCTTAGTAGATCCAGAAACGCATGCGGGGACACCGGCCTTGGCGAAAGCAAATATTGCCCTCTTAACTTCTCATTCAGTCCCGCATATCCGGCAACTTCCTCAAGTGTCGGTGAAAGTTCGAAATCAGCAAAACGGAATACATTGCAGGTGGGGTCCCAAAATGGTATTAGAGCTTCAAGAATATCTGTCCTCGGCTCAACACCCAACAAATTTACAAAACCTCCCAATATTCTTCCTATTACCCCTTTGCTATCGGCTTCCAAGTCATTCCACCACATGTGGAGTTGTAGAGGGACCTCGCTGAGGGCTGAGAATGGTTCATTTTGCTCTGTGTTCATCCTGCACATTTATTAGGGTGACCTTTTAGGTGAAAACAAAAACCTTTATTTTGACTCTAACCAAAATCTTTGGACAAAAACAAAAAAAAATTATTTATATACATGTGTATACATATATACATATATGCTTTATGGTATATCATTTTTGGTAAAAATGGAAAAAGAGTTGGACCCGATGAGGGTTGCCTACGTATCTCACATCCGGTGAGAATCAAACCGACGTAGTTCGGGTGATAAACTAACTGGTCTGTTTATTTCTATTTTTTTTTATTTTTTTTATATAATTTTTTTTTGTAAAAATTTCCCAACATTCAAAACCGGTCATCATGCATGTTTGAAGCAAATAAATGCACAAGCAGTGAGTAGGATGCATCAGGATGGCCCTTTTCTATTTCAGGTTGCTATTCCTAGACGGACCCAACCCCTGTGTTGAGTCCCCTAAGTCAAATGCACGTGATGCAAATAAACGCTCCTACTAGGGATCCGGCATGTGGCTTTGTTATACTAGGTTCAGAACCTGGGTGTTTGTTCTAGACCTGGCTTACCCGAGCGGACAGCTCGAGCCGAGGGGGGCAGCGTACCGGGAATACAGAAGCTTCACCGGCTTAGCAACTTATCCGAACCTCGTTCTAAATTGGGATTTGACACTATACAGAAAAGAAGTCATACGAAGTACGCCCTTCTTCATGATTTAGAAGACTCAGAGAGAAGATGGATTTCGGCACAATTTATATACAGTTCACATAGTATCAAAGCGGTAAAAGCAACATTTAGCACATTAGGCTTAAAACATGTAAAAAAATCAGATAAAGCCAAATATAACAATTTATCTAAGCTCGAATTTCTAACCCTGAACCAGTGGTTCTGGGTTGATCCCCAGTGGAATCGCCAGAGCTGTCACACCTCCTTTTTCCGCGCCCGCAGGGGCGCGAGGGAGTTTTTTCCAATTAAAGGACAATCGAAACGGGATTTGTTTATTTATTTCAGAGTCGCCACTTGGGAGATTTAGGGTGTCCCAAGTCACCAATTTTAATCCCGAATCGAGGAAAATAATGACTCTATATTACAGTCTGCATACCAGAAATCCGGATAAGGAATTCTGTTAACCCGGGAGAAGGTGTTAGGCATTCCCGAGTTCCGTGGTTCTAGCACGGTCGCTCAACTGTTATATTCGGCTTGTTTATCTGATGTTTAATACAATTATGAACCATGTGCAAATTTTATCTTTTAACCACTTTATTAATTATTATTATTAGGAATGTGAACGTCGCTTAAAACATGTCTTTGGACTGCGTCACATGAAATGCACCCACAATCCGGAACATATCTTATTTGACGTTTTGGGATTTGGATTTGGGTCGCATGAAATGCACACCCCAAGTTTTAAGAAAGTAAATTATTAAACACGCGCCTAAAAGACTATCGCGTTATTATTTTAGGAAGGGCCGTGAAATTTGCTAAACGGCCCGTCCCGGAATCTAAGTATTTAATATATACATTTAGAGGGCCCCGCAGATTCTACATTTTTGTTTGTCGAGGCTCGTCTCATTTTTATTTTTAAAGGATAAACCTATAATGACTATATTTCCTATTAAGTTCGTCTCTAAAATAAAAGAAAATCTCTTAATTATTTACATGCTTGCAGATTATTTACAGCAGGATCCGAAACGTTTTTACAGAATAAGGAAACATGACCATGCATACGGACAGCTGATCGAATATTATGGGCCCAAATCCAGCTCATGCGGGATGGGCCAGACCTGGGCCACTGTTTATCCGAGGCGGGTCTGTTTGGTCCGTTTTGACCTGGGCTCGACCTTCATAAGGTTGAGGGGCGCGGACTTGTGCTAATTGTGATAAGGGTGTGGCTTGATAATTATAACGAGGCAGTTTATCAAAAGAGAATGAAAATTAACTAAGGCGGATAGTTTTATTCTTTGACATGCATTAAAAGAGAACGCTAATTGCAAAACACAACTAATTTTTCAAGACATAGCCTAGTATACTGCCAATCCTTTTGTCTGTTAACCTAACCAACATATGATATTAAACCATACTACCTTTTTTGTATTCACTATATGAAAGGACCAAATCCAATACCCAAACAAGATTGTAAACCATTACACACTACATAATCATCTATATAGCAACTACATGTGGACATAGATGTCTTCAAATCTTCCCTTTTGTATTCATGCTCGACTTTCAAATTACATGGACAGTATTAGTTGTGTACCTGGTATAGAGGAACAAAAGAAGAAGGAAAAGGATCAGCTGAATAGTACACAGCAAACAACAGCACAGCAGATTCACAGCAACAACACAGCAACAACGATGATGAAGCTCAGCAAAGAGTCGAACAACAAATGGGCAATCCCAGTAAACAGAGTAAGGAAATAACAGCCCAGAATGTTGAATGTAACAGCAACAGAAATCCAATGACCACAAGAAAACTTGGCAAACGACAGAAAAAGCAAAGCCACGAAGACAACCTGATCAAACTGGATTCTTACACAGTTTCTTCTAGGCAATACTCATTCACAATGTTCTGAAATTTATTCCTGTTTTTTCCTTTTCCAGTTTTCTTACTCACAGACTCTCTCAAGACTCGAAAATCAACCCCCTTTTCTAATGGAAGGTCTCCTCTTTTATAGCCTAACCTTAACACTTTACAGTCTGTTTTACAACTCAAAATTGCCCCCCTGTTGCTTTTCCACTCACTTGTTTTAAATAACCAAGCCCCCATGAAATCCCTGACAGCCCTCTCTCTTTTTGGTTGTTAAAGTGTACTGATCACTTGTTTGTTTAAACAAAGTATGGGCAGTAGGAATATAATCTGACAGCACATGCTGTCCGATTATTTTAATTCCTTAAAGCAAACCATACACATGCTGCCCACGGTCCAAACCAAATGGCATTGTGTTTAAAAACCAAAATCTGAATCTGCCATTATAACCTTTCCCCTAGATGTTCTTTTAATTTAATTTGAACAAAATCAACAGGCAATACAATTCAGTTCCTAATGAGACTCAAATACGATCACAGCAGAAATACGAATCAAGTTGTTACCATTAACGATTGAAACTAATTGACGACATATATCGACTCGACTATATTAATCGTAACACATAACAATCAATCGTTCATATAAACAACACGTATAGAGTCCCGAATGACCTCAGATAAATTTGTTCAAACACTGGGAACTTATATGAATTAAACTTGCTTGACGATTAATCTAATTGATGAACACGTATATCACAGGGTATATTCAGAACACAAACAGAAGACAATTGGCCAAATAAAAGGCCTTTAACAGAGATGGAAGAAATCCGAATGAAAAATAACAAAATAACAAACAAACACAAAGAAATATGCTGACAACTTATTTAGAAATAAAACAAAAGAAAGGAAAACTTACCGAAAATGTTTAAATCAAACAGACCCAAATCTGATTCAACTTCGAACTTTTGAGGCCGAACAAACTTTAATCAGGGTGTTCTCACATGAGAACACTTTGATTAAGGTCTATTAGACCTCAAACCCATGTCCAAACCGGCCGGATTCCCCATGTGCATGTGTTCTAAAGTCTGGATTTTCAGATCTGGATTTTTGGGAGTTGTGGGTAGATTCGGACCAAACCAAGCTTGGTTTGGTCACGAGGACGGTCAGGGGGGTGTCTGGTATGAAGATGGGGTGGTTTGGCATAGATCGAGTTTTGTCTCGAATCTTCAAATCCAGATTCGAGACGATAGGAGGTGATTCGAGGTTCGTGGTTAGTGGATTCGTGTTCAGGGTGGTTGGATGCTTTAGGGGTGTGAAGGGGGTGGTCACCGGCGTTCGTGCCGCCGGGTTTTGGCGGAGGGGAAGCTAGGGCGGCTTGCTAGGGTTTGGGGTTTCAGCTTGGGGAAGGAGATGACTGAAGGGGGGGTTCGGATAGGGGGTGCGGGGTAAAGGGTCAAGTTTATATATGGAAGGGGAAGAGAGATTGGAGCCGTTAGATCAAGTGATCTGAACGGCTTAGATCTATTGGTGGGTAACAGGACGGGGTCGTTTGGTATGGGAACGGGGTCGTTTTGGTTTAGGTGAGGGGTTGGGTTAAACCGGCTAAATAGGTCGGGTCATGAGGGAACCAGGGACCGTTGGATCAATGAGGTTGGACGGCTCAGATTCAACTTGCCTGAAACGGCGTCGTTGAGGTGAGTTGGACAACCTGATCTGGACCGTTCCTTTGAATCAGATCAACGGCTTCAAATGGGGACGCCGATACGACGTCGTTTGAGTCCGTGCCTGGGCAGGCTGGGTTTGGACCGGGTCAGATCGTTGGTTTGGGCCTGTTTTTGTCTTATTTTTTGGGCCCAAATTGATTTCAACTTTCTTTTGTTTTCCAATTTAAAATAAAAATAAAAATAAAAATAATTAATAAAACAAATGAAATTAAAACAAATAACAATATGGCATTTCAACATAATTATCATACCAAGTAAGTTAAATCACAACCTAAAACGGACGATGCACATATATTTATATTTTTTGAATTTTCTCTTAACGCCACATATATTTTTTGTATTTTTGTTTGATAAGGACTAGATGCAAAATGGACAGACTCACAAACGACTAACAACACATGTCACGGAAAGATCGAAAAAATTGTACAGCGAAATCATTTGTCACTATTTTTATTTTCTTTTGGAGCGATTGCTCGTAAAGCAAAAATCACGTGCTTACAATAATGAAGGTAGCATCAACTGTATTCAGCTGTATGCAACAATAACTGTATGCAAATGTATGCAGCATTAATGATTAGTAAAATGTAAACTACACACGATACAAATTGTAAATTACCATGTTTCCCTTGTTATTGAACATGTCGTTCATCAGATAAGCAAAGTTTGGCTGATTTCTGGTGGTTCTCTAATTGAGTATTATGGGGATCACGTTATCAACTCGGAGTGCAATTTTGGGATCAACATTTGAACAGCACTCATAAAACCACACTTGCATAGCTAGGGGCATCCTAGCTATCCTGTAGTACTTGTTCTGAGCATCCATCTTCTTGCTAATAAATTTTGTCAGGCTTTCAAATGCTTTTAAACCCCATGGATATTCAGAATAGCGCCCACTCTCTAAGAAGTCAAAATATAGCCTTGGGATGGTTGTGCTGTTTTTCTCGGATGAAAAAATGAAGGTGTGTATGAAATACAACACAACTATCTTCAAGGCATCCCCATCGTTGTCATGACACCAATTCTTGTCAGCAAAGCATTCCATCAAATCTTTTTTTTGACAAGATTGGCACCTCCAAAGTAAGTCTCAATAATCCAGTTAGGAACCTTTTCATTGAACTCAAAGTCAGCAGGGTTACCAACACATTTGAGGCCAATCACAAGCGCAAACTCCCTTATTGAGAAAGATAATGAAGTACCATTGACATGTATTGTAAATACATTGTCAGTACTTCCTTCTAACTGGAGAGCCATGAAGCATCTGAAGAGTTACTGTGGGCCTTCACAACGTTTCATTTGAAGGAAATTTCCAAAACAAGTATCACCCAGTTGTTTGTACTACTCTGGAGTAAGATTTTCGTTTAGCTCGGAGACTATGTCAGTGTTAGTATATACACTAATATGCGATGCAAATATAGGCTGTTTTTTCACAAACAACTTAATTCCCTACATTTAACAAGAATAAATACATATAAATACAACTGAATACAACACATATTTCATAGTACAATTGACATGAATACAACTAAATACAGACTGAAAAAATAAACTGGAATAAGATATGAGTGATAGAAATATATATACTAATATAATACATACGCATACAACAAATAAAGACATTGCAATTAGAATAAAACAGTGATGGAAACTTTGAAAATCCTTATAAATATAACTACAAGAATACATCAGAATACATATAGATATCTGTAACATCGATTTCTATAAGTACAAAAATACATTGAATATCCTTTTTGAACAGAGAATTCAACAGGTTTATACATATAAATACAGGTGAATACATCAATAATACAGATGAATACATCAGAAATTACTTTTTCTTCTAGTGTATCCGAGCTTTTACTTGCTTCAACCTCCTTCCCCTTGACAAATGAAGCTTCAGAAATATATTTTTTCCTCTTTTCCACAATGGGAAGTCTTGTTTCCTTCAATGATTTCTCGACTTGGGTTTCTTTGAAATTGTCATGTCGAGATTTTATTCTCTTCTCCAATGCCATATTTTTGGCTAAACCTGCATCCACTTCCCTTTGAGTGATTTGCAAGGAGAAGAGGGCCCATCGAAAGTGAGAATTTTAGTGGGTATACCTCTAGTAATCAACTTGCGGGGTGTATTCTCAGACATTGTGAGAATACGCTTGGATACTGTTGATTAGAGAAAATTTGGTGAGTAGAGATGTTGAGAATAAGCAAAAATAGAGAAAATCAAAAATAAATAAATACTTACCACACTAATTATAGAAACAAATGAGTAAAATCTAGAGGAGATTAGGGTTTACGCCGAGATTGGGGAAGGAGGAAGGCGGTGTGGGTGAGAAGGATTCTCTGGTTTTGAGCGTGTTTACAGGGAATTGGAAAGAAAATAGATTGTATCAAAATAGAGAGAGGATGAACGTGTATTGAGAAGTTGTATGAAAAACAATAACTATGAGAGAAAAATCTGAGAATGGAGAGAGAAATAGGGTACATAGCATCTTTAGTGGCTTAAGTGTAGGAGATAACCAAAATTAGAAATTTTGCTATAAATCATAAAAGGTATCTATAAAATATAAATTATTTAAATGGTATTTATTTTAATTAAATAGGGTGTTAAGCTTTGCTATAGGAGGTAAAAATTCCTTATAAAAAAGATTATGATCAAACTTTGGGTTCTTTACATAAATAGCCGGCCATATACATTGCATACGTTTTCTAGCTATACATATGGATTATACACAATTACACATATATAATACATAAATTATGCATATATTATACCTTCACCGGTTATTTTTAATTAAAGTGGTTGGGTGGACAGCTATTTGAGTTAATTCTTTTTCCATTCTTCCTGTTGTGACGCGAAGGTGTTATATTTGCAAAGCTTCTAAAATAGGGTACGAAATAAATAGTGGCCTCAGCTAAATAACTGAAATCCGAATACTACCCAAATTCGAATCCGTATCCGTTTCGGCCTCAAATTCTTGCCAATACTCCTTGCCGCGCTATTACCCTCCCTTTTATCTACCGCGAACAAACCTTCTTTTTTTCTACAAAGGAATCAAATTGTAAGTTCCTCTTTCATTCTATATATTTTCCGTCTCTCTAATTAATACCAAAAACCTTATCCAACCTGTAACAATTATGATGGTAAAGCACTAATTTTTGTGAATTAAATTCTAATGCTGTGTTTGGATATCATAGTTTCTTCGGTAACTTTATATGTCAATTTACGTTCTTATTTGCTTCACATGTGTTAATAGCTTGAATTTTGATGGTAGAATTATTTGCATGTGAGTAGTAAGAGTCAACTAATTACAAAGACCTTTGTTGGATTATGCAGTGGCATGCAACGTTGATCAGACTTTGTGATTTTTTTGAAAGGCGGTTTTCTGCCTTTTTAATCTCTCTTTTGCTTGAATAACTTATCTTGGCAATTTGTTGTATAATGTAATGGATGCTACTAATTACTTGCACTGCTCAAGTTGTGTCGATAAATAACATTGAAGTTAGTTGGTAAGTTCTACGTGTAATTACTCTCTTTTTGTAACAATTAGTCTTTGTTAGTCCATGAATCTTTTATTTGATGGACACTGTTTTAGGCAATCTCACCATAGTTATCGAAGAAATTTCGAGTGATTGCCACAACCCCCTTTCTCAGGGTGGTGAGGGGATGACTATTTAAACAAGAGAGGGTACTTCCAATGAAAACCATATATAGGATGTTCGCCAATGAAAACAAGCTTGCCTTCCCCTTCTCCAACCCTAAACGAAAAAGAAGAATGAATATATATGTGTCTGTGCGCGCGCGCGCGCACCATTAAGGAAAGGAGGAAAAAAAGTATTAAGTGGGAATTGATCCTTGTTACTTTGGGTAAATAACTTAACATTCAACTAAATGCACCATTCAACCTCTTTGGAGCACGGGCACCAGCAAATAATATTAGATCAATTCTAGAAAAATATGTACATAGCATACCTAGTTTGGCGGAGAGACCATGGGTGCACGTGCATCATAATTTGCCAAGTAAATATGCTCCTGTATATGTATTTATATGTATATTATAGTTTTATGGAATAATGCTCTACAAAAAAGAACTGTTGAGGAGATCTCTTTCTTTCTTGAATCTGCTGTTGCCACAGCATCTGAACCAAATTTTTTTAACTCGCATGAGCGTCCGTATCACTTCTGCAAGTAACTAGAAACACATTTGTGTCAGCTAGTACGTGTAGAAGCCCCTAAATTTTGTTGGCTTTTCAATTTTCATTGCAGGAGGAATGTGTAGAAAGCGAGATGAATTTGAACGGAGTCAACGTTTGGATACCATCTAATTCTGGAGGAACCTACTTGTTCCAGGAAGCATCAGATATCCTGCGGCTTAGTAACACTGGTTCACGACAACATTCCTGTGAGAAGCAAGATGATGATCAGGTCGCGTGGACCAACGATCGAAGCAGGGCTCCTGTGAATGGATTTATTGGAAATAGAATGTAAGTTCTAAATATTTTTATGTCTTCCAGGGATAGAGTTGTCAAAACTTGGACGTACGATTTTATCTGAATGATATGCTTGCTTAATTTTCTGACATTTGGAACACGATTTTCTTTTGCAGCAAGAGTTTTATGTGGAAAAAGAATTTGGACATGGGCAAGCAGATGGCCAACAATTTAGCTGACTTGACAAATCAGCCTTCAGTAGATGTTGTTTGTAAGGTCTGTTTCTTTGGTCGTTATTTATATTTTAGCCCGAGAAGAATGTCAAATTCCCTTGTCACATGATTCTTAAGTTGGTATTTTTTTATAAAAAAATTTAAATGAGGATCTGTTCATATTCCAATGCTTTCTGAATGAATTTTCCATTAGCCAGCTAAGAGTTCACTTTCGTTGGTTGACTGATGTTTAATTTTTAGTCTGAGAACTGCTTTATAGACATGAGCTCATTGTTTTGAGTTAGACAGCAGGATCATGTGTGGAAGGAGATACTTTCACGTGAATATCAAAACCTAATCCAGCAAGAAGCTTATTATCCACAAGCATGGCAGGATGAAGCAGAGGATTTTCTTTCGTCCAATTTGACACCCATTTCCCATACAATAGACCTGGGTGATCCACCTCTTCTTTGCAGCTCAAATTTGCAATCTGCACAGCATGATCTCTCAGCGGCTTCTTGCATGAATTACAGCATGCTCCAAACAGGTGAGCTTTTGACAACTTTTGTGGTTTTGAAACTCCAAGCAGCTTTAAATTCTAAAGTATTACTTTTAATACAGGATCCTCAGCTAATAAGTCTCCAGTCAGTGTGTCACATGTTCCCGAAGAGATTGTTGATTCTCCTGAACCGTTCTCATCTGTTACTGTATCCTCTGATGTAGAATGGAATGCCAATAAGGAGCCTTATGAAGATGGGCTAATGTATTCAGATAGCAGTTTGCTGAGTATCTCTGAATCAATATCGAAAAGTTCAATTAAGCCTCAGTATTCTGATGGGGGTAAGATTTTCTATTTCTTATGATCAACTCTTGGAATGTATTAATTCCTAAATCTTCTTTTAGAAATTGCTAATATGGATAAATGGTTGCGGTGGTAACCCCTTGAATTTATCATTTTCTGAAAGGTCTATACCCTTTTGTTGCTTTTCTCATTCTCTTAGTGTTACTGCCTTCTTTTCCATTTACTTTTTTCCGCTTTCCAATCTCTACACTCTTCAGTATCTTTCGATATATCGTCACTGAAAAAGATATATTTAGAACCCACTTTTCATACTATCAAAACTTCGTCTTTGTCAAAAGGTTAAGTTCTTTAGATTAGACCATTTTATACCATTGAAAGTTAATATTTATCAGCTATTACTTATAAAAAATTCTATCATTTATCAGTTATAACTTTATCTTCAACTTTGGACCTACTTTAATTATAATCCAATAAATTGTCAGCCCTCACTTTAATAGCTCTGCCAGGTCAAATGATGCCACATAAAATGGGACGGAGGGAGTAATTTTTTGGGAGAAATCCCAGAACGGTATTGGTTGTTAGAGGTAGTTGCATGTGTTTATCATCTTTTACCTGCAAACCATGACACCTAGAACTGTAAGCCAAGTAGAAGTTGAGGTTGCAAGATGACAATTTTCTATCCTTCGTTACCAATCTTTATACTCAAGAAGCCAAGAAAATGGAGAAATACAGGTGCAAACGTTTTCATTTGCAATGGAAATTTAGTACTTTAAGGGGTCGTTTGGTATGAGGTATAAGTAGAAATAGTGTTGGGATTAAAATTTAATACCACTTTAATACTTTGTTTGGTTAGCAAACCTGGGATAAGTTATCCCGGGATTAAATTAGAACCGGGATAACTTATACCTTGTAGGGGGTGGGATAATTAGTGCCGGGATAACTTATACCTTCTTAGAAATTATGCAATTGTCATTTTTAATACAACATACCAAATAGTGGATAAAAAACAATACCAGGATAATTAATCCCAGCATAACCTGTACTCAAACCAAACGACCCCTAAGAACATAGGTGTTGACTAATTGTTATAGCACTTGTAATATTAAAAATTTGAAAGAAAAACTGAAGTATTGTTGGGGCTGGGTGCAGCTTGAACTCTCTTCTCAAGCATGGTTTAAGCTCAGTTTGATCCAGGGAAATACCAAGCTGAATCAAATTCTAGTTAGTTAGATCAGGTCGCTTGTGAGCGCGCTATGTTGAGTCGAATCCGCCTTGTAATTCAGTGATGTGCTCTAGTTCATAGATTTAATCTTAAATTCTCTATGACTTCTACTATTTCTTTTCCTTTCTTGCATAGTCACTTATTAACACTTGCTTTTTTGCTTGATTTGGTCAGTTGAATGCAATCTCGGAAACTATGGAGGATATTTGGAAAGTAATCAGAATATTTATCATGAGAATGTTCCTGCATCACATGGACAAAGTTTGTCTCATCTGAATCGTTGGACTTCAGAACCGGACATCAAGTCGTTTTCTGAAGACAACTCTTTGCCAACTGCAATATCTTATCAGCTGCCTAATCCGAGATCACATGGGTGCTTGGTGGAGCAAGATGCTTCTATAAGTAATTTATCAAGACAAAGGTCAAGTTTACCCAATGTATTCCAGCTTTTCCCAGAGCAATCACCTAGTATTCAGCAACGAGATTTTCATCAACTCCACAATGGTTCTTCAAATGGATCTGGCTTTGATGAGGAATGTAATGGCTATAGCTCTTATATCAATGAAGCTACTTTACCTCCATCAAAGCGAAAGAGGGTGGAAAATCTCCCTGTGCTTCATTTTGGGCCTTTCAATGCTGATGCTAGTTCTGGCAATCAGCAGTCGCCTATTGCTGGACATTTATCGTTAGGGCAGTACTCTGAAGGTCCTACTTGCAGCAAAAGGAATAAGACAAATATCAGTAACAAAATCGCAAGCTGTGTGAAGGATCTGAATATAGCTGGTGGATCTTGTAATCTTCCCAGCATCGACATGTTGCGGGTTGACAATGGTTATTATTTTTCCTCTACAGAGCTCAGCAATGATTCTGAACTGCAGAAGATAGAGCATACATGCACTAGTGGAACTGAAAATAGTGAGATTGACAATTCTCCCAAAATGAGCTTAGATGGGTCGTCTTTTCTTCCTGTAGAGCCCTCTAATGATCAACGAGAGGAGATACAACAAACATCTAAGTATAACCAGACCACTTCAGCAACACGAAGTGATTTGATTGAACCGAAAGTTAATTGCCAGATGGGAATGAGGTCAAGTACAGAAGACTCCAAGAGGCTGAGTGTTTCATTGACGGACTTTTTCACGGTTGAGCAGTTGAAGAATCATATCTACAGCCTCAGTCAGTATAATCAGGTACGAAATATAACCTGACCTCCATATTTGTTCAGTATTTTTTCTCTAGATCAAATGAAGGAATGCTTTGAGCAATAAAATCCTAGGTTATAGTTTGAGCTGGTCTTGACTGTTGGGTAGAAAATTTTAGAATTTTCTTCTGCTTGTTAATTTGAGTTGATATTTAATGGTACAATTTATGTATAATGGCTTGTTCTCTTTCATACCTGTTGCTCTTATTGTGCCTGTTATAACTTATAAGGTATCAGTAATGAATTAGGAGTACCTATTACTATTGTTTATGTTAAATGGTAAAGCAGAATGATAGAGATATATCAAGAAGGTTAGATAGCAGGGTCTCACGTTTATACTTAAGTGATTTCACAAACTTCATCGGACTGTAATTTTCCAAACTTGCACTTGCACATAGTGCAGAGTTAGCTAAGTGAAAGGAGCATAACCTAAAGGCATTTCTTATTAAATGCAAACCATACAATGAAAATTTGTTCTGGTTTTGATTATATCCTATTAAATTAATGAGAAGTCTTCCTTAGCGAGACAAATATCTTTGAAGATAGAAAAGATTTAGAAATAGGGATACTGCTACTATTTGGTCAGTTTGGGGGAAGGGGATTTAAAAAATTACACACTTTTTGGAGCTTGCAGAAACATAATTAGTGCTTTTGAAACTTACTGGTTCATGCATTTGATCAAGGTATATGCGAGTGTTTCTGTGAAGGCACTTCATGTACTTAGATTGGCTTGTAGTTAGCTTGATAACCGGTTTTCTCTTACATTTTTGTGTAGGGATCAACTGGAAATATGATACTACATTCTGTCAATGAGAATATATGCCAGTTATGTGGCACGGATAGGTTTGTTTTTGTCCCTGTACCTATATATTGCTCATCATGTTGTGCTCGTATCAAGCGCAACTTGGTATATTATTGGACTGTGGACAAAGCTGGCGCACGACATTGCTTTTGTACAAGATGCTTTAGGAAGTCTCGTGGCGATAATGTCTCATCCCGAGGACTATCAATTAGCAAACAGAAGTTTCAAAAGGCAAAAAATAGTGAGCAAAATGAAGAATCGGTTAGTTTAGTTTAGTATATCTTTCTGTTTCAAGTGTTAGTACTTGATTTTCTATTGTTGTTTAATTTTATCTCATTGGTTCATTTGTAGTGGGTACAATGTGATAAATGTGAGTGCTGGCAGCATCAAATATGTGCTCTTTACAATGCTAAAAAAGATCTAGAAGGACAAGCAAAGTACATATGTCCATTTTGCTGCTTAGAGGAGATACAAGCAGGAGAGCGTGTGCCTTTATGTGTGCCTTTACGTGCGACTCTTGGAGCCCAAGATCTTCCAAGGACTATGCTCAGTGATCACATTGAGCACAGATTGTTCAGGCGCCTCAAGCTAGAGAGTGATGAGAGAGCAAAATTGTCAGGACAAGATGCAGATGAGGTAAGCCACTTAAATAGGCTGGATGTAGTTTGTTTCCAACAAACTTTCAAGTCCAATGATTCATTAAGGTGTTATTTTATCCTTACGAGCTACTTCAATTATTAACTATCTTAAGTGAAGTGGAAAACATACAAAACTAGCACTTTTCTAATATTTACCTATTGTCAGGTACTTGGTGCAACAGATCTAATTGTCAGAGTGGTATTGTCCACTAACAAAAAGTTGAAAGTGAAGCAGCAATTTTTGGATCTCTTTCACAATGAAAATTATCCAATGGAGTTCCAGTATAAATCAAAGGTGAGAAAAGTGGACCTTAGCATTCTTTCTTGATATGAATGTAAGGTTCCCCTCTCAAAGCTATAAACACCATTCAAATTGTTTGGTCTGATTGTACTAAAGTTTTATGTTAGCTTGATATTTGCAATAACACTTACTGGTTTATGAATTTGTGGAGTATGAAACCCCTTGACACTTTTTTGTGGCCCACGCCATTTTCTTTTGTCCTGCATACTTTTAGAAAATGCTGTATAATTTTTTGGAATTGAATCTGACATAATGCCCAAATAGGTGATTCTACTGTTTCAGAATATCGAAGGAGCAGATGTTTGCCTCTTCGGGATGTATGTCCAGGAGTTTGGATCAGAGTGTGCTCCTCCGAATAAACGCTGTGTCTATATATCATATCTTGATTCTATCAAGTATTTTAGACCTGAGAAAGAAACTGTGAAAGGGGAAGCTCTACGTACGCTTGTATACCATGAAATACTGGCAAGTGCAAAATTGAACCCTTCTTTTATAGTTAATATAGATTCTTAATTTTATCAGTTGAATCACTGGAGTAATTAGATATTTGCTTTCTCTTGGTTATCACATCAGATTGGATACCTGGATTACTGCAAGAAACAAGGTTTTACAACATGCTATATATGGGCTTGCCCACCTGTAAAAAGTGAAGACTACATCTTGTATTGCCATCCAGAATCTCAAAAAATACCAAAACCAGACCAACTTCGGCGGTGGTATGTGTCTCTCTCTGTCGCTCCTCTCCAGTACTCTTTTCTCATCATTCCTGGACCCCATTTTGTTGCATTTATCGACATTCTCATGCTTTGGTTTAGTTCGATATGTCATGAACATATGGGCATTGTTCTTTGTAATTTTGATAGCAAAAAGGAACAAGTTCTTACGTATATCGATTACCTGCTTTCAAGGCTTTAAAAAGTAAATCCAGCTTTGAAGTTCGTCTACTTGCACACAAAGTTTTTGCTTCAACAATTCAGAAGTTCGAGAAATTTTCTAACTAATAAAACAATATACAAAATCATTCCATTCATGAACTTCTAATTGTAAACGTTGCATTAGGCCCTCCTGGAATTCCTTCCAAAGCCTGTTGAATGATCTTTATGGATTCTGTCATTTCACTGATTCATACTAAATAACAAGCTAATGAATTCTCTTCTCCGTGCCATTTAACCTGCCAGTCAATTTCGTCGTAAGACTTATGAAGATACCCTTCTAATCCGGAAGCTCATAGCATATCCATATTAGTGGGAATGTCCTGTCAACTCCAAAAATGTACAAAATCTAACAAATCTCTCTAAATAGGGAAGCATGTTCTCTTCATTCCTTCAAAGCTCTTTTGTTTCACGAGCTCCAAACTTTCCGTATCGGGGCATGAAGGCTTAATTGTGAAGCTTTGCCACTTACTCTCTTTTCTTCGAGTTTGTCCCAATAGCATGCAGAACCAAATATGCCCTCCTGATGTCTCTCCAGAAAGTGGCTTCTTAGAAAGTTGTGACCTGTTGAGTAAACCAACTCTCCTTTCGACTAGTTTGTCTACTATGATTGTCTTCCAACTCCACAATCCCTTCCAAGATAGTGCTTTACTGCTTTATTGACACCGTCGCGTTCTCTTGCGCCTAGCCCCACTTCTACTGGGAGTCACCTTTTCCCATTCGAGTAAAAGTTGTTCACTTTCTCCATCTTTTGCTTAAATTTCCTTCTAATCTGATCAATCTTTTTCCACTTACTAAGAGAATATTAGCTCCAAGCTTTCAATACTCACCAAAGAGGTTTCAAGGGTACTACTTGGACAGGTCAAGTCTCTTTAGTCGTATAGTATGTTTATTGGAATTGAATGGATTCTGTCTTTTGGGCTGCAGGTATAGGTCAATGTTAAGGAAAGCATCTGAAGAGGATATCGTGGTGAACTATACTAATTTATATGACCACTTTTTCGTTCCGAGTGCAAGGAATAATGCCAGGATAAGTGCGGTTCATTTGCCATATTTCGACGGAGACTATTGGTCAGGTGCCGCAGAAGATTTAATTAGGAATATTGACAAAGAGAGCAGAGGTGATTCACCAAATAAAGTGAAAAAGCTAATGACAAAGAGGGCGCTAAAAGCAATTGGACATAACAATCTTTCTGCTGATGCAACTAAAGACATTCTAGTGATGCAAAAGGTAGTTTCATTGAGTTATGTCCTCAGTTTGTATACTTCACCTGAAAGAACTTTCCCCTTCTTTTGATACTAGTTCGAAGTAAGTTTAGTAGAAAGAAATAGGTTGCAGTAGGTAAGAGATTCATCACCTAATTCTTATTACTGTTGAAGACTACAAAATATCGGGCTGAAGAAGATGAAAAAAGTAAGTATAAAAAGAAAAAGAGATGAACAATCAAGAATATGCAAAGAAAGAAGGAAGCACATGGAGGTTTTATGAACTTTCTTCTTTTTTAGAATATCTTTTTTTCTGAAAAGTACTTATATACTACTCTCTCCATTCTCAATTTACATGGTGCTCTTTCCATTTGGGACATCCCAAAATGTTTGAAAGGTTCCGCTTACCCATTCAACTGAAAATATTTTTCTGTATAACTTTAACAATTTTCAGGTTTACTTAATTTCTTTATCGAACTAACATTTTAATCATTACTTTAATATTTTTTCCCAATGCTATAAATCTAATCTACAAGTCAAATTGACATCTTATATTTCGTATCTAGTCGAACACCATCACATAAAATGGGACGGAGCATTAGGAAAAACCTTAAGTTTCATCTGGGATGGTTGCAGAATCTGATGAACATCTTACAATTTTGCAGTTACAGAAAACACAACTTTTAATATCTAGAATGAGTGGTGGCGTTAATAAAATCGATCTCATTGTCTGGATTTGTAGACAACAAATTGAAAATTTATCTTTAGATTAGACTTATATTTTACATCCTTATGCCTGGTATACATAATGTCTTAACTTTCACACTTGGTGATTGATGAGACATGCTAAGATAAATGTGATATACATGTGTGAGCGTGTGTGTGTTTGTATCTCTCTGAGTGTGTTGGCATTCAGCTGAAAAACACAGGTGCTTTCAAATAGCAGAACGTATTATTAACTTGAATATTTCTATTTGTTTGAATTGACAGCTGGGACAAACTATCTTACCTGTTAAAGAAGATTTCATCATTGTAAACTTGCATGTTGTGTGCACAAACTGCCATGAAGCAATATTATCAGGAAGTCGATGGTTTTGTTACCAGTGCAGAAACTTCCATATATGTGCAAGGTGATATTTCCACCTCTTTTCTTTCTCCCCATCACTGTCTCTTTATTCCTTGAAGAGGTTTCTTTTAAACTATGTTTAATTCGGGGAAAGATGAGGGCTGATTGATATTTTACATCTCCTAAGGCATATGTTAATACTAATATTATGCTGCTTAGGACAACTAGAAAGGAAGATAAAACTTCTTCCTTTTCTTACAAAGGGAGGTTAACATCTGATTTTAAGTCATAAAAAAATTTCTCCACTTTCACGTCGCCCCCTACACCTCCTTTTAAACAAGTTGCATGAGCCTTTTCAGCTCTTTACACCCTTCCAGTCAATAATAGGTGTCTTTGGAAGTAGAGTTCTTTGGGGTATCTTACCTTGTGGATTTATCCTGCATGATATTAGTATATCATACAGTAAATCTATTGATTGAGTGTGCCTAGTGCCTTTGGAGCTATGGGTTTAAAATTTAGTGATAACTACAGATTTGCAAGTCACCCTTGTGTAGAATGAACTTTTCTTTGTATGTGCTAATTGAAATTCTCCTCTAAACATTGACTGATTATTGACTTGGTACATGTTGTTTAATCTTTTTTCATTGAAAAGAAAATGGAAAGAGATATTAGGTCTTTGTACCTATGTTTTTAGCATGTTTTTATTGTAAAATGAAAATATGGAATATGTTATATCTTCATTCATGAGATGTAATGTACTATCAGTTTCTATGACAGTCCAGTTTTATCTTTTTTCAATGGGCTAATCTACTAGCTCCAAAGTTGCGCAATTATATCACAATTTAGATGAACCTTGTATTACTTAAAACCAAGGGAATTTTCCTGTCAGCAGTACAATCCCCTCTGATCTTGGTTCTCATGACATCCGAAGTAGTCTAATTCACTACCTTTAACTAATCGTATTTGCTCTCTTGACCTTTCTTCCTCTCAGTAAAACAGACTTGTAATAACGGTGAACTTGTATCTTTGTTTTAGAAATGGTGGTTGTTTCGTGAGAATTATAATACTAATATTGCATATATTTTGTAATTTAAATTTTATGTTCTTCATATTGTAGGTGTCTTGCTTTGAAGGAAAACTTTGGTGAGCAGAAAACACACACTTCCATTAATGGAGAAAAGCATTTACTTTCCGAGGTGAACTCTCTTTTTCCTTAAAAATTCTTCACCCACTTTGTGGAATGGATCTGAAAGAAATGTTCGAAAAGTAGAGAAGACTAATACACGAGAAATTAATAGAATGAGAGTTGGGGATAGGAGAATAAATTCACGAATTTTGGAACAATAAATCTTTTCTTCTCACATTCACTCTATTTTATTGGATGGCATGTTGAATAACTTTGACCTCACTACCACTCTGACCATGAAACCTTTCTCCAAAATTGCTCTTTCTAGGTTGTGGTGGACGATATACCTGCTAATACTGAGGACCGAGATACCATTATAGATAATGATCTTTTCAAGAATAGGCATTCTTTTTTGAGCTTCTGCCAGCAAAATCACTATCAGTTTGACACACTCCGTCGTGCTAAGCATTCCTCAATGATGATATTGTATCATCTCCACAAGAAGATTCACTCGTCCGAAACTGACTCTGGCGTTGGAAGTGATCAATTCGAGGGGCAAAAACCGTTGCAGGTGCGCATTGCTATATCTTTTATTTGTATGATCACAAACAGAACTGCCAAGATAGTTCTACCATGTTATCAAGTGATTTTAGGTGTTTAGTGTCTGCTTATTTACCTTACTCTTAAAATTTTTGGAGGTCTACTTAAATTATATGTTCTGAATCTCAAGTGTTGGGATAAAGTGCAACAGTTTTTACTGTAATATGGAAATAATCTGATCAGCTGTGCTCAATTCATCTGACAAGATATTTGGCGCTGCAGGTCAAATTAATGGGTGTACTGGTGCATGCATCACAATGCCGTGCAACTCCAAGTAATCCGTGCTCGTACTCTGGATGCCTCAAAATTAGAAAACTTTTTCAACATGCAAATCGGTGCAAACTTAGAGTTCCAGGGGGTTGCGAACTTTGTTTAAAAACCTGGTCGCTACTGCATTGGCATTCACAGACATGTCAGGATTTCAGTTGCCTAGTTCCTCGTTGCATGTATGTTAAGTACTGAACTTTTGGTCCTCAAATTTCTTGCTTCATAAGTGATGTAACTCCGCTTTCTTCAAATACGATGCAGGGACATTAGAAAGCACGTAGCAAGGAATTCATCGCTTCAGAGAGGTGGAAAGGGATTAGCATCTACATGAAATTACATTCCCATGATCATCCTAGTGTATATTCATCACAAGATCACAAGTGTATAGTCATTTCAGTAATTGACAACGTTGACTTGATGTACAGTGACACTAGCTCATCAGCCGTGGCCAAGTTTTTGTGAAGATTGCCACAAATCCTTCTCAAGATCCTAGTACATATGTTAGCATGAAATATACATAGAGTTGCCATTGTAGTTGAGTAACACGGTTTAGGACTTAGGTTGCTTCACTAGATAACCCCTTATGCGGGAGCTGCAGAGTATAGATGAATATAGTACAAAGAGTTAATTTAGTCAAAGTGTAGTTGTCCTTGTAGATAAGCACAGCGTAGTTAATTTAGTTGAAGAGTAGTTACATCGGTGCGTCACTAGATGTTGTTCAAGCTGTCATTCCGGTCGCACAATTTCCTGTTGAACATATAATTCAGATCCTTATTAGATTGTATCTCTGTTGACCGTAGATTGAGGAATAGACTTCTTTTCCCTTCTTTTTTGACCCCCATTTTGGTAAAAATTGTTTATCTATCGTGTATCCCCACTTGAAAGAGCAAGTTATCAGGTCCACGTTTAGAAAAGCTGGTATTACATGTATTAGTCAACGTGCATCAGGAATTCATTAGTTACATATATTCTTAAATCAGTGAACATTTCTACATGTAATTCGGATGCTTCACTAGATGCAGAATCATTTGCCCATAAATGCACTGCATGAAATTGACGCAGGTTCGCCATTTCTCTAAAAAAAATAAAAAGGATGCAGGTTGGCAACTCGGCGTACATATTTGCACTGCAAGTAGGCTTCCCCCACTCATTTGGAAAGAAGTGAGAACTAAGAACTATAATGTAACACATACTTGCGTACTACAATGTAAAAAACAACAAAGAGATTGCAAATCAAATAGACAGAAGAAAACTATCCACTTATTTAGTATTTGAATTTCAATGGTATAGATACAGGGAAGCGCACTCTAGTGTTACAGCTGTAATGGTTAACTTAGGGACATCATGCATATGGATACTAAGAATCGTTAAACCAATATGAATGCACTCCGACTCGGACCATCATTTAAACAATCAAATTCCAACCCTAAACTGATTCCTACTGACTACATTTTGAGAAGGATACACAACACTGCACATCACCGTGAAAGCGTTAAAACTACTCTACAAGTGGCAAAAGAAACAAAATACTAGTCAAGATGCAAGAAAGCTATCCTCAAAAGTGCAACCAAACTACAGTCATTTAGATTTCCACTATGTCGTGATGAAAGTCCAAAGCTTCTTCCCTATAGAGACTTCACCGGGATGTTCAATCTCTTCACCCTCATCACCCTCATCACCGTCACTGTCATCACACCCATCCTCATCTCTATTCACATCATAAGCTGAAGGCTGTTTTGGGGTTTCATTTACCTCTTCACTCAAACCTGTATCATCTACCAGCTCAGTTGCTATGTTAGCACTGCCTTCCTGATTGTCTACTGTATCATTCAACTGGAGAAAAATATAATGAATGTTAATAGCAGCTGGTTACAAAAAACATATATCACAAATATATCACGGATGAAACTACCAGTCTACTAACAGCTACACCTATGCATTTGGGGACAATAGTGATTTCGAACATAAAATCGTAGTAAATCCAGTGGAAGTAGGTGTGCCAAGGGATAAAAGAGAATATGATGTGCGCATACCACATAAAGCAACTTGAGTAATTATAAAGAACTTCTGAAACATATTCCAAGAAGTTTGAGAATGTGTGCGCAATTGTGAGAAATTGTGCATCACAGATGAGAGAGAGCACGGAGAGTACTAACAGGGCTCTCGGCTACCGTGGGATGACCAGCAGCAAAATTTCTATCTTTTCCATCATCTTCACCGTTGTCAACCAGAGGATTTGCCAGGGAAGCGTTAGAGTTCCAATTCTCTTCCTGAGATTTTGAAATTGGGTCTGACAAAGATCCATTGGCTGTTGCTGGTGCAGCACTGTGAATAAAAGAAAGCGCAAGTCAACCACCACAAATTATCTAAACAGCATTGTCTCTTGAGCATGTGAAAGTAGTGGCTCCTAGTCCTTGGATAACGTATATATTTTTAGGGGGAATGGAGGGAAAAACAATTTTCATGTAATTCTTAAGACAAGTTCCACAATGTTTTAAGGTCCTATTTACATTGCAACTCATTTTAGCTATGCAGTAGAACTAGTCTATCCAGTTCAGCAATTAAAAAGGCACTCAAACAACTTACCTTCTAGGTCGGCGGAGATTGTATCTTCTTTCAGCATGAGCCTGCACACCAGGGGCAACCTGTTGTCTCCTCTTCCTGCGACTGCTGGCTACACTATCTGACTGTCCTTCACTATTATTGCCATCGATCTCACTAGCCATTTCTTGTGACAAGTGACTACGCTTTCTAGAATTTCTTGGTGCCCCACCCAAAAGACCTGATTCTCTCTGGCTCTCCTCGTTCATATTAACTGAGGTCTCCAAACTTCCATTGGCGTGCATATTCTCACCCTCTTTAGGAACTATTTCAAGAACTGTTCTTGTATCTGTAGCTTTTGCTGATTTACTGCTTCTACCACGTCCTTTCTTCACAGGTCTGCGCTGACCAACTTTCACGCTGGCATGATGAGAGTCTTCTACAGTTCCTTGGCCAACTTCCACCTCTCTAATGCCATCACCTTGTTGAAGCATCTGATCATCAAGAACATTCATGGAAACAGCCAGATCCGTGTGATTTCCTTCGTTTGACAGTTTATTTGGTGATATGTCTGCACACTTCTCTGATGCAGAAGATCCATCAACCAGACAATGAGAAGAAGCATTTTCAATCTTTTTGCTAGGTGAAAATTTGAGAATCTTAGATGTGCACTTTCGAAGCCAGGACATGGTTCCACCAGAAACCATTGATCCTGTATTACGAGCACCAGGGGACAGCTCATCACTAGTCCTTTCCAATGATCCTCTTTGACCATCGTTTAGATATTCCTGCACGACACCTGGCAGAGGAGGGGCCTCAAAACTCTCCACTTCAGCGAGAGCTTGAAGGTCAGAAAACTCAATCACACGAATTCCTTCTCCGCATGAGCTGCAGTTTTTCTGCTGCTTGACAAAAGCAATAAACTTGTCCCTTTCCTTAATAAAAGCTAATCTCTGATCCTTCAACTTCCTGCTTAAGCCAACAAGCACATCAATATCCTTTTTCATCTCTAACTGTTGTACTTCAAGAAGCCCCTTGTTAGCAGAAATTTCCTGTTTTTCTTTCTCCAGACTGACTCTTTCTAATTTCATCTCTTCCATTTCTCTATGGGCGACTTCCTTCAAATACTCAATATTGCTGAGCTCCCTCTGCCTCTCTTCCTCAAAGAGTTTCTCCCGTACATGCAGTGCAGACTCCTTTTCCTCCTGCTTCCTCTGCATATCACTTTCAAGTTCTCTTTTTTGCCGTTCAAAGGCATGAAGCATTTGGCTTTTTTCACTTCGAGTTTGCTCTGCTAATATTGACTTCTCATGATCCATGGTAGCTTCAAATGTTTCTCTTGCCACTCTAAGGGCTTCCAACTCCCTCTGAACATAATTTTCTGTTTCCAGCTTCTCCTTGCTTATCATTTCCTCTTCAGTGCGCTTCAGTTTTTCGAAATTCTTTCTCTGTTCATTAAGTTCCTGCAAGTCTATCTTGATCTCAGATCTTTTCTCATCCAGTTCTTCCCATTCTTTTTCAAATCTTTCTTTTTCCTGCTTCAAATCCTCAGCTTCCTTCAATAGATTTTCTTGGAGGAGTCTACACTTGTCTATCTCCTGCTTCAGTTCTGATTGTAGGTGAACATGTTCCATTCTCTCAGCTTCAGTTACTTTAAGTTGTTCTGTTTCCTCACTGATCTTTACCTGTTGCTTTTGAATGTCAGCTCTTACATTCTCAAGCTCAGCCTTCAGAGCTAGAAAATTCCCCTTCTCAGAAACTATCTGCTTCCTTTCAGTTTCCAAAATTTTCTCCTCGGTTTTCAAAGACTTCTCCCTATCCTTCAATGATTTTAACTTCAACTCATGATCCTTCTCCTTCTCCTTGACTTTCTCCAGCTTCTTTTCAACGGCTTGTTCTCGTTTCTTAATCTTTTCTTCCATGTGATCAACTTCAGCTTCCTTCGTTTCCAGTTCAAGCACCTTACCTTTTAGTTCCTCATCAAGTGATGCCCGCCTTTGCCTCAGTTCCAATTCAAACTCTTCTTCCTTAGAATGCAGGATACTTCGATGTTCATCCATTAGATTTTGAATTCCCTCCTGTTTACAATTAGAAGAGCAAGCCTAAGATAAATATCATAGCTTGATAGTAACTTACATAATTTTTCTTTTTCAAGTTACTCTCTTCCTCAAAAGATTCTGAAGGTAGAATAGGCAGGGAAAACAGAAAACTGAACCACAGAAAACGTAAAGCAGAAGGAAGCTTTAAAGGGCAACTCAAAGAATTGGAATGGGTTCACAATGGAAAATTTTCAACAAAAACAAGATAATTACTGGTGAAATTTCTTGGATTAATGGGTTCGTGGGCATAAATAATTTCCAAACTAAAATGAACTCAAGAGAACAGAGGCCATCTTTCATCAATAAGGTCATTAATTTCAATCATCTGCACTAGACAAACCCAGGGGGGAAAAGGACAGGTACTCACTCTCTCTTTAAAGTTCAACTTTTCCTGTAGATCAAGCAACTCCCTCTCTTTTATCTCCAGGCTCTTTCTCACATCCTCGAGTTCCTGTATCAAGTGGAAAACTTTATGGTAAATATAACCTCAGCTAGGCAATTGAAGAACTCAAAGAAAACTTACCTTCTCCTTATGAGTAAGGTTTGCTATCCGGCTGCTCATATCATCTTCTTTCTTCCTCAAAACTGAGTTAGCGGCGTCAATTTTCCTCTGGTCATCTTCAAGGTCATTCTGCTTTTGCATCAAAAATCTATCAGTGTCATTGGCTCGCTGCTCTCTTTGGTTAAGCAATCTTCGGCCATCAGCCAACCTCTCCTCTCCAGCCTGTAATTTTCTTTCCCATTCCTGCAAGTCTTCTCTTTGTCTGGATAGATAAGTCCCAAAAGCTTCACGCCTGAGACAACAAGAGTAAACATCACTATCAAGCAAAAATTAAATGCGATCGTCATAACTCTTACCAATTCAGCCTGTGAATTTAAATGGGAACAAATTAGAGGAGAAATATGAGATAAGAAAGAATCACTGGGAGCCAATAGCATACTCTGCATTGAAAGATGACCGTTCTCTTCGAAGCGCATTTTCTTGAGCCTCAACTTCATTAAGTTTCCTCTCTACTGCAGAACTCTTTTGGATAACCTCAGCAAGCTTAGCATCCGCTACACGCAACTTTGCTTCTACCTCCAATGATTTCTCTTCAACACTAGCAGCCAATGCATTTGCCTCTGCCAATTTTGAATCAGCTGTATATTTAGTCTCTGCATACTCCGAGCGCATCTCACGCAATTCCTTCTCAAGCTGCACCCACCAACAATTACAACGTTAGTCACCAGAGAACATTACTAAAAGGAAGTCCAGAGTTTTTCATATTCAAATAGGAGAATTAAGCAAGTTCATGAGTTATCAGAAAATCAGCCACTACCATTACAAGCCATTGACGCGCATTCAATCTGGAGTGTTAAATATTTTGTTACTTACAGGGATTATCCCAACTCATAAAAAACGTCCCAGCAAGGATTAAAATGCACATGATCATTCTAGAAGTCGAAATCGAAGTTGATAAAACAGGTAAGAATTTGCGAGATAACATCCCATATAAACACCTGTTAGCTCTAAGCAAAGTGCAGGATATGTCAGCTCATAATTACAATCATTACTATTATTATTTCTGACAAGGATCCCAAAGCGTAAATTTTAATGCATGCTATAGATCATTGTTTTTTAATATCTATGCCACTAAATCACTATTACTTTGTCTTTAGAGAAAATACTAGCGACGTACTAAATAGCACATGAGATGCAATGCATGACGAGCAATATACCTCCTTGCCTAAAGGGAAAAAAAAGTCATTTCCCCTCCCAAATTTATTTTTACAATTTGGAAGTTGAGAGTCAATCTGGTACTAAGTTCTTAGGTTTTCAGGCAAACCTGATGAAATACCCCAGAGCAACAAACACAGTAAGAACCAAGTTTACGCGGCTAACTTCTTCAAAGAACAATGAATGTTAAAACCTATGGATGCTTAATGAAGAAGTAGAACCTTTTTGAGTAATAATAAAGAAGTAGAACTTGTACCTCTAGCACACATTGCTTCTCGACTCCCAGTGCCTTCCTTAAATTCTCTTCCCGTTTCTCCACTTCAGATATAGCAATTGAATGAGCTGCTTGTTCTCTTCTATAAGCATCATTTGCTTCTTCTAAGGCTTGCTTAATTTCTTCAAATTTAGAAGACCAATCCTTCTTTTCGATCAGTAGAAGGCCCATATTGTATTGGTAGGAAAAAAGCTGCAGAAGAAATGCAGCAGTATTGTAGTAAACAACTTTGTAGACGTAATTGAACATTCTCAGTAGGTATACTGTGCAGCTGATATATTAAGAAAATCTAACGTAAACATCCAAAAAAGAAGAAGCAATAAGTCTTCCTTCTACCCTACAAGTGGCTTTGGCATACTTTTGTGAGCATTTGCACTTTTTATGTTTTGTCTATCGCCCCAACCACAGCTTCTAATTTTATTCTCATTTTGGAGGTTATGCGGGCTGAGGGGAGCAGGCAAGTTAGGGTAACAATCAATAGAAAATATGCTTCCGGGTTCAGAAAATTGATCTATATTTTTTTAAACTAAACCTAAGCAAAAAGTTTCTGCACTCAGAATTTGGATTAAAGCAAACACAGTTTACATTGTCACAGCTTCTATATTGTTGTATAATTTCTATCAAACTGATTCTTTGGAATTTGTTTTGCTATCCTCTTCCCACTAAAAGTAAAATTGACCGCTTAAACAACATTCTCAAGTCTCAACCAGATGATGGCCACAAAGCATTAGATGGAACAATTGTTAGGTTGGTTTTGATCTGCATACATACATGGCAATTAATATTGTACCATTTTGTAACGTGTACAAACAAGTGAAACAATCTCTCTGTTATCAAAGTGAAGCAGCCTCTCTATCCAAGGGAAACAATTACATAGCACCAGGCATTGAAACCCAAGAAGATATACCCTCTTCATCCAGCTCTAAAGCTGCAAACTTGCTAGTTTTGTAATAATGGTGTCCCTAAACCACTCATATTCAACGAGAGACATCACTATGCAATTATGATGGATGATTATAGTCTTCCCATATGATGATCTGATGCTCTACAGTGAACCTTTCAGCTCTACTAATACTAATGTACTATCCCAGTAGCAGGACAAAAGTCGCAGAATTTCCAAATTCGCAGTTCATTAAAAAAGACTATGGAATACACGAGGGGTTAAGTTGGCTAACCTCATTTTCAAGCTTGGAGACCTCTCCAATTAGTGCTTCCTGATCCATGTTTCCATAATCTTGGCTCGTCAAACTTTTCTGAGCAGTACCCATAAAGGCAACGCCTTTGCCCTTGTCAGCCGGTTCGCTCCATGGTGACAGTGACCAGCCGGTCCAAAATTTCCTCGGCGGTGTAGACATCTAGAAGATTTCACAAAAAAGACCACCCCAGAACTCAATAATTTACAGATCGAAGATTTATAACTTATGCTACAACAAGAATGAGATAGAAAAAGAGTAGTGGCTTTAACGATTGATTATAACCGTCGAATTTGATACAGGAATTTGTAACCCTCGCCGGAGAATTCCCAATTTACAACAGGCTCCTCCGGCTCCCTCGCTTTTTCACAATTTACCTCCTAATTTTGTTTTTTCAATCTATATATGTACTGTACCAGGGCCGAAATCGATTTAGCTACCTTCGTTTACAATTTTAACCTTGGTGCTCCGGTATTATTATGGTTAATAACGGGGGCTTTCTGGAATTTAGTAGCCCTTATTGGCTCGAAAATGAGTTTTGCGTTTTGTGTAGTGACGGTATTACCCTCAAATGGCAGTTAAGAGCACTGTGAGGAGTTGGCTTAGAGGGGGTGAAGGAGTAAATAGAGAGAGATCCAGGGTTTTTTTGACAATTGAAGAAGAATTTGGCGTCTAAGGGCGAATATGCTGCTTTGGAATGCCACGGTGTCGAGGCATTATCCATTTATGGTCAAATTTTGGAAATTGTTGACGACTCAAAATCCAAATAGTTGACTCTTTTTCTTCGCTCATAGGCCTTAGCTGCATTAAAACATAATTCTTGCTTAAAATTCTCATAACTAATAGTATTAGTATATATTAACATTAGTAATAATTAGTGTCAACACTAAACCCTGCTTCAGTTATTTCAATGTTAAACTCTAAACTTATGTATCATCTTACGAGTTACGAGTGTAGATGTGTACTAAAAGTTGGTGTATCGCCAATACCTGGATAAGAGTATTGAGTATTCAATGACAAAAATATCTTTAAAGTAGTCAATTTATGTGTAACAATTAATTAATATGTTATTTTATTCCGTACATTATAACTCTACTGTCCACGTTATACCAATTCCCACACATTATCACGCATAAGACTCCATGTATAAACTTATAATCATTACTGCTAGTTCGTGAACTAAATGACCCCTTAATAACAAAAAGTAGGGGGAAAATCATTCAACAATGGTGGTAAGGGATGATTTTTTTTTTTTTTTTTTTGTATTATTTATAAAAACAATCACTACAGTTATAAGTAATGAAGTTAATTGTTGGTATAACCTCGAATATTGAAACTCAAGAAAATTACTGATATTTTGGCAGCTAACTGCCAATATTTGTGCTTACTTCATCCTTATTCAATTTTATCTGCTCAGAATATAAAAGCATATTCCTGCCAACAATTTTGTTCCTAGGAGACCGTGTCGACCATAAAATTAATTATCTTGCTTAGTAATTACGGCAGATTCTTCAATGCGTCTCCTTGGGATGATTAATTTCCTGATGATGCTAGTTTGCTTAGCCTTGAGCAAGTGAATAAGATATTACACTCTTGTAGTCTTATTCATACAGGCTCTCACGGAATACTTTGGATTCTTAACGTCGTACGAATCAAGGGAAAAATCTTTAAAAAATGAACGATCAACATTTTGTAAATGAAATCTCATTGGGGGATGAGGAAAGAAATAATGGAGGCATTGTGACAATTAGAGAAAGAAACAAGTGTTCGTTTTTGTCTATAGATTTATTAGTATCGACACACTTGTGTAATTCGCTTTATACAATTTTAGCTGAAAATCATTTGGTGTTGTGTGGCTATAATGTTACTATTATTGCAACGTCTGAAATTTTAGGGACTTTCATGACCACCTTGATCATTTGAAAAAAGATCATCTGCATCGTAGAAGAGTGACTAAAATTGCACTGGCTTACCTATAAAGTTATGAACCGCTCGTTCGAGAAATATTTTTTGTTTTTTTCATGTTTATTGAACAAAATATCACTGATTCCATACCTCGATCTCCTACTTACTTTACTTTTTTTTTTTTGATCACCTATTTACTACAGACATCGTCTTCTTGAGTCGAGGGTCTATCGGAAACAGCCTCTCTATTCCCTCGGAGTAGAGGTAAGGTCTGCGTACACACTATCCTCCCCAGACCCCACTTGTGAGATCTTACTGGATCGTTGTTGTTGCTATTAACTAGAGACTAATTTCGATAGATATTTCCTTTGTTCTTTTTGTGTGTAACCTTCCAAAGAAACGAATCTAATGTTCATCTTCTATAATGCAGCTGATTATCGTCTATCGGTCGTTGAGACTAATTTCACCAATTGTCTAGTTTTGGTATTGAAGGTCACGTCTAAATTTTCTAGCGCTCCCTGATATTGTTTCTTGCCCCTTGATTTCCTAAAACATAACCTCAACAAAGATTGAATTGGGTCAATCCGTGCGCAACAATCTTTTCTTCTCATGGAAATCCTGGCTCTCAGAAGCGTTCATATATCTATAACGAAGGTGTATAAAAATGCTATTAATGAACAAGTATAATTAGTTCCTCCTTTTCTATCAGAAAAATAAATGGAGTATTAAACATCCTGATAGACTAATAGAAAAGTTGTGCCCACATGCCATGTAAGAGCGCCTTACCACCGACATGCTTTTCGTTGACAAGAAAATTAAAAATTAAAATACACCAAAAAGAAACATGATTCTGGGCCCAGGAGGGGAGGAAGGTGTCTGGCTTCATGAACTGTTATTCATATGAAAATCTGATCACAATTTTGCAAATCTGTTTCTATCGAGAGAATACATTCCCAAAATTGCCCTGAGAGGCGGAGAAATCGCACTCTTCTTAGGGTCAGCTAAAAATAGAGAACCCAAAACCTGAGGCATATAACTCAAAAGCAAAGGTAGAGGTCTCAAATCCATGTCCCTATCAATATCTTTGAGATGCAGGCTAGCAAGGGGGGCACAAAACTGGTGCATAGGTCTCCCTTTGCTTTTCTCGAGGCAACTATGTGATTTGTAGCTCCCAGTTGTGCTCCTTTCATGTCCATAAATATTCTCTGCGATACTCTCGAACAATAACAGGAACACTTGTAGGAGGGATCTGCATACGTTGAGATGAACTCGAAGTTATACTCAATATCATGCTTGTTCAGCTAATTTACCTCAGGAAATCTCCAGGGAGGAAATGATATAAACACGAGTATTGATGACTTACCATGCCATAATCTGTGATTATCATTGATACATAGTCTGAAGGTGTTGCATCGTAACTGTAAGGGTTGAAAATAAGAAGTTCCAGAAACTTGACTGGTTAGCCAATAAAAACCGAATATCATATATCTGATATAATGATACTTACATCAGATTCAGCAGTTGTAAATTATCACTGTTAGACCAACCATCCAAGTGGTTAATTTCCATTCTCCCGGGAACCTTAGCTATAGCTTCTGGATCACCTGTACAGACACAAGGCTGAGCTAGTAAGAAACAGGGTACCATCAGATACTACTTCAGGTATAACCACCCCCTGAAGGAAGCAATCAGCATAAAAACAATTAAAACCCCTAGTGCACCGTCTGCTGGGGGTTGAGGGGTGACACATACCAAGTTCATTAGAGCAAATTGAGTCAAGTTGAACCCTTTCATGAAATTTATACGCTTCACAACATATCAAGACAGGTACCCGGAATGAATTAGCAACCATAGCAACGCTTGCAGTTCCAACCCTTGAATAAACAGTTCCATTGGACAAAACTGATGAAGCACCTAAAAGTACTCTAGTAACTTCATGCATGATATAAGAAATGGCATTTATATGAGTGTATGTACACTTAACCCCCTTCCCGACCAACCGACGAAGCAGTAATCGCCCTTCAAGCTTTGGACGTGCGTCTACTACTACGACACGGAAATCCTTGCCAAGCTCATGAGCATGTAACAAAATCATTTCAACAGCAGAGGATGATCCATATGTGAGAAGAACATCACCATCCCTTATTTTAGTTACTGCATGCTTGACTATCACCTTGTCTGCAAGTATTATCTTTTCACTAATGAAGCGATCAATATCTGTCAGAAGAATGGCTTTAGCTTCTGATTCTGACAAAGTCAAAGGCAATTTGGCAATCCTAGTTTTAAGAAACCTAATAGCATTCCCCATGCTGATTGAGAGGGGCCTGCACTCGATCAAAAATGAAACATAACAATTAACTTTTGCAGTCAAGTCTCTTATAAGAGCTTTCTCTGGGGGTGTTGAGTAGTCTTTGATGGACTCTTGAAAAGCTTGAAGCATAGCAATACAGCGGGCATTCCCACCAGATATATCTCCAGCCAAATATCTCAGCCCAACCTAATACCAAGTAGAAAATCCAAGATTTCAATGCAAGAAGTTTTAAAGTATTAACAGGATATTAGCTCCTAGTCAATCATATACCCGCGTAGCCAAAAAGAAAAGGATTTGCAGCTTTCCTTGATTCTTCAGGAGTCATGATGCCACACAGTTCTTATTACATTTCCCACATTTAACAAAGATGGTCAAAGCGGCCATAATTCACCCTGATTCCCTTCTTTTAAGGGGGTGGTGAGTTTTTTTTTTTGGGTGAGGGTGGGGGTGGGGGTGGGGGTGGGGTGGGTGGGGGGGGGGTGGAAACCTCTAAAGGTTAAATTTAAGCAACATTACAGTGGCAGTGTGGTTAAATGTCCTTCCTCAACCCCAAATAGAAAAACTAAAATAAAATGAAATGGAAAAGAAAGGTAACACAATCAGGGTATACCTTAAAAACAGCAGGATGAACTGGATCTAGTTGGAAGAATCTTGATTCAAGCTCGGGAAGTCTTGTTCCATGTTCATATTGAGGCAAATGCCTAAAAAGTTCAACCCTGTTTTTGGCTTCAGTTTGCTTTACTACTGAGCGCTTCTTCGCCTTTTCCACACGACTCTTATCATCAAATTGCATCCGTGGATGAGGAACATCTTTTTTCCTATCTTTATCTGTTGCACGATCACTGCCCTTTTTTTCAGTAGTTGCAACAGGAGGGCTTTCTTTCTTTTGTGAAGTGCCCTTGGCAATCTTTACTGGGTTTAAATTTGATGATTTAAGATCTCCAGAAGCAGCAGTGGCGGTCTTAGTTCCGTCAGCTGGCATATAATCATCAGGACAACCCAACATAAGTTTTACGATTCTGTAGAAAGGATACAAGACATAATCTGAATCAAAGAACAAAGCAAAAGCATTTTCCCTGCAGTAATATTTTTTATGCACAACACATTCCAAATAAAGAATGCCTTTTGAATAAGAATCAAGTCCAAATAAGATAAGAAATTCTGTAAAATTAATCCTAACAAGCAATGATGTGTGGCAGAGCAAAGGACATAGAAATGCCAAAAGAGAGTTTGGATGTCATAGAACATCTGAATTGTGGAGAGCAGCGCATAGAAATGCCATACTGCAACAAACTGGTATGGGTACGATCTCCCTCAACCACTAAAATGAAGTCAAAGATTCTCTACTTACATGGAAAGAAAATACCGAAGACCCACATGTATACTAGATTTTTCCTTTTCTTTAATGCCTTTAGCCCTACTAAATAGATATTGTCTTCACATTCATTTTAAGGTATACATATCTGGCATTCCAAGCGTCCAGCAACAAACGATACCTAAACAAGCCAGCTTGCTGGCACTAAACTGCAAGTTAAGAATGGACAATATCTACGCAACAGGACGACATTTAGTTGTTACAGCCATTTTAACTCCCCCCCCCCCCCAAAAAAAAAAACAAACAACAACACCAGTATAATCTCCCAAGTGGGGTCTGGGGAGGGTACTGTGTACACAGACCTTACCCTACCACTAACCTTCTACCCTAATCCTTGACCTCCATACCCTCCTATCACAGGTCATGTCCTCGGTAAGTTGGAGATGAGCTATGTCTTGCCTAATCACCCTTCCCCAATACTTATTCGGCCTACCTCTACCTCTCCTCAAACCCACCATGCCCGAACCATCTTAGCCCAACTTTCCACATCTTGTCCACCACAAATAACATTTCTACCTTGGCCTAAATATCTTCATTCCTGGCTATGTCTCTTTGGTATGCCCACACATCCATCTTAGCATTCTCATTCGCTACTTTCATCTTCTGGACATGGAAATTTTTAACTGGCCAACACTACGGCCCATATAGCAAGTTGGTCTAACCACCACTCTGTAGAATTTACTTTTAACCCCCATAAACAAACATAAGGAAGAAATCAAGATTTGCAGGGCTTTGTCTATAATCTGCAAGACTTATAGATGTGCTTTAAATATTTCTCAGCCAAATGCCACCAAATGAGCAGAGCTCTTGATTTTCCAAAAACATCAGATGTTCCAAAAGTATAACTCATATTAAATACGATTGAAAGAAAAAAAATTGATTAACAAAAGGATGATCAAATGCATCCTCTCTAAGGATATAAGCAGCAATATTTCTTTAAACCAATTAGCTCTAATTTTAACATGTGCTAGCATGTAAAAAAAACAATATATTAACAAAGGACTATGATCCCCTAGCTCAAACAATGAGCCTCCACACGAAATATAACCATTCCTTATTCAGTTCTAAGACAAATAACGACACCATAATCCACCTTTCTTTTGATTAGATAATAGTATCATAACTTGTACTAATAGCTAATTTCGTTAGGAAAAAAAAACATATAGAAAAAAGATGCCATGAAACCTAATCACGAAATAAAAAATAAACCTTTAGCAGCAGCTTTTGCAGCTCTTTGAGCTTCCTGAAGAGCACGCCTCTCGGCCTTGGTTGTTTTCTCTTTCAATGGTTTTGAACTAGCAGTTCGTTCTTTCTGCACTTCCCCATCCTTATCTAAATACAAAATACAGATAATTTTATCAATATGAAAAGGGTACTAATATCGACAAAAAGGTACTAATATTGACATAGAAAAGGGAAGAGAGAGAAACACCTGTTACTCCTAAAGGCACGTTAGCCTTGGAGACAGTAGTCAATCTAGAGACCGTAAAGCTGTTCTGCTTGGCGGCAGGCATTTCAAATCCTGCGGAGGGAAGAGAAGTAGCAAATTTTCCAGAACTACCCCGGCGATGCCAGCCAGGAGAGGATGAATCATCAGCCGGGAAGTCAGTGGTAGTAGGAGAAGAGAATTCAGAGGGATTGTAGCTGCCGACGGGGATAGAATCACGGCGCAGCGGGGATAACGGTGCCTGAGGGGGACGGGGTAGGGATAAGTCGGCGGAGAGATGACGTGGAGGAGGGATCATAACGGGGGAAAGAGAGTTACCAGAAGGGGATAGATCGGAAACTGGAGGAGAAGAAGAAAATTGGATGTTAGGACCCGATTGGGAACGGTCGGGTGGAGCGAAGAACCCGACTTGACGAACCTTAGGGTCGCTTACGGTTCGAGGAACTCGGCGAGAGTCCATGGGAGGGAGAAATCTAGGGTTTTAGTTGAGGGGATAGAATCAGAGATGGGATTTCAGGTGGGCAGGGTTTGTGAGCTGCGTTAGTTTTACAGTGCTGCTTCAGCTGGGAGTGTTAAAAAAACGGCTATAGTTTTACGACTCGTAACTTTTTCCTTTTTTATTTTTAATGGTGGATGCTGTGTAGACAATATCTACTCACACGTCCCTCTTTCTAGTTTCTAGCCCCGTTGTACTTGTATAGTTGTACTTCTCGCCATTATCATGACTTGCTGTAAAACTATTGGGAGTACTTCAATGTCATGTTATAATCTTCTTAGGCTTCATATTGCTTGTTCGTGTAATAAGGAAATTATATTTACTTGTTATAAGGATAATAATTACGTGTTGCTGAACAAAGTATGACAACCCAAACGTGTTATTTTGTCAGTGGTTTGATTCGAAAAACCTTGCTTCTATATGCATTAACTGATTATGGTTTAATAGCTATAAAACCTATTATTTCTAAAAATAGGACCTCTAAATTTTGGGATCAAAGGCACAAGCCTTACCTATGATAACATTAGTGTCGGCCATGTTTAGTAGCAACACGTATATTAAAATATGTGTTGATGGGTATATTAAAATGTGTTAGATGGATTGATATAAACATTAGATGCATCTAAGTATTTACCTTCTGACATGATGTCATGGTTTAGAGGGATTGACATACTTCTTCTCATATAGGTTGTGATTCTCAGGCATTTATATATTGAAGAACCGATTGATTATAACAATGCAGAATTTACCTTCCACATTCACACATTGTACTCTGGTATGAATGTTGCGAATGGAGTAGAACCTAAACTACAACTTAGACCAATTGTACCTTAGCCCCCGAAAATTTCCATCACCACTGTAATAGAATCAAGTTGATGCACATCCAAGATTGAGGAAGAGCTAATGAGGACGGGCAAGGAGTAGGCTTGACAATTTTGTAAGATGAGAAATTTCTGATAAAAGGAATATACACGATACATTAGGCAAACCTCACATCAAAAAAGAGAAAGTAAAGTGATAGATAAAACAAAACACAAGCTCATATAATACGTGCACTTTTGAATTAGATGTGAAATAACAATCTATGGCCAAACATGTGTTTGCCAAACCAAACCTGAGTTTATTTTGGCAAAATCTATGGCCAAACGGATCCTTAAGGTCCGAAGGCAGAACAGATCTATTCTACCCTGATCCCTAAACTGTTTAATACTATTAGATTACAGGGAGAAGATTGGATCAATCCTCATTTTTCCTATCACAAAGGAAAGAGAAGCTAGTACCGGTTGCCCCGTTAGTAGAAGACAAGGAAATGAGAATTCATGTGTGCGAATGTGAAATTGTTCGCATTGAAACAGATAACGAGAAGGAAATAAAGCAAGAAGAAAGAAGAATAACGATAGGGAAAGAAAAAAAGAATCAGCAATTGTTTGTTCCCAAAATCCAACTATATTAAAATACCCAATGACACAATGTTTTAAGGAAGATGAGAAGTACACAGCAGCAGCATTATCAATTACAGATTCTCAATTAATTGCGAATGATTCAAATGAAGCTGGGACACACAGGTCCCCTAGAAAGCCCAAGGCGCACTTCCATGCCATGATGCGTGTCAACTGGACGAAAACTTTCAGAATCCTTGGGATCTGTAAGAAGCATCAAGAAACACGTATTAAGTTAATATCTCAAGTATATCTATTCATACAGACTTTTACTTAAACAAACTCAAAGTCGAGACCAACTGATGGTATCCAACAGCAGTCTTCCCTCACCAACATCTCGAAGTATCTCCATGAATTCCACACAAAGCTAAATAGAAGCAGAACCTTACTACCAGTACTCAATTAACATAAGGAAAATAACAACCCAAAACTAAAGCTAAGGCCTTAGATGGCTATCTTATGCACTGACGAACTTAGTTAAACCAATGGAAATTTTCTCCTGTACGTTTAGCATCAACAAGTTCCAGCAAGTGGGATGAAATATTTGACACAAGTTCACACATTATGTACAATGAAATCAACTTTCATCCAATCTGAAACACGTAATATGACTTAAGCAGCAGATCAGGGTCTAATCAGGCTGAGCAGATTGTCTAGTTTCTACTTCACCAAAAATTCGGATGGAAAAGTACCAGAGAAGCAAGTCTTACCTTGGATTAATTCCAAGAATAATGACAAAAAATTTCTACATATGTTCCAAAGACAATTACAAAGAGAATTACTACTCCATCTATTCAATTTTACATGACTCTCTTTCCTTTTTGGTCCGATTTGAAAAGATTGACACCTTTCTTACTCCTTAACACTCTAATGTTTCTCCTAATGACATACTCTTATGGAAATGATACTGCATGTTAAAGACCACATTATTTGAAGGTAATTTCAGAATGTTATATGTATTTACTCACGTGCCAAAGGTTTTTCTTTACTAAAATATATTCAAACACTGTCATATAAAATGAAGCAAAGGGAGTATATCCATCATCTAATGCCGGTTTCTTAAACTTGCCCAAATAAGCTGAAACATTTTTACTAGACCTTAGAGTTGTATCAATAAGCAATTTTGCTCCAGTGTCTTATGAGTTTGATTTTTTAACGACTCCAGTATTATAGGTCAACGGCAACCAGATGAATGGCAGATCAACTAAAGACATCTCCCAATGAAAAGAACAGTCAACAAGCAGTGATTTTACTTTTTTATTTAATAAAAAGCAGCAAAACCATAACCAGAAAGCGTAGCATTAAATTTTGATACCATTCAGGTAGTCCTCAAAAGCAAAGTCTTCCAAACCTCCTGTTAGGGCTTCTAACCCCACCATTGAAGATGGTATTGCGCCCGGTGGCCTCTGAAATCTGCAAATTTTAGAAGGGAAAAGAGATTCAGAATAAAGAAAGACCTAAAACTCCTGCTGTCAAACAGATTCCCTCTGCATGAGTATAAATGTTCTGAAACCCAGAAAGAGAGTAAGTTTGAACAGTTGGAACAAAAAATATAGGAATTTTACATAGAAAAACCTGCTGGTGAGCTTTCTTTATCTAATCTAAAAGAAATCTTATTCTCAGAATGGTACTTGCAAGATGAAATTGAAGGCCTTTGTCAAAGCCTTCGAAATGATGTAAGTTTTCAATTGCAATTCTAACAGCGGATGTTCCCACATTTAGCCCTTGATTTAACCATCTTCTTGTCAACATTCCCATTAATCAAAACTAATGGGATTTGTTTTGGTTGAACTACTTACCCTCTTCCAGTTTGGCTACTAATCGACATACCCTTTAATTTGAGAATACGAACCTCCCTCTCATACTGTGTGAATGCTGAATACAATTTGACCAAATTCTCGCATTCTCAATCAAGATCAATCCTATATCTTTTTGAAAGTTGTGAAAGGTCTTAAGATTGACAAGGACGCTGGACATGATTGTGTGAAGGAGAGGATTGCAGGCCAGGGGCGCAAAGTGGGGATACTAGAGTAACCGCCGCGGGGGGCGGGGGAGGGGGGGGGTGCTTGATAATAGTTAAGTACGATACTTGACATTTTAATTTTACCCACATAAAAGTGATAAAACTTTAGTGCATATTCACAATAATGGATGCACTACACCTCTACAAAATGTGGAGAAAATAAACAAGGCATGCCTCTTATATTCATCTTGGGGAGGGCTTGAAGCTGATATAAGCATCAAGAACATAAGGAATATGATATCAGCTAGAAGTATGAATGGAAAACTAACGCTTGTAGGAGCACACCCAGCTCAGTCTCACTCAACTCAGACAGCCTTCCCTACCTATACAAAGGGAGAGGGCTCCTAACTAAGTATAACTTAAATCAAATTAACAAGGGGTTTCAGTCTAGTTGGACGAAGACCTGAAATCTAAAGAAGAAAAGGAAAAATGAGTCACAAGCCATGAGCATGAAAAGCCCATTAAATTTACCCAATTGTGATTGAGGCATAGTAGTTGTTGATTAAACAAAAAGTCGAGAACTTTATTAGAAAATCAATCAATCAACTACACCCATATCCGTAATAAATTAGCCTCTATTCAAGTCCATTTCGACTTCTATAATATTAAAACTGAAAACAAGAATAAAACCCTAGCGAGCACAAAAGAAAGGTGCTTCTGCAACTCAAAACCCTACATTTTCCAGAGGATTTACACCAAAACAATAAATCAATACTACAGCTAGAGTCTAATAATCCATTAAAAAATTTAACAAGTAAGAAACACCAACCTGGAAAGAATTTGGCGATCGAGCTCTAACTTCATAGGTAAAGCCGACCCGTAAGTGTTAGCAAGTACCTTCCTCTTCATCTCCTCCTGCCTAACCTTCGTCTGCTCCCAAAAAAGGAAATTAAATAATCAGACTATCAAACAGAGGAAACATATGTAAAGGCAAAAGAATCGAATAGTGTGGAGAAGGAATAATACAGAGTGATAGGCAGACTCAAGAGGATGAGATCCGGCGATGTCGCTCTTAACACCCTGAAGACCGAATCGGAAAGCATCGTTTCTCACTCCCCCGATTTCGTGTGCTATTGTCTTTGAAGCTTCCATTGCTCTCTTCTTCTTTTTCTTCTTCTGGCTCTGTAAAAGTATTTCAAAGGAAACAAATCTTTCTGAACAAGAAAAGAAGGGGCAGAACTGGGTTTATGAATTTTGTAGCCGGGCCTCTTCTTGTTATGGACCTATGGTGTAGATGGGGCCTCACATGAACTCCAAAGTGTAAATGGGCCCCTGGATTTTGGGACTTTTAAGGGGATTTCCATTTATACTCTTTTTGGGTCACGTTTTAATTTATAATCGCTTTGTAAAAAAAATTACAAGCGTACCCACTTTTCGCGTAAATTTTAGGTATATGGTCCTAAGTAGCAAAGGCAATCACACAAATTTAGCATTTTAGTAGACGAGCCTGAAGTTGTTTGTAATTGTTGAACTTAAGCATTCTACTAGCTGAAGTTTTGTTTTCTATTTGCTCAACTTCATCATGTTTTAGCTGAAGTTTTGTCCTGGATTCAATAGTTTTGTCGTAAAGCTTTTTCAAAAACTTAAGCAGAAGATGTTGAAGTTATTTAGTTCATTTGCAAAAACTTCAGTACTAAATAAGCTGAAGTTTTGTCCTGGATTCATTAGTTTTGTCATAAAGCTTTTTCAAAAACCTCAGCAGAAGATGCTAAAGTTATTTAGTTCAATTGTAAAAACTTCAACACTAAAATAAGCTGAAGTGTACTAGTTGAAGTTTTGTTCTCTATTTGCTGAACTTCAGCATGTTTTAGCTTAAGTTTTTCGCGTATACTTAGTGTTGGATGAAGTTTTTGTTTGTAATTGTTGAACTTAAGCATTCTACTAGCTAAAGTTTTGTTCTCTATTTGCTGAACTTCAGCATGTTTTAGCTGAAGTTTTGTTATATATTTGCTGAACTTCAGCTGATTATGGACTATATTTAAAGTCACAAACTCGTTATAGGTTTACTGCCTCAAAGAAGCTTTCCTTAAACCTGATGTGATCTTATCAAGTTTGTAGCAGTAGCTTGAAAATTTTCATAAATTGCACCATTTATGTTCATCAAGTAACACTGCAGTTTACATTACTATGTAAACTCAGGCCAACAATATTCGAGTCATGGGATGGGATCCATTGGTTTTAGGCACATTGTGCTGAAAATTGCAATCTCGATATTAAAATCAGGAGATCCAATGCTATTCCATTCGTATACAGTAGACGATGAAGATCTCTTCCTTCACATATCTGTTTTGCCCTCATCGTACAGAAAGAAAAGCAAGATTTCCTTTTTTCTTTTATGTGTATGTTCGTTATACATAATTCCACGTTACAGTTTTCCAATGAAAAGAAAGGAGGAAGAAAGGAGCGCACAGGTAGCAGGAAGAAGGAGGGGCCTGAAGTTGTAAAAATTAGGGCATAGGTTAAATAATTTTAAAAATATAAGTATAGGTTAAATGGAGGCGACCAAATCGGGCGCCCTGTGCAATTTTTACGACTTTTAAGGCCTTATTTCAATAATGTTAGGGAGTTTTACCTACCTATACTATATGAGAAACTTATCTACCCTCTCTAATTAAGTTTTAACTTAATTATATGGTCATATACAATTTACCAACTATATACAAATCAATCTATCTATCTATATCTATATCTATACTATATTAAAAGCACGAAGGCCCTTAGCGAAATGTCGTTTGCCTTTTTTACCCTTTAAAAAATATTATATATTGGATAAAATATTAAAATAAGTTATCTGCCTAAAATTTAGGACTTCAAAACTAACCATATTTTGTATATTAAATACTTCCTTGTTTAAAATAGGCATGAATTCTAATTTATAGGACTTACTTTTATCACGTTTGTTTTCCATTTCTTTTATTAATAAGAGATAATGTGCTTATTATATTTCAATTCTAGATTATTTAATAAAATACCTATAATAAAAGACTAAAATTTAAAACTAACGCTTTTTTCCATTTTAAACTTGATCTTTATAAGCAAAAAAGAAAATCTGAAGTCCCTCCAAATTAATGTTAATTATTATATAAAAAATAATTCATTTAATAAGTCATTTAATTATTTTTATAATTTTTAGAAGTTTAAAATTAATAAAACTTTTATTTATTAATTTTTTTTATTATGTGGACTAAAATTTCTAATACTTAGAACTTTAAAATATTAAAATTTTACTTTATATAGATCATTCACTTAAATTATGCGGGATGCCTTATTCACCGGACTACCCTTTTTTTTAATTCTAATTCTAAGTCATTTTCTGGAGTTAATATGTCATGGAAAAGTCTTCTTTCAATTATAAATTCTCTCACAAGCTTGCTTTAGTATCCTTTTAAATATATTTTTTTTATTGCTATTTAATTTAATTTTGTGATCATATGAAAGTTGTAGATTATTAGTTGCCTGATTATATATTTTAAGTTATCCTTCAGCACTATTTAATTTTTTAAGGACTTGTTCTTGCTAACCGAAAAGGAAGCATGATAGCTTGTAAAATTAAAATTATAAGGTTTTTAAGGACTTGTTCTTGCTGAAACTGAAAAAGGAAGCATGATAACTTGTGAAATTAAAGTTATAATATTATTAAACTGAAATAAATTTTAAGTTGAATTATTGACTTATGATTGAGGATTTTTATGAGAGCTTCTTTATTTATTGAGTTATTATGTACATTTAACATATATAATTATATTTAGGAACTTAATACTTTTACTTTATTATTTAAACACGAATTTTAAATAAATTAGCACTCATTGAGATAGAATACACGCGCATCGCACGTACCTTGAGACTAGTTATTTATATTAAAAGTGGGAAGCTCATAACTTAAAAGTCAAATTATAAAAATACCCCTCTTATCTATATTATATTAAACATTCTACATTATATTAGCAGTAATCGAAAATTAGTGTAGGAAAACCAACAATAAAATGTAGATGAACGAACAATATTGAAGAAGGAACCTTTCTTCGAACGTTAAAATAATGACCTTTTAAGAAGGTAACGTTTCAAAAAGGCTACGGTTCATTTTTTTTCTCTAAGGACGTGGTGGTTCTTATGATAAGAGAAGGGAAAAATAGTAGAATTTTTAATATATTTATATTTGTTAGTAGAATGTTTAAGTTAAATACCCTAATATATTAAAAATAACATTTAAATAAAAGGAAAAAACTGATATGATTTAAGTGACTTTTCTAAAAATTGTGTTTATTCTCATTAACAACTAAGGTTTTTTAATTAATCTTAATCGGTGGCTTTGAAAAATCTTAATCAACCGTTGTCTTGAAGGAAAAAAGAAACTTTGCCTATTTAATGTGTGTCTCTTGCTGTCAATGTGTAAAATGAAACAAAACTATTATTAGTATCCAAAAACATCTTTCTGTCAACTTTGCCGACTCACCATGCTTCTTAAATTATTTGGCCGAGTTTTTTCATTCATCTCTTTCTATTGGGTCGACCTTTATTACAGAAGAAATTAAAGTGCGAGTAGACATTGTATTCAACCATTCTTGCGTATTTCTTGTTGGACTCTAAGACATTGGGCTTTAAAGTAGAAGAAGTGTGAATTGGAAATGGAGGGAAATAAAATGGAGGGAAAATAAAAATTTGAAGAAGTGAACTTTTGTCTTGCACTTTGTCCCTCATTGGTGAGGGACAATCACATTTGTGTGCTTATATATAGATTCACTTCTTAAAGCTCTTAAAAGGAGTTGAAGAGAATGAACCCTCGCGCTGTCGTCGTCGCTTCGGCTTCGGCTTCGGCAAATGATCGATAAGATTATTTTTTGGACAAAATTTATTTAATTATTTAATAATTAATTAAATGCCAAATCACTGCTGAAACTACGCCAAAACCCTGCTGAAAGTTCAGAGGGCCTCGCTGGCCGCGGTTCTGCCGCGACCGCGGTAGAATCGCGGCAGTCAGTTTCATAGAGCCTCTCTGGCCGCGTATTTTCTGAAAAGGCACCTTTCCAGACACCTCTTCTGATATTTGCCTATAAATTCTGAGGCAGGGCTGCATCTTCTAGAGATGAAAAATACTCCAGAACTTCTTTCTTTCTGAATATACTGCATCCTAATTCGCAGTCCCTCTCTCTCAAATTCGTAAGTGTGATTTTGCTCCGTTCTTTGAGTTCGTTGGTATCCTGCAGTTTGTATTGCCACTGTTGCAGGAAGGTTTATTCCGTTTTATCCTGAGAGGATTTAATCCATTACCTTGGCAACGTGTGAGGGGGTTAAAATTCCTTAAGGACGCACAAGAAAAATTGTGGACTCGGAATATTTCTGATTCTTTACTATTTTATACATTTCTTTATTCTTCTAACAGTTTTCTGATTTTTATTTTAACACAGTTACGCTCACAAGCTTAAGGAATTTTATAATATTACTAACGTTTCTGTGTTGATTATTAAACTGTTTTCTATATACTTTGTTGGAGACTAAAGCCTTGTTGCTTTCTACTCCTATAATAGTTTCTGTCCGGTTTAAAGTTCATAAAAACTTTGCCGGAATAATAAACGTACGGATTTGAAGTATATAAAAACTTCACCATTGTTACGTGTTCTATGTTTGGTTTGGTATTCAGTTTGAAGATATCAAAACTTCACTGATTTAACAAGTTCTGTATTGTTTTCAACTTTACAGAAATATGACGAATGAAAACCAAACTAATGGAAGTGTTGCAGGAACGGATGCTACTGTTACGAGTGTTGCTGCCTCGTCAAGCCGTTCTACTCCTGCTCATGTTATGGCACCGGCAGAAAAACCAGAAAAGTTTTCCGGTATTGACTTCAAACGCTGGCAAATGAAGATGCTCTTCTATCTTACTACGTTGAGTTTGTAACGTTTCATCAAGGAGGATCCTCCGGTCATGGCTGAGAATACTCCGGATGATGAACGACTTGTTGTAACTGAAGCATGGAAACATTCTGATTTCTTGTGCAAAAACTACATATTGAGTTGTTTGGAAGATGGCTTGTACAATGTCTATAGTGTCATGGAAACTTCAAAAGCGTTTGGAATGCACTTGAGAAGAAGTACAAGGCTGAGGATGCCGGACTTAAGAAGTTCGTGGCTGCAAGGTTTTTGGATTTCAAGATGATTGACACTAGGTCAGTCATAACTCAAGTCCAAGAATTACAAGTCATTGTGCATGACCTCCTGGCTGAAGGTATGACCCGAGTCAATAATTTTATTAATAAGATTTATCTTATTACTAATTATGAGTTTGTTATTGAAGGTATGGTCATAAATGAGGCCTTTCAAGTCGCTGCTTTCATTGAGAAATTACCTCCGTTGTGGAAGGATTTTAAGAACTATCTTAAACATAAGCGGAAGGAAATGACACTAGAAGACTTGATTGTTCGTCTGAAGATAGAAGAAGATAACAAAAATGCTGAAAAGAAGTCACGTGGAAACTCAACAATTGTGGGGGCAAACATTGTTGAGGAGGCACCACAAAATAAGAAAAGGAAGAAGGCTTCTGGACCAAAGAATTACCCAAGCAAGAAGAAGTTCAAGGGTAATTGCCATAATTGTGGAAAAATTGGGCATAAGGCAGTGGATTGTCGTGCGCCAAAGACTGATAAGAAGAAAAAGAATCAAGCCAACATGGTTGAAGATGAAATAGAAGACTTGTGTGCCATGTTGTCTGAATGCAACTTGGTAGGAAATCTGAAAGAATGGTGGATAGATTCTGGAGCCACCCGCCATGTGTGTGCTAACAAGGAGTTATTTTCTTCTTATGCCCCCGCAGGTCCCGGCGAGACAATCTTCATGGGAAATTCATCTACGGCCAAAATTGAAGGAGTTGGCAAGATTGCGTTGAAGATGACGTCGGGAAAAATAGTGACTCTAAATCAAGTCCTCCATGTTCCAGAAATTCGCAAGAATCTTGTGTCTACCTCACTTCTTGTCAAGAATGGATTCAAATGTATTTTTGTTTCTAATAGTGTTGTACTTAGTAAGAACGATGTATATGTAGGAAAAGGTTACCTAAATGAGGGCCTTTTTAAGCTAAATGTAATAGCAGTTCCTATCAATAAAGTGAATGTTTCTTCTTACTTACTTGAGTCAAACACTTTATGGCATTCGCGTTTAGGTCACGTAAACTTCAAAACATTGCGGAAGATGATAAATCTAGAAGTATTGCCAAAATTTGATTGCATTAATTCCAAATGTCAAATATGTGTGGAATCAAAGTATGTTAAGCATCCTTATAAGTCCGTTGAAAGGAATTCAAGTCCTTTAGACTTAATTCACACAGATATTTGCGACATGAAGTCAACACCATCTCGCGATGGGAAAAAGTATTTTATTACTTTTATTGACGATAGCACGAGATACTGTTATGTTTATTTACTTAATAGTAAAGATGAGGTAATTAATGCTTTCAAGGAATACAAGAGTGAAGTTGAAACGCAACTAAACAAAAAGATCAAAATGATAAGAAGTGATAGGGGTAGCGAATATGAATTTCCTTTTAAAGAAATTTGTTTGGAAAATGGCATTATTCACCAAACAACTGCCCCTTACTCTCCACAATCTAACGAAATTGCGGAGAGGAAGAATCGAACGTTGAAGGAGATGATGAATGCATTGCTAATAAGTTCTGGCTTACCACCGAACTTGTGGGGGGAAGCTATACTTACAGCTAACCGGATAATCAATCGTGTACCTCATAGTAAAACACAGTCCATTCCTTATGAAAAGTGGAAAGGAAGGAAGCCTAGCTTGAAATACTTCAAAGTGTGGGGGTGTTTAGCTAAGGTACAAGTTCCTAAACCTAAAAGGGTTAAGATAGGTCCAAAAACGGTTGATTGTGTGTTTATTGGATATGTAACCAATAGCAAGGCATATCGTTTTCTGGTTCATAAATCAGAAAATCCTGAGATTCACATTAATACGATAATAGAATCAGATAATGCTGAATTCTTTGAAACTATTTATCCGTATAAAAAGGAAAGTGAAGTGACCTGCCAAAAGTCAAAACGACCTCGGGAGGAAACAACAGATGGTATGCCTAATGAGGAAAATCCGAGAAGAAGTAAACGTCAAAGGACATCTACTTCATTCGGTCCAGATTTTCTGACTTTCCTGTTAGAAAATGAGCCTCGTACCTTCAAGGAAGCAATGTCTTCCTCAAAGGCAATATTGGAAAGAAGCTGTCAATAGTGAAATAGAATCCATATTGAGCAACCATACTTGGGAATTGGTTGATCTTCCTCCGGGTAACAAAACGTTGGGTTCTAAATGGATTTTCAAGAAGAAAATGAAAGACGATGGTACTATTGACAAATACAAGGCAAGACTTGTTGTCAAAGGATTTAGACAACGAGAAGGTCTTGACTATTTTGACACATACTCGCCGGTAACAAGAATTACATCTATTCGGATGCTAATAGCGTTAGCCGCCTTGTATGGTCTTCAAATCCATCAAATGGATGTAAAAACAGCCTTCTTAAATGGTGATCTTGAGGAAGAAATTTACATGAACCAACCTGAAGGGTTTGTGGTTCCGGGAAAAGAAAAGAAGGTGTGTAGACTTGTTAAGTCTCTTTATGGACTAAAACAAGCACCCAAACAATGGCATGCGAAATTTGACCAAACAATGTTGTCAAATGGTTTTAAGATTAATGAATGTGATAAATGTGTTTACATTAAGAACGTTCAAAATCATGTAGTCATTGTTTGCTTATATGTTGATGATATGCTAATAATGAGCAAAGACATTGCCGACATTCAAGCTACTAAGCGTATGCTTGCTAGTAAGTTTGATATGAAAGACTTAGGAGTTGCCGATGTAATTCTAGGAATTAAAATCCAGAGGACTCCTCAAGGTCTAGCTTTGTCTCAATCACATTACGTGAAAATGGTACTTGAAAAATTCAAACACTTGGAATTTAGAAGTGCAAGGACTCCAATTGACTTAAACCATCATCTTATGAAGAATAAAGGCGAAAGTACGTCTCAATTGGAGTATGCTCGTGTGTTGGGAAGTCTAATGTACATCATGAACTGTACACGACCCGATATAGCTTGTGCAATAAGTAAACTTAGTCGATTCACAAGTAATCCCAACAAGCATCACTGGGTGGCTATGAAACGAGTTTTGGGATATTTGGAGTATACCCAAGACTACGCTTTGCACTACAATAAATATCCTGTGGTTATTGAAGGATATAATGATGCTAATTGGATAACCGACTCATCAGAAACAAAGTCGACAAGTGGATATGTGTTTACTGTTGGTGGAGGAGCAGTATCTTGGAAGTCTTCCAAACAGACATGTATCGCTCGCTCTACAATGGAATCAGAGTTTATAGCATTGGATAAAGCCGGTGAAGAAGCTGAATGGCTTCGGAATTTTTTAGAAGACATTCCGTTCTGGCCAAAACCTTTGGCTCCTATTTGCATACATTGCGATAGTGAGGCTGCAATAGGACGGGCAGGGAGCGTTATGTATAACGGAAAGTCTCGTCATATACGACGAAGACATAATACCGTTAGACAACTACTTTCTAGTGGAATTATCACTATTGATTATGTAAGATCAAAGGATAATGTTGCGGATCCACTTACAAAAGGCTTAACTAGAGAGGGAGTTGAGAAATCATCTAAGGGAATGGGACTATGGCCGAGGACAAGTCAACATGGCGGTAACTCTACCTAGAATTTTGGATGTTCCGAGATCTAGGTTCAAGGAGCTCAAACAAAGTTGTGATTGACCGGTTCAACATTGTCAAAATAAAATCTTTGGTCCATTCTCGTGATGAAGACAATGTTCAGTAACAAGGATAGAACTTTACACGTTCTTTAATGATTACCAAAGTTTGATGAGGTATCTATCAAATAGTGTCAATCTAAAGGATTACACGTTTAGGAATCACCTACGTAAGTGTGAAGTGTAAGCCGCTTCAAGGAGAATTCTGTAAGGCCAATTCTCTACGCACTTATGAGACCAGGCGGTGTTCATGGCTAAAACGAACACAACAATGAGAACCAAAAGACGGTTAAGGGTTGGTTGTGTGACATATGGTTGTCTAGGTATACACTAAAGTTCGACGGTTCAAAGATATCAAATCTACCGATTGACCGAGTATATCCGACATATGTTCACTACGGAAAGTTCAAAGGGAAACCTACTTATCCAGATGCAATTAATCCTTACTTGCAAAATCACATAGCTTTCATCTATGATCTTTCTTGATACAGCCATTCCCATTCATGTGGGGGATTGTTGGACTTTAAGCCATTGGGCTTTAAAGTAGAAGAAGTGTGAATTGGAAATGGAGGGAAATAAAATGGAGGAAAAATAAAAATTTGAAGAAGTGAACTTTTGTCTTGCACTTTGTCCCTCATTGGTGAGGGACAATCACATTTGTGTGCTTATATATAGATTCACTTCTTAAAGCTCTTAAAAGGAGTTGAAGAGAATGAACCCTCGCGCCGTCGTCGTCGCTCGCTCGGCTTCGGCTTCGGCTTTGGATTTGTCAAATGATCGATAAGATTATTTTTTGGACAAAATTTATTTAATTATTTAATATGCCAAATCACTGCTGAAACTACGCCAAAACCCTGCTGAAAGTTCAGAGGGCCTCGCTGGCCGCGGTTCTGCCGCGACTGCGGTAGAATAGCGATAGTCAGTTTCAGAGATCCTCTATGGCCGCGGTTCTGCCGCGATCGCGGTAGAACCGCGGCAGACCGCATATTTTCTAAAAAGGCACCTTTCCAGACACCTCTTCTAATATTTGCCTATAAATTCTGAGGCAAGGCCGCATCTTCTAGAGATGAAAAACACTCCAGAACTTCTTTCTTTCTGAATATACTGCATCCTAATTCGCAGTCTCTCTCTCTCAAATTCGTAAGTGTGATTTTGCTTCGTTCTTTGAGTTCGTTGGTATCCTGCAGTTTGTATTGCCACTGTTGCAGGAAGGTTTATTCCGTTTTATCCTGGGAGGATTTAATCCATTACCTTGGCAACGTGTGAGGGGGTTAAAATTCCTTAAGGACGCACAGAAAAATTGTGGACTCGGAATATTTCTGATTCTTTACTATTTTATACATTTCTTTATTCTTCTAACAGTTTTCTGATTTTTGTTTTACTGACTTTGGCGCGCATGCCATGCCATGCCGCCCCAATTAGTCCTTGCTGCCTTCTCAAGCCTTTGCCAAGCATATCTTGTCGTTCCAAAGATCTCGGCCAATACTTGTTCCTGACAGCCCATAATGACACTGTCTTGTCATTCATCCGCATGATCGTTTTGCCCGCACATAGGCCAATGACAAGGCCATCACGCCCAAATCCTTGCCACAACCGTGCCACGCCCGATGACAAAAAGTCAGGCCCTAACAGTAGGCCACTATCCTACCATCGAAAGTTGATAGGGCAGAAATTTGAATGATGCGTCGCCGGCACGATGGCCGTGCGATCCGTCGAGTTATCATGAATCATCGCAGCAACGGGCAAAGCCCGCGTCGACCTTTTATCTAATAAATGCATCCCTTCCAGAAGTCGGGGTTTGTTGCACGTATTAGCTCTAGAATTACTACGGTTATCCGAGTAGTAGATACCATCAAACAAACTATAACTGATTTAATGAGCCATTCGCAGTTTCACAGTCTGAATTTGTTCATACTTACTGTCATGGGCTGCTTTCCAGACATGCCCCATGACCCCTTGGCCGCGCCCCATGGCGGCCTAGCAAGCCTCACAATGCCTAGCGCCATGGTCGGCCCCGTGGTCTTGGCTGCGCCAAGTGACAAGCGCGCATGTGCCTCTGTCGCCCCACCGATGCCTCTCGCCAGCGCCCAAGGGCTGGCCAATGACAACAGCGCCGCGCGCCCTGACAATGCCGCGCGCGCAGATCCTTGATGCCTCGCCAGCGCCCAGCTGCAGGCCCATTCCATCAGCGCCTCGCGCACAGACCCTGATGCCAAGCACCAGTGCCCAGCCTCAGGCCAGCACATCAAGTGTCGCGCGCGCCCACAGCAACGCGCGCGCAGACCCGCAAGACAAAGATGCTGCCATCGGACTTAGTTTTTCCTTGTAATAATCTAAGTCCTTTTCATTGTAATCATAGACTAGTTTTCATCATTTTCATTTCAGTGTGCTTCTACAGCTTTATTAGGACTAGTCTTGTAATGTTGGTTTATTTTTTTTAAGCATTATTAAGGGGGACCAAACAATCAAACATTTCAATCAGCATTTTCTGGTGTCTCTCCCCCTCGACACCACATCATTGTAATCATCATTTTCATTCAGCAATAAAATCATCATCATCATTCAAAACCCAATTCTCTCTCAGCTTCCGCAATTTGCTTACGACATTGGTTTTCCCGCACGGCACTGACAATCTAGTCTAGCGTGCGGCGAGGACCTCATTGGCGGACAGCAACCGCACTGACATCGGTTGCTTAGCCTTACGTTGCCCTTCCAAAGATCATCAGGAAGGCGTTGCGTAACAGTTGGTATCAGAGCCTAGGCTCGACATCGGACGAGGGAACATTTGCCATCATCACCATTTCTGACCATGGTGAATCATGGGGAGCGTCTAGCATCCCTAGAAGAGACGGTTGACCGATTACGACCCATCGTAGAAACGGTGCCTGATCAAAGCAACAACCTAGTGCAAAGGTTGGACGACCTGGACCGCCGAATGCGGCAGGCCGAAAATGACATTGCAAACATCAGTCGTGACTCCGACGAGGACCGACAAACGGCAGCCATCGAAACTGCCAATATTCATGGCAAATTTGAGGACCTCCAACAGGAGCGTGCCGACGATTTAGCCCATCAGCAACATGAGGCAGACAGACTAACTGCCATGCAGCAAACCATAAACGACTTGACTGACAAGCTCAACGTTGTCAATGCTGCCTTACAGAGCCTACTTCGAGAAGGCAACCATCACATCAGGGGTGCAGCAGACCTCACCCCCATTCCACAAAAGCTTAAGATACCGGAGCCAAAGCCATACGACGGATCCCGGGATGCTAAAGAAGTGGAAAACTTCATCTTCGACATCGAACAATACTTCGATGCCGTGGGCCATTTGGAGGAATCCAAAAAGGTAGCGACTGCTGCCATGTATCTTCAGGGCGATGCCAAACTTTGGTGGCGGGTCAAATACGAAGCCATCAAGGCCGGTGAAGATACTCTTCAGACATGGGACGAATTGAAGGTAGCCATACGCCTGCAATTCTTTCCCGAAAACGTGGAATACAATGCAAGGAGAAAGCTACGGGACCTCCGCCACACCAGATCAGTGAGGGAGTACGTGCGCGAATTCTCCGCACTCATGCTAAACATACGCGACATGGGGGACAAAGACAAACTCTTCGCATTCATAGAAGGTTTGAAACCTCATGCCCGTATGGAACTACAGCGACAACGGGTAGACACCCTGCCCAAGGCCATTCAAGCTGCAGAATGCCTTGGCGATTATCATTTGGGAACTCAGAACGACAGGCCCCAGCCGTCTGTCCGAGGGGGATTCAACGGGCACCATCCCAGCAATGGTGGCCCAAGCAAAAGTGGGGGAGATCGGAGTGCATCCAAAACTAAGACTCCTCCCTCCAACAGCAACAGTGCTGCATCCATCAACAACAATCAGGGGAGAAAGCCTCCCTCAGAATGCCGTCATTGCGGCGGGGCACATTGGAACAATGAATGCCCAAACATCAAGGTCAATGCTCATCAGACTGTCGAGGATGAGACAGATGCATCAGACACATCTGAAGACAACCAGGTAGGCGCCTTCAATGCAATTGTTGGCTCTATCCCTCATGCCTTAGCGGGGACCAGTGCATGTCCTCCTAAGAAAACATCAGTCCCGATCACCAGGAAAGGGAAAGAAAAGATGGACGAAGGACCTCCTAAGCAAGCGAGGACCCTAATGTTCGTCGAATTGAAAGTGAACGGCAAGCCCCTTCACGCATTGATAGACACGGGTGCCACCCATAACTACTTGTCATCAACGCAAGTAGAGCGCCTAGGTCTTGTGGTACAAAAGAGCAAAGGCCGCGTCAAGGCTATCAACTCACCACCTCAGACATTGGGTGGAACAACTACAAATGTCCCAGTGAAACTTGGCCCATACAAAGGAAGCATCGACCTGCGCATCGCAATCATAGATGACTTCGACATCATAGTGGGTTTAGAGTTCATGAGGCAAACCAACACCATTCCGGTACCATTTGCCAACATGCTCCTGATGATGGGAGAAAAAGGGGCCAAGCCCTGCACCATACCATGCTTCCCCATAAAGATGGCCGCTGAAAACATCTCGGCCATGCAATTGGAGAAGGTAGTCAACAGACATGAACCTCAGGGTCAGGCTACCCTTCGCAGCAACAATCAGCCATCATGTCATCGGCCTCAAAAGACTGGTGACGCTCATCATCGTGTGAAGACTTGTCAGCCATGCCACAAGGACAAGTCGGATCACTCATCACAGCCGGGACCCTCGCAGCCATCACATGTCCCTCAGAGACCATGGGAAAGTGTTTCCCTCAGATTCATCACGGGATTGCCCCAAGTCGGCAATCTTGCATCCATCATGGTTGTCATAGATCAGTTCTCAGACTATGCAACTTTCATAGCAGCCCCGCAAAACATCTCAGCAGAAGATACAGCTCGACTCTTCTTCTCGCACATTGTCAAACATTGGGGCCTGCCCAAACACATTGTTAGTAGGCGCGACTCACGCTTCACTAGCAACTTTTGGACCCATCTCTTCAGGTGCTTTGGGTCAACATTGAGTCACAACTCAGACATCCATCCACCATCGGATGGCCAGACAGACCGGTTCGATGACATGCTGGAGGAATATCTCCGCAACTTCGCAACCGGATCACAGAAACATTGGGTGAAGCTCCTGGATGCTGCTCAACTGTGTTTCAATTCTCAAAAGAGCCATCATACAAACAAGAGCCCTTTTGAAATTGTTACCGGACAGCAACCGCTTCTCCCGCAGACGGTGAATACATCAACCATGCCGAAATCTCCTCGAGCTGCCAACTTCTCGAGCGAATGGGAGCGCAACATGGAGATAGTGCGAAGCTATCTCATCAGGGCCCAAGAGCGGGCAAAAAGGTTCACCGAACAAAATCTTTGCTTTGCCCAACATCAACCAGGGGACAAAGTAATGCTATGCATCCCAAAGCGGTACTTGTTTGCAGAAAGGACCCATGACCCTCGGCTGCAACAAAAATACATCGGGCCCCTGCCCATTGAAAAACGCATTGGGAAGTCCACATACCAGGTCAAAACTCCATCCTGGTGGAAGATCCATCCAGTCTTCCATGTCAGCCGCATGCAATCATTGCTTCGCTACAACAGCAAGCTCAAACAACAGAGGGGCGCAGACCTCCCATCCAACAACCATCAGAATCATCATCATCATCATCATCATCATAAGGCTCCGAGGACGGCGCCAACTCAGGTGGGGGAGAATGTCATGGGCTGCTTTCCAGACATGCCCCATGACCCCTTGGCCGCGCCCCATGGCGGCCTAGCAAGCCTCACAATGCCTAGCGCCATGGTCGGCCCCGTGGTCTTGGCTGCGCCAAGTGACAAGCGCGCATGTGCCTCTGTCGCCCCACCGATGCCTCTCGCCAGCGCCCAAGGGCTGGCCAATGACAACAGCGCCGCGCGCCCTGACAATGCCGCGCGCGCAGATCCTGATGCCTCGCCAGCGCCCAGCTGCAGGCCCATTCCATCAGCGCCTCGCGCACAGACCCTGATGCCAAGCACCAGTGCCCAGCCTCAGGCCAGCACATCAAGTGTCGCGCGCGCCCACAGCAACGCGCGCGCAGACCCGCAAGACAAAGATGCTGCCATCGGACTTAGTTTTTCCTTGTAATAATCTAAGTCCTTTTCATTGTAATCATAGACTAGTTTTCATCATTTTCATTTCAGTGTGCTTCTACAGCTTTATTAGGACTAGTCTTGTAATGTTGGTTTATTTTTTTTAAGCATTATTAAGGGGGACCAAACAATCAAACATTTCAATCAGCATTTTCTGGTGTCTCTCCCCCTCGACACCACATCATTGTAATCATCATTTTCATTCAGCAATAAAATCATCATCATCATTCAAAACCCAATTCTCTCTCAGCTTCCGCAATTTGCTTACGACATTGGTTTTCCCGCACGGCACTGACAATCTAGTCTAGCGTGCGGCGAGGACCTCATTGGCGGACAGCAACCGCACTGACATCGGTTGCTTAGCCTTACGTTGCCCTTCCAAAGATCATCAGGAAGGCGTTGCGTAACAGTAAGTATGAACAAATTCAGACTGTGAAACTGCGAATGGCTCATTAAATCAGTTATAGTTTGTTTGATGGTATCTACTACTCGGATAACCGTAGTAATTCTTTCATTTATTCTACTAGAGCAAAAGACACAAATTCCCATATGCAAGTATATGTTTTCAATTAGAGTGTTCTGTAAAGTTGGGTCAAGTTAGCTACTAAGCTAGATCAAGGAGTTTAAGACTTCCTTATAGATGTTTGAAATATCCAATTGTTAAACTATATCTTTCTCTTCACTCGATTTTTTTATTTATCCATTAATGTCATGTAGTGCCTAAAAGAGGGTTTTGTTGTGTAATTATTCTTGTGCCGAAAATATTTGATCATCCTATTAGTTTGATCCCTTGTTATTTGTAATTTTCTCAAGTGGATTTCCTCTATTTTGTTATGTTGTGCTTGGACTAATGATAATTTAGTACTGAAAGATGCTATTTTTTAAGTTGATCTTATGTTCTAAATTCTTTGGTTTCACCTTATGGACTTATTTACAAACATCTCATGAGATGTCCCGAACATCTAATGGGGTGTTCGAGATATGTCAAAGGATGTTTGACTACATAAAAATTGAATATGTATTGTTTTCATTTTTCTGATGATTTTTACTTGTTTGCGGATATAGGTAAGATGGATAAGACACCTGAGGCAGCTAATTCAAAAAGAGAAAGAGAAAGGGTTCTCATAACCCAATACACAAAAAGAAGAACAAGTGAGAAGAACAAATTTCTGATAAAGAAATCACTGTAGTGGAAGCCACAGAAGAGTTGAGAGAAAAGGACGGTGCTTCCCAATCTGTTAAGGAAAGCTCTAATAAGGTAGAATCATTTTTTCAGAGAACATTTATTATAATGTTATTGCACTATTTCCTATACGATGCTTGAAAAATTGAAATGGTTTTTTAATTTGATTATCCTGGTGACTCTTTTCTTTTAATCAACATTTTGTAAATAATTTGTAAGATAATGATGAGGCTGACTGTCCCACTTTTGTACACATGAAGGTTATCTCGAACTATTTGAAACAATTAATTAGGACTTTCTTGGATGAGAATCAGAGTTTCAGCTCCAAGATTACAGTGAAATCCTCATTAGGTATAAGTATGAAAAGGTTCAAAGACGTACTGGAGAAAGAGAAACTTACGAGGGAGTTTAAGGATAGTCCATTTGGGCACTTCTTGGAATTGCCTAACAACCCAAAATTTTCAACAAAAGTTGTGCATGGTCTTCTACTTCGTAGAATATATGGTGAGAAGACAAATGAACTCTGGTTCGATTTCTATAACATGTCAGTCCGCTTTGGCCTCAATGAATTTGCAATTATGATTGGACTGAACTGTAAAGATTTTCCAACAAAAGAAGCTTTAAATAAGTTAATTCGCCCTGGTAAACAATTGTGGAAGATCATTACAACGGACAGGAAGAGGATGACTGGGGAAAAGCTGATAAATCTTATAAAATCTACAAAACAGAAAGATCACAAATTTGCTCTCACATTGGCGTGGTTTGTGCACTGCATTTTGCTAGCAAGGGATAGAAGTTGTGGTATTGGTAAAGTCATACTCAAGTTGGCGTGCAATAAAGATGATTTCTACAAATATCCATGGGGAAGACGTTGTTTTGGTTTGACTTTGGAGTATCTTTCTATTGATATGAAAATACGTCAACGACTTGGTTCCTATAACCTCTATGGCTTTCCTTGGGCATTCATAGTAACTATAATTTCAGTATTTATATTTTTCGTCTCCTTTCTATAATTTACTTTGTTGACTTACTAATCATCACACCATGTAGGCTTGGGCATATGAAGCGATACCTTCACTGCGGCCAAATAACTTTACACCAGAGAGGACAATTAGCCCGAGGATGATGAAGTGGTTATCTGTGAAACCAGCGAAGGGTAATCCTTTTGAAATCAAAGTTGATATGGTAAGTCTTACCGTGTTAATGAAAATTCTTGGTTGATGTTTGATATTTCCTGAAAGATGTTAGAAACGTCCTGTTTGATGTTTCAAATATCCTGATAGATGTTACAAAATATCTGGAAGATGTGTGATAATTTCTGATGTAGTTGATATTCTCTTTTACTTAGGTGGTTCACCCCTTACTTTTCCCTACAACAGAAGAGAATCGGTCGTCTTGCTTGCAAAATATTTGTCATTTTGATGACAAAAAAGACATTTTGATGGATAGTCTAAATGTAGAGTTGAAAGGAGTTGCAGTTTTGAGACACATTGGTGATGAATTAGATGGTCATAAAGGTGATATGCGAGCCTCAGAAATTGAAAGAGGAGTTGTTAGATCAATAACTTCTATTGAAAAAGAAGTTACTGGAAAAAGAAAAAGAGAAATTGAAAGAGGAGTTGTTAGAGCAACAACTTCTATTGAAAAAGAAGTTACTGAAAAAGAAAGAGTGTTGTGGATGCTTCTAGTGTCCACTATCCTTGCATTTGCTCCAAATATGAACAAACGCAAGAAAAGTAATTAGGGTTGATAGATAAACTCGAGAAAGAAGTGAGTGACAACAGGAAGGATCGAGAATATATGAAGAAGCTAATTGGTGAACTGACTGAGCAGATAAATAAGAGGCCAGTGGTTCTTTCCTCAACCATCCAGCCTCCTTACACTATGGATGATCACCCAGGTAGTACTCCTTCGTCCTCTCCTCTGGATGGTGACATAGGTGGTGTCACTTCGGTCTTCACTCCTTAGATGATCGCATAGGTGGCACCCTTCCCTCCCCTTCTCTGCATCTGGATGATGCCCCTTCCTCCCCTCATCTGCATCTGGACGATGCCCTCCTCTGCATCTGGATGATGACATAGGTGGTACCCCTTCCTCCTCTCCGCTGCATACCTTGGCGGAATCCTCTGCTTCACTTAATCACACAAAAGGCAATGCTTCTCATCTTGATGGTATTTCGAATGCTATTAAAGACGATCAGCTCGTTGATGCTGATATTATTCGTACGAAGATGCGCAAATGCATGGTGGTACGACTTCCGGCTTCACTCCTCTGGATGATCACACTGGTGGTACCCCTTCCTCCCCTCCTCAGCATCCCTCTGGAAGATGGGCAAATTCATGCCATGGGGGAAAGTGAGCAAACGCAGCTCGCTGATGCTGAAATTATTGAAGATGGGCAAATGCATGCCATGGGGAAAAATGAGCAAACGCTGCTCGTTGATGCTGATACTATTCGTATGGAATATGAGCAACCGTATGCCAAAGAGAAACCAGATAGACTAAAGAGAAATGTAAAGACCAAAGAAAACTGGCACAACGAAATGAGTGGGAAGAAAACAAAGAACAAAAGGAAAAAATAATGGTAAGTACTGTTGCGGAAGCCAAATGTATATAGTGTGAATAAGTCACAACTACTATACCAAAAATTATGACAGCCACCAAATAATAAATAAGACAATAAAACAACAATAAAGGGAACACCAGAATTTACGAGGTTCGGCTAATTTTGCCTACTCCTCGGACACAACCAAATATTTTATTCCACTCCAAAAATACAAGTGAAATAATACTAAAGAGAGAAGATACAAATGCCTTAAACAGATGAGAAGGCAAATGAGAGGTGTGTTTCAATCCTAAACATTAGGCCTTCTTTTATAGGGGAAAAATCCCCTCCAAACTTAACTCCCAACCAATGTGGGACTTTGGCATTTTGCCAAACTTCAACAAATCTCCACCTTGGCAAAATTCCACATTTTCAATTCTCTCTCAATAACAAATTTTGGTTGTGTCTTCATCTTCAATCTTCAGTGTTCAACAATGTTGATCAAATCCAAACAATGTTGAAACTTGACCGCAGTCACCACCTTTGTCAGCATATCAGCAGGATTCTCTGTAGTATGAATTTTCTTCACCGTGACTCCACCTTCTTCTATGATTTCTCGTACGAAATGATACCGAACATCAATGTGCTTCGTCCTTGCATGATAAACTTGGTTCTTCGCTAATTGAATAGCACTTTGACTATCACAAAAAATTGTGATACCTTTTTGTTCAACACCAAGCTCCTTTAGCAATCCTTGAAGCCAAATTGCCTCTTTCACAGCATCTGTAATAGCCATGTACTCTGCCTCTGTTGTAGACAAAGCAACTGTTGACTGCAAAGTAGACTTCCAACTAACTGGTGCCTTTGCAAAAGTAAACACATAACCAGTAGTTGATCTTCGTTTGTCCATATCACCCGCAAAATCTGAGTCACAATATCCAACTACAGACTGATTGTCTTCCTGCTCAAAAACTAACCCGACATCTACAGTATTATGAATATACCGTAGAATCCACTTCACAGCTTGCCAATGCTCCTTCCCTGGATTGTGCATATATCTGCTAATAACTCCAACAGCTTGTGAAATGTCAGGCCTTGTGCAAACCATTGCATACATCAAGCTACCAACAACATTTGCGTATGGTACCTTTGACATATACTCTCGTTCAGCTTCATCCATTGGCGACATAGTAGTACTTAGCTTAAAATGGGAAGCAAGTGGAGTACTAACTGGCTTAGTCTTGTCATCTATGCCAAAACGTTGAAGTACTCTCTTCAAATATTCCTTTTGAGATAAACAGAGTTTCTTTGAACGTCTATCTCTAATTATCTCCATGCCAAGAATTTTCTTTGCCTCACCCAAATCCTTCATCTCGAACTCCTTCTTCAGTTGAATCTTCAACTTATCAATTTCTTCCAAATTCTTGGAAGCTATCAACATATCATCAACATATAGGAGAAGATATACAAAGGAACCATCTTTAAGCTTGTGCAAATACACACAATGATCGTATTTGCTTCTCTTGTACCCTTGCCGCAACATAAACTCGTCAAATCGCTTGTACCATTGTCTAGAAGATTGTTTCAATCCGTACAACGATTTTTCAAGTTTGCACACCATATTTTCTTTTCCAGCAACTTTGAATCCTTCTGGCTGAGTCATGTAGATTTCCTCCTCCAAGTTTCCATGTAAAAACGCAGTTTTTACATCCATCTGAACTAGTTCCAAATCCAATTGTGCTACCAAAGCCAACATAATTCTAATGGAGGAATGTTTTACAACTGGAGAAAACACTTCATTGTAATCAATTCCCTCCTTTTGAGCATATCCTTTGGCCACCAATCTTGCTTTGTAGCGAACATCTACTTGGTTAGGAAATCCTTCCTTCTTTGCAAATACCCATTTGCACCCAATTGCTTTCTTTCCCTTCGGGAGATTGGCCAATCTCCATGTATGATTCTGATGAAGGGACTGTATCTCATCATTCATGGCAATCCTCCACTTATCTTCTTCTGAACTTTGAACAGCGTCTTTATAAGTAGTAGGAACATCATCAGCTACAATTGAGGTTGCACAAGCAACCGTCTCTATGAGACGAACAGGTTTCGTTATTGTTCTTTTTGGCCTGCTGGTTGCTATTGATTCAAGTTGTTGTTGAGATTCCTGAGTTGGAATCTCCTCTACTGGCTCTCCTTCCAGAGGGTAATCTTCATTTGTTTCCTCCTCTGCTTCTTGTGTAGGAAAAATAAATTTTCCCTCAAACTCCACCTGCTTAGAAGCACCTTCATTTTGTTTGGTATCTTCTGTTACCTTATTTACCATAGCAAATTCATCAAAGGTAACATCTCTGCTGAATATTACTTTCTTTGTCATAGGACACCATAAGCGATATCCTTTGACTCCAGAAGTAATTCCCATAAAAATAGCCTTCTTTGCCCTTGGATCCAATTTTGACTCCGTCACATGATAATATGCAGTTGAGCCAAACACGTGCAAAGAGTTATAATCTACAGCAGGTTTTCCGTACCATTTTTCAAATGGTGTTTTGCCATCAATAGCAGCAGATGGTAGACGATTAATGAGGTGGCATGCATATGTAATTGCCTCAGCCCAAAATTCTTTGCCCAAGCCAGCATTGGACAACATACACCGTACCTTCTCCAGCAAGGTCCGGTTCATACGTTCTGCCACTCCATTCTGTTGTGGTGTATGTCTAACAGTGAAGTGTCGGATGATGCCATCATTTTCACAGACCTTATTGAAATGATCATTTTTGTATTCACCTCCATTGTCTGTGCGAATACACTTGATTCTCCTGCCTGTCTGATTTTCCACCATCGTCTTCCATTTGAGAAAAATTCCCAACACTTCATCTTTGCTCTTCATTGTATACACCCATACTCTTCGGGAAAAATCATCAACAAAGGTTACAAAATAGTGCTTCCCACCCAATGAAGGTGTTTTGGAAGGACCCCAAACATCAGAGTGTACATAATCCAAAATGCCTTTAGTATTATGGATCGCTGTACCAAATTTAACCCTTGTCTGTTTCCCTTTAACACAATGCTCACAAAACTCCAAGTTGCAAGCCTTTACTCCTTTTAACAATCCTTGATCTGATAGAGTTTTCAAGGATTTTCCTCCAGCATGTCCCAAGCGCATGTGCCATAGCTTGGTTGCTTCTGCCTCTTTGTCGTCACTGGATGTCACTGTCGCTGTCCCAATAACTGTACTGCCACGATAGCGGTACATATTATTATTCTTCCGATTAGCCTTCATTACCACTAGTGCACCGGAGCATACTCTCATCACTCCATTTTCTGCAATGATTTTGAACCCTTTTGATTCTAGGGCTCCCACAGAGATGAGATTCTTCTTCAAATCCGGTACATATCGAACATCTATCAATGTTCTGATCATTCCATCATGGTTCCTTAATCGTATTGAACCAATGCCATATGAGGTAAGAGGGCTGTTATCCGCTGTGTGGACGACTCCATATTCTCCTTCTTGAAATTCCACGAACCAGTCCCTGTTGGGACACATATGATAGCTACAAGCCGAGTCCATCAACCATATGTCTGATGATGTTGATGACTCTGTTGTAACTAATGAGAAGTCTGAATCATCACAATCAGCTACATTTGAATCCATAATGGCCTTTCCATTGTTATGTTTGGCCTTATTCTTCAACTTCGGACAGTCTTTCTTCCAGTGCCCTTTTTCTCGACAAAAGGCACATTCATCTTTGCTGGGTCTGGATCTTGACTTGGATCTTCCCTTCTTTGTCCTCGTTTGATTTTGAGGACGACCCCTCACAAATAGTGCTTCTCCTTCTCCGCCCTTCTGTTTTTCTCGCTTTCTTTGTTCATAGCTGTACAAAGCCGAACAAACTTCTCTGAGAGAAACTTCGTCATTTCCATGGAGTAGAGTAGTTTCAAGGTGCTCGTACTCATCAGGAAGTGACGCCAACAACATCAAGGCCAAGTCACCATCATCATAAGTTGTATCCATATTTTGCAAATCTGTAACCAACTTATTGAAACTGGTGATATGTTCATTCATCGTGGTACCAGGAACATAGGTGAAGTGAAACAGTCTCTTCTTCATGTACAATTTATTTTGACTGTTTTTCTTCAAAAATTTATCCTCCAGTGCTTTCCATAATTTACTTGCAGAAGTTTCCTTTGTGTATGGATATTTCTGCTCTCTAGCAAGGTAGGATCGAATGGTACCGCAAGCAACACGGTTGATAATTCTCCAATCTTCTTCTCCAATAACATCTGGTTTCTTTTCTTCAATGGCCAGATCTAGCCCTTGTTGAAAAAGGACATCTAGAACCTCGCCTTGCCACATCCCAAAATGTCCGGACCCGTCAAATATTTCGACCGCAAATTTCGCATTTGACACAATTCTTGTCATAAGCGAAGATGCCAATGATGACGTATTGTTGACACTTGATGTAGATTCTTCTTGTTTATTGTCTCCCATCTTTGACACAAATATTATTTAATAGCTGACGACACAAATCAAGATTATTTCCTTTCTGGTGTGGAAGATCAGACTAAGCTGCAACCACAGAGCATACTCAGACAGAACCTTGACTCAGTTACCAAGATAAATCTTTTCTGATGTGGAAGATCAGACTATGCTGCAACCACAGAGCATACTTAGACAGTACCTTGGCTCTGATACCAATTGTTGCGGAAGCCAAATGTATATAGTGTGAATAAGTCACAACTACTATACCAAAAATTATGACAGCCACCAAATAATAAATAAGACAATAAAACAACAATAAAGGGAACACCAGAATTTACGAGGTTCGGCTAATTTTGCCTACTCCTCGGACACAACCAAATATTTTATTCCACTCCAAAAATACAAGTGAAATAATACTAAAGAGAGAAGATACAAATGCCTTAAACAGATGAGAAGGCAAATGAGAGGTGTGTTTCAATCCTAAACATTAGGCCTTCTTTTATAGGGGAAAAATCCCCTCCAAACTTAACTCCCAACCAATGTGGGACTTTGGCATTTTGCCAAACTTCAACAAGTACTCCCTTCTCGTCTCAACTCATGCGACTGTTAACCAAGAGTTAGCTGGATTTTTTTTGTTAAATCTAAAGTGAAAGGTGACTAGTCATTCTATCGATAGCAATAACTGTAACAGCCAATTTCTTAGATTCCATCGGCCACATTAACACTAGTCATCCATCGTTGTAGTAGGCTAGTTAAGTTAATTCTTCACTATTTTTTTCGTATTCTTTTTTACCTAATGACATGATGTTTATTTATGTAATTATGTTAATTGGACTTCCTTTGTTGATATACAAAAGCTTTCAATGACCCATCTGCTTTTGAATTTTGACAGTTTTTTGGGTTCAGAAGAAGAAGAGGCAGGATGGGAGTTATGACAGTTTTTGAAGCTTACCTTATTTTGTACTTCGTCAGCATTTCTGTAGTGTTAAAACTTGAATTTGGTACAAGATGTTTGCGACATCTCACAGGATGTTTTGGTTTATGTTAATTTTTTTTTGGTCAAATCGAAAATTTTATTCAACCAAGTATCGAGTGCTTATACACAACCGGTTCATTTTGGACTATGGAACCAGATCCTAGTGTATTCCTATGCTAAGCTATCAGAACAATTACATTTGGAAAGCCTAGACATAGTATTTTCGTAAACTATGTAAGTGTCTACTCCATTTACACATTTTTTGTCCCCTAACCAGAGTAGATTATTGTGTTTTTCTTTCTTAGCTATTTAAGACCTTACCATTCTATGCTGGAAATGATGTCTAATTATTAAATCTATACGAGAGATTGTTTTAATGATTTCAGTAAACTACGAGGACCCACCAGTAAACCCGGAGCATTAGTTTTATAATATTTCATCTATTTTCATTAGCCTTCATGCTATGATAAACCCTGCTACTGCTTGTTGTGACCTTGTGTATTGTATCACCTGCACATTGATTTGGAACATCCTAAAGAAGTTTAAACTTATATGCAGATGTCGGGAGCATCGTGAAAGATATTTAAACTTTTATCAGGATGTGTGGAACATCGTCTCAAATATATGAAACAACCTTTATAGTGTTGCAAACTTCGATGTTTGGGACATCTTGTCAGCAAGCAAAGATAGAACATCAAAAACCCGGTGGTTTAGGACAGAACATAGAGATCCCGATGTAAGAAGGGGAGAGGATTAATATATTAGTTTTGTATAAGATATAATATTAATTTTAAATTTGGATCATTTCTCGATTTATGCATGTTATCCTTGCACAGGGGCTATACTAATATTCTCTGTATCGCTCCAATTTTATCGGATGTCCTTGAATGGACATGTTTAGTTTTTTTTACCAGTAGGCAGGCTGCCTAGTGACTAGTTTTATTAATAATAATAACACTATTGCATTATTGAGCAAATGTTTTACAAACTCCAGTACCGATTTATTTCCGGTTAGTGGCCCATCAAATTTAATGAACATGATGGTCTTCAGATGTAGCGATGAAACAGTTGAAATTATGTGTCTCAAACCTCTTGCTCTGTTCATCCTCATTTCTGTACTCTGACAATAATGGCCCATCAAAGTTAATAAACTTGATGGTCTTCAAATGAACATTTCCATGACACTTGTGGTCCAAGTTTAGGAGCCCAATTGAAAGATAAACGAGACTACTCCAATTAACACTGCCAGAAGGGTTCAATTTGCAGCCTTTTAAATCCAAATCCCTCAACGATGCGTTCTTATAGGCAAACTAAGGAAAATCATATATCCGTTGATCTCTAGACAAAAATCCAAATGAAAATTTTTCAACATTAACAACTTTAGTCGCAAAATGCACCCATAAATCCATATCTTTAACATAACTCTTCTTAAAAGTCAAACTTAGGTCAACTCTTCCAACTTAAAGCTTTCGAATTGTCAAAATGATCAATCGAGTCGTTATATGCAGTAACTTTCAAATAGCCATTTCATAGTGCTGAGTCTATTGACACATACAAAGATCATAAAACATCAAACAATGAGAAGAGATGAAAAATGACATGCAAACAACGGATTTATTTTTTTGTTTATAACGACCCGATCGGTCGTTTTGAGCATTTGCACTTCGCTCGTCAGTTCTTGAGCAATGACTGGCCCCGTATGATGTATTGTAACTTATGTGAGTCGTCGGTCTTGGGTTTTAGGTCAATCGGAATAGATATGGAAGAATGATTCTCAGCTTGAAGCTTTAAATTTGAAAGGTTTGACCAAGTTTGGACTTTTTAGTATTCGATCTCGGATTTAAATTTTATGATTTGGTTAGCTCCGTTAGGTGATTTTGGGCTTAGGAGCGTGTTTGGAATGTAATTTGGAGATTCGTGGTAGAATTAGGCTTGATTTGGCGAAGTTGGAAATTTGGAGTTTCTGGTTGGCAGTGGAAATCTTGATATAGGAGTCGGAATGGAATTCCGAAAATTGGAGTAGGTCCGTAATATCATATCAGACGTGTGTGCAAAATTTTAGGTCATTCGGAGGTGATTTAATAGGTTTCGGCATTGTTGGTGGAATTTAAGAATTTCTAAGTCCTTAGGCTTGAATCCGAGTGTGATTTGATGTTTTGATGTTGTTTTGAGTGTTTTGAAGGTTGGAATAAGTTTGAATAGTGACATGTGACTTGTTGGAATGTTTGGTTGAGGTCCCGAGGGCCTCGAGATGGTTTTGAGTGGTTGACTGGAAGTTTGGAACTTGAGTTGTGCTGCAGATTTTGCTGTTCCTATAATTTCCGCACCTGCGGATTGGGGACCGCATGTGCGAGGCCGCAGAAGCGATGAGGAGATCGCAGATGCAAATTTTGCCTTCAGGAGAAAAACCGCAGATTCGGTTATTTAGATGCATCCGCGGGACCGCAGGTGCGATGCCTGGGCGCAGATGCGGTCCTTGTGACTTAAGTGGAAACTGCAGATGCAGTAATCTTGATCGTAGAAGTGGCCCGCAGGTGCGTGAAAAAGGCCGCATGTGCGAAAGTGCTGGGCAGAATGTATAAAAAGGCCCCTTCGCGATTTTCAGTCATTTCTTCATCATTTTTGTGCGATTTTGAAGCTCCAAGCAGTGATTTCAAGAGGGAATCAAGGGGTTTCAGTGAGGTAAGCTACTTGGGTCTTATTTATTGTGTTTGTGATGATTTTTCCACTACCTAATCGTGAAATTAGTGGGGAATTTAGGTGGTGTTAAAGGATTAGGGCGTGAGTTTTGGAGAGTTTTGATTGAGGATTTGAGGGACCATTTGAGGTCGGATTTTGATGATTTTGGTATGTATGGACTCGGAAGTGAAAAGAGTTTCTAGTGTTGTGATTTTTGTTGAATTCCGAGACATGGGCCCGGGGGCCGGTTTGATCAAATTCGAGATTTTTGATCTAATTTTATAATTTTCGTATGGGTTTCATTCCGTTAGCGTATATTGATGATAATATACTGATTTTGGTTAGATTCAGAGCATTTGAAGGCCGAATTGAGAGGCAAGGGCAATGCGGGTTAGAGTTTTGGCTTGGTTTGAGGTAAGTAATGCTTCCAAACTTGGTTCTGAGGGTTCGAAACCCCGAACTATGTGTTCTATGATTAGTATTGAGGTAATGCAAATGCCAAGTAACGGGTATGTGGGCGTGCACTGTGAGAATTGCTGCCTAGATCATTCCATGACACCGCTTAATGGCTCTTTCTTGCTAATATCTGTGTTGTGATTATGTGACTAAGTTATTGAGCTGTAAATCATGTTAAGGCTTCACGCCGATACTGTTGAGACCCGAGAGGTCGTTTCTTGCTGTCATATCATTAGCTTCATTGATATTCTGTACTCAGTCCTATTCATGCATATTATATCATGTCTCAGTCTCGGTTATTGTTAATTGACATATCATATCATTGTTTCGGGTTAGTATTATGGTATTTTGAGCCCGTGTGTTTGAGACTGGAGAGTGATAACCGAGTGAGGCCGAGAGCCTGATATTGAGTGACAATTATGGGATAGGGCTGCACGTCACATCAGATTATTGATTATGCCTTCGTTGGCTTGTTATAGCGCTTGGGCTGAAAGGAGCCCCTCCGGAGTCTGCACACCCCAGTGAGCGCAGATGATATTATTGAGGAATGGATCTTCCCCGGACATGGATCTTGTCCGAAGTACTTATACCTGGAGATGGATCTTCTCCATAGGGCTCGAATGGCCTTTCTCGGTACTGGATGACTATTTTCAGCGATGCGTATATATTCCAGGATGGATCTTCCCTGGGCCTTGTGAGCCATATACAGTATCGAGTGGTTGTGAGGTGTTATTGTCATTATCTGGAGATGGATCTTCTCCATATGCTGTGATGACCTTCCTCAGTACTAAGTGACTACTGTCAGAGATGTATATATTCCGGGATGGATCTTCCTTGGGCCATACGAGCCATATACAGTACTGAGTGGTCGAGCATTTGAGATTGTGGGCACATGAGACACTCAGCATGGTGCATTTCATACAGCATGTGCATTGACATGTACATGAAGCAGAGTTACACTTCTTTAACTTATTCATACTTGCTCTATTTTAAGCTCTGCACATCTTAAAGTTATTGGGAACCAACATGTTCACATTTCTTTTTTATGCAATGGATGATTTAGAAGTTTATAAACACAACAACAAACCATAAGAGAAGTGATATACATCACGTCTAGCACTTGAAATTGCATGCCACCTAAACGTTGATGTAAACTAAAGGTTGATGTTCAAAGAAGAGGTTAGGAGTTCTGTTTTCGCAAATTATCATTTACATCTTTTGGATCTAGCTAACTCTTTAGCTAATATCAATGAGCCCAGATTTTTCCATAGTCCCTTAGTATACTAGAGTTTGAATTTTTATAATTTGAATCCAACAGGTTCGTATGATGATTTTGGACTTGAGAGTATGTTTGGATCGGGTTTTGGATGACCCGGGAACGTTTCGACGACTGTTGTGGAAGTTGACATTTTGGAAGAATTTCATAAATTTAGGTTGAAGTGCATTTCAACGTTAGCAATGTTCGTTTCGGATACCGAGTCTGGGAATAGCTCCGTATGGTAATTCTGGTATTGGGAATGCATCCGGAATTAGATTTGGAGATCCGTAGGTCATTTTGGGATCATTTGGCAAAAGTTAGAAGTTTGAAGGTTTTTGAGAAGTTTGACCAAAAGTGGACTTTTCAATATTGTGGTCGAATTCTGATTCCGAAAGTTGGACTAGGCCCGTAATGTCTAATGTGACTTATGTGCAAAATTTGAGGTAAATCAGACATGATTTGATAGGTTTCGGCATCGAAAGTAGAAGTTTGAAGTATTAAAGTTCATTAAGCTTGAATTAGATTGCGATCCTTAATTTAGATGATGTTTGATGTGATTTGACGGCTCGACTAAGTTCGTATGGTATTTTAGTACGTGTTGGTATAATTGGGTGAGGTACGGGGGGGCCTCGGGTGGATTCCGGATGGTTATTGGATTGAATTTGGCCTAATGAAGGTGTTGAGGCTGTTGTCTTCTGGTGTAACCGCATCTGTGAGGTTAGGGCCGCAGGTGCGGAGCCGCAGAAGCGGCCATGGGAGTCGAAGGAACGGCTTAGGCAGGAGAAGGCTGGGACCGCAGATGCAGTCGAGTGGACAGGTCTTCCAAAGGTTATTTACTTGTTGGTCAACTCTTCTAACTTAAAGCTTCTGAATTGTCAAAACGGCCGGTCTGGTCATTACATGTTGTAACTTTCAAATAGCCATTTCATAGTGCTGAGTCTCCTGACACAAACAAGTTGGTTCCCAATAAATTTAAACAGGTTGGTTCCCAATTACTTTAAGATGTGCAGAGCTTATTGTTTGGATGATTTAGTAGTTTATAAACACAAGAACAAACCATAAGAAAAGGGATATACATCACGAGCTTAAGCTCATGTAGGTACTCTCGTACGATTAATTTTCGCAGCATCACAGAGTTGATTTTCGAACGATGAGCGACCGAATAATGTATCTTTGCATCACCCTTCTTGTTGCAAGATTTTTAAATTATCTGCATTCTATTGAACTGCAAAGTTTCGGAAAGCTGGTTGAACCAACATAAGGTTGATATAATCTAAATTTTGCAGAAAACAATAAGCTCTGCACATCTTAAAGTTATTGGGAACCAACCTGTTCAAATTTCTTTTTTGTGCAATGGATGATTTAGAAGTTTATAAACACAACAACAAACCATAAGAAAAGTGATATACATCACGTCTAGCACTTGAAATTGCATGCCACCTAAACATTGATGTAAACTAAAGGTTGATGTTCAAAGAAGAGGTTAGGAATTCTGTTTTTGCAAATTATCATTTACATCTTTTGGATCCAGCTAACTCTTTAGCTAATATCAATGAGCCCAGATTTTTCCATCGTCCCTTAGTATACTAGAGTTTGAATTTTTATAATTTGAATCCAACAGGTTCGTATAATGATTTTGGACTTGGGAGTATGTTTGGATCGGGTTTTGGATGACCCGGGAACGTTTCGACGCCTGTTGTGGAAGTTGACATTTTGGAAGAATTCCATAAATTTAGGTTGAAGTGTATTTCAACGTTAGCAATGTTCTTTTCGGATACCGAGTCTGGGAATAGCTCCGTATGGTGATTCTGGTATTGGGAATGCATCCGGAATTAGATTTGGAGATCCGTAGGTCATTTTGGGATCATTTGGCAAAAGTTAGAAGTTTGAAGGTTTTTGAGAAGTTTGACCGGAAGTGGAGTTTTCGATATTGTGGTGAATTCTGATTCTGAAAGTTGGAGTAGGCCCGTAATATCTAATGTGACTTGTGTGCAAAATTTGAGGTAAATCAGACATGATTTGATAGGTTTCGGCGTCGAAAGTAGAAGTTTGAAGCATTAAAGTTCATTAAGCTTGAATTAGATTGCGATCCTTAATTTCGATGATGTTTGATGCGATTTGAAGGCTCGACTAAGTTCGTATGGTATTTTAGTACGTTTTGGTATAATTGGTTGAGGTCCGGGGGCCTCGAGTGGATTCCGGATGGTTATTGGATTGAATTTGGCCTAATGAAGGTGCTGAGGCTGTTGTCTTCTGGTGTAACCGCATCTGTAAGGTTAGGGCCGCAGGTGCGGAGCCACAGAAGCGGCCATGGGGGTCGCAGGAGCGGCTTAGGCAGGAGAAGGCTGGGACCGCAGATGCAGTCGAGTGGACAGGTCTTCCAAAGGTTATTTACTTGTTGGTCAACTCTTCTAACTTAAAGCTTCTGAATTGTCAAAACGGCCGGTCTGGTCGTTACATGTTGTAACTTTCAAATAGCCATTTCATAGTGCTGAGTCTCCTGACACAAACAAGTTGGTTCCCAATAAATTTGAACAGGTTGGTTCCCAATTACTTTAAGATGTGCAGAGCTTATTGTTTGGATGATTTAGTAGTTTATAAACACAAGAACAAACCATAAGAAATGGGATATACATCACGAGATTAAGCTCATGTAGGTACTCTCGTATGATTAATTTTCGCAGCATCACAGAGTTGATTTTCAAACGATGAACGACCGAATAATGTATCTTTGCATCACCCTTCTTGTTGCAAGATTTTTAAATTATCTGCATTCTATTGAACTGCAAAGTTGCGGAAAGCTGGTTGAACCAACATAAGGTTGATATAATCTAAATTTTGCAGAAAACAATAAGCTCTGCACATCTTAAAGTTATTGGGAACCAACCTGTTCAAATTTCTTTTTTCTGTAATGGATGATTTAGTACTTTAAAAATACAACAACAAACCATAAGAAAAGGGATATACATCATGTCTAGCACTTGAAATTTCCTTCCAGCTAAAAATTGATGTAAACTAAAGGTTGATGTTCAAAGATCCAATGAACTCTGGAGAAAGCTGCAAATTCCCGGGAAGTCCTTATGTTCTAAGTCTACATCAAGTTTTAAGGATTTCCGGCTTGATCCCATATTATTTCCCGATCAGATTACTCTTTTCTTGCCATACATATAAAGAAAATCATAGTTAATTTATGACTAATATTTAAAATTAAGTTAAAGTTTTTCTATTACTCCTACTACTTACCATTTTTATTGTCAATACTTTTTTCTTCTCAAGTATTTTTATCATAATTTTTTGCTCCTGTATTTTTTAAATCTATTTTGATATGCTTTTCTTTAGCTAAAGGTCTATCAGAAACAACCTTCCGAGTATTTTTTTTATAAGTGAAAATGTCTTAATGAATTAATAAAAATAATTCAACATTTTGGGTATGAGATGGCATAATAATATTTGAGGATGAGCCTTATGTAAATAATTTATAGTGTAGAATCATTTAGTTGCTTGTTTATAATAGTTTATATTCTGTTTGTTTTTTTAATATCAAATAGAAAATTATGAAAAAGAATGCTTAGACAATGTTTAGCTGGTATATATCTATTTTCAAAACACTCTCGAATTAGTATTTGTACGGTTAATCATACATATAAAAAATATATCCTATTTGTTCATTTTAAATGCTAATATTTCATAATTTCTGTACAGAATATTTTTTGTTAATTTAATGTAAAATGTTTTACTATTAAAAATTTGCAATGGGAAAAGAAAAGAAAAAAACTTGACCTATAGTTTTTTTTCTTTCGATTAGACCTATTAATCAGTTTATTTATTAAAGTTTTAAGAAGGCGGGAAACTCTTTGGACAAGACCACTAGTCTTCTCCTCTTCCAAGACATACAAAAATGTCAATCACATTGGTTCCTTCCAAGAAAAAATAATATGGCAGCAACAGTTTCCAAAAAGAAGGCAAATACTCCAGCTCTGATCACCACTCTAACACTATTAGTTTAGCCTAAGGTGTTTGAGAGGTCGGGAGTACAACTCGCTAGTGGAAATTACACACAAGAGTTACCTACAAAAACCTTTCATTCAACATTTTATTTTCATCATTCAACATCGCTAGTATCGATAGAACCTCTTATCACCACTGTAACACCATTTAGTTTAGGTCGGGAGTACAACTCTGTAAGTAAATAATTTCTTTGAACACAAAATTTCCTCTTTCTCTTTTAAAAAAAAAGGGAATTAGGAGTTGACTACTTACTTTATTATAACTCCAGACACTCTACCGATAGTGAGGTTGCTCTATTAATGCACATGCCTTATCTATCATATATAGTTACTGAAGTAAGTTGTTCCAGCATAGGAATAGTGCTAAATTTTTGCTCTCTGTGACCATAGTGCTGATCTTCTGTGGTTCTATGTTTGGACATCAAGGATATTCACAATGACAGAGTTATCCATTTATTGATAAACTAAATTATGATTACCATTATTATTGTGAGTTGTTCTTCCTTATTATTATTTTTAATATTTTCCCGTTGTAGTTGGTTTATTTTCCCCCTATTTCTCAAATTAGAAATTAAACTTCTTTCACAGATAAAAGCTCTTGGCTTCATTAAAAAGGTTGTTTCATTGCCTAGAAATAATTTTGCCAAGGAATATCACCATATTTTCTTAGAATCCTATGATAAGTCTGCCAAAGTCTAGTTAACATAAAGTTCAAGTAAACTAATGCTTATGGTAAATCCTTCTAATCCTTTCGGTAATGGGTTGATGGCTCAAAGTACTAAAATTACCAAAATGCCCTCAAATTGCCAAAGTCTGCTGTGTGCTTATCCCCCCTTAATGAGGCCCACCTACCTGAAGGAGTCTAGGCATGGACCTCATATTTCCGGACCCTCAACGCCAGTCAAATACAGTGGACACTGGGGTGGTTACCGATCGACGAAGTCATATACATGCCAGCAGCCAGGCCCCATTTTCTCTTGATGGGACTTAAGAGCATTCAACCTTATGCACCGTATCGGGTTTTAAGGCAACTCGGGAGGTGTCAGATAGTGCCGAAAGATGAGGATCTAAGCACCCAGGTGATTGAGATCAGTTCCAATGGCCAATTTCCTGAAGCAAGGGTCCGCCAGATTTGGAGCCAATGTCAATACTTAGAGGCAAATACTTGTGTATTGAACCAGGCAAGAGGGGAAGTTTCACCCGGATATCAGGCTTGGTACAAAGGGGAAATGTCGTCTGGAAGGCCGGCTAAGAGACCTCACCTTCAAGAATTTGCCAGGTCCTCATAAGAGCATTGGGACTGGTTGGCCAAAGAGCAGGAATATCTTGCCGAAATAGGCAAACTGAAACAATAGATTCAGGATCTGAAGTTTGAAAGCAAGGTGCAGTTTGCTGCCAACAAGGGAGAAAAGAACAGATTAACCAGAGAAAGCGAGATCCTCAAAGCTCAGATCCGGAAGATGAAAAGGGATGCCGACAACCAACTGAGAAGCTGGGCTGATAAAAGGTTGATAGCAGGGTTAAGGAATCAGGTCGCTGAAGGCCAGAAAGATTTGGAAAGATCCAAGGCTAGCATAGCAAGATTACGGACCAGATGGGAAAAAGGTACAATGGCCCGGAGGCAGCGTCTGCAACAAGTCATAAGGGATTATGAAATGAGCATCGGGATATTAAGGAAAACGAACTCCACTCTTCAGAAGCGGATCTTCAAACAAGCACGAGATGCCCAAGCGGACAGAAGACGCTGTTACGATGCAATGACCAGAATGGAAAGGCAAATGGAGAAGTTCCAGGATCGACTCGCCGACAATGCTCAAGCACTGGGATTAAAAAACCGGCGCATAGAGCAATTGTTCGTTGAAAGGGAAAACATTCGAGGAAGGATTGATGAGATTGGGCACTACATCTACATGAGATGGCTAGCATGTGAGAAAATACCTCGAAAAACCCTCCTTGCTTCCATCATGGGCTACGTCCACCGGATCATGAATGAGTTGAAGAGCTTGCAGAGAGGCCTTACACCAAAGGCTGCGGAAAGGCCGAATGATGCCTCGCGAGCCCTTAAATTGGACTTGTAGCCCCTAGTTCGAGTCTTGTTTAATTGACTTTGTTGTCTTCCCATATGTTGCTTTCTTTTCTTTCGTCGAGTCAGGTTAAGAACTTTGGAATCTGTACTATTGTTGTTCTTGGTTTGAGATAAGTAATTTGTAATAGCAAATTTTGATGATGAATTAAATGATTCCAAAAGCATTTTTGTGTGTCTTTACTTTGTGGCAGAACTATGCCCGGTCTGATTCACGCGGGGACGTGATACGTAGGCAATCCACATAAGATTCGACCGCCGTTAAAAAGAAAGGAAAAAAAAGAAGAAAAAATAAAATAAAATAAAATACAGGGGTTCCCAAAGTACTTTAAAGGGGCAAATAAGCAAACCGGGAGGACGCATGTGTTTGAAGCAAAGCATGTTAGAAATGGTTTACTGCCTAGGAGCATTGCATCCACAATGTGCTGTTATCAAATCTGTTAAACGCTAACACTAACAAGTTTGTTTTCCACAAATCTCAGATAGTTAGTTTGTTAAAGCGTACTGGCACCGTACCATTATCAAACAAGATCAAAAGGGCCCATACCAGAAAGCATGACTGGTTCAGACAATAGTGTTGAGTCAGAAAAGACGGCAAATCAGATGCTAAAGGAAGCCATGGAAAAAATGGAAAAGATGAGGCTAGAAATGAATGAAATGCAGATAGCCTTAGATAGAGCCCATAAAGGGCAAGAACTACCTGTTACTCCTACTCTCCAACCAGGACACACATCAGAATATCCTTTTCCCGGTCATTCAACGAGTTTCCCGAGCCATCACTACTATCAGGGAAGAGAGGCCTATGATTCCCAAGCTCCACCACCCAGTCAAAACCCTCATCCACCAAATGTTCCCGTCTTTGGGGCGCCTCACCCAGCCCCATTGCATAGATCATCCAGTGAGCCGCTGTTTCAGGCTCACGACACATAATATTACCCCTCTGAACTCACATTCAAAGCACCCAAGCCACATGCCTATAATCCCCATTTTGAGGTACCGACAGAGATTGAAAAGCCGGTTAAGGCCCCGGAACAAGATGAGGTAATGAGGAAGTTCAAAATCCTGGAGCAATCCTTCAGGAACCTGCACGTATTGGGCAACCAGGTCAGCGTGGCCTACAAGGATCTATGCCCTTTCCCGGATGTCCAACTCCCGGCTGGGTTCAAGATGCCTAAGTTTGATTTATATGAAGGGCACGGTGATCCCATGGCGCATTTGCTGGGTTTTTGTAGCAAAATGAGGGGAGCAGGGGGAAAAGATGAGCTACTGATAGCTTACTTTGGCCAGAGTTTGAGCGGGTCGGCACTGGAGTGGTATACAAGACAAGATCCGAGCAGGTGGTACACCTGGTATGACTTGGCACAGGCTTTCGCAGGACACTTCCAATACAACCTTGAGATAGTCCCAGACCGTCTCACATTGCTAAAGCTTGAGAAGAAACCTGGAGAGAGCTTCAGGGAATTTGGGTTCCGATGGAGAGAACATGCAGCCCGAGTTGATCCTCCAATGAGAGAGGGAGAAATGGTAGATTACTTTCTACAAACTCTAGAGCCGACTTACTTCGGTCATTTAGTGACGTCAGTGGGCAAATCCTTCAATGAAGTGGTGAAAATGGGAGGTGTGATAGAAGAGGGACTTAAGTCCAATAAGATCCTGAGTTACTCGGCGATTAAGGTGACGACTCAGGCCATTCAGAGTGGCACGGGAGGTGCGCTCGGAAAGAAAAGGAGAGAGGAGGTCACGACGATAGAGGCAGGAAATTGGTCCAGATATAAAGGTCCTTCCCCTCATTACCAACCTAGACCCCATCATCTAAACTACCAACACAATCCATACAACCCTCCACAACCCTACTACCCGCCACAAGAACAATATTTTTCCGTACATCACGCCCAAACTTACACCCAGCCTCCGACTCGTCCGCAATGATGTGTACCGGATCCCCAACATACATATCCACCTCCACAAAACACACATTCACCTTCACAAAACATATATCCGCCACCGAGGACCTACAGGAATCTTTCAGGACCGAGCTTCCGCGGAAATCAGGCTTTTAGGAATGAAAGGATGCAGAAGCCAAGAACATTCACTCCGTTGGGAGAAACCTATACTACTTTGTTTCACAAGTTGAAGCAGATAGGCCTACTAAGTCCTGTTGAAACCAAATTGCCAAATCCCCTCCCCGGAAATCTGAACCATTCAGTGAGTTGCGAATATTGTTCGGGTGCTCCCGGGCATGATACTGAGAAATGTTGGAAGTTGAAGACTGCCATACAAGATCTTATTGACACAAATAGGATCGAGGTTCAGGCACCAGAGGCACCCAATATCAATGAAAATCCATTACCGGTGCACCATGAAGCTCACATGATCGAAATAGTGCACGAGGGAGGGAAACCAAAAACACCCTCACAAATGATAATGATGATTCGTGCCAGTACTAATGAAGAGTCGACCAGTGGAAAGGCAGTGGTACAGTCGGGAGAGGTATATGAAAAGCCCTTTGTGATAGCAGGGAAAAGGTCATCTATTACTGCGAAGAGGCCAGAGTCAGTCAGAGCAGTGTTGCAGGGAGTAGCAAACAAACCAAGGTTGGTATTAAAAAGGGTCCATGTAGGACCAGTTGTTATCAAGCCAGTTATACAGTTGCCGATGACAAGTGAGAAGGCTGTGCCGCGGAACTACAGTCAAGTGACGGTGACGTATAAGGGGAAGGAGGTTGTGGAAGACGTATGCGAAGCACAAGGGTTAACTCGATCGGGAAGGTGTTTTGCTCCCGCAAAGTTGAGAAGGGTCAATCCTAAAACAATAAAGAAACCTGTAACAGAGGAAGAAGCAGAGGAATTTCTGAAGAAGATGAAGGCACAAGATTACTCAATTATAGAGCAATTGAGAAAGATCCCAGCCCAGATTTCGTTGCTATCCTTGTTAATCCATTCAAACGATCATTGTCAGGCCTTAATGAAGATTCTGAACGAGGCCTATGTCCCAGACAAGCTCTCAGTGAACCATTTGGAGAGAGTAGCACACAAGATCTTTGAAGCAAACCGAGTGACATTCTCTGACAATGAGTTACCAGTAGAGGGTACTGAACATAACAGAGCACTTTATCTGACGGTAAAGTGCGAAGAATCGGTGGTCACTCGAGCATTAATTGATAACGGGTCAAGTGCCAATATCTGTCCTTTGGCCACTCTCAACAAGCTAAAGGTTGCTGATGACAGGATCCACCAGAACAGTGTCTGCGTCCGAGGTTTTGATGGGGGCGGCATTAACACAGTAGGTGATATCGTACTGGAACTAACCATTGACCCAGTCGAGTTCACCATGGAATTTCAAGTAATAGATATGGCAGTGTCGTACAATCTTTTGTTGGGATGACCATGGATCCATGCAGCTAAGGCAGTACCTTCTACGCTACATCAAGTGGTCAAATTTGAATGGGATAGACAAGAGATTGTGGTACACGGGGATGACGGCACACACGCCGCCAGTGATACTATTGTGCCCTTCATAGAAACCGATGATGATAAGGGCCCATGGGTTTATCAGGTTTTTGATGCAGTCTCGGTGGACAAAATTCCTGAGGGCGAGGGCCTTCCACTTCCCAGAATCACAGCCGCAACCGTCATGATAGCGTCACAAATGTTGAATAGCGGGTTTGTACCAGGGAAAAGTCTGGGGGTTGATCTGCAGGGAATGATCCAGCCAGTCTCTTTGCCCAAGAACCTGGAAACCTTTGGGCTGGGATTCAAGCCTACCGCAGCGGATGTGAAGCGAGCCCGCAAATTGAAGAAAAGAGTTTGGGTCCTTCTTAAACCAGTCCCACACCTGTCCAGGTCATTTGTCAAAGCAGGATGCAGAAAGTTGCCAGTCTCGGAAGTTCTTGGACCTTTGATGGGGCCAAACGGAGATTTGAATGAAAGCTTTGGAAGAGTGTTTGCCGACGTCAACATGATAGAAGCTGGAGAGGGTTCTAGTAAGGCAGACATACAGTTTGTGGGTCCCAAGGTCAAGGTCAACAATTGGATGGCTACTCCTCTTCCTACTTGGAGGGAGTCTTGGTAGTTGACTCTGATTTTCCTTTTCTGTTTTCTGGATTATTCCAGGGTTGTAATTCAGATTTCTTTTTATTATGTCGAATACAGTGTGAAACCTTGTTATCCGGTAATTCAATAAAACGAAGAGTTTCTTTTTTATTTCTTATCTTTTTTATTTTTTATTTTAATTTTGCTTCTTTCGTTTCTTTCTCTGAACAGTTCTTTTCATACTAATTCTAATTACATGGCATGCACAACGGATCTTCAACCTAGTTTAAAAGATCAATCCGATTCCGAGCTAAAAGAGGTCGATTATGATAATAAATCAGAAAACAATGAGGATGAAGCATTCGAGGAGATAAACAGGGAGTTGGGCCAATTTGAAGAAAAATACAAACCCAACTTAAATGACACAGAATCCATCAATTTAGGGGATGCCGGCGATATCAGAGAAACTAAAATAAGCATCCATATTGCACCAAATATCAGGGAGGAATTGATCAAAACACTTATTGAGTTCAAAGATGTTTTTGCATGGTCGTATGATGACATGCCGGGGTTAAGCACAGATTTAGTGGTTCATAAATTGCCCACTAACCCGGCTGCCCTCACGTCAAGCAAAAATTGAGGAAGTTCAAAATAGATATGAGCATGAATATTAAAGAAGAAGTAACCAAGCAGTTACAAGCAAAGGTTATTCGTGTCACTCGATATCCTGATTGGTTGGCTAATGTGGTGCCGGTACCAAAGAAAGATGGAAAGATCAGGGTGTGCGTCGACTACCGCAATCTGAACAGGGAAAGCCCTAAAGACAACTTTCTTTTACCCAACATCCATATCTTGATCGACAATTGTGCCAGGCGTGAGATCGGATCTTTTATGGATTGCTATGCTGGGTATCATCAGATTCTGATGGATGAGGAAGATGCGGAAAAGATAGCCTTCATTACGCCGTGGGGAACTTATTGCTACCGGGTAATGTCATTTGGTTTGAAGAATGATGGGGCAACGTACATGAGAGCAATGACCACTGTGTTTCATGACATGATACACAAAGAAATTGAAGTATACGTAGACGATGTAATCATAAAGTCCAAGCATCAGGAAGACCACATAGAAGACCTAAGGAAGTTCTTTCAAAGACTTCGAAGGTATGATATTAAGCTCAACCCGGCCAAATGCGCATTTGGTGTTCCATCTGGGAAGCTTTTGGGATTCATTGTCAGTCGGCGAGGTATTGAATTGGATCCATCAAAAATCAAATCTATCCAAGAGTTGCCACCGCCGAAGAACAAGACAGAAGTAATGAGTCTATTGGGAAGGTTGAATTACATCAGCAGATTTATTGCTCAACTCACAGCAACCTGTGAACCCATTTTTCAGCTGTTGAAGAAGGATGCTGCAATAGGATGGACGGCGGAATGCCAGGTGGCATTCGACCAGATCAAAGAATATTTATCAAATCCACCTGTATTGGTTCCCCCTGAGCTGGGAAGACCGTTAATTCTTTATCTGACGGTCTTGGAGAATTCCTTTGGTTGCGTGTTGGGGCAACACGACATTACAGGAAAAAAAGAGCAAGCCATCTATTATCTCAGCAAGAAGTTTACAGTATATGAGGTTAAGTAAACTCAACTCGAGAAGACATGTTGCGCCCTAACCTGGGTGGTGCAGAAGTTGAAACATTATTTATCCTCATATACTACTTATCTCATTTCCCGTTTGGATCCGTTAAAGTATATTTTCCAAAAACCTATGCCCACAGGAAGGTTAGAAAAATGGCAAATATTAATCACGGAGTTCGATATCGTCTATGTGACGAGGACAACCATGAAGGCCCAAGCGTTGGCAGATCACTTGGCTGAGAATCCTGTTGACGAGGAATACGAGCCGTTGAGGACGTATTTTCCCGACGAGGAAGTAATACAGATAGATGAGTTGGAGTTACCTGAGGAACCCGGTTGGAAGCTTTTATTTGATGGAGCCGCAAATGCGAAGGGAGTTGGAATAGGAGCAGTGTTTATTTCCGAAACAGGACATCATTACCCTGTTACAGCTCAACTGCGTTTCTATTGTACTAACAACATGGCTGAGTATGAGGCATGCATTTTGGGTTTGCGGTTAGCGGCATACATGGATGTCCAGGACGTCTTGGTCTTGGGAGACTCGGACCTCCTGGTGCATCAAATTCAGGGTGAATGGGAAACACGGGATTTGAAGCTCATACCATATTGACAATGTTTGCACGATCTGAGCAAGCGATTTCGATAAGTAGAGTTCAAAAACATCCCGAGAGTTCACAATGAGGTTGCCGATGCATTGGCCACTTTAGCATCAATGTTGCACCACCCAGACAAAATTCATGTTGACCCATTGCACATCCAGGTTCACGATCAGCATGCCTACTGCAACATGATAGAGGAAGAAGTAGATGGCAAGCCATGGTTTTATGACGTCAAATAGTATCTCAGGATGGGGATATACCCGGAGCAGGCCACCGGAGATCAAAAAGAGCCATTCGGCGATTGTCAAGTAGTTTCTTCCTCAGTGGAGGAGTGTTATACAAGAGAACCCCGGATTTGGGATTGCTGAGATGTATAGATGCCAGTCAAGCCACGACGGTTATGACAGAGGTACATGCTGGAGTTTGTGGGCCCCATATGAGCGGATATGTATTGGCGAAAAAGATTTTTTGAGCAGGGTATTATTGGCTCACCATGGAGCATGATTGTATCAATTTCGTGCGGAAATGCCATCAGTGTCAGATACACGGCGATCTGATTCATTCTCAACCAACGGAATTGCACACAATGTCAACACCGTGGCCATTTGTGGCATGGGGGATGGACGTCATTGGGCCTATTGAGCCGGCAGCTTCGAACGGTCACATGTTCATTATGGTGGCCATCGATTATTTTACTAAATGGGTTGAAGCCAAAACTTTCAAGTCAGTAACCAAGAAGGCAGTGGTGATTTTGTCCATTCCCATATCATCTGTAGATTTGGGATCCTGAAAGTGATAATCACGGACAATGGTGCTAATCTTAACAGCAGTTTGATGAGAGAAGTATGCGAACAGTTTAAGATTACACACCGTAATTCCACACCATATCGTCCCAAGGCAAATGGAGCTATTGAAGCGGCCAACAAGAACATCAAGAAGATACTGAGGAAGATGGTAGAAGGATCCATGCAATGGCATGAAAAATTACCATTCGCATTGTTGGGTTATCGCACTACCGTCCGGACTTCAGTAGGTGCAACCCCTTATTTGTTCGAGAAGTGCCAAGTTCATGCACGTGGAAGTCGGGAGCGACACTCTAATACCCAGAAGAGAAGAGGATCATAAACTGGAAATGAATTGATATCCGGGAGAATCCCCAACAAAGAGCGTTGTATCGACACGCTCCAATCCCCAGCTGAAAAATAAAATAAAATGAGAGTCTTATTGGTGAAAACCTTCACAGGCACCATGAGGCGACGGGAGTTGAGAGAAATGAGAGAGTCTTATTAGTGAAAACCCCTCGAAGGGCACTATGAGGCGATAAGGCAAGATTGGCGAAAAGGGTCCGCCTTTGGAAAAAGTCGAATATTCATTTATCCCCGGCGAGATGAGGCCATCCGAAAGATCGATTGATACAAATAGACTGTGTTGATCGATCCGGAATGCACGACATGATCGTTGGGATTGGTTATATCATTCAGATAAGTTCTTTTCTTTTCTTTTTTCCCAGCGTTTGTTCAGAAAGACTTCTTTTTCTATCTTTAAAATTATCACTCTTTCATTTTTTGGATTTTATCTCCCCCCAACAGCTTATTTTTTTTTGAAAAGGGATTTTCAGAGTTTACTACCAATTGCCAAAATGGTCCAAGGCGAAATACGAAAAAGGACAAGCCAAAGGTAAGGCGACAAAATGAAAAGAAGTTTGTCGCAGGACCAAATGATGAAGGGGTCTAGATCCTAAGAGGCCTAAATTTCCAAGGGAAGTTATGAATCAAATTCTAAGATGACCCGCAGCCATCCGACAGATTCTCGATTAAGCTCCACAATGGTCGGACGACACGGAGTAGGGAAGGAAGAGAAACGACAATCATCCCCAGCGGGAATATCAGCCCCAACAATCAATATTCTCCCCAGCAAGTTTTACAGCAATGCAAGGAAAAGAAAAGGGAAAAAACCATACTCAGTAGAAGTGGCACGACCACTCGTCCCATGTTAAACTAAAAAATTTTTCTTTGATTTGAAACAAGGAAAAGAAATATTATTGACCGCAGGAAGACAGAGTCACAAAGCAGATTGTCAAACTGGGGCAGAAAATTTTCTCTCATTACGAAAATTTTCTCTCTTAAAGAGGTTGTCGAAGTCAGGAGCCCGCCTGGAGAACGAAGGCTAAATTATTTTTAGAAAAGTTGTTGAAGTCAGGAGCCCGCCTGGAGAACGGAGGCTGAAGTATTTTAAGAAAGTTGTTGAAGTCAGGAGCCCGCCTGGAGAACGAAGGCTGAATTATTTTGAGAAAGTTGTTGAAGTCAGGAGCCCGCCTGAAGAATGGAGGAGTTAGAATATAAGAAGTTGTCAAAGTCAGGAGCCCGCCTGGAGAACGGAGGCTAAATTATTTTTAGAAAAGTTGTTGAAGTCAGGAGCCCTCCTGGAGAACGGAGGCTAAATTATTTTGAGAAAGGTTGTTGAAGTTAGAAGCCCGCTTGGAGAATGGAGGTGATAAATTCTTGAAAAAAAGTTGTTAAAGTCAGGAGCCCGCCTGGAGGTGATAAAATTTAAGAAGTTGAAGAAGTCAGGAGCCCGCCTGTAGAACGGAGGTTGTTATGTGTTGAAGAATGAAGAAGTCAGGAGCCTGGAGAACGGAGGCTAAATTATTTTGAGAAAAGTTGTTGAAGTCAGGAGACGGCCTGGAGAATGGAGGGTTAATTGTTTTAAGAAGTTGAAGAAATCAGGAGCCCGCCTGGAGAATGGAGGTGATAAATTCAAAAAAAAAAGAGTTGTTGAATTCAGGAGCCCGCCTGGAGAATGGAGGTGATGAAAAATTTAAGAAGTTGAAGAAGTCAGGAGCCCGTCTGGAGAATGGAGGTGATAAAATTTAAGAAGTTGAAGAAGTCAGGAGCCCGCCTAGAGAATGGTGGCTGATTTATTTAAGAAGTTGTCGAAGTCAGGAGCCCGCCTGGAGAACGGAGGCTGAATTATTTTGAGAAAGTTGTTGAAGTCAGGAGCCCGCCTGGAGAACGGAGGCTGAATTATTTTGAGAAAGTTGTTGAAGTCAGGAGCCCGCCTGAAGAATGGAGGAGTTAGAATATAAGAAGTTGTCGAAGTCAGGAGCCCGCTTGGAGAACAGAGGCTAAATTATTTTTAGAAAAGTTGTTGAAGTCAGGAGCCCGCCTGGAGAATGGAGGCTAAATTATTTTGAGAAAGGTTGTTGAAGTCAGGAGCCCGCCTGGAGAATGGAAGTGATAAATTCTTGAAAAAAAGTTGTTGAAGTTAGGAGCCCGCCTGGAGAATGGAGGTGATAAAATTTAAGAAGTTGAAGAAGTCAGGAGCACGCCTGGAGAATGGAGGCTGATTTATTTAAGAAGTTGTCGAAGTCAGGAGCCCGCCTGTAGAACGGAGGTTGTTAAATTCAAGATGAAGAAGTCAGGAGCCCGCCTGTAGAACGGAGGTTGTTATGTGTTGAAGAATGAAGAAGTCAGGAGCCCGCCTGGAGAACGGAGGCTAAATTATTTTGAGAAAAGTTGTTGATGTCAGGAGCCCGCCTGGAGAATGGAGGCTGAATTATTTTAAGAAGTTGAAGAAGTCAGGAGCCCGCCTGGAGAATGGAGGTGATAAATTCAAAAACAAAAAAGTTGTTGAAGTCAGGAGCCCGCCTGGAGAATGGAGGTGATGAAAAATTTAAGAAGTTGAAGAAGTCAGGAGCCCGCCTGGAGAATGGAGGTGATAAAATTTAAGAAGTTGAAGAAGTCAGGAGCCCGCCTGGAGAATGGAGGCTGATTTATTTAAGAAGTTGTCGAAGTCAGGAGCCCGCTTGGAGAACGAAGGCTAAATTATTTTTAGGAAAGTTGTTGAAGTGAGGAGCCCGCCTGGAGAATGGAGGCTGAATTATTTTGAGAAAGTTGATGAAGTCAGGAGACCACCTGTAGAACGAAGGTTGTTATATGTTGAAGATTGATGAAGTCAGGAGCCCGCCTGTAGAACTGAGGTTGTTATGTGTTGAAGAATGAAGAAGTCAGGAGCCCGCCTGTAGAACAGAGGAATATCTTTCAAGATCAAGCAGTAACCCACCGGAAGGCAGAAGGTTACAACAAAAATCCCCAGCAGAATGAAGAAAACCGCATCCTCAGCGGACAGAACAAAATGCTGGATACTGGTATTCGGAAAAGCAAAAGGCCAGTGTCATCACCAGCAATTGTGAGAAAAGAGAAGCACCGGAAGAAACACCAGCCGACAAGAAAACAAGACAGCAAGAACAAGTTTGAAGATAGATAAGATCTTGTGATCCGTAGTCTAGTCTAGCATCTTGTTTTCTTTTTAGCACGGTGTAACAAGGAGACCGGTAGAGCAGTAGTAACAGCATACAACAACAATAACAACAAACATTACAGTCACATGGTAGTCCCAGCTACCGAAACTTCCCGAACTACATTAACCTGATTCCCTTTTAGCCAGGGATATGTAGGAGACCTTTGAAGCAAAGGTTTGGTTAAATCTTTTTTCAAAAAATGCTTCACACGGAATACTCCAACAGGGCAAAAATCACTCGTATCCGCTCACTTTATCTTTGCACGAAAGCTCTTTGTGCTTTCGGACAAAGAGGGGCAGCTGTGAGTACGTGATTTTTGCTTCACGGAAATTACTCCAAAAGAAATCAAAAAATAAAACAAAATCCATATGTGTACGATTTTTAGAATTTACGTGACATTTTGGTAATTATTTGGTTCGTAAATGCTTGCCGTTGTTGTGTATGATATATATATATATATATATATATATATATATATATATATATATATATATATATGTATATATAAATACATGTTGCATGCGCATTCAAAATTTAATTGTGCATTGTGGAGTCAATTAAACCATGTTTTATTTTAAAAGAAAGAAAATCACAAAAATATGCATTTTTGTTGTGTTTTGTCATTTATGTGTGCCGTGGTGTAATTTTATTTTTAATTAAATGTTTGACCTTGTGTGTTAATTGTTGTTAAGGTTTAACATTGTTGTAGGCTAATTTTGGTTTTACAAAATTATTTTAGAATTTTGTTGATTGTTAATTAAAGTAGAAAAAAAAGAGTTGAAAATAGTAAAGAATACTCGGTTTGGGCCAAAAAATTGAAATAAAAATAGGCCCAAACGAGCTGGCCCAATGTATTAAAACTGGTCCGTCTCCTCAGAGGTGCCCGAACGACACCGTTTCTGTCCCAGTTGAGCAGGGTCGTTGATCTCAAATGGATCAATGGCCGAGATCACATCCTTCATACCCGTTGACCTGACCCGATCCATTCCCATACCCGGTCTCACCCACCACTACTCCAAACGACGTCGTCCCCCTTCAGTGAATAGATCCTGGCCATCGATCTCACCTGATCCAACGGCCAGGATCTAACCCCCCTAAGTCGTATATAAGCCCAACCATGTTACCCCGCCCCCTATCCAAACACCCCCTATTTCATCGTCTCTCTCAGAGACGATCCCAAACACCCCCCAAAACCTTAGCAGCCGCCATAGCTCCCCTTCAACGTAAACCCGGCGGCAACAACGCCATCGGTCACCATAGCTACACCACTGAACCTACAAACCACCCTGAACATGAATCCCTGGTCACTTAACTTTGAATCATCTCCAGGGTTCTCGAATCTTCGATCAAAGATTCGAGCCAAAACCCTAAATCACCTAATGAGTCCCAAATTCACACCAGCCACTCCCCTGACATCCCTCATACCCTAATCAACGCTGGTTTCGTTCGAATATAGGTAGAACTCTTCGAACCACAAATATGGGCTCAAGAACCCTAAAAAATCGAATCCATAGGGGTCTGTCCAAATCAACAAAAGCTCGGGGTCTAATAGGCTTTTACCGAGGTGTTCTCAGGTGAGAACACTTCGATTAAAGTCCATTCGACCCCAAAAATGGTCGATTCCAAGTTCGAGCCTGGGTCATTTTTGATGCTTAAGCTTCCGAGGTAATTTTCTTTTCTTTCTCTTCTATTCAGTGTTAAGTGTATGTTATGATATATCTATTCGCTTTGACTAATGTCGTCGAGTAGTTAAGTTTCGTAAGCTCCCTGCTAAGTGTCCCGAAAATTGAAATAATTTGGTGGCCTATTTAGTCTATGTTGTTTGTCGATTGGTTGTTACATGTAATAGGTCGTATATTCGATTTGAGTAACGTCGTCGAATAATTAAGATTCATAAGTTCCATGTTTTGTCCGAAAACACATGAATCACTTGTGTGTTCTGTTTTAGCCTGCTTTTGTTGTCGACTGATTAGTATACATTGTAACTCGCAAACCGATTCGATACATATTGTCGTTTGTTTTTTACAGTCTTGAAAGGCAACAACTTGATTCATACTGTCTGATTCTGATTAAATAGCTGTCTAAATCTAGTGGTAAACGAATTATAGGTTGTAGTTTGTTAGTTGGTGAGGTTTGAATTAGGATTAAAATGGTTATAGCTGACAGACTCAACGATGTGAAGGGGGTGGGGTAAGGCAGTAATAATCAGTGGCTTTAGGGTTAATTTGGGGTGTCAAAGACTGACAAATGCTTAGGATTAGTGGACTGTCAGTTGGTTAATGAAAAATACTATTAATCTAGTATTAGTGGGGTGCACAACACAAGAACATGGGTTTAAAATAAATAATCTAATAAAGCCCATGACTCTTGAATGAATCAATATGGCAATCATGCTATAGTGGGGAACCAAATAACTTGCATCAAGAAGACACTTAGGCATGGGAAACTAAGGGGTATGGGCAGGAAAAGGCTGAAGGAATCAAGGCAGCCTGGGGGCCTGCCATTTCTGCCTATAAATAGGCTCATTTAGAACAAGAAAGGGGATGGTTTTTCAACTTTGAGAGGTCAGTTTAGTTTTTGAGAGCATAGGCTGGCAATTGAGAGAGAAAAGCTGATAGTCTTAAAAGGCAAAAAGGGGGGGGGGGGCTGGTCAGTTGTTTTGGTTTGATATAGTTGGGTTTTTCAAGCTGTTTTGCTAAGTCTGATTGTTTGATGGTCAAGCTATTTTCTGTCAAGTCTGTTATCCAGTTGGGTTGCTACCATTTCAGTGGGGTATTCTAGTTTCTCTGCTGGAATACTACTGTATTCTGGGTTTCTGTATGCTGCTGGGCTGCTTCTGGTTTTTATTGCTATTAAAGTTGTTATTGATTGTTCGTTGAGCTACTGTTATTGTGGAACTGCTGTTGCTGTTTTGTTACTGCTGTGTTACTGCTGTCCGTTTGTTTGTTGCTGTTGTTATTTCTGCCTTACTGCTGCCCAGCTGCTGTTGCTGATATTCTTCCTCTTCTTGTTCTTGTTTCCAATCTCAGGTACATAACTGATACACTGTCAATGTAGGCTGAAAATTGAAACCTGAGTATAGAAATGAAGAGTTGAATTGCCTCTTTCGAATTTGCTTTAGTTGTATATTGAATGTTGAGCTGCGTATAATAGTTCATGTATTCCATTAGAATCATGTCTGGGTTTGTTTGGATTTTGTTTCAATGGGTAATTGTCTGGCCATAGCTTTTAATATAATTAGAGTTTGTTTGACTCAACATTTGGTCTAAAAGGCAAAAAATCCGAAATAATGTAGATCTCATGTTGATATCAATTTCAAGTTGAAAGTATGTCACCATAGCTTTAGTATTGCAATAGTTAGTTGACAAAGTCATTAACGGTTTGCTTCGGGTGTCATATAATCAGATAGGAACATAGTATGAATTCACGCCCTTAAATTTATATAATCCATAGGCTTGACGTACTTGTGGCGCGATTCAAGAAATGTAGAAAGGATAAGAACCTTAACCCAATAGGTTATTCAAGTTAACAAGCAAGTTAAGTAACTTTCGTAACTATTAGTAATTAAGGTTGGCTTAGCTTCAAGTAGTTGAGAATAATTAGCCCCAACAGTTCATTTCGTCTAACAATGTGGGTTCAAATTAGTTATAAGATACTTTGTCCCCTTTTGAATGCGTATTGCCTGTCAATTCCGTGTTTGGTTATAATTTCAGCCTCAGTAGTATCGGCTTATAGAATGAGGCATGAAACAACTTCCTTTCGCGCAAAGTTTGATTGCAATTTTCTGGCTCCGTTTGCTTGAATCCGTGAAATAAATGATGGTCTTTTCCAGCATGTAAATAAAGTAGGACCTTTTCTTCTTCCATTTAGAGACGGACAAAAAAAAAATATATATAGCTGCTTTAGGATATCCTTGTAAAATAAAAATGAGATAGCCTCGCCAAATAAAACGCACAGATTGCGGGGCCCTCATAAAAATGTATGTTTGAATTAGAATTCGGGACAGGTCGTCTAGCGAATTTTACGGCCTTCCCCAAAGTAACAATACGCTAGTCGCTTTAGGTGCGTATTTAATAATGCACCTCCCTAAACTCGAGTGCGCATTTATGTGACTCAAATCCAAATCTCAACGACGTTGAAATACGTCTTTAATTATGGGTGCATTGATTGTGACATGGTTCGAGATGCGTGTCCATGACGTTGCAAATTCCTTTAAAAAAATAAAAATGAGATGAGCCTCGCCGAATAAAAATACAAAATTGTGGGGCCCTCAGTAAATATTTGCTTTAAAATTGCTTAGACTTCGGGATGGATCGTTTAGCAAAATTCCACGGCCCTACCCAAAGTAAATGATACGGTAGTCACTTTAGGAGCGCCTTTAATAATTTAATTTTCTTAAACTCGGGTGCACATTTATGTGACCCAAATCCAAATCTCAACGGAGTCAAAGTGTGTCGGCGACCATGGGCACATTGATTGTGACGCGGTTCGAGATACATTTTTACAACGTTGCAATTCCCTGTAAAAAATAATAATAATTATTATGAAAGCGGTAAAAAGTTAAAATTTGCACATAAGTCCATATTTGTATAAAATCAGATAATCAAGCCGAATATGACAGTTGAGCGACCGTGCTAGAACCACGGAACTCGGGAATGCCTAACACCTTCTCCCAGGTTAACAGAATTCCTTATCCGGATTTCTGGTACGTAGACTGTAATACAGAGTCATTCTTTTCCTCGATTCGGGATTAAATTGGTGACTTGGGACACCCTAAAATCTCCCAAGTGGTGACTCTGAAATAAACAAACAAATCTCGTTTCGATTGTCCTTTAATTGGAAAAAACTCCTTCACCCCTCGCGGGGGCGGAAAAAGGAGGTGTGACTGCTCTGGCGACTCCGCTGGGGAGGATGTGACCCGGAACCACCAGTTCAGGGTTAGAAATTCGAGCTTGATAAATTGTTGTATTTTGGCCTTATTATTTGATATTCTCATATGATATGTGCTTAATATGCAAAATGATGCTTTTTACCGCTTTGATATTATCTGAACTGTATATAAATTGTGCTGAAACCCTTCTCTTCTTACCTCCGGAGATGTGCTTACTGGTTAAGACTCTCTATTCTGTTAGTGTCCTACCCTAAATAAAAGAGTCTCGGAAAGTTTCTAAGCCGGCTGGCCTTTTGGTTCCCGGAAAGGAGCTCCTTCCTCAACTCGAGTTGTCCGCTCGGGTGCACTGTCTAGAACAAAGACCCAGGTTTTGAACATAGAATAACGTGACTTCATGCCGGATCCATACTAGGAACGCTTATTTGCATCATGCTGCATTTGACTTAGGGAACTCAACACAGGGGTTGGGTTCGTCTAAGACTAGCAACCTGAAATGGAAAAAGACCATCCTGTAGCATCCTATATGTTGTGCGCATTTATTTGCTTCAGATCTGCATGTTGACCGGCTTCTGAAATCAAAAATTTCTGAAAAATGAAGAAGAGAAAAATAGTAGTGTAGGGAGATAACTACTTTTTAGAAAAATAAAACCAATATCTGAGTAGTATGAAAACCCTGCCAAAATTTTGAAAAAGAATGAAAATGTTTTTTTAGTTTGAAAAAAAAAACCTTGTTTATAAGTTTAGTTTATGTTGGGCGAACTACGCCAGTTTGATTCTCATAGGATGTGAGATACGTAGGCAACCCTCGTCGGGTCCAACCTCCCATTTTTGTAAAAAATTAATAAATAATAAAAATGTCAAAAGTTTTATTTTTCTGTCATAGAGTCGGGTGATGCCGTTTATATCAAAAATAGCCAAATGTTCCCAAAAGGAACTCCGGAAGGCTGCCTTTGTATAAACGGCCACTTCTTATTATTTATTTTTGGTTAAACCACACAACCTTAAAATCTTCGTCCCTGAAGTGCTGAGAGGTCGTGTTCAGAAATTCTTTTTAGGAAAAATGATCATATGTTTTTTTTGTCAAATAAATTTCGTTTGTTTAAATCTTATTAATAAATGTACAGAATGAGCACGACTCAAAATGAACCCTTTTCAATCATGAATAAAATTCCCCTCCAATCGCGGCTATGGTGGAATGATTTAGGTAAAGAAGGGCATGACGAAATCAAGAAACATGTGAAAGGTCTCACGAGTTTGTTGGATATCAGGCCGCGGGGAGATATTATAAGGTTACTGGTCTCTCACTGGGACCCTGCGCACAATGTCTTCCACTTCTCGGACTTTGAACTTACCCCAACTTTAGAGGAAATAGTGGGATACATCGGCAGCGCTGAGGTTCCATTGAGGCATAAATACCTGGTTGCTCCAAGAGCCGTGGCGGTACACCGGTTTTTGGACTCATTAAAGATAGTCAGAACAATTCATAACCCTGACTTGGCAAAAGGTTTTTGCACTATGAGTTTCATATACCAAAGATATGGTCACATTGGAGGATTCGACAAGCCAGAAAACAAGTTGTGCAGCAAAAGTAACCGTCGAAAGTGGGATGAACATAGACGGGTTGCTTTCATGATAACTTTCTTAGGGCTCTTAGTGTTCCTAAGAAAAGACGGGAATATCGACATAAAGATAGCTGGGGTCGTCAGTACTTTGCTTACGCAGAAAGATAGCACGCTGGCGCCCATGATTGTATCTGATATGTTCCGAGCTCTCACGGCCTGCAAAGCCGGATGAAACTTTTTCGAAGGTTGTAACTTGTTGTTGCAAATGTGGATGACTGAACACCTATGTCACCGAGCCCAATTTCTGAGCAATGGATCTTCTGAAAAGACCTGCATAGAGGAGTTCTAAACCAGAATTAATGAGGCCCACCTACCTGAAGGAGTCTTGGCATGGACCTCATATTTCCGGACCCTCAACGCCAGTCAAATACAGTGGACACTGGGGTGGTTACCGATTGATGAAGTCATATACATGCCAGCAGCCAGGCCCCATTTTCTCTTGATGGGACTTAAGAGCATTCAACCTTATGCGCTGTATCGGGTTTTAAGGCAACTCGGGAGTTGTCAGATAGTGCCGAAAGATGAGGATCTAAGCACCCAGGTGATTGAGATCAGTTCCAATGGCCAGTTTCCTGAAGCAAGGGTCCGCCAGATTTGGAGCCAATATCAATACGTAGAGGCAAATACTTGTGTATTGAACCAGGCAAGAGGGGAAGTTTCACCCGGATATCAGGCTTGGTACAAAGGGGAAATGTCGTCTGCAAGGCCGGCTAAGAGACCTCACCTTCAAGAATTTTCCAGGTCCTCACAAGAGCATTGGGACTGGTTGGCCAAAGAGCGGGAATATCTTGCCGAAATAGGCAAACTGAAACAACAGATTCAGGATCTGAAGTTTGAAAGCAAGGTGCAGTTTGCTGCCAACAAGGGAGAAAAGAACAGATTAGCTAGAGAATGCGAGATCTTCAAAGCTCAGATCCGCAAGATGAAAAGGGATGCCGACAACCAACTGAGAAGCCGGGCTGATAAAAGGTTGATAGAAGGGTTAAGGAATGAGGACGCTGAAGGCCAAAAAGATTTGGAAAGATCCAAGGCTAGCATAGCAAGATTACGGACCAGATGGGAAAAAGGTACAATGGCCCGGAGGCAGCGTCTGCAACAAGTCATAAGGGATTATGAAATGAGCATCGGGATATTAAGGAAAACAAACTCCACTCTTCAGGAGCGGATCTTCAAACAAGCACGAGATGCCCAAGCGGACAGAAGACGCTGTTATGATGCGATGACCAGAATGGAAAGGCAAATGGAGAAGTTCCAGGATCGACTCGCTGAGAATGCTCAAGCACTGGGATTAAAGAACCGGCGCATAGTGCAATTGTTCGTTGAAAGGGACAACATTCGAGGAAGAATTGATGAGATTGGGAACTACATCTACATGAGATGCCTAGCATGTGAGAAAATACCTCGAAAAACCCTCCTTGCTTCCATCATGGGCTACGTCCACCGGATCATGAATGAGTTGAAGGGCTTGCAGAGAGGCCATACACCAAAGGCTGCAGAAAGGCCGAATGATGCCTCGCGAGCCCTTAAATTGGAATTGTAGCCCCTAGTTCGAGTCTTGTTTAATTGGCTTTGTTGTCTTCCCATATGTTGCTTTCTTTTCTTTCGTCGAGTCAGGTTAAGAACTTTGGAATCTGTACTATTGCTGTTCTTGGTTTGAGATAAGTAATTTGTAATAGCAAATTTTGATGATGAATTAAATGATTCCAAAAGCATTTTTGTGTGTATTTACTTTATGGCAGAACTACGCCCGGTCTGATTCACACGGGGACGTGATACGTAGGCAATCCACATAAGATTCGACCGCCGTTAAAAAGAAAGGAAAAAAAAGAAGAAAAAAATAAAAAAAATTAAATACATGGGTTCCCAAAGTACTTTAAAGGGGAAAATAAGCAAGCCGGGAGGACGCATGTGTTTTAAGCAAAGCATGTTAGAAATGGTTTACTGCCTAGGAGCATTGCATCCACAATGTGCTGTTATCAAATCTGTTAAACGCTAACACTAACAAGTTTGTTGTTTTCCACAAATCTCAGACAATTAGTTTGTTAAAGCGTACTGGCACCGTACCATTATCAAACAAGATCAAAAGGGCCCATACCAGAAAGCATGACTGGTTCAGATAACAGTGTTGAGTCGGAAAAGACGGCAAATCAGATGCTAAAGGAAGCCATGGAAAAAATGGAAAAGATGAGGCTAGAAATGAATGAAATGCAGATAGCCTTAGCTAGAGCCCAAAAGGGTCAAAATCTACCTGTTACTCCTACTCTCCAACCAAGACACACGTCAGAATATCCTTTTCCCGGTCCTTCAACGAGTTTCCCGAGCCATCACTACTATCAGGGAAGAGAGGCCTATGATTCCCAAGCTCCACCACCCAGTCAAAACCCTCCTCCACCAAATGTTCCCGTCTTTGGGGCGCCTCCCCCAGCCCAATTGCATAGATCATCCAGTGAGCCGATGTTTCAGGCTCACGACACACAATATTACCCCTCTGAACTCACATTCAAAGCACCCAATCCACATGCCTATAATCCCCATTTTGAGGTACCGGCAGAGATTTTAAAGCCGGTTAAGGCCCCGGAACAAGATGAGGTAATGAGGAAGTTCAAAAGCCTGGAGCAATCCTTCAGGAACCTGCACGTATTGGGCAACCAGGTTAGCGTGGCCTACAAGGATCTATGCCCTTTCCCGGACGTCCAACTCCTGGCTGGGTTCAAGATGCCTAAGTTTGATTTATATGAAGGGCACGGTGATCCCATGGCACATTTGCGAGGTTTTTGTAGCAAAATGAGGGGAGAAGGGGGAAAAGATGAGCTACTGATAGCTTACTTTGGCCAGAGTTTGAGCGGGTCGGCACTGGAGTGGTATACAAGACAAGATCCGAGCAGGTAGTACACCTGGGATGACTCTGCACAGGCTTTCGCAGGACACTTCCAATACAACCTTGAGATAGTCCCAGAACGTCTCACATTGCTAAAGCTTGAGAAGAAACCCGGAGAGAGCTTCAGGGAATTTGGGTTCCGATGGAGAGAACAGGCAGCCCGAGTTGATCCTCTAATGAGAGAGGGAGAAATGGTAGATTACTTTCTACAAACTCTAGAGCCGACTTACTTCGGTCATTTGGTGACGTCAGTGAGCAAATCCTTCAATGAAGTGGTGAAAATGGGAGGTATGATAGAAGAGGGACTTAAGTCCAATAAGATCCTGAGTTACTCGATGATTAAGGCGACGACTCAGGCCATTCAGAGCGGCACGGAAGGTGCGCTCGGAAAGAAAAGAAGAGAGGAGTTCACGACGATAGAGGCAGGTAATTGGTCCAGATCTAAAGGTCCTTCCCCTCATTACCAACCTAGACCCCATCATATAAACTACCCACACAATCCATACAACCCTCCACAACCCTACTACCCACCACAAGAACAACATTTTTCCGTACATCACGCCCAAACTTACACCCAGCCTCCGACTCGTCCGCAATGGCGTGTACCGGCTCCCCAACATACATATCCACCTCCACAAAACACACATTCACCTTCACAAAACACATATCCTCCACCGAGGACATACAGGAATCCTTCAGGACCGAGCTTCCGCGGAAATCAGGCTTTCAAGAATGAAAGGATGCAGAATCCAAGAACATTCACTCCGTTGGGAGAAACCTATACTACTCTGTTTCACAAGTTGAAGCAGATAGGCCTACTAAGTCCTGTTGAAACCAAATTGCCAAATCCCATCCCCGGAAATCTGAACCATTCAGTGAGTTGCGAATATTGTTCGGGTGCTCCCGGGCATGATACTGAGAAATGTTGGAAGTTGAAGACTGCCATACAAGATCTTATTGACACAAATAGGATCGAGGTTCAGGCACCAGGGGCACCCAACATCAATGAAAATCCGTTACCGGTGCACCATGAAGCTCACATGATCGAATTAGTGCACGAGGGAGGGAAACCAAAAACACCCTCACAAACGGTAATGATGATTCGCGCCAATACTAATGAAGAGTCGACCAGTGGAAAGGCAGTGGTACAGTCGGGAGAGGTATATGACAAGCCCTTTGTGATAGCAGGGAAAGGGTCATCTATTACTGCGAAGAGGCCAGAGTTAGTCAGAGCAGTGTTGCAGGGAGTAGCAAACAAACCAAGGTTGGTAGTAAAAGGGGTCCATGTGGGACCAGTTGTTATCAAGCCAGTCATACAGTTGCCGATGACAAGTGAGAAGGCTGTGCCGTGGAACTACAGTCAAGTGACGGTGACGCATAAGGGGAAGGAGGTTGTGGAATACGTATGCGAAGCACAAGGGTTAACTCGATCGGGAAGGTGTTTTGCTCCCGCAGAGTTGAGAAGGGTCAATCCTAAAACAATAAAGAAACCTGTAACAGAGAAAGAAGCAGAGGAATTTCTGAAGAAGATGAAGGCACATGATTACTCAATTATAGAGCAATTGAGAAAGATCCCAGCCCAAATTTCGTTGCTATCCTTGTTAATCCATTCAAACGATCATTGTCAGGCCTTAATGAAGATTCTGAACGAGGCCTATGTCCCGGACAAGCTCTCAGTGAACCATTTGGAGAGAGTAGCGCACAAGATCTTTGAAGCAGACCGAGTGACATTCTCTGACAATGAGTTACCAGTAGAGGGTACTGAACATAACAGAGCACTTTATCTAACGGTAAAGTGCGAAGAATTGGTGGTCACTCGAGCATTAATTGATAACGGGTCAAGTGCCAATATCTGTCCTTTGGCCACTCTCAACAAGCTAAAGGTTGCTGATGACAGGATCCACCAGAACAGTGTCTACGTCCGAGGTTTTGATGGGGGCGGCATTAACACAGTAGGTGATATCGTACTGGAACTAACCATTGACCCAGTCGAGTTCACCATGGAATTTCAAGTAATAGATGTGGCAGTGTCGTACAATCTTTTGTTGGGGCGACCATGGATCCATGCAGCTAAGGCAGTACCTTCTACGCTACATCAAGTGGTCAAATTTGAATGGGATAGACAAGAGATTGTGGTACACAGGGATGAGGGCACACACGCCGCCAGTGATACTATTATGCCCTTCATCGAAACCGACGATGATAAGGGCCCATGGGTTTATCAGGTTTTTGATGCAGTCTCGGTGGACAAAATTCCTGAGGGCGAGGGCCTTCCACTTCCAAGAATCACAGCCGCAACCGTCATGATAGCGTCACAAATGTTGAATAGCGGGTTTGTACCAAGGAAAGGTCTGGGGGTTGATCTGCAGGGAATGATCCAGCCAGTCTCTTTGCCCAAGAACCTAGAAACCTTTGGGTTGGGATTCAAGCCCACCGCAGCGGATGTGAAGCGAGCCCACAAATTGAAGAAAAGAGTTTGGGTCCTTCCTAAACCAGTCCCACGCCTGTCCAGGTCATTTGTCAAAGCAGGATGCAGAAAGTTGCCAGTCTCGGAAGTTCTTGGACCTCTGATGGGGCCAAATGGAGATTTGAATGAAAGCTTTGGAAGAGTGTTTGCCGACGTCAACATGATAGAAGCTGTAGAGGGTTCCAGTAAGGCAGACATACAGTTTGTGGGTCCCAAGGTCAAGGTCAACAATTGGATGGCTACTCCTCTTCCTACTTGGAGGGAGTTTTGGTAGTTGACTCTGATTTTCCTTTTCTGTTTTCTGGATTATTCCAGGGTTTTAATCCAGATTTCTTTTTATTATGTCGAATACAGTGTGAAACCTTGTTATCCCGTAATTCAATAAAACGAAGAGTTTCTTTTTTATTTCTTATCTTTTTTTATTTTTTATTTTAATTTTGCTTCTTTCATTTCTTTCTCTGAACAGTTCTTTTCATATTGATTCAATGACATGACATGCACAACAGATCTTCAACCTAGTCTAAAAGATCAATCCGATTCCGAGCTAAAAGAGGTCGATTATGATAATAAATCAGAAAACAATGAGGATGAAGCATTCGAGGAGATAAACAGGGAGTTGAGCCAATTTGAAGAAAAATACAAACCCAACTTAAATGACATAGAAACCATCAATTTAGGGGATGCCAGCGATATCAGAGAAACTAAAATAAGCATCCACATTGCACCAAATATCAGGGAGGAATTGATCAAAACACTTATTGAGTTCAAAGATGTTTTTGCATGGTCGTGATATGAACATGAAGATTAAAGAAGAAGTAACCAAGCAGTTACAAGCAAAGGTTATTCGTGTCACTCGATATCCTGATCGGCTGGCTAATGTGGTGCCGGTACCAAAGAAAGATGGAAAGATCAGGGTGTGCGTCGACTACCGCAATCTGAACAGGGAAAGCCCTAAAGACAACTTTCCTTTACCCAACATCCATATCTTGATCGACAATTATGCCAGGTGTGAGATCGGATCTTTTGTGGATTGATATGCTGGGTATCATCAGTTTCTGATGGATGAGGAAGATGCGGAAAAGAAGCCTTCATTACGCCGTGGGGAACTTATTGCTATCGGGTAATGCCATTTGGTTTGAAGAATGATGGGGCAACGGACATGAGAGCAATGACCACTGTGTTTCATGACATGATACACAAAGAAATTGAAGTGTACATAGACAATGTAATCATAAAGTCCAAGCATCAGGAAGACCACGTAGCAGCCCTAAGGAAGTTCTTTCAAAGACTTCGAAGGTATGATATTAAGCTCAACCCGGCCAAATGCGCATTTAGTGTTCCGTCTGGGAAGCTTTTGCGATTCATTGTCAGTCGGCGAGGTATTGAACTGGATCCATCAAAAATCAAATCTATCCAAGAGTTGCCACCGCCGAAGAACAAAACAGAAGTAATGAGTCTATTGGGAAGGTTGAATTACATCAGCAGATTTATTGCTCAACTCACAGCAACCTATGAACCCATTTTTCAGCTGTTGAAGAAGGATGCTGCAATAGGATGGACGGCGGAATGCTAGGTGGCATTCGACTAGATCAAAGAATATTTATCAAATCCACCTGTATTGGTTCCCCCTGAGCTGGAAAGACTGTTAATTCTTTATCTGACGGTCTTGGAGAATTCCTTTGGTTGTGTGTTGGGGCAACATGATATTACGGGAAGAAAAGAGCAAGCCATCTATTATCTCAACAAGAAGTTTACAGTATATGAGGTTAAGTACACTCAACTCGAGAAGACATGTTGCGCCCTAACCTAGGTGGCCCAGAAGTTGAAACATTATTTATCCTCATATACTACTTATCTCATTTCCCGTTTGGATCCGTAAAAGTATATTTTCCAAAAACCTATGCCCACAGGAAGGTTAGCAAAATGGCAAATATTACTCACGGAGTTCGATATCGTCTATGTGACGAGGACAACCATGAAGTCCCAAGCGTTAGCAGATCACTTGGCTGAGAATCCTGTTGACGAGGAATACGAGCCGTTGAGGACGTATTTTCCCGACGAGGAAGTAATGCAGATAGATGAGTTGGAGTTACCTGAGGAACCCGGTTGGAAGCTTTTCTTTGATGGAGCCGCAAATGCGAAGGGAGTTGGAATAGGAGCAGTGCTTATTTCCGAAACAGGACATCATTACCCTGTTACAGCTCAACTGCGTTTCTATTGTACCAATAACAAGGCTGAGTATGAGGCATGTATTTTGGGTTTACGGTTAGCGGCAAACATGGATGTCCAGGACGTCTTGGTCTTGGGAGACTCGGACCTCCTGGTGCATCAAATTCAGGGTGAATGGGAAACACGGGATTTGAAGCTCATACCATATCGACAATGTTTGCACGATCTGAGAAAGCGATTTTGATCAGTAGAGTTCAGACACATCCCGAGTGTTCACAATGAGGTTGCCGATGCATTGGCCACTTTAGCATCAATGTTGCACCACCCAGACAAAATTCATATTGACCCATTGCACATCCAGGTTCACGATCAGCATGCCTACTGCAACATGATAGAGGAAGAAGTAGATGGCGAGCCACGGGTTTATGACGTCAAAGAGTATCTCAGGATGGGGATATACCCGGAGCAGGCCACCGGAGATCAAAAAAGAGCCATTCGGCGATTGTCAAGTAGTTTCTTCCTCAGTGGAGGAGTGTTATACAAGAGAACCCCGGATTTGGGATTGCTGAGATTTATAGACGCCAGTCAATCCACGACGGTTATGACAGAGGTACATGCTGGAGTTTGTGGGCCCCATATGAGTGGATATGTATTGGCGAAAAAGATTCTTCGAGCAGGGTATTATTGGCTCACCATGGAGCATGATTGTATCAATTTCGTGCGGAAATGCCATCAGTGTCAGATACACGGCGATCTGATTCATTCTCCACCAACGGAATTGCACACATTGTCAGTACCGTGGCCATTTGTGGCATGGGGGATGGACATCATTGGTCCTATTGAGCCGGCAGCTTCGAACGGTCACAGGTTCATTCTGGTGGCCATCGATTATTTTACTAAATGGGTTGAAGCCGAAACTTTCAAGTCAGTAACCAAGAAGGCAGTGGTGGATTTTGTCCATTCCCATATCATCTATAGATTTGGGATCCCGAAAGTGATAATCACGGACAATGGTGCTAATCTTAACAGCAGTTTGATGAAAGAAGCATGCGAACAGTTTAAGATTACACACCGTAATTCCACACCATATCGTCCCAAGGCAAATGGAGCTGTTGAAGCGGCCAACAAGAACATCAAGAAGATACTGAGGAAGATGGTAGAAGGATCTAAGCAATGACATGAAAAATTACCATTCGCATTGTTGGGTTATCGCACTACCGTCCGGACTTCAGTAGGTGCAACCCCTTATTTGTTGGTGTATGGAACTGAAGCAGTAATACCGGCGAAAGTGGAAATTCCATCCCTTCGGATTGTCGCCGAGGCTGAGATTGATGATGATGAGTGGGTCAAAACCCGTTTGGAAAAGTTGAGCTTGATTGTTGAAAAGAGATTGGCAGCTGTATGTCATGGCCAGTTATATCAAAGGAGAATGGCAAGAGCCTACAACAAGAGGGTGTGCCCCAGAAAATTTGAAGTGGGGCAACAAGTGTTGAAACGAATCCTGCCACACCAAATGGAAGCAAAGGGCAAGTTCGCCCCGAATTGGCAATGACCATTCATGGTAACCAGAGTATTGTCCAATGGCGCTCTATGTTTAACAGATATCGAAGGAAAATGCGTCGACATGGCTATCAATTCCGACGCAGTTAAGAGATATTATGTGTGATCCCTTTTGATTGTAATTGACATTTGTTTGTGGATTGGCAATTATCGGAGAATGAAATGACGGAGGCAATTCTTTCTTCTATCAAAATACTTTAACCTTTGCTTACCCTTTTGAGCCTCATTTATTCTTTCATATCCCTCTTTTGGAATCAGTAATTAAAATAAAAGATAAAAAGAGATAAAAACAATGATAAAGACAAAAGAAAAATCACAAGAAAAAAGAAAAAAAAACAAAGAACGTGAGAACTACGTTTGACCTGATTCCTCAGAGAAGGATACGTAGGCGCCTCACAGCTTGGTCATAGTATAACAAAAATAAAAATCCCCAAGCAAGAAAACTGGGGCAGAAGTTGTGTTTATAATTTTGGGAAAGAAAGTTTGATTCCGAGAGTTGTAATGTTTTACCCGTCAAAATTATTTTGAGCCTTTTGATACCCCTTTTTCCTTTTTTTAGCCATACACAAAAAACCCATATTGATATCCAAAAAGACCTCCCGATCAGTATTCGAGAAGTTCCAAGTTTATGCACGTGGAAGTCGAGAGCGACACTCTGATCCCCAGAAGAGAAGAGGATCATAAACTGGAAATGAATTGATATCCGGGAGAATCCCCAACAAAGAGCGTCATATCGACACGCTCCAATCCCCAGCTGAAAAATAAAATAATTGAGAGAGTCTTATTGGTGAAAACCTTCACAGGCACCATGAGGCGACGGGAGTTGAGAGAAATGAGAGAGTCTTATTAGTGAAAACCCCTCGAAGGGCACTATGAGGCGATAAGGCAAGATTGGCGGAAAGGGTCCGCCTTTGGCAAAAGTTGAATATTCATTTATCCCCGGCGAGATGAGGCCATCCGAAAGATCGATTGATACAAATAGACTGGGTTGATCGATCTAGAATGCACGACATGATCGTTGGGATTGGTTATATCATTCAGATAAGTTCTTTTCTTTTCTTTTTCCCCAGCGTTTGTTCAGAAAGACTTCTTTTTCTATCTTTAAAATTATCACTCTTTCATTTTTTGGATTTTATCTCCCCCCAACAGCTTATTTTTTTTTGAAAAGGGATTTTCAGAGTTTACTACCAATTGCCAAAATGGTCCAAGGCGAAATACGAAAAAGGACAAGCCAAAGATAAGGCGACAAAACGAAAAGAAGTTTGTCGCAGGACCAAATGATGAAGGGGTCTAGATCCTAAGAGGCCCAAATTTCCAAGGGAAGTTATGGATCAAATTCCAAGATGATCCGCAACCATCCGACTGATTCTCGATTAAGCTCCACAATGGTCGGACGACACGAAGTCGGGAAGGAAGAGAAACGACAATCATCCCTAGCGGGAATATCAGCCCCAACAATCAATATTCCCCCAGCAAGTTTTACAGCAATGCAAGGAAAAGAAAAGGGAAAAAACCGTCCTCAGTAGAAGTGGCACGACCAATCGCCCCATGTTAAACTAACAAATTTTTCTTTGATTTGAAACAGGGAAAAGAAATATTATTGACCGCAGGAAGACAGAGTCACAAAGCAGATTATCAAACTGTGGCAGAAAATTTTCTCTCATTACGAAAATTTTCTCTCAATAAGAAGTTGTAGAAGTCAGGAGCCCGCCTGGAGAACGGAGGCTAAATTATTTTTAGAAAAGTTGTTGAAGTCAGGAGACCGCCTGGAGAATGGAGGCTGAATTATTTTGAGAAAGTTGTTGAAGTCAGGAGCCCGCCTGGAGAACGGAGGCTGAATTATTTTGAGAAAGTTGTTGAAGTCAGGAGCCCGCCTGAAGAATGGAGGAGTTAGAATATAAGAAGTTGTCGAAGTCAGGAGCTTGCCTGGAGAACAGAGGCTAAATTATTTTTAGAAAAGTTGTTGAAGTCAGGAGCCCGCCTGGAGAACGGAGGCTAAATTATTTTGAGAAAGGTTGTTGAAGTAAGGAGCCTGCCTGCAGAATGGAGGTGATAAATTCTTGAAAAAAAGTTGTTGAAGTCAGGAGCCCGCCTGGAGAATGGAGGTGATAAAATTTAAGAAGTTGAAGAAGTCAGGAGCCCGCCTGTAGAACAGAGGTTGTTATGTGTTGAAGAATGAATAAGTCAGGAGCCCGCCTGGAGAACGAAGGCTAAATTATTTTGAGAAAAGTTGTTGAAGTCAGGAGCCCGCCTGGAGAATGGAGGTGATAAATTTAAAAAAAAAAGTTGTTGAAGTCAGGAGCCCGCCTGGAGAATGGAGGTGATGAAAAATTTAAGAAGTTGAAGAAGTCAGGAGACCACTTGGAGAATGGAGGTGATAAAATTTAAGAAGTTGAAAAAGTCAGGAGCCCGCCTGGAGAATGGAGGTGATTTATTTAAGAAGTTGTCGAAGTCAGGAGCCCGCCTGGAGAATGGAGGCTGAATTATTTTGAGAAAGTTGTTGATGTCAGGAGCCTGCCTGGAGAACGGAGGCTGAATTATTTTGAGAAAGTTGTTGAAGTCAGGAGCCCGCCTGAAGAATAGAGGAGTTAGAATATAAGAAGTTGTCGAAGTCAGGAGCCCGCCTGGAGAACGGAGGCTAAATTATTTTTAGAAAAGTTGTTGAAGTCAGGAGCCCGCCTGGAGAACGGAGGCTAAATTATTTTGAAAAAGGTTGTTGAAGTCAGGAGCCCGCCTGGAGAATGGAGGTGATAAATTCTTGAAAAAAGGTTGTTGAAGTCAGGAGCCCTCCTGGAGAATAGAGGTGATAAAATTTAAGAAGTTGAAGAAGTCAGGAGCCCGCCTGGAGAATGGAGGCTGATTTATTTAAGAAGTTGTCGAAGTCAGGAGCCCGCCTGTAGAACGGAGGTTGTTAAATTCAAGATGAAGAAGTCAGGAGCCCGCCTGTAGAACGGAGGTTATTATGTGTTGAAGAATGAAGAAGTCAGGAGCCCGCCTGGAGAACGGAGGCTAAATTATTTTGAGAAAAGTTGTTGATGTCAGGAGCCCGCCTGGAGAATGGAGACTGAATTATTTTAAGAAGTTGAAGAAGTCAGGAGCCCGCCTGGAGAATGGAGGTGATAAATTCAAAAAAAAAAAAGTTGTTGAAGTCAGGAGCCCACTTGGAGAATGGAGGTGATGAAAAATTTAAGAAGTTGAAGAAGTCAGGAGCCCGCCTGGAGAATGGAGGCTGATTTATTTAAGAAGTTGTCGAAGTCAGGAGCCCGCCTGGAGAACGGAGGCTAAATTATTTTTAGGAAAGTTGTTGAAGTCAAGAGCCCGCCTGGAGAATGGAGGCTGAGTTATTTTGAGAAAGTTGATGAAGTCAGGAGACCTCCTCTAGAACGAAGGTTGCTATATGTTGAAGATTGATGAAGTCAGGAACCCGCCTGTAGAACGGAGGTTGTTAAGTTCAAGATGAAGAAGTCAGGAGCCCGCCTGTAGAACGGAGGTTGTTATGTGTTGAAGAATGAAGAAAGCAGGAGCCCGCATGTAGAACAGAGGAATATCTTTCAAGATCAAGCAGTAACCCACCGGAAGGTAGAAGGTTACAACAAAAATCCCCAGCAGAATGAAGAAAACCGCATCCTTAGCGGACATAACAAAATAATGGATACTGGTATTCAGAAAAGCAAAAGGCCAGTTTCATCACAACAATTATGAGAAAAGAGAAGCACTGGAAAAAACACCAGCCGACAAGAAAGCAAGACAGCAAGAACAAGTTTGAATATAGATAAGATCTTGTGATCCGTAGTCTAGTCTAGCATCTTGTTTTCTTTTTAGCACGGTGTAACAAGGAGACCGGTAGAGCAGTAGTAACAACATACAACAGCAGTAACAACAAACATTACAGTCACATGGTAGTCCCAGCTACCGAAACATCCCGAACTACATTAACCTGATTCATTTTTAGCCAAGGATATGTAGGAGACCTATGAAGCAAAGGTTCGGTTAAATCTTTTTTCAAAAAACGCTTCACACGGAATACTCCAACAGGGCAAAAATCACTCATATCCGCTCACTTTATCTTTGCGCGAAAGCTCTTTGTGCTTTCGGACAAAGAGGGGCAGCTGTGAGCACGTGATTTTTGCTTCACGGAAATTACTCCAAAAGAAATCAAAAAATAAAACAAAATCCATCTGTGTACGATTTTTAGAATTTACGTGACATTTTGGTAATTATTTGGTCCGTAAATGCTTGCCGTTGTTGTGTTTGATATATATATATAATATAAATTTATATATATATATATATATATAAATACATGTTGCATGCGCATTCAAGATTTAATTGTTCATTGTGGAGTCAATTAAACCATGTTTTATTTTAAAAGAAAGAAAATCACAAAAATATGCATTTTTGTTGTGTTTTGTCATTTATGTGTGCCGTGGTGTAATTTTATTTTTAATTAAATGTTTGACCTTGTGTGTTAATTGTTGTTAAGGTTTAACATTGTTGTAGGCTAATTTTGGTTTTACAAAATTATTTTAGAATTTTGTTGATTGTTAATTAAAGTAGAAAAAGAAAAGAGTTGAAAATAGTAAAGAATACTCGGTTTGGGCCAAAAAATTGAAATAAAAATAGGCCCAAACGAGCTGGCCCAATGTATTAAAACTGGTCCGTCTCCTCAGAGGTGCCCGAACGACACCGTTTCTGTCCTAGTTGAGCAGGGCCGTTGATCTCAAATGGATCAACGGCCGAGATCACATCCTTCATACCCGTTGACCTGACCCGATCCATTCCCATACCCGGTCTCACCCACCACTACTCCAAACGACGCCGTCCCCCTTCAGTGAATAGATCCTGGCCATCGATCTCACCTGATCCAACGGCCAGGATCTAACCCCCCTAAGTCGTATATAAGCCCAACCCTGTTACCCCGCCCCTATCCAAACACCCCCCTGTTTCATCATCTCTCTCACAGACGATCCCAAACACCCCCCGAAACCCTAGCAGCCGCCATAGCTCCCCTTCAACGTAAACCCGGCGGCAACAACGCCACCGGTCACCATAGCTACACCACTGAACCTACAAACCACCCTGAACACAAATCCCTGATCACTTAACTTTGAATCATCTCCAGGGTTCTCGAATCTTCGATCAAAGATTCGAGCCAAAACCCTAAATCACCTAATGAGTCCCAAATTCACACCAGCCACTCCCCTGACATCCCTCATACCCTAATCAACGCTGGTTTCGTTCGAACCTAGGTAGAACTCTTCGAACCACAAATATGGGCTCAAGAACCCTAAAAAATCGAATCCATAGGGGTCTGTCCAAATCAACAAAAGCTCGGGGTCTAATAGGCTTTTACCGAGGTGTTCTCAGGTGAGAACACTTCGATTAAAGTCCATTCAACCCCAAAAATGGTCGATTCCAAGTTCGAGCCTGGGTCGTTTTTGATGCTTAAGCTTCCGAGGTAATTTTCTTTTCTTTCTCTTCTATTCAGTGTTAAGTGTATGTTATGAGATATCTATTCGCTTTGACTAATGTCGTCGAGTAGTTAAGTTTCTTAAGATCCCTGCTAAGTGTCCCGAAAATTGAAATAATTTGGTGGCCTGTTTAGTCTATGTTGTTTGTCGATTAGTTGTTACATGTAATAGGTCGTATAGTCGATTTGAGTAACGTCGTCGAATAATTAAGATTCATAAGTTCCATGTTTTGTCCGAAAACACATGAATCACCTGTGTGTTCTGTTTTAGCCTGCTTTTGTTGTCGACTGATTAGTATACATTGTAACTCGCAAAGTCGATTCGATACATATTGTCGTTTGTTTTTTACAGTCTTGAAAGGCAACAACTTGATTTATACTGTCTGATTCTGATTAAATAGCTGTCTAAATCCAGTGGTAAACGAATTATAGGTTGTAGTTTGTTAGTTGGTGAGGTTCGAATTAGGATTAAAATGGTTATAGCTGACAGACTCAACGATGTGAAGGGGGTGGGGTAAGGCAGTAATAATCAGTGGTTTTAGGGTTAATTTGGGGTGTCAAAGACTGACAAATGCTTATGATTAGTGGACTGTCAGTTGGTTAATGAAAAATACTATTAATCTAGTATTAGTGGGGTGCACAACAGAAGAACATGGGTTTAAAATAAATAATCTAATAAAGCCCATGACTCTTGAATGAATCAATATGATAATCATGCTATAGTGGGGAACCAAATGACTTGCATCAAGAAGACACTTAGGTGTGGGAAACTAAGGGGTATGGGCAGGAAAAGGCTGAAGGAATCAAGGCAGCCTGGGGGCCTGCCATTTCTGCCTATAATTAGGCTCATTTAGAACAAGAAAGGGGTTGGTTTTTCAACTTTGAGAGGTCAGTTTAGTTTCTGAGAGCATAGGCTGGCAATTGAGAGAGAAAAGCTGATAGTCTTAAAAGGCAAAAAGGGGGGGAGGGGCTGGTCAGTTGTTTTGGTTTGATATAGTTGGGTTTTTCAAGCTGTTTTGCTAAGTCCGATTATTTGATTGTCAAGCTATTTTCTGTCAAGTCTGTTATCCAGTTGGGTTGCTACCATTTCAGTGGGGTATTCTGGTTTCTCTGCTGGGTTACTACTGTATTCTGGGTTTCTGTATGCTGCTGGGCTGCTTCTGGTTTTTATTGCTATTAAAGTTGTTATTGGTTGTTCGTTGAGCTACTGTTATTGTGGAACTGCTGTTGCTGTTTTGTTACTGCTGTTTTACTGCCATCCGTTTGTTTGTTGCTGTTGTTATTTCTGCCTTACTACTGCCCAGCTGCTGTTGCTGATATTCTTCCTCTTCTTGTTCTTGTTTCCAATCTCAGGTACACAACTGATACACTATCAATGTAGGCTGAAAATTGAAACCTGAGTATAGAAATGAAGAGTTGAATTGCCTCTTTCGAATTTGCTTTAGTTGTATATTGAATGTTGAGTTGTGTATAATAGTTCATGTATTCCATTAGAATCATGTATGGGTTTGTTTGGATTTTGTTTCAATGGGTAATTGTCTGGCCATAGCTTTTAATATAATTAGAGTTTGTTTGACTCAGCATTTGGTCTAAAAGGCAAAAAGTCCAAAATAATGTAGATCTCATGTTGATTTCAATTTCAAGTTGAAAGTATGTCACCATAGCTTTAGTATTGCAATAGTTAGTTGACAAAGTCATTAGCGGTTTGCTTCGAGTGTCATATAATCAGATAGGAACATAGTATGAATTCACACCCTTAAATTTATAGAATCCGTAGGCTTGACATACTTGTGGCACGATTCAAGAAATGTAGAAAGGATAAGAACCTTAACCCAATAGGTTATTCAAGTTAACAAGCAAGTTAAGTAACTTTCGTAACTATTAGTAATTAAGGTTGGCTTAGCTTCAAGTAGTTGAGAATAATTAGCCCCAACGGTTCATTTCATCTAACAATGTGGGTTCAAATTAGTTATAAGATACTTTGTCCCTTTTTGAATGTGTATTGCCTGTCAATTCCGTGTTTGGTTATAATTTCAGCCTCAGTAGTATCAGCTTATAGAATGAGGCATGAAACAACTTCCTTTCGCGCAAAGTTTGATTGCAATTTTCTAGCTCCATTTGCTTGAATCCGTGAAATAAATGATGGTCTTTTTCCAGCATGTAAATAAAGTAGGACCTTTTCTTCTTCCATTTAGAGATAGACAAAAAAATATATATATATAGCTGCTTTAGGATATCCTTCTAAAATAAAAATGAGATAGCCTCGCCAAATAAAACGCACAGATTGCGGGGCCCTTACAAAAATGTATGTTTGAATTAGAATTCGGGACAGGCCGTCTAGCGAATTTTACGGCCTTCCCCAAAGTAACAATACGCTAGTCGCTTTAGGTGCGTATTTAATAATGCATCTCCCTAAACTCGAGTGCGTATTTATGTGACTCAAATCCAAATCTCAACGACGTTGAAATACGTCTTTAATTACGAGTGCATTGATTGTGACGTGGTTCGAGATGCGTGTCCATGACGTTGCAAATTCCTTTTAAAAAATAAGAATGAGATGAGCCTCGCCGAATAAAAATACAAAATTGCGGGGCCCTCAGTAAATATTTGCTTTAAAATTGCTTAGACTTCGGGATGGACCGTTTAGCAAAATTTCACGGCCCTACCCAAAGTAAATGATACGCTAGTCACTTTAGGCGCGCCTTTAATAATTTAATTTTCTTAAACTCGTGTGCACATTTATGTGACCCAAATCCAAATCTCAATGGAGTCAAAGTGTGTCGACGACCACAGGCACATTGATTGTGACGCGGTTCGAGATACATTTTTACAACGTTGCAATTCCCTGTAAAAAATAATAATAATAATTATGAAAGCGGTAAAAAGTTAAAATTTGCACATAAGTCCATATTTTTATAAAATCAGATAATCAAGCCGAATATGATAGTTGAGCGACCATGCTAGAACCATGGAACTCGGGAATGCCTAACACCTCCTCCCGGGTTAATAGAATTCCTTATCCGAATTTCTGGTACGCAGACTGTAATACAGAGTCATTCTTTTCCTCGATTCGGGATTAAATTGGTGACTTGGGACACCCTAAAATCTCCCAAGTGGCGACTCTGAAATAAACAAATAAATCCCGTTTCGATTGTCCTTTAATTGGAAAAAACTCCTTCACCCCTCGCAGGAGCGGAAAAAGGAGGTGTGACAATCTTCATCTATTTCTCTATTTTTCTCCTCAAGTATGAGTAGCTAGACCCTTTAGCTAGGGTTGTGGCTCAACCCTAGTGTGGGTAATTGATGGGGGTTGCAATTTAGGGCTAGATTGACTATGAGTGTTTGCTATTTGGTTCAATTTCATGGTTTAATTACTGAATTAATGGTTGCAAACACTAGTTTGTGCTACGTTGACTTGGACTCTTCTTGACAAAGAGGGCCTAAGTCTCGGAATTTATCCAACAAGGAATTGGGATGGACTCAAGAGAATTGATAGTCCCAATTAAAGGGTTAAACCTCAAGAGAGTAATACCCGACCTGAACCCTAGTTGCTTGAGCAAATATGCATACCCAATTGGTCTTGAGAAAGTCAATTGGGCAAAATCATTCTTTCTGCCGAGAGGTGTGAGAGTGGGTAATATCAAGCAACAATTATAACATATTCCCTAATAATGTCAATCGTGTCTTAGATGCAATTACCCGTCAATTGGCCACCTAGGTGAAAGTCACTACCCTAGTGCCTTTTAGAATATTTGAACAACTTGTAGCATTTTACTCTTAGCTTAATCTAGTTGCAATTATAATTTGTAGTTTGATAATAGTAGAATTATAAAAGAAAACCCAAAAATGAATAGAAGTGCAATTTGGAACCAATACGCAATCCTAACCTAAATGGATACTCAACTCCCTTTCTAGATCTCTGTGGAAATCGATCCCGACCCAAAATCGAATAAAAGCTATTGCGACCCTCTCTCGCTACTTTTTAGTGGTGTGGAGTAGGCTGCGATCACTTTTTGGTGCCGTTGCCGGGGAGCTAACAGTTTTGGCTATCTATTTAGTTAGTTTGTGTATTGTTCTTCTTTCCTTCTTTGTTACTTACTTGTTTGTGTCACTACTCAGGTACCAATATGGCTTTGAACAACGCTAATGACCCTCTTGGAAACGTGATTGCAGGGGAGGAGGTAGATGATGTTGAGCAAGATGAGGTACCTCTTGTACCTCAAGGACAACGTAGAGGCCACAATGCCAATGCTAATCCAAATGACAATATTCCAGACCCTCCTCCGCCACCTCCAAGAGTGGCTCCCAGAGTACTTCCGAACCAGGGTTATGCAAGTGCTATTGTCCCACCCAGAATCCGAGCGGGCAACTTTCAGATAACCAATGTGATGTTGACCTTACTTGAGCAGCGTAGGTACTTCACGAGCATTGCGGATCAAAATGCCTACAAATATCTTAAGGGGTTTGTGGATACATGCTGGGAGAGCAAACAGACAAATATGTCCGAAGATGCTCTTAGGTTGAGACTTTTCCCATTCTTACTTCGGGGGAAGGCATTAGATTGGCTCGAGAGACTCCCCAACCATTCTATTACAACTTGGGATGAGTTGGCGGATAATATCATTTCTAAATTCTTTTCACCCGAGCATATGGCGGCACTTTGAGATAAGATATTGGCTTTCAAGCAAGAGCAAAGGTTCCATTACAACTTGGGATGAGTTGGCGGATAATATCATTTCTAAATTCTTTTCACCCGGGCATATGGCGGCACTTTGAGATAAGATATTGGCTTTCAAGTAAGAGCCCACGGAACCTTTGCATGAGATTTGGGAGCGGTATAGAACGATGGTGAAGGAATGCCCCAATAATGATCTGACCGATGCTATGATCTAACAAACTTTGTACTGGGACATCAATACAACAAATCAATGCATAGTGAACCAACTTGCCGGGGGAAACTTTATGAAGCTGTCGTATGATGAGGCATGTGATGTACTTGATGAGATCGCTGACACTTCTTCTGCATGGTAAAGTAGAGCCAATGTGCCTTAAGTTGACCCTACGATTATTCATTTACACAAGAAATTACATTACCATGGGCAACCTATAGCGGAGTTGACAACTACTATGAATCAATTGGCTAAGGTACAGTTACAACAAGTCCAAAATCCTCATCAAGTGAATGCCATGAAGGGTGTTAATATACTTGTCAACAAGAGAAGGCAACAAAACCAAGGGACCTCTGAGCAATTTGATAATGCATGTGATGGTTTTCAAAATGATGGTTATGATGACCAAAGTGAAGAGGTTCAATATGTAAACAACTATCAAGGCCAACGGGGCAACTCTTCCAACCAAAAACAGTTGAGACCTCAAGACAATTGGGGCAATCAACAAAAAAATAGTGGCAATTGGGGGAACAACAACCAGAACAAAACTGGGGCAATCAGAACAACAATCAAGGCAACCAAGAGAATTGGAATGGTAATAACAATAATTGGGATGGAAATAATAATCAACGAGGATGGAAAAATGGAAACCAAGAAAACTGGGGGCAAGACTTTCAAAGGCCCCCAATTTCCCAACAACCGAACAATCCACCACCATTTCCATCTCAAGGTCCTAGTTCTTCGGGTAATGATATGGGTAGAATTGAAATGATGTTCGAGCAGATGATGAAGAAGAATGCGGATTCTGATGCACAGTTAGCTTCTCACAACACCTCTATCCGAAACTTGGAGGTGCAATTAGGCCAAATCTCTCAGTCATTGAATACTCGCCTAAAGGGTGCTCTACCAAGTGATACGATAGTGAACCCAAAGGGTGGGAATAATCATGTTATGGCGGTTACAACAAGAAGTGGGAGAGGCGGTGATGTGAATGCCTCTAAGCAAAAGCAAGTCGTGGATGATGAATTGAGTTGCAAGATGATGAAGTCCCTTTGGTAGTTGAAGATGTGGTTGATGAAAATGTGAACAATGAAGTGAGGATTGATATTCAGAAGTCGAGGTGGAAACTCAAAATGATGTGAACCCGTGTAGGGAACACATAATTGACATGCCGGAGCCGGTTGTACCAAAAGCCAAGGCTCCTTTGCCAATGCCACCTCCACCTTATCCTCAAAGGCTCGCAAAGCAGAAGAATGATAATCGGTTTAAAAGTTCATTGATATAATGAAGAGCTTATCTATTAATGTGCCTTTGGTGGAGGCACTTGAACAAATGCCGGGTTATGCAAAATTTATGAAAGACTTGGTTACAAAGAAGCGTTCTATGGATTGTGAAACTATAAAGATGACTCACCAAGTTAGTGCTATAGTGCATTCAAAGGCCCTGAAGCTTGAATATCGCGGTGCTTTCTTCATTCCTTGCACCATTGGGAGTGCTGATTTTGCCAAGGCACTATGTGACTTGGGAGCTAGTATCAATTTGATGCCCTACTCGGTTTTCAAAACTTTGGGTATCGGGTAACCTAGGCCAACCTTAATGAGACTTCAAATGGAGGATCGATCGATGAAGAGACCTTTGGGAATTATTGATGACGTGCTTGTCCGAGTGGACAAATTCATATTGCCAGCCGACTTTGTGATTTTGGATTGTGAGGTGGATTATGAGGTTCCTATTATCTTGGAAAGGCCTTTCCTTGCAACGGGGAAGGCATTGGTTGATGTTGAAGCGAGTGAGCTCACTTTCCGAGTGGGAGATGAAAAGGTCATCTTTCATGTGTGCAAATCTATGAAGCAACCCAACTGTACAAAGGTGTGCTCTTTTGTTGACCTCGTCACAATAGTGATAATTGATGACACTAGTGCAATGATCAATGTGGATGACCCATTGGAAGCCGTATTGTTAAATCTTGATGTCAATGAGGATGTAAGCCGAGTGGAGTGCGTGAATGCTTTACATGGAATGTTCTCTTATTCCTATGAGCCTAGAAAATTGTCTTTAGATCTTGGAAACCAGAAAATGCCACCAACAAAACCATCAATTGAGGATCCACCGGTGTTGGAGTTGAATCCACTGCCTCCACACCTCAGGTATGAGTTCTTGAGCTCAAATTCTACTTTACCAGTTATTCTTTCTTCTTGCCTTACTAACATGCAGGTTGAGGCTACTTTGGCGGTGCTTCAAAAACGGAAAAGGGCAATTGGATGGACTTTGGCTGACATTCGGGGAATAATCCCCGCATTCTGTATGCACAAAATTATCTTGGAGGATGATGAAAATCCTTCCTTTGAGCATCAAAGAAGATTGAACGAGGCAATGCAAAAAGTGGCGAAGAAAGAAGTGATCAAGTGGTTGAATGCCGGTGTTGTGTACCCCATTTCCAATAGCTCATGGACTTCTCCGGTGCAATGTGTACAGAATAAGGGTGGTATGACTGTGGTAACAAATGACAACAATGAACTTATTCCCACTCGGACAGTTATCGGATGGAGGGTATGTATGGACTACCGGAAGCTAAACAAGGTGACCCGAACAGATCATTTCTTATTGCCATTCCTTGACCAAATGCTTAATCGTCTTGTGGGGCGTGTTTTTTATTACTTTTGGATGAGTATTCGGGGTATAATCAAATCTTAATTTACCCAGAGGACTAGGAGATTACCACCTTTACCTGTCCATATGGAACCTTCGCTTTCTCTCGGATGCCGTTCGGGTTGTGTAATACTCCGGTGACCTTCCAACAATGCATGATGGCTATTTTTATCGACATGGTGGAAGATATCTTGGATGTCTTCATGGATGATTTTAGTGTGGTTGGTGATTCCTTTTAAGAGTATTTGAGAAATTTGGATAGAGTATTAGCCCGATGTGAAGACACCAATCTCATGCTTAATTGGGAAAAATGCCACTTCATGGTGGAGGAAGGCATAGTATTGGGACACAATATTTCAAAGCGTGGAATTAAAGTTGACAAAGCCAAGATAGAGGTGATTTCAAGGCTTCCTCCCCTATTTTCGTCAAGGGGGTGAGGAGTTTTCTTGGGCACGCGGGGTTCTACCGGAGGTTTATAAAAGATTTTTCAAAGGTGGTAAACCCCTTGTGCAAGCTACTAGAAAAGGATGCAAAGTTTGTGTTCGATGAGGGATGTATGCAAGCATTTGAGCTTCTCAAGCTTAAGTTGACCACTACCCCAATCATTACCGCACCAAATTGGAGCTTGCCTTTCGAGCTCATGTGTGACGAAAGTGACGTTGCGGTTGGGGCTGTCTTGGGTCAAAAGGTTAACAAGATGTTTCATTCGATGTACTACGCAAGCAAGACCATGAATGAGGCTCAAATGAACTACACAGTTATCGAGAAAGAGTTGTTGGCTATAGTATTTGCAATGGAAAAGTTTCGGCCGTATCTTATGGGGGCCAAAGTAATAGTGCACACCGATCATGCCGCTCTTAGGTACTTGATGACAAAGAAAGACTCCAAGGCAAGATTGGTGCGATGAGTGCTACTACTTCAAGAGTTTGATCTAGAAATTGTGGACCGGAAGGGTAGTGAAAACCAAGTAGCAGACCACTTATACCGTTTGGAGGAGGAGGGGAGGCCTTGTGATATCCTTGAGATCAATGATTCATTTCCCGACCAACAACTCCTTGCGGTGTCAATGAATGATATGCCATGGTTTGTCGATATTGCTAATTACCTTGTGACCAGAATAATCCCGTGTGAGCTCTCTTCTAACCAAAGGAAGAAGCTCAAGCGGGATAGTTTGGCTTTTTATTGGGATGAGCCATACTTGTTCAAGAGTTTCACGGATGGTGTGATCCGAAGGTGTGTCCCGGAGGAGGAGCAATTGAGTATCTTGGAGGATTGTAATTCCTCTCCCTATGGTGGCCATTATGGCGGGGTGAGTACGACTTCTAAAGTTCTTAGTTGTGGGTTTTATTGGCCAACTTTGTTCAGATACGGGTAGGCTTGTGAAGAGATGCGACGAATCCCAAAGAGCGGGTGGAATTTCGAAGAAAGATGAGTAGCCTCTCAATACCATCCTTGAGGTTGATATTTTTGATGCGTGGGGTATTGATTTCATGGGCCCATTTATTAGCTCTTGTGGGAACACATACATTCTTGTGGCGGTTGACTATGTCTCAAAATGGATTGAAGCCATGGCTTTTCCTAACAATGAAGCCCGGAGTGTTATTGTATTTCTTAAGAAGAGCATTTTCACAAGGCTTGGCACTCCTTGTGCGATTATCAGTGATGGGGGGTCTCACTTTTGCAATAGAACTTTCGACACGTTGCTTTCTATATACGGTGTCAATCACAAAGTTTCTACCCTCTATCATCCTCAAGAAAGTGGTCAAGTGGAAGTCTCCAACAGGGAAATCAAAAGTATATTGTCAAGGATGGTCAATGCTAATAGGACCGATTGGTCGAAGAAGTTGGATGACGCTCTATAGGCTTATCAGACGACTTACAAGACTCCGATTGGTATGTCTCCGTATCGGTTGGTGTTTGGGAAAGCTTTCCATCTACCGGTTGAGTTAGAGCACAAGGCCATTTGGGCTTTGAGGAAGCTAAATCTTGAATAGGATATTGCAACAAATCTTCGTGTGGAGCAGCTTAATGAACTTGATGAATTCCGATTTCATACCTACTCCAGTTCGTCCTTGTACAAGGACAAGATGAAGTACCTTCATGATAAATATGCTCGTGGAAAGGATTTCAAAGTAGGTGATTTAGTTCTCTTGTTCAACTCTCGGTTACGTCTGTTTCCGGTAAAGCTTAAATCAAAATGGAGTGGGCCGTTTGAAGTTGTGTTTGTGACCTCTTTTGGTGCTCTTGATTTGAAAAATAAAAATGGTGAAGTCTTCAGAGTTAACGAGCACCGGGTCAAGCATTATTTTGGGAAAATTGATGACAACCACGTGGTGGCACTTCTTTACTTCAAATTATGTGATGGTAACCTGCATCATGCCGCGACGTTAAATCAGACGCTTCTTGGGAGGCAACCCATGTGTTTTTCTTCTTGTTTTCTTTGATTTTCTTTGAAGTATAGGACTGATTTTTGGACTAACTGGTTGTGAGATGTTACAGGGTTGTGTTGATGCAGTGTAAGACAAGGTGGAAAAATGCACATGTCTCTGAAGTTGCCAGTGCGGCCACACTACATTTTGTGTGGTCCACACTGGTAAAGGGTAAATTGAGACCTCTTTGAAGTTTGCCAGTGTGGCCGCACTACATTTTGTGCGGTCCACACTGGACCTCTGCAGCCGCAGTTCATTCTGTGTGGACTGCAGAGCATTGCCTTCTCAAGCTTGAACAAAACATTGTAGTGCGGACCGCGGTCCATTTCATGCGGTCCGCACTAGTTGATGAGAATGGACCCCAGGGTTTTTCTATAAATAGACCCTGAGGGACCCCTTTTACTCTTTTCACAAAATTTGAACCTTAGAGATTGTAAACACTGATCATTCGTATCTCTGCTCGTAATTAAATGCTTAAGATCATCATTCCTCAATTCATCTCATAACTGGTAACTTTGAAATCACTTTTTTTCCTTGTTAATTTTTTAATTTCATTTAATTTTTGTTTTTCTTAGCTTCTTTTCTTCTTCCTCCCGTATTTATTTCAATTGCCTAGGCTGGAGTAGTTAAATTTTGAATTCATGAGGACTTTGTTAGTTTAATGGAGTGGGAAATGATTTAGGGACACTAATTAGGTGGAAAATTGGAATTTAAGGAAAAATTTCATGAACCCTAATTTAGTACCATTTTTGGGCACTCAGTGCATACCACGGTCATTTTTGTGCGGTCCACGGTGCTCTTGTGCGGTCCATAGTACCATTATGTGCGGACCGCACTAAAGAACTTTTGGGAAGCTGAACTTTGGGTAGTGCGGCCGCACTACATTTTGTGCAGTCCGTACTAGCCCCTGTGCGGCCGCACTACCATTTTGTGTGGTCTGCACTGCCTAGATACAGAGGGTGGGTGGTTTGCACCCCATCCCTGTGCGGACCGCAGTCCATTTTGTGCGGTCCGCACTACCATTTTGTGCGTTCTGCACTGGGTATCTTCTGAGAACTGTCTACAACATTTTGCCTCTGTTCTGCAATTCTTTCTACAACAATAATTTGAACTGCTTCTACTGATACTAATAAATGTATTGAATGATATTTGCAGACAATGGTGAAAGAACGAGGGAAAGGCTCTAAACAACCAGGCCTAGGAGAATCCTCATAGGGAGGGAAACAGAAAACGGTCAAACTCACTCCCCAAGCCAGGCAAAACATCAAGAACATGAGAAATGCCATAAAAGCGGCTGACAGAGCCATTGGCATGTCGGAGAGTGAGTACGAGCCCTCTCAGGAGATCTTTTCGGACTCAATCCCAGAATATATCCCGTATCCGGAGAAGGCCAGCCATAGAGACACTCCTCCCCCATCACCCACTGCCCAAGCACCAACTGATATTTCTTCTGGGTCGTCTGAGGGCTCAGCAGCTGGTAGTGGGGAATACTCCACCTCTCCCACAGCTTCATTAGCCGGGGAGGGTGCAGAAGGAGGTGAGTAGGAAGTACAGTGAAATGAGGAGGTAGCTGAAGGAGGTGACCCTCAGGTAGGAGACATTGCTAGAACTAGGAAGCCCGAAGCTTGGGAGGATAAATTTGTGAGTAAGGTTGCATACCATAAGTTTTGGCAGTGGTGGCCGGTGAGAAAATTGATTCCGGAGAGAAGCTTCATATATAGATACCTACTACCCACAACCCCAACGTGCAGAGACAGTTTAGGACTAGAGTGGGTTGGGAGCATTTTATAGATAACTGTGTGGACTCCAACGAACACTTGGTCCGTACATGGCTCCAAAGTGACCAAGGTTCGAAACTTGAAGGTGATATTTGATGGGAAGTCGATAAATGGGTATCTGGGATTCAATGAGGAGGATAAGACATTGTATATGGCGAAGTTGGAAATGGACTAGGAGGTCCGTACATGGCTAGCACAGTACCTGGCAATCCCAGGTACCGTCCCCGACTGGTTGACTGTTGAAGTTAAAATATTGAGAAGGAGCTTGAACTTTGAGGCGAGGGGGTGTGAGACTTTTGTTTGCAGCCAGTTGGACCCTACCACTCATGACAACACTCTCCCTCTCCACCGAGCTGTGTTAGTGGATTCTATCATGGCAGGGTACCCCATCAACGTGGGGAATGTGATATCCTGGTTATCACTATAGTGGGAGCGGAGCATGACCAGAACTACCCTTTCCCCAACTTCCTCACAATGTACTTTCGGGACTTGGATGTGGACAAGAGACCCTATGACATTAAGGTCAAGGCGACAGCCCCATTTTCCTGGTATAGCATGAAGGGGATGACAACCCCAAGAGCAAGAACTACAAAGCTCCTACTTCTGCACCAACTAGCCAGTCTGAAAAGCCAGTTGTGGTAGAGGTCCCTTCTGAGCCTACCTCCACTTTTGCTGACATCCCTCCCGGAACTTCCACATCCACAGCTATTCCTGCTGGTCCATCCCCATCAGCAGGCCCATAGGTCCCATCTTTCCGGGCTCATCCTATTACTGCCCATCGTCTGAGCCAGACACTTTTGAGTATCAACAACTGGATGCAGACTGCCTCATCCAAGTTGTCCATCTTGACTACCACTGTAGAGGCTCAGTCGGTTCCCCCAGCTCCACAGATGCCATAGTCGATAGAGGATGCACTCAAGGAGATATTTGACAATCAGAAGAAGATCCTCGACACTCTAGATGCACTCTCAAAGGCAGTTGGTTCACATAGCAAGGCTCTCAACATAGGCCGATCCCATAATAATCCTCACAACACAGGCTCTCGGCCCTACTCAGTCAAAAATCTCTAAAACCCACTCGGGCACAATAAAGTATGATGCTCAACCCAAAATATTATTTAAGGTATTAAAATAGAGTAAACATGGCCAAGTTATGAAAACAGTAGAATATAGCATGATTGAATACAGATATAAAATCAAAACAGTGAGGAAATAGCAGTAAAAATCCCTTAAGGGTCCAAAACAATTGGCACGAGGCCTATATATGACATTCAGCCCAAAACATGATGATAGCAAACAATTTTCAATCAAATACGCAGTAAAACAGTCATTCGGGATGGACTAAGTCACGATCCCCAACGGTGCACAACCCCACACTCGTCATCTAGCGTGTGCATCACCTCAGTATAGAACAACGATGTGAAATCTGGGGTTTCCTCAGGACAAACATTTACAATCATTACTTACCTCGATCCGGTCCAAACTCTAGCCCGCAATTCCTTTTCCCTCTCGAATCGACCTCCGGATGCCTCAAATTTAACCAAAATCAGTACATAACCATTACAATATGCTATGGGAACAAAGCCCACTTGAAAATATCCAATTTACATCAAAATTCCAGAAATTACTCAAACCCGATCCCCGGGCCCACGTCTTGGAATCCTATAAAAGTCACATCAATAGAATCCTCATCCTCTCATGAGTCTACCTATATCAAATTCATCAAAATCTGACCTTAATTGCCTATTCAAATCCCCAAAATAATTCTCAAACTTTTCTTCCATTTTTTCCCAATTTCCACTCTAATTTCTCAAATTAAATGATGAAATTCAAGACTAAATCATGGAATTAAACCACATATGAGTGAAGAATACTTACCCCAATTGCTCCACTATCATGACCCTTAACCCGGACCCGGTCGTGATGGCGCCTCTCATGAAGACAAGGCCAACCGACACTTCCCATTTCCAATTATTAACAATTTAGCATTTAGAAATAGTCTGAACATAAATAATAACCAAGTTAAGCGGTTAATAGCATTAATCGCGGAAAAAATACCCAACACAGCCCGAAACCGGGGTGTCACTAGTCATGAGCATCTATAAAACCTAATACAAGTCTGAAAAGTCTACAAACTATTACAAATTTTTGATAAGAGATAGAAATGATAAAGAGGGTGAAATACAGGACTGCGGACGTCAAGCAACTACATCGTGGACTCTAATGTCTGTCGGGAGCTCTCAGCTCGTACTGGCAGGATTGCAAAGCCTGAATCTGCACACGGGTTGCAGGGAGTAAAGTGAGTACTCCAACTCAGTGAGTAACAAATGTAAATAAAGACTGAAAGCAAGAAATCACGTAAGGCACAAAGCATTCTATAATGAAGTAGTAAAACCATTTAATATCAGTGAATCAATGAAGTATAGGTAAAATCCTTTAATTCAAATGTAACTTCCTGAAAAGCCTTTTTCAACAACTAAGCAGGTAATTGACAGTCAATTATAAAGAATAAACATATAAAGGTTTGCCCCTCGGGCACAGTATCAACAAATCCACCCCTCGGGCAATATATCAGAATAGTACCAGCCCCTCGGGCAATCACATAGAACAATACCAACTCCTTGGGCTCAATCTCACATCACAATGGGTACCCGTGCTCATTGGGGGTGTACAGACTCCTGGAGGGGCCCCTTACGGACCAAACACAATATTATGCCACCTCGTAGCATCATCACTAGGCCCTCGGCCTCATATCAATCAAGCCACCTCGTGGCGTACATTGATAAGTAGGGATTTTGATACATTTTATACTCCTTCTTGCTTAAGTTTTGATTAGAAATGTGTACAAAATAGTCCCAAAGGCTCACAAGTTGTGCTTGATTGCAGGTTTGATCAACAAGGTGACAAGATGTCAAAGATTAGCTCAAAAAAGAGTAAAACTTGCACAAGTACCAAGACAAGACAAAGCTCAGGCAAAACAAGGCCAATGCGCCGACACACCATTCTGTGCGGTCCACACAAGTGAGACTCAGAGAGTATGCAACTCAGGAAAAATAGGAAATGCGGCCGCATGGGATTTACTGTGGTCCACATTGGAGTCACTGCGGCCACACTTGATTTAGTGTGGTTCGCAAAGCCAAGAATCAGAGAAGTGCCAGTTTGGAGTTTGAAGCCCAATGCGGTCCGCGCTCCATTTCATGCGGACTGCACTAGAAGCCACCGCGGCCACACTCGATTTTGTACGATCCGCTTGTCCGAGTTCAGAGAGCTGAATTTTAAGTCAAGAGCCTTAGTGCGACCACACATGATTTTGTCCGGTCCATACTAGCCCCGCAGGGGTATTTTTGTCCAGATTTTCATCTTAGTATAAATAGCTTCTTTTCCCATTTTTAGGTCATCAAATAGTTTTGGTACTGGGCTGTAGTTATGACTTCGAATATTTTAGCTATTTTGAGTAATTTTAGCTTCATTTCAACATTGAATCTTCTACTTTATCTTAGCAATTAATTAATATGAGTTTTTCTTCATCTATTTCTTTATTTTCTTCTCTAATTATGAGTAGCTAGACCCATAAGCTAGGGTTGTGGCTCAACCCTAGTGTGGGTAATTGATGGGTCTTGTGTTTTAGGGCCAGATTGACTATGGGTGTTTGATATTTGGGCTAATTTTATGTTTAATTGTTGAATTAGTGGTTGCAAACACTAGTTTGTATTTAGTTGACTTTGGCTCTTCTTGAGAAAGATAGCCTAAGTCTCTGAAATTGGTCCAACAAGGAATTTGGGCGTACTCAAGAGATTGATAGCCTCAATTAAAAGGTTAAATATAGAGATAGTAATACCCGACTTGAACCTTGATTGCTTGTGCAAATTTACATACCCAATTGATCTTGAGAAAGTCAATTCGGGCAAAATCACTCGAACCACCGAGAGGTGTAGAGTGGGTAAAATCGTGCAACGGTTATATCATACTCCCCAAATATGTTAATCATGCCTTAGACTCAAGTATCCGTCAATTGACCACCTAGGCGAAAGTCACTACCCTAGTGCCTTTTAACCATTTGAACAACTCGCAATAGTTTACTCTTAGCTTATTCTAGTTTAATTTAGCATTGTAGTGTGATAAATTTAGAAGTAAAACAAAAATCCAAAAATGTTTAGAAGTGTAATTTGGAGCACATACACAACTCCACTTTAAATAGACCTTCGACTCCAACTTCTAGCTCCCTGTGAAAATCGATCCCGACCTTAATCAGGTAAAAGCTGCTTCGACCCTCTCTCGCTACTCAATAGTAGTCCAGAGTTGGCCTCGATCACTTTTTGGCGCTGTTGCCGGGGAGCTAACGGTTTTGGCTATCTATTTAAATAGTTTTGTGTATTGTTCTTCTTTCCTTCTTTGTTACTAATTTGTTTGTGTCACAACTCAGGTACTAAATGGCAGCGAATAACGCCAATGACCCTCTTGGAAATATGATTGCGGGGGAGGAGGTAGATGATGTCGGAGATGATGAGGTGCCTCTTGTACCTCAAGGACAACGTAGAGGCCGCTAGGCTAATACTAATGTTAATGACAATATTCTAAACCCTAACCGCCACCTCCAAGAGTGGCTCCTAGAGTGCTTCCGAACCAAGGCTATGCAAGTGCTATTGTCCCACCCCGAATCCGGGCAGGAAATTTTCAAATAACCAATGTGATATTGACCTTACTAGAGCAACATGGGTATTTCACGGGCGCTGCAAATTAAAATGCTTACAAACATCTCAAGGGGTTCGTGGATACATGTTGGGGGAGCAAGCAAACTAATGTGTTCCAGGATGCCCTCCGGTTAAGACTCTTCCCATTCTCGCTTAGAGGAAGGCATTGGATTGGCTCGAGCGACTTCTCAACTATTCCATCACTACTTGGGATGAGTTGACGGACAAGTTCATTGCAAAATTTTTCTCACCGAGGCATATGGATACATTAAGAGATGAGATCTTGGCGTTTAATCAATAGCCCACGGAACCTTTGCATGAGATTTGGGAGCGTTATAGAACAATGGTGAAGGAATGCTCCAACAATGATATGACTGAGGCGATGATCCAACAGTCTTTCTATCGGGGTATTAACACCACAAACCAATGCATAGTGAACCAACTTGCTGGGGGCAACTTCATGAAGCTGTCTTATGATGAGGCTTGTGACATTCTTGACGAGATGGCTGGCACTTCTTTCACTTGGCAAAGTAGAGCCAATGTACCCCAGGGTGACCCCACGGTTATTCATTTGCATAAGGAATTACATGATCATGGGCATGCTATAGTTGAGTTGACAACTATAATGAACCAACTAGCAAAGGCACAGTTGCAACAAGTTCAAAATCCCCGCCAAGTGAATGCCATGGAGGGTGTTAACATGCTTGTCAACAAAAGAAGATAAAGAGGTCAACAGAACCAAGGGAATTCGTTGTAATTTGACAATGATTGTGGTGGATTTCAAAATGATGGTTATGATGAACAAAGTGAAGAGGTGCAATACATGAATAATTATCAAGGTCAAAGAGGCAATTCCTCCAACCAACAACAATGGAGACCCCAAGACAATTGGGGCAATCAACAACAAGGCAATGGTAATTAGGGGAACAACAACCAAAACAACAACTGGGGCAATCAGAACAACAATCAAAACAACCAAGGAAATTGGAACAGTAATAACAACAATTGGGGTAGTAATAACAATCAAGGTGGATGGAATAATGGAAACCAAGGAAACCGGGGGCAAGGCTTTCAAAGGCCCCCAATGTACCAATAACCGAACAATCCACCTCCATTTCCATCTCAAGGTCCTAGTTCTTCTAGCAATGATATGGGGAGAGTTGAAATAATGTTCGAACAAATGATGAAGAAGAATGCGGACTCGGATGCTCAGATGGTTTCCCACAATACCTCTATCAGAAACTTGGAGGTACAGTTAGGCCAAATCTCACAGTCTTTAAATACTCCTAAGGGTGCTCTACCCACTTGGTAGTGAACGTGAAGGGTGGGAACAATCATGTTATGGCGGTAATAACAAGAAGTGGGAGAGACGGTGATGTGCATGCCTCTAAACAAAAGCAAATTGTGGATGATGATGTTGAGTTGCAAGAAGATGAAGTTCCTTTGGTGGTTGAAAATTTGATTGATGAAAATGTGAATGAAGAAGTGAGGATTGATATTCAAGATGTCGAGGTGGAATCCCAAAATAATGTGAACCCGTCTAGGGAACACATAATAGACATGCCGGATCTGGTTGTGCCTAAAGCCAAGGCTCCTTTGCCAAGGCCACCTTCGCCTTATCCTCAAAGGCTCGCAAAGCAGAAAAATGAAAATCAGTTTAAAAGGTTTATTGACATGATGGAGAGCTTATCCATCAATGTGCCTTTGGTGGAGACTCTTGAACAAATGTCGGGCTATGCTAAATTCATGAAGGACTTGGTAACAAAAAAGTAGTCTATGGATTGTGAAACTATAAAGATGACTCACTAAGTTAGTGCAATAGTGCATTCAATGGCCCCGAAGCTTGAAGATCCCAGTGCTTTCACCACTCCTTGCACCATTGGGAGTGCAGATTTTGCTAAAGCTCTATGTGATTTAGGGGCTAGTATTAATTTGATGCCCTATTCCATTTTCAAGACTTTGGCTATTGGGAAGCCGAGGCCAACTTTCATGATATTACAAATGGCAGATAGAACGATGAAGAGACCATTGAGTATTATTGATGATGTGGTTGTCCAGGTGGACACTGTTATCTTGCCAGCTGATTTTGTGATCTTGGATTGTGAGGTAGATTATAAAGTTCCTATCATTTTGGGGAGACCTTTACTTGCTACGGGGAAGGCCTTAGTTGATGTGGAAGCAGGGGAACTCACCTTCCGAGTGGGTGATGAATATGTGGTCTTTCATGTGTGCAAATCAATGAAGCAACCCAATAGTACCGAGTTGTGCTCTTTTGTGGACCTCGTCACAGCAGTGATAATTGATTACACCAGTGCAATGATCAATATGGAGGACCCTTTGGAGGCCGTATTATTGAATCTTGATGTCAATGATGATGAGGGTCGACTGGAGTGCATGAACGCTTTACATGGAATGGGCTCTTACTCTTATGAGCCTAGGAAATTATCTTTGGACCTCAAGAATAGAAAGACTCCACCAACTAAACCTTCAATTGAGGAGCCTCCGGTGTTGGAGTTGAAACCACTGCCTCCACACCTTAGGTATGAGTTCTTAGGCTCAAATTCTACTTTGCCAGTTATTCTTTCTTCTTGCCTTTCTAACATGTAGGTTGATGGCACATTGGCGGTACTTCAAAAGCGGAAAAAGGCAATTGGATGGACTTTAGCTAATATTCAGCGGATAAGCCCTGCATTCTGTATGCACAAGATTATTCTGGAAGATGATGCAAAGCCCTCCTTGGAGCATCAAAGGAGGTTGAACAAGGCAATGTAAGAAGTTGTGAAAAAGAAGGTGATTAAGTGGTTGGATGTCGTGGTTGTGTACCCCATATCTGATAGCTCTTGGACTTCACTAGTGCAATGTGTACTAAAGAAGGGTGGCATGACGGTGGTTGCAAATTCACAAAATGAATTGGTTTCTTCCAGAACCGTCAACGATTGGAGGGTATGCATGGATTACCGCAAGTTGAATAAAGTGACCCACAAGGATCACTTCCCTTTGCCTTTTCTTGATCAGATGTTAGACCGACTTGTTGGGAGTGCCTTCTACTATTTTTTGGATGGGTATTCTAGGAACAACCAAATATTCATTTCTCCGGAAGATCAGGAGAAGACTACATTCACTTTTCCATATGGCACCTTTGCCTTTTCTAGGATGCCTTTTGGGTTGTGTAATGCACCGGCTACATTTCAGCGGTGTATGATAGCCATTTTCACCAATATGGTGGAAGACATTTTAGAGGTGTTCATGGATGACTTTAGTGTTGTGGGGGATTCATTTGATGAGTGCTTGAAAAATCTTGATAGGGTCTTGGCCCATTGTGAAGAAACCAATCTTGTTCTCAATTGGGAGAAATGCCACATTATGGTGGAAGAGGGCATAGTTCTTGGGCATAAAATTTCAAAGCATGGTATCGAGGTAGACAAAGCAAAAATTGATATGATTTCAAGGTTCCCTCCCCCAACATCTATCAAGGGAGTCCGAAGTTTTCTTGGGCATGCGGGGTTCTATCGGAGATTTATCAAAGAATTTTTGAAGGTGGTGAATCCCTTGTGAAAGTTGTTGGAAAAAGATGCTAAGTTCATGTTTGATGAAAAATGTATGCAAGCCTTTGAACTTCTCAAGCATAAGTTGACCACCACACTTATCATTACCGCACATAATTGGAGCTTGCTCTTTGAGCTCATGTGTGATGCGAGCGATGTTGCGGTTGGGGCGGTTTTGGGTCAAAGAGTAAACAAAATGTTTCATCCGGTATACTATGTGAGCAAGACAATGAATGATGCTCAAGTGAACTACACGGTGACTGAGAAAGAACTTTTGGTTATTGTGTTCGCAATGGAAAAATTCCGGTCGTATCTTATGGGTGCTAAGGTTATTATTCATACCGATCATGCCGCACTCCGGAACTTGATGACGAAGAAGGATTCCAAAATTAGACTGATGTGATGGGTCTTGTTACTTCAAGAGTTTGATTTGGAGATTGTGGACCAGAAGGGTAGTGAGAACCAAGTGGCGGACCACTTGTCCCTCTTGGAGGAGGAGGGGAGGCCTTGTGATGGCCTAGAGATCAATAATTCATTTCCCAACGAACAACTACTTTCGGTGTCGATGAATGATATGCCATGGTTTGCCGATGTTACCAATTTCCTTGTGACTGGTATAATCCCGTGTGAGCTCTCTTCTAACCGAAGGAAGAAGCTTAAGCGGGATAGTTTGGATTTCTATTGGGATGAGCCATACTTGTTCAAGATTTGCACGGATGGTGTGATCCAATAGTGTGTCCCGGAGGAAGATCAATTGAGTATCTTGGAGGCTTGTCATTCCTCTCCCTATGGTGGCCATCATCGCAGGGCAAGGACGGCTTCCAAAGTTCTCAATTGTGGGTTTTATTGGCCAACTTTGTACAAAGATGCAAGTGAACTTGTGAAGAGTTGTGATGAATGTCAAAGAGCGGGTGGAATTTCGAAGAAAGATGAGATGCCTCTCAATTCCATTCTTGAGGTTGATATTTTTGATGTGTGGGGCATTAATTTTATGGGCCCGTTTGTTAGCTCGTGTGGGAACACATACATTCTTGTGGCGGTGGACTATGTTTCAAAGTGGGTTGAAGCCGTGGCTTTACCCAACAATGAGGCCCAGGGTGTTGTTGCATTTCTCAAGAAGAGCATTTTTACAAAATTTGGTACTCCTCGTGTAATCATAAGTGATGGGGAGTCTCATTTTTGCAATAGATCTTTTGAACTTTGCTTTCAAAGTATGGTGTCAATCACAAAGTTTGTACTCCCTATCATCCTCAAGCAAGTGGTCAAGTTGAAGTCTCCAACAGGGAAATCAAAACCATATTGTCAAAGACGGTCAATGCAAATAGGACCGATTGGTCAAAGAAGTTGGATGACGCTCTATGGGCGTATAGGACTGCTTACAAGACTCCGATTGGTATGTCTCCGTATAGGTTGGTGTTTGGGGAAGCTTTCCATCTACCGGTTGAGTTAGAGCACACGGCCATTTGGGTTTTGAGGAAGCTAAATCTTGAATAGGATATTGCAACAAATCTTCGTGTGGAGCAGCTTAATGAACTTGATGAATTCCGATTTCATACCTACTCCAGTTCGTCCTTGTACAAGGACAAGATGAAGTACCTTCATGATAAATATACTCGTAGCAAGGAGTCTGTTTCTGGGAAAGCTTAAATCAAAATGGAGTGCACCTTTTGAAGTGGTGTGTGTGACCCCGTTTGGTGCTCTTGATTTAAAGAACAAAAATGGGGAAGTTTTTAGAGTGAATGGGCATAGGGTCAAGCACTACTTGGGAAAAATTGATGACAGCCACGTGGTGGCACTTCTTCATCTTAAATGATTTGATGGTAACCTGCGTCATGCCGCGACGTTAAATCAGGCGCTTCTTGGGAGGCAACCCATGTTCTTTGCTTCTTGTTTTTCTTTGATTTTCATGGTAGTATAGGATTTATTTTTGGACTAACTGGTTGTGAGATGCTACAGGATTGTGTTGATGCAGTGGAAGACATAGTGGAAAAAATGTTCAGGTCTCTGAAGTTTTCAATACGGATGCACTGCATTTAGTACGGACCGCACTGATGAAGGATGAAATGTCCAACTCTCTGAAGTTTGCCACCGCGGCTGCATTACATTTTGTGTGGTCCGCGGTGGACTACTGAGGCGGCATGGCATTTTATGCGGAACGCAGTGGGTTGCCTTCTCAAACTTGAAATATGCTGTGTGGTGTGGACCGTAGTCCATTTTATACGGCCCGCACTGGGTTGGTAAGCTGGGCCCCAGGTCGTTTTCTATAAATAGGGCCTAAGGCCCTCCTGTTACACTTTTCGATCTCTTTACTCTCAGAACCCGTAAAAACACTGTTCATCATCCCTTTTGCTTGTAATTAGCTGCTAGGAAACATTAATCATCACTAAATCTCACATCTAGTAACTTGACTTCCTTTTTAATTGCTTTAATTTTGTTATTCTCCTTTACTTTTTGTTTTTCTTGTCTATTATTTTGTTCTTCCCGTATTTTCTTCGATGGTTAGGTTAGGGTAGTTGACGTCGTGATTAAAATAGAATTAGGTAGTTAAAATCACTAGGCAAACACTTAGGGACCTTTATTGGGTGTAAAACTAGACATAAAATCAAAATTTCATAAACCCTAAGTTAGTGCCGCTTTTGGGCACTCAGTGCGGACCGCAGTCAATTCTGTATGGTCCGTGGTGCCTTAGTGCGGTCTGCAATGGCATTTTGTGTGGACCGCAATGATGGGTGTCTGTAATATGATCTTTGGAGACTGCGGCCGCACTATATTTTGTGCGGTCCACATTAGTCCCTATGCGACCACACTACATTTTGTGCGGTCCACATTGCCTGGATATAGAGAGTGGGTAGTCTGAACCCCACCTCTGTGCGGACCACATTGCCATTTTATGCAGTCCGCATTGGCCTCTGTGCGGCCACACTCCATTTTGTGCGGTACGCACTGTGTTACCTCTGCAACTCTCTGCAACTTTTTCTTTTTTGCAACTCTGATCTTAATTGTTTTTACTGATACTAACAAGCCTAATGGATGATGTTTGCAGACAATGGTGAAGCAAAGAGGCAAGGGTTCTAAACAAGCTGGTCGAGGTGAATCCTCCCGGGAAGGGAAACAAAAAATGATAAGACTGATTCCTCAAGCCTGACAAAATATTAAAAACATAAGGAAGATGATTAAAGCTGTTGATAGGGCTATTGACATGTCTAGGAGTGAGTACGAGCCCTCCCAGGAGATACCTTCAGACTCTGTGCCAGAATACATCCCTGACTGGCCGGAGAGGAACAGGCTAAGAGACACTTCTCCACCTTCCCCCGTTGCCCAAGCGTCAGTAAATGTATCTTCTGGGTCGTCTGAGGGCTCAGCTGAAGGCAGTGGGGATGAATACTCCACCTCTCCCACAACTTCATTATCTAAAGAGGGTACAGTAGGAGAAGAGGTAGTAGGAGAAGGGGGTGAGCCCAAGGTTGGAGAGGTAGAATGAACTAGAAAGTTGGAGGTGTGGCAAGACCGGTTTGTGAGCGAGGTAGATTATCACAAATTCAAGGAATGGTGGCCGGTGAGGAAGTTGATCCCGGAGAGGAGCTTTGTTGATAGACACTTATTACCTCACAATCCTAATGTGAGGAGGCAGTTTAGGGAGAGAGTTGGTTGGGAGTATTTCTTAAACAGTTGTGAGGATGCAAACGAGCACCTGGTCAAGGAATTCTACACCAATTTTTCCCACATCAAAAAGGGCACAAAAGTGACCAAGGTGCGAAATTTGAAGGTGCTTTTTGACGGGAAAACAATAAATGATTACCTCGGCTTTGATGAGGAGGATGAGGAACTGTATAAGGCAAATATGGAATTGGGTGAGGAGGTCTGTCCCTAGTTGGCACAGTATCTGGCAATCCTAGGTACCACCCCCGATTGGCTAAATGCGGGTGTGAAAATTTTGAGAAGAAGCCTGAATTTCGAAGCCAAGGGGTGGGAAACATTTGTGTATAGCATATTGGACCCCACTACTCATGACAACTCCCTCCCTCTTCATCGGGCAATTTTGGTGGCATCGATCATGGTGGGGTACCCAATTAATGTCGGGAAAGTAATGTCTCGGGTAATTACGCAGGTAGTCAGTGAGGGTAACAGAAACTACCTCTTCCCTAGCTTCTTGACCATGTACTTTAGGGACCTCAAAAGGTAAGAGTGAATGCCCCATTCTCATGGTACAGTATATAGGGTGATGACAACCCAAAGAGCAAGAACTTCAAGGGAACAACTACTGCTCCAACTAGCCAGTCTGAAGAGCCAGTTGTGATAGTGGCTCCTACTTAGCCTGCCTCCACCTCCGCAGACATTCCTCCTGGTCCATCCACTTCAGAAGATCCCGAGATACCCTCTTCCTGATCCTACCCAGTGACTACACACCGACTGAGCCAGGCTCTTCTCAGCATCAACAACTGGATGCATACAGCTTCATCCAAGTTGTCTATCCTCACTACTACAGTGGAAGCTCAGTCGGCACCTCCGCGTCCGCAGGTCTCACAGTTTATCGAGGATTCCCTCAAGGAGATTCTAGCGAACTAGAAGAAAAATCCTTGACACCCAGAAAGTTCTCATGGATGTTGTTGATTCACACAACAAAACTCTCAAGGAGCTTGCTAAGGAGCACAAGAAGTTGAGGAAGACGCGGTCTTCTAAGGAGTCCGTAAAGGAGCTGAGGGCTGAGGTTGACAGGATGAAGGCAGATCATCTGCCTTTGGACTTATTGCTACAGGACCCGGTACCAGCAGCTCATCCCTAGCCTGAGAAGTCCCAGAGGCCTCCCAAGAGGAAGGAACAGATGATGTAGTCATCCAGTTGGTAGACCCACCGAAAACCTCTTTCAGTCAGCTACAGGATGCACCTCAGGAGCCTGTCTAGGTCCAGGCCCAGGTCCCAGCAGCAGAGCAGCAGGCCATAGGGAACCAGTCTAAGGTTCCCAAGCATATTGAGGACCCAGGGACCACTCAGGAGCCCATGCAGACAAACGGGCCATAGGGAGTCTCTATATCCTTTTTCCCTTTTCTTTTTGGTGCTTATTTAGTTTAGTTGGCATTAGGGACAATGCTAGCTTTCATTTGAGGGGGTAGGCCCTGCTTTTTGGATTTGGATTATTGTATATATTTGACAATTTTTATGATTTCTTTATTTTTCATCTTTGGTTTGTATATAATTTTAACATTTCGGTACATTTCTTGTAATTTTATTTTACTTTGGGTTTGTATATAAAGTTATATTACATTGTACATATTCATCCCATCTATTGTATATTCGATTAAATCCCCTCTTGTAAATATTCATTTTACTTTCCGCATTTTTGCTTTCCATAGATCCTTATTTATGTTCGTAGCTTCTTTTTTTGAATGTTTGCAATAAGCCTTTGGTTTTCTTAATGCCACGGTTCTTTTCAAAGGTGGAGTTTGTGTGAAACGGGTGGCTCTTCCTAATGATGGATGGCGTGACAACCTTCTTAAGGGTTTGAGTCCGTCTTTCTTTTTGCTTTTAGTAGTTAGTGGTTAAGGATGCCTCAAGCAAAGCTTCACTTGGTCCTATAACATTTACCTTTGATCTCATGGTCAAAAACAACTTGTTGTTTTTAGGATGGTGAAAGTCGTGGCCTTAAGACTCTTGTGTTGACCGATAACCATCAAGTGGTTTTTCTAGACAATTGTGTGCTCAAATCTTATCTAAGGTCGTTGTGGGCCCCCAACTTTGTGTCTTTAGTGATCCCGTAGCTTGTGTGGTGAGAAATCGCATTGCAAGTCCAAGTCCCGAGCCATTGGTCTAGAACTTGCCCTGAATGATTGTTGAGGTGAAATTCTAAGTGAATTTTGACTTAAGACATGATTATAGGCTCTCCTTGGTCCAAATGATAGCTTGAACACTTCCATAACCTACCAATGATAAGATCCCTAGTCAACCCTTTTGAGCCTTAAACCTTTTTCCTTCAAAGAACCATGATACAAGCCTTTACCCGTTCTAAAAGATACCTTCTCTTGGCACCCGCTCTTTCCTTTAGAACATGGCAAAAGTATAAGTTTGGAGGGAGAGACGAGGATGGCAACAAAATGGTAAAAAGGTACAAAATAAAGAAAAGGAAAGGTAATGAAAAAGAAAGAAAAGCGAAAAGACAAAAAGAATGCTCAAAGTAGAATCGAAAAAAAGGGATTCAAGAAAAGCAAAGAATGAAAGGTGTGGAAAGTTGAGAAAGGAGAAAAGATTTGAAATGTAAAAGAAAGAGTGATAGTGTGTCTCTCTAACCCCTTAGACAGAAGTGAAAAGACTCAAAAAGTCAAATGAATTTGAGCCAAAATGAAATAAAAGAAGTGCTTAAGGGAAGATGGAACCTACTTAGACCAAACATTACCTACCCTAAACCAAAAGCCTTCACTATGTCTCCACAAAAGCCCTATATGATCTTGAGTTAAATGAAACTTACATTAGTGGTGACTCACATAAAGGGCAAGCATATGGTACTTAGAGCCAGACTTCCGACTTTTCCTTGAGAGAGATGACTGATTTTCCATTAACCTCATTGAGTGATACTATTCTAAAGGTGAAGTTTGCTTAGGGAGAGCTGAGGATGTATGAGTTTGGGTTCCACGATAACCAAAGTAATAGAAAGAGTTCTTTGATGTGTTGAGTCAACTCTTGATGCTCTTGTGTCGCACTTAATCCATGGTGTTTAAAAGAGTAAATGTTGTTAATGATCCATTTGTATTGAGGGCAATTGTTAGTCCCAATTGAGGCTAGATGAGGCCACTTTAGGACATCTGAATTTTCTTGGATTTTCTTTTAAGGGATGAGTCTTATTTTGTTTGCTTGAGGACAAGCAAAAGTTTAAGTTTAGGGGAGTTGATAACAAGGGATTTTGATACATTTTATACTCCTTCCTGCTTAAGTTTTGATTAGAAATATGTACAAAATAGTCCCAAAGGCTCACAAGTTGTGCTTGATTGCAGGTTTGATCAACAAGGTGACAATATGTCAAAGATCAGCTCAAAAAGGAGTGAAACTTGCACAAGTACCAAGACAAGACAAAGCTCAAGCAAAACAAGGTCAATACAGTCGCACACCATTCTGTGCGGTCCACACAAGTGAGGTTCAGAGAGTATGCAACTCAGGAAAAACAGGAAATGCGGCCGCATGGGATTTACTGCGGTCCGCATTGGAGTCACTATGGCCGCACTCGATTTAATACAGTCCGTAGAGCCAAAAATCAAAGAAGTACCAGTTTGGAGTTTGAAGCCCAATGTGGTCCGCGCTCCATTTCATGCGGACCACACTAGAAGCCACCACGACAGCACTCGATTGTGTACGGTCCACATTGCCTGAGTTCAGAGAGATGAATTTTTGTCCAGAATTTTTAGCTTAGTATAAATAGCTTCTTTTCCCATTTTAGGTCATCAAATAGTTTTAGTACCAGGCTGCGCACGTGACTTCGAATATTTTAGATATTTTGAGTAATTTTCTAGCTTCATTTCAATATTGAATCTTCTAGTTTATCTTAGAAATTAATTAATATGAGTTTTTCTTCATCTATTTCTTTGTTTTCTTTTCTAATTATGAGTAGCTAGACCCATAAGCTAGGGTTGTGGCTCATCCCTAGTGTGGGTAATTGATGGGTCTTGTGTTTTAGGGGCTAGATTGACTAAGGGTGTTTGATATTTGGGCTAATTTCATGTTTAATTGCTGAATTGGTGGTTTCAAACACTAGTTTGTGTTTAGTTGACTTTGGCTCTTCGTGAGAAAGAGAGCCTAAGTCTTTGAAATTAATCCAACAAGGAATTAGGGCGTACTCAAGAGATTGATATCCCCAATTAAAGGGTTAAACCCAGAGATAGTAATACCCGACTTGAACCTTGATTGCTTGTGCAAATTTGTATACCCAATTGGTCTTGAGAAAGTCAATTCGGGCAAAATCACTCGAACCACCGAGAGGTGTAGAGTGGGTAAAATCGTGCAACGGTTATATCATACTCCCCAAATATGTTAATCATGCCTTAGACTCAAGTATCCGTCAATTGACCACCTAGGCGAAAGTCACTACCCTAGTGCCTTTTAACCATTTGAACAACTCGCAATAGTTTACTCTTAGCTTATTCTAGTTTAATTTAGCATTGTTGTTTGATAAAATTAGAGATAAAACAAAAACCCAAAAATGTTTAGAAGTGCAATTTGGAACACATACACAACTCCACTTTAGATAGACACTCGACTCCAACTTCTAGCTCCCTATGGAAATCGATCCCGACCTTAATCAGGTAAAAGCTGCCTCGACCCTCTCTCGCTACTCAATAGTAGTGCAGGGTTGGCCTCGATCTACATATCTCAGGCCCTCGGCCTCATAATCAGTATCAAATGTTTGCTCACAACATAGGCCCTTGGCCTTACTCTGTCAAAAATCCTCACAAGCCACTCAGACAGTAGTAAAATATGTTTCTTAGCCCAAAATATCATTTAAAAGATCATATAAGTGTTAAAACAGAGTAAACATGGATGAGTATGAAAAACAATGAAATATAACATGACTGAGTTCAAATATAAAGTCAAAACAGTGAGGAAATACCGGTAAAAATCCCTGAAGGGTTGAAATATTTGGCACAAGGCCCAATTATGGCATTCAACGCAAAGCTTGATAATAGCAAATGCATTTCAGTCAAATACGCGGTAAAATAGTCATTCGGGATGGACTAAGTCACAATCCCCAACAGTGCACGACCCCACACTCGTCATCAAGCGTGTGCCTCACCTCAATATAGCACTAGGATGTTCAATCTGGGGTTTCAAACACTCAGAACATCATTTACAATCATTACTCACCTCGAACCGCTCAAATCCCTAGTCCGCGATTCATTTGCCCCTCAAATCAGCCTCCACACACATCAAATCTATCCAAAATCAGAACGAGGACGTCAACATATGCTAAGGGAATGAAGCCCAAGCAAAAATGATCAAAATACGGCACAAATCTCGAAATTACCAAAACCCGACCCCCAGGCCCACGTCTCGGAATTTGATAATTTTTATATCAATAGATTCCTTATCTCCTCACGAGTTCATACATATCAAAAGTTCTGAAATCTTACCTCAAATGGTCCTTCAAATCCCCAAGCAAAGGTCTAAGTTTTCAAGCCCTAGTTTCCCCAATTTTCACCCTTAATTTCCATAATTTCTAGCTCTAATCCGTGAAATAATAGCATAGGAATGCGTTTTAGGTCCAAATTCCTTACCTCAATGAAGTTCCCTTGAAATCCCTCTTTCAAATTGTCCAAAAAGCTCCAAATTCGAAGTCAAAAATGGTGAAATAGCTAAAATTCGCGAAAGCTACAATTTATACCTTCTGCCCAGTCATTTTCGCATCTACGGCTATATTTCCGCTTTTGCGGTACCACATTTACGGTTCATCATCCGCTTCTGCGGAAATCACTTATCCGGCCAAAAATCGCATCTGCGATCACACTTCTGCATTTGCGACATCGCAGATGCGGTCATCCTAACCGCTCCTGCAGTCAATGCTCATCAGGCCCTTTTTCGCAGCTGTGATCGATCTCCCGCACGTGAGGCGTCGCACCTGCGGTCCCTAATCCGCAGGTGCGGAAATATCAGAAGCAACAAAATTTCAACAGCTGCAAACATTCCTCAAACTTCCCGTCCACCATCCGAAATCACCCCGAGGCCCCCGGGACCTCAACCAAAAGTACAAACATATCTTAATACGTTATTCAAACTTGTTCCAATCTTCAAAACACCTCAAACAACATCAAATCAACCAAAACACATCGGATTCAAGCCTAACTTTCTAAAATCTTCCAGATTCCACTTTTGATAGAAAACCCAACCAAACCACGTCCGAATGACCTGAAATTTTGCACACACATCACAAAAGACACAACGAAACTACTGCAACTCTCAGAATTCCATTCCGACCCCTATATCAAAATCTCGCCTACCAACCGGAAATGGCCAAAATATTAACTTCACCAATTCAAGCCTAAATCTACTCCAAACCTCCAAAACTCATTCCAATCGTGCTTCTAAGTCCCAAATTACCTCCCGAAGCTAACTGAAACATTGGAACTCACATCCGAGCCCTCTAACACATAAGTTAACATCTGGTTGACTTTTCAACTTAAACTTCCTTAAAAGAGACTAAGTGTCTCAAATCTTACCAAAATCATTTCGGATTCGATCCGATCAACCCGATACCACATAACACGGATAAACAAAGCATAAAGAAGCAGAAATGGGGAAAATGGAGCGGTAACTCATGAGACGACTGGTCGAGTCGTCACATCCTACCCAACTTAAACAAATGTTCGTCCATGAACGAATCAAGAAGCATACCTAAAGCCTCAAACAGGTGAGGATATCTGCTCCGTATCTCCCCCTCGGTCTCCCAGGTAGCTTCCTGAAGCTATATCCTTTGACCTCCACTTTTCAACCTGACGACCCAAAATAGCTACTGGTTCCACATCATAACTCAAATCATCATCCAACTGAACCGTGCTGAAATCCAAAACATGAGGCGGATTTCCAATATACTTCCGGAGCATAGAAACATGAAATACCGGATGCACGCTCGACAAGCTGGGTGGCAAAGTAAGCTCATAGGCCACCTCCCCAATCCCCCGAAGCACCTCAAAAGGCCCAATGAACCGAGGACTCAATTTCCCTTTCTTCCCAAATCTCATACACCCTTCATGGGCGAAACCTTCAACAGAACCTTCTTGCCAACCATGTAGGACACATCTCGAACCTTCCTATCAGCATAGCTCTTTTGCCTTGACTGCGCTGTATGAAGCCTCTCCTGAATCACCTTCACCTTTTCTAAGGCGTCCTGCACCAAGTCTATCCCCAATAGCCTAGCCTTACCGGGCTCGAACAAACCAACTAGAGATCTACATCTCCTCCCATACAAAGCCTTATATGGAGCCATCTGAATAACTCTGCAAGCGGTAGAAACGGATCCCATGACCCTCCAAAATCAATGAAACAAGCACGCAACATGTCCTCCAATATCTAAATAGTGCGCTCGGACTGCCCGTCCGTCTGAGGGTAAAAAGATGTGCTCAACTCAACCTGAGTACCCAACTCTCACTGCACAGACCTCCAAAACTTCGAAGTAAACTGATTGCCCCTATCTGAAATGATGGAAACTAGGACACCATGCAACCGAACAATCTCCCGGATATAGATCTCTGCCAACCGCTCTGAAGAATAGGTGGTACACACAGGAATGAAGTGCGCGGACTTGGTCAGCCAATCCACAATCACCCAAATAGCATCGAACTTCCTCAAAGTCCGTAGAAGTCCAACTACAAAGTCCATAGTGATCCTCTCCCACTTCCACTGTGGAATATCTATCCGCTGAAGCAAGCCACCCGGTCTCTGATGCTCATATTTCACCTGCTGACAATTGAGACACCGAGCTACAAATCCCATAATATCTTTCTTCATTCTTGTCCACCAATAATGCTGTCTCAGATCTTGATACATCTTCGCGGCACCCGGATGAATGGAATACCATGAGCTATGGGCCTCCTCCAGAATTAACTCCCGAAGCCCATCCACATTGGGCACAAAAATCCAGCCCTGCATCCTCAACACCCCATAGTCACCAATGGTCACATCTCTATAATCATCATGCTAAACTCTGTCCTTAAGGACAAGCAAATGGGGATAATCATACTGGCGCTCTCTGATGCGATCATATAAAGAAGACCGAGAAACCACACAAGCTAATACCCGACTGGACTCCGAAATATATCCAACCTCACGAACCTATTGGACAAGGGCTGAACATCAACTATAAGAGGTCTCTCCCCAACTGGAATATATGCCAAACTCCCCATACTCACCGCCTTTCGGCTCAAGGCATCAACCACCACATTGGCCTTCCCCGGATGGTACAATATGGTGACATCATAATCCTTAAGCAACTCCAACCACCTCCACTGCCTCAAATTAACATCCTTCTGCTTGAACAAGTGCTGGAAGCTACGATGATCAGTGAACACCTCACATGACACACCGTACAAGTAATATCTCCAAATCTTTAATGCGAAAATTATGGAAGCCAACTCCAAATCATGAACGAGGTATTTTTTCTCATGGGGTTTCAACTGAAGAGAAGCATAAGCAATAACTCTACCCTCCTGCATCAAAACACAACCAATGCTAACTCTCGAAGCATCGCAATACACGGTATATGAACCTGAAGCTTATTGCAAAACTAACACTGGAGTTGTGGTCAAAGCTATCTTGAGCTTCTGAAAGCTCTCTTCACACTCGTCCGACCATACAAATGAAGCACCCTTTGAGTCAACTTGGTCAAGGGCGATGCGATAGATGAGATTCCTTGAATAAACTAGCGATAATAGCCTGCCAAACCAAGAAATCTGCGAATCTCTATGGTTGAGGATAGTCTGGGACAACTCTGAACCACCTCTATCTTCTTCGGATCAACCTAAATACCCTACCACATGCCCCAAGAAAGCCACTGAACTGAACCAAAACTCACATTTGGAGAATTTTGCATAAAGCTTCTCCTCCTTCAATCTATGTAACACAACTCTCAAATGCTCCGCGTGCTCCTCCTAACTACGCGAATATACCAGAATATCAACAATGAAGACTATGACAAACGAGTCAAGATAAGGCCGGAACACACTGTTCATCAAATGCATGAACGCTGCTGGGGCATTAGTTAGCCCAAAAGACATCACCAAGAACTTATAATGATCATATCCGATCCTGAAAGCTATCTTGAGAATATCCAAATCCCTAATGTTCAACTAGTGATAGCCTGAACGGAGATCAATCTTGGAGAACACTCTCGCTCCCTGAAGCTGGTCGAACAAATCATCAATGCGAGGCAAAGGATACTTGTTCTTAATTGTTACCTTGTTCAATTACTTATATTCAATTCACATCCTCATAGTGCCATCCTTCTTTTTCACAAATAGAACCAGCGCACCCCAAGGTGATACACTAGGCCAAATGAACCCTTTATCAAGGAGTTCCTGAAGTTGCTCTTTTAATTCCTTCAACTCCTCTGGTGCCATACGATACGGTAGAATAGAAATGGGCTAAGTTCCTAGCACCAAGTCAATAACAAAATCAATATCCCTATCCGGTGGCATGCCCGACAGGTCTACAAGAAACATATCGGGAAAATCCCTCACAACTGGAACAGAATCAATACTGGGAGTCTCAGCACCGACATCCCTCACAAATGCTAGATATGAAAAACAACCCTTCCTAACCATACATTAGGCTTTCAAGAATAAGATCACTCTACTGGGAACATAATCAGTCACACCTTGCCACTCGATCTGTGGCACACCCAGTATAGCCAATGTGACTATCTTAGCATGACATTCCAGAATAGTACGACACAGAGATAGCCTATCCATGCCCAAATGACACCGAAATCCACCATACACAATAATAAAAGATTCACATGGGTCTCCAGACCCCCAATAGTCACCACACACGACCAATACACACGGTCTACAACAACAGTATGTCCCACAGGGGTAGATACATGAACAGGTGAAGCAAGAAACTCACGGGGCATACCCAAATAACGAGCAAAGTATGATGACACATAAGAAAAGATGGAACTGGGATCAAATAATACAAAGTCATCTCTGTGGCAGACTGAAACAATACATGTAATAACAACATCTGAAGCAATAGAATCGGGTCTGCCTGGGAGTGCATAGAAACAGGCCTGACCGCCACCTGATCGACCTCCCCCTCTAGGGCGACCCCTAGCTGACTGACCTCCACCCCTAGCTGGCTAGGTGGGTGGTGGTGAAGTAACTGACGCTGATGCCGATGATTGACCCCTATGCTGAGATAAACTCACAAGACGACGAGGGAACTGCCTTCATATATGACCTATCTCACCATACTCATAACGACTCCCAGGTGCTGGAGAAGGGGACTGAAGGGAACCCCTCACACCGGAGTGACTAGAACGTGCACTTGGCATAGAAGAGCCCTGGACTGATGGAGCACGGGTCAAACTCTGAACTAGAAGGGCACTAAGTGAAGACTGGCCTTGATGAGACCTGTGAGAACCATGACCCGACGACGCCCCATGATAACTTGGGCGAGCTGGCTAAGCATGCCTAAATGAACAGCCTCTACCATGCTGAAACTGACCTCTCGAAAGAGCACCACTGTAACTACCAGATCCTTGAGGCGTCTTGGCCTCCCTTTCCTCGCGCTCCTAGAGAAGAACAGACTCAATCTCATGGGAAATATCCACAACCTCCTCAAAAGTAGAACCAATTACCATCTCCCTAGTCATAAGAATAAGAAGCTGATAAGTGAGGCCATCAACAAACCTCCTAATCCTCTCTCTATCTGTCGGAACCATCCAAATAGCATGACGGGCTAACTCGGAGAAACTTATCTCGTATTGCGTCATAGTCATCTCTCCCTAATGCAAACACTCAAACTCCCTACGCAGCTCCTCTCTGCAGAACTGCGGCACATACTTCTCTACAAAAAGAATGTAGAACTGCTTCCAGGTAAGGGGTGTTGCACCAACAAGCCTACGCCTCTCAAAATCCTCCCACCAAGTGAAGGCAGCTCCAGAAAACTGATAAGTAGTGAAAGCGACCCCACTGGTCTCCAGAATACCCGTTGTACGAAACATCCTCTAACACTTGTCTAAGAAACCCTAGGCATCCTCACCCTCTGCACCACTGAAGGTCGGAGGATGTAGTCTACCAAACCCCTCCAACTTATGCTGCTCATCCTCCGGCTTAGAAGGAGTTACATAGTCCTGAGCGGCTGCAACCGGCTGGGCTAGATGTGTCCCCCGGCATTTGAAGTCCCTGCACGACCTGCTCAGGTGTGCGAGTGGCGAGAGTCTTATTGCCTTCCCCCGCTTGAGAAGTAGCTGCGGCTGTAGTGGCTGAAGCCTGAGCTAGGCCAGTGCAAACTGATAAGATTTGAACCAAGGCCTCCTGAAGAACTGGAATTACAGGGCACAGCTGGTGCTACAGGAGCGTCCATAACTGGGACCTAATCCTGAATTGGGGTAGCTGGTGGATCTGCAGGTTCTGCCCTAGCTGCTTTGCCCCTACCACGACCACGACCGCGTCCTCGGCCTCTGGTGGCCACGACTGGTGGTACTGGTGGTCGTCAATCCTGACCGGTAGCACGTGTCCTCACCATATATGAGAGAATATAACAACAGAAGTTTAGTTCTCGAATCAACAAATTCGCACGACAAGAATTTCAAGAATATGAAGTTTTTCCTAAAGGTTCTGCAACCTCTCGAGGATAAATATAGACGTCTCCGTATTGATCCGCAAGACTCTACTAAACTTGCTCATAACTCGTGAGACCTATGTAACCTAGGCTCTGATACCAACTTGTCACGACCCTAAACATGGACCCAGTCATGATGGCACATCTCGTGAAGAAAAGGCTAGCCGACACTTCCCATTTTCAATTATTAACAATTTAGCATTAAGAAACAGTCTGAACATTATTAATAACCAAGTTTAAGCTGTTAATAGCATAAATCACGGGAAAAAACCCAACACAGCCCGAAACTAGGGTGTCACTAGTCATGAACATCTATAAAACCTAATACAAGTCTGAAAAGTCTACAAACTATTACAAATTTTTGATAATAGATAGAAATGATAAAGAGGGAGAAACACGGAACTGCGGACGTCAAACAGCTACCTCATTGACTCTGATATCTGCCGGGAGCTCTCAACTTGTACTAGCAGGATCCGCAATGCCTGAATCTGCACACGAGGTGCAGGGAGTAAAGTGAGTACTCCAACTCAGTGAGTAACAAATGTAAATAAAGACTGAAATCAAGAAATCACGTAAGGAACAAAGCATTCTATAATGAAGTAGTAAAACCATTTAAAATCAGTGAATCAGTAAAGTATAGGTAAAATCCTTTAATTCAAATTTAACTTCCTAAAAAGCCTTTTTCAACAACTAAGCAGGTAATTGACAGTCAATTATGAAGAATAAACACATAAAGGTTTGCCCCTTGGGCACAGTATTAACAAATCCGCCCCTCGGACAATATCTCAGAACAGTACTATCCCCCGGGCAATCACATAGAACAATACTAGCTCCTCGGGCTCAATCTCACATCACAATGAGTACCCGCACTCACTGGGGGTGTATAGAATCTTGGAGGGTCCCCTTACGGCCCAAGCGCAATATCAAGTCACCTCGTGGCATCATCACTAGGCCCTCGGCCTCATATCAATCAAGCCACCTCGTGGCATACATATCTCAGGCCCTCGACCTCATAATCAGTATCAAATATTTCCTCACAACATAGGCCCTTGGCCTTAGTCAAAAATCCTCACAAGCCACTCGAGCAGTAGTAAAACATGTTTCTCAGCCCAAAATATAATTTAAAAGATCATGGGTTAAAGATAACCTCCTTTGAAGTACCCTGTGTGGATCCGGGGGCTGCTTCTGCGCTGGCTTTGCTAGAGTGTTAAAACATAGTAAACATGGTTGAGTACGAAAAACAGTGAAATATAACATGACTGAGTTCAAGTATAAAGTCAAAACAGTGAGGAAAATACCAGTAAAAATTCCCGAAGGGTTCAATAGTTGGCATAAGGCCCAAATATGGCGTTCAACCCAAATCTTGATAATATCAAATGGATTTCAGTCAAACACGCGGTAAAATAGTCATTCGGGACGGACTAAGTCACAATCTCCAACAGTGCACGACCCCACGCTCGTCATCAAGCGTGTGCCTCACCTCAATATAGCACTATGATGTGCAATCTGGGTTTCAAACCCTTAGAACATCATTTACAATCATTACTCATCTCGAACCGGTCAAATCCCTAGCTTGCGACACCTTTGCCCCTCGAATCCGCCTCCACTCACGTCGAATCTATCCAAAATCAGAACGAGGACATCAAAATATTCTTAGGAAACGAAGCCCACGCGAAAATAATCAAAATACAACACAAATCCCAAAATTACCAAAACCTGACCCCCCAGCCCATGTCTCGGAATTCGATAATTTTTACATCAATAGATTCCTTATCTCCTCACGAGTTCATACATATCAAACGTTATGAAATCCGACCTCAAATGGTCCTTCAAATCCCCAAGCAAAGGTATAAGTTTTCGAGCCCTAGTTTCCCCAATTTTCACCCTTAATTTCCATAATTTCTAGTTCTAATCCGTGAAATAATAGCATAGGAACGAGTTTTAGGTCCAAATTCCTTACCTCAATGAAGTTCCCTTGAAATCCCTCTTTCAAATCGTCCAAAAAGCTCTAAGTCAAAGTCAAAAATGGTGAAATAGCTAAAATTCGCAAAGGCTACAATTTATACCTTCTGCCCAATCATTTTTGCATCAGCGGCTATATTTCCGCTTCTGCGGTACCACATTTGCGGTTCATCATCCGCTTCTGCGAAAATCACTTATCCGGCCAAAAATCGCAATTGCGATCACACTTCCGCATCTGCGACATCAAAGATGTATTCACCCTAACCGCTTCTGCGGTTGCTGCTCATCAGGCCCTTTTTCTCATCTGCGATCGATCTCCCGCACGTTCGGCATCGCACCTGCAGTCCCCAATCTGCAGGTGCGAAAATATCAGAAGCAGCAAAAGTTTCGCAGCTGCAAACATTCCTCAAACTTCCTATCCACTATCCGAAATCATCCCGAGGCCCCCGAGACCTCAATCAAAAGTACAAACATATCCTAATACCTTATTCAAACTTGTTCCAATCTTCAAAACACCTCAAACAACATGAAACCAACCAAAACACATCGGATTCAAGCCTAGCTTTCTAAAATCTTCCAGATTCCGCTTTTGATCAAAAACCCAACCAAACCACGTCCGAATGACCTAAAATTTTGCACACACATCCCAAATGACACAATGGAATTACTGCAACTCTCGGAATTCTATTTCGACCCCTATATCAAAATGTCGCCTACCAACCAGAAATCACCAAAATATCAACTTCGCCAATTCAAGCCCAAACCTAGTCCAAAACTCATTCCGATCGCATTCCTAAGTCCCAAATCACCTCTCGAAGCTAACAAAAATATCGGAACTCACATCCGAGCCCTCTAACATATAAGTCAAAATCCGGTTGACTTTTCCAACTAAAAATTCCTTAAAGAAGACTAATTATCTCAAACCTTACCAAACTCATTCTGGATTCGATCCGACCAACCCAATACCACATAACACGGATAAACAAAGCATAAAGAAACAAAAATGGGAAAAACAAAGCGGTAACTCATGAGACGACTGGACGGGTCATTACATCCACGGAAAATCCCCTCAAATTTCACCTTCTCTCGAGCTCTCCAATTGCTTTTATGATATTGGACTTAAACCCTCATTTTTAAAAATATAAACTGACTGCCCAGGCATTCTTCATCGTGAACACGGCATCACCCTCGCATTCGCGAAGCTCAAAGCTTCACTGACTAAATCCTTTCCATCGCGAATGCGAGGACCCATACGCGAATGCGATGACCACACAACTCGACCCTACGCGAACACGGAACACCAATTGCAAACGCGTAGCCTTAAACTCGTACACCTTCACGAACGCGAGACCTACCTCGCAAACGCGAAGAACAACTTGACTGCTCCTCTCACTAACCCTTCGCGAACGCGAAGAAGGAATTCTCTGCAACACAATACCAGAAAATCTGCCAAGTCCAAAGTCCAAAAATTGATCCGTTAACCACCTGAAACTCTCCCGAGGCCCTCGGGACCTCAATCAAACATGCCAACATATCGCATAACTTCATTAAAACATGTTCCAACCTTCGGAACGCTTAAAACAATATTAAAACACCAAAATTATATCAGATTCAAGCCTAAGACCTCCAAAAACTTCCAAATTCCGCTTTCGATTAAAAAGTCTATCAAACCTCGTCCGAATGACCTGAAATTTTGCACACACGTCACAAATGACACAAAAGACCTACTCCAACTTCCGAAATTCCATTCTGACCCCTATATCAAAATCTCACCTATCAACCGAAAAACGCTAAAATCTCAATTTCACCAATTCAAGCCTAAACCTTCCGCGAAGCTCCAAAAAACATTCCGACCGCGCTCCTAAGTCCCAAATCACCTAAAGGAGCTAACCAAATCATAAAAATTCCAGTCCAAGGTCATCTACTAACAAATTAAATCTTAGTCAAACCTTTCAAATTTTAAGCTTCAAACTGAGAATTGTTCTTCCAAATTTATTCCGATTAACCTGAAAACCAAAACCAACGATTTACATAAGTCATAATGCATCACACAAGGCTAGTCATGCCCAAGAACTGGCACGCAAAGTGCAAAAGCTCAAAACGACCGGTCGGGTCGTTACATCCTCCCTCACCTAAACATACGTTCATCCTCGAACGTGCCCAGAGTTGTTCCAAAATCCAACCAATCTCTGAATCACCTTACCATGCACATACCCGGGGGTGATCCCACGTCACCCTATCTCATATAAGTCCGATAAAATAATGTAACTGAAATTTCACAATCCAACCTAGCCCATAAACCTTAGAACTACATTTCCACTTCTGAAATCATCCACAAGATCAGAATCTCACATCTATACTCTGAATATGCCCGAACAAATTGTAATAACCCATACCTGCAACTTTAGGTGCAATTACATGATATACCACATAACTCAAACACTTGTAGCGATAATTTCTAATCACAGCAGCTGCACACAACAACCGAATACCAATAGTAAGTCTCTTATCAACTAAAGTCTCATTCCAACACTTTCATATACTGCCAATGATAAATGAAACACGCAGAAAGTTAATAATCATTCCTCATATCAACCATTCATGAAGCCACTCCTCCTTTGGCAAGGACCCTAGAAAAGTTTTGAGCCGAACATTGATATTATCCTTCTAACATACTGAAACCGAATCCGTTTGTATTCATCTAGATCCCAACGATCTCATCTAATCCAACACAACTACTCTAGTGACATGACACATCAATATAATCTAAAGCCATAACTCGTGCAACTCGCGCACCAATAAGCAACAATCCGAACGTACTCAAATTATGAAAAATGACTCAAATGAAAGAGCTGTACCGTAAGCTCACCGGTACCACCACACATAATGCTGGGAACCCATCACACATCATAGAAACAAAACATATGAATCTAACCTGAATGGTCATACCTCCACATAACTTCGCTGCAATACTCAACCCTATCCAAACACTGGTCCACATGAAATACCTCAAGTCACTATGCTCAAAATTGACAACCGCGCGCAATTCGCCATCTATAGCCAAAGCAAATCATCAAAGCCACTGTGAAGAAATTGACATAACATTACACAAACCCGAAAGGGCACAACCGACCGCCGAGCAATACTCAATACTCCTCCGGCTCGAATTCCACTAAGAGACCCCAATAAAATAGCACCACAAGTGCCTCTAACCAACAAATCCCAACGCCTCGCAACATGGAAAGGTAACTCACAAATCTCCCCAGATCACTAATAAGCTCAATAACAATTGAATCAACACATCCCTCAACAATACAACTCGGAGTCAGCCAAGCCGACTCAAGCTAGAACTCACATCCACATTGTCCTGCCAATGAACCCCTTATTAAGGAATCCCTGAAGCAGTTCCTTCAATTCCTTTAACTCCGTCGATGCCATACTATACGGTGCCTGGCACCAAATCAATACCGAAATCAAAATTCCTATCCCGCGACATGGCCGGTAGCAGGATACATATCTGGAAAACCCCTCATCACCTGAACTAAAATAATGGTAGGAGTCTCTGCACTGATATCCATCACGAAGGCCAAATAGGAAAGACAACCCTTCCCAGCCATCCGCTGGGTCTTCAAAAATGAAACCACCCTACTGAGAACATAATCTGTCGAACTTCGCCACTCAATCCGTAGCATCCTCGGCGTTGCCAATGCCGCTGCCTTAGCGCAACAGTCCAGAATAACACGACATAGAGACAACCAGTCTATACCCAATATCACCTCCAAAACCTAACATATCAGCAACAAAGATCCACTCGGGTTGCCAAACCACCCTTAATTACCACACAAGACAGATATACGCAGTCCATAACCACTACCTAACCTGTCTATGAGAACTCCTAGTTTTCCAAATCCATATAGCACATGAATTACCATATCCAATCCCAATTCCATTGTCTGAATATACAACACACCTTTAATACCCAATCATCCCACGAGAGGTACTACTATAATTCTTCTATGCCACCAAGAAACTCGAATATCAGCAGTCGATCCATCAAGAGAGTGCCGCAATACTAATGATGCATCCTCAACTCAAACACATCGCCCTTTCTAAAATGTATACCCTCCTGAAGCCACACCAATTCGTGATCTCATTTATCTAATCATCTGAAACTGCCCATGCTATCTAAGACTTTGTGACTTTCCTTTCAAATCTGAACCTTGACCTTACGCATGCAAATCTCAATACTACACAACATATCGGACATACCATATCATCCTAGGATACATATGAAAACTTCATACCTCTTCCGGGCCACAAGCAACTACGTACTCAACTAACCAAGAAATTTCCATTGATCCCATCTAGAAGAAAGTCAGTACACATCCCATGCTCCTCACACTCGTAGAAAATATGCATCCCTAACCGTGGTAGAAACCATCAAGAACTCTCCGAATTCTATTTGCACAAAACTAAACCATCAGGACTGAATCCTTCTAACTCAACCAAGTTACGTAGGTCACTAAAACCCAAGGGAAATTTTCGCGAAATACCTGAAGAAACTCATTACCTCGTACGTATCCAAAGAACGAATCATATCCTTACCATGCCGATCCGGCCTACTACCAAGCTATCCCATCTATCCAAGTTCCTTCTGATTTACCTCCAACTTGATACTTCTTCTTGCTATAACACCACAGTTCCTCAACCCAGGCTCACCACACGAGACCCAGGCATAAAACCTTACCATCTTAGGCTCATTAGCTGCTAAATATTCTCTTAAATATTCCTAAAAGCACCACATTCAACATACCTACCCTGGAGGGTTTTCCTGTGATCCCAAAGTCATTTCCTTCACCTTCCTGATACTGATATATAGAATCCCACGACAATATAGAAATACCACGAGTCTTGACACCCTCCAATGAAAAACTCAGTTTCTAGCCAAATATACAACTTGAAAACCTCCAATTACTACATAAAAAATCTTGAACTCATTAGAACCATTCTCGAGAGTCATCCACTCTACTCAACCTCAATTAGACTGATCAAATGAACCGAACAACCTGTGCCTCATTAGCACTCCGACACCGTAGGATGTAACCTCACCTACAACCAAGTAACTTCATGCTCTATGCACCGCAAATCCTTTACCAATAACCACAAAAGACATTTCGTGATTCTCATACACCTATGAAGCATAATATAACCTTTGTCAAAATTTTCCTTTACTCAAGCCATCCTCGGTCTCAATCTCCGTAAGCCATAACTGATTCATCCGTATGCCTCAAACTGGAACCAACATAGCACATAATCGTGCAACTAACTAATCCATAGAAGACTCTCCCACTTGGCTCGAAGCTATAGATCAAAACACACACAATAACTCATAATGCATATACTCTATTACTGCCATAATACCATAGTGAGATTAAACTCAATCCTTCATAAGCTCGTGAAACACATACCATCTAGTACTTTAAATCTCCTGCAAATCTCGCATTCACTCTTGTAATAGTTAAATCCACTCTCTTAGGCGACCCAAATTCAAATTGCAACACATATATTTCCCCGGTAACAGAGATCTCCCAATAAACGACATAAAGGATTACGCAAACTTCAGAACAATCCGCAGGAGATAACCCGCTTGCTTCGTCTCAACTAACATCTCTTTATACCCTTCCACCGTCATAGGCATTACGCAGTCACTTGATCTTCCTAAGTCTGAACTCATATCACAACGTGAAATCGAATTCACTCCCCCAACTAGAAAACATGAAAAGATTTTTCACACACCCATAACTTGAGGCTATAAATCAAGATAGAAATCAAGCACCTAATAGTTCTTCTATCCTCTAGCAGACCCTTCTCGTCGCTTCCAAATCATATGAATATATCTCGCAATCATAGCATACTCATCACATAGCCATCCAACCATCACTTCTACTAATAGGGGCATTACCGAACATATAATTTCAAAAACACGTGCTCACACAATCAGCACCTCAGTGCTCAAGCTGCAGGCAAAACTCGGCCTCAAGTCATCCTGATTGGCCCAACATCAATGCATAGAAAATCACATCTCGCCCCTCGATCAGGGAATCAGAAGCCATCGATTGACATCTGATACTGAGCGCTCATGGAAGCATGCGAACGCATGGAAAGAATTCAAAGAGTTACATTTCAAGCTGAATCAAGGACGCATGATAAGAATTCAAGAATGTGAAGTTTTTCCTAAAGGTTCTGCCGCCTCCTGAGGATAAGTACAGACGTCTCCGTACTGATCCGTGAGACTCTACTAAACTTGCTCATGACTTGTGAGACCTATGTAACCTAGATTCTGATACCAACTTGTCACGACCCTAAACCGGACCCGGTCGTGATGGCGCCTCTTGTGAAGACAAGGCTAGCCTACACAATTCCCAAATGCATTTTTAACAATTTTAATAGGTCAATTTAAGTCATTGATAAGAAATAAATCCCAAAATTTAGCAAAATAGAACAAATGCAGAAATAGATACAGCCCAACATCGGGGTGTCACAAGTCATGAACATCTACTAAGGTGTAAATACAGCAGAAAGTTTGAAAAATGTACTAAATAAAGTCTAATAAAATCAAGAGGGAGAAAAATAGTGCTGCAAATGCCGGTCAGCTACTTTACTAAACTCCGATGACTCTGGCTCTAAGCAATTGACACCTGCTATCGGGTTCAGAAAATACCTGCATCTGCACACAAGGTGCATGGAGTAATGTGAGTACTCCAACTCAGTAAGTAATAAAGGTAAATAAAACTGAGCAGTAAGAATACACGTAAACCACGTCAAAACGCTACAACAAAAGCAAGATGTTTCCAACACAGTACAGAAATCATTTACTTCGTAAATCATGCTTAGTTTCGATAAAAAACCTTTTAAAACAATTTTCAATATTTTTCAAACGAGTGATAAAACAGTGAATAAACATGATAGAAATGCAAATAGCCACTCGGGCAAAACATGTACCATAAACCGCCTATCGGGCATAATATCAACAGAACAAGCCCCTCGGGCTACCTTATAATCACTCGTAAACAGCCCCTCGGGCATAACATAAATCAAGAACCACCCCTCGGGCAATAACATGGAACAACATCAGCCCCTCGGGCGATATCATATCTAATACTGGGTACTCGCGCTCACTAGGGGTGTACAGACTCCGGGAGGGGCCCCTTACGGCCCAAGCGCAATAATAAGCCATCTCATGGCATAATCAATATATCACTCTCTCAGGGTACCCAAACAACATTAGCCCCTCGGGCTATATCACATAACACACTGGGTACCCGCGCTCTCTGGGGGTGTACAGACTCTGGGAGGGGCTCCTTACGGCCCAAGTGTAATATCGAGCCATCTCGTGGCATAATCAATTGACTCTCGGCCTTATATCAGGCCACCTTGTGGCGTACAACTAAGGACCTCGACATCATAATCATAATCAGTAGAACACTACTGCGGCGTGCAGGCCGATCCCATAATAATCCTCACAACATAGGCCTTCGGCCTTACTCATCCAGAAATCTCTAAAAGCCATTCGGGCACAGTAAAATATGATGCTCAGCCCAAAATATTATTTAAGGTATTAAAACAAAGTAAACATGACCGAGTTATGAAAACAATACAATATAGCATGACTGAGTATAGATATAAAATCAAAACAGTGAGGAAATAGCAGTAAAAATCCCCTAAGTGTCCAAAACAATTGGCACGAGGCCCAAATATGGCATTCAGCCCAAAACATGATGATAACAAACAATTTTCAATCAAATATACAGTAAAACAATCATTCGGGATGGATTAAGTCACGATCCCCAACGGTGCATGACCCCACACTTGTCATCTAGCGTTTGTGTCACCTAATATACCACAACGATGTGAAATTCGGGGTTTTATACCCTCAGGACAAACATTTACAATCATTACTTATCTCGATCCGGTCCAAACTCTAGCCCGCAATGCCTTTGCCCTCTCGAATCGACCTACAGATGCCTCAAATTTAACCAAAATCAGTACATAACCATTAAAATATGCTAATGGAACAAAGCCCACTCGAAAATATCCAATTTACATCAAACATTCTGAAATTGCTCAAACTCGGCCCCCGAGCCTACGTCTCGGAATCCGATAAAAGTCATATCAATAGAATCCCCATCGTCTCACGAGTCTACCCATATCAAATTCATCAAAATCCGACCTCAATTGCTCATTCAAATCCCCAAAAGAATTCTCAAACTTTTCTTCCATTTTCCCCAATTTCCACTCTAATTTCTCAAATTAAATGATGAAATTCAAGACTAAATCATGGAATTAAACCACATATGAATGAAGAATACTTACCCCAATTGCTCCACTGAAAATACCCTCAAATAACCTTCTCCCCAGCTCTCCAATGGCTTTTATGATATTGGATTTAAACCCTCGTTTTTAAAAATATAAATTGACTGCCCAGGCATTCTTCATCGCAAACACGACATAACCCTCGCATTTGCGAAGTTCAAAGCTTCACTGACCAAATCCTCTCCTTTGCGAACGTGAGGACCCACACGCGAACGCGATGACCACACAGCTCGACCCTAAGCGAACCGGAACACCAACTTGACTGCCCCTCTCATTAACCCTTCGCGAACGCGAAACCCTCTCGCAAACACGAAGAAGGATTTCTTTGCAACATAATACCAGAAAATCAGCCAAGTTCAAAGTCCAAAAAATATTAACCACCTGAAACTAACTCGAGGTCCTCGGGACCTCAACCAAACAAGCCAACATATCCCATAACATCATTCAAACCTGTTCCAACCTTCGGAATTCTCAAAACAACATCAAAACACCAAAATTACATCGGATTCAAGCCTAAAAACTCCATAAACTTCCAAATTCCGCTTTCGATCAAATAGTCTATCAAACCTCGTCCGAATGACCTGAAAGTTTGCACATATGTCACAAATGACAAAACGGACCTACTCCAACTTCCGAAATTCCATTCCAACCTCTATATCAAAATCTCACCTATCAACCGGAAAATACCAAAATCTCAATTTTGCCAATTCAAGCCTAAACCTTCCGTGGACCTCCAAAACACATTCTGACCACGCTCCTAAGTCCCAAATCACCTAACAGAGCTAACCAAATTATAAAAATTCCAATCCGAGGTCATCTTCTAACAAGTCAAATCTTGGTCAAACCTTTCAAACTTTAAGCTTCAAACTGAGAACTGTTCTTCCAAATTCATTCCGATTACCCTGAAAACCAAAACCAACGATTTACATAAGTCATAATGCGCTTCACAGGGGGCTAGTCATGCCCTGGAACTAGCGAGCGAAGTGCAAAAGCTCAAAACAACCGGTCGGGTCGTTATAGAATATTTATTAGAGGTAAGGTCCCTGGTCCCTAAACTCGTTTTATGATGATTTTAAGGTTGTAAGCTTGAATTATATGGGAAAATCAGTAACAAATTGGAGTTAGGGCTTAGAAATTGGAGACCAAATCTAGGGATTTGAGGGGTCATTTGTGGTCGAATTTTGATGTATTTGATATGTATGAACTCGTGAGAGTGTAAGGATTCTAGTTTTGTGATTTTATCGAAATCCGATACGTGGGCCCGGGGGTCGGGTTTTGCCAATTTGGGATTTTTGATGTAAATTGCTTATCTTTGAGTGGGCTTTGTTCCCTTAGCATATTTTGATGGTATAAATCTGTATTTGGTTAGATTTGGAGCATTTGGATACCAAGTCGAGAGGCAAGGGCATCGTGGGGTAGAGTTTGGACCGGATTGAGGTAAGTAATAATTGTAAATGTTTGTCCTAAAGGTATGAAACCCCGGGTCTCACATCGTTGTGCTACTTTGAGGTTACGCACACACTAGATGACGAGTGTGGGATAATGCACCATTGGGGATTGTGACTTAGTCCGTCCTGTATGACTGTTTAACTGCGTAATTGTTTGAAAACTGTTTGCTATCATCATGTTTTGGGCTAAATGCCATATTTGGGCCTCGTGCCAACTGTTTTGGACCCTTAGGGGATTTTCATTACTATTCTCAATGTTTTGACTTTATGTTTGTACTCAGCCATGCTATATTCTACTATTTTCATAACTCAACCATGTTTACTTTGTTTTGACATCTTAAATGATATTTTGAGATGAATATCATATTTTTCTATGCCCAAGTGGCATTTAGAGATTTTTGACTGAGTAGGACCGATGGCTTGTGTTGTAACGTTATTATGGGATTGGGTTGCATGCCACAGCGGTATTGTGCTGATTCATGATTATGAGGCTGAGGGATTGAGTTGTACGCCATAAGGTGGCTTGATATGAGGCCGAGAGCCTATTTGATTATGCCACGAGATGTCTTGTTATTGCGTTTGGGCCGTAAGGGGCTCATTCCGGAGTCTGTACACTCCCAGTGAGCACGTGTACCCAGTATAAGTGATATAATGTAGATCGAAGGGCTATTGTTGTTCATGTTGTTGCCCGAGGGGCGGTTCTTGATTTATGTTATGCCCGAGGGGCTGATTATGAGTGATTGTGAGGTAGCCCGATGGGCTGGTTCTGTTCATATTATGGCCGGGGGGTGGTTTTTGGTACATGTTTTTCCCAAGGGGCTGTTTACATTTTCTATCATTTATAATCACTATTTTATCACTCGTTTGAAACCATTGAAAGTTGTTTTAAAAGGATTTTTACTGAAACTGAGCTTGATTTACGAGGTAAATGATTTGTGTACTGCTTTAGAAATGATCTACATTTGTTGTAGTGTTATGACGTGGTTTACATATTTTCTTATTGCTAAACTTTCATTTACTTTTATTACTTACTGAGTTGGCATACTCATATTACTTCATGCACCCTGTGTGCAGATTCAGGAGCCTCGGGTCACGCTAGCGAGGGCTGATTGCTTCCAACAAGCTATTCGGGGTTCACTAGGTAGCTACTCGGCGTTTGCAACCTAGTGTTTCTCCCTCCTATCTTTACTTTCCCTTGTATTAGATTCTATAATAGACTGTGTAGTCCTTTTTCATACTCTTAGACGGGTGTTTAAATGCTCATGACTGGTGACACCCTGATGTCGGGCTGTATTTATTTCTGCATTTGTTCTATTTCACTTTATTTTAGAATTTAACACTTATTAATGACTTAATTATGTATTATATAATTGTTAATTGGTTTTAGGGTTTGTGTCGGTTTGCCTTGTTTCACGATAGGCATCATCACGACCGGTTCCGGTTTTGGGTCGTGACAAGTTGGCATCAGAGCCTAGGTTATATAGGTCTCACGAGTCATGAGCAGGTTTAGTAGAGTCTTGCAAATTGGTATGGAGACGTCTGTACTTATCCTTGGGAGGCTGTATAACCTTTGGGAAAAATCTTCACATTCTTGAATTCTTATCGTGCATCTTTGATTCAGCTTGAAATGTAACTCTTTGAATTCCTTCCATGTATTCCTATGTGCGTATGCGCGCTCAGTATCATATATGCATCGATGGCTTGTGATTCCCTAATCGAGGGGTAGGGTGTGATCTTTGTATGTTGATGTTGGGTCAGTTTGGAGGACTTGAGACCAGGTTTTGGCTATAGCTTGAGCATTGAGGCATTGATTGTGTGAGCACATGCTTTTGGATTTGTATGTCTGATAGTGTCCCTATTAGTGGGAGTGATGACTAGATATCTATGTGATGAGTATGATGTGACTGCGAAATATGTATATATGATTTGAAAGAGACAAGAAGGGTCTACTTGGGGGTAGTAAGAATTATCCGGTGCTTGATTCCCATCGTTATTTGATGTATAGCCCGAGTTGTGGGCATGTTGAAGGACCTTTTCATGTTGCCTAGTTGGGAAGTGAAGTAGATTTCACGTTGTGATATGAGTTCAGACTCAGAAAGATTAAGTGACTGCGTATATTTATGACAGTGGAAGGGTATAAAGAGATGTTAGTTTGAGGCAAAGCAGGTGGGTTATCTTCTGCGGAATGTTCTGAAGTTTGCGTGATCCTTTATGTCATTTATTGGAAGATCTCTGTTACCAGAGAAATATATGTGTTGCAATTCAATTTGGGTTGCCTAAGAGAGTGGGCTTGACTGTTACGAGGGTGAGCGCGAGATTTGCAGAAGATTTGAAGTACTAGATGGTCTTTGTTGCACGAGCTTATGAAGGCTTCAGTTTAATCTCACTATGGTATTATGGTAGTAATAGAGTATATGCATTACGAGTTATTATATGTTTTGATCTATGGATTTGAGCCAAGTGGGGGAGTCTGTTATTGATTAGTTGATTGCACGATTATGTGCTATGTTGGTTCCAGTTTGAGGCGTATTGGTGAATCAGTTATGGCTTATGGAGATTGAGACCGAGGATGGCTCGAGTAAAGGGAATTTCACTAAAGGTTATGTTATGCTTTATGGGTGTATGAGAATCACGGAATGACTTTAGTTGTTATTGGTAAAGGATGTATGGTGCATAGAATAGGAAGTTGCTTGGTTGCATTAAGGTGAGGTTACATTTTGCGGTGTCGGAGTAGTAATGGAACACAGGTTGTCTGATTCATTTGATAGGTTTAATTGCGGTTTGAGTAGAGTGCAAGGCTCTCGAAAATGGTTCTAATGGGTTCAAGATTTTACATGTAATAATTAGAGATTTTTAGGTTGCATAGTGGCTAGAAACTGAGGTTTGCATTAGAGGGTGTTAAGACTTGTGTGTTTCTGTATCAATTAGGGGATTCTATATATCAGTATCAGGAAGGCAAAGATAATGGCTTTGGATTCGCACGAAGTCTCTTCCGGGTAGGTATTTTGATGTGGTGCATTTGGGAATATTTAAGAGAGTATCCAGCGGCTTATGAGCCTTACATGGTGTGGTTTTATGCTTGGGTCTCGTGTAGTGAGTTTGGGTTGAAGAATTGTGGTGTTATAGCAAGAAGAAATATCAAGTTGAAGGTAAATCAGAAGGAACATGGATAGATAGGATAGCTTGGTAGTAGGCCGGATCGGCATGGTAAGGATATGATTAGTTCTTTGGATGTTTATGAGGTAATGAGTTTCTGCAGGTGTTTCACGGCAATGCCCTTGGATTTTAATGGCCTGCGTAGCTTGGTTGAGTTTGAAGGATTCAGTCCTAACGGTTTAGTTTTGTGCAAAAGGAATTCGGAGAGTTCTTGATGGTTTCTACCACGAATAGAGATGTATATTTTCTACGAGCGTGATGAGCATGATATGTATAGAGATTTTCTTATAGATGGGATCAATGGAAAGTTCTTGGCTAGTTGAGTACGTAGTTTTTTGTGGCTCGGAAGGGATATGAAGTTCTCATGTTTATCCTAGGATGGTATGGTATATGCGGTATGTTGTGTAGGATTGAGATTTGCATGTGTAAGGTCATGGTTCAGTTCTGAAAGGAAGGTAATAAAATTCTTAGGCAACACGGGCAGTTTTAGATGATTAGGGAAATGATATTACTAATTGGTGTGGCTTGATGAGGGTATACGTTTCAGAAAAGGGCAATGCGATTGAGCTGATGATACTTCATTAGTATTGCACACTCTCTTGTTGGACCGACTGCTGATATTCGAGTTTGCTGGTGGCATGGAAGAATTATAGGAGTACCTCTCGTGGGATGATTGGGAATTAGAGGTGTATTGTGTATTCGGATGGTGGATTTGGGATCGGATATGGTGATTTGCGTGTTGTATGGATTTGGAGACTAGGAGTTCTCATAAATAGGTTAGGTCGTGGTTGTGGACCGCATATATCGGTCTTGTGTGGTAACTATTGGAGGTTTGGAGACCCGAGTGGATCCTTATTGCTTAGTATGCTAGATTTTGATGTGATATTGGGTATGGACTGGTTGTCTCCATGTCATGTTATTCTGGACTATTGCGCTAAGGTGGTGGCGTTGTCTACACCGGGGATACTACGGATTGAGTGCGAGGTTCGATGGGTTATGTTTCCAGTAGGATGATTTCATTTTTGAAGACCCATCGGATTGTTGGGAAGGGTTGTGTTTCTTATTTGGCTTTCGTGATGGATGTCAGTGCAGAGACTTCTACCATTGATTTAGTTCCGATGGTGAGGGATTTTTTTCGGATATGTTTCTTGCTGCCGGGACCAGATAGGGTTATTGATTTCGATATTGATTTGGTGTCGGGCACTATATCGTATGGAACCAGTGGAGTTAAAGGAGTTGAAGGAGCAACTTTAGGAACTCCTTGATAAGGGGTTCATTGGTAGGCCAATATGGATGTGTGTTCTAACTCGAGTCGACTTGGTTGACTCTGAATTGTATTGTTGAGGGATGTATTGATTCGATTGTTATTGAGATTATTAGTGATCTGGGGAGATCTATAAGTTACCTTTTTGTGTTGCGAGGTGTTAGGACTTGCTGGTTATAGGCACATGTGGTGCGGTTTTATTGGGGCCCCTTAGTGGAATTTGAGCGGGAAGAGTATTAGGTATTGCTCGGCGGATGGCATATTGGTTGTGTCCTTTCGGGTTTGTGTAATGTTATGTTAATTGCTTCGCCGTGGTTATGATGATTTGCTTTGGTTCTAGACGTCAAATTACGCGTGGTTGTCGATTTTGAGCATAGTGACTTGAGGTGTTTCATGTGGACCAGTGTTTGGATAGGGTCGCGCATTGCAGCGAAGTTATGTGGAGGTATGACCCTTCGGGTTAGATTCGTGTGTTCTGTTTCTATGATGTGTGACAGGTTCTCAGCATTGTGTGTGATCGTAATTGTGAGCTTGTGGTATAGCTCTCTCATTTGAGCCATTTTTTTCATGATTTGAGTACGTTCGGATTGTTGCGTATTGGTGCGCGGATTGCACGAGTGTGGCTTTAGAGTGTATTGATGTGTCATGTCACCAGAGTAGTTGTGTTGGATTAGATGAGATCGTTGGGATCTAGAATGAATACAAATGGATTCGGTTTCAACATGTTGGAAGGATAATATCGATATTCGGCTCAGAAATTTTCTATGGTCCTTGCCAAAGGAGAAGTGACTTCATGAATGGTTGATATGAGGAATGGTTGTGATTTTCTATGTGTTTCTTTTATCATTGGCAGTATACGGGAGTGTTGGAATGAGGCTTTATTTGATAAGAGGTTTATTATTGATATTCAGTTGTTCTGAGCAACTGTTGCGAATAGAAGTTATCGCTTCGAGAGTTTGAGTTATGTGGTATATCATGTAATTGCATCTGAGGCTGCAGGTATGGTTTGTTACAGCTTGTTCGGGCTTATTCGGAGCATAGATGTGAGATTCTGCTTTTGTAGATGATTTCAGAAGTGGAAATGTGGTTCTAAGGTTTATGGGCTAGGTTGGATTGCAAAATTTCAGTTATATTATGTTATCATACCTATATGAGATAGGATAATGTGGGGTCACCCCCTGGTATGTGCATGGTAAGGTTTCACAACAATTTAATGGTTTTCGGAGCAACTCTGGGCACGTTCGAGGACTAACGTATGTTTAAGTGGGGAAGGATGTAAGGATCTGACCGGTCATTTTGAGATTTTGCACTTTGCTTGCTAGTTCTCAGGCATGACTAGCCCCGTGTGATGTATTATGACTTATCTAAATCATCGGTTTTGGTTTCCAGGGTAATCGGAATGAAGTTGGAAGAACAATTCTCAGTTCGAAGCTTAAAATTTGAAAGGTTTGGCCAAGTTTTGACTTGTTAGTATATGATCTCAGATTGGAATATTTATGATTTGGTTAGCTCCGTTAGGTGATTTTGGACTTAGGGCGTGATCAGAATGTGTTTTGGAGGTCTGGAGTAGATTTAGGCTTGAATTGGCAAAATTGGAATTTTGGCGTTTTCGGTTGATAGGTGAGATTTTTATATAGAGGTCAAAATGGAATTCCGGAAGTTGAAGTAGGTGCGTTGTATCATTTGTGATGTGTGTGAAAAATTTCAGATCATTCGGACAACATTTGATAAACCTTTTGATCGAAAGCGGAATTTGGAAGTTTTTGGAACCTTAGGCTTAAATCTGATGTCTTTTGGTTGATTCGATGTTGTTTTAGTTGTTTTGGAGATTGGTATAAGTGTGGATAGTGGTATATGACTTGTTCGTGCTTTTAGTTGAGGTCCCGGGGGCCTCGGGGTGATTTCGGATGGTTGACGGGAAGTTTGGAGTTGTGAATTTGCAGCCAAAGCTACTGAGTTTTATGTCATAACCGCACCTGAAGTTTGGGGACTGATAACTAGGGATTTTGCTACATTTTATACTACTTCTTGCTTACGTTTTGATTAGAAATGTGTACAAAATAGTCCCAAATTCTCACAAGTTGTGCTTGATTGCAGGTTTGATCAACAAAGTGACAAGATGTCAAAGATCAGGTCAAAAGCAGTGAAACTTGCACAAGTATCAAGACAAGACAAAGCTCACACAAAACAAGGCCAGTGCAGCCACACACCATTCTCTGCGGTCCGCACAAGTGAGGTTCAGAGAGTATGATATTCAGGCAAAAAGAGCAATGCAGCCACAGTAGGTTTTGTGCGGTTCGCACTGGGATCAATGCGTCCGCACTCGATTTAGTGCGATCCGCAATAAGAAGGATCAGAGAGTTGCCAGTTTCGAGTTTCAAGCCAATGCGGTGCACGCTCCATTTCATGCGGACCGCACTAGAAGCCTCCGTAGTCTCACTCCATTCTGTGTGGTCCGCATTGCTTGAGTTCAGAGAGATGGATTTTTATGTTAAGAGCCTTAGTAGTGCGGCCACACGTGATTTTGTGTGGTCCGCACTAGCCCTGCAGGGGTATTTTTGTCCAGATTTTTTAGCTTAGTATAAATAGCTTCTTTTCCTATTTTTAGGTCATCATATAGTTTTACCTAAGAGTTGCGCTCGTGGGTTCGAATATTTTAGCTATTTTGGGCAATTTTATCTACATTTCAACATTGAATCTTCTTGTTTATCTTATTAATTAATTAATATGAGTTGTTCTTCATCTATTTCTTTCTTTTCTTCTTAAATTATGAGTAGCTAAATCCATAAGCTAGGGTTGTGGCTCAACCCTAGTATGGGTAATTGATGGGTCTTGTGTTTTAGAGATAGATTTACTATGTGTGTTTGATATTTGGGCTAATTTCATGTTTAATTGCCGAATTAGTGGTTGCAAACACTAGTTTGTATTTAGTTGACTTGATCTCTTCTTGAGAAAGAGAGCTTGAGTCTCTGAAATTGGTCCAACAAGGAATTGGGGCGTACTCAAGAGATTGATAGCCCCAATTAAAGGGTTAAACCTCGAGAGAGTAATACCCGACTTGAACCTTGATTGCTTGTGCAAATTTTCATACCCAATTGGTCTTGAGAAAGTCAATTTGGGCAAAATCACTTGAACCACCGAGAGGTGTAGAGTGGGTAAAATCGTGCAACGATTATATCATACTCCCCAAATATGTCAATCATGCCTTAGACTCAAGTATCCGTCAATTGACCACCTAGGCGAAAGTCACTACCCTAGTGCCTTTTAAACCATTTGAACAACCCACAACATTTTACTCTTAGCTTATTTTAGTTTAATTTACCGTTTTAGTTTGATAAAAGTAGAAGTAAAACAAAAACCTAAGAATGTTTAGAAGTGTAATTTGGAACACATATCTATCTCTAAATTAGATAGATACCCGACTCTAACATCTAGCTCTCTGTGGAAATCGATCCCGAGCCTAAATCGGGTAAAATCTGCTTCAACACTATCTTGCTACTCAGTAGTAGTGCAGGGTAGGCTTCGATCAAGGACCGCAGGTGCGAGCCCGTAGAAGCAGAAGTGAGATGCGACCAAGATAGGTAAAGGCTGGAACCGCAGAAGCGGAACTTTGGGCGCACCTGCGATGACGCAGGTGCGAGTATATGATCACAGGTGCGGTGGCTGGGAGGATAAGTGGAATCCGCAGATGCGCACCTGGGACCGTAAGTGCAGGTCCGCAGGTGCGATAATTGGACCACAGATGCGGTTTTGCTGGGTCAGAACATATAAATTTCACCCTTCGCGATTTTGAGTAGGTTTTCATCATATTTAATTCAGGAGAAAGCTATGGAGAGATAATTGAAGGGGGAATTCAAGAAGGTTTCTTAGAGGTAAGGTCCCTGGTCCCTAAACTCATTTTTATGATTATTTTTAAGGTTGTAAGCTTGAATTATATGGGAAAATCAGTAGCAAATTAGAAGTTAGGGCTTGGAAATTGGAGACCCAAATCTAGGAATTTGAGGGGTCATTTGTGGTCGGATTTTGATGTATTTGATATGTATGAACTCGTGAGAGGTAAGGATTCTAGTTTTGTGATTTTTATCGGAATTCGAGACGTTGGCCCGGGGGTCAGGTTTGGCCAATTTCGGGATTTTAATGTAAATTGGTTATCTTCGAGTGAGCTTTGTTCCCTTAGCATATTTTGATGGCATAAATCTGTATTTGATTAGATTTGGAGAATTTGGAGATCGAGTCGAGAGGCAAGGGCATCGCGGGCTAGAGTTTGGACTAGATTGAGGTAAGTAATGATAATAATTGTTTTTCCTGAGGGTATGAAACCCCAGATCTTACATTGTTGTGCTACTTTGAGGTGACGCACACGCTATATGATGAGCGCAGAGTCATGCACCGTTGGGGATTGTGACTTAGTCCGTCCTGTATAACTGTTTAACTGCGTAATTGATTGAAAACTGTTTGATATCATCATGTTTTGGGCTGAATGCCATATTTGGGCCTCGTGCCAACTGTTTTGGACCCTTAGGGGATTTTGACTACTATTCTTCACTGTTTTAACTTTATATTTGTACTCGGTCATGCTATATTCTACAGCTTTCATAACTCAGCCATGTTTACTCTATTTTGACATCTTAAATGATATTTTGAGCTGAGCATCATATTTTACTGTGCCTGAGTGGCTTTTAGAAATTTCTGACTGAGTAGTTCCAAGGGCCTATGTTGTGAGGTTATTATGGGATCAGGCTGCGCGTCGCAACGGTATTGTACTCATGATTATGAGGTTGAGGGTCTGAGTTGTACGCCACAAGGTGGCTTGATATGAGGCCAAGAGCCTGTTTGATTCTGCCGCGAGATGGCTTATTATTGTGCTTGGGCCGTAAGGGGCCCCTCCCGAAGTCTGTACACCCTCAGTGAGCACGAGTACCCAGTGTGAGTGATATGATGTAGCCCGAGGGGCTGTTGTTGTTCATGTTGTTGCTCGAGGGGCGGTTCTTGATTTATTTTATGCCCGAGGGGCTGTTTACTTTTTCTATCATTTATACTCACTGTTTTATCACTCGTTTGAAACCATTGAAAGTTGTTTTAAAAAGATTTTTACTGAAACTAAGCTTGGTTTACGAGGTAAATGATTTGTGTACTGCTTTAGAAATGATCTACATTTGTTGTAGTGTTATGACGTGGTTTACGCGTTTTCTTACTGCTCAGCTTTCATTTATTTTTATTACTTACTGAGTTGGCGTACTCACATTACTCCCTCCACCCTGTATGCAGATTCAGGAGCCTTGGCTCATGCTAGCGAGGGCTGATTGCTTCCAGCAGGCTATTCAGAGTTCACTAGGTAGCTGCTCAGCGTTCACATCCCTGTGTTTCTCCCTCTTATCTTTACTTTCCCTTGTACTAGATTCTGTAATAGACTGTGTAGTCCTTTTTCATACTCTTAGATGGATGTTTAGATGCTCATGACTGGTGACATCCCGATGTCGGGCTGTGTTTGTTTCCGCATTTGTTCTATTTCACTTTATTTTGGAATTTATCACTTATTAATGACTTAATTATGAATTATATAACTGTTAATTGGTATTGGGAGTTTGTGTTGGTTGTCCTTGTTTCACGATAGGCGTCATCACAACCAGGTTCGGTTTTGGGTCGTGATAGTTTCCCACCTAATGAAGGTATTTTGGAAGCACCCCAAACATCAGAGTGAACATAATCCAATACCTTTAGTATTATCGATAACTGTTCCAAATTTAACCCTTGTCTGTTTCCCCTTGACACAATGCTCACAAAAATCCAAATTGCAAGTCTTTACTCCTTTTAACAATCCTTGATCTAATTAAATTTTCAAGGATTTTCCTCTAGCATGTCCCAAGCGCATGTGCCATAGCTTGGTTGCTTCTACCTCCTTGTCATCACTAGATGTCACTGTTGCTGACCCAATAAATGTACTAATATGATAGTGGTACATGTTATTATTTCGCCGAATTCCTTTCATTACCACTAGTGCACCAGAGCATATTCTCATTATCCCATTTTCTGCAATGACTTTGAACCCCTTTGACTCTAGGGCTCCTATAGAAATGAGATTTTTCTTCAATTCCAGTACGTATCGAACATCTATTAATGTTCTGATCAATGCATCATGGTTTCTTAATCGGATGGAACTAATACCATATGCGGTAAGAGATTGTTATTTGCGGTGTGAATAACTCCACATTCTCCTTCTTGAAAATTAACGAACCAGTTCCGATTGGGACACATATGATAACTACAAGCTGAATCCAGCAACCATATGTCACATGGATTGAATGGCTTAGTTGTAACTAGCGAGAAATCAGAGTCGTCACAATCATCTACATTTGAATCTATGACAACCTTCCCATTATTAGGTTTGTCCTTGTTTTTCAACTTTGGACAATCTTTCTTCCACTGCCCTTTTCTCGGCAAAAGGCGCATTTATCTTTGCTGGGTCTGGATCTTGACTTGGATCTTCCTTTTTTTGTTCTCATATGATTTGAGAACGACCTATCACGACCAATGCTTCTCCTTCTCCACTCTTTTGTTTTTCTCTCTTTCTTTGTTCAAAGGTGTATAAGGCAGAACAAACTTCTTTGAGAGATACTTCAGCATCCCCTGTTTCATCCTGTTGTGGAAGCCGAATATATAGAGGATGATTAAATCACAACTACTATATCTAATGGTAGCTAATAAATAGTAAATGGGACAATAATAAAAATAACACCAGAAATTAACGGGGTTCGGCAAAATTTGATTTTTACCTAGTCTTTGGACACATTCAACTCAAACTTATATTTCACTCCAAAAATACAAGTGAAATACTACAATAGAGAAAGAAGATTCAAATGTCTTAGGAGATAAGAAGACAAGTGAGAGATGTTTACAAATGAACAAAACTTTGCTATTTATAGAAGGAAAATTGCCTAAATAATGTCATGCATGACATCATATTAAGTGTGATCATACAATGTAAATGCATGAAAAATGCATCTACCAATTTCTTCCAAAAAGGAGGCTTCAAATATTCACACTAGTTCACATTAATCTTGTCAAATTCGACACATCCTTCCATGGCTTCTATGGTCTACCCCTTTTCTTTACTGGTATCTTTTCTTCTTCGCCACTTCCAAAATCCTTGTAAAGAGATTGTAGTACAAAATATGAGGGCATAAAGCACTGAAATTATGAATTTGATTTGATACTTGAATAGCTTTGAGTTATACAAGTAGACATATGAACCAACTTGATAAGTGATTTGTATCTAAAAAAATCAATCAGATGTCGTTCTACATCGAAGACGATCATCTAAGTTCACAACCACTTACAAATACCAATCTTAACTTCAAATTTTCCCCTTCCCTCTTCAAATTAACTTCAAAGGGTTCAAACTTCAAAACATAAAATCTGAAACTTAAAATTATATATTAATAAAATAAATCAAAAACATCAAACCACATAAGATAAGCAGAACCACTTTACATTCAAACAACACACTAAACACAAATAAAGATTGAAAAATCTTAATTGATTCTCACCAAAGCAGAGCTGGCCATTGTTCGTCCTATACTTCCAGCCATGTCTGCTGCTTCTTAGCTTTATCAAAATCCTAATAATAATTATGAAAATTCACAAGTCAAATCTACTTAGCAGATGACTCTTTTCCCTAATCGGGTAAAAGAAGATTGTTTAATATTGACTCGGATAAAAAACCTAGGATCAAATATTATTTGTAAGTCGAGTTCGACCAATTTACCTGATCCAAAATGAGACCAATATATTGTTTCATACCTAAATTGCCACGCGACCCAATGAAAAATTGCCATGTCACTAAATAGAAGGCCCACAGGTTCTTCCGTTAGTCGTGGGGGTAATTTTATTATTAGAATAAACGTCATATGCTTTTTTGGACGAATAGGTGGATAGAGGACATCTGTAAACCATTTAGTAAATTATAGGGGTAGTATTGGCCCTTTTCTGCTTAAAATTTCCAATAGCCAAACCATTTCTGTAACTGTACTAGCTAGACTTTTAAACTGAGCTTCTGCTGAGCTTCTTGATACAGTAGTATGTTTCTTTAACATATATCCGGCGACTGATTTCCTGGTTAATGGGCATGCAGTCCAATCTACATCACAATATGTGGTGACTGTATTATCTACTTACTAGATAGTAACAGGCCTTGTCCTTGTTGTTTCTTGAGATATCTAACTACTCTTAAAGCATCATCCACATGAGACTGTTTTGGTTGTAAAAACTGACTTAAAATCTATACACTAAATTAAATATCTGGCATTTCATATTCAAATACAGTATTTTGCCAATCAACTTTTGATAAGAAGTCTGATCAACTAGAGGATCTGCAACTATATCCTGATTCTGCCTTAGGTTATCATCATACTGCTGAGATGCGAGTTTTTTATGTTTGTATCAATAGGAGTTCCTGCAGGTTTAGAAGATGATAATCTAACTTCAGATATAAGTTCAAGAATATACTTCCTCTGATGCATTGTGATTCCAGCTTTAGACCTTGCAAACTCATTACCAAGAAAATACTTCAATTTTCCTAAGTCTTTTATTTGAAATGTCCATTATAGTGACTTTTGTTTCTTCAATCAGTTTCAAATTACTGTCTGTGATTAGCATATCATCCAAATAAACCAAAATCATAGTTATCCCTTCAGTTGACTTTCTGTTGAACAAAGAAAAATCATGCTGACTTTGTTTAAAACTGAGCTTAGGTAATGCTTCAATTAGCTTGTGATTCCACTGTCTTTGGGCCTGTTTGAGCCCATATAATGATTGATTTTACCAGTCTGCAAACCTTCTCCCCTTGACTGGAAAATCCTCGAGGCAGTGTCATGTATATTTCATCATTCAAATCACCTAGTAAGAAAGCATTGTATACGTCCATTTGATGGATGTGCCAATGTTTAGAAGCTGCTATGACAAGATTGTCCTGATTGTGACCATTACCACAACAGGAGAAAATGTTTCTTTTTAGTCTATCCCTTCTTTTTGACTGTACCCTTTGGCTACTAACCTTGCTTTGAACCTCTCAACCTATCATGTTGTCTTGTACTTAATTTTATAAATCCATATGCAGCCTATTGGACTTTTAACTACTGGTAAGTCTGTGGTTTCCCATGTCTTATTGCTTTCAAGTGATTGTATGTCAGCTTGCATAGCTTCTACCCACCTTGGGTCCTTTATAGATTCACCATATGTATTAGGTTCAATGAGAGAAGAAGTAGTTGCAGCGTAAGCCTTGATAAGTAGGGGACAAATGATCATAACATATATAGTTGCACAAAAGATACTTTTTATTGATATTCAGGGACACAAAACCCTTCATCCATATAGGAGTTTGTTTTTGCCTTGTTGATTTCCTGGTTTCAACCACTGGAGCTTGAATTTGATCCTGTACCTAAACTTGTTGCTTGTCATGACCCGGATTTCCCACCCTCGGGAGTCGTGATGGCGCCTACTCGTAGAAGTTAGGCAAGCCGCAAAATAAAGAATCATAAACTCTTTCCATTTTAGCCCTTTTTAACAATTTGAATTAACAAGTAATCAACATTTAAATATTAACGATGAATAAAATCAAGTGGAAGACTTAATCGGATAAAATAACCCAAGCCAGTACTACAATGCCAACATACATCTCTACCCGGGATTCGGTGTCACAATATCACAGACTGTCTATGATTACTACAACAAAAGTCTGAAAAGAAAGTACAATCTCTCGGAAACAAGGAAAACAGACTACATAATAAGATAGAAGAGAACGTCAGGCCTGTGGATGCCTATAGGACTACCTTGGGATCTCTAGCTGGGCTGAAGGCAGCCACCCAAATGCTATGGTCCAAGAGCTGCTCCGGGATCTGCACATAGTGTAGAGTGTAGCATCAACACAACTGACCCCATGTGCTGGTAAGTGCCTAGCCTAACCTCGGCAAAGTAATGACTAAGGTAGGAACAGACTACCAAATAAACTTGTGCAGTTATATAATATGCAATGGAAAATAAAATAGGAACAACAAGTAAAGATGGGGGGTATATGCTGCGGGGTATATCAATATCAACAGTAAATCAAGAGTAAAGGCATAAGGACAACTTAGAATTCACAGCAAATCAATAAGGAACTTGTAACCAACCTATAAACACTTTGTATCATCAATTGATGCGGCGCGCAACCCGATCCTAACACATAACAACATTGTTGCGGCGCACAACCCGATCCCAACATATAACAACATTGTTGCGGCGTGCAACCCGATCCATATCATTTATCACTGTCGCGGCGTGCAACCCGATCCGATTATATTATTGTTGCGGCTTGCAACCCGATCCATTTATATTATTGTTGCGGCATGCAACCCGATCCATTTATATCATTATTACGGTGTGCAACCCGATCCACATATATCATTGTTGCGGCGTGCAACCCAATCCAAATATATCATTGTTGCGGCATGCAACCCGATCCACATATACAATCAACAACAATCATAACAAGAGTCCCGAAAAGGGATCAATAAAAAACTACACTATCCTTGCAAGGGAATCGACAATATCAGTAACTACACCACGGCAAAGGAGAAACCGCTATAACCAAACTTGTTCCAACTTCTAACTACCTCAGCTAACACCAATACTCAGCCATAAGTAATTTCCACAGGAATAATCATAATCCTTGCTCAATACCGAGAATCATCAACTTAAGCTTCCGTAGTATTATTTAAGAACACAATAAATCTCAATTTAAGACTCACGGTCATGCTAGACACGAACATATAGATACTCCTCACCATGCCTATATGTCGTACTCAACAAGAAGCAAGTAGAAAATAGGACACAACTCCTAATCCCTCAAGCTAAGGTTAGACCAAACACTTACCTCGAACTTTTACGACCAACTCAATCCTCAAACACTGCTTTTCCATTTGAATTCAGCTCCAAATCAATTGTATCTAGACATAATCAATTTGATAACATCAGTAAACGCTAAACAATCCAATTCCAATGCTTAATTATAACTTTCCCATCATTATTCCCTAAAAGTCAAAAATTGACCCTGGGCCCGCTTGGTCAAAACACGAGGTTCGGACCTAAACCCGATCACCCATTCAGTCACGATCCCGAATATAAAATTAGGTCCAAAATTCGACCCCAAAATGAGGTCTAAATCTCAATTATACAAAAAGCCTAACTCTACCCAAATCCCTAATTTTCTACCCTTAAGAACATGATTTAAGCCTAGAAATCTAATGAAAGTAAATGAAAATTGAAGAAAATGAGTCTAAGATTACATACCTATGGATTGCTGGTGAAATGCTCTTTCAAAAATTGCCCAATTTGGAGTTTGGAAGAAATTATGAAATTTTGATTAAGTCCTGTTTTGCTTCTGTTTTAAAATCACTGGACATGCCTTCATCGTGTTCGTGATGAGTTAGGCCTCAGTGACCTTTGCGTTCACGGAGCTTTGACCCCTCGAGCATTCGCGTTCTCGTAGAACAAAATATGAACCCTCCCTCAGGCCTTTAACCTTACGCGTTCGCGAGTGCTTGGACGCGTTCGCGAAAGGTATTCCCCCTCTTCCCCCCCCCAGCCTCGCGTTCGCATCGCAGGCTTTGCGTTCACGAAGAAGAAATCTGGAACCTGGGAGATTTTCCTTACGTGTTCGCGAGTGGGACCACGCGAACGCGAAGAACAAAATCCCTGGGCACTGAACAACCAAAAACCAGTAACTTTTTATGAGTTCAAAACTTTCCGAAACCCATCGAAAACTCACCCGAGCCCTCGGGGCTCTAAACCAAACATACGTACTAACTCAAAAACATCATGATTTATCTGTGCAATCAAATCGCCAAAATAACCTCTTAAACAACGAATTTAGCATAGAAATCTAAGAAAAATCTCAAAACTTTCAAAATATGAATTTTCACAATTACAGGTCCGAATCACCTCAAAAACTTTCAAAATATGAAATTTATTACCAAATTTCATAGACTCATTTTATTTCACATATAAGACCTGTACCGGGATCCAAAACCAGAATACGTGCCCGATACCATCAAATTCTAAATGCATTTCATTTCCAAAACTCATAGAAATTTCCAGGAAATAATTTTCTTTAAAAATTCATTTCTCGGGCTTGGGACCTCGGAATTCGATTTCGGGCATACGCCAAATTCCAATATTTTTTCATGGATCCTCCAAGACTGTCAAATCACGGGTCCGGGTCTGTTTACCCAAAATGTTGATCGAAGTCAACTTAAATGCATTTTAAGTCAAAATTTCATCATTTTTACAGATTTTCACATAATAGCTTTCCGGCTACGTGCTCGGACTGTGCACGTAAATTGAGGTGATGCTGAAAGAGGTTTATAAGGCCCTAGAACGCAGAATTCATTTTAAAAACAGGCGATGACCTTTTAGGTCATCATATTCTCCACCTCTAAAACAATCGTTCGTCCTCGAACGAACATAAGAAGGAAGTACCTGAGTTGAGGAAACGATGGGTATAACGGCTCCGCATATCGGACTCGAACTCCCAAGTCGATGCCTCAGCAGGCTAACCTCTCTACTGAACACGAAAAAAGGAAAACTCTTTGATCTCAACTGACGAACATGCCGGTCTAGAATAGCTATCGGCTCCTCCTCATAAGACAAGTCCTTGTCAACTGGACAGTGCTGAAATCTAACACGTGGGATGGATCGCCATGATACTTCCGAAGCATGGACACATGAAACACTGGATGCACGACTAATAAGCTCGGCGGCAATGCAAGTCTATAAGCCATCTCTCTCACTCGATCAAGAATCTCAAACAGGCCAATGAGCCTAAGGCTAAGCTTGACCTTCTTCCTAAATCTCATCACGCCCTTCATAGGCGACACTCGAAGCAATACCCGCTCACCAACCATGAAAGCCAAATCTCGAACCTCGCGGTCGGCATAACTCTTTTGCTTGGACTGAGCTGTACAAAGCCTATCCTGAATAATTCTGACCTTGTCCAAGGCATCCTGAACCAGATCCATACCCAACAACCGAGCCTCTCCCTGCTCAAACCATCCAACCGGAGACCGACACTGCCTACCATAGAAAGCCTCAAAAGAAGCCATCTGAATACTCTACTGGTAGTTGTTGTTGTAGGCATACTCTGCTAAAGGGAAAAATTGATCCCACGAGCCTCCAAAGTCAATGACACAAGCTCAGAGCATATCCTCCAAAATCTGAATAGTCCGCTCGGATTGCCTGTCCATTTGAGGATGAAACGATGTGCTCAACTCAACCCATGTGCCCAACTCTCGCTGAACTGCTCTCCAGAAATGTGAGGTAAACAGTGTACCTAGGTCCAAAATGATAGACTCGTGCACACCATGAAGACGAACAATCTCCCGGATATAGATCTCAGCTAACCTCTCGGAAGAATAGGAGACTGCCACAGGAATGAAATGTGCTGACTTGATCAGCCTATCAACAATAACCCATACTGCATCGAACTTCCTCTAAGTCTATGGGAGTCCAACAACGAAGTCCATAGTGATCCACTCCCAATTCCACTCAGGAATCTCAATATTCTAGAACAAACCACCAGGGCTCTGATGCTCATACTTAACCTGCTGACAATTCAAACACCGAGCCACATATGCAATGATATCCTTCTTCATTCTCCGCCATCAATAATGCTGCCGCAAATCCTAATACATCTTCGCGGCACCTGGGTGAATAGAGTACCAGGAGCTATGGACCTCCTCTAAAATCAAATCTCGAAGTCTATCCACATTAGGCACACTAACTCGACCTTGCAATCTCAAAACTCCATCATCACCTAAGCTAACCTGCTTGGCACCTCCGTGTTGCACCGTGTCTCGAAGGACACAAATGGGGATCATCATACTGCCGATCACAGATATGCTCCAAGAAAGAAGAACAAGCGATGTGCAAGCTAACACACGATTGCGCTCAGAAACATCCAACCTCACGAACTGATTGGCCAAAGCCTGAACATCCAAAGCAAGCAGCCTCTCATCGACCGAAATATAAGCAAGACTAACCATACTGGCTGACTTCCTACTCAAAGCATCGACCACCATGTTGGCCTTTTCCGGATGATATAAGATAGTGATATCATAGTCCTTTAACAGCTCCAACTGCCTTCTCTGCCTCAAATTCAACTCCTTCTGCTTGAACAAGTACTGCAGAATCTTGTGATCCATGAACACCTCACATGCCACGCCATACCGATAATGCCTCCAAATCTTCAATGCATGAACAATGGCTGCTAACTCCAAATCATGAACCAGATAGTTCTTCTCATGAATCTTCAACTGCTGCAAAGCATAAGCAATGACCTTGCCATCCTGCATCAACACTGCACCAAGCCCAATACGAGATGCACCACAATAAACTGTATATGGCCCAGAACCTGTAGGCAAAACCAACACCGATGTCGTAGTCAAAGTTGTCTTGAGCTTCTAAAAGCTCGCCTCATACTCGTCTGACCACCTGAACTGGGCACCCTTCTAGATTAACCTGATAATCGGGGCTGCAATAGACGAAAACCCCTCCACAAACCTATGATAGTAGCTAGTCAACCCCAAGAAACTCTAGATCTCAGTAGCTGATGCTGGTCTAGGCCAGTTCTTGACTGCCTCAATCTTCTTCGGATCAACCTGAATACCTTCTGCCGATACAACATGACATAGGAATGCAACTCAACTCAACCAGAACTCACACTTCGAAAACTTAGCATACAACTGACTATCCTTCAAAGTCTGAAGAACCACTCTAAGATGTTGCTCGTGCTCTTCCCGGCTGCGGGAATATATCAAAATATCATCAATGAAGACTATCACAAACGAATCCAAGTAAGGCCTGAACACTCGGTTCATCAAATCCATAAAAACTGTTGGGGCATTTGTCAACCTGAATAACATCACTAAGAACTCATAATGCTCATACCGAGTGCGGAAAGCTGTCTTAGGGAAATAGGATGTCCTAATCCTCAACTGATGGTAGCCAGATCTCAAGTCAATCTTCGAAAATACCTTGGCACCCTAAAACTGATCAAACAAATCATCAATCCTTGGCAGTGGATACTTAGTCTTAATTGTAACCTTGTTCAACTGCCGTTAATCAATACACATTCCCATCGATCCATCCTTCTTCTTCACGAACAATACTGGTGCACCCCAAGGCAAAACACTAGGTCTAATGAAACCTTTTTCAAGCAAGTCTTGCAACTGCTCCTTCAACTCAGGCGGCGCAATATGATACGGTGGGATAGAAATTGGCTGAGTGCCCGGAGCCAAATCAATGCAGAAATCAATATCCCTGTCGGGTGGCATACCCAACAGGTCCGAAGGAAATACCTCCGGGAACTCACGAACAACAAGCACATAATCAATGGAAGGAACCTCGACACTGGAATCACGAACATATGCCAAATAGGCCAAACACCCCTTCTCGACCATACGCCGAGCTTTCACATAAGAGATAACACTATGGGTAGAATGACCAAGAGTCCCTCTCCACTCTAAATGAGGTAAACCTAGCAAGGCTAAGGTCACAGTCTTGGTATGATAGTCCGAGATAGCGTGGTAAGGTGATAACTAGTCCATCCCCAGTATGGCATCGAAATCAACCATGTCCAGAAGCAACATATCTACATGAGTCTCAAAACCCCTAATCACCATAATACAAGAACGATGGACTCGATCTACCATAATAGAATCACCCACCGGGTATACACATATACAGGGGCACTCAAGGAATCACTAGGCATGACCAGATACGGTGCAAAATAAGATGAACCATAGGAGTATGTAGACCATGGATCAAATAAAACTAAAACATCACGACCACAAACCAGAACAGTACCTGTGATAACTGCATCAGAAGCCTTAGCTTCATGCTTGGTTGGAAGAGCATAACATCGGGGCTAGGCCCCACCACCCTGGACTACATCTCTTAGACGGCCTGCAGCTGGCTAGCCTCCACCTTTAGCGGTCTGAGCTCCACCTATAACATCTCTACCTCCTCCTCTAGCACCTCTACCCCCACCTCTAGCTGGCTGGGCAGGCTGTGGAACACCTGGTGCCTGAACTATAGCACGAGAACCCTATTGTTGTGACTGAGTACCCACCAATCTCGGACAAGCCCTCCTGATATGACCATACTCACCATACTAAAAACATCCACCTGAGTGTTGTAGCTAAGGAAACTGAGACTGACCCTAGCGACCTGAATGGCTACCCCGAAAATTGTGGAGTGGCGGTGCACTAATAGGAGCTGGTGGTGCACTGCAGGGCTGCTGATCAGAAGACTACATATGATAACCATGGCCACCTAAAGCACCATGAGAAACCTGAAGTGCTGACTGAAAGGGCCTAGGAGGATGGACTCTACCATACAAATCCCTGCCTCCAAACGAGGCACCACTGAATCTGCCTGAATGACGAGACCTCTTGTCTGACCCATGACCACCTCCCTACGACAGAACCATCTCCACTCTCCAGGCCATATTGGCTAAGTAAACCTCACTCTCTGTCTCCCTAGCCATCTGAAAATGAATTGGCTGAATAAGTCCGTCAATGATCCTCCTCACCCTCTATCTCTCGGTTGGAAGTATGATAAGAGCATGACGATCCAAGTCGATGAATCTGGTCTCATACTAGGTAACAGTCATACAACCTTGCTGGAGATGCTTAGACTACTTCAGATAGGCCTCTATCTGAGTGATGGGGAGAAACTTCTCCAGAAATAGCTGAGTAAACTGCTCCCAAGTCAAAGCTAGTGATCCGGCTGGTCTAGCCAAGCAATAATCTCTCCGCTAAGTCTTAGCAGATCCCGACAAGCGAAAAGTAGCAAAATCGACCCCATTGGTCTCTACTATCCCCATGTTCCTAAGAAACTCATGACAAATGTCTAGATATTCCTGGGTATCCTCAGAAGATGCACCGCTAAAGGTAGTAGTGAAGAGCTTGGTAAACCTATCCAATATCCACAAAGCATCAGCACACATAGCTGCTCCATCACCGTTCTGAGCTACCATACCCAGCTGAACTGCTCCAACTAGCTGAGTTGCTGGAGTCTGATACTAGGGAGACATCTAATCCGGAGTGTGAGTAGCAGGAGTCTGGGCTCCTTCTCCAGTCTGAGAGACGGCTAGTGCTATGAGAAGCAAGCCTGCATGGGTAACACTCTCCATAAGGCCCACTAGACAGACCAGAGCATCCTGGAGTACTGGGGTAGCCATAAACCCCTCTAGAGCCTGAGTTGGGCCCACAAGAACTGTCTGGGCCGAAACCTCATCATCAAAGTCAACCTGAGGCTCCGCCGCTGGTGCTGCTGCTCTGGGATGAGCTCTGCCTCTAGCTCAACCTCTAGCATGGCCTCGGCCTTACCCTCTGCCCCTCGTGGGAGCTACTACTAGGGGCTCGATCTACTGATCGGTGGATGAGGAAGCATGTGCTCCCGCCATCTACGAAAGAACAGAGTAGAATTTCAGTTAGTATTGAGAAACCAAACCGCACGACAGGAAAGAACAAATGTAAAGTTTTTCCTAACTCTGTAGCCTCTAAGGATAAATACAAACGTCTTTGTACCGATCCCTCAGACTCTACTAAGCTTGTCCGTGAATTGTGAAGCCTATGTAACCTAGAGCTCTAATACCAACTTGTCACGACCCGGATTTCCCACCATTGGAAGTCGTGATGGTGCCTACGTGTAGAATCTAGGCAAGCCGCAAAATAAAGAATCACAAACTCTTTCCATTTTATCCCTTTTTAACAATTTGAATTAACAGGTAATCAACATTGAAATATTAACGATGAATAAAATTAAGCGGAAGACATAATCTGATAAAATAACCCAAGCCAGTACTACAATGCCAACATACGTCTCTACCCGGGATCCGGTGTCACAATATCACGAACTGTCTATGATTACTACAACAAAAGTCTAAAAAAAATGTACATCTGCCTCGGAAACAAGGAAAACAGAATACATAATAAGATAAAAGAGAACAACGGGCTTGCGGACGCCTGCAGGACTACCTCGGGATCTCCAGCTGGACTGAAGGCAGCCACCCAAATGCTATGGTCCAAGAGCTGCTCCGGGATCTGCACATAGTGTAGCATCAGCACAACCAATCCCATATGCTGATAAGTGCCTAGCCTAACCTCGGCGAAGTAGTGACGAGGCTAGGACCAGACTACTAAATAAACCTGTGCAGTTATATAATGTGCAACGAAAAATAAAACAGGAACAACAAGTAAAGATGGGGGGTACATGTTGCAGGGTATATCAATATCAACAGTAAATCAAGAGTAAAGGCATAAGGACAACTTAGAATTCACATCAAATCAATAAGGAACTTGTACCCAATCTATAAACACTTTTGTATCATCAATTGTTGCGGCGGGCAACCCGATCCCAGCACATAACAACACTGTTGCGGCGTGCAACCCAATCCATATCATTTATCATTGTTGCGGCGTGCAACCCGATCCAATTATATTATTGTTGCGGCATGCAATCCGATCCATTTATATTATTGTTGCAGCGTGTAACCCGATCCATTTATATTAACCCGATCCACATATATCATTGTTGCTACACGCATCCTGATCAAAATATATCATTGTTGTGGTGCGCAATCTGATCCATATATACAATCAACAACAATCATAACAAGAGTTTCGGCAAGGGATCAATAAAAAACTACACTATCCCGGCAAGGGAATCGACAGTTAGGGGTGTTCAAAAAATCCCGAGAAATCAAACCAAACCGAAAACCAAACCAAACCGACCAAAAAAACCGATACTTTTTGGTTTGGTTTGGTTTTGGTTTTGAATTTTAATAACCGATCAAATTTGGGTTGGTTTTGGTTTTAATCAGAAAAAACCAGAAAAAATCGAACCAAACCGACTATAGGATTAGCTATTTCAAATTTATTATTACACTTATATATATGTATATTTTTATACAAAGTTTCAAAACTTTATGGTAAATGTTAATAGTTTGCACTTTTAGTATAGTTCTTTACCTTTACATTCTAGTTTGATTGGTAGATTTCTTTTGATAAGTGTAAGAATCCATTTTGTGTTAAAAATAATATATTTTTAATTGAGTCCTTAAATTATTCATCACTATTTGATTAAATTATCATCAATATATCTTGGTAAATAATAGATTTCTCAAAGGGCAATTGATTTGATAGTGTTACGTTGAAAATGTGGTCGCCGGAATATGTGTTTGGTAGTGTATGTCTTATATTTAAGAAAAAATCGACAAATAACCGAAAACACTGACAAAACCCGACATAAACTGAATCGAGGAAACACCGACTTAATTGGTTTGGTTTGGTTCTAATATTTGAAAAACCGACTTACTTGGTTTGGTTTCTTTTTAGGGAAAAACTGATCCAAACCGAACCATGAACACCCCTATCGACAGTATCAGTAACTACGCCCCGGCAAGGGAGAAACAACTATAACCAAACTTGTTCCAACTTCTAACTACCTCAACTAACACCAATACTCATCCATAAGTAATTTCCACGAGAATAATCATAATCCTTTCTCAATACCGAGAATCATCAACTTAAGCTTCCGTAGTATTATTTAAGAACACAATAAATCTCAATTTAAGACTCACGGTCATGCTCGACACCAACGTATAGATACTTGTCACCATGCCTATACGTCGTACTCAACAATAAGCAAGTAGCAAATAGGACACAACTCCTAATCCCTCAAGTTAAGGTTAGACCAAACACTAACCTCGAACTTCATGGCCAACTCAAGCCCTCAAACACTGCTTTTCCTTTTGAATTCGGCTTCAAATCAATTGTATCTAGACATAATCGACTTAATAACATCAATAAATGCTAAACAATCCAATTTCAATGCTTAATTATAGCTTTCCCATCATTCTTCCCAAAAAAGTCAAAAATTAACCCCGGGCCCTCTTGGTCAAAACATGAGGTTCGGATCAAAACCCGATCACCCATTCACCCACAAGCCCGAATATGTAATTAGTTCTAAAATTCGACTCCAAAACGGGGTCTAAATCACAATTATCCAAAAAGCCCTAACTCTACCCAAATCCCTAATTTTCTACCCTTAAGAACATGATTTAAGCCTAGAAATCTAATGGGTGTTAATGAAAATTGAAGAGAATGAGTCTAAGACTACATACCCTATGGATTGGTGGTCAAATTCTCTTTTAAAAATCGCCCAATTTGGAGTTTGAAAGAGGAAGTTATGAAAATTTGATTAAGACCCGTTTTGTTTTTGTTTTAAAATCACTGGACAGGCCTTCATCGCGTACGTGATAGGCCTGTCGCGTTCGCAAAGAGTTAGGACTCAGTTACCTTCGCCTTCGCGACATTGGGCTCGCGTTCGTGGAGCTTTGACCCCTCGAGCCTTCGCGTTCGCGAGCCAGTGGCCGCGTTCGCGAGCCAGTGGCCGCGTTCGCGAGCCAGTGGCCGCATTCGCATAGAACAAATTGTGAACCCTCCCCCAGGCCTTTAACCTTATGCGTTTGCGAGTGAGACCACATGAACGCGAAGAACAAAATCCCTGGGCACTGAGCAGCCAAAAACCTTCAACTTTTTATGAGTTCAAAACTTTTTGAAACTCACCCGAGCCCTCGAGGCTCCAAACCAAACATATGTACTAACTTAAAAACATCATATGAACTTATCCGTGTGATAAAATTGCCAAAATAACCTCTTAAACAATGAATTTAACATAGAAATCTAAATAAATTCTCAAAACTTTCAAAGTATAAATTTTCACAATTACTGGTCTGTTGGCCCAAGAACAGGTGAAGTTTTGAAGAATGACAAATGAACTCAGGCATGGACCGGGTCCATCATGTGAAGCACATTCATGATCAACCTATACATGTGAGATGCACGTGAAGGATATAAGTCCCACTGATCAAGCAACAATATCTCCTGATCTGATCGAAAAGGTTGCATATTGGATAAGGGGAGAAAGTCTCCTTATATGAAGAGAACACAATCCGGATAAAAGATAGTGTTGGAGTTTGTGTTGTTCAAGGACTCAACTTCGATGGAAGATCAGCAATTGAGTCTCAATCAAACTCTAATTACTAACTCATTAAATAACAGTGATTGTTCTCTTTTACAGGTGTTGCACATACGCAGAAGTTAAACTAAATTAAAAGCAAAAGAGCAAGACGATTTTGCAAGCAATTTATGTGAGATTTGAGTGTGCACTTCTGAAGCTACTTGAACGAGATAGAAGAACCAGTTCTACTGTGTTTTTTCTTATTCTAGTTCAAATGTAGTAGGTGGTTTAAAGTTGTACATTTCCAGCTTTCATAGAAGCAATTGTATTCGGTACTTTGAGAGTTCAAGTTATAGACTAACTTGAAGTTATCGCAACAGTTAGAGGTCGGTTGCTACAACAGGATTAGAGGTAATCCTTAGTTTTACAAAGAGTTTTGTAAATGCTGTTTTGGCTTAGTGATTTAGTGAAGTGTTGGAGAAAATCCTTATGAGTAGTAGGTCGTAGTTTTTTCACCCTTTGAGTCGGGTGTTTTCCACGTAAAAATCTCTGTGTTCTTTATTTTATGTACTTTTAATTCCGCAAACAGTAGTAGTTAGAACATCTAGAAGAACCTGGTTCTTCAAGATCGAAAATTGGGTACCACACAAATCACCCCCCTCTTGTGTGGTATTGACGCTTAAAATATCAATTGGTATCAGAGCGGGTTATCCTTGAAGAGGCTAACACCTTAGGAAAAGATCAACATGAGCACACCATCTGGAAACTGGGAAGGGCAATCCACTGCTAGGCCTCCACTTTTCAACGGTCAGTATTATTCTTGGTGAAAGAACAGGATGAAGGATCACATCATAAGAGAAGACTATGAACTCTGGGACATAGTCACTGATGGCCCTCTAGCAACTACAAAGAAAAATGTTGAAGGAGTGGATGTGCCAAAGACTAGAGCTGACTGCACTACTGAAGACCTGATGAAGTGGGAGAAGAGTGCTAAGGCCAAGAAATGGCTTGTGTATGGACTAGGTCCAGATGAGTACAGTAGAATTCAAAGTTCTACCACTGCTAAAGAAATCTGGGACACTTTGCAAGTGGCTCATGAAGTAACACCTCAAGTGAAGAGGTCCAGAGGAACATTGTTGTACTCCCAGTATGAGAACTTTACCATGAAGGAAGGAAAAACCACCCAAGAGATGTATATAAGGTTCACTACACTGACAAATGAACTTAAATCTCTTGGAAGGATTATTCTCGAAGAAGACAAAGTTGAGAAGATTTTGACCAGGGTTCTGTCAGTCTCTTGGAAAAGCAACATCACTGCTATTTAGGAATCAAAGAACATTGCTACCCTCAAGTTGGATGAACTAATAGAAAATCTTACTGCCTATGAATTGAGAAGGCAGACCATGAAAATGGATGCACCCAATAAGGAAAGAAGTTTGGCTCTCATAATTGCTGAAGGTTCAGATCTGGAGGATGATGAAATGGCTATGATCACTAGAAATTTCAAAAATTACTTGATGAGAGGAAAGGGTTCTTCAAGAGGTACAACCTTCAACAAACCAAGGGCTCCTGAGAAACAGACCAATGAGGGCTGCTACAAATGTGGTAAGACTGATCACATCATCAAGAACTGCCCTCAATGGGAAATTGAGTGGAAGAAGGAAAGGGTAAGACTGTATTGTGGTCCGGACCCGGGCCAAACGGGCCTAAACGGGCCTGGGCTTTAGGCGGTCCCGGGCCAAACGGTCCCGGGGTTCACGGTCCCAATGTGTGGAACCGGCCCACAGTGGTCCTAAGCCCACATGGTTCCGGGCTAAATGGGTCGGGCCCGCGGGCCTAAACGGGCCTAACAGGCTCATTCCGGGTTAATTTTTTTTATCTAAGGCACTTTCTTGTAAACTATATATGTATATAATAGTATAAATTGCTTATATATAGCTATATAAATATATATAGTATATATAGTATGTATAGTATGTATATATAAGGGTGTATTATGTGTATATATAATAATATATTGCCTTATATAATATATATTGCCTTATATATATGTATGTATGTATATATATATATTATTTTAAATTATATATATATATATATATATATATATGTATTAGAGATATATAGCGGGCCTAAACAGACCTAACGGGCTTTTTCCGTTCCGGGCTATTTCTTTTTAATTTTTTATCTAAGACACTTTCTTGTAAACTATATATGTATATACTAGTATAAATTGCTTATATATAGCTATATAAATATATATAGTATATATAGTATGTATAGTATGTATTGCCTTATGTATATAGTTTATATGTATTAGAGATATATATAGTGCCTTATATATATGTGTATGTATGTATGTGTGTGTGTGTGTATATATATATATATAGTTTATATGTATTAGATATATATATATATATATAGTGCCTTATATATATATATAGTTTATATATATTAGATATATAATATATATACTATATCAAATTTAAACACAAAATAAATTGCAAAGAAATATTCAAGGGAATGTTTTATATATTTTACTATTACGACATTAGCAAAGAATGTCAATATCTTTCTTAGTCTTCCTCCCCCCAATGGAATGAGCACAACAAGGTACTAATACCACCATTAAAATAAATAAAAAAACTAAGGAAGATGTGCCAAAATACAAGTTACATGTTAGTCTATGTATTATCCCTAATAAATCTCATAAATCCTTCATGTTCCGGAGGAATTTCCGTTGGTGGTGGTGGAAAAGAAGCTTGTTCATCACCACTTCCGGGCGAAGCAGCATCCTAAGCAAGTTCCGCTAGCATTTCTTCATAAGCTTCATCTATCTCCGGTTGTGATTCTGCAAGTCCAAAATTTCTTCTTTCCGAACGGATCCAATCTCTGAAGAGTACTGATTTTTCCAAGCTCTCCCTCATAGACGCTCTATGATCACCGATTTGAAGTCTCGCTTGACTGAATGCGCTCTCTGATGCCACTGTTGAAGCTTGAACACTTAAAATATCTCGAGCCATCCTTGAAAGAACCAGATAGTGTTTTTATTTGTCCTTCCACCATTTCAAAACATCGAAGGAGCCGTCGGGATTCTCTGATTCAAGTCCATGCGACAAATAAACTTGAAGCTCATTTAGTTGTGAACTATCACCAAAATTATCACCTTGAGAACCCCTGAACTTCGTCCAAGAACTAAGGGCTTTAGGCCCGCAGTTCTTTTAGATGCTTGCGAACTAGACAAAGTAGGAGTTGGAATATTTGGTCTAGCTTGATCTAAGGCAAGTTGATAAGCATTATAAATTGTTTGAGCATTTATTTTAATTGAGGTTTTTGCATCTCCAAGTGTAGCAAATTCCTCAACTGAAAGTGATAAAGCGTTATAAATTTTTGAATACCAAAAGTGAGGACCTCCTAATTTCGTTGTAGGATTTAACAATGCAACAACACCAAAAATAGGGGGGATAGGGAAAAAATATTTTTTAAACTTAGCTTTCATAGAATTAATAGCTTCTTGATAAATTTACTCCACCCTCTGAAAATTGAGTAAATAAATCTACAAGTGCTGCAATATAAACTAAACAGTTAGAAATAGTAGGATAATATTGGCCAGATAATTCATTTGTAGCAATATGAAATTGTTCTAAAAAGTCTACAAGCATTTTAACATTACTCCAATCTTGATTTGTAAGGTGCTCATCATCACCATCACCTACACGAGCATTATACGTTGCGCTTATTGGGTTCCTATATTCATATGCAATAACTAAACTTTCATACATGTAATTCCATCTAGTTGGACAAGCTTTAGGACCCTTTCTTTCTCTAAGCCAAATTCATCATATTTTTTAAAATAGTCTCTTAGTTTACTTCTACGGTTTGAATAAAAAAGCCAATTAAGAGCCATTTTAACCTTTTCAATTTCTACATTTAAAACTTTCATACCAGCACCGACGATTAAATGATAAATATGACAAATACATCTAACATGAAAAATATTACTAAATGCAGGATTTGGTGTAGTTGTAAGCAAGCCTATAGCGTTAGTGTTACTAGAAGCATTATCCATTAAAACCGACATAATTTTATCTCTAATGAAAAAATATCTACAAATATCTACAACTGTGTTAGCAATAAACTTACCTGTGTGGCGTGAATTAATTATTCTATAAGCAATAATGCGCTTTTGCATTATCCACTCCTCATCTATCCAATGACTTGTAACAGTTAGATAATCACAGTCATTACCACTTCTACCAATATCAGTAGTAATAGCAATGCAACAATCTATATGAGTAAATAAATAGCGAAAATATTGTTCATATTCATATTTATAATTATAAATATTGCTCTTTACGGTTGTGCGAGGTCATCCTTTATAAGTAGGATTAAAACTCTTTTAATATAATGCACAAAATGAGGGTTAGAAGGAAAACTATAGGGTAAGCACATAACAGTAACCATTTTTGACAATTCTTCACGATCTTTATTTGGATAATAATATAAAATGCCACCGGTAATAGTGTTAATTCCCGGTTGAACTAGATTTGAACCTGTACTAGGGTTAACCGTAGTATCTATACTTGTCCCCTCTTGTGCAGCTTTCATTTGTAAAAATCTAGCTTTATCTCTAGGGTGTGTCTTTATGTGTCTAGTCAAACTACCTATACTGCTACGGTCTCCAGTAAATTTATGAACTAGTTGAGACCCACAAGTTTTACACTTAGCCTTATTTTGTTCTCTTAGTTGAGTAAAAAAGTGCTAAACAAGAGATGTTTCAGGCCGTTTAGCAGGTTGTCTATTAAAAGTAGGGGTTACTACATGAGGGTCAAGCGGGGCACCATTTGGGTTATTAACAGGACTAGTAGGTGTATCATCTAAATCCGGTTACGTTTCATCTAAATCGTCATTTTCCTCATCATTTTCAAAGTAGTTTCATTAGGATAAAGAGAATTCATAACTTCTTCATTTAATTGTTGATCTGGTGCAACATCATGGGAAGATTGACTATCAGAAAATTGAAAACAAGGGTTATCACTATCAAGAATAATAGGTGGAGGAGGACGGGTAAGAGGTCTGGGTCGAGAAGCCGGGGGAAGAGTAGTAGCTTGGCTACTAGATTCACCAATTTTAGATTTTCCATTACCCTTACCACCCAAAAAAAATTCAAAGAAAATGTCATATTAGTTATAATTATACTAAATAAAACTAAAAAAAACTATAATATTAAAACTTAAGAGTTGGAATGAGTTTATCGAATTGACAAACAACTTCTTGAAAATTGAATATCGTTGAAGACTACTTCAATTCACCAACTTCACAATTTTTCACGAAATTGCAATAATAAAGCAAGCAATTATAGAAGAAAATTAGAGAGAGATTGATGAATTTGTGAGTAAAAATAAAAAAATGAGGGGGTATTTATAGTTGAGAATTGGGAAAAAGTATAATTATAAAAAGTTTGGGGTTAAAACAAAGTTTAGGGGCCAAATGGCTATTTTTTAAAGTGCCAAACGGTTGAATTTTGATGGCCAACGGCTAGATTTTAAAAATCTGACCGTTGGTCATTTTAAAAAAAAATTTAAAACAATAGTCATTGGGGCCCGTTTGGCCCGTTGAGCCGGGTTGAACCGGCCCAGGCCCGCCTGCCGGTCCCAAGCTTAACGGTCCCGGGCTCATGGGATATTTGAGTTAGACCGGCCCGCTACTGGCTTATGCACCACTAGAGATCGGGCCCGCTTGAACCAGCCTGTTTGGCCCGCGGTCTTGGGCCGGGCTCGGACAACAATACAGCCTTAGGAAAGGGCTAAACGAAGGAGCAGGAAGAAGGAACAAGTTCAAACAAAAAGGAACAAAGGATCAACAAAGGCTATGGTTACTGCATGGGGAGAAACATCAGATGAGGAATCAGAAGATGAAGCTGGAGATGAACAAGCTCTTATGGACATAGGAGAATCAGATGATGAACAAGTGATAAGTATTCTTCATCGCAAAGACAAGATTAAATTCCTGTCTAAAGAAAGGTTGTCTGAGCTATTGCAGGATTTCATTGTTGAGTTTGAGATAATTAACAATGAAAAGGAAGAGCTGTCTAGGGAATGTATGATCCTAAAAGCCAAGTGCAAAAATCCTGAGTCTAGGGCTAATGAGAGTGAAAGTGAAAATACTGAGTTGAAGAACCAGGTTCTTGAACTTGACACTAGTGTCCTAGAACTTAGGTCTGAGAACTTAAAACTGAAACAAGGAACAAGAAAGAAGAAAGTTGATCACACTCATCTCACCCTAGAAGAAAACTTAGGAAAAAAGAAGGATGAGCTATACAGAAAAGATGAGCAGATAAGAGTACTAAAAGAAGATCTAGGGAAGTTAAAACATGAACTAGACAGAACTTGCAAAAGGAAAAAGGCTTCGGATGCTCTCTCCTGGCTACACGCACATCACAGTAGCAACAAAAGAGGACTTAGTTATAGAACTCAAGCATCTAAGTGGGATCCTAAAAGCAAGTACCTCATTATTCCTGAAAACAAAATTTGCACACATTGTGGCAAGACTGGCCATTACAAAAATGAATGTAATGCAAAAGAAAAGGTCAGTCAAAAGAACACAACCTTTGTTCAAGAAAAAAATAGGCTGCCTGGATGGGCTAGAAGGAATCTGATTTATCCCTTTGCCCATAGAAAGGGACCCAAACTAGTTTGGGTTCCTAAGACTAACCCCTGATTTCTTTTTGCAGGTCCAAGTGAAGGGAAGCAACCAAATATGGTACAGGGATAGTGGCTGCTCAAAACATATGACTGGAAGCAAGAACCAGTTCCTTTCACTTAAGGACTTAAATGGAGGCAATGTCTCCTTTGGAAATGGGAAGAAAGGTGAGATCATTGGGGTTGGAAAGGTAGGTAAGACAGACTCTCACTCCATTGAGAATGTCTACTTGATAAATGGCTTGAAATACAGCCTTATCAGTGCGTCACAACTGTGTGACAGAGATAACCTTGTAGCATTCACCTCTACTAAATGCTTTGTGATTAATCTTACCACTGACAAGATTATTTTGCAGGGAAAAAGAGTTAACAATATTTACATTGTAGATTTGTCTACTCTCTCAGAAAATGAACTAACTTGCCTAAGTGTGCTGGATAACTATCCACTCTTGTGGCACAAAAGACTTGGTCATGCCAGTATGAATCAGTTAAACAAATTGGTCTCTAAGGACTTGGTGATAGGGTTACCTAACATCAAGTTCAAGGAAGACAAAGTTTGTGAGGCTTGTGCAAGGGGGAAGCAGGTAAGATCATCATTCAAAAGCAAGAAAATAGTAATCACAACAAGTCGTTGGAACTGGTCCATATGGATCTATGTGGTCCAATGAGAACCATGAGCAGAGGTGGAAAGAAGTATGTAATGGTACTTGTTGATGACAATTCTAGATTTACCTGGGTACTGTTTCTAACATCTAAAGATGAAGCATTTGACATGTTTACTGCCTTTGTTCGAAAAACTCAAAAACAATTAGGAAATCAACTTGCATCAATTAGGTCTGATCACGGAACAGAATTTGAGAATGCTAAGTTTGCTGAATTTTGTGATAAAAATGGTATAGATCATAACTTCTCTGCCCCTAGGACACCTCAACAAAATGGAGTAGTTGAAAGAAAGAATAGGACTCTTGAAGACATGGCTACGACTATGCTTCTTTCTATTAAATATTGCCCCATAGCTTCTGAGCAGAGGCTGTAAACACTGCATGTTACATTATCAATAGATGCATGACTAGACCTCTTGTAGAGAAGACTTCATATGAGTTACTTAAAGGGAGAAAACCAAATATATCCCATCTTAGGGCATTTGGTTGCAAGTGCTTTGTGCACAATAATGGAAAAGACTCCCTAGGTAAGTTTGATCCCAGAAGTGATGAGGGAGTATTCTTGGGATATTCTTCATATAGAAAAGCATATAAAGTGTTCAATAAAAGAACTTTGTGTGTAGAAGAAAGTGTACATGTAGTATTTTATGAAACTAACATTGTTTCTGAGAGACAGGAACACGAATATGAAGCTATTGGATTGGTAAAAGATCTGACTGAAGCCTCAGCACAAGTCAAAATGGCATCAAAAGAAGGAATAGGTGATGGAGCAGGTTCTTCCATCCAGGGGAACTAATCAAGGAGGAATTGAAATAAATCCCCTAAAAGAACTTGTTCATGACCTTGTTCCTCAGCAACAGAACATGGGAGAAACATCTAGCAGAAACCAGTTGGTTATGAAACCTCACAAGTATCAAAGTTCTCATCCTATTGAGAACATTATCACTGATCCAACATCTGGAGTCAAAACTAGATCACAATTAAAGAATCTGTGTGCTTTTGATGCCTTTTTATCTCTTATTGAGCCAAAAATGTTGTTGAAGTTTTGTAGGATGTAGATTGGGTGATTGAAATGCAAGATGAACTCAATCAGTTTGAGAGAAGTCAAGTTTGGCATCTAGTTCCAAGACCCAAGGACAGATCAGTCATTGCTACAAAGTGAGTCTTCAGAAACAAGCTCGATGAAAATGGAACAGTTACAAGAAACAAGGCAAAACTGGTGCTCCAAGGTTACAGCCAAGAGGAGGGCATAGGCTATGATGAGACCTTTTCTCCAGTTGCAAGACTAGAGGCAATCAGACTCCTCATAGCCTTTACAGCACACATGGAATTCACTCTTCATCAATGGATGTCAAAAGTGCCTTCCTGAATGGCTACCTAAAAGAAGAAGTGTTTGTGAAACAACCTCCAGGGTTTGAGAGCAAGTAATGTCCTGAGCATATGTACAAGTTAGACAAGGCTCTCTATGGACTCAAGCAGGCCGCAAGAGCATGGTATGAACGATTGTCCAAATTCCTGCCGGAACATGGTTACAAAAGAGGTAAAATTGATAGTACCTTATTCTTAAGGGAAAAAGGTAAGGATCTCCTTGTTGTAAAATATATGTTGATGACATAATATTTGGGTCCACTACTGATAAGTTAAGTAAGGACTTTGCAAATTAATGGGGAGTGAGTTTGAAATGAGCATGATGGATGAGCTTAACTTCTTCTTAGGCTCACAAATCAAACAAAGTCCAAATGGAACCATGATCCATCAACAAAAGTATGCAAAGGAGCTAATCAAAAAGTTTAAAATTGAAGAATCTAAAGAAATAAACACACTTATTGCAACTGCCACTAAATTAGATGTTGATGAACCTAGTTCAGCAGTTGATCAAAAGTTGTATAGGGGTATGATTGGTTCACTCTTATATCTTACTGCTAGCAGACCTGACATTATTTTCAGTGTAGGGCTTTGTGCTTGCTTTCAGGCAAATCCTAAAGAGTCTCACCTGACTGCTGTCAAAAGGATATTAAGATACTTGAAAGGCACCACTGATCTGTGTCTTTGGTATCCCAAAGGTAGAAATTTCAATCTAGTAGGATATGTTGATGATGATTATGCATGTTTTCTAGTGAATAGGAAGAGCACCTCATGTATGGCACACTTCCTTGGTTCATGTCTAATGTCATGGGCTACTAAAAAGCAAAATTCTGTGGCCTTGTCAACTGCTGAAGCTGAATATGTTGTTGATGCTTCTTGTTGTGCTCAATTGCCATGGATTAAATAGCTGCTGGTAGATTTTGGTATAGAAGTAGGTTGCATTTCTATATTTTGTGATAACACTAGTGCTATAAGTATGACAAAGAATCCTGTTCATCATAAAAGGACTAAGCACATAGATGTTAGGCACCATTTCTTAAGAGACAACTATGAGAAAGGTCTGATCTCCATAGAATTCTGTACTACTGATAAGCAAATTGCTGACATATTCACTAAAGTACTGAGTAGAGAAAACTTTGAGAGGAACATGTTGGAATTAGGGATGATTAAGATCATGTAATAGGTCCAGCTCAGAATACAAAAAAAATTGGCTAGGAATTCTAGATTTGTGTAAATATCTAGATTGATTCTTATTCAGTCTCATACTTTAATTAGTATACTCCTATGACATGTGTATATATGACTCACTGATCTCTTACAAAGTTTTTTCTATTATGGCATTTGAGGCATGTTCAAGAGAATTCTAAATGAAGAACCCGGTTTATCAATATGAGTTCATATGAAAGCTCAGGTATGTTTTCAATACTTTGCACAATTAGAAAGATTAACAATTCAATCATGAGCAGAAGTCCTATACTTGCCAAATTCCTAGAAAATTCTATCCGTTGAAGCATTGAACCTGTTTCGTCCATTTAGAACTCTAAAACCGTGATTTTTGCCTAATATCTAGGGAAGCCAAATAATCATTAAAAGTCTGAAATTACAGTTTGATTAGACTTCTATTTGACCCCTGAAAAGCTGTCGTTACTGAATTAATGTCTAATTCTCTTTAAATACACACCACATCTCTAATCTTCTTCATTATTCTATAATCGTCAAAAATTCTCTTCTTCAACTCTAATTGCTCTCTTGTGACGACCCGTTGTCTCGTGAGTTACCGCTCCATTTTCCCCATTTTCTATTTCTTTATGCTTCATTATCAGTGTTGGGTGTGAACGAGTTGATTTGGATTGGTTTTAGTAGGAAATGAGACACTTAGTCTCTTTAAGGAAGGTTTGTTTTGGAAAAGTCAATCGTACATTGACTTATGTGTTAGAGGGCTCGGATTTGAATCTCGATGATTCGGTTAGCTTCGGGGAATGATTTGTGACTTAGGAGTGTGATCGGAAGTAATTTTGGAGGTCCGGTGTAGAATTAGGCTTGAATTGGCGAAGTTAGTATTTTGGCGAATTCCGGTTGATAGGTGAGATTTTGATCCGAGAGTTGTTGTAACTTCGTTAGGTGATTTGGAATATGTGTGCAAAATCTTAGGTCATTCGGACGTGGGTTGGTCGGGTTTTTGATCGAAAGTGCATTTCAGAAGTTTTTAGAAAATTAGGCTTGAATTCGATGAGTTTTGGGTAATTTGATGTTGTTTGAGGTGTTTTGATGATTGGAAGAGGTTTGAATAATGTTATAAATTATGTTGGCATGTTTGGTCGGGGTCCCATGAGGCTCGGATAAGTTTTGGAAGAGTTTTTGGAAGATTTTTGTCGTTTGAGCATAAGCATGTAATGATCCAAAGGTCCATTTTTAGTTCTAGAGATCGAAATTATATTTCGAGATTTCTATATTTAAATAATGAATTATAAGAGTGATCTAAAAAGTTTGGTTAATTTTATCAAGTCGCGATTGGGTTTTTGACACGAAACATGAGTTAATTGTTTAACAAGCGAAATGGATATCGCACTGAGCAAACGAGCTCCGAATTGAGTTTCGATTGAAGACCTATGTTCGTATCATTATTTGTGACTCATAGAAACAAGAATCATCGAATTCCAAGTTCGTATGCTGGAGTTAGAGCCATTTTAGTAAAACGAAAAGTGCTGCAATTTCTTTGGCTGCTGCTGTATTTTTTTTAGCAGCGTAAACAGTAACCGCGCGTGAACAGTAACCACGCGTGAACAGTAACCGCACGGGTGAACAGTGACCACACGCGTGAACAGTAACAACGCGGGTGAACAGTACTTCCGAAAAATTTGAGTTTACAAAACAAATCATCCGCCATTTTGGGTCATTTTTCCTCCATGGTTAATCATTTTGAGAGCTTCTTGGTGGAGATTAAAGAGGGATTCAAGGGGGAACGACTTGAGGTAAGTTTCTTGGACTTAGAACTCGTTTTTATTGTGAATTCCACCTAGAGATTCATGAAATATAAGCCTACAAATCAAGAACTAGGGCTTGAATTTTGAAACCAAACAATTAGGATTTGATGGGTCATTTGAACTTAGTTTGGGAGTTCTTGGTATGTATAGACTCGTGGAGAGACAAGAAATCCGGTGATGTTAATTTTCTGATTTTTCGAGTCATGGGCCCGGGGCTCGAGTTTTGTCAAATTCGTGAATTTTGATATTTTTCGATTGCTTTCGATTTGGTATTGTCTCTTTAACATAATGCAACATATTCGTTGTGATTTTGGGCAGATTCGTCGCACGAGGAGGGTAATTTGAGAGGCAAGGGCATAGAGAGCTAGACTTTGACCGTCTTGAGGTGAGTAATTGATGTAAATGATGTCCTGAGGGCTTGAAACCCCGGAATTTCACATCGTAACGCTATATTGAGGTGACTTGCACGCCGGATAACGGGCGTAGGGTAGAGCACAGTTGGGGATTGTGACTTGGTCCATCCCGAGAGATGTTTTTACCGTATTTTCTACTTGAACTAAATTGAGAATCATCCTTAATTGGATTTAATTGTTACATTTGGGCTTCTTGCCAATTATTTGAATCCTTCAGGGATTGATATCACTGCTTTCGCATATTTTGCATATCATTTGACCTCAGTCCAAGGTTTTAAATATTGTTTTGCAAACTCAGCCATCTTTCTAAGATTTGAAAACTTAAATGATATTTCGGGCTGAGAACAACTATTTTACAAATGCCCAAGGGGCTTATGATGATTTCTGGACTGAGCATGGATCGGGCTGCACGCCGCAGCAGTGTTATATTGATATTGAGGCCGAGAGCCTGGTTGATTACATTGATATTGAGGCCGAGAGCCTGGTTGATTACATTGATATTGAGGCCGAGAGCCTGGGTGATTATACTGAGATTGATATGAGGCCGAGGGCCTAGATTTGATGCCACGAGATGACTTGATATTGCGTTTGGGCTGTAGGAGCCCCTCCGGAGTCTGCACACATCCCCAGTGAGCGCCGTCGACGATAAATAAATGGATGGCTCGGGCTGCACGCCGCAGTGGGTACTAGAGTGTACCATCATATGCATTGCATTGCACTCATGCATTTGTTTTTATCTGTTATACCTGTCTCAATATTTGGTACTCTGACTTAATTGACTTGTTGCTTCACTATTTGTTGTTCTAAACTGCCAGTTATAGTTTACTTTGTATTTTTCCATGATTTCTTATTCTCAACCTTTATTTATGTTTATTACTCACTGGGTCGGAGTACTCACATTACTCCCTGCACCTTGCGTGCAGATCCAGGTACACCATAGGCTAAGTGAGGAATTGTTTAGCTGAGCAGGCAGTATCCGGGAGTATTGAGGTAGTTGTATGGCGTTCGCAACCTTGATCTCTCCCCTCTATCTCTATCATTTATTCCGTATTTTTCCTAGACAGATTTGTAATAGGTGGATATTCTGTATTAGAGGCCCATATTCGTTACACCGGATTCTGTTGGGCTATGGTGTGGTATTTTAATTGAACTTCCGCAAATTTTATTATTAATTATACAATTGAATGAAATGACTTAGTAAATTCTCTGTGATATTTATCTATAATCTGAATAAGAATTTTGGATAATGTTGTTGAATGGTCGGGCTTGCCTAGCAGTGTGTTGGGCGCTATCATGACCGGGGTTGGGGTCGTGACATCTCTTCTCCAAAATTCCCAAATTAACTCAAGAAACGAATAAAAATGTCTAACCCACAAGATCATCCTGGTTCTCCTCCACCACCATTACCCTCAAATTCATCCTCATCTACTCTTCCTAGTGAATCCCCAAAACCTAGGTTTCGAAGGCAGAAAATGTTGGCTAAAAAAACTGTAGCATCTGGGGATCTGAGAAAGGTTTTAAATGAAAGGTTGAAAGCTAACCAAGTGAAAGAAAGCCCAGCTCCAAATTCTGGTTCCAGTTCTGAGTCTGAATCCTTTCAATCTGCGACTGAGGGGGAAGGACATAGGTCTTTTGACTGAGAAGACTCAAGAATTCCCTACTGAGGTAAGTACATCTATTGTTGAAAACTTTGAAACTAGGTTTGTTATAGTAGGACCCATTAAGGATGTTAAGCTGGCTAAGACGAGTAGGAGTGTAGGTAAAAAGAAGTCTGAAAAAGGAAAAGAGAAAGAGGGTGCATGTAGTGAAGAGAGGGGAAATGGGAAGGGAGCAGTTCTTGCTATATGTGGGGTTGCACAAGAGAGGTTAGAAGAGAGTGGCATGAAGTCAGGGGGAAGTGGGTCTGGGGAGGCTGCTGAGGGGTTGTTTCATCTGAGCAAAAGTAGAGATGAACCCGTTCCATCTACTGAAGAGACCCTAGCTGATCTACTGAGAAAGATTGGGACAAGTTATGACCCAAAGAAACGCAAAGCTACAACACCAAAAGCCCCAAATGTTCCCAAGCCATCCAAGAAAAGAAAAACTTCATCCCCAAAACCTACTGCCTCTTCAATGCCTAAGGGAAGAGCCACAAGAAGCAGGGTAAAACAAAGTGAAGTTGACTTACAAAAGGCTCTAGAATAAAGAAAGAAAAAGAAAATGGAGAAGGGTAAGGGAAAGGTTGCAGAATCCTCTAAGGTTGTAGAGGAAGAGGAGATGGAACTGGTCCATCAAGAAAGGGGTACAACAGTGGAGGTTCCTACACCAAAACCTAAAAAGTCTAAGACTTCTTCCAAGAAGTCTTCTTCTATACCTGTGTCTACTAAACCCTCACTAGCCAAGAGGACAATATCTGCAGTGAAAGCTAAACAAGAAAAAGTTTTAGATGATGAAGAGTGGCGTGGAGAAGAAGAAAAAGAGGAATCTGAGAAGGAACGGGACAAGTTTGTCATTTTTGGCAGGAGAAAATTTTTGAAAGGTAGATTGTTGAAAGACCTGGTGGAACCAGGGATGATGAGGTTGGTTGACTCTTTAACTGCTCAAGGTTGGAAGGACATGGTCTTTTAGATGGATGGGAGACTAGCCAGAAATGAACTAATTGAGTTCATGGCTAATGTTGATGTTAAGGATGGGGTTGTCAGTAGCTTGGTAAAGGGAGTCCCAGTGCAATTTGATGCTGGGAAACTGGGAGAATTTCTGGATATACCCTCTAAAGGGTTTGATGACTACATTAGGCAAAGGTGGCTATGCCTGGACTCCCTACCTACTGCTCTTGAGATCACCAAGAGGTTCTATGATTCAGAGGATGTGAATGAAGCCAGGGCTCTACAGAAAAGTGAGATGAGGGCTGAGCACAAGGTTGTGTTTGAGTTTGTCAACAAGTGCCTACTGCCCAGACAAAAGAGAAGACGTACTGCAAATTACATAGACTTAGTTCTTATGAAGTGCCTTGAGAGAGGAAAGCAGATCAACTGGCCTGCTCTCATTGTAAAATTGCTAGACAGGATCATCAATGGCTCCAAGGCTCATGCTACTCCATATGGCTTCATACTGACCACTATTCTGTACAGACTGAATGTGCCTTTGAAGAAATGGAAAATGGCATCAAGCAAGGAACATTTTGGCATTAAGACTCTTCTAGCTTGTGACTATCCAGCCAATGCCATCCCAGTTGTACCTAGTTTATCTCTGAAGATACCCATCAACAACAAGGTTAGGACTTTGGTTCAGGAATGTGAAACTAAGTATGCTAAAATTGCTAGGCTCAAGGCTTGTGTGACTGAATTGGAAACTGAGAGGGATGGCCTTAGAACTGAGCTAGCAAAAGAAAAGGAGAAGAGTGATGGAATATATGCTGAACCTTCTCCAGACTCAACCCTTTAGTTCCTCCAAGCCTTAGGTCTCCTAGCACTTGTCTTCTGAACCTGTCTAGTACCCCATGTGAACCCCAGTGACCCGAATTAGGGATTTTTCGGTTTTTGCTAATGTTTTAAAAGTTTTTCTTTCTTTTTGTGGACTGTTAATGGCAACATATCATGATCAATGACAACACCTATTTTCTCTTGTTCTATGATGATTCTGACCTTGATAGTTTAAATATGTTTGTTGATTATTGATAATTGCACCATGTTTTCACTTGCAGTTGCCCCAGTGGCCATGAGTACTTATTAATATCTGGGATTCACATTAAGTATGCAACTTTTCGATGATGCCAAAAAGGGGAAGATATTGTGCTTTACCCATTATTCTGAATAAGTGATATTTATAACCTAATTAACCTGGTCCTTGATGAAAAGTAAATTTTTTAAGTCTAGTGTTGATAGTTAAGCTGAGTTCTTACATGTCTTTTAATCAGTAAAAAGCACAGAGTTTGTCATCATCAAAAAGGAGGAATTTGTTGGCCCAAGAACAGGTGAAGTTTTGAAGAATGACAAATGAACTCAGGCATGGACCAGGTCCATCATGTGAAGCACAATCATGATCAACCTATACATGTGAGATGCACGTGAAGGAGATAAGTCTCACTGATCAAGCAACAATATCTCCTGATCTGATCGAAAAGGTTGCATATTGGATAAGGGGAGAAAGTCTCCTTATGTGAAGAGAACACAATCCGGATAAAAGATAGTGTTGGAGTTTGTGTTGTTCAAGGACTCAACTTCGATGGAAGATCAGCAATTGAGTCTCAATCAAACTCTAATTACTAACTCATTAAATAACAGTGATTGTTCTCTTTTACAGGTGTTGCACATACGCAGAAGTTAAACTAAATTAAAAGCAAAAGAGCAAAACGATTTTGCAAGCAATTTATGTGAGATTTGAGTGTGCACTTCTGAAGCTACTTGAACGAGATAGAAGAACCAGTTCTACTGTGTTTTTTCTTATTCTAGTTCAAATGTAGTAGGTGGTTTAAAGTTGTACATTTCCAGCTTTCATAGAAGCAATTGTATTCGGTACTTTGAGAGTTCAAGTTATAGACTAACTTGAAGTTATCGCAACAGTTAGAGGTCGGTTGCTACAACAGGATTAGAGGTAATCCTTAGTTTTACAAAGAGTTTTGTAAATGCTGTTTTGGCTCAGTGATATAGTGAAGTGTTGGGGAAAATCCTACTGAGTAGTAGGTCGTGATTTTTTTACCTTTTGAGCCGAGTGTTTTTCACGTAAAAATCTCTGTGTCCTTTATTTTATGTACTTTTAATTCCGCAAATAGTAGTAGTTAGAACACTTAGAAGAACCTGGTTCTTCTAGATCGAAAATCGGGTACCACACAAATCACCCCGTTCTCTTGTGTGGTATTGACGCTTAAAACATCAGGGTCCGAATCACCTCAAACGACTTCCGTTTCTTACTAAATTTCACAGACTCATCTTATTTCACATATAAGACCTGTACCGGGCTCTGAAACCAGAATACGGGCCTGATACCATCTAATTCTAAATGCATTTCATTTCCAAAACTCATAGAAATTTTTAGGAACAATTTTCTTTAAAAATTTATTTTTCGGGCTTGGGACCTCGGAATTCGATTCCGGGCATACGCCCAAATCCCATATTTTTCCACGGACCCTTCGGAACTGTCAAATTATGGGTCCGGGTCCGTTTACCCAAAATGTTGACCGAAGTCAACTTAAATGCATTTTAAGTCAAAATTTCAATATTTTCACAGATTTTCACATAATAGCTTTCCAGCTACGCGCCCAGACTGCGCACGCAAATTGAGGTGATGCTGAAAGTGGTTTTTAAGGCCACGAAACACAGAATTCATTTTAAAAACAGGTGATGACCTTTTGGGTAATCACATTGCTGAAGTTCAGGCACCTATCTGATTTTTGGAATTCGTATCATTACTGATTAAAAAGGAAAATTCATTTGTGCCCCACCTCGCTTTAAATTATTAGAAAATATTATTCTGATCTTCATTTCCTTTATCTCGACAAAACAAGTCGTTTTACGACAATTCATATTGCTCATTCGTAGAAACTTATACTTTATTCTTTCATGTATCATTATTTATTCAAAACTTTATTTAAACAATAATGATATTATTTTATAGAATCATGTATAACATTACTTGACATACACGTGCAACGCACGTGCAAAGAAACTAGTTAGTTTTAAATGAGCATCCCTTGATTGTAGCCATTTAATTTAGTAAATCCCGAAAAACCCTTACAATTTCTTACTTACCCAAAAAAACCAAAAATCTTTCAAAAGGATTTTTCTCTTTCTCTATTTGAAATCAACCCTCTTTCTAGACCGATTCTACAAGGTTTTTTTTTCTTCTAAAGCTCATAATTTTCTCTAACAATGGCGAAGAACGGGATCAATTTTTTAGCAATTTAAATTTTGCCATGGCTGGAGTTTGGAGTTTTTCTGTGCTTCCCCTTTTTCTTCTTGGTGTTTCGATGGCAGGCTAGTCGTAGGTGTATATTAATTATTTGGCTGGATATTTCGAATTAAAATTTTCAATCAATAAATTTTGAAGGTGTTTGACTCTCCACCATGACAGCCATTAAAACGTTTCAAGGCTTTAAATTCAAATTCAAATTTTAAAAAAATATTTTTTATTTGGATTGGGTGTTATTGGCAAATGATTGGGAATATTCTACAGAGTTTATATCTCGAATTTCAATTTGAAGGTATTTGTAAAGTTAGATTTGATTTGGCTAGATTTTTAGACTGAAATTCGAAGAAGAAGCAGAAGAACATACCACATACAAAATATATAAAATTATATAAAAAATACATACAAAAAATATATTATATAAATTTTGTATCAAATTGTACTTAAGTTGTACGATATTGTAGTTTTATTTAACTAAGTAAGAATGATGTATGAAAGTTATATATAAGTTGTAAATAATTTGTATACCGTATAATTAGTTGTATGAAATTTATTTTTAGTATGTATGTTGTTATAGATATATCAAATTTTGTGTTAAATTTATATCAAATTTGTTTTTAATTTGTATGTTGTTGTATTATTCATTATTCTTTCTTAAAATAGGTAATTATGGCAAAGAGAGAGAAGAGTTGTGCTAATTATGGCTTAAAACAAATAACACACAACTGAAATGAGTCGTATTTAGATGGAAGAACAATTTGAACTTTGTTCTCTTCAATTACGCCTTTTTTCAAGCAAAGAATCCGCTAATTTAAGGCACAACTAATGGATTGTATATAAATTCTAAGAAAACTTTTCTTAGGGAGGTAATATACAAAACTTGGATAATTTTAGTAAATAAGTTTCAAATATTGTATAGGAAAGAAAAAAAAACCTATAACATTACCAACTTGCTTGCCATTGCCTAGATCTGGTATGCTACATTAATATCAGCATAACAAGGAAAAACAACGTTGTATATCCGCTTCTAAAAGTAATATTCAATAAAATATATATTTTTATATATATTAATATATAATAGACATATTTTATACATAATCAATGTATATTTCTTATATATTTGGCTAGTGGATATAAATATTTTTGGTCGACCAGCCAAACGTGTAACTATCACTACCATATACGGATTTCATAATCATTTCTAAATGTGAAAGCAACGCTCGAGTTCGAGCATGTGAATGATAAAAAATTTAATAGCGAGCGTTTTTCCTTTTAATGAGTTTTTGTTGCCAGAATTCAGATTATTCAAAATCTCAAAACATATATCGGACAATGTCACGATCCAGATTTTCCACCATTGGGAGTCGTGATGGCGCCTACTAGTGAAAGCTAGGCAAGCCAACCATTGGGATTATTTACCTTTTTCCCATTTTAGTCCTTTTACAATTAATAACCAACAATTGATAAACAGCGGAAATCTAATAAGCGGAAGACTGAAATGTAATAATTTAAGAAAGATGCCAATAGCAATCCATACAAAGACTACCCAAGACTGGTGTCACAATTCTACAGACTGTCTAGGAATACTACAAATAAAAGTCTGAAAGATTTATTACAACACTGTCTCTGAAATATGTAAAAGAAACAGACTAAAAGGATAGGAGAAGACGCCAAGGTCTGCGGACGCCTGCAGGACTACCTCACAATCTCCGACTGGACTAAAGACAGTCATCCAAACTAAGGTCCAAAAGCTGTTGCGGCGGGATCTGCACACAGTACAGAGTGTAGTATCATCACAACCGACCGCATGAGTTGGTAAGTGCCTAGACTAACCTTGGCGAAGTAGTGACGAGGCTAGGACCAGACTACCAAATAAACTCGTGCAGTTAAATCATATACAGCGGAAAATAGAAGCAGGAATATACAGTTAAGGATGGGAGGAGGAAACATGTTGCGGGGACACATCAATTAAGAATAGAAAGACAGCAAGTAAATACGAGGAACACCATATCTCAAATATCAGCAAGAATCAGAAATCAAATAAGTGCACGACATCACCCTTCATGCTTTTACTCTCGTCCTCACCATAAGAATCAATATAAAGTGCACGGCATCACCCTTCGTGCTTTTACTCTCGTCCTCACCATAAAATTAATATAATCGGCACGGAATTGTGCATCGTGCGGCATGGCATCACCCTTCGTGCTTTACACTCTTCCTCACAAAATCATATACGGCATCACCTTTCGTGTTTTAATAGTCTCTCACCAAGGAAATACACGGCATCACCATTCGTGCTTTAACACTCTTCCTCACCCAAACAACAATTGCAAGCAATAAGGCAAGGAAATGAATAAAATTATAATAAAATTCTGGCAAAGGAACAATAGTTCAACAAACAAATCCGGGCAAGAGAACAATACCAAAAGCATCAACATCCCGGCAAGGGAGATAGCATTAAAAACAACAACATCCCGGCAAGGGAGACAATGTAATAATTCTCTTCTCTTTTTTTTCACTTTTACTTCACAACTCACTTCACAACTTGAGCCAATGCTTTATAAGGTTCAATTGCCAATTATACTTCTACAATTCATTATACAACTTGATCCAACGCTCTTCAATACTCAAATACCACTATTACTTCCACAAACTTTACTCAATAGTAGAAATCATCACAAAAGGCTTGAACAATACAAACGGAGTCATAATAATCATAATATAAGACTCGTGGGCATGCTTGATACCAATGTATAGATATTCGTCACCATGCCTATACGTCGTACTCAACAAATAACACATAGCAAGTAGGACTCAACTCCTAATCCCTCAAGCTAAGGTTAGACCAAAAACACTTAACTCGATGCCACGAACACAATTCAAGTCTCAACTATTGTTTTACCCCTTGATTCCACCACCAATTCGCTCGTATCTAGCCACAAGTTACTTAACTATATCAATAAATGCTAAATGAATCAATTCTAATGCATGAAAATAGGTTTTCTAAAGTTTTTCCCAAAAAGTCAAAAATCGCCCCCGAGTCCACACGGTCAAAACCCGAAATTCGAATCAAAACCCGATTACCCATTTTCCCCACGAACCCAAATATATAATTTGTTTTGAAATCGGACCTCAAATCGAGGTCCAAATTCCCAAAATTTGAAAAACCTAGGTTCTACCCAAAACACTCAATTTTTCCCATGAAAACCTTTGATTTTGAGTTGAAATTATGAGAAAAGATGTTTATGATTGATGAAAACAAGTTAGAAATGACTTATAATCGATTTGGAAGAGTACTTGTCTTTGAAAAATCGCCCAAGAGTGTTTTGGTTTTGAAAGAGTTTGACAAATGGAAGATTTTCAGCTATGTTATAAATTTGCAGGTCGCAGATGTCGCAATTGTGACCAGGTTTCGCAATTGCGAACCCTTCAGAAGTATGATATTCTCGCATTTGCGAACTCGCAATTGCGATGGGGGAGTCGCATTCTCGACAAAGGGAATTGGTGGGCCACTTCGCATTTGCGAAGGAAGGATCGCATTTGCGATCAGCCTTGCCCAGGCATTCTCTCGCATTTGCGATGGGTTGGTCGCGTTTGCGAGCCAGGCTTCGCAAATGAAGCCTGCAGACCTGCAACATACCAGTTAAAAAATCTGCAACATCTTAAGTTAAATTTCACTCTGTGGCCTATCCAAAACGCACCCGAGCCCTCGCGGCTCCAAACCAAACATGCACACCAACCTAAAACCATCATACGAACTTGCTCGTGCAATCAAATCATGAAATAACATGTAAAACCATGAATTAAATCTCAAAACTCATCATTTTCATCAAGAACACTTAAAGTTCATAACTCTCAAACCGGAAGTCCAAATCACGTCAAATAAACTTCATTTTCACCAAATTTCACAATTATCCTTTAAATACTATAACAAGTTTGTACCGGGCTCCGGTACCAAAATACGGGCCTGATACCAACGGTTTCAAACATTAATTCTTTTCTTTATTTCATAGATAATTCAGCAAAACAATTTCTTTCAAAAATTAATTTCTATGGCTTGGGACTTCGGAATTCATTTTCGGGCATACGCCCAAGTCTCATATTTTACTGCGAGCCTCCCGGGATCGTCGGAACACGGATCCGGGTCCGTTTACTCAAAATATTGACCAAAGTCAATCAAAATTAAATTTTTAACTCTAGAAATTTCTATTTCTCATATTTTGCACATAAGAGGCTTTCCGGGTATACGTCCGAATCACGCACGCAAATCGAGGTGAGGTATAAAGGAGGTTTTAAGGCATCGGAACACAGAATTTGTTCTAAAACAAGTGATGACTGAAGGAAAAATTTAAAAAAATGATATCTAGAAGTATAGACGAATAGGTACACATTAAACAAAAGCATTTAATTTTCCTTTTTGATTTTAAATTTTGCTCCACTTTTAACTAGATCTTTTTGCTTCTTTCATTTAATATTTATGTTGCTACAAAGAAGGATTCTGGATTTTAAACTTTTGGAGCGCGAAATACTTTATTGCTAATCGAAAAAAAAAAACATGATCAGCTCGAAGTGTTACTGTATAGTAACCCACGAATAGAGATATCAATTTACTTATATGTAGAAAGTGATGTGGTTGAGAATGTTAGGAATTTCAATTTAGTTGGTATAAATACAGACAAAGAACGAACTCGTTCACAAAACTTGTCGATTAGTTGATTCAAATCAATACTGAACCATAGCAATTAAATCATGTTAATTACTACATCTTTACTGTAAGATTTTAGACAAATATTTACATGAACGACTAGATACAATGACTTCCATGAACATGAAAAGGATAGATTTCACAAATAATTCCAATTTAAGGCATATCTTCTTTCTATGACATGTTTAAGAACTTATGCCCGATTACCATCTTATTTTACATATCTGAATTTGAAATTACAAGAAATTTGATTCCAAACTTTTATCTCGACCCAATGTAGGACTAGGTTCTACCCTTGAACTCCTATTATATGAGGGGAAAGGTACACACAGGGAGAGGATTGGGAAGGAAATAAGGGAGTTGGCGAAATGCCCTGTGGTGAATGCACTATACTGGCTTGACTAATTCCCCTTGGACTGCAAAGCATATATAGAAGCATACACGAAGAATGCACTAATTTGGGTCTTGCAATTGAATATGAATTTTAGGGTGATAAAATTAGTTCATAAAAGTATGATCCGCTATTTATAATTTTTGACTCTACCAAATTTTATCTAAGAGCCCGTTTGGATTAGCTGGTTTGAAATAGTTGATAAGCATTAGGTGCTGAAAAATACTTTTAAGTGTTGAAATTGATTTAATAAATAACCAGTAACGTGTTTGAATACAAGTGCTGAAGCTGATAATAAGATGCTGTAGTGTATAATAAAAAAGTGTTGATAAGCTCTTTTTTCTGTTAAAATGACTTGAATAACCTTAGAACTGTTTAGACTTGTAAGAACGTAATTTCTTCAAAATTTTAGATCTAGATTGATTCAAATACAAAATATTCTATTTGTCATTTTATTTTAAATACAACTGTGATTAAATAAGATAATTTTTATGATAATCATATAATCATAAGTTATAATAATTAATAAATTGACAAAAGTTTCTCAGTAAAAGAATAAACCTAAATATGATAAAATATTTGAAGAGAAACATTGTCTTCATCACCACAACACTTAGAAAGCAATACACCAAAAATTTGATATGTCCTCATTTATTACATACAGTTCAAAGATTAATACACAATCACATAGATACAAATATGCAAAGGAATAAAGAATTTGCTTACCTCAAATAGACAATGAGAACTGCAGACTTGAAGAGGTGGGAGGTTTAGGTTGAAAAAATACGTGAAGTAGTGGGTATCGATGTAGGAGTTTTGTTTTGAAAAAAATATTTTAGGGATAAAATAGTAAAAAATTTGGTCAAACTTAAAGTGCTTATAAGCTAAAAATTCATAAGTTGGGGGTGACCAGCTTATGGCTTTTTTTGGCTTATAAGTACTTTTAACTTTACTAAACGCGTAGATAGGGGTGTTCATAAAAATCCGAAAACGCGAACCAAACCGAAAACCAAACTAAACCAACCAAAAAAATCGATACTTTTTGGTTTGGTTTGGTTTTGGTTTTGAAATTTAAAAACCGATCAAATTTGGTTTGGTTTTGGTTTTAATTAAAAAAAACCGAACCAAACCGAATATAGGAGTAGCTATTTTAAATTTATTATTACACCTATATATATGTATATTTTTATACAAAGTTTTAAATTTTTTATAGTAAATATTAATCGTTTGCACTTTTAGTACAGTTCTTTACCTTTACATTCTAGTTTAATTGGTAGTTTTCTTTTGTTAAGTGTAAGAATCTATTTCATGTTAAAAATAATATATTTTTAATTGAGTCCTTAAATTATTCATCACTATTTGATTCAATTATCATCAATATATCTTGGTAAATAATAGATTTCTCAAAGGGCAATTGATTTGATAGTGTTACGTTGAAAATGTGATCGCGAAATGTGTGTTTCGTAGTGTCTTATATTTAAGAAAAAATCCGACAAATAACCGAAAAAATCGAAAAACCAAAATAAACCGAATCGAGAAAAAACCAACTTAATTGGTTTGGTTTGGTTCTAATATGTGAAAAACCAACTTACTTAGTTTGGTTTCTTTTTAGAGAAAAATCGATCCAAACCGAACCATAAATACCTCTACGCGTAGATAAACCGAAAAGTGCTTATAAGCTAGTTTGATCAGGTTATAAACTTAGCCAAACACCCTCTAAGTATTGAGTTAGTTAGGGCTAAAAATGAGACCCAAATTGAATCAAAATATCCTTTTTTGTTTGATATGTTGTACATAGCTATAAGAAAGAGAAATATATTAGTTTTATTTGTAATTCAGCAAATTATACTAAAACAAACAAAATAAAATTTAGTAAGACTTCGACATGTTGGGTAATGACCAATTTTCTTAATCTATCTTGACTCATTCTCATCTCAAACCAAGTAATCTTTGGGTGAATCATTGATATGCTTATTCATTTTGACATGTCCAAATTCAGCTCACCTTGCCTTTTAACACCTATGGCCATACATTCCTTTAGCACCACACTAGATTTTCTCCTAGTATTTAGTGTGATTCAAGTAGATCCTCCATCAAGTTCAAGGTTGCAGCTATATGTCATGTCGATTAATGATCATTATCTTAAATGGAGCTAAATAGCGGGAAGTGTAAACATAAGATTCCTTCCCTTCATTTCAGTATGATGCTATTTGTTTTTTAATCCGTTTAAAAAAAATGATAACTTTTTAAATTTGTAATAAATTTAATATAATTTTTTTTATCCTTAATTAAAAGTTTAATGTTTTAGACCATAAACACGTCAATTCTTTCTTTCTTTTTAAATTTTTGTGTTTGACCAAATATGCTTACCTAAAATTGAAACGGATGGAGTATTAGTTGATTTAATACGATTAGTTGATTGACTGAATGACTTTATCAATTTTTAGAGTTTCTACACCACCGTTTTCTAGCTTCCTCAGCTATACAATTCCTTCAGTACCCAAAATCATCCTCCTGATTTTCAGCCTTGTCATCGCATTATATGACACGAACATATTGAATATAGAACAAGCACCAACATGTTTTAGTTCATCAAGCACGAGAACGGAGATATTTGCAATTGAAATTGAAATAATAAATAAATAACTTAGTAGTTGTCGAATTAATCTTGTACTCCTAGTAAAAGTATAGTTGGGTTTCGTGCTTCTCTAGCTAAGATATGGGCGTACAACTCCTCGATCTGTATCTGCAGTGAACTAAAAGATTTCTCTCACATTTTAAATTCATCTCTGAAACCTAAAGCTATACATCTAAGTAGGTGTACATAGGTCGGGTTGATTCGGATTTTACAATTATCATACCAAATCAATTGTATTGGGTTATTAAATCTAAAGACCAAACCAAACCAATAAAACTCGGGTTTTTCAATCTTGGATTTTCTCGGATTTTTTCGGGTTTTCGGGTTATTCGGATTTTTTCAGTTTTTTTCCGATAAAATCTTCGTAGAACAAAACATATAACTCGTGCTCAAAATATTTTTTTAATCCTAGTAAGATACAACTATATAAAGTATTTTCCAAAAAAATAATACAAAATATGAGATGTGTCATGGCATTATCCTAAAATATTCAACAATAAAGACAATAAAATTATGTAATATAAATATCGCTAATTAAAAAGCCATAATAAAAATAAACATAATCTAAAAGTACTAAGTCATGTTAAAATAAGTAGACTAATAAGGGAGTATTAATTACATGACTAAATGCTAAAGAAAAAATAAAAATAAGTTATGCATTTTTATCTAAATTATTGCAAAACAAAAAATAGATATTCAATACATTCTAGTTCGTAGTATTGAATTGAATGTCTTTTGTTAACATTAGTATTGATTTGATTTTGGTTTGAGTTTTTCTTAGCATTATTTAATTTACTAATATTAATGGCTATAAAACTTACAGGAACACTCAAAAGTTCTAAGTTCAACCTTGAAATAATACCTTAAAAGATAAAATTATGAAAAAATTTAAGAAATATTTATAAATTACATCACAATAAATATATTTATATATTAAATATATCTAAAATTTCTACATATGTAATGTCGGGTTGGTTTGGTTTCGGTTTGACTTTCTTTAATTAAAACCAAACCAATTATGGTCGGGTTTTTTTTTCACACACCAAACCAAATCAAACCAACCCATAATTGGGTTTTTTTTATCGATTTTACTCGAATTATCAGGCTGGTGCGATTTCTCGGTTTCCTTTGTACTCCCCTACGTATAGGAGCATAAAATAATACTAGTAGTATGATTTGACTTGAGTAAATATGCACGGAACTCGTTTAGAACAACCTTTAACTACGAGAAGTTTTATTTTGTGTCTTATACAACTGACACTAGTTGTATGAGACTCTTTTTTATCTCACAAATTTGTGGACCCCAATCTTACACTTCTAGATCCAAAGAAATCTGAATCCACAAAACTGTGAGACAAAAAAATTACCTCATATAACTAGTGTCAATTGTATGAAACACAAAATAAATTTTTTCCTTTAACTACCCATGATGGCTAACCTAAGCTCCAATGCTAATATTTTATGGCCATATTCGGTCAAATTTTGCAGAGAAAAATATCCTACAAAATCCAGAATCGATTAAACTAATCAAACAAATCTCGTCTGTCCCATCTGGTCTGCTTTCTTAACCATGCCTCGAAATTCAAAGCTACCCACAAATTAAATCAACGATCCCATACTGCATCGAATAGATGATTTTAATGTATAGCAAGCCTCTCCGCGGTAATTAAGTAGTGAGATTACAAAGCAAGTGACACTCTTTGTAAGTCGAAATGAGGACAAATTAAAGAAGTTAGAAGGGGAAAAAAATGAAAAAGAAATAATCTTTACTAATTCTCGTGTCTCAGTTGTAATTAAGCCGGATCTAGGAACGCAATGTAAAGAGAATAGAGATTTCTCTCTTTTCTTTCGCATGTAATTAGAAATTCTCACTGAACAAGTAGGGATTTGGCTTAATTAGACCACTAAGATTTGTAGTTTTTTTTTTCCAATTAAGTAACCACCTTAAGATAGGTTGGTGTGCGAATAAAGTCTTACATTGGTAGCTCAAAAGATTGGGAGTTTATATATAAGGTGTAATAATCTCTTAATGGTATGAGGTCTTTTGGGAAAAATCATGTGGGCTTGGCCTAAAGCGGACAATATCACACAATGCGAAGAGTATTTTGGGTTGATTTGATTTAACCCAACAACTGATTGGTTTAACCTAAAAACCGGTATTAGAGCTCAGCTGACAAGTATGACAATAGCAGAGGGATGGCGTGAGACTCGATTTACTTTCCCTTACAAATAATATAGAAGGAGTCTTTCTTGCTTGTTTTGTAAATTCAAGCTTTGGCCGAAGGGTGGGGTGGCTTGCTGAGGCACGAGTGCCCTTACAAGTTTTGGGGTTTTGATTGGCAAAAGAGGTTTTCGCCTTTGTCACGATCCGAATTTTCCACCGTCGGGACCGTGATGGCGCCTAACATTATACTCGCTAGGCAAGCCAACGTTATAGAATATTTTGCCTTTTTCCTTTATTTTTTAATATTTAAAACTTAACAAAAATAAATCAGCGGAAATAAATGCGGAAGAACACAGTTTAAAAGATTATCTTTGTGCTAATAACGAAAACCGTAATAAATTCCACCAGAACTGGTGTCACAACTCACGAACAGTCTACGAATACTACAAGTATTAGTTTGAAAGAAAAATATACATCTGTCTCGGAGGAAAAGTAAAACAGAGTGCAGTAAAGACAGAAGGGGACTCCAAGGCCTACGGACGCCTGCAGGACAGCCTTGGGTCTTCTATGGACTGAAGCCAGCAACCTCGAACTCTGATCAGCCACTAGCTCTGAAATCTACACAGGAAGTGCAGTATCAGTACAACCGATCTCATGTACTGGTAAATGTCGAGCCTAACCTCGACGAAGTAGTGACGAGGCTACGGTGGGGCATAATAACATATACAACCTGCAATATTTTATACTAAAGAGGAAAGAAAATACAGAATGAAATATAACAGAAATTGTATCAAATGAATACGGAAATCAGTCGTTCTACCAGTACTCAGCTATAACCAATCCTTAGGGAGTTTCAACATCTTAGTAATGAACTTCATCAGAAATAAATACTAAAACAATAACTGACGCAGCGTGCATCCCGATCCCACCATATAAATAATAACAGTATCAATATTTACCCTTATTACTCCTTGTTGTGGCGTGCAACCTGATCCCACCAGTCCACCCTTATTACTCCTCAACACATATCACTCTTATTCCTCCTGTTGCGGCGCGTAACCCGATCCCACTTGTCCACCTTTATTACTCCTTGTTGCGGCGTTCAACCCGATCCCACCAAACAATCACATTTCACCCTTATTCCTTCTGTTGCGGCGTGCAACCCGATTCCAGCATATTTGTACCAATCACAACACAAGAACATGCGTTTCACAATTTAACTTAAAACCTTCCACAACATTTATATCTTAAATCATAACAACGAGAAGTTTATGCCATTACGAAACTTCAACAGTTAAAACTACTCAGCGAGACCAACTATAGTATACCATGCAGCTCCAACAACCAACTCCAACCAACGAGGAAACAAAATGAAACTATGAAATAATTTGTACTTCAATAGAGGAAACAACAGTTAACATGAAGCAATTAAATATGAAAACAATTATGAGCAAGTAGTAATTAAAACAAGAAATAATATATTAGGAAACGAGAAAGGGAGCAAGCTAAAAATGATAATTTGGTGGCGCATAGGTATTCGTTACCACACCTATACGCCACACACATGAAATTTCACATAGCAAATAGGCCGGTGATCCCTAATCCCTCAAGTCAAGGTTATACCAAACACTTACATCAAGCCAACGGGTATTTCAAAGCACAATAACCGCTTTACCTCTCGATGCCACCATTAATTCACTTGTATCTAGCCATAACTAACTTAATAATATCAATAAATGCTAAAGAAAACAATTCCAATTCATAATCATAGATTTCCTAACATTTTCCCCAAAAAGTTAATAATCGACCTCGGGCCCGCTTGGTCAAAACCCGAAGTTCGGACCGAAACCCGATTACACATTCACCCCGAGCCCGAATATACAATTAGTTTTGAAATCCGACCTCAAATTGAGGTCCAAAGCCCCAAATTTCAAAATTCCTAAATCCTACCCAAAACACCCAATTTTTCCATGAAAATCCCAAGATTTTGTGATGAAATCTTGTGAAAAGATGAAATAGGTTGAAGGAAATGAGTTATAAATCACTTACCTATGATTTGGAGAAGTTTGAGTCTTTAGAAAATCGCCTATGGAGGTTTAGGGTTCGAGAGAATTGAAAAATGGGTGAAAATCTCGTCTAAGTCCCAACTTAACAGCTGCAAATGTCGCAATTGCGACTGGAGCTTCGCATTTGCGAAGCTAGCAATTGCGAGAAGGACATCGCAAATGCGAATGCGAACCTTCGCAATTTCTACTGCCTTCGCAAATGCGAACCATTTGATCGCAAATGCAATTTTTCCCCTGCCCTGACTTCTTCGCAAATGCGAAGAATATGTTCGCAAATACGAAGAATATGTTCGCAATTGCGAACTATGCCGGCCCAGGTCTCATTCGCAATTGCGATAGAGACCTCGCAATTTCCAAGTCTGTGAAGCTCGCAAATGCGAAGCCTGATCTCGCAATTGCGAGATCAGAGGCCTGCAACTCAGCTGAAGAATACCCGCAATTCCCTAAGTTCAAAAATCACTTTGTAGCCTATCCAAAACTAATCCGGGCCCTCGGGGCTCCAAACCAAACATGCACGCAAGTCTTAAAACATCATATAAACTTGCTCGCGCGATCAAATCTCCAAAATAACATCTAGAACTATGAATTCAACACCAAAACTCATGAAATTCTCAAGATAGTTCAAAATTTCTATTTTTTCAACCAAGGGTCCGAATTACATCAAATCTCTTCCGTTTTTCACCAAATTTTACATATAAGGTCTAAATACCCTAACGGGCCTGTACCGAGGTCCGAAACTAAAATACAGGTCTGATACCAACAGGATCAAATCTTATAAAATTATCAAAAACCATTATATTTTCAGTTAAATAATTTTCTTCAAAAATTCATTTCTCGAACTAGGGACCTCAGAATTCGATTTTGGGCATACACCAAGTCCTATATTTTACTATGGACCCTCCGGAACCGTCGGAACACGGATACAGATCCGTTTACCCAAAATATTGACCGAAGTAAACTAAAATTATCTTTTTAAGACAAAAATCATTATTTCTTAAATTTTTCACCCAAAAGCTTTCCTGCATCGCGCCCGGATTGTGCACGCAAATAGATGAGAGATAAAAGGAGGTTTCCACGGCCTCAGAACATGAAAATGAATTCTAAAATAAAATATGACATTTTGGGTCATCACAGCCTTCTAGCAAGCAGTTGTCTAATTAGCCTTCAGACTTTCCTTACCCACCTTTATTGAGAAAGAAGATATCTAAAGTTTGGACATCCATCGCTGTCGTGATAATGTGGTTGAATTTTTATTCGATCCAACACCTGGCCGATCAAACATATCCTTGGGTTCGATCCAACAAGTGATTCCTTCCCCGAAAGAGGGATAGTAATTAGATCATGAATGGAATGCGATCGAGGAAGAGAGATAAGCAATTGGCGGGGACCATTCATTATCAATCCATATTGGGTATATCTACCCCTCGCACTTTATGATTTTATCTACTTGAAATGCTTACCTGTAAGTGCGGAGAAAGTACGCAGGGGACCAAACGAAAGGGCACTTAAAGGTCTTCAATTGAAGCTTCACCATACTTGAAAGACTCGAAAGGCCAACTTGATGAGTTTCATTATGAGTGAGTTTGTAGGTGTAGCAACCCCTTTGGGAGGGCACTACTTACGAAATAAATCTAACTTACTACTTACAATATTCAGAAGATATTAATCTAAAAAGACATTCATAACAATTTAATACGGAAATAGACCCTTGCGATAAAGGTTTCAAGGTGCAGTATTTTTGCTTCTTTTTTTTTGAAAATATTCTTCGTAAATTTTTTAAAATTAAATACAATGTCAAAGTATCAAGATAATGTAGTACAACCCTTCTTGAATAATCAACACGTTAAAGCAACTTCCTAACGAAATTATACTTTTCGTTCAACATCATTGTAGGTTCATATTGTACATTAATTTCAAACTAGCGAGTAAAAAAGAAAACTCGTCTTCTCCTTTGTATATTTTTACAAGACAAAGTGTAAGTTTAGCATATTACAAGACTTGTGTTATTAACACACCCTAAAACAGCAAAACAAGTCACCAAATTCAAGTTACAAGATTTTGGTCTTGAGATCCAACAAGCCTCCAAAATAACATACATAAACGTGACATATAGATCATGCACAAGTACCAAAACTATACAAAACCTAGGAGCATATGCAAATGTGATCTCCGTAAAAGCTCGCAAAAAGTCTACACTAAAAGGCCTTCTTCAAATCTCTTCCCGCACATTACCTACGTTAGAAAACAACTATCGCTAAGCATAAAGCTTAGTGTTGTATAAACTTTAGGCTTGGAGCTATTACATTCTCCAATTCTCATTTTCAGTCGTAGTTATCTCAAATGAAACATAAATTTAAATAAAGTAAACAAATGTATCAAAAGTATCGAATATCAAACCTTGAAGTATTTCCAAATCTATAACAATGTTCAAGATTCAAGTGTCAAGAAAGCGTATACTATCAATCCAAGAGAGTTTTATAAATATTCATTTTTTGCCCAATATATATATGTCATGCCATCACACTAATAATAATCAGATATCAAGATGGACTGAAGCCCCAAATCAAATAGGGTCAAAACCCAACAGTCAAGAGAATCAAGAACCATATTAAAAATGGCTTCGTAGTTCGTACTTAACACGAACAAGTTCCATCATTTAAGACGAACTACAGACCCAAAGTCAAGATAAAAAAAGATCTGGATCAAGAGGCATTCCAATATAGGTGTCGAAGTCACTACCATAAGAAGGACAAAGTCCCAACAAGGATGTGAAATGATCTAGCAATTCGTACAAGTGAGCGAGTTAGAGAATATCTTGCAATACATGATATAACACGAATATAATGATATAAATTGAAGCAAAGGAAACAAAAGCTCAGGTTATTTCAATGCATTCCAACAAGTAAACGAGTACAACTTCAAGTTTATACACAAACTTTGGTGTTTTATCACAAAACAGTTCAACCACAACTTGAGGACGTTTAAGTCGTCTATGCCATAGACCAACCAAATCTGTCCACTTCCTCAAACACCTCCCCATAGATTTTACAAGGATATATATATATATATATATATATATATATATATATATATATATATATATATATATATATATACCTTAAATACATAGTCAAATATCTATATAAGTTCAGTGATTTCAACATGTCGAACTAAAAAGATATTGGTGAAACTGCCCTAAATATTTGAAACAAAAATTTTGAACAATACCATTCTCTTGTGTTGTGACTCAATTTTGAAGATGTAAAAGGAAAACTAGATGGTGTGTCATTAAAGTTATAGATATATGTCTTAGGGTTTCGTAAAATCTTAAATCAACCCCATATCAGTTTTGTACAACAAGTTATGCTCAAAATACTAACAGTAGGACATTGAGGATTTGTAAACTGAAAATCTAGGCAACACCTGCCATGTACTTCATCACCCTTTTTCAGGTAAATTCAAGAAAAACCAGATTATGGAGCCTGAACAAAAGTTATGGAGATATGAAATAGCTTTCTATAAAAGTGTGGCTCACTTAAAAGGGAGTTTTATACAAAGACATATGCTAAAACTACTAACAATGTTCCAGTTCAAAAACGGGTTCGATAAACTTACCCCAAAGGTGAGAAGTAACTTGTGGCTAAACAAAGACAAGTCTTGTTGGTGACTTGGTAGGAGAATTTTATGAGAGAAGAAGAGTTTATTGAGGTTTTGTTTTGCTGGAGAAGACTAAATTAGAGGAGGTGGTTAAGGATATCACCTTGGATAAGGATGAACAAATGGTGGCTGACCAAACTTTTTTTTCTTTGGATAAATACAAAAGGGAGACTGCCCAAGACTTTAAATATCCAATGTATTTCATAACAATTTATCAAAATGATATTAAGTGTTAACATAGCAACACCATGAAACTTCTTTGTATATATTAACACAATCTAGAGTAAGCAATTTTACTATATCATCAAATTTACGTTAAGGAAGTGCAAAATAAAATCTACCCTAGTTATAAACATGGTCAATTGAGAATGCAAATATTAGTTAAATGTGATGACCCCGCCGGTCGTCTTAAGAATTTATACCCCAATCCCCTATTAACTGTTTTCCCCGTGTTTGTTTCTGCAATTGTGAGTTGTTGGAAGGAACTATTTGGAATTTCAGAGAGTTTTGAGACACTTAGTCTCTAAATGAGAGATTAAGTTTTGAAAATTTGACCATAGTCGGAACAATATGAAGACGGTCTCAGAATAGAATTTCGATGATTCTGTTAGCTCTGTAGGGTGATTTTGGGTTTAGGAGCGTATTCAGATTGCGTTTTGGAGGTCCATAGCTAATTTAGGCTTGAAATATCGAAAGTTGAATTACTAATGTTTCCGGTTCGGTAGTGAGATTTTGATCCGACGGTCGGAATAGAATTCTAGAAGTTGGAGTAGCTCCGTAGTGTTGAATGTGACGTGTGTACAAAATTTCAGATCATTCGGACGAGGTTGGATAGATTTTTTGATCGAAAGCGTATTTTGATAGTTTTTGAGGTTCTTAGGCTTGAATCTGATGCTAATTGGTTGATTCGATGTTGTTTAAGGTATTTTGGAGATTTGTATAAGTTTGAATTGTGGTATATGACTTGTCCATGCTTTTGGTTGAGGTCCCGGGGGCCTCGGGATGATTTCGGGTGGTTAATGGGAAGTTGGAAACTTGGAGTTTACAGCTGAAGTTCTTTGGGATGCTGTCACAACTACATATGTGGTTGAGAGGCCGCAGATGCGACTACCGCAGATGCTGAATTAAGCCGTAGAAGAGGCCAGCTGAGGAAAAGCAGGGAACCACAGAAGCGAGTAATGTACCACACCTATGTGACCGCAGATGCGGATTTTGGGTCGCAGGTGCGGCGAAAGGGTTTTAAGTGGAAATCGCAGGAGCGGTGCCCTTGACCGCAGAAGCGGTACCGCAGATGCGGAAGGTGGGTTGCAGATGCGGATTTGATGGGCAGGAAATCAGAGTTTCGAGGGTTTAGTTTCAAAAAAGTTAGAAATTGATTTGGGAGCTCGAGATTGGCGATTTTGAAAGGGATTTTCACCAGGGTGTTTTGGGTAAGCAATTCGTACTAGGTTTTGATTGTTTTCCACGAATATATGATTAAATTCATCCTTTAAATTTGAATTTGGGGTAGAAAAATTGGAGAAAAGTTGGAAAAGTTCTTAGACCAAATAATTGAGTTTGGATCATGATTTTGATGTCTGATTGGGATAATTTTGATATAAATGGACTCGTGAGAGTATGAGGATTCTGAAAATAAAAATTTAACCCGATTCCGAGATGTAGGCCCAAGGGCCATTTTGGTCATTTTACCTAATTTCGCGTATTAGCTTAGAATTTATTACTTGAAGTGTTATTTACATTATGCAATTGAATTTTATAAATTTTGGCCATTTGGAGTCGAGTACTCGTGGCAAAAGTGTGGTTTCGGGTTGATTTTGAGCTGTTTCGAGGTAAGTGGCTTGCCTAACCTTGTGTGGGGGACATTACCCTTAGGATTTGGTATTGTGGTAATTGAAATGCCTTGTACGTGAGGTGATGAGTGCGTATTTGTGCTAATTGTTAAAAATCCTATTTTCACTTAAGTAGCTTTAATTGTGTTTTCCTTTCCTGCTTATTCTACTTGAAATTTAAGCCTGCTGTTAGCTTAGAGAAGCATGTTTAATTGACTTAATTGCTTTATTGCTTAAACTTCCTTATTTGTATTATGTGAAGCATGTTAGATTAGAATTACCTATTTTATTTTGGTATGAAATTGAGTTTAATTGAGTATTCTTTGTATTATTGCTGTGTGTTTTACTTTGGGACTACGGGACGGCATCCCGAGAGATCCCCTGTACGTATTTATGAGCTGAGCTTAGGTGCGATATACCGAGATATCCCCAGCACGTATATTGAGGATACCAAAAGATCCCTAGCATATAATGAGGATACCAAGAGATCCTCGGGATACCAAGAGATCCCTAGAATATATTGAGGATACCAAGATATCCTCGGGATACCAAGAGATCCCTAGTATATATTGAGAGTACCAAGAGATCCTCGGGATACTGAGAGATCCCCGTTATTATTTTTGTGAAGAATGGTATTCCTTGTGATTGTTTTTTCCTCTGTTTTAGTTGTTGTTGTCTTTATTATCATGTATTAATTCTTATCATTATCTCTCAACTGTACTGCTTTATCTTATACTATCATACCTTCTATTTCATTTAATCTTAGTAGGGCTCTGACATTCCTTGTCACTACCCGACCGAGGTTAGGCTTGCCACTTACTGAGTACCGTTGTGGTGTACTCATGCCCTTTTTTGTGCATATTTTTTATGTGCAGATCCAGGTACCTCCACTCAAACTTATCACGCTTGAGATGAGGCGTTCGTAGAGATTTCAAGGTATATCTGCCGTGTAAAAAGTCCCTTTCTACTCTCCCTTTTGTATTAGCCCTTCTGTACTTTCATTTATTTGTTAGATATTCTGGAGTTAGAGGCTTGTAGACATTCAAAGGCTTGTGATCATGAGATTCCGGGTTTTGGAAAATGTTATTAGTTTCGAGAGTTGTTATTGTGTATGTTGAGCGGCATTTTAAACATTATTTTATTTCATTATTCCGGTTTTTAATTATCTCTTTCGCAATTGTTGTTTATATTTCGTACTGTTAGGCTTACCTAGTCGTTGAGACTAGGTGCCGTCATGATGGTTCATGGAGGGCGAACCAGGGTCGTGATAAGTTGGTATCAGAGCTCTAGGTTCATAGGAGTCATGAATCACAAGCCGGTTTATTAGAGTCTCGCAGATCGGTACGGAGACGTCTGTACTTATCTACAAAAGGCTATGTAACTGTTAGGAAAATTCCACTTCATTTGATTTCCTTGGCGTGCGAGATTTTGATATCACAATTCTAAGCTTCTGTCTTTTATTTTCTCACAGATGGTGAGGACACTTGCTACCCAAGATGATCAAGCACCCGCGCTCCCTACTATAGCCGTTAGAGGCTAGTGCTGGGGTAGAGGCCGATGACGCGCATGTGGTACAACCAGAGTACCTGCATGAGCTGCCACCGAGGTACCACCACCAGTTCCACCCAAAGTTCAGGCACCTGATACGACTATTGTTACTACCACTCTAGCACTTCAGGAGACTCTGGCACCATTTATGAGCATGTATACCACTTTGGCTCAGGCAGGGTTGCTTCCCTTGTTGCAGCTACATATCAGGCCGGGGGAGGAGCACAGACTCCCACCGCCACACTCCTGAGCAGCGAGTACATGTTAATCAGGTCCCAGAGATTATTCCTGACATGCAGTCCGAGATAATCCCGAGGATAGGGCAGCAGTTTTTGAGGATGAGCAGCTGAGGCTTGAGAGGTTTAAGAAGTACAATGTCACGACCCAAAATCCCAACCCGGTCGTGATGGCGCCTCTCGTGAGGACAAGGCCAGCCAATCAACAAAATAGTACATCTCTTTATAATTGCTTAGCGGGAATAAGTCTAAATCATGGGTAATATAGTCTTAAATGCGAAATAAACATGATAGAACAAGGAAAACCCTCCCAACTCAGCCCGAAATCGGAGTGTCACAAGTCATGAGCTACTACAGAGTTTACTAATATTTTACAAAGTCTGGAATTATCATAAATAACAAAGATAAGGGAGAAAACGGGGCTGCAGACTTCAACAGCTACCTCGTTACTCCTAGTCGCCGCCTGGCCTGGAAAGAATCAGCGCTCATGAGCGAACTCAGCTTAGCCTGTATCTGCACACATGGTGCAGGGAGTAATGTGAGTACTCCGACCCAGTGAGTAATACAAATAAATAACGACTGAAAACATGAAATCTCATAACGACACAATATAACGCTATCTCAAGCAGTAAAATCAGTTATACAGTAAAATCAGTTATACAGTAAAAACAGTGAGTATCAGATAATTCTTCTTTTAAAACAGTAAAGACAAATAATTTCCACAATAAGGATAAATCAAAAGCTTGCCTCTCGGGCTCAATATGTAAATCTCAGTATAGTATCAGCCCCTCGGGCTCACTCCCAACTCACCAGCACACAACATCAGCCCCTCGGGCTCACTCCCAACTCACCAGCACACAACATCAGCCCCTCGGGATCACTCCCAACTTACCACACACAAGCAACGACCTCTTGGGCCCACTCCCAACTCACCTGGGTACCCTGTGCTCACTGGGGGTGTGTACAGACTCCGGAGGGGCTCCTACAGCCCAAGCGCAATATCAATAGGCCTGAAAGCCTTCACACATCACACACGAGGCCTGAAAGCATCCTCATATAACACTCGAGGCTTGAAAGCCTCCTCACATCACACAACATATCCTCACGTATGGCCCTCAGCCTCAATTAGTCCAGAAAATAATCATAAGCCTCTTGGGCATCAGTAAAACAATAGTGCTTAGCTCAACAGCATTATAAATATCATTAAATCTCGAGTTGAGTATAAATGTAGCTGAGTTCACAAAATAATATAATTCAATTGGACTGAGTTCAAATAATATTTCAATTTGTGAGGAAAATAGTGATGTAAATTCACAAAAGATTTCAGATAATTGGCACGAAGCCCAAATATGGCAATAAGCCCAATCATAGTGAAAACAATAAATCTTTATCAATTACGTGGTAAAAATATCAACTAGGATGGACCAAGTCACAATCCCCAATAGTAAATGACCCTGCGCTCGTCATACAATGCGTGTCTCATCTCAACATAGCAGTATGTTGTGCAATCCGGGGTTTCAAACCCTCAGTGAATCATTTAAAATCATTACTCACCTCAAGACGGTCCAACGTCTACTCCGCTATGCCCTTGCCTCTCGAATTTACCTCTTAGCGCGTCGAATCTGGTCAAAACTACAACGAATACATTACAATAGGCTAAGGGAATATAACCCAATTGAAAAGACTCGAAAAATATCGAAAATCACGAAATTTGCAAAACTCGAGCCCCGGGCCCACTTCTCGAAAAATTACGAAATTCACATCACCGGATTCCTTGTCTCGCCACGAGTCTGTACATATCAAATTTACCAAAATCGGAGTTCAAATGACCCCTCAAATCTCCATTTAATTCTCTTAAGTTTCAAGCCCTAAACCACCATTTTTGTCCATAAATTACTTGAGTTTTCAGCTCTAATCCATGTATTTAACTTGGAAATAAGTAGAAACAACTCATCTTTGATGCTTGATAAAATCCCCCTTGAAATCCTCTCCAAAATAATCCAAGCCAAATGAAAGAAATGAAAGAAATAAGCCAAATCCGTGTTTAAAGAATCTGTTTGTGCTTCGTCGAGTTGTACCTTGCACTTGTGCTATACAAGTTGTATATCCTATTAAAATTTTCCCTTATCGGACACCTTCTGCTTAAACACCCATAACGTCTTGTATAAATATCCAAATGACAAATGATTTGAAGATTTAGAAACTAGACTCGAAGATCTTTAATTTGATAGGTTCTACACCATATAACTCTTTATATATCCCGATATATGAGCTTCTAAAGCGCATCCGTAAATTCTGTCGAAATCGCTCTACCAGCCATTTTCGATCCATCATAACTTTCTGAGATAATATCCAAATCATGAATGGTTTAACTTTCTGAATACTAGAATGTAAGGGCTACAACTTTCATGTTTTGCAGGTTTTTTGATTTCTTATAGATTACAAGATATGAGCTTCCAAACTGGACACCTCGCGCTTGAAATTTTCTGGGCACATCAGAAGCCTAAAAATTTCTGCAATTTTTTTCCATAGATGAAATAGTCCGTTTAACCACCCAAAACTCACCCGAGGCCAGTGAGACCTCAACCAATCATGCCAACATATCCCATAACATCGTTCAAACTTGTTCCAACCTTCGTAATGCTCAAAACAATATCATAACACCAAATTCGCATCGGATTCAAACCTATGAACTTTGAAACTTCTAACTTCCACATCCGATGCCGAAACACGTCAAAACTAGTCCGAATGACCTCAAATTTTGCAGACAAGTTCAAAATGACATAAAGAAGCTACAGCAATTCTCGGAATTCCATTCCGACCGTCAGATCAAAATTTCACCTATCAACCGGAAATCGCCAAAATACTAACTTCGCCAAAATGAGCTAATTTCTTCACCGGACCTCCAAAATTAATTCTGATTGCGCTCCTAGGCCTTAAATCATCCCCCAAAACTAACCGAATCATCAGAATTCAATTCCGAGCCCTCTAACTCACAAGTCAACGTCCGGTTGACTTTTCCAAACTAATTCTTCCTTAGAGAGACTAATTGTCCCATTTCATACCAAACTCGATCCGAATTGACTCAAATTCACCATGTACACATATTGAAACATGAATAAGCATTTAACGGGGAATACGGGATGAAAATACAGGAAACGATGGTTCGGATCGTTACATTCTCCCTAACTAAAACAAACGCTCGTCCTCGAGCGAGTTAAGAAACATACCTGGAGTTTCAAATAGGTGCGGGTACCTGCTCTACATCTCCTGCTCGGTATCCCAAGTAGCCTCCTCCACGGGCCGACTTCTCCACTGTACTTTCACTGATGCTATATCTTTTGATCTCAATTTTTGAACCTGTCGACTTAAAATAGCAACTGGCTCCATATTATAAGTCAAATTTTCATCTAATTGTACTGTACTGAAATCTAAAATATGAGACGGGTCACCAATGTACTTCCGGAGCATGGACACATGGAATACCGGATGAACACCCGACAATCTAGGCGGCAAAGCAAGCTCGTAAGCCACCTCTCCAATCCTCCTAAGTATCTCAAATGGTCCAATAAACTGCGGACTCAACTTCCCTTTCTTTCCGAACCTCATAACACCCTTCATCGGCGAAACCTTCAGCAAAACCTTCTCGCCCTCCATAAATGACACATCTCGGACCTTCCGGTCCGCATAACTCTTCTGACGCGACTGAGCTGTGCGAAGTCTTTCCTGAATCACCTTCACCTTTTCTAAGGCATCCTGGACCAAATCTGTCCCCAACAACCTAGCCTCACCGGGCTCAAACCAACCCACTGGAGTTCTACACCGCCTCCCATATAAGGCCTCATACGGTGCCATCTGAATACTGGACTGATAGCTGTTGTAGGCAAACTCTGCAAGTGGTAAAAATTCAACCCAAGAACCTCCAAAATCAATTACGCAGGCACGCAACATATCCTCCAATATCTGAATAGTATGCTCGGATTGTCCGTCCATCTGAGGATGAAATGCTGAACTTAACTCCACTTGAGTGCCCAACTCGTGCTGAAAAGTCCTCCAAAACTGAGAAGTCTATCCGAAATAATAGTAACTGGAACACCATGCAACCGCACAATCTCCTGAATAAAGATCCTAGCCAGCCGCTCCACAGAATATGTGGTACACACCGGAATGAAATGCGCTAACTTGGTCAGCCTATCCATAACGACCCAAATCGAATCAAAATTCTTCAAAGTCCGAGGAAGGCCACTCACGAAATCCATAGTAACTCTCTCCCATTTCCACTCAAGAATAATCATCTGCTGAAGCAAACTGCCCAGTCTCTGATGCTCATATTTCACCTGCTGACAGTTGAGACACCGAGCCACATATCCCACAATGTCTTTCCTCATTCTCCTCCACCAGTAATGCTGTCTCAAGTCCTGATACATTTTCGCAGCACCCGGATAGATGGAATACCGCGAACTGTGGGCCTCCTCAAGAATCAAATCTAAGCCCATTAACATCGGGCACACAAATACGGCCTTGCATCCTCAATATGCCATCATCACCTATAGTCACATCTTTGGCATTATCATGCTGAACTCTGTCCTTAAGGACAAACAAATGCGGATCATCATACTGGTGCTCTCTGATGCGATCATATAAGGAAGATCGAGAAACCACACTAGCCAATACTCGGCTAGGCTCAGAAATATCTAACCGCACCAACTGATTGGCCAAGGTCTGAACATCAACTACAAGAGGCCTCTCCCTAACTGGGATGTAAGCCAAACTCCCCATACTGATTGCCTTTCAGCTCAATGCATCAGCCACTACATTGGCCTTTCCCGGATGATATAGAATGGTAATATCATAGTCTTTAAGTAACTCAAGCCATCTCCGCTGCCTCAAATTAAGATCTTTTTGTTTAAATAAATGCTGAAGACTGCGATGATCAGTGAATACCTCACAAGATACGCCATATAAATAGTGCCTCCAAATTTTTAAGGCATGAACTATAGCAGCCAACTCCAAATCATGAACAGGGTAGTTCTTCTCATGGGGCTTCAACTGACGAGAAGCATAAGCAATAACTCTACCCTCCTGTATTAGCACACAACCAATACCAACTCTAGAAGCATCACAATATACCGTGTATGAACCTGTAACTGATGGTAACACCAACACTAGAGCTGTGGTCAGAAGTGCATTGAGCTTCTAAAAGCTCTCCTCACAATCGCCGGACCATACAAATGGGGCACCTTTCTGAGTCAACTTGGTCAAAGGCAATGCAATAGAAGAAAACCCCTGAACAAATCGGCGATAATAGCCTGCTAGCCCAAGAAAACTCTGAATCTCTGTGATTGAGGACGGTCAAGACCAACTCTGCACTGCTTCTATCTTCCTTGGATCAACCTGTATACCCTCGCTGGACACTATGTGTCCCAAAAGTGCCACAGAACTTAGCCAAAATTCACATTTGGAGAATTTTGCATAAAGCTTCTCCTCTCTCAATCTCTGCAACACTACACGCAAATGTTGGGCATGCTCCTCCTGGCTACGCGAGTACACCAGGATATCATCAATGAATACAATAACAAATGCATCCAGATAAGGCTGAAATACATTGTTCATCAAATGCATAAACGTTGCTGGGGCATTGGTCAGCCCGAAAGACATAACCAAAAATTTATAGTGACCATATCTAGTCCTAAAAGCAGTCTTGGGAATATCCGACTCCCTGATTTTTAACTGGTGATAGCCCGAACGGAGATCAATCTTAGAAAATACCCTCGCTCCCTGAAGCTGATCAAATAAGTCATCAATGCGAGGCAAAGGATACTTGTTCTTCACTGTTACCTTATTCAACTGCCTATAATCAATGCAAATTCTCATTGTTCCATCTTTCTTCTTCACAAATAAAATAGGTGCACCCCATGGGGACACGCTAGGCCGAATGAACCCCTTATCTAAGAGTTCCTGAAGCTGCTCCTTCAATTCTTTCAGCTCTGCTGGTGCCATACAATATGGCAAAATAGAAATGGGCTGAGTGCCCGGCATTAAGTCAATGCCAAAATCAATATCCCTGTCCGGAGGCATGCCCGGCAGGTCTGCAGGAAATACATCAGGAAAGTCCCTTACAACTGGGACAAAATCAATACTAGGAGTCTCAGCTCCAACATCCCGCACAAAAGCCAGATATGATAGATAACCCTTCCCAACCATACGCTGGGATTTCAATAAAGAAATTACTCTGCTAGAGACATAATCAGTCATGCCACGCCACTCGATCCTCGGAACACCCGAAATAGCCAAAGTAATTGTCTTAGCATGACAGTCTAGAATAGCATGATATGGATATAACCAGTCCATGCCCAGAATAATATCAAAATCTACCATGCTCAACAGCAGTAGATCAACTCGGGTCTCTAGACCCCCAATAATCATAGCACATGACCAATACACATGGTCCACAACAATAGTATCGCCCATCGGGGTAGACACATGAACAGGTAAAGTAAGAGACTCCGGGGGCATACTTAAATGACGGGCAAAATATGAAGACACATAAGAATAGGTGGATTCTAGATCAAATAAGACAGAGCATCTGTGTGGCAGACTGAGATAATACCTGTGATAACAGCATCTGACGCAAGAGCAACTACTCGGTCTGGAATAGCATAAAACCGAGCCGGACCACCGCCCGCTCGACCTCCTCCTCTGGGGCGGCCTCTAGCTGCCTGACCCTCACCCCTAGTTGACTGGGTGGGTGTTGAAGTAGTTGGTGCAGAAAATTAAGACTGACCCCTCTGCTGTGATAAACTGGCGGTACGACGAGGACACTGCTTCCACACATGTCCTAACTCTCTGCACTCATAACAACCCCTAGATGTTGGAGGATGGGACTGAAAAGAACCCCTCACACCAGAGTGACTAGCTGGTGCACTCGGTGCAGAAGAACCCTGAACTGACGGGGCACGTGAAGAACTATGAGCTGGAAGGGCAATGAGTGATGACTGGCCCTGCTGAAATCCCTGATGAGCACGGCCTGAAGATGGCCCGCGGTACTCTGGACGAGCTGACTGATGAGGCCTGTAAGAACGACCTCTACTCTACTGAAACTGGCCCCTAGACGGAGCGCCACTGTGACTAGCTGATCCACGAGACCTCTTAGCCTCCCGCTCCTCTCTCTCTCTAGACGACGATCTGTCTTAATGTCGCGAGCAACATCTACTTCATCCTCAAAAGTATGGCTCAGAATCCTTTCTCGAGCCATTAGAATACGAATGGGATAATTAAGCCCATCCACGAACCTCCTAATCCTTTCCCGATCAGTCGGGACCATCCATGGAGCATAACGAGCCAGCTCCGAGAACCTCACCTCATACTGAGATACGGTCATATCTCCTTAACAAAGATACTCAAACTGCCTGCGCATCTCCTCTCTCTGAGATTGCGGTACCCACTTCTCCAGAAAGAGAGTGGAGAACTTCTGCTAGGACAAGGGCGCTGAACCTACCGGCCTACGCTGCTCATATGCCTCCCACCAAGTGAAAGCTGCACCTGAGAACTGAAAAGTAGTAAAGGATACACCGCTAGCCTCCAAGATCCCTGCTGTCCTCAACATACGTCTACACTTGTCAACAAAACCTTGGGCATCCTCGCCCTGAGCACCACTGAAAGTAGGAGGTGCAAGTCTGCTGAATCTCTCAAGACGACGCTGTTCATCGTCTGGCATAACTGGGACCATATTATCCTGAACCGGTGCAACCAGCTGAACTGGGGCAACCTGTTGTACTGGTGGTGCCTCTGGTGTCTGTAATCCCTGCACTACTGGCTCAGGTGTGCGAGCAACGGGGGTCTGATTACCTCCCCCTGCCTGTGAAGTAGCTGCTGCAGTGGTGGCTGAAACTACCTGAGCCATGCCAGTGCAAACTGTCAAAATCTGAGCCAGGGCATCCTAAAGACCCGGAATAACAATAGGCACAGCTGGTGCCTGAGCAGGTGCTGCTGGAGTCTCTGCAGCTGGAGCCTGATCATGAGCTGGGGCAACTGATGGGTCTACAGATGTTGCCCCTGCGGCTCTACCTCGACCACGACCTCGACCACGACCGCGTCCACGGCCTCTAGTGGCCTTAGTAGGTGGCAAAGGTGGTCGTCCGTCCTGTCCATTAGCGCGTGTTCTCGCCATCTGTGAGAGAATAGAACAACAGAATTTAGTTTTCGGACCAACAAAGTCACACGACAAGAATTTCCAAGAATATGAAATTTTCCTAAAGGTTCTGCAGCCTCTCGAGGATAACTACAGACGTCTCCTTACCGATCCGCGAGACTCTACTAAACCAGCTCATGACTCGCGAGACCTAGTAACCTAGGCTCTGATACCAACTTGTCACGACCCAAAATCCCAACCCGGTCGTGATGGCGCCTCTTGTGAGGACAAGGCCAGCCAATCAACAAAACAGTACATCTCTTTATAATTGCTTAGCAGGAATAAGTCTAAATCATGGGCAATATAATCTTAAATGCGAAATAAACATGATAGAACAAGGAAAACCCTCCCAACTCAGCCCGAAATCGTGGTGTCACAAGTCATGAGATACTACAGAGTTTACTAATATTTTACAAAGTCTGGAATTATCATAAATAACAAAGATAAGGGAGAAAACGGGGCTGCGGACGTCAACAGCTACCTCGTTACTCCTAGTCACCGCCTGGTCTGGAAAGAATCAGCGCTCAGGAGCGAACTCAGCTCTGCCTGTATCTGCACACATGGTGCAGGGAGTAATGTGAGTACTCTGACCCAGTGAGTAATAAAAATAAATAACGACTGAAAACATGAAATCTCATAACGGCACAATATAGCGCTATCCCAAGCAGTAAAATCAGTTATACAGTAAAATAGTGAGTATCAGATAATTCTTCTTTTAAAACAGTAAAGACAAATAATTTCCACAGTAAGGATAAATCAAAAGCTTGCCCCTCGGGCTCAATATGTAAATCTCAGTATAGTATCAGCCCCTCGGGCTCACTCCCAACTCACCAGCACACAACATCAGCCCCTCGGGCTCACTCCCAACTCACCACACACAAGCAACGGCCTCTCGGGCCCACTCCCAACTCACCTGGGTACCCTGCGCTCACTGGGGGTGTGTACAGACTCCGGAGGGGCTCCTACAGCCCAAGCGCAATATCAATAGGCCTGAAAGCCTTCACACATCACACACGAGGCCTGAAAGCCTCCTCATATAACACTCGAGGCCTGAAAGCCTCCTCACATCACTCAACATATCCTCACGTATGGCCCTCGGCCTCAATCAGTCCAGAAAATAATCATAAGCCTCTTGGGCATCAGTAAAACAATAGTGCTCAGCTCAACAGCATTATAAATATCATTAAATCTCGAGTTGAGTATAAATGTAGCTGAGTTCACAAAATAATATAATTCAATTGGACTGAGTTCAAATAATATTTCAATTCGTGAGGAAAATAGTGATGTAAATTCACAAAAGATTTCAGATAATTGGCACGAAGCCCAAATATGGCAATAAGCCCAATCATAGTGAAAAACAATAAATCTTTATCAATTACGCGGTAAAAATATCAACTGGGATGGACCAAGTCACAATCCCCAATAGTAAATGACCCTGCGCTCGTCATACAACGCGTTTCTCATCTCAACTTAGCAGTATGTTGTGCAATCCGGGGTTTCAAACTCTCAGTGCATCATTTAAAATCATTACTCACCTCAAAACGGTCCAACGTCTACTCCGCTATGCCCTTGCCTCTCGAATTTACCTCTTCGCGCGTCGAATCTGGTCAAAACCACAACGAATATATTACAATAGGCTAAGGGAATATAACCCAATCGAAAAGACTCGAAAAATATCGAAAATCACGAAATTTGCAAAACCCGAGCCCCGGGCCCACTTCTCGAAAAATTACGAAAGTCACATCACCGGATTCCTCGTCTCGCCACGAGTCCGTACATATAAAATTTACCAAAATCGGAGTTCAAATGACCCCTCAAATCTCCATTTAATTCTCTTAAGTTTCAAGCCATAAACCACCATTTTTGTCCATAAATTACTTGAGTTTTCAGCTCTAATCCATGTATTTAACTTGTAAATAAGTAGAAACAACTCATCTGTGATGCTTGATGAAATCCCCCTTGAAATCCTCTCCAAAATAATCCAAGCCAAATGAAAGAAATGAAAGAAATAAGCCAAATTTGTGTTTAAAGAATCTGCCCGTGCTTCGTCGAGTTGTACCTTTCACTTGTGCTATACATTTTGTACATCCTATTAAAATTTTCCCTTGTCGGACACCTTCTGCTTAAACACTCATAACGTCTTGTATAAATATCCAAATGACAAATGGTTTGAAGATTTAGAAACTATACTCGAAGATATTTAATTTGATAGGTTGTAAACCATATAACTCTTTATATATCTCGAGATATGAGCTTCTAAAGCGCATCCGTAAATTCTGTCGAAATCGCTCTACCAGCCATTTTCGATCCATCATAACTTTCTGAGATAATATCCAAATCACGAATGGTTTAACTTTATGAAACCTAGAATGTAAGGGCTATAACTTTCGTGTTTTGAAAGTTTTCTGATTTCTTATATATTACAAGATATGAGCTTCCAAACTGGACACCTCGCGCCTGAAATTTTCTGGGCACAGCAGAAGCCTAAAAATTTCTGCAATTTTTTTTCAAAGATGAAATAGTCCGTTTAACCACCCAAAACTCACCCGAGACCAGTGGGATCTCAACCAATAATACCAACATATCCCATAACATTGTTCAAACTTGTTCCAACCTTCGTAACGCTCAAAACAATATCACAACACCAAATTCGCATCGGATTCAAACCTATGAACTTTGAAATTTTTAACTTCCACATCCGATGCCGAAACACGTCAAAACTAGTCCGAATGACTTCAAATTGTGCAGACAAGTCCAAAATGACATAACAAAGCTACAGCAATTCTCGGAATTCCATTCTGACCGTCGGATCAAAATTTCACCTATCAACCGGAAATCGCCAAAATACTAACTTCGCCAAAATGAGCTAATTTTTTCACCGGACCTCCAAAATTAATTCCTTTTGCGCTCCTAGGCCTTAAATCATCCCCCAAAACTAACTGAATCATTGGAATTCAATTCTGAGCCCTCTAACTCACAAGTCAACGTCCGGTTGACTTTTCCAAACTAATTCTTCCTTAAAGAGACTAATTGTCCCATTTCATACCAAACTCGATCCGAATTGACTCAAATTCACCAAATACACATATTGAAACATGAATAAGCATTTAACGGGGAATACGAGATGAAAATACAGGAAACGACGGTTCGGGTCGTTACATACAAGCCTCATGTATTCAGTGGTCTAGCATCGGACGATGCTCTGGGATTTCTAGATGAGTGTTACCGTATTCTCTATACCATGGGTATATCAGGATCGAGCAGGATTTCCTTAAATACTTTCCAGCTTTTAGGAGCCGCCTATGAGTGCTGGCGACTTGGACTTAGTTTTTAGATCTGTTCCTGAGAGAGTATATTCCTTAGAGCCTCAGGGACGCATGGCGTGCAGAGTTTGAGCATTTGCGCCAGGGTGCTATAACTGTCTCAGAGTATGTTGTCAGTTACACGAGTTTGGCTAGACATGCACCAGCCTTGGTTTCTACTGTTCGCAAGAGGGTCCGCAGGTTTATTGAGGGGCTTATTCCTAGCATCAGGTCTAGCATGGCTTGTGAGTTGGAGATGGATATTTCTTATCAGCAGGTGGTGAGAATTGCTAGGAAGATTGAGGGTATGAATGCTAGGGAGAGGGAGGCTAAGAGGACTCGAGAGTCGGACCATTATTCTGGTGCCTGTGCCCCAGCTACAGGTCATCATGGTAGGGGTTATATGAGCCACCCTGTTCATTCAGCTCTTCCAGCAGCCAGTGGTATTCCAGCTCCTCCTAGGCCTCAGGAGCATTATTATGCACCTCCGGTATCTAGCGCGCCTCTTGCGCGGGGTACTTTCAAAGGTCAGTCCAGCAGATCTGGCTCGAGCCAGTCATAGCTGCCACGTCCTCCCAGAGCTTATTTTGAGTGTGGTGACACATGCCATGTGGTGAGGTGTTGCCCTAGACTTGGGAGGAGTGCGCCTCCACAGACTTCTCAGCCACAGTGCGCCCCCACAGAGTTCTCAGGCTATGGTTACAACTCCAGTTGCTACCCATCTGCTCAGCCAGCTAGATGTGGAGGTCGGGGAGGTAGAGGTCGCCCTAGAGGGGGAGGCTAGGCTAGATACTGTGCCCTTCCTACCCGTACTGTAGCAACCCCTTTGGGAGGGTGATACTTAGGAAACAAATCTAATGAACTACTGTAAGTACGTGATTTTTGACCCTCCCCGAGGATTTTCACATTTTTTAGCATAAATATGTAATTGGGTCTAATATAGCCATTTTAACTATTTTTACTTTATTTCGTTGCAAAAAGAAAAAAATCGCAAAAATACATATATAAATTTTAGTTTATGTATCTCTCATAAACTTCAAAAAATACAAAAATTGTACTTTATTTTGGTACTTTATATAAATTCGAAAATTACAAAAATATATAGTTCTATTAATGTTTGCAGTCATTATAATTTTGAAAAATACAAAAATATTACTTCATATTTTATCTTTATATATAAAAAACGAAAATTACAAAAATAGTTTTATTAATATTTTGTAGCTATTTTAAATCTTGACAAAATATTTAAAAAAAAGAAGATATAGTGTTGTTTAAATATTAGTCTTATTTTTGGTAGTTGTTTTGCTTACATAGGGCTAGTTAAGCAACGTTTCCTATTTTCTCGGGTCCGGGCAAAAGAATAATATTCGGGTTCAAACTACCCGGTTTTAGGCCTAATTTCGGACCTATCCCATAATAAACCGAGCCCACGACACATGGGGAACCCCACCACGCGTGGGGGACACAAGCCTCGAACCCCACCACGCGTGGGGCTCATTTTTCTGGGCAAAACTACACAAATACATGGTTGGGAAATGTTGGGAAGGGACAGATTTGAAAAACCTGAGGCACTGTTCATCCTTCTTCTTAAAAAGAAGAAGAAAGCCAAAACGAAACCAGTGACTCCCCCGGTCGAAACCCCTACTCCATCGTCGACCACGTCCAAACACCAAGCAAAACTAGTCGCGACGCCCAGCTCCCTCCACCGGCGCCTTCCCCATCGCCTACAACCACCGGCAGTCCTCCATCATTGCCCGTCGACCACTGCCCCAAACACCACCCTAACACCACCACCAAACAGACTTCTCCACCTCCAGCCATAACCAGTCGCACCCCCCAACGTTTGAAGCACCAGCAACCTTTTGTCGACACCCTCTCACCGTGAACCACCATTGTTACCCAAACCAGTAGCTGCGTCGTCACTGTCCCTATCCCCCAGCCCGGCAAACAACGCACAGCTGCTCCTTCCTCGCATCCAAACGACCCCTTTTTTCTGCTTCACCCTCCTCGCGTCGACACCGTCCAAACGCCCGTTAGCAGCCCCCCCTCGCGTCGACCTTACTGTTGTCGACGTTGTTTCATCTTTCGCGAGCAGCTGTGGTTTGCTGCGATCCTGTTTGGCCGAGTTTTCTGTTTTCCGTCGAGGTCGACTTTGGTTCGTCGAGTTCCGGTACGTCGAGGTTGTCCCGAGGTTTCGTCGTTGTTCCTCGTGCAGTGAGGTTCGGCTTGAGTCCCGTCGGGGTCGTGTTTGTCGCCCTGAGTTTGCCGAGGTTCAAAGGTTAGTAGACCTCAAGTATTAGATAAGAAAATGTTACGTTAAATGTTCGAAGATGCAATATAGAAATTGGTATGATAATTTTCTGCTTATGTTTTCATCGTATGCATTTTTGCTCATTTTGCGTCATGTGATTCTTGTTTATTCGATGTCATTCAATTAAGTTGGACTAGTTGTTTTAGGACACAAGTTTGACGTTAATTTGTTTGTCCTTTCCTTCGCTTAGTTCATTCAGACAAAATTATTATTAGTACATGCTCTTACTACTCCCGAAACACTCATTCACTAGACTCATTTTATTAAATTTTGACAAGTTATGAGATTTTAGTTGTAAAGAAGCCGGAGGGTTTAGTATTGTTAAAGGCGTAAAAATGGCATCCCTTTAAAAATATAAAAAAATAAAAAATAAAAAATAATAAAAAATAAAATGAGACGAGCCTCGCCAAATAAAAGGGACAAATTGCAGGGCCCTCACAAAATATATGTATTAAATACTTAGATTCCGGGATGGGCCGTTTAACAAATTTCACGGCCCTGCCCCAAAATAATAATGCGTTAGTTGCTTTAGGCGCGTCTTAATAATTTATTTTTCCTAATTCGGGTGCACATTTATGTGACCCAAATCCAAATCTCAACGGGATCGAAATACGTCTCTAATCACGGGCACATTGATTGTGGCGTGGCCCGAGATGCATTTCCATGACGTTGCAAATTCATTTTTAAATAATAAATGGGACGAGCCTCGACAAACAAAAAATGCAAATTGCGGGGCCCTCAGTAAATACTTGTTTTAAATTTACTTACAATCCAGGAGGGCCGCTTAGCGAATTTCGTGGCCTCCCCAAAATAATAACGCGATAGTCTCTTTAGGCGCGTGTTTAATAATTTACTTTCTTAAGCTTGGGTGTGCATTTCATGCGACCCAAATCCAAATCCTAAAACATTGAATAAAAATATGTTCCGGATCGCGGGTGCATTTCATGTGACGCAATCCAAAGACATGTTTTAAACGATGTTCACATTACTTTTAAAAATATAGTAAAAGCGGTAAAAAGTTAAAATTGGCACATCGGTTCATAATTGTATTTAAAATCAGATAATCAAGCCGAATATAACAGTTGAGCGACCGTGCTAGAACCACGGAACTCGGGAATTCCTAACACCTTCTCCCGGGTTAACAGAATTCCTTATCCGAATTTCTGGTACGCAGACTATAATATGGAGTCATTCTTTTCCTCGATTCGGGATTAAAATTGGTGACTTGGGACACCCTAAATCTCCCAAGTGGAGACTCTGAAATAAATAAACAAATCCCGTTTCGATTGTCCTTTAATTGGAAAAAACTCCCTTGCCCCCTCGCGGGGCGGAAAAAGGAGGTGTGACAGCTCTGGCGACTCTGCTGGGGAGTATATAACCCAGAACCACTGGTTCAGGGTTAAGAATTCGAGCTTAGAATAATTGTTATTATTTGGCTTTATTTATTATTTGATTTTATTATATATTTGGGCTCAATGTGCTAAGTGATGCTTTTACCGCTTTAATATTATTTGAACTGTATATAAATTGTGCCGAAACCTTTCTCTTCTTACCTCCGGGGATGTGCTTACTGGTTGAGACTCCCTATTCTGTTAGTGTCATACCCTAAATAAAAGAGGCTCGGAAAGTTTCTAAGCCGGCTGGCCTTTTGGTTCCCGGAAAGGAGCTCCTTCCTCAGCTCGAGTTGTCCGCTCGGGTACACTGTCTAGAACACCGACCCAGGTTTTTGAACCTAGTATAACAAAGCCACATGCCGGATCCCTAGTAGGAACGTTTATTTGCATCATGTGCATTTGACTTAGGGGACTCAACATAGGGGTTGGGTCCGTCTAGGACAAGCAACCTGAAAATAATAGACAATCTTTCGGCATCCTATGTGCTACATGTTGTATTTAGTCAAGGGCGTATGGGTCATTTGGTCATTTCCAGCATGGTGTTATTTTAATCAAAGCATGGGGAACATTTGTGGAATCCAAGAAGCCTTGGAATTCCCTATGTCCCCCACGCTTGCTTTTGGGAAAGCACATGGGGAACATTTGTGGAATCCAAGAAGCCTTGGAATTCCCCTATGTCCCCCACGCTTCATTTTTGAAAAGCACATGGGGAACATTGGCGGAATCCATGAAGTCTTGAAATTCCCTATGTCCCCCATGCCACATTTTTGAAAATATAATAAATATAAAAAAATAAAATATATATGTATATATATAGAAAGAAACATTGGAAATTCAAAAAACAAAAAGATTGTGTATGTTTTCATCATCCACAAATTAGAAAATAATGGAAAAGAGGAGAAAATAACAGTGTAGAGATGTAGCTACTTATTGTTAGAAAAAAGAAACCAATACCCGAGTAGTATAGAAACTCTGCCGAAATTTTGAGAAAATGAGAAAAAATGTCTTATTAGTAGCAAAGGAAAAATAGAAGAAAAAATCATCATTGTTCTGTCTTGTTTTTTCCAAAAAATATTGAAAAGAAAATAGTTTGTTTTGCCATTAAATGAAAATGAAAAAGAGTCTGGTTTTTAAAATGTTTTTTTATTTTAGTTGGCTCGTCTATGAAAATGCCAAAAATAAAAAAATAAAAAAATAAATATAAAAAGAATCGGGCGTTGAACGTGATTTTATTATTTGTTCCAAAATAAATATATACATAATCAAAAAAAATTCAAAAGAAAATTCAAAGTTCAAAAAATATTTTTTTTAAGCATTTCTTTTATTAAAGGTAAAATTCCAAAAAAAACATTTTCTTTTTTCTTCAGAATAAGAAAAACAAATGAAAAAACGAAAAAAATTATTATCTTCCTTTTGAAATTCTCAAAGTTCGAGTCAAAAGAAAAGGAATTCTTAGAAGTCGTTCTTTCAAAAAAAATAATAAAATATATATATATATATAGTTTATATATATATATATATATATATATATATATATATAGTTTATTTACTCCCTTCTAAGTTGCCCGAACTACGCGGGTTTGATTCTCACCGGATGTGAGATACGTAGGCAACCCTCATCGGGTCCAACCCCACCTTTTGCTAAAATAGCCAAAAATCAAAATTTTAATCTTGTCATAAATAAGTCGGGTGATGTCCAACCCACCTTTTTGCTAAATAGCCAAAAACAAATAAAAAGAAAAACATGTCAAAATTTTAATTTTGCCATAAAGAAGTCGGGTGACGCTGTTTTATCAAGACATAGCCGAATGTTCCCGAAAGGGACACCGGAAGGCTGACTTTGCATAAACAGCCATCTTTGGGTCATTTTTTAAAGATTTGGTCCAGTTGACCCACACAACCTTAAAAATCTTCGTCCCCGAGATGTTGAAAGGTCGTGTCTGCAGTATTGAGTTTTCTAATTTGAAAAACGATAAAAGAGTCGTGAATAGGTCAGGTGATGCTGTTTTGTCATAAACAGCCGAATGTTCCCGAAAGGGACGCCGGAAGGCTGACTTTGCATAAACAGCCACCTTTTGGGTCATGTTTAGGATTTTTTGTCCAATTGACCCACACAGCCTTAAAAATTTTCATCCCCAAGGCGCTGAAGGGCCGTGTTTGCAACACCAAGTTTTTATTATAATTTGAAAAGAAAAAAAACACAGAGTCGGCGGTCAGGTGAATACCGTTTGAATTTTGTCATAATAAGCCGAGCCAGCTTCGGCCGCGTCATAAACCGTTTTTGCCGAAATAGCCTTAGAGTATCTTTCAGTTGTCGAAAGGCTATTTTCGTAAAAGAACGGACAAGTTTGTAAAGTGTCATAAATAATCCTCCCCGGCCTCAAAATTCATGTGAAATTTGGAAGGGGCTACATTTGCAAAAATAACCGTTTGGTTGCATTTGTCGAACAGAGAAAGGGAGCTAGCCTTTTGTTTTTTGAGTTTGTAAAGCTTTTGATTAGAATATGTGGGTTGTTTGATTTTCGAGTTTGTAGGTCATCTTCAAACCTTTGAAACCCAGTTTGTTCTAATATGAAAAAATGTTTAGTATTGTTTATCTTTTAGTGGCCCGAACTACGCAAGGTCTGATTCATGCGGGGTCATGATACGTAGGCAATCTCCATAAGATTCGACCAAACAAAAACGAAAAAAAGAGAATGAAAAAAAGAAGAAGGAAAAAACGAAACGAAAAAAAAATGAAAAAAGAGAAAAAAAAGAAAAAAGGAAAAACAAAGGTAAAAAAATAATAAATAAATAAATATATATATATATATATATATATATATATATATATATGTTGATAATAATAAGGACCGACTGAGTCCATTCTAACATATTTGGTGTTGAATTGTGAAGAAAGTTGAGGTGGTCGGTTTGTGCCTCAAAGAAAAATGACAACTAACGTCGAAGCTGTTACAAGTGCTCCAGAGACTCAGAGTCGGAGGGTTCCTCGTCATGAGTCACAATTTGCGACACAACAAGAGCAGTACCACTCTCCTGAGTACCACTCGTACTCGTTTGATCTTGCTGCAAAAACTGAGAAGCCTGCCCGAAAGATGGTACAGGAAGAGATGACCCAAAGATTGAAAAGCTTAGAACAATGGTTGGAAAACATACAAGGGCTAGCAGGCCAAAAGAGTGTTGCCTTCAAAGATCTATGTATGTTCCCCGATGTCCACTTGCCGCCTAGTTTCAAGACCCCCAAATTTGAAAAGTACGATGGACATGGAGATCCCATAGCCCACCTGAAAAGGTATTGCAATCAACTGAGAGGGGCAGGAAGAAATGAAAAATTGTTGATGGCTTATTTTGTGGAAAGCCTTACGGGAGTAGCCTCCGAATGGTTTATGGATCAAGACACGTCTCGCTGGTATGTCTGGGATGACATGGCACAGGCCTTTGTCAGACAGTTCCAATACAACATCGACATTCCCCCAGACCGCATGTCCCTTTCAAACCTGAAGAAGAAACCAAGTGAAAGTTTCAGGGAATATGCCATAAAATGGAGAGAGCAAGCAGCTCGAGTTAAGCCACCCATGGATGACCACGAGCTAATTACTGTCTTCCTTCAAGCGCAAGAGCCAGATTACTTTCAAAACATGGTGTCCGCAGTTGGCAAAACCTTCTCGGAAGCAATCAAAATTGGAGAAATGGTAGAGAATGGTCTTAAGACAGGCAAAATTATAAGTCAAGCTGTTCTTAAAGCCGCAACTCAGGCTATCCGGGTTGAGTCAGATAATCTTAGCGACACAAATGAGGAGATTGAAGAAATCATGATGACATCAGGGTCTAGAAGAGGTCCCAGGAGAACATCTCGAAGGTATGAGCAGCCTCCTCAGGTTTTCTATGGCTCCCCTGAGCAGTATTATCCACCTCAGGACGCTCAATACTCTGTCGCTCCACCTCAGTATGTTGTCCAGCCACCAAAACACCCCAGGAGGCGAGCACGAGCATCACAAAATCTCCAGAAGTCTCCACAAAATTTTCAGATGCCCTATAACCCACATCCAAGCCAGTGGTATAAAGGGGAGCAAAGGTTGAAAGATAATTTTACACCAATAGGAGAGTCCTATGAAAGCTTATTTGAGAAGTTAAAGAATCATGACATGATTGCACCTATTCCTCCAAATCGTGTGGACCCACGTGCAAGAAGCTTTGACCCTTCTAAAAGGTGTGAATACCATTCCAATGCCCAGGGGCACAATGTTGAAAGCTGTCGGGATTTGAAAAGAGAAATAGAAAGAATGATCCAAGAAGGGCGGATTGTGATCAATAACAGTGACATGGAGCACTCGAACCCTATCGAGAACTTGTTGACGGAGGGTGATGATGTTGAAGCGGGTAATGGTCTTGGCAGTATTGATGCAAAGCTCAGTGGCTAAGATGCCAGGTTTTGATAAAGTGGGAGGACGTTTCGTTTCCTTGGTCCACAAGAGAGAAGCTTGTGGTGGCTTATTTTGTTGTCATTTCTGTTGTTCGGATTTAGGGTTATAAGTCGGACATTGTCTTGTCCAGTTTGTTTTAGGATTTTATTCTAGATTGTTTTGTTTGTTTTGTTATTTCACCGGCAATCTAATGCAAATTCCGGTCTTCTATTATTTCCGGTCTTCTTTTGTTTAGTCTTCTTATCATTTTTTATTCAACGCCGATTCTAGTGACATGACATGCGCACACAGTTTGGGCCTAAGCTTAAAAGTTAATCATAAAACCCTCGGAAGGTGATCAAAGCATTTAAAGGAAATAAGAACGGTTTGAGATTATTTGAAGCCCGAGTCATGTGGAACTGGGGCAAGTAAAACATAAAGAAAACCGTTAAATGCAAGATTCGCCAAATTGGCATGAGGGTCGTTCATGAGAGTGAGAGTGTCGCCCAGCAGTGCTTTAGAAATGACAAATGAAAAAGCAAGTGTTTAACATAATTGTCAAGTCCAGCACCATCGGAAGAGACTATAAATCTATGTTCAATTGTGTTGTTTGCACTTGGCATGTTTTGAAGACTGGAATGACGAAGGCATTTTGTTCTGCTACCTAAACACTTTATCCTTCGTTACCCCTTTTGAGCCTTATTTATTTTCTTTCATACCCCTCGTTCGGAATCAGTAGCAACGACTAGAAAACGCAAGCATGGCAGGTAAAGAAAAAAAAATGAAAAAAAGAAAAGAGAAAAGAAGAGAAAAATGATAACAAAGAAAGAGAGTCAAATGAAAAAAGAGGAAGTGGGAACTACGTTTGACCTGATTCCTCAAAGAGGATACGTAGGCGCTTCACGGCTCGGTCATAGTTTTGAAAAATGAAAAAAAAAACAATTAAGATATCCCCAAGCAAGAAACTGGGGCAGAGGTTGCGGTCGTTGTAAATAAATCTAATTCCGAAGGTTGTTAATAATAACCCAAAACTAATGCATTTTTTTTGAGCGTTTAATACCCTTTTTTTTCTAGCCCTATCCAAAAACCCACATTACGGTCCAAAGAAAGACCTTCTGATCAGTTTTTAAAAAATGTCAAGTCAGACAAATGAAGAGTCTTACCGGCGAACATAACATTCTGTTCCACAGCAGAAAGGACTCTAATCTCCAACAGAAAGAGTCATACCAGCAACACTCCAAATCCCCAGCTGGAGAGAGATATAAAACGAGAGAGTCTTATTGGTGAAAACCTTCACAGGCACCATAAGGCGATGAAAGCTGAGAGAAGAACCCAAAAATGAGAGAGACTTGATAGTGAAAACCCTTCGGGCACTACAAGTCGAATAAGATTGAGAATCAGAGGGGGAATCGCCAATTGAAGATCTTAAAAGATGATTGACGGCAGAGGATAGGCCACATACGCATGTCATGGCCATTAGAGTCGGTATCTGCGTTTGATAGATTTTTATTTATAGTTTCTTTTGTAAAAGAGTCATTCGTTTCCTTTGTCTTTTATTTTGTTTCTTTTATCTTTCTCCTTTCATAGAAAAATTCCCCAATAGAGTCTGTCGGGCCAGAACAAGTATGAAATGACTTCAAATATGCCATCAGCTTTTCAAGATGAGATCTGACTAGTACATCCAAATGGTATAGTCAGCAAGGAACAAGCGCGAGGCCAGTGTCAATAAAGATATCCCCAGCAAAAGGGAATTGACAAAAGGATTGACGAGCGTCAAGAGGGATATCCTTGCCAAAACCAAGGTTATAAACCTCAAAGACAAGGCCCGTGAACAAAGCAAGGAGAGCAGTGAGCATGATTCGGCGAAATCCATACTAGACTAAAAGGTCGGGGAAATGCCAGTTTCCAAGCTATGCCACAAAAGAAGAGGGATATCCCCAGCAGGAAGGGATTATCCCCAGCACATAATATCATCCCCAACAAGTCGTGGAGCACAGCGCAATGAAGGAGAAAGGGAAAGCAATCCCAATAGGAGTATCACAGCCAACCACCATGTTTTAAACTAACAAATTTTGTTTGATTTGAAACAGGTAAAGGAAATGGCATTGATGCAGAAACGCATGCCACAAGGGATATTATCAAACTGGGGCAGAAAATTTTCCTTCCATTTAGAAAATTTTCTGGAAGTCAGGTACCCCCAGCTGATAACATTTTACCCCCCAACAGGTAAGTAAATCAAGGGAGGTAGTCTTTGAAGGAAGAAGCTATGCAAAAACAAAACAAAAAAGGAATAAAATAAAAAGAAAAACAAAAAGAATAAAAAGATAAAAAAAACAAAAGAAAAAGAAAAGGAAAGTCATCCCCGTCTAAATAATCCCCAACAGTTTCGAGGGAAGACAACACAGGTAAAAAAAAGGAGAAAGCGAAGGTTTCATTAATAGGAGACGCACTTCCTAGTTTGAAATCGTTAGAGTTCTACCCATAGGAGATGCATTTCCTCCTAAGTTCGTTTTAGTTGCACCCATAGGAGATGCATTTCCTCCTAAGTTTTAGTTTTACCCATAGGAGATGCATTTCCTCCTAAGTTTTAGTTTTACTCATAGGAGATGCATTTCCTCCTAAGATTGTTTTAGTTTCGCCTCATAGGAGATGCATTTCCTCCTAAGTTTACTTTCACCCATAGGAGATGCATTTCCTCCTAAGTTTATTTTACCCATAGGAGATGCATTTCCTCCTAGGTTTAGTTTTTACCCATAGGAGATGCATTTCCTCCTAAGTTTAGTTTCACCCATAGGGGATGCATTTCCTCCTAAGTTTAGTTTTTACCCATAGGAGATGCATTTCCTCCTAAGTTTACTTTCACCCATAGGAGATGCCTTTCCCCCTAAGTTTATTTTACCCATAGGAGACGCATTTCCTCCTAAGTTTAAGTTTTATTTCACCCGTAGGAGATGCATTTCCTCCTAAGTGGTTGTTAAAGATAAAAAAAAAAGAAAAAAAAAAAGAAAAATCTTAGTCTGACGAATCTTTCTCCTAAGATACCAAAAAAGCAATACCTAGTCTGATGAACCTTCTCCTAGGATCAAAATCTTAGTCTGATGAATTTTTCTCCTAAGATAGAGACCTAGTCTGACGAACCTTCTCCTAGGATCAAAATCTTAGTCTGACGAATCTTTCTCCTAAGATAACAAAAAGAAAAGACCTAGTCTGATGAACCTTCTCCTAGGATCAAAATCTTAGTCTGATGAATCTTTCTCCTAAGATAACAAAAAGAAAAGACCTAGTCTGATGAACCTTCTCCTAGGATCAAAATCTTAGTCTGACGAATTTTTCTCCTAAGATAGAGACCTAGTCTGACGAACCTTCTCCTAGGATCAAAATCTTAGTCTGATGAATCTTTCTCCTAAGATAACCAAAAAACAAAAAAAGAAAAGACCTAGTCTGATGAACCTTCTCCTAGGATCAAAATCTTAGTCTGACAAATTTTTCTCCTAAGATAGAGACCTAGTCTGACGAACCTTCTCCTAGGATCAAAATCTTAGTCTGACGAATCTTTCTCCTAAGAAAACAAAAAGAAAAGACCTAGTCTGATGAACCTTCTCCTAGGATCAAAATCTTAGTCTGATGAATCTTTCTCCTAAGATAACAAAAAGAAAAGACCTAGTCTGATGAACCTTCTCCTAGGATCAAAATCTTAGTCTGACGAATTTTTCTCCTAAGATAGAGACCTAGTCTGACGAACCTTCTCCTAGGATCAAAATCTTAGTCTGATGAATCTTTCTCCTAAGATAACCAAAAAAAAAACAAGACCTAGTCTGATGAACCTTCTCCTAGGATCAAAATCTTAGTCTGACGAATTTTTTCCTAAGATAGAGACCTAGTCTGACGAACCTTCTCCTAGGATCAAAATCTTAGTCCGATGAATCTTTCTCCTAAGATGCTAAAAAAACATTTTGAAAAAGAGTCATTTTCCTAAATCCAGGCGCCCACCTGTATAACGAAAGGAATACATTTAGTTTTTACTTTCAAGTGTTGAAATTGGGAGCCCGCCCATAATAACAGAGGCATACATTCAGTTTTTACTATCAAGTGTTGAAATTGGGAGCCCGCCCATAATAACAGAGGCATACATTCAGTTTTTACTTTCAAGTGTTGAAATTGGGAGCCCGCCCATAATAACAGAGGCATACATTCAGTTTTTACTATCAAGTGTTGAAATCGGGAGCCCGCCCATAATAACAGAGGCATACATTTCAGTCTTTACTTTTCAGGTGTTGAAATTGGGAGCCCGCCCATAATAACAGAGGAATACATTCAGTCTTTACTTTCAAGTGTTGAAATTGGGAGCCCGCCCATAGAACAGAGGAATACATTCCAGTCTTTAAATTTCTTGCCAGGCGCCCACCTGTATAACGAGAGGAATACATTTCAGTCTTTTTCATTACAAGTGTTGAAGTTGGGAGCCCGCCCATAGAACAGAGGAATACATTTCAGTCCTTACATTTCAAGCATTGAAGTTAGGCGCCCACCTGTATAACAAGGGAATACATCCTAATCTAGTGTTTAGTTCACTCTCAGCACTGCATCAGTAGTATCAGTGGGCTACGATTTTGCTAACGACTCACAAACCTTCCCAGTGCAAACTGGGTTAGGAAATTTTGTTTGTTTTGTTTGTTTTGATTGTCAGGGACCCGCCTGTAGAACGGAGTTTGTGGTATGTCAAAGATCGAAGAAGTCAGGAGTCCGCCTGTCAAAGATCAAGCAGTGACCCACTGGAAAGCAGAAGGATTACAACAGAAATCCCCAGCATTCAATCCAAGTTAGAAGCTCGCCTCAAGAACGCGAATCAATAGTCTGGGATGATCAACAGAAGTTGGTCACAAAAACAAAAAAAAGACAAGAAAAAAAAAAGAAGAAAAAAAAGAAAGAAAAAAGCCCAAAATACGGAAGTGGAGAACAGATGTGATCTTCTCAGGAACTAGCGCCTACAACTAGCAAGTATCAAGGTTCAAATCCAAAGTCTGTATGAAGCACCATTCAAGACTCAAGATCAAGTTTCAGAAGACTTAGAGATAGGAATCCTTGTAACTAGTAGCTGATAGGCTTAGTTAGTCTTTTTCAGTTTTCATTTTTGTTGTAATGACAGGACCGCGGACCGGAACCTCAACGGAACGGCACCTCGATCGGCTCTTCACCTCGGTACACTTCACTATCTCTCTCATACCCGAACTACACGTGGCCTGATTCCTGTATAACCAGGGATATGTAGGCAGCTCAGATACCAGGGCTCGGTCACATTCCCTCCCTTTCCTTAGTGTAGTCCCTCCAAGTAATGGTCGGGTCAAAAACATGTCTAGTCGTTCTTTGTCGGAAAACTCTTCGTGTTTCCAGTCAAAGAGGGGCAGCTGTAAGCACGTGATTTTTGACCCTCCCCGAGGATTTTCACATTTTTTAGCATAAATATGTAATTGGGTCTAATATAGCCATTTTAACTATTTGTACTTTATTTCGTTGCAAAAAGAAAAAAATCGCAAAAATACATATATAAATTTTAGTTTATGTATCTCTCATAAACTTGAAAAAATACAAAAATTGTACTTTATTTTGGTACTTTATATAAATTCGAAAATTACAAAAATATATAGTTCTATTAATGTTTGCAGTCATTATAATTTTGAAAAATACAAAAATATTACTTCATATTTTATCTTTATATATAAGAAACGAAAATTACAAAAATAGTTTTATTAATATTTTGTAGCTATTTTAAATCTTGACAAAATATTTAAAAAAAAGAAGATATAGTGTTGTTTAAATATTAGTCTTATTTTTGGTAGTTGTTTTGCTTACATAGGGCTAGTTAAGCAACGTTTCCTATTTTCTCGGGTCCGGGCAAAAGAATAATATTCGGGTTCAAACTACCCGGTTTTAGGCCTAATTTCGGACCTAGCCCATAATAAACCGAGTCCACGACACATGGGGAACCCCACAACGCGTGGGGGACACAAGCCTCGAACCCCACCACGCGTGGGGCTCATTTTTCTGGGTAAAACTACACAAATACACGGTTGGGAAATGTTGGGAAGGGACAGATTTGAAAAACCTGAGGCACTGTTCATCCTTCTTCTTAAAAAGAAGAAGAAAGCCAAAACGAAACCAGTGACTCCCCCGGTCGAAACCCCTACTCCATCGTCGACCACGTCCAAACACCAAGCAAAACCAGTCGCGACGCCCAGCTCCCTCCACCGGCGCCTTCCCCATCGCCTACAACCACCAGCAGTCCTCCATCATTGCCCGTCGACCACTGCCCCAAACACCACCCTAACACCACCACCAAACAGACTTCTCCACCTCCAGCCATAACCAGTCGCACCCCCCAACGTTTGAAGCACCAGCAACCTTTCGTCGACACCCTCTCACCGTGAACCACCATTGTTACCCAAACCAGTAGCTGCGTCGTCACTGTCCCTATCCCCCAGCCTGGCAAACAACGCACAGCTGCTCCTTCCTCGCATCCAAACGACCCTTTTTTTCTGCTTCACCCTCCTCGCGTTACATTTTTGTTTGGATAATAGAAGTAGCCTACATGCTTAGTGTATCAATGCAGGTTAATGCATGCTAGTCATGTATGTGTGCTGTTAGGTGAAAAAACATTCCCAGTGTAATAAGTTGTACCTTTAGACTTAGTCTGAGGGTGTAATATATTCTCTAATGTAAGCCAAATAGGAAAACTATCCACTTTAGTTAAAATTCTTTCTCCTTTTGCCAGATTGTCCCATATAAATTGATAAACTCATTTCACAGAACAAAGAATCAGTCCTAGGCCTCAATCTCATGAAGGCCGAGCCCAAATCGAAACAAATCAGTTAGGCCCATATCGAAAAAGGGGGCCTAAGTCTGGCCATCTCGCATGAGCTAGGTTTGGGCCCATAATTTTCGGCTAGTTATCCATAATCGCAGTCACATTTTATTATTCTGTAAAAGCATTTTAAATCCTGTTATAAGTAAACTCGCAATCATGTAATTAATTAGGACTGTCTACCGTTTTCAATTGATAGAGACGAACACGACAAGAAACGTAGTTGCTATAGGATATCCTTTTAAAATAAGAACGAGATGAGCCTCGATGAAAATAAACAAAACACGCAGATGCGGGGCCCTTGTTAAATGTAAATCATTGAAGCATTTAGTTTCCCGGACGGGTTGTTTAGCAAATCTCACAACCTTCCTAAAATGACAACACGTTAGTCTCTTTAGGATACGCTTTAATAAACTTTACCTTCTTAAACTCGGGTGCACATTTATGTGACCCAAATCCAAATCTCGACGGATTCGAAATGCCTCTCTAATCACGGGTACATTGACTGTGACGTGGTTCGAGATGCATGTCCATGACGTTGCAAATTCATTAGAAATAAAGAACGAGGTGAGCCTCGCCAAATAAAAATACAAATTGCGGGGCCCTCAATAAATATTGCTTTAAAAATTGTTTAGGCTTCGGGATGGACCGTTTAGTAAAATTCCACGGTCCTACCCAAAATAAATACGCTAGTCGCTTTAGGCGCGCCTTTAATAATTTAATTTCCTTAAACTCGGGTGCACATTGATGTGACCCAAATCCAAATCTCAACGGAGTCAAAGTGTGTCGACGACCACGGGTACATTGATTGTAACGCGGTTCGAGATACATTTTCACAACGTTGCAATTCTTGATAAAAACAGTAAATGATAAAAGCGGTTAAAAGTTAAATTTTGCACATAAGTTCACACTTGTATAAAATCAGATAATCAAGCCGAATATAACAGTTGAGCGACCGTGCTAGAACCACGGAACTCGGGAATGCCTAACACCTTCTCCCGGGTTAACAGAATTCCTTATCCGGATTTCTGGTACGCAGACTGTAATATGGAGTCATTCTTTTCCTCGATTCGGGATTAAAATTGGTGACTTGGGACACCCTAAATCTCCCAAGTGGCGACTCTGAAATAAATAAACAAATCCCGTTTCGATTGTCCTTTAATTGGAAAAAACTCCCTTGTACCCTCTCGGGTACGGAAAAAGGAGGTGTGACAGCTCTGGCGACTTATTTAAAAAAATATTAGTTAAAAATATTTAGAATAATCTAGTAGCGTAAATAGGCCCATGGAAAAGGTTCAAAGTGCAATATTTTTTTATTGTTTTGAAAATACACTTCATAATTTTACTTTAAATAAAATACAATATCAAAATATCAACATAAGTGATATAACCCTTCTTGAACAATCAACAGATTAAAGCAACTTCCTAACAAATTTATACTTTCATTCAACATCACTGCAAGTTTGTATTGTACATATTTACAAGACAAAGTGTAAATTCATCATATTAAAAGACTTGAGTTATTAGCACATACTAAAACAGCAAAACAAGTTACCAAATTTAAGTTACAAGATTTTGGTCTTAAAATCCAACGAGCCTCCAAATAACATAATTAAATATGACATATATATCATGTACATGTCCCAAAACTATGCAAAACCAAGGTGCATATGTACTTCATAATGGTCGTCTTCTTATTTCATCTTGTACATTACTTACGATAGAAAATAACTATCGCTAAGCATAAAGCTTAGTGGTGTATAAACTTTGGGCTTGAAGTCATTAAATTCTCCAATTCCCCTTTTCTGTCATAGTTAGCTCAATTTAACATAATTTAAAATAAGTTAACAAATATATCAAACATATCAAATATCAAACTTTAAAGTGTTTCCAAATATTAATAACAATATTCAAGAGTCGAGAAAGCGTATACTATCAATCCAAGAGAGTTTACCAAATATTCATTTTTCGCCCAATATGTACGTCATGCCATCACACTAAGCATAATCAAATATCAAGATGGACCGAAGACCCAAATCAAGTAGGGTCAAAACCCAATAGTCAAGAGAATCAAGAACCATATTAAAAATGGCTTCCTAGTTCGTACTTAACACGGAGAAGTTCCATAATTTAAGACAAACTACAAATCCAAAGTCAAGATGAAAAAAGATCCAAATCAAGAGGCATGCCAAGAGGAGTGACAAAGTCACGGCCACAAGAAGGACATAGTCCCAACAAGAATGCAAAATGATCAAACAATCCGTGCAAATGGGCAATTTAGCAAATATCTGACAATAATTGATATAACACGAATATAACAATATAAATTGAAAACAAAAAAAATAAATATTAGATTATTTCAAAATATTCCAGCAAGCAAAAAGAGTACAAAGTTTATACACAAACCTTGGTGTTTTACCACAACACAGTTCAATCACAACCTGGGGATGTTTGAATCGTCTACGCCGTAAACAAACCAAATCCGTCCACTTCCTCAGACACTTTCCCTTTGATTTTTCAAGGGTTTATATACCTTAAATACATAATCAAATATCTAAATAAGTTCAGTGATTTAACATGTCAAACTAAACATGATATTGGTGAAAATTACCCAAAAATGTTTGAAACAGAAATTCTGGATAGTATCATTATTTCATGTTGTGGCTCAGTTTTGAACATTTAAACGGATAAACTAGACTGTATAGTCTTCATAAAAGGTGTAGATATATGTCTTAGAGTTTTGTAACATCTTACATCACCCCCATATCTACTTTGTATAGAACGTTATGCTAAAATTACTAACAGTAGTGCATGGAGTATTTCCAAAACTGAAAATCTGGGCAGCCCCTGCCCTGTACTTTCTGATCCCTTTTCGGGTAAATAACAGCAAAACTAGATTTTGGTTCCTTCATAAAAGTTTTAGATATATGAAATACCTTTCCATAAAGTCCTGGATCACTTAAATTGAATATTTGTACAAAAAGATAAGTAGAAAACACTAATAGCTATCTAGTGTAAAAACGAGTTTAGAAACTTACCACAAAAGAGAGGAGCAACTTAATCTTCACCAAAAAATGAATTTTGCTGGTTGATTTGCTAGAAATTTATGGTGGTTTCATGAAGTTTTCAAAGGCTAAGAAGGAGATAGGGTAGGTGGTTTTGTTTTTTTGTCTTGCAAGAATGAAACAAGAGAGAAGGATATGGAAAGGCAAGTCTTCCAAAGTTATATCTAAACTTTGGATAAGTATCAAAAATGTGGCTTCCCAAATTACTAAAATATTTAGATAAATACAAAAGGTTAGCAGCCCAAAAACTTAATTATATAATGTATTTAATAACAATTCATCAAAAGAATATTAAGTATTACACATAGCAACATCGTGGAGCTTCTTTGTCAATATTAACACAACCTAAAGTAAAAAAAATTCATATATTATCAATTTCACGTTTAGGAAGTTATAAAAATGTTCAATCAAGAATGGAAATATTAGATTTTGAGATGTTACAACTCTCTCCCCCTTAAATAAATTTCATCTCGAAATTTACCTTGTACTAGTCCCGAAATAAATGTGGATATTGAACTCGCATATCCTCTTCTCGCTCCCAGGTAGCTTCCTCGCCTGAATGATTTTTCCAAAGAACCTTCACTAAGGGGATTCTCTTATTTCTAAGCTCTTTTATCTCATGTGCTAAGATTTGGATTGTGTTTTCTTCATATGTCAAATCAGGATTAACCTCAATAGACTCAAAAGGAAGAACATGAGATGGATCTGAGCGGTATCTTCGAGACATAGAAACATAAAAAACGTTGTGGATCTTGCCTAATTTAGGTGGCAAAGCTAGCTTATATGCAACTGGACCAATTCTCTCAAGTATTTCATAAATTCCAATGAATCGAGGACTAAGTTTATCTTTTTGGCCAAATCTCATAATCTTCTTCCATGGAGATACTTTTAAAAATACCTTATCGCCCATCTAATGCTCAATTTCACGCCTTTTAAGATCAGCATATGACTTTTGTCTATCTGAAGAAATTTTCAAATGATCCTTGATGATTTTCATCTTATTTTCAAATTGTTGCACAATCTCAGGACCCACCAATTTTCTTTCACCAACCTCGCTCCAACAAAGAGGCGTTATACATTTTCTCCTATATAAAGCTTCATAAGGAGGCATGCCTATACTTGATTGGTAGCTATTATTGTAAGCAAATTCTATCAGGGCTAAGTGTTTGTCCCAACTACCCTCAAACTCAATAATGCAGGCTCGAAGCATATCCTCCAAGATTTGTATTACCCTCTTAGACTGGCCGTCTATTTGTGGATGGAAAGCGGTACTAAAATTCAATCTGGAACCCAAAGCTTCTTGCAAGCTAGACCAAAATCTGGATGCAAACCTTGGATCTCTGTCAGACACAATAGAAACAGAGATTCCATGTAGCCTCACAATCTCATTAATGTATAATTCTGTCAAACGTTCCAGTGAGTAGTCCATTCTGATTGCCAAGAAATGAGCACTCTTAGTTAGTCTATCTATAATGACCCAAAGTGCATCCTAATTTCTTTGAGTGCGTGGAAGTCCAGAAACAAAGTCCATCGTTATCCTTTCTCATTTCCATTAAGGTATTGACAAGGGTTGTAGTAACCCAGCTGGGACTTGATGTTCAGCTTTTATTTGTTGACATACCAAGCATTTAGAAATAAATTCTGCAATGTCTTTCTTCATACCACTCTACCAGTAATGCTTCTTAATGGTCCGATACATTTTAGTACCTCCAGGATGCATTGCATAAGGTGAACTATGTGCTTCAATTAAGATTTGCTTCCTCAATTCATCATCATTAGGAACACACAACCTATCTTTATAAAATAAGGTACCATCTTTCTTTAATGAAAAATCCGATTCTCTTCCATTATGGACTTCTTCAACCCATTTCACAAGCTTGTCATCTAACTTCTGCGCTTTTTGGACCTGCTCAAGTAAGACTGGCTTGACTTGCAAATTAGCAATGATAGCACTATTAGAATTAAATGAAAGGCAAACATTCATGGCTATTAATTCAAGAAGCAAAGGCAAAAGACTTAGAGTTAAACTTGCAAGGGAATTGCAACTCAATGCATATGCAACCACATTGGCTTTACCATGATGATAATCAATCGTGCAATCATAATATTTGATGAGTTCAAGCCATCTACGTTGTCTCAAGTTTAACTCTTTTTGTGTACCCAAGTACTTCAAACTCTTGTGATCAGTAAATATGTGACACTTCTCTCCGTACAAGTAATGCCTCCAAATTTTTAGGGCAAAAACAATGGCAGTAAGTTCAAGATCGTGAGTAGGATAATTCAACTCATGCGATTTCAACTTTCGAGAGGCATAAGTAATTACTTTCCCTTCTTGCATCAAAACACAACCCAAGCCATGGTGAGATACATCACTGTATACCACATAATATTTCCCTTCAGTTGGCAAAGAATGTATTAGAGCTTATGTTAACAAGGATTTGAGATTTTCAAAGCTCTTTTGACACTTGTCATCCCATACAAACTTAGTATCTTTCCCCAAAAGTTTGGTCAAAAGAGAAGCTATAATAGAGAAGCCCTTCACAAACCTCCTATAGTATCCTGCTAAACCTAAGATACTTTTTATCTCAGTTGGAGTTTTAGGTAGTTTCAAATCAACAATAGCTTGAATCTTACTAGGATCAACCTTCACACCTTCAGCTGATACAATATGCCCCAAAAAAGTCACTTCACTCAGCTAAAATTCACATTTGGAAAGCTTCGCGTAGAGTTGCCTCTCTTTCAGAATTTGCATGACAATTCGGATATGCTTATCATGATCTTCTCTATCCTTGGAATAGACTAAAATGTCATCAATAAACACCACCACAAATTGATCAATATAAGGGTTGAATATACGGTTCATTAGATCCATAAATGTAGCAGGAGCATTTGTCAAACCAAATGGCATTACCAAAAGTTCATAATGTCCATACTGGTCTTAAAAGCAGTTTTAGGAACATCTTGCTCCATCATGCGCAATTGGTAATATATAGAACTCAAGTCAGTTTTTGAGATAAGTTGGCACCCTTCAATTGGTCAAACAAGTCATCGATTCTAGGTAGTGGGTATTTACTCTTGAATGTTACCTTGTTCAGCTGTCGGTAATCAATGCAAAGCCTAAGAGTGCCATCTTTTTTTTTCACAAATAAAATAGGAGCTCCCCAAGGCGAAATACTAGGACGGATAAAACCTTTCTCAAGAAGTTCTTGCAATTGAGCCTTCAACTCTTTTAATTCATCTGGAGCCATTCTATAAGGAGCGATAGAAATAGGAGTAGATCCAGGGAGAAGATCTATAGGAAATTCAATCTCCCTTTCTGGAGGAAACCCAGGAAGATCATCATGAAATACATGAGGAAAGTTGCACACGGTTGGTATGTCTTAAGACTTGGATTCCCAAATCGTATATCGACTATATGGGCAAGATAAGCATCACAACCTTGCCAAATCCTCTTCCTTGCCAAGACCGCAGAAATAATATTAGATGTCAATGATCTTTCTCCTTGAACTACTATGTGTGAATATGCAGGAGTTCTAAAAGTCACTTGCTTCAACCTACAATCAACCAATGCATGGTTCCTATGGAGCCAATCCATACCAATAATAACATCATAATCTTGGAAGGGCATTTCAAGTAAGTTGGCAGGGAAGACCAGATTTTGAATCATGAATGGATAATCTCGGTAAATCCTATTAACAACAGCCTGATGAACTAATGGACTAGTAACCAGCACATCAAAGTCAAGTCTAACAGATTTAACATTATCAGTAAATGCAAGTGATGAGCAAACATAAGAGTGCGAAGATCCATGATCAAATAATGTAACAATAGATATGCCAAATAAGTGAAATTTACCAACAACCACGTCCGGGCCATCCTGGTGGTCATTCTTCCGTCTCATAGCATAAACTCGTGTAGTAGCTCTCGACCCACTAGCCTGATTAGCTCCACTCGAACCCGCTGCTTGCATATTTTGAGGTTTAGCACCGCTATTAGCTTGAGAATGAGTAGTGACAGGCTTTTGAACTGAGCCTTCTGTATGTGTATAAGAAAGAGGATTAAGATTAGGACAATCCTTCACTTTATGATCCATACTTCCACAATTAAAACAAGCACCAGAAGCTCGTCTGTATGCACCATAATGATTCTTCCCGCACTGTGCACAAGTAGGTGTATGAGTTTTGCCTTGTCCATAAATTGGAGTACTGGTAGTAGAAAAATTCGACTTATTCTGCTTATGATGTGATGATTTATGTGTACTTTCAGTCTTGGAATAGTCAAACTTTCCCTTTTTGGATGGACCGCCATAATCTAAATTACCTTTCCTAAACATGTTTTCTCTCCTACTAGCTTCTTCCTTGTCAATTCTTTCCCAAGTAAGTACAGCTAAAATTAGCTTGGAAAAATCCTCAAGTTGTAAGATTGCCACAGATTTTCGAATGTAACCATTCAAACCTTCTTCAAATCTTCTGCACTTGTCTCTTTCACCATCAATAATACCTCCAGCATAGCGAGAAAGCCTGAGAAAGTTTTGTTGATACTCTGCAATAGACATACTCCCTTGTCTTAAATTCAAAAATTCTTTCTTTTTAGCATCACAATAGACAAGGGGGACATATTTTGCATGAAATGATTTCACAAAGTCATCCCAAGTCAGCACTGGAGGTTTTGTTTTTGCATTTGGCACACTTACCCACCAATCATAAGCAACTTTTCGTAAAAGAGAGATAACATACTTAAATTTGGCAACATTAGTACACTCTGGTTGTTCAAAGACCCTCTTCATGCGCTCGAGCCATTGTTCAGCTACCGTAGGATCAGTAGTGCCTTCAAATTCAACTCCACCCATTTTCCTCATCTTCTCAAAAATAATTTCACTAGTTTCTGACATTGTCCCAGCCAAGTGACGAAAGAACTCAACCATCTCTGAAATGGAAGAGTCATAGATGGAGTATTATGACTCATTGCTCTTGGATTACTGCCCACCTCATTTTCACTAACACGAGTATGATTTAGGTCAGGAAAGGGTTCCTCATCACCTCTCTAAAGGTGAGGTGGAGCACTATAATGGGCTTGACTTTCGTCAACGGATTCACTAGCTCTATTCGAAGAGGAGGCCATATTAAAATTCCTTTAAAAGATAAGATCACACTGCATTAGGGACATGTACATGATGTATATGCACAAGTAATACAATAAATTATATTACACAAACATGCAAAAATATATAATCTCCGATGTATTTTCAAGAAAGGGAATAACAACAATTATTAGGTACGATCACAACAACAAAAAAATCCTAAAATCACAAACCTAGGCTCTGATACCAAAACTTGTAGCAACCCCTTTAGGAAGGTACCACTTAGGAAACAAATCTAATGAACTACTTATAAAATATTAAAAAAGATATTAGTTAAAACTATTCAGAATAACTTAGTAGCATAAATAGGGTCATGCGAAAAGGTTCAAAGTGCAATTTTTTTTTTTGAAAATACATTTCATAATTTAATTTTAAATGAAATACAATGTCAAAATATCAACATACGTGATATAACCCTTCTTGAACAATCAACAAATTAAAGCAACTTCCTAACAAATTTATACTTTCATTCAACATCACTGCAAGTTTGTATTGTACATATTTACAAGACAAAGTGTAAATTCAGCATATTACAAGACTTGAGTTATTAGCACACACTAAAACAGCAAAACAAGTTACCAAATTAAAGTTACAAGATTTTGGTCTTAAAATCCAACAAGCCTCCAAATAATATACATAAATATGACATATATATATATCATATACATGTCCCAAAACTATGCAAAACCAAGGTGCATATGCAAATGTGATCTCCATAAGTGCTCCCAAAAGACTACTTCATAATGGCCGTCTTCATATTTCATCCTGTACATTACTTACGATAGAAAATAACTATCGTTAAGCATAAAGCTTAGTGGCGTATAAACTTTGGGCTTGGAGTCATTAAATTCTCTAATTCCCCTTTTCTGTCATAATTAGCTCAATTTAACATAATATAAAATAAGTTAACAAATATATCAAACATATCAAATATCAAACTTTAAAGTGTTTCCAAATATTAATAACAATATTCAAGAGTCGAGAAAGCGTATACTATTAATCCAAGAGAGTTTACCAAATATCCATTTTTTGCCCAATATGTATGTCATGCCATCACACTAAGCATAATCAAATATCAAGATGGACCAAATCCCCAAATCAAGTAGGGTCAAAACCCAATAGTCAAGAGAATTAAGAATCATATTAAAAATGGCTTCCTAGTTCGTACTTAACACGGACAAGTTCCATAATTTAAGACAAACTACAAATTCAAAGTCAAGATGGAAAAAGATCCAAATCAAGAGGCATGCCAAGAGGAGTGACAAGTTCATGGCCACAAGAAGGACACAATCTCAACAAGAATGCAAAATGATCAAACAATCCGTACAAATGGGCGATTTAGCAAATATCTGACAATACTTGATATAATACGAATATAACAATATAAATTGAAAACAAGAAAAATAAATATTAGGTTATTTCAAAATATTCCAGCAAGCAAAAAGAGTACAAAGTTTATACACAAACCTTGGTGTTTTACCAGAACAAAGTTCAATCACAACCTGGGGATGTTCGAATCGTCTACGCCGTAAACAAACCAAATCCGTCCACTTCCTCAAACACTTTCCCTTTGATTTTTCAAGGGTTTATATACCTTAAATACATAATCAAATATCTAAATAAGTTCAGTGATTTAACATGTCAAACTAAACATGATATTGGTGAAAATTACCCAAGAATGTTTGAAACGGAAATTCTGGACAGTATCACTATTTCGTGTTGTGGCTCGGTTTTGAACATCTAAACAGATAAATTAGACTATATAGACTTCGTAAAAGTTGTAGATCTATGTCTTAGAGTTTCGTAACATCTTGAATCACTCCCATATCTACTTTGCACAGAAAGTTATGCTAAAATTACTAACAGTAGTGCATGGAGTATTTCCAAAATTGAAAATCTGGGCAACACCTGCCCTATATTTTCTGATCCCTTTTCGGGTAAATAACAGCAAAACTAGATTTTGGTTCCTTCATAAGAGTTTTAGATATATGAAATACCTTTCCATAAAGTCCCGAATCACTTAAATCGAAGCTTTGTACAAAAAGATATGTAGAAAACACTGATAGCTATCTAGTGTAAAAACGAGTTTAGAAACTTACCACAAAAGAGAGGAGCAACTTAATCTTCACCAAAAAAACGAATTTTGCTGGTTGATTTACTAGAAATTTATGGTGGTTTCTTGAAGTTTTCAAAGGCTAAGAAGGAGATAGGGTAGGTGGTTTTGTTTTTTTGTCTTGCAAAAATGAAACAAGAGAGAAGGATATGGAAAGACAAGTCTTCCAAAGTTATATTTAAACTTTGGATAAGTATCAAAAATGTGGCTGCCCAAATTACTAATATCTTTAGATAAATACAAAAGGTTGGCAGCCCAAAAATTTAATTATATAATGTATTCAATAACAATTCATCAAAATAATATTAAGTGTTACACATAGCAACACCATGGAGCTTCTTTGTCAATATTAACACAACCTAAAGTAATAAATTTTCATATATTGTCAATTTCACGTTTAGGAAGTTATAAAAATGCTCAATCAAGAATGCAAATATTATTAAAATTTTGAGGTGTTACACGCACCGAGGATGTTGCCGCCGATTCTGTCATAATAGGTATTGTCTTGGTTTGTCACAGAGATGCATCGGTTTTATTCGATCCAAGCTCCACTTACTCTTATGTGTCTTCTTATTTTTCTCCTCATTTGGGTGTACCTCGGGATTCCTTGAGTTCCCCTATTTATGTTTCTACTCTTGTGGGAGATTCTCTTGTTGTTGACTATGTTTATTGGTCGTGTTTGGTTGCTCTTAGTGGTTTTGAGATTAGAGCCAATTTATTGTTGCTCAGCATGGTTGATTTTGATATTATCTTAGGCATTGACTAGTTGTCGCCTTATTATGCTATTCTTGATTGTCACGTCAAAGTCGTGATGGTGGCTATGCTAGGTGTACCGCGTGTTGAGTGGAGGGGTGCTTTAGATCACACTCCCAGTAGAGTTATTTCTTTCCTTAAGGCTCAGTGTATGGTTGAGAAGAGGTATGATGCGTATCTAGCTTATGTGAGAGATGTCAGTATTGATACCCCTTCCGTTTATTCAGTCCCAGTAGTACGAGATTTTTTTGATGTGTTTCCAGCTGACCTTCCGGGTATGCCACCCGATAGAGATATTGATTTCGGCATTGATCTGTTGCCGGGTACTCAGCCCATTTCTATTCCTCCGTATTGTATGGCTCCTCTTGAGTTGAAGGAGTATAAGGATCAGTTACAGGAATTGCTTGATAAGGGTTTCATTTGGCCCAGTGTATCACCGTGGGGTGCTCTTGTCTTGTTTGTGAAGAAGAAAGATGGTTCTATGCGTATGTGCATTGATTATCGCCAGTTGAACAAAGTTACAGTGAAGAACCATTATCCTTTACCTCGTATTGATGATTTGTTTGACCAGCTACAGGGTGCACGAGTGTTTTCTAAGATTGACTTACGTTCAGGGTACCATCAGTTGAAGATTCGGGAGCCAGATATCCTGAAGACTGCTTTCAAGACTCAGTATGGTCATTACGAGTTCCTTGTTATGTCATTTGGGCTGACCAATGCCCCAACGGCCTTTATGCATTTGATGCACAGTGTGTTCCGACCATATCTTGACTCATTTGTCATTGTTTTTATTGATGATATTCTGGTGTATTCCTGGAGTCAGGAAGATCACGAGAAGCACCTTAGGACTATGCTCTAGACTTTGAGGGAAAAGAAGTTATATGCTAAATTCTCAAAATGTGAGTTTTGGTTGGATTCTGTGGCATTCTTAGGCCACGTGGTATTGAGTGAGGGTATTCAGGTGGATCCGAAGAAAGTAGAGGCAGTGCAGAGTTGGTCCAGACCATCTTCAGCTACAGAGATCCATAGTTTTCTTGGCTTGGCGGGTTATTACCATCATTTTGTTGAGGGGTTTTCATCAATTGCAGCCCCTAGGACCAGGCTGACCCAGAAGGGTGATCCGTTCCAGTGGACGGAAGAGTGTGAGGCAAGCTTTCAGAAGCTCAAGACAACTTTGACTACAGCCCCAATTTTGATATTGCCTACAGGTTCGGGATCTTATACTGTCTATTGGGATGTCTCGAGGATTGGCCTTGGAGCGGTTTTGATACATGACAGTAGGGTGATTGCCTACGCGTCCAGACAGTTGAAGGTACATGAGAAGAATTATCTTGTCCATGATCTTGAGCTAGATGCCATTGTTTATGCCCTGAAGATCTGGCATCATTATTTATACGGTGTCCCTTGTGAGATTTATACTGATCATCGGAGCTTGCGGCACCTGTTCAAGCAAAAGGATCTAAATTTGCGCCAGAGGAGATGGTTAGAGTTGCTGAAGGACTATGATATTACTATTTTGTATCATCCGGGCAAGGCCAATGTGGTGGTTGATGCCTTGAGTCATTGGGTAGAGAGTTTGGGGAGTTTGGCTTATTTACCAGCATCGGATAGGCCTATGGCGATGGATGTTCAGGCCTTACCCAGCCAGTTTGTGAGATTGGATCTTTAGGAGCCCAGTCGGGTTTTAGCTTGCGTGGTTTCTCGCTCTTCCTTATTTGATCATATCAGGGAGCGTCGGTATGATGACCCTCATTTGCTTGTCCTCAAGAATAAGGTTCAACATGGTAATGCCAGAGATGTAACTATTGGTAATGACGGGGTATTGAGGATACATGGTCGGATTTGTGTACCCAATGTGGATGGGCTTCGGGAGTTAGGAGAGGCCCATAGTTCACGGTATTCCATTTATCCGAGTGCCGCGAAGATGTATCAAGATTTGAGACATCACTATTAGTGGAGGCGGATGAAGAAAGATATAGTTGGATTTGTAGCTCGGTGCCTCAATTGTCAGCAGGTGAATTATGAGCACCAGGGACTGGGTAGGTTGCTTCAGCAGATAGAGATTCTGGAGTGGAAGTGGGAGCGGATCACCATGGACTTTGTAGTTGGGCTCCCATGGACTTTGAGAAAGTTCGATGCTATTTGGGTGATTGTGGATTGGCTGACCAAGTTCGTGCACTTCATTCCTGTGTGTACTACTTACTCTTCGGAGCAGTTGGTGGAAATTTATATGGTCTTGGGATCAGTTCATGCCATTGGCGGAGTTTGCATACAACAACAGTTATCCGTCCAGCATTCAGATGGCACCGTATACGGCTTTATATGGTAGGCAATGTAGATCCCCGGTGGGTTGGTTTGAGTTAGGTGAGGCTAGATTATTGGGCACAGACTTAGTTCAGGATGCTTTGGAGAAGGTTAAGATGATTCAGGATAGACTCCACACAGCCTAGTCCAGACAGAAGAGTTACGCGGATCGGAAGGTTCGTGATGTTTCCTATATGGTTGGAGAGTGGGTTCTACTTCAAGTTTTGCCTATGAAGGGCATTATGAGATTTGGGAAGAAGGGGAAGTTGAGTCCGAGGTTTATTGTCCCTTTTGAGATATTGAGGCGTGCTGGAGAGGTTGCTTATGAGCTTGCCTTACCTCCCAGCTTGGAAGGAGTTCATCCGGTATTTCATGTTTCGATGCTCCGGAGGTATCACAGTGATCTGTCGCACGTGTTGATTTCAGTTCAGTTCAGTTGGACAAGGATCTATCTTATGTTGAGGAGCCAGTGGAAATATTGGATAGGCATGTTCGAAAGCTGAGATCAAAGAACATTGCATCAGTGAAGGTTCAGTGGCGGGGTCAGCCGATCGAGAAGGTGACCTGGGATACCGAGCAGGATATGCGCAACCGTTACCCTCATCTTTTCACTACTTCAGGTATGTCTCTATGCTCGTTCGAGGACGAACGAATATTTAAGTTTAGGAGGATGTGACGACCCGGTTGTCTTAAGAATTTACGCCCCGATCCCCTAGGAATTCTTTCCCCGTGTTTGTTTCTACTATTGTGAGTTGCCGGGAGGAATTATTTGGAATTTCGGAGAGTTTTGGGACACTTAGTCCCTAAATGAGAGCTTAAGTTTTGGAAATTTGACCGTAGTCAGAACAGTGCTAAGACAGCCTCGGAATGGAATTTCGATAGTTCCGTTAGTTCCGTTGGGTGATTTCGGGTATAGGAGCATGTTCGGATTATGTTTTGGAGGTCTATAGATAATTTAGGCTTGAAATGCCGAAAGTTGAATTTTTGAAGTTTCCGGTTTGATAGCGAGATTTTGATCCGAGGGTCGGAATGGAATTCCAGAAGTTGGACTAGCTCTATAGTGTTGAATGTGACGTGTGTGCAAAATTTCAGGTCATTAGGACGAGGTTGGATAGGCTTTTTGATCAAAAGCATATTTTGAGAGTTTTTGAGGTTCTTAGGCTTGAATCCGATGCTAATTGGTTGATTCGATGTTGTTTGAGGTGTTTTGGAGATTTGTATAAGTTTGGATAGTGGTATATGACTTGTCTGTGCTTTTGGTTGAGGTCCTGGGGGCCTCAGGATGATTTCGGGTGGTTAACGGGAAGTTGGAAACTTGGAGTTTACAGCTAAAGTTCTTTGGGCTGCTGTCATAACCGCATCTGCGGTTGAGAGGTCGCAGATGCAACTCCCGTAGATGTGGAATTAAGCTGCAGAAGCGGCCAGCTGAGGAAAAGCAGGGAACCGCAGAAGCAGGTGATGTACCGCACCTGCGTGACCGCAGATGCGGATTCTGGGTCGCAGGTGCGGCGAAGGGGTTTTAAGTGGAAATCGCAGGAGCTCTCCCCTTGACCGCAGAAGCGGTATCGTAGATGCGGATTTGCTGGGCAGAAAATCAGAGTTTCGAGGGTTTAGTTTCAAAAAAGTTAGAAATTGATTTGGGAGCTCGGAATTGGCAATTTTGAGAGAGATTTTCACCTGGGTGTTTTGGGTAAGCAATTCTTACTCGGTTTTGATTGTTTTCCACGACTATATCCTTAAATTCATCCTTTAAATTCGAATTTGGGGTGGAAAAATTGGAAAAGTTCTTAGACCAAATAATTGAGTTTGGATCATGATTTTGATGTCAGATTGGGATAATTTTGATATAAATGGACTCATGAGAGTATGAGGATTTTGAAAATATAAATTTTACCTGGTTACGAGACGTGGGCCTGAGGGGCATTTTGGTCATTTTACCTAATTTCGCGTATTAGCTTAGGATTTATTTGTAGAATCAGTTACTTGAAGTGTTATTTACATTATTCAATTGAATTGAATAGATTTGGGTCATTTGGAGTCGAGTACTCGTGGCAAAAGCATGATTTCGAATTGATTTTGAGTTGTTTCGAGGTAAGTGGCTTGGCTAACCTTGTGTGGGGGACATTCCCCTTAGGATTTGGTATTGTGGCAATTGAAATGCCTTGTACGTGAGGTGGCGAGTGCGTACTTGTGCTAATTGTTGAAAATTCGATTTTCACTAAAGTAGCTTTAATTGTGTTTTCCTTTCCTTCTTATTCTACTTGAAATTTAAGCCTGTTGTTAGCTTAGAAAAGCATGTTTAATTGACTTAATTGTTTTATTGCTTAAACTGCCTTATTTGTATTATGCGAATCATGTTACATTAGAATTACCTGTTTTACTTTGGGATGAAATTGAGTTTAATTGAGTATTCTTTGTGTTATTGTTGTGTGTTTTACTTTGGGACTACGGGACAACATCCTAGGAGATCCCTTGTACGTATTTATAATTTGAGCTAAGGTGCGGGATACCAAGAGATCCCCAGCACGTATATTGAGGATACAAAGAGATCCCTAGCATATAATGAGGATACCAAGAGGTCCTCGGGATACCAAGAGATCCCTAGCATATATTGAGGATACCAAGATATCCTCGGGATACCAAGAGATCCCTGGTATATATTGAGCGTACTATGAGATCTTCGGGATACTGAAAGATCCCCGGTTATTATCTTTGTGAAGAATGGTATTTTTTGTGATTGTTTTAGCCTCTATTTCAGTTGTTGTTGTCCGTTTTATCCTGTATTAATTCTTATCATTATCTCTCAACTGTATTGCTTTATCTTATACTGTCATATCTTATATTTCATTTAATCTCAGTAGGGCCTTGACCTTCCTCGTCACTATCCGACCGAGGTTAGGCTTGGCACTTACTGAGTACCGCTGTGGTGTACTCATGCCCTTTTTTGTGCATGTTTTTCATGTGCAGATCCAGGTACCTCCACTCAGACTTATCACGTTTGAGGTGAGGCGTTCGTAGAGACTCCGAGGTATATCTGCCGCATCCGCAGACCGAAGAGTCCCTTTCTACTCTCCCTTTTATATTAGCCCTTCTGCACTTTTGTTTCTTTGTTAGATATTCTGGAGTTAGAGGCTTGTAGACATTCAAAGGCTTGTGATCATGAGATTTCGCATTTTGGGAAATGTTATTAGTTTCGAGAGTTGTTATCATGTATGCCGAGCGGCATTTTAAACACTGTTTTATTTCATTATTCTGGTTTTTAATTATCTCTTCCGCAATTGTTATTTATATTTCGTACTGTTAGGCTTACCTAGTCGTAGAGACTAGGTGCCGTCATGATGGTTCACGGAGGGCGAACGGGGGTCGTGATATTAAAACTTTGGGGTATTACAGTAGGTTCCTTTAAGTCGAGTGTAGCAAAGGGATTCTCCTAAGAGAAGCTTTAACCCTTGAACCTGAAACAACTTTTATGAGCTGTCTCAGTGGTGACCGACTTTATTTTATTAGTTGTATGATCTCGAGAACCTTTCTGGATGTCTGTCTTCGCGAGGCGATTGGAAAAGAAAGGAGTATTTAATTCTTTGCTGCCTTCTATTCCACTACTCTAATCGAATTAATTGCTCTTCCGAACGACTAAGTCATAATGAGATTAAAAACCGATGCTTCCTTGGCCGTGTGGAACATGGATTAGCATTATGTCATTCCTACCAGTGATGACCCATCACCCGACCCGTTTGGTTTATCATAAGAAGAAATCTCGGAGATCATCAAGGCCTACCATATTAATGGGATTTCTTGTAGTAGGCCCAAGCTCCGGAAACAAGTGAGTCTTAATAGCATAAGCGAGAATGCCAGTTCTGATAAACGATATCCACGTGTCATATGCAACGGATTTTTTAGTGGTTGAACCGGGTGATACTCTGTCAGAAGAGACACACACAGACAAAAAAGAAGCTAGTAAGAGTCACACATAGATCCTGGTGGTGGGCTGAACAAAGTCTCGTATTAGTAGTTGAAAAGCTTTGGAGCTTATATATAAGGTGTAAAAATCTGTTAACGGTATGTTGTCTTTTCGGGAAAACTGTACGGGCTTGGCAACGGACAATATTACTTCATGACAAGATTATCTTTGGGTTTATTTAGCCCAATAAGGTGATTTTAACCCCCTTAGCGCTCTAGCTTATGCATCACATAAATCCTCTCATCAGTACTACTTACTGCCAAATCCTGTACCTTTTTTTAATGTAGGTATCTGGAGCAATAAGAATACTGTTATTACGCAAAATTTATTATTTGTGACTAATGGAAGTGAATAAAGTACCTTTTACTGAGGAAAAGAAAGAAAACTAAAGCTTCTCCTGTCTAATGTTTCATCTGTTGCTTGTTTCTCTTATTATCTTTAATTAATAGTAAATGTAGATATATATATTTCCTTTTGCATTCCCGAGTTATTCTATTTTATTTATCTCTTCTTTCCAGGATTTACGCAAGATATCAAAACTAGGTACTGAATCTTTTCTTTTATAGCAGCGTATTTGAAGAGAAAGATATCATTAATTAACTAAATTATTAAAAATATAGAACTCCAGCTATTATTTGAAAAAAAAAAATATTGTACTAAATTAAATGTAGGAGTACTTGTAGTACTAATTATCTTTTTTTATTTTTGTGGTTCAGTGTAGTACTCATTACATGTCTCCCTTAATTTGACTGAAGAAGTGAAATGATTAATTAAATAAGGGTAATTTACATCATGGTATGAGACTGTGACTCCTGGTCTCCATCAGAGAACATAAGTCTTACCAGCTGACTTAACATGGTTAATACAACCTTTAGGAATAACCTCAAAAACGTCAAGTTAAACTATCCATATTTCTCTTTCTTCTTCACACAATCTAAAAGAATGTAGTATTTCTCATGGCGAATGAAACTCAACATCCAAAGCAACCACTTTGAGTTCAAGGTAACTAACTAACTATGTATGAATCCCATATTCTTTCAACATTTCTACTTTCTGCTTTAGGTGGACACATGCACGTTTTTACGTTATAGACGAGGAATATGTTTGATCCCTGTGAGATACTACTATCTTTTGGTGTAGGGATGGAGTACTAATTAAAATGATAGAAAGTTGCATATCATTTTTGGCCGATTTGGACATAAAATATACATGTGTGTAATTTTTAATTTTTTGGTAATGTTGTTTATGGCTTTATCATGCTCTTTTAAGTTTTAACTACTCGCGTGTTTGTGATCATGAATACTTAAAGAAAATTATAAATAAAAAAATTAGGTTTCCTCCTTTGTCTTCTAGAGAGTAAGGTGTAATAATGAAGAAATATCCCTGACCGTAGTCCGAAAGCAAAATTAAAGCTGCTTAAGATCGAGTACTTGAGACTTGAGTTCCATTACCTCTATCTATTGTCTTGTAGCTATACTACCCTGTGAAATTTTTTCTTTACTAATTACTGTAGTTTGTAAAAGAGAATTAATACATTTTCATATTTTGAAATAATTAAGTTAAAACGTTTTTTTACTCTTGTAACACAAAGTTTTTGATCGATCTAGTTACTTCTTTCCGCACAATCTTCTTTTCTTGAAAAGTTTCTTTAGAATCTAATCCTTCCATCCCATTTTATAGCGCTTGTTTGATAAAGCATTGAAAATTTATGGTCTAAAATAGATTATAGACATTTGTTTGACTATAGATCATTTTACTAAATGTAAAATAAGAATTTTAAAGTTAAATTATTTTTAAACATAAAAATAATATACTTTTAAGGACAAACTACAAAAGAAAGTGTGTCAAACAACTAAAAAAGATGAGTAACATTCAATATTCAAAATTGGAAGAAAAAAAAAAGAAGCAAAAGAAATATTAATTAAAATATGCATGTCATCGAGCTAGACTAATTAGAAGAAAGCTACATAGTATTGTAAGCCAACTTAACCTCGTAGTGAAAAAAATTATATATTGTATATTAAACACTTTTTAGTTTACATCACAACCCTATCAGCCTTTGATATCATGAGAACACAGAGAAAGGACTCATTCATTCCTCACACAATTAGTTGGAGAAAAGAATAGAAAAAGTTGAGCACCCAGTTCTATTGGTGGTAAAATGAATTAAAAAACAGTTATTCATTCATATTATCCAAAAAAAAGGTTGGATAATAAATTTTTTTATTAAATATGAATAAATATTATCCACTTAAGAAATGGATAACCAATGAGTTTAACTTTTATATTTTCAAAGACTCAAATTGAATGTTCCTCAAGTTTGAGAGACTAAGAATTCTCTCAAATAGTATGAATATCCATATTATCCACTAGTTAACCCATTCTCTATCCATATTAAATATGGGTCGGACCAGATATTTCATCCATTTTTACATTATTCATTTCGACCCGTCCATATCCGATCCGTCCTACCCATTTGCCGCCCCTACACAGATCCAAAAAGAAAATAGAACTTTATAGCTTATGATTTTGAGAGCAAATATTTTTGTAGTTGTAAATTATATCTTCCATTATCTATTTCGGCAAAAAATTTAAGTTTTTATTTTCCATTATCTATTTCGGCAAAAGATTTAAGTTTTATACATAAGCGTAAACTTCTACATCTAGTGTTAGTTTAACTAGTTGAAAGTTGAAACATTTCACTAATCATATTCTGGAGGTTATAGATTCATGTTTAATAATGATAATTACTTGTGCTTAGTTTTGAAAGTATTACCTAATAAAACTCTTTATATAACAAGTGCAAAAACTACATCCAATTCAAAAATGGTGCACATAGTTATCTGCTAGTCAAAGAAACTGCATCCAGATTTAAGCCAACCAAATGATTTGCATTAAAAGTTTCTGCTAGTTAACTGGGAGACAGTCAATGATCTCCCATCCAAAAGTTTTACACCAGTTTAATTTCAGTGAACTGCATAGCATTTTGACATACTACTAAACACACAGTACGTTCAGTTGACATGCTCATAATGCCAGTGCTGGCAGATATACACTAGGACAAGAAGGAGGGTGTCCCTCAATATATATGAGTAATCGAATAGCTTTGATTTTGTTTTGATACCCTCTCCATCACAAGTTAGAAATTCAATTTTAAGCTCAATTACTCCCACAAGTTCTATCAATAGTTAAATCAAAAAGAAATTTTACACTATTGTATTCGTACTTGATAGTTAATTAATATAGTGAAAATCAGTAATCTAGAAAATACTAGCATTATTTGTCTTATCTTTCATGTTACTAATTCCACTTATTATGAAAAGTTATCTTTGACTACCGCTATGAAGAGTTGTTTGAACAAATTTTATTACACTATTAGTGTATTGAAGCTAAATCCTAAAAGAATATAAGTTCTATACACTAACGATGTAAAATTTATTTATATAATTACGTCACTTATTAAGTAATTATATATAATCTCTTGATAAGTATTAATTGATAATCTGATAAAAATAATAAGTACTAACAAACTTCTATCACATGTTACGATTTACTGATAGTATAAAAAAATTGTTTATTGTCAGTGCATAAAAAATCCTTTGATAATAGTATAGTAGAAAGAGTTTTTAAGTTCTATAAACAGACATTGAAAAACATATGTACACAATTAGGTCATAGAAGGTACGGTAATTGCTGGTAAATTCATTTAATAATAGCATTATTGGTAACTTAGAATTGATTTAGCCTGTTTTAGCAGGTTCCATCATCTTTGCTCATTTGTGCTTTTAGGCCCTTCACCCTTGCATTGTTTTTTTCTCCTTCTCCTCCAGAACTTTTTGAACTTAGTAAGAGTACTTAGAACTTCGAATAGGGAAGACATGAATTTACCCAACGGTCTGTCTTATTATCAAAGTGGAATCTCTTTATGATCATAAACATGACATAATTAAGTATTACATCCATGATTTTAAGATAGGATTACTAGTCAGTATATAGTAATTAGGAAAACAAGAAGATGTGTACTGACCAATTCTGGGAAATGGTAGAGTCCGATAGGACATATTATTGGTAAAGATAATATTTTTCATGTCAGTTTTAACTTTAAAGAACAATAATTCTCCCAAGTAGGAGTAATCTTTAACTCCTTGTAGGAAAAATAGTAGAAAAAGTTGCATGGTATAACATAAAAGTGAGGCAATAGTATCAAAGTTAAGTTTTTGGGGTGGGTTGACTACCAATTTTGACTACAAAATCATGGTGAAGTCATAAGTCATAAACTATTTTTTTTTTAAAATCATAATCCACCACTATGGTGGGGTTAGGCACTAATCATAATCATAACCTTTGACATCTTTAATTGATGAATAGAAGCGCGGCCTCTTCATAAATCATGTTTTGGTTCTAGTCTGGTGCAGAGTTCTAGGCTTTTACAGCTATGTAATATTCTACTGCAACATAGAACACAGAAAATTGTAGTAATAGGTAAGCTAAGTGCTTTGTGCGCCTGAGGCATTTAGTATAAAACATTCACTAAAAGCAGAAGAAGACTTTTACATTTTTCCCACAGAAACCATTTGATTTCCTCATATTGTAAGTCCTTTGCATCTGATTAGAGTACATAAAGATATATAAAACACAGTACATGGCAAGAATTTAAGATCACCAACTTCTGTACTCATGAATACAACTCAGGCCTTGTTGCAATATCCCTTAAAAAATATAAATGAAGGTAGCCAATGGATCATGACATTCATATATCCTTTTAGTATAATTGCTTGCTAAAAGAAAAGGTATAATTGTTTGCTTAGAGACTCATAGGAACTGAGCTTACAGTGCCTCTAAGCCTTTCTTGTTTTCATCTTTTCTCCTGGAATTAAGAGTAATAATTTTGTAGTTAGAGAATTATTTCCACGCTAGGGTACTTAAACAAGGGGATATTTTCCTGTTATTACTTCATTATAAGTTAGTAACACTACATTTTTCCAGCATTGAGCCAAAATTAGAACATTGTGACTTGCTTTCAATATGACAATATGATATAACAAGCATTTCAACCATGGTTTGATTTGTTACGTAATGCGGTTCCTTCGGATTGAAAACTCTGATTCCTTAAGTAACAGAATTAGATCAACCATATCTATAGTCACGAAAAGCAGGAAGGAAAAAAGACAGAAAAAGACAAAATAAAAAGGAACTAAAACTTATGCAATTACTTAAGAATGCTTACCCAATAAACCAAGTGATTAACTTGGTCAATCACAACACAATAGTGTGCTTGCATGTTTCTTTATAAACATAGATGACAAATTGTAGCTTTAAGCAGACAAAGAGGCTTACTAAGTTAGATATATGCTAACAATGTTTATTTTTAACACTTAGCTAGGTATTTATTTTAAAACTATGAATTACAGTATCTAGGTTTAGTATATCAAGGGTGCTCAATCGACCGTCCTTTGTCGAAAAATTACATTGTATATATAGGTAAAATATTAGGTTTTAGAGGTATATAATATATATTGAACAACCCTTTGTCGAAAATTTACATTGTATATATATGTAAAATATTAGGTTTTAGAGGTATATAATACATTGAATACCTTTTATCGAAATTCTTTTTCACTTCTTTCAAATTTGAACATCTTTAAGAAAATTTCTGACTTCGTCACTGTTTATTATGATCATGTCAACTCCAGTGCTGATACTAAGGGCTACACTGTGCAAGGAGGAAGTCAATCCCGAATCCATTGCAGGGGTAAGTTTGTGATGATCTGAAAATATTCCTTTGTTAATGTGAAGTACTTCAGTGTTTCTCTGGTTTTGGCACTTAATTTTAATGGGTTATTATCTCATTTAATTTTCAAATCCTTCTTTTGTTAGTGTCAAGTTGAAAAGTACTGGTCCTCCGGCTTAATTAATTTTTATCAAGCTAAAAGTGGACATAATATAGCACCATGTTTTGGAATAGAGAAAATTTACAGCCCCATGTCTTGGACATTGATTTCAGTTCAATTTCTAGGAATTTAAGGTACGTAGAGCAGTGGCAAGATTCTGAGATCATCTGGTTGCTTTTTTAACTTCACTTATTCTTATTTTTCTTGTAATACAGTACTACACCAAAAACTCCTAAACTTTTAGTGCACCGGCTGATACATATTTAGTAGACTTACAAAAACAAAATTAAGCACCAAATCAAACCATAACATCCATTACCTGTGGCTCAGAGAGGGATTTGCGAAAACAAAAACAGAAGGCACCTCTATAGTGGTACCAAACCTAGAAATTAATAAACAGGAAACGAAATTTTACTTAGCTTACGCTGTCCCCCGACCTTTAGATTTGGCTGCACTGATATGAGTCCCATGATTTCTGATCGCAACCTTGAACAACTGGAAATTTTAAGAGAAGATATATATATATCAACAACACCAACAACGACCCAGTGAAATTCTACTAGTGGGATCTGGGGAGGATAGTGTGTATGCACACCTTACCCCTGCCCCGAGGGATAGAGAGGTTGTTTCCGATAGACCCTCGCAAAGCGAAGATATATATATATATAGAATGAGAATTGTGGAAGTAATTAAATGACTAAATTGGACTCCACTTTTGTAATTAGAAGTTTACCTTGCGATGAGGTACTTATTGTAGCCATAACTGCACTTAAGCTGGAGTTCATTATTGTTCGATTAACGTCATGATCCCAATTTCGGGTACTAGAAGAGGAGCTTTTGTAGTGAGAATTAGCTGCAGCCTGTTCCGGACCACTGAGATTCGGGTGATGAAAACCCAAAGTTGAGGAAGAAGACTTGATATTCTTCCTTTCTACAAGTACAGATCCGTGAATCATTTGTTTAATTTCATCAATCTTCGTCTGTTCCTTTACTACTGATGATGAGTTAATTTTTGCTTCAATTTGGCTCCAAACTTTCTTGATTGTTCTTTCTCTAGCTCTTTCTCTAGCCTTTACCCTTGACTCTCTAGCAACCAAATTAAGTATAGCCTCCTCTTGTTTTGCTCTTGAAAGAACAACGTCCTCACATTCTGAATTAATAGATGGACTTTTCTTTGCTGCTGATGACTCATTAGGGCTGGTGGTGTTCATTTGACCAGTAGTGAGCTCTTCAATGGCTAATTTGGATTTTATAAATAGCCAATCAAGGGTTTTACTTGGTTTGTCAAAACCAAGCATATCTTGTAGATCAAAGAACTTACGAGCAACCCCAATGGACAATCTCACTCTCCGATCCCTATGACCTTGTGATGTCAAAATTTTACTGTGTCTATCCTTTTTCATAGGTTTCTTGATCATCTTATTTAAAGGATAGCAAATTTCTTGATTATTTGACTTGTTGTGGATGACATTGTTTGCAAACATCACCGAGCTGCTGTTGTCGATTAAGTGACCATTATTAGCAGCTAAGTAATGAGTAGAGAGTTGATCTTGATGTTGATGAAGGAGTATTTGGTTGCCATTAAGGCCAAGAAAGGAAGAATTAGAGCTGTAAAAAGATGGTATTGCACACTGGAGAATAGGGTTCCCACTACTATTTCCAGAAGGGAACATCTTTTTTTTATTTTTTTTATTGAGCTTATAAAATCTTGAAGACATAAAAAAGCTGCAATTATAAGCAACTAAATGCTACAGCATTTGACCTTTCACAAGCTTGATGGGGGACGTTTGACTCAAAAGATGTTAAGACCTTTTTGAACAAATCAATCGAAGATGAAGGGGCAAATCGTAGCTGAAGATAATAATCTCTAGAGTAATAATAGGTAAAAGGAAGAGAATTGCAGAGTTTCTTTTCATTCAAGATTGGTAAGTTTTTTCCAGTTCCCCTTTTACAAGGTCTTTTGTCCCCCTTATATACTAGAAAGAAAACCTTCCCAATTGTAAGAAACAAAAATACAAGGAATATTCTTAATGTCCCCTAATGGGTTTACACTTCTACAAGGGTCGTACGGTTTCTCCTTTCGCCTTGGGGTCGTCATCCTTGGGACGCCGGTTTGGATTTACCCGTCGTTTGTCGTACTCGTTATAGGTCGTGGTCGGTCAAATTTGGACCCATACAGTTAGTCCCTACGTTTGTCGAGTTCGCGACTGGATGCGTCCTCGATGAGCAACTTCATGCATTCTCCTAGGGAAATTTGACCAGTGGGAACGTTATGACGTGGCCAATGGGAGATGGTCGTCATGCTCAGCAAAATGTCATGTGGTACACTTCTCCGGGAAGTGATGTCAGCCTTACGTGCGTCATCATTAAGCAGGTTTTCGAGGCGGGGACTGACGGCTTGGTGCATCGATTCTTGCGCTGTTTCAAAGCCTATCGCCTCGATTCTGGTGCCTCCCAATCCTATAAATAGGTGGGGATTTGATTTTTTGAAAAACTTTAGCCATTCCTCTCTTGAAGACCTCTCTCACTCTTTCTCTCTTGCTCTCATATCCTTCTGTTCTTCTTTCGTTCCTCACCTGAAGATTCTTCTTCCTTCCTCCTTTTGTGCTGATACTCCTTTAAACAATATTATGCTGAGGTCTCGTCGTTCTTGCGAAGAGGTTCCTAAAGTCACCCCGTCATCCATGGTGCCTCCTTCCGACAACGGAGATGTGGTGGTAGAAGAGAGTGACAGCCCTCCTACGGTGGAAGAGCTACTACCGAGGCACCCCTCATCCCGGAGTGACTTCCTCAAAGATCTACCTTCTACCCCGAACCCTATATTTTCTGAGATGGAGCAGGTCCATATTGATGCCTTTCGTATAAAGTATGGCAATCCTGCTCATATAGAAATAATTCCAGCGGGGAGAGATTACGTGGACGTTCACAGACCTGGATACTGTGCTTTCTATGAGTCTCCTTTTATGATCGGCTATACCCTTCCTCTCTTCCCCTTAGCGGAAGAATTCTGCAGATTTTACCAAGTTTGCCCAGCATAACTTTCACCATACACGCTCAAGGTGGTTCTGCTATTGACTAAATATGCAGAGTTGGCAGAGTGTAGCGTTTTTGTCCACCACCTTTTGCACCTGTTCACGCTTGGCTTCCTCAAGGTGCAATGGTGCATATGAGGCTTCGTGGTACAAAAGGGCTGGTGGTTGGAACGGACGACCGGGAGAGCAGCAAATTCTGGAACAAGTACTTCTTTGTCAAGACCGAGCATGTCGTTTTTGACTCTGCCAGATTTCTGGAGCGGTGGAGCGGAGCTCGTAAGTGCCGCCATTTGTTATGTTCCTCTCTCTTCTGTATTTACTATAAAGCTTATTCGCTCGCCGTTTTGCAGCTATGGGTCGTCCACCTTGCCCCATTACGGGTATCAGAGATTGGGTAGCCCGCCTGTTGGCTCATGCAACAGAAACTCGAACTTGGCCCGACTTCGTGCAGCGTTATGGCCCTAAAGTTTCCTCAGGTAAACGTCTCGCTTACTATTTCATTAGCCATGCAACCTTACTTAATGGTACAAACTTCTGTGATGACAGGTCGAGGTGCTTCTAGGTGGAGGGCGCCAGTCCCTACTTTTCGGCAAGCCGTTACCACTACAGATACGCAGTTTGTCTTGAATGAGTCTGCTCGATAGGGTCATCCTCAACCTATCCAATTGGGAGATCTGTCTCGAGTCGTGGCCGCGAGGAAAGAGGTTTATTCGGTACCAGCCTCACATTCTTTGGATGAATCCTCCAACGGGGACAAGTCATTGTCGAGGAAAAGGAGGAGGCTTGAGCTAGGGAAAGACATGGCTACGGACGCTGATGTAGCGGGGCGTCCCGGACAGCCCATGTGCCTGTGTTCATGGTCGATGCCATTTTGTTGGGGAGATCTCCCCAAGTGGAGGGTGTTGGCCCAGGAGTTGGTTCAGTGCTCTCTGTTGAGGGTGGTGCGTCATCCAACATTGGGGGGCATCGTGTTGAGGGTGGTGACTCAGGTTCGGATATTGACCCAGAGGATGTTAATGAATTTGTGGGTCGCCATACCCATGTAGAGGTTAGGATAGACGAATTCGACCATCATGTGGTCGTTCCGAGGAACTACAACTTGCTGATGAACAACGAGCAAGTGGCATCGGCTCTAGCTCCTCTATATGCCGCTCCTAAAAGCGAGATGCTTAGGGTGATGAGCGACGTGGAGTTATCTCAGAAGGTCATTGGTATGGCCCTGCATAGAGGTGACTTTCCTTCTCTTTTCGTCATTGGGTTGGTGCGATAATCGTCGTTTTATACTTTGTTTCTGACCTCTTCCCTTATTTTTTTGTCAGACCCTCATCATGGAGGTAGAGAGAGAGCATTAAGAGAGGAGAAGGACAGGCCTTTATGAGAAGATGTCGTCCAAATATCATCAGTATTGGGCTAAGCACCGGGTGATGGCCGACATTTATCATCAGGATCCAGAGTTTCAAGTTTTTCGTGAGGGGCTCAAGCAGTAGGAGGACCAATTGGAGCACAAGATTGAGGAGCTGAGGGAGAGGGATGAAGAGCTCATGAAGGTTGTCGCCCGTAACAGTGAGTTGGAGGTCTCCCTTAAGGCGAAGGAGGATGAGCTCGAGTTGTGCAGGGGGGTAACGGCTGAGAATGCCGAATTATAGGCGAAAGTGACCGACTTGACCGCTGGGTTGAGTACTAAGGTAGCAGATATTGAGGGGCTTAAGGGCGAGCTGAACGTTAGCACTAATAAGTCGGCGACAGTTATTTCTGAATCGGTATCTTTGGAAGATGCCCTCCGTATTTCTAGGTCGGAGTTGACTGAGGAGAAGGAAGCCTCTAGTCGTCGAGTGGCAGGGCTCGAAGGGCGTGTCAAAGAACTGGAGGCAGAGCTGATCGCACTAAACGGACAAATGTCCTCGTTGAGGGCGAGGGATGCACGTTGATGTTCCCAGCCTTCTACGTCTCGTGCCTCGGCCGATCCGGTTGTGCCCCATCATTTATATGAGTTGTGGGTCCATGCAGAGGCTCGACTTGATGTGTATAAGGCTTTCCACACCGAGGGAAGGGCTACTGAGGCGGAGGTTCAGGCTGTGCATGCCAAAGCTCGTGCATCTCATGAGTCATGCGGGTACGACCCCCTCATACCTGACGGGGATAATATCAACTCTGATGATGCGAATCGCCTTGCTTCAGATTCGTGGTACGAAGATGCTTACCCCGCTGGGGATGATGTGTATTCTTAGTTTGTATTTGCTTTTGTTTAGGGATTTTTGCACGGCTTATACTTGGGCCCGTTTGTAGGGGCCAATGTAAATGATATTTTGCTGTAATGTAAAATTTACTTTTGTTGGCTTGTTTTTTTTCTTGCATTCATCGCACACATGATATCGTTGATGCCCTCGGCTATTGGGATATTACTTCAAACTGTCATCGAGGCGGGATCCCGTCGTAGTTCGAACGAGGTCGAACTTATGTTTTCATCGATGGCCTTTGCCAGTGGTTATTGCTTCGACCTGTCGTCAAAGTAGACTCCCGTCGTAGTTCGAACGAGGTCGAACTTACATTGTCATCGATGGCCTTGGCCATTGGGATGTTGCTTCGAACTGTCGTCGAAGTAGAATCCCGTCGTGGTTCGAACGAGGTCGAACTTACATTGTCATCGATAGCCTTGGCCCTTGGGATATTGCTTCGAATTGTCGTTAAAGTAGAATCCCATCGTGGATCGAATGAGGTCGAACTTACATTGTCGTCGATGGACTTGGCCATTGGGATGTTGCTTCAAACTGTCATCGAAGTAAAATCCCGTCGTGGTTCGAACAAGGTCGAACTTATATTGTCGTCGATGTCCTTGGCCATTAGGATGTTGCTTCGAACTGTCGTCGAAGTAGAATCCCGTCGTGGTTCGAATGAGGTTGAACTTACATTGTCATCGATGACCTTGGCCCTTGGGATGTTGCTTCAAATTGTCGTCGAAGTAGAATCCCGTCGTGGTTCGAATGAGGTCGAACTTACATTGTCGTCGATGGCCTTGGCCATTGGGATGTTGCTTCGAACTGTCGTCGAAGTAAAATCCTATCGTGGTTCGAACGAGGTCGAACATACATTGTCGTCGATGGCCTTGGCCATTGGGATGTTTCTTCGAATGGTCGTCGAAGTAGAATCCCGTCGTGGTTCGAACGAGGTTGAACTTACATTGTTGTCGATGGACTTGGCCATTGGGATATTGCTTCGAACTGTCGTCGAAGTAGAATCCTGTTGTGGTTTGAATGAGGTCGAACTTAAATTTTTGTTGATGGCCTTGGCCATTGGGATGTTGCTTCAAATTGTCATCGAAGTAGAATCTCGTCGTGGTTCGAACGAGGTCGAACTTACATTATTGTCTATGGCCTTGGCCATTGGGATGTTGCTTCGAACTGTCGTCGAAGTAGAATACCGTCGTGGTTCGAACGAGGTCGAACTTACATTGTTGTCGATGGACTTAGCCATTGGGATGTTGCTTCGAACTGTCGTCGAAGTAGAATCCCGTCGTGGTTTGAATGAGGTCAAACTTACATTGTTGCCGATGGCCTTGCCCATTGGGATGTTGCTTCGAACAGTCATCGAAGTAAAATCCCATCGTGGTTCGAACGAGGTCAGACTTACATTGTTGGAGATTTAATCGTATTCTCGTAGGAAGATGTCACATGTCGACTAGTGGAGATCTGGTTCTGCACATACAATGGAGTTTTGATTCTGTAGATACAATGGAGATTTGATTCCGTACATACAATGGAGATTTGATTCAGTGAATACAATGGAGATTTGATTCTGTACATATAATGGAGATTCAATTATCTATATGTATTCCCTTCATTACTTCGATTCGGAGGTCATATCGACGGGTCCAGGTAATGAATAGCGTGTCGCTCCTTAAGGCGTCCCTCTTGCCGCCTCGTTAAAAACCTCCCCGGGAAAACCCGATTGGGACAAAACCCGGATGAGGGAAAAAGAGTTCGACTTAGGTGATGCCTTCTTTTAGAAGTGGAAGTACTTGAGATGGGCGACGTTCCAGTTGTTTTGGAGTAGGTTTTCCTCCATTGTTTCTAGCTGGAACGCTCCTTTGTTTGCTACTGCTACGATTTTGTATGGTCCGTCCCAGTTCGTTCCCAATTTTCCTTCATTAGTGTCTTTTGACGCTTGTGTTTTGGCCTTGAGGACGTAGTCGCCAACTTTGAGTGGTCGCACCTTGGCTCTCTTATTGTAGTATCTTTCTACTTACTGCTTCTGGGCTACCATTCTTATGTGAGCTATGTCTCTTCGTTCTTCAACTTCATCCAGATCTTGTAGCCTGCTTTTGTCGTTGCATGTTTCACTCTCATTGGAGTATCTCAAACTGGGCTCCTCGACCTCTACGGGTATGACTGTGTTGGTCCCATAGACTAGTGAATATGGCGTTTCTCATGTGCTGGTTTTTGGCGTAGTGCAGTATGCCCATAATACTTCTGGTAGTAGTTCAGGCCATAGCCCTTTAGCTTCCCTAAGCTTCTTTTTCAATATGTTCAATATTACTTTATTGGAGGATTTGGCTTGACCGTTGGCGGCAGGGTGGTATGGCGTGGAGAGTATTCGTTTGATGCGCCACTTTTCGAAAAACTCGATCGTTCTTTATCCGACGAACTGAAGTTCGTTGTCGCAGCTGATTTCTTTGGGGATGCCAAAATGACATATAATGTTTTTCCATATGAAGGCGATGACCTCCTGCTCGCGTATCTGAGTGTATACACTTGTTTCCACCCATTTAGAAAAGTAGTCATTTAATACCAAAAGGAAGCATACCTTACCTTGTCCTGCTGGGAGGGGGCCAACTATGTTCATTCCCCACTTTATGAACGGTTATGGCGAAGTAACGGAATGAAGGAGCTCCCCTGCTTGGTGTATCATAGGGGCGTATTTTTGACATTGTTCACATCTCCTAACATAGTTGGCAACTTCTTTTTTCATGGTAGGCCAGTAGTATCCGGCGCGAATGAGGCATCGGGCAAGGGTGTGGTTTCCCGTATGGGTGCCGCAGTGCCCTTCGTGTACTTCTTCCAGCACTTGTCTTGTTTGATGTGGCCCAAGACATTTGGCTAGAGGGCCGTCGAACGTTCTTTTGTAGAGATTGCCATTTACTAGGCTATATCAGGTTGCCTGCACCCAGAGTTTTTTGGCTTCTTTTTTTTTTGCAGGAGCGTTCCATCCTGAAAATAGGCTACAAAGCGGTTACTCCAATTCCAAGTTAAGTTTATAGAATGTACCTCGACGTGGTTTATTGTGGAATAAAGGAGGGTGACCACGTTTTCTTTGTTGATACTCTTGGTGGCCGCAACCAATTTAGCGAGGCCATCTGCTTCGATATTTTGCACCCTAGGTATTTGGTCGAGGCGGCATTCATCGAATTCTGGAAGTAGTTTGTGGATTTCTGACTGGTATCTTTGTAGCCTCTGCTCTTTGATTTGGAAAGTCCCGGTGACCTGATTTACGCAGTGGAGGACGAGTCGTCGAGCGCCATATATGAGGGCTAACTTTAAACCTGCAATCACAGCTTTATACTCGGCCTCATTGTTAGTCATCTCAGGGCATCGTATGGACTGGCGAATTACTTCTCCTGTAGGGACCTCGAGGATGAGTCCTAGTCCCGATCCCGAGGCATTAGAGGCTCCGTCGGTGTAGAGGACCCAGAGGTCGGTATGTGTAGAAGTGCAGATTGCTTCCTGTTCTACCTCGGGCAATATTTTCGTGCTGAAATCAATGACGGTCTGCAAGCACCTGCGACTTGATGGTAGTTCGCGGTTGGTACGTTATGTCGTGCTCGCTTAGTTCTATGGCCCATTTGGCTAGTCTACCAGATAGTTCAAGTTTATGTAGGATACCCCTTAGGGGGAAGGTTGTCACCACTTTTATGGGGTGACATTGGAAGTACGGTCTAAGCTTCTGTAAAGCTATGACCAATGCCAGAACTAGTTTTTCAAGGTGAGGGTACCTCGTCTTGGCATCGATTAAAGCTTTGCTGACATAGTAAATCGGAGATTGCGTACCTTTATTTTCACGGACCAAGATGGCGCTTACCGCAACTTCGAAAACTGCTAGATAGACAAGTAGGCATTCACCTGGGTCTGCTTTGACGAGCAGTGGTGGCGAGGATAGATACATTTTCAGCTTTCTCGGGGCGTTGATGCATTCATTGCTCCATTGCAACCCATGGTCTTTCCTTAGTACATTGAAGAATTTATGGCATCTATACGAGGATCGCGAAATGAACCTTGATAGGGCGGCTATTCATCCCGTCAACTTCTGCACCTGCTTTTTGCTGGTCAGTATTTTCGGTATTGCGTTGATGGCCTTGATTTGATCTGGGTTGACCTCGATTCCCCTTTGTGATACTAGGAAACCGAGGAACTTTCTAGAAGTCACGCCGAAGGTGCACTTTTCGGGATTCAGTTTCATTCTGTATTGCCTTAGTATTTCGAAGGCTTCCTTCAGATGACCAATGTGATCTTCTTTCTTTGCTGACTTCACTAGCATGTCATCGATGTAAACCTCAATTGTCTTACTGAGTTGTTCTTTGAACATTTTAGTGACCAACCTTTGATATGTGGCCCCTACGTTCTTAAGCCCAAACGACATCACCTTATAGCAATACGTACCTTGGTGAGTGATGAAAATGGTCTTTTATTGATCTTCTTCAGCCATTAGAATTTGGTTATAATCAGAGTACGCATCCAAGAAGCTCAGCAGTTCGTGCCCCGCTGTTGCATCGATAAGTTGGTCGATATAGGGTACCGGGAAAGAGTTCTTCGGGCATGCTTTGTTCAAATCGGTGGAGTCGACACACATTCGCCATTTCCCATTCTTCTTTTTTACCATGGCCACATTGGCGACCCATTGGGAGTATTTCGATTCTCTGATGGAACTGTTGGCGAGTAATTTATCAACTTCTTCGCTAACCGCCTCATTGATTGCGGCATTGAACTTTTTGCTCATTTTTTCGTACCGGTGGATAAAGTGGATCGACATTTAGATTGTGTGTGCCAATCTCCCTTGGGATTCCTGGCATATCTGAGTGGGAAAAAAGCAAACAAATCGGCGTTGTTAGTTAAAAACTCACGATGTTCACCTGGCTCCGAGAGGTTGTGTCCAACGTAAGCCTTTTTGGTGCAGTCGGTGTTATCTAAATGGACGGGATCAAGATCTTCTATGGTTGCTTTGCAAGCTTCTTCAATGTCCGAATCTTTGATGACCTCTACTTCTATGTCGGGTTTGGTGCCCGACATAGCTGACTGTTATGCTTCCGCGCTTGCCCCTTTTAGTTGTTTGGTGTGTGTGAAATCTTGGGCGATCCGGTAGCATTCTTGGGAAGTACGTGGCTCGCCTCGGATGCTGAATATCCCCCATGGGGTGGGAAATTTAATCACTTGATAGAAGCTTGAGGGGATGACTTGCGTGGCATGTATCCACGGTCGCCCTATGATGGCGTTGTAGGCCGTTTCCTGGTTCATGACGTGGAATGTTGTTTCCAGGATGACCCCTCCTACTAGGACAGGTAGCACTATTTCTCTGGATGTCCGCTCTACTGCATTATTAAAACCTGTTAATGTTATGCAATGCGGTATTATTTTATCCTCGAGCCTCATTTGCATGAGAACTCGCGGATGAACAATACACGCGCCACTTCCGTCATCTACCATGATTATTTTTTCATCGGAGTCAGTGATGTGTAAAGTTATAACCAAAGCATCATAGTGAGGGAAAGACCAATCGTCGGTATGTGACTTATCGAAGATGATACTATCTTCGTGGTCATCATACCGTTCGTGGGAGACTGTCCATTTGAGTGTCTGCGTGGGGTGAACTTCACATGGTTGATTGTCGTATCATCGCCGCCGCCAATAATCATTTTTATGGTACGTGCTGGTGATGGTGGCTTTGGAGGTCCTTGAGATGGGTCGTGCCCTCGAGCGAAGTTGGTCCTTCCTTTATCGCTTAGCAGTTCTTTCAGGTACCCCTGGTTCAACATCCTAACTACTTCTTGCTGCATACCTATTCAATCTTCGGTCGTGTGTCCTCTTTTTTGGTAGAATTCACAGAGGATGTTCGACCTCCTGGTGCTTGGATCCGATTTCATCTTTTGCGCCACTGCACCTTCGTGCCCAGTTTCTCTAGTGCGTACACTATTTTTGAAAGGGAAATACAAAAATTATGAGCAGTTAGTAGTGGAGGCATACCTCTTTCGTTTCGGAGGGGTGCCGTGTGTCATGGAACGACGTCTGCATGTTGCGGAGGGGGCGGGTTGGATGTGCGGATATAGGGTTGATGCCTTTCTCGATTGAAACGTGGTGGTTGATCTCTTCGCCCATCGTTACGTCGATCTCTCCTTGTCTCGGTTTGGACTGATGTTAATCGCTGAAGTGACCCATTCAGGTCATCCCCGTCTGCCCTTACCTCGGTGCAATAGGCGTTGTGGATTTCTTCTCATGTGGTATGGGGTACTTCATGAGTCTACTGAGCAGTTTTTGGTTGCCTTTGATCCGTTCCTGTTTAACCCATTTTGAAAGGCTACTACTGCCATCCCTTCTAATACGTTCGGTAAACTCATCCTTACTCTGTTGAATCAAGCCAGGAAATCCCGAAGTCCCTCGCCCGTCGTTTGCCGGACGGCGAAGATATCATTGACCCTAGCCTCGGCCTTCTTCGCTCTGGCATGGGTGGTGGTGAATTTATCTGCCATCTCTTCAAACGTCAATATCAATCGCGCTGGTAACTGGGAGTACCATGTCAATGCTCCCCCTGTCAAAGTCTCGCCGAACTTTTTTAACAGCACAGACGGTACCTGTTCTTTTGACAAATCATTGCCATTTACTGCAGTAACATAATGGATTAGGTGATCATCCGGGTCCGTGGTCCCGTCATATATTTTCAACTATGGCGGCATCTTAAAGGTCTTTGGAATAGGATAAGGAGCAACCTCTTCACTGTATGGATGTTCGACGAATCGGCCCACATAGCGTTTTGGTAATAGCTTCGGAGCGCCCGGTATTATGTCAACCCTCTCCTGATGTTACCTCATTTGGTCGCGGAGTATTTTGTTCTCATTTTCCATCTCTTCCATTTTTTTAAGATGGCCATGAGTGCATCGTCACCTGCATTTGTAACAGTGCGGGTGTTACATGTTCGTGTAACGCTTGGCTCATCGGCGGCAACTGCGATGTCTGTAGGTGGCACGTCTTCGACGTCTCCTTGAGTGGGTTTCTCGAGCATGTTGCTCAAAGCACTCGTTAACCATTCTTCTAGTAGCCTTTTGACTGTTGGTGGGGCTTTCCACGCCGTGGATGTTGAGGTTCCCCTTTCGCGTAAGATCGTTAGATCCCCATGCGGAAGAGGTAAGATCTCTCCCTCCGGTGTAGCGCTTGGTGTTGTATTCTCATCGTCTTCTCTACCGGCTTCGTTGAGGGAGTTCAGGAGATTATTCGAGACATCTGCTACCGCCTTCAGCCTCGCTTCCTTTCCCGCCATTGTTGGTTTTTATGAGGTTTGAAGAAAAGTAATTATCATTTTCGGGAATCTAGATGAGAACTGTGATTTCAGCTATAGAAATCCCCACATACGGCGCCAAATTGTTTGATTCAAAAGATGTTAAGACCTTTTTGAACAAATCAATCGAAGATGAAGGGATAAATCGTAGCTGAAGATAATAATAGGTAAAAGGAAGAGAATTGCAGAGTTTCTTTTCATTCAAGATTGGTAAGTTTTTTTCAGTTCCCCTTTTACAAAGTCTTTTGTCCCCCTTATATACTAGAGAGGAAACCTTCCCAATTGTAAGAAACAAAAAATACAAGGAATATTCTTAATGTCCCCTAATGGGTTTACACTTCTACAAGGGTCGTACGGTTTCTCCTTTCGCCTTGGGGTCGTCTTCCTTGGGACGCCGGTTCGGAGTTTTCCGGTCATTTGTCGTACTCGTTATAGGTCGTGGTCGGTCAAATTTGGACCATACAGGGAGCCCTTTTGTTTCTGGCACTATTACTCTAAAAAATACTGTAGAGAATTAAAGGAGAAGAAGAAAGAGTTTCTAAAATCTTGGGCTGAGACTGAATACTCTTTCTTCTTCTGCTCGTTTTGTTTCTACTTTTCCATCTTTACTCATACAAGAAAATCTCCCTCTTAAAGAACAACTTTCTTTATTCATATCACCATCTCAGTAATCCCTAAACAGTGTGTAAACGTACGAACGTAGCCCTCATCCACTTTTAAGAGATGTGAAAAGTGATGGAAATTGCAAACAATTATTGGGAGTGAAGAACAAAGGCAAAAATTTATGGACAAACAGAAGAAGATATGAGTTATTTAGGTTCCAAATATAAACTAGTTGATGAAGTTGTGGGGAGTGTTAAAAGGCCAGTAGCTTCAAATCGTAGTATGCTTTCCGTGAGCTTTTTATGTTTGGATTCTGTGAATAAATTGTGGATGGGTACTCGTACTTTTGTCTGTCGTCCATACGCTACCCGACATTTTTCATTACTGTTTCTTCTTTGTACTGAGCGCATCAGACTATTTAAATTACTTTCACTGTTGAGGAAACCCTAATACATACATCTCATCTACATCCTTGGGCCATCTCTAAGGCTGCATCATATTTTGCACCAAATCCAAATTTGGTATAAAATTAGGTATTTTTTTGCTCCAATGGAATACCAAATCTTGCACCATTATAGTGCATGAATAGTGTTGCACCAAATTTGGTGCAACACTATTCATCACACCAAATTTGATTTATTATTATTTTATTCAGCTTTTTATTTTTTGGACTTTTAATTTATTATATATTGTGTATATAATTAATTTTTATATTAAGATCTTTATAATTTTAATTTTATATCCTATTTTTTTGATATATTAATTTTTGTATATATTATATTTATATAAAATTATAAGTTAATTTTATTATTATTATAATTGTATAAAAAGAAATATAACCATTATTTAAAAATAAAAAATGCAAATGTAAGATATCCAATGTTTTCATTATAACCATTATTATAATTGTATAAAAAGAAATATAATCATTATGTGGTACTTAAATTAAATTTGACTATGATGTAATATTTATTTAATTATCTTTTATCAATGATTTCACTTTTAGTTGATTTATCCTTTAAAATAATTTTGTAATAAATGATTGTATAAGTAGTGAATGTGAATTATATATAATGAATATAGGAAAAAGAAAAAAGATAGTATTTGTTTGAAGGAAATAAAAAATAAAATTTAAATAGAAGATAATAATATAATATAGAAGAGAGAGAAGAAATATTATTTTTTGGTGTAAACAATGGTGTAATGGTTGAAGTAAATTTGGTGTTACACTATTTTAGTATGAAATTTGGAGTGAAATTTGATGTTAGGATTGGAGATGATCTCACTAGTAAACCTAAAATACATATCCCCGCTCTAGCCTTCTATAAATATTAATTAGATAAAATTGTTTGCTTAAACTTCTTAAGTGTGATGTGATATTACAAACATGGCTCTTGGCTTTAAGTTTTCTCTTCACTCATGCACTTTTGTCTCTATGAGTTTATCTTGTACTCCTATTAAGGGGTAAATTAATTTTTATATTATCAGGTCATCTAATATTAACTACATGCAATTCAAAAGTATGGCTAGAAGCTTGCATGTGGGTTCGGACGAACCTAGTAATTTTTTTCAAATAGTGTATTTATATTAAAAATTTATTAAATATATACATATATTAAATTTAGAACCCAATTATTAGTACTTGAAATTGTCATTCTAAAATTAAGAAACCATAATGTTGAAATCCTGGCTCCACCACTAATGTGTACATACGGAGTGAAATTAGTAATTTGGAGTAAGAATATTTTACACTGTAAAGTACACAAGTTAAGGAGTGAAATTAGTAATTTGGAGTAAGAATATTTTACACTGTAAAGTACATAAGTTAATACGAACTCTATTGACAATTGCTACATTTCCTAAATCATGCATAGTTACCAAAAGAAGAAACTCTTTAGTCAATATTCCTTTTTTTGTGTGGCTCTTTTTCTCTTTAGCATTAATGCCTAATCATAACCTTGGCGTTTCTGTTTTTTAAAAAATAATAAAGGACGAGAATATTCTAAACTGATGAAATTAGTACATTAATTGTTCATAACCTTCTGTTATATATTTCTTGTGGTTTTGGCATTTTGCATAATCACAGTTACACGTAGCGTTGTCACTCGAACGATGCAAAATGCCAGGTTTGATTTTTTTTTTTTTCCCAGGTTTGAGGTTACAAATGCAATTGGGTCTTTATCAAAAGAGAGTAATAGAAATATGGTCTAGTCTTTACATAATTATGGAGCGATGTGCACAAACGCATATTAACCGAAGTGCTTTTAAAATTAACCAGGAATTGTTAAAATAAAGGGTCATTGTCAAGCCTAACAATCATAATCCTCCATTATTGATTTTGCACGCCCCTTAAAAAATAATAAATAAAGTACATAATTTATCATAATATTTATATTAATTGGTATAGTCTTAATAGATTTAGAAAATGATTTGGGATAAGTAATTAATACTAAGGGCAAAACAGATAAAATAAATTATTTTCTCTTAATATACGAAAAGTGACAAATAAAAATGAAATTTATTTTTAAAATACTATAATTAAAAATGAACGGAGGGAGTACTTTTTTAGTCTGTTTAATAAAACAAAAATAGAAAACTGTTTTAAGTTCAATTAAGATAATACCAACATGTGATAACTGATAAGACGTAAACCAAGTTATCACATGCCATAAAATTGCCTAACAACTTCCCCTATTTCACCAGCACAATATCTTGTTTAGCAAATAATTAGACCATACTTTTATCGAATACTTTTGCCAAATATATGTTTCTTATTAACCTGACTCGAAAGACACCCGGTTGTTTGATTTGCAATCATTTTAATCATAATGTGGGGATTACAAGATTAAACAATAATAGAATTATTTAGTCACTACTCTTTTTAGTATCTTTTTCGATTGTTAATAAAAAAAGTATATGGAATATAGAATAAGAATAAATTATGCAATTGACGTATGTTATCACACTGACATAATAGTTGAATTTCTAGTAACTGGGTTTCGTTTGAACCTACAAAGAAGAAAGTTTTAAGGGTGTTAGTTATAATATCTGTAATTATAAGTATTTTATGATATGAGATAATAATATGTTATGTTGTTGTATCTGACAATACATTGTAATTTGGTGCATAGACTTACTAAAGATTTTATTAATAAAAATTTGATTGTAAGTACATAAAAAAGACTAATTACTGGCCAACAAGCCCAAGTATTGGTCGAAAACATCAAAAACACCCAACACTACTAAGATCTAAAGCCAATTAAATAGGATAGAAATTGAGCTTTTTCACCTCTTGAACATTTTGCTTTATGATGGACCAAAAGTCATTCTTTGTGTTTTGGAATACACTTTAGTTCCTCTTGCGCCAAACATAATACACTACAACAGTCATAGCCATTATTCTAAACACTTACACGAAGATTTTCCTTTAACACACTCCTCATAATACCAATTCCGACATCAAAATAATTATACTAAATATCTTGGACATCTAATCTAGACCATAGAACATTCTACCAATTTTTCTTCATAAAATTTCTACACGTGGGATTTTCTTATCTTTATTCACAGATTTAAAAAATAGATGATGTAATAATGTTAACTATTGAGGATACTCTCATAGCCACATTTTTTAATGCATTGTAAAACTTCTTCTGTAGCTATCAGTTTCATTTAGACGTCTCATTTCCAACTATCACATACCGTCTTAGTAACTTGTAAATCATATTCAAATAAGCATATTATTATTGAGGTTAAAAAAAACATACAGTACTCCTTAAGAGTATGTTCTCTGCTTGACAAAATTGTAGAGAAAATTACTCGGCGTATTTATGAAATGTTCTCTGCTTGACAAAATTGTAGAAAAACTTACTCGGCATATTTATGAAATACTTCATATATGTGCATACAAAAAGTCTAGGAGAAAAAGAACGAAAAGTATTTTGATTATTTGTTTAAGATTGGCTAATTTTAACATAATTAATGAAAGATAGTGATTCGCTGCAATTTAAATGTATTAATGTAATAATAACTTCAAAGCAAAAAAAGTTAATTTATAATTAACGAACTTACAAAGAGAAATTCTCTAAATGATTGGCATTTTAAACAGATTCAAAATTTTAAGAGACACAATAGAATAAATCAGTAAGATATTGAAATCCAAATAATATGAGACTACTTGATTATGTGCAACTAGCTGCTATTAGATTTGTAGAAAATGCATATTTGTATTGTAAAAGTACAAATTAATAACTTATAGCTATTAAAAATACAAAACAACTGTAAGAATTCTGAAAAAAAAAAGAAAAGAAAGAGTAGTCAAAAAATATCAAGCTCGAATGGTAAATATACCTGACATACGCAATAATTATCAAACTGGAAAGAGAGAGATTATTGATCTTCCACATCTAGATATGCTTCTAGCTACATTAGTCCTAGATTATGTTGGTTATTTGATGAACAATGAGTGGCATGGTAGAAGATATTCCGCAAATGAAGAATGTTATTTCTACTTTATTTTATGTCCGTTATGTGTTTACTCAAAGAAATCATGCTCAAACGGATTATGCAAATAATAAAGTTCGTTTGATATAGCGAAGCATGTTGGCATCTCCAAGAATTACCATGCACCTGTACAAAAAAGGAATAATAATTTTCTAAAAATAAAAATACCACGGGCAACATGATTGGAACTAAATTGCAGACAAAAGATTTTTAAAATGAGTTAACTTGAATACACTGATAGTTTAAGAAGCTTTTATATTATTAAGTTATCCAAAATATATCTATAGGTAACACTCCATAAAAGTGAGATTTTGCAACCTAACAAAGGTGACTAATTAATTATATTAAAAAATTTGACATTTGATATAATATGCCGTCTAAGTTAACACTTTTTAAATATTTTAGTTTAATGATCCTTCAAAAAGTTCGGACTTGTGAGGTTCTTTTTAATCTTTAGAATCTAGACAAACTTTTTGATTTGAAAAGAATTAAGGTTGATTGATCTTCAGTTCGATTTTTTCCTAATGATTAAACAACCCATGAATACAACATATTAAAATTACTATCGAACTAATACATTAGTACTAATTCAAGTATAACTGAATTATAATTGAGCATGAAGTTTTATTGTAGAGTTGTATGACATATACCTAAATGGATGAAGATATATTAGTAAAAATTATCAAGATCTAAGCGCAACGATACATATCCTTGGCATCAACGCAACACCAACTAAAGTTTATTTCTTAATTAGAAGTACTAAACCATACCAATCCACGAGTAGAAAAATAGTTTTTCGTAACTCTGTGTTCATTGCTCACAGAATCTAAAATGCAACCCGCCATAGCTTCCATTTTGCTAAAAAATAGAGCTTGCGTGATGAATAAATATTCGCCCTAAAAAAAATCTTTATCTTGGAATTCCCAAAATTTTCAAGTTAATATTCCCTAACCATGAAATAGAAAACATAGATAAAGCACCATGAATTATCAGGAGATAGAAACACAACTCAAAAATTAAGAAGGTCCAACAAATAGCATAGAATTTAGGAAACCACACGAATTGCAGTAAAACTAATACATAAATTTATATAATTATGGCGACTAATATCAAGCCAATAATCAAAAAAACTTAAAGTTAGATAAAGCAATGCAATTGATACCTTGATAAGCAATAGAGTTGTAGGCAATGTGGCTAAACTCAGTTTTACTTTCGTCATTCTTGTATAGATGTGATTTTCTAACCTAAATAGGATTTTATTTAGATTTAATAGTAACAACTTAATTTCAAATAAGGAAAAGTATCTTGGAATGTATTATGGAACTTTCGTTAATTTCAGATAAGGAAAAGTAACTTGGAATATATTATGGTTATTTTACATAGTTTAAATAAGAAAATAATTTAGTAAATAATATTATTTGATTTGAAAGCTCTTAATAGTAGAAAATTATGAAATGACTATTCAATCCAATATAAAATTTATTTTTAAAGGGTAAAAAGGGCGAACGATATTTCGCTAAGGGTCTTCGTACGTTTAATATAACTAGTTTTAGAGTACACGCTTTGCGCGTGAACCATTTATTAAATGAATATGATTTTTTTAAAAATTATGCAAGTATTATTATATAGTGTGTATGAGTTGTAAAATAAAAATTAAAAAATATAAATTCCTGAAAATAATGAATGTTCATCCATTTAGCTAGCAAAAGAAAGAAAGAAATCATGCCCATAGAAGTCGCCAGATGTCTTATTGTGATTCTTGAGGATAGATGTGGGATTCTCTTATGAATATAATATTGTTGTTATTTGTTTGACCTAATACTGAAAATAAAAAGTAATATATACAAAAATACTTTTATCGTGATTCTTTAAAGATTTATTAAATAAGAGATAAAAATAAAATCTATTGGTCTTTTTTAGATTTAAAAATGAAGAGGTCGGTCACATAGTTCTTAAAAAATAATAAATAATAATGTAAAGTCTAAAAGTAACTAATATTGAATTAATATTTTGCAATAAATAACTAAATAGAGGGGCTTATCATTTGTTAGAATGAACGCAAAAAATAAAGAGAAATGGAATATAGTTCATCTATATCGGTCAAACATAATATCGAAGAGATTACAATTATGTTATATTATTCAAATAAGAAAATAATTACATAAGATAATTGTAATAAAAAAAATCTAATATGGTCATGTTGAGCATAGTAAAATAAATATGAAATTGAAAGATTTTGTTGGTTCTCCTTGTCATAATTATTTCGTTATTGTAATTTGTAGAACTTGAAACCAAAACCAAAAATCAAGAGCTACTACCTTCATTAACTGTCTGAAACCCTGTTATCTCTCAATCAACTTACATAACATCCTTATGTGATCAAAATTGTAGCTGTAAATTAATTATTTGCCTATGTATTATTATGCAAAGACTAATGTATTTATTCCAAGAGAAAGCATTGAAATAGAATCTGAAATTATAAGTCTATTAAATTTCCGCAGTCAATTGTTTTATTTTACAAGTGAGATTAATAATATTTTTGGTAATTAGTGAGGTTAATATGTAATTCTACTATCAGTATATAATATAGAATTTAATCAATTCAAAGTATATATCATAGGACATAATATTTCTAATAAGGAAGAATTCAGTAAAAAATTAATTAATTTCAAAGGCTTAATATTAGGGAAAAAAAGTTTTAATGACAATGTCTAATGTAAAATCTATTTTTAAAGAGTAAAAATTGATCAACAATTAATTTTAATGACTTCTTGCTTTTATAATTTTGTGTATGTGTATCAATTCTAAACCTATATCAGATGTGGGGGTTAAAGCATCTTCATAAGAAAGATACTGGCTTTAACTTGCTTGAAGATGATGCAAGGGTAACATTCTTCTTCAATTAGATTTTGAGTTTTAAAGGTAATTACGAAAAAGGAGGTATAATATTCTAAGTCTATATATTAAGGTAACTAAATCTCTACCCAAAGATATTCGGAGTATTTCGAAGTAACTATCTATGTTACATGTATTTGTATGTGCTTAGGATTTCTAAATATTAGGACTTTTTACATAGTCAAATATCTAATTAATTTTAATAAATTTCTAAATATTAGGAAAATAATTTAAATTATAATTTTGTCCAATGTGAATTTAATTTCTAAAGGGTGAAAAAGGCGAACGATATTTCGCTAAGGGTCTTCGTGCTTTTAATATAGTATAAATATAGATATAGATATGGATTTGATTAATTAGAATATGCAGGGTAAATACAAAATAGGTGTTTGAATTTACATTAAATAAATTAGATGTTTTTTTCTTTTCAATAGTAACGCCGGACTTCTTAAAGGACTTTGAGAGTGAATCTTTGGAGAAGGATATTTTTTCTCATCTGATTGTTTTATTTTGGGATTAACAACGACAACAAATCCAGTTTGATCCCAATAAGTGGGGTCTGAGGAGGGTAGTCTGTACGCAGACCTTACCCTTACCTAATACAGGTAGAGAGGTTATTTTCAATAGACCCTCGGCTCAAGAAGGGCAAAAAGAAGAAGAGGAAAGCAAGGGAGGAAGAAAGATGGAAGATAAAAGAAAAGGGAGAGATAAAAGATAAGTGGTACCAAATAATAGCAATAGGGAATACAATACCTGAGGCGAACAAAACCACATAACATAATAAAAATCTAAGAATATGAAGGGACATGCATACTACTAAGACTATCGGTGAACAACTATAGACTACCTACTAACCTTCTACCTTAATCCTCGATCTCCACACTCTCTTATCAAGGGTCATGTCCTCAGTGAGCTGAAGCACCGCCATGTCCTGCCTAATCACCTGTCCCCAATACTTCTTAGGCCTACCTCGACCTCTTCTCAAATTCTCCATGGCCAACCTCTCACACTTCTTAACAGGCGCATCCATGCTTCTTCTCTTAACATGTCCGAACCATCTCAGCCTCGACTCTCTCATCTTGTCCTCCACTGAGGCTACTCCCACTCTGTCCCGGATAGCTTCATTCCTAATCTTATCTCTCCTGGTACACCCACACATCCATCTCAACATCCTCATCTCTGCTACTCTCATCTTCTGCACGTGGGAGTTCTTGACTGGCCAACACTCAGCCCCATACAGCATAGCTGGTCGAACCACCACTCGATAAAACTTACCCTTAAGTCTTAGCGGCACATTCCTATCATACAAAACATCGGAAGCGAGCCTCCACTTCATCCATCCCGCTCCAATACGATGCGTGACATCTTCATCAATCTGCCTGTTACCCTGGATAATAGACCCAAGATACTTAAAACTCGCTCTCTTGGGGATAACTTGAGCATCAAGCTTAACCTCTACGTCTGCATCATGTGTCTCGTCACTGAACTTGCACTCCAAGTATTCTGTCTTGGTTCTACTCAATTTGAAACCTTTAGACTCCAAGGTCTGTCTCTAAACCTCCAACCTCGCATTAACTCCGTTACGCGTCTCGTCAATCAACACTATATCATTGGTAAATAGCATGTACCAAGGCACCTCCCCTTGGATGTGACGCGACAATACATCCATCACCAAAACAAATAAAAATGGGCTAAGAGCCGATCCCTGGTGCAACCCCATCATCACAAGAAAATGCTCCGAGTTACCACCCCTAGTCCTTACCTGAGTCTTAGCATCATCATACATATCTTTAATCACACTAATGTACACTATCGGAACATCGCTAACCTCCAAACACCTCCACAGGACCTCCCTCAGAACTTTATCGTATGCTTTCTCAAGGTCAATAAACACCATATGCAAATCCTTCTTCCTCTCCCTGTACTGCTCCACTAATCTCCTTACTAGATGAATCGCTTTCGTAGTCGAACGCCCCGGCATGAATCCAAACTGATTCTCGGAAATAGACACGCACCTCCTCACCCTGGCCTCCACCACCCTCTCACAAACCTTCATAGTGTGACTCAACAGCTTGATACCTCTATAATTATTGCAATTTTGGATATCACCCTTGTTCTCGTAAAGCGAAACCATCGTACTCCACCTCCATTCTTCGGGCATATTCTTTGTCTTAAAAATAACATTAAACAGCCCAGTGAGCCACTCCAAACCTGTCCGCCCCGCGCTCTTCCGGAATTCCACCGGGATTTTGTCTGACCCCATCGCTCTGCCCCTACACATCTTACGCATCGTCCCTCCCACCTCCTCTACCATAATCTACCTACAGTACCTAAAATTCCGCCAACTCTCGGAGTGCTCCAACTCATCCAGCATAATGCATCTATCCCCCTCCTCATTCAACAGTTTATGGAAGTATGTCTACCATCTTCTCCTAATAAGTGCCTCGTCCATCAACACTTTCCCATTATCGTCCTTGAAGTACTTGACTTGGTCTAAGTCGCGGGCTTTCCTCTCTCTCACCTTGGCCAACCAGTACAACCTCTTGTCCCCGCCCTTGCCCTCGAGCTCCTCGTACAAACGAGTAAACGCCGCATTTTTAGCCGTCGTAACTGCTAACTTTGCCTCTTTTTTAGCCTTTCGGTAACACTCCCGATAAGTCCTTTTTTCCTCCTCGTTTGTACTCTCTACTAGCTTCAAATATGCAGCTTTCTTAGCTTCCACTTTACCTTGAACCTCCCCATTCCACCACCAGTCCCCTTTATGACACCCAGGAGAGCCCTTCGTGACCCCTAAGACCTCTCTAACAGCTACCCTAATGAAATCCGCAGTCGTGAACCATACACTAAACGCGTCCCCCTACTCATTCAGACCCTCATAGCCAACAACTTCTCCCCTAACTCCTGAGCTTTTTCATTGGTCAAGTTACCCCCATTGATCGTAGGTCGCTTGCACCCCGCCCTCTTCCTCCTACTCCTCTTGATCTCTAGGTCCATAACTAGGAGCCTATGTAGAGTCGTGAGGTGCTCACTTGGGATGACCTTGCATTCAGTGCACATACCTTTATCACATTTCCTGCAGAGAAGATAATCAATTTAAGTCTTGCCCATTGAATTCCGGAAAGTGACCAGGTGCTCTTCTCTCTTCGGAAAACTCGAGTTAGTTATAACCAAATCAAAAGCTCTAGCAAAATCCAACAGTGTATTACCTCCCTCATTCCTAACCCCAAAATCCTACCCGCCATGCACATCATCATAACCCCTAGCACTAGCCCCAATATGACCATTGAAATCTCCGCCAATGAACAACTTCTCTGTGTGCGAGATATTTTTCCATAATCAGTAACGTAGGATTGCGAAGTCTGCAGATCTGCAACACCAGAAATTTTCTTAAGGTTCCAAAACACTCTGTGGCCTATCCAAAACTCACCCGAGCCTTCGGGGCTCCAAACAAACATGCACACAAGTCTAAAAATATCATACGGACTTGTTAGCATCTTAAACAACGAATTTAGCATCAAAATCAATGAAAATCTCAAGAAATCTTTAAAGTTTCTATTTTTACAACCGAGGTTCCAAATCACGTCATATAAACTCCGTTTCTTACCAAGTTTTACGGACATAACTTAAATACCATATTAAACCTATACCGAGCTCCGGAACCAAGATACGGGCCTGATACCATCAAATTCAAACATTATTCAATTTCTAAAACTCCTTATATTTTTCAGCAAATAATTTTCTTCAAAAATTTATTTCGCGGGCTAGGGATCTCGGAATTCAATTTCGGGCATACGCCCAAGTCCCATATTTTCTTACGGACCCTCCGGGATCGTCGAATCATGGGTCCGGATCTATTTACCCAAAATATTGACCGAAATCAACTTAATTCAATTTTAAAGGCAAAATTTTGCATTTTTCTCAAATTTTCACATAAAGGCTTTCTGGATATAGGCCCGGACTACGTACGCAAATCAAGAAGAATGAAAAATGAGATTTTTAAGGCCTCGAAATATAGATTTGACTTCTAAAACAAGAGATGACCTTTTAGGTTATCACACTAATTCCACAAGTAAATCAACAGAAGCAAATTATAAACACATAATTAATTTGTGGACTAAAATCGAGGTCCCTAATTTATATTCGTAATCTTTGAAGTAATTCTTTTAATTCTCTCAGTATTTTTAACATGAAAAAATCGCAATTTTTATAATTCTCATCTTTTTTCTTTTCAACAATTTAAAATAAAGAGGAACTTTAATTTATGTATTCGGAATTGGTACCGACTAATTCATAAATATCACGCTGGGGCCTTGTGCTGTTTGTATTGTTTCGAAAAGGTTGTGGAACTAACAATTGTAGAATTTTTCTTGTGATAAAATAGGAAAAATTTAATAAAAGTTATAGAAAGTATCACACCGCTACATCCGGAGGTCCTTATTATGGTACGATTTGCTAATGCAGAGAGGGGGTCCTTCAGTCATTGTCAAACAAATATAGAAAGTCCAGTTCAACCTGTGTCGTAAACTATTGTTCATGTGTAAATGTCTGTGCACTGTGTTTTAGTTTTCCCCTTATAACATGTAAAATGTTGTTTCCTAAGATTTAACATAAATATATGTTTATACATCTAAAGTGTTCACATCATCAGATCTGCCACAGTATTCTTCTTCTCTTCTCGCGTCTTGAAAAAATCACTACGTATAGAATATGTGGGTGTGGGGATGGGGGCACAGTGTGTGGCGAAGCCACTTTTGTCGAAAAATTACATTGTATACATAGGTAAAACTTTATGTTTTAGAAGTATATAACACGTATTGAACACCATTTATCAGGAATTTTTTTCACTTCTTTTAAATTTGAACACCCTTGAGGAAATTCCTAGATTCGCCACAAGACCGGAGGATCTATTATTAAAAGCGTTGATTAATACTACGCATAAGTTTGCCCTAAATAATAATGGGGGAGATCTCGTTGTGGCCTTGGTCATCATTAGGGATAACAAACGGATGGGCCGGATCGGATATGGACAGATAAAAATAGGTAACGCAAAAACGGATAATGTATCCAACCCGACCAATATTTGATACAGATAGAAAATTGGTTAACCGACGGATAATATAGATATTCATATTATCAATGGCTTTTGAATATGATCACTTTTGGGAGAATTCTTAGACTCCTAAACTTGAGAAATCTCTATTTTGAATCTTTACAAATATAAAGGTCAAATTCATTGATAATATGGATCTTATACATATTGATTCATTTTTAAAAAGTTCATTATTCAATTCATTTGTTAGTTCATAATATGGATGAAAAATTATTATTTTTTATCCATTTTGACACCACTAGTAATCATATATAGTCCTGAATTTACAGTAAATATTTTAACAATATTAATTATGCTTTTTGGTGAAACTGGCATTAATACTTGCAAAGTGATGTCATTTCATCTCTTCGTGGCTCTTATAATTTTAGACCCCATTGCGTATAACATTTGTGTTTTTTTTTTCTTTATTAACTTTTCACTTCCCCTACATATATATCTATATATATATGGACTATGATAATAGTTCCTCATGAGTCAAATTCGTCTAATTACGATAATATAATATCTGTCCAGGACGACATTTTATGTTTTAATGGCCTGTTTAGTTAAATAAATATGTTATTACTATCTTTCCATAAAAAAAAAAGTACACAATATTTGAACATGGGAAGCTCGTGTTACCTTTAGATCATATTTTGTAAAGATGGGAGACATTCAACGCAATGAGATTTTGACCTCGGCAGTGTGGCAGCCTGAACAGATCAGATCCCACTGTACAGTAACACAGGAAAGTGTGTGACATTATGTAATACTGAAAATTGCCAACTCAGTGCTCGTATCCGGGGAACTATCTTCACAAGTGATGAAATCTACACTAATTGGTAGAGAAATCACACATGCAAGCAGTAATGTAGAAGGTGAAGTAGAGAGGAAATGAGAGATATAGAGATGAGATAATGAAGAAGAGTGGTCCCCTTTTATACATCACTAACCGACTCTAACGAACTAATTAACAACTTATTTACACTTTAGTCCACTAACTGTTAAAGAAATCACACATGCAAGCAGTAATGTAGAAGGTGAAGTAGAGAGGAAATGAGAGATATAGAGATGAGATGAAGAAGAAGAAGAAGAAGAAGAAGAAGAAGAAGAAGAAGAAGAAGAAGAAGAAGAAGAAGAAGAAGAACGAAATCAGTTTATTACAATAGAGTGGTCCCCTTTTATACATCACTAACCGACTCTAATGAACTAACAACTTATTTACACTTTAGTCCTCTAATTAGTTGCTTAGTACACTTTTAGCTCTTATAACAATACTCCCATTCAAGCTGGGGTTTGAAACATATTTAGTACCCCAAGCTTGGACAGAAGGAAGTGATACTGAGATGAACTCAATCCTTTGGTCATGAAATCAGCTAATTGCAAGTTGGTAGAGATATACTGTGGTGCCAACTGCCCATTCTTGATTTTTTCTCTTACAAAGTGGCAATCGATCTCAATATAGGGCTGCTTTGCTATCACAATGCAGAGACACTGGCTGCTTAATTTGAACTTGTAGTTCCTTAAGTAATCTTAGGAACCATGTGATTTCTGCAGTTGCTGCTGCTAAACTCTTGTACTCTGCTTCTGCTGAGCTTCAACTGACAGTCTGTTGCTTATTTGACTTCCATGAGAGTAAAGAATCCCCCAATTTGATGACATACTTTGTGACAGATCTCCTGGTATTAGGACAAGAAGCCCGGTCTGAATCACATTAGGCAGACAATGTATCAATAGGTCCTGTCCCAAGCAGAATACCAAGGCATGGTGCTGCCTTTATATATCTCACCACTCGCAATGATGCATCCCAATGAGATTGTTTTGGCTCCTGCATAAACTGACTGAGTACCTGTACTACAAAACTCAGTCTGGTCTAGTGATGGTCAAGTAAAGCAATTTACCAATAAGCTTTTGATAGCTCCCTATGTCCTCAAGTTCTTCATCTTCATTTACCGCTACATGCTTGTCATATACATTAGTGGTCAACTTCTAATTGAGCTCTATTGTGGTGGAGATGGATTTAGCTCCTGCAAGCCCAACTTCTTATATCAACTGAAGTGCATACTTTCTTTGTGTGAGTAGAATCCCCCTTTTAGATCTTAAAACATCAATGCCAAGGAATTATCTTAGCTCCCCTAGATCCTTAACTTTAAAGGAATTTTGTAATGTCTGCTTGGCATCAGGGGCGTACGCAGAAATTTTTGTAAGCGGTGTCGAAATTTATAAAAGAACTTGAATATAACTTTGATTATCATACTTTTAGATAATAAATAACCTTAGTTTATTGGTTTTATTGTCTCTCTCAAATATTTGCAAAAGAAAATGGTGCTAGTTGAGATTTGAACCTTGGACCTCTTAGAACAAAATGAAGCTCATAACCAACACACCAAGACACAATTTATGTCAAATGATATCATTATTTCTACTTATTCATTTTCATACAGTATTAATTTATATATTTAATAAAATATTCCGACGAAATGGTGTCGCGTGACACCGCTTCGGTAAGTGTGCATCCGCCCCTGCTTGGCATCTTTTATCAACTCTGCACTGCTCTAGTGATAAGCAAGTTATCCACATACACTAAAATAACAGTAATGCCTGATGTTGTGTTCTTAGTGAAGAGTGAATGATCAAAAACACTCTGGTGATATCCTACCTTTACCAAAGCCTCAGTCAACTTGATATTCCATTGTCTTGAAGCCTGCTTAAGACCATATAGTGATTTAAGTAGTTTGTAGACCTTATACTCTCCTTGCCTCTGGAAACCCTGTGGTAGTTCCATGTAGACATCTTTATAGAGGTCTTCTTGCAAGAAAGCATTATTTACATCCACTTGAAATAGATCCCATCTTCTAGAGGCAACTATGCTAATGACTATTCTGACAGTAATCATTTTGGTTACAGGAGAAAAAGTCTCATGATAGTCCAACCCTTTTTGCTGTGTATAGCCTTTTGCTATTAATCGAGCCTTGTATCTTTCTATTTCCCCATTGGCTTTATACTTTATCTTAAACACCTACTTGGATCCTATGGCCTTCTTTCTTGTAGGTAAGTCAACAATGCTCCATGGTGCATTGTCTTCAAGAGCTTTAATCTCTTGTGACATAGCTTCTATCCAATTTTGATCCTACCAAGCTTCCTTAAAGCTCTTTGGTTCAACTGCTGCAGAGAACACTCCCAAGTAGGTTTGGTAATGTGCTACAAATGAGAATAGGATACCCTATTTGAAATACAATGAGGATGAGTTTGAGTGTTTGAACTTGTATCATAATCTTTCAGCCATATGGAGGGCCTTGTAGTTCTGCTAGATTTTCTGACACCAGCCGTTTTAGTAACAACCTGTTATGTGAGCGATTGTCTTGTGGTTGGATCTGTGATTGGGTGCACTTCAACTTGGTCTATAGGGTCAGTAGTGTCAACTGAGTCCCTGTATCTTCAATTGATTCCAGTTTCTGAGTATGTGTTGTAGTTGTTGATTCCATAGCTGGTGGTTGGGCAGCTTCAACTTGATCATATGTTGTTGAGGAGTTTGATTCCTCAGTGGTGGCCTGCACCTCACTAGAAGAACTCTGCAATAATTGTTCAGGAAGAGAATCATTTGGCATAGGAGGCCACATGGAAATATGTCTTCAGTGATCTGAGTTCCTTCCTTAAAAGAAAACACTTGTTCTCTGAATGAAACATCTTTACTAATGAACACCTTTTTGGCATCTAAGTCGAATAGTCTGTACCCCTTTTGTATTTTTGAGTACCCTATAAGGACTGACTTTCTTGCTCTTGGCGTGCAGTTATCACCACCTGGCAAGTTGCTTACAAAACACAAACAACCAAACGCCCTTAAATGCTCTATATTTGCTGGTTTGTTATGCAGCATTTCATATGGATATTTCCCTTGCAGCACTCCTGTGGGTAGTTTGTTAATTAAGTATGATGTTGTTCTCACACAATCACCCTAGAATCTCATTGGCACTGAGCTTTAGAACATTAATGCCCTTGCAACTTCTAGGAGATGTCTGTGTTTCCTCTCCACTGGGTCATTTTGTTGAGGTGTATATTGACAACTATTCTGTAGATGTCAAAAACTCATTGCATTGACAATTAAAAAATTCACTACCATTATCAAACCTCAACACTTTTACATTTACACCAAACTGATTCTTTATCATAACAATAAAGATCTATATTACAACCAGCACTTCACACTTTGATTAAATCAAACATACCCAGGTATATCTACTGTAATCATCCACAATGATAATAAATTAATATTTTCTATCATATGTGGTCACCCTATGAGGTCCCCAAATATTTAGGTGAATGAGTTGAAAAGAACTATCTGAGCTAGTATTACTTGAAGGAAACTTTAACCTACACTGCCTAGCCAATGGACACGCATTACAATTTTCTTGAACCTGCATGTCCACTTTATTCCTTAATTCTGGGATATGTTGCATTGACCTTAGTGATGCATGACCTAACCTAAGGTGCCAAAGTTCACTTTCAGCTCCCATGTTCACCAATAAACCTGCTGCAGCTACTGTTGTATTCTCCTTCACCAGATACAATTCATTATGTTCTCTACCAACTCCCATCACCCTGCCATTGTAAAGATCCTGAAGTATACAGAAATCTGGAAAGAATGTGGCTGAACAACTGAGATCTTTGGTGAGCTTTGAAACAAACAACAGAATGAATTTAAAATCTGGTACATAAAACACTTTAACTGTCTTATTTCCTAGTATAGATGATTCTCCAATGTGTGTAATTTATGCCTTATTTCCTGTGGGTAATTGCACTTCACTCCTTCCTCGATCATCAGTTCATCTCATATTACTCAGAATATTCTTAGAATATGTGACATGGTGAGTTGCTCCTGTGTCTACCACCCAATCAGAATCACAGATACCTGCATTTGCTAGTAAGAAAATTATAACTGTCATGTTAGTAGAGCAGTCATTGTGTTGCTGGTTTTGACAAAAGCTTGACAAGTTGTTTACATTATTCCTTTGTGAAGAATTGTCCATTCCCATGCACTTGAACAACTGCCGCCTTGTTTTCCTCATTGCTTACATTCACATTGTTGGTATAGACCTTTCCTCCTCCACTCTGATTTTTTCTCTTACTCTTAAAATCAGCTGGATATCCAATTATCTTGAAACAATTTTTCTTAAGGTGACCTTTGTATCCACAATGCTCACAAATAATTCCTCGTCTTTTACCTCTAAAATCTGGGCTCTTTCTTGCTAACATAGTGAGTGGTTCCTTATGTGTATCAACCACTCCTAAATTTCTTTAACTTTCTTCCTAAGTAACTATTGCGTAAGGTTCATTAACAGTCACAACATGTCTTTTTGCTAGTACATTACTCCTTATGGTACGATAGGTTTCATTTAATCCCATACGAAACTGCAGTAAACGTTGACCTTAAATGTTCAACTGAAGGTCTAGCCTCCTCACAATCACATGAAGATAGGGGCACTAATACATCTAATTCGTCCCACAGATCCTTCATTTTGGAAAAATATGAAGTCAAAGAGTCTTTACCTTGTCTCAATGTCGCTATAGCTGTCCAAAGGTGGTAGATTCTAGTTAGATCTGATCTATCAAACCTCTCCTGGAAATCACTTCAGACTTTTCTTGCATTTGAAGCATAGACAATGCTTGGCATCAACTCATTTGATACAGTGCTTCCGATCCTCGACAAATCGATTGCATTACAAACCCTAGTTTACGCTTTCCCTAGAGTGCCAATTTCATTGCCCTGCTCCACAGTGCGTAATTGTCGGGCCCTGTGAGCGTGAGCGGTATTAGGACGAGTCCAGGAGCATCTGAGGGTTGCTAACATGCTCTTACAAATTAGAATTCAATAATAGTGTGAATCAGCGCATATGACTTATCTTCTTATTAAAAATAATTCCTTTTACATATTAAAGAGACTGAAGGATCCTATGGCATACATTCCCTTTTTTCTTTCAAAGGAATATGGTAGTTCTCTAATCAACGCATGAAGAAGACACAGTAAAATGTTTGTGGCATCATATTCATGAGTCATGACACTTCTAAAATAATGCATCGCGGAGACAAAGAGAAGTGGTACTGTGCTAGTGCCGGATATTTTGCATTTGATGTCCACGTTAATTATTGTATCTTTTGTTCGTAGTTTTTCTCTTTTTTCTAATTATGTTTTTAAAATCTAACCACCTTTATAATGGTACAGGGCAAGAAATGAGGGAGAGAAGAGAAACGTACCACAAATCAATAATACTATGTACATTGTTTTGTCGTAGCTCTTTTGAACTGAAAAAGATGGATATATTTTGATGGCAAATAGAGCTTGAATGGCGAGAAAAGTCTATGGAAGAGTACTGCACTCAGCACTTCATCTTCTTCATCGGAAAGATATGGTTTAGAAAATCCTAATAATGATCTTCTTTTATTTTTCTTTTTATTTTTCATTTTTATATTCATCGGAGATTTGCAATTTACTGTCTGACTTCTACAAATTCGTGCCGCATAAAAACTCATTAAAAGAGAAAACACTCCACGGCTATCAAGGATTTGGTTAAAAAACAAACTATGATATTCTATTGATTAATGTAGACTCTAATTAAGGTTGAAGTGCCCATACGCCTCAGAGCAAATATCAAATTTGTGTGTTTGGTATAACGAAAAGATGACTTATTTCTAGAAAGTATTATCTTAGAAAATGTATTTTACATATTTGGTTAGAGAGTGAGAAATATTTCTTGATAAAAACAATACTACTAATAATACCCCTAGCAAATTGAATAGTGTTTTAATGACACTTTTTGTATTTGTTAGAACAGTGATATCATTTAATGGTTGAGATAGTCATGAAGGAAAATAAAATAAGTGAAGAAAGCCATCTTTCGGATTTTGGTAAAAAATGTTTTGCTTGGATAATTTTTACACCAACCAAACAACAAATTTTGACTTAATAGCAGATCAATTTGTTTGTCAATGTTTCTTCCAAGGTTCAAGCATGGCAGGTAAATTTTCCTTTCGTTTTCCCTTCAATTTAAGTTGATTGGAGCAATTGCGAGTGATCTAACCATTAGGAATTGACATTCCGAGTTGCCAACAATTGAGAAGTAAAACAGCCCACTGGGCTCCAACTTCCAAGGCCCTTCAAGGGATATTAATGGGCTTTCTCTTGAGCTAGAATGCATTAATAATAGGGATCTTTACACAAATAGCCAAGTATATTTAGTGTTTACTTTTTGAAGCCATATACATAGATTATATATTAATTATACATACATATATACATATAATATATAAATTATGCATATATTATACCTCCACCTTTTTTTATTTTAATTGATGGGATGGATGGTTATTTGGGTTATTGTTACACAAGTAGCTGGTCAGATTCAATATTTACTTTTTTAGCCGTTTTAATTAGGTTATACACAATTATACATACATTGTATATGAATTATACACATATTATATATTTGCCGACTATTTTTAGTTTAAGAGATTAAGTGGACGGCTATTTGGGTTAATTACTTGAGAAAAATAAAAAATTAGCCGGTCGGCTGAAATTAATTACATTTGCTAGCCAAAAGTATATAACATATTATTTTATATAATATACATATATACAAAATATATGGTATATACTTTATCAGCTATTATCTTTTAGAGCGACTAAAAATATATATTTCTCATAATAAATACTTTTACTTGATATCCATATAGTTATTGCTAATGGAACTAGGTTAATACTATAAAAATATATATTTCTCATGATAAATACTTTCACTTGATATCCATATATTTATTGCTAATGGAACTAGGTTAATACTATTCTTGGTGGAAATAAAGTCTTCGTTGATTAACATTTGATATCTACCTTACAGCCAAGAAAAAGAAGAAGATACCTCCAATTGAGACAGCCGAAAACGGATATATAAAAAAAAAATGGATTTAAGTTATATGCGCTATTCACTGCTATTGTAATTTAATATATTATAGAAAATTAGTTATTTATATTATTAAGTTAGTAGATCATACTTATTATAACAAGATATTCATAATATTTTCTAGGTTATCATGCTTGTCGTAAACGGATACTTATTTTCACAAGCAACATAACTTGATAATATAAAAATACGTAATGGCTTCCAGGCCACTTAAATTTGTAGGGGTTTTGAAAGCTGATACACAAACTTTGAACTTTCCCATTTAAACATTCAAACTCTAATAAACACATTTTACCCTTGACCCTACGCGCGTGTATTACATATTCGCTAATGTGTCCATCCAGTCAGCAAATGACCAATGGAACTGTTACACAACAAGGACGCGAAAATAAACCTCAATCGATTGGGGTCCCCCCTCTTTTAATCAGTATACCGACCAACCCTCCCCCACTTTTCGTCTCTTTTCCTCTCTCTAACCAACCCTCCCCTCTTAAACCTAGGTTAAGTAATGGCATGAAAATTAGTCATCCTTTTCCAAAATTATTCGTAATCACTCCAAAACCAACCGATCGGGGTCCCCCCCCCCTCTTTTAATCAAAGCCTGATCGAGCTTCGTTTGGTCTGAGCTTTCGGTTTTAGTCACATTATAGGATTTAAAGGTTAGTTTGTTGCTTTTGGTGTCGATTTCTGTTTTGTCATCTAATTTCTTAGTCAAAGCTATTTTTGTCTGCAGGCACAAATTGTCATCTGTTATTTTGGGATTTTATACTAGGGTTTTGGAGTAAACAGTCAAATATTCACTCTATTTTAGGAGTTTTGTTTTTTTCATGACTGATCTGGCATTTGGGGTTAAACAATTAGGGCTTTTGTCTGCATGCACAAATTGTGGGATTTTATATTAGGGTTTTAGGGAAAACAGTCGAATATTCACTTTATTTTAGGGGTTTTGTCTTTTTCATGAGTGATATTGCATTTAGGGTTAAAAAATTAGGGATTTTTTGAATATCAAAATATTCTTGTCTCCCACTTTGTTAAAGTTTATGGCTTTTTAGGGCTAAAGTGTATCTGACTTGCCCCTCTCCTCCCACCCCTTCCCTTTTTTATAGGTTTCAATGGTTGTCTATGTGAAATTACAGTTTCATCATCTAGGATGGTTAGTGGCTGACCCATTTATGAGGTATGTAAATGGGCAAACTTGGCCCGTTGTTCTTCAAGCTGACATTGATGAATTGCATATAATTCGTTTTCATGATTGGGCTAAGGATATGGGGGTACTTAACAGTAGATAAATATGCATGTAAAATTAACCAAAAAGGAGAATTTGGATTTCTGAAATATGATGCTGATGTGTTAGCTTTGTGTGAAGACCTGAAGGATATATGGGATTTTATTGATGTGTATATATGTCACACAATTAATATACCATGTCTTGATTTGGACCTAGATGAAATGTTAAGTAGTGGTGATTTAAATGTGGACCCCACTGATGTTCAGCCATGTGGCTTTAATGAAATGCCGCATGGGCAAACAAGTGATGTTAATGCTAAGGTAATACACTCACCTAACAATGATATAAATAAGGGTTATAACACTCATGGAAAGGGTAAAGAGAGGGTGCTGAGCAAAACCTAAACTCATAAACAAAATACATTTGATGCAACTTGCACATGATGTTAAAATTTTCATTTTTAAATAGGAATATTTACATTCCTATGCCACATAGGAAACCTTATTATCCTCAATGTTTAAGGTTTGACTTAATTACACTTAGTATACTAAATTACCAATTCTATACCATAATTAATTAAGGGTATAATTAATTGTACGTTTTTACTCCTTAATTAAAGGAATCTGTATATCCCAGTATCCCACTCATCCCATGTTTCTCTCTCCTAACCCCTCAGCCCCACCCACGTTTTACTTATACCCACGTTCTTTTTATCATTTCCCATCTACTGTAACCAAATTCTCCTTCTAAATTCATAGAGAATTGAAGAAACCCTTCAACAAAGTTAGGTCCCCATTTTACTCCAGTTGAAGTTCATCAATGAAGAACAACAAAGCTTTGAAACAAAGTCCTAAAAAATCAGCAGTAGCTGATATACCCTCATTTGATTTGGGTGTGTTATCCCCAAAATCACCCAAAAAGAAATCTCCACATACAATTGCAGAGACTACTCATAGTTCCTCTCCCCGAAAAATCAAAGCCGAGGTGAGAACCAAAAAAAACATGATGTAGATGTTGGAGAAACTTCTACACCAGGCAAACAAGTCAAACGAAAAGGAAAAGAGATTTCGGTAGACGACGACTTTGTAGAAGATGTCTCTAATCTTCGAAAGGAAATAAAGCAAAGGTGTCTCCTATTTCGAAAAATCCAAAAATGAAGAAACATTCAAAAAAACACCCTAAAATTGTTCAGAACCAATCATTGACGAAGGTTATTAGTTTCATTTCTAATTTTTTAGTTTGGTTTAGGATGGTAAAATCTGTGTTATACGTGTGTTACACAAGTGTAGAGTAATTGTCTTAATTTTGAAGATTATTTGTAGTTGTGATGTTCTGCCTTTATAGTTTTAGATATTTTGTAGTTTTTTTGTAGTTATACTGTTAGGTAACTTGTACTATTTGAAGTAGAATTGTATTTATCTTTTGTTGCTGCCTTTTTGTAGAAAATGCTTTAAATTGTATATATTATGTAATCATTTGTAGTTATGTTATAGATAAAATATAGATGAATTTATCCTTTTTATGCATTTTATTAATGTGAATTAATTTATTATTTGTGCAGAATGGACAGTTTTTTGCCCCACATAATGTTGATTATGGGGTGCTTAGTTTGTGTGATACTAGCATTCCTAGCCAGATTAAAGAGCTTCTATCCTCAAATGGGTTGAATCTTTTCAAAAAGACGTGTTTTGGATACTTACTGTCTCTTCCCACCATATGCATGCAAAACCAAGTCATTCATCTTCTGATGAAGTATGAATTGACCAAACCCAATACATCATATTTTTCTGTATAGTTAAAGGGTGAAACATTAAATTTTGGATTGAGTGAGTTTACATTAATTATTGGTCTAAGATGTGTTACCCAGGTTACTGATTTTGGTTATACTCCCACTTATGTTAGCAAAATAATGAGCACTTATTTTCCTAACAAATTAAGAGTGGAGAAGTCTTATTTGAAACAGATAGTAATCACTAGATCCTGGGTAAACGATGAGGATATGGTGAAGTTGTGCATCCTTTATCTTTTAGAATTTTTCATTTGTCCTTCGGACAAAGATCATGTTTCTTTTATAGATCACTGTAGGTTTTATTTGGTAGAATCTGGGCAGTATGAGTCATACCCATGGGGTATTAAATCTTTCACCCAGATGATGGAATATGTTAGGCACAGACTAAATCCGTATGTACATTCTTATCTCATACGAGGATGCTCACTAGCATTGCAAGTATGGCTTTTACGAGTGTTGCTCTACTGTCAACACTGATCTAGCTACGAGATGTTCTAACTCAATACCTCGCATACTAATATGGTCAGCTAGTAAGGGGCAGATTTGGATAGTTGTCTTTGAAGAGAAGATGATAAAGCCTGAGTGGATAAAGGTAAAGTTTCTTTTTTTATGATTATACATTTACCTTCAAAATATCTACAATTATTCTACATTTTCTGCCTTGATCAAACTAATTTATTTTTCCTCATTTAGTTTACCAACATAGGTGAATCTGGAGAAGAGATTGCAGTGCTGACTTTGCCCGACAAAATTGAGTACAAAGTTCAAGAAGGTGAACAAACATCTGAGGTTCCTAATGCTGATCCTCCTACGTTGGAACCCATACAAACAGATGGAGAAGAGGACAATGAGTCTATTGCTAAGAAGATTAGAAAATTAGAAAAAGGAATTGAGCAGGTAATACATATAAACTACAATATATCTACATTTCATAAACTGTCTACAAAATATCTACAAATTTGTAAATTCTGATATATATCTATATATAATTGCATATGTTTTTGAATGTATGTTAGGACATATTATAAAGTTAACAACTTACTATATTGTAACTTGTAGGTTGATGGAAAGCTTGAAGATTTTAGGAAAGCTGCCTTTGTAGAACTCGATAGCCTTCGAGGGTTTATAAATGAGTTTGTGCAGACTGTTTTGTAAATGATAAACAGTAGAAATGTGCAAGATGATGCAAAGGTAAGATCTGACTTTTATTTTTATAGCAAAAGAATTTAGACATATGAAAAAATATATACAAACTAATATAAAAAATTCAGTTTGCAGGCAGTTCAACCAAATACAATGACCAACAAAAAAACTTGAACAATCAGCATTTTCAGTTCAATATTGGGGAACAAGTGCAGACCAGCACCAACAAAATAGGTATTTACAAAATACCTACAAAGTATCTACAATTTGTGTCAGTGTATATACAACATATCTACACTTCTCCACAAATTATCTACAATTTTGATACACATATGCTACAACTTTCGAGCCACCATTATCCAGTATTATTTATCATTTTTAATTATAAAACAGAGCATGTTGAAGGTGCAGTTGGTCAAGAAAATCTTCCAACACATGGTGATTTATATACACATTTTCAAGTTGCAGCTGATGAAGACAAAGCAGGTATCATACTGTCGTTCAGAGATATTTTCTTGTTGTTTATAAATTTTAACATTCCTGTTAAGTAAGATATGAATTGTGTTACAGTGATGGAAGATATCAATGCACAGTCCCCAATTCACGGAGTGACAGTAGTAGCTCAGACAGAACAAGTCATTGAGGAACATGACAATAAAGGTGCAGATGCACAGTATGTGGATCTAGGTAATTCAGAAGGATCAGGAGTTGAGAAGAAGGGGGTCACACTAGATATTTTGAGTTGCCTGACAACTTATCCTAGTTGGTTAAGTTTGGCGAGCCCATACAAGATGATTCAACACCTATGCATCCGGGGAGAACAAGGCATCCAGGAAAGCATGCCCGATCACCATTTATCCCTCTATACAGTTCTGGGGGTAGTAACTCGGTTGGACCTAAAATTTTCTACCTAAAGCACCCTTTTACTACTGTTATTGGTGAAGATGTAGATCCGGAGGTTTTAGATAACTTCAACAAGTGGTTATACCACTGTAGCGACAAACGTTCAAAGAGGTATGAATGCATAATTTGACACTTGCATTTCAGCATTTATCTTTTACATATCTAATTCAATCTACAATTTTTTTTGACATTTATTTGTTGTTACAGGAGGAAGACTCCGTTTTCCATAAAGGATAACCAAATTAAGCCTTGGTTAGACCTTGGAGTGGAAAAGGTTGATAAGAAGGAATGGTTCTTTTCCCTGGCTCACCCCGGACAAGTCCTCAATGACTCGGTAAGTATCAAGGAGTCTATTCCCAAGATATGATTTGTAGATATTTTGCCTTTTGTTTTGTAGTTTAATTGTATTTATGTTATAGATATCTATAATATATGAAGATGACTTGTAGTATAAATTATAGATATAATGTAGACATGATTGTAGATGTTGTGTTACATGTTTGCCCAGTAACTGTAGATAAATTGTAGTTATTTTTAGATTATTTGAAGTTAACTTTGTAGTTTAAATTGTAGAGCTGTTTTTAGACATCATTGTAGATTTTTTATTTCTATTTTGTATTAAATTTTAGTTATAATGTAGTTTTATGTAGATTATTTAAAGTTGACTTGCTGTTTATATGCCAACTATTTTTTGTTGCAGCACATTGATGTTTTAATGTCTTACTTGAGGAAAAGAGGCAAGTATGGCCCCAATAACAAGACCAGGTTTACCACCGCAGATTGTTTGTTCAAGACCAGGATAGAACAAATTTATGAAAAGTTCATAAATTCACCTCCACAAAAGAAGTATTCGGTTGTTAAACTCCAAGATGTTGTTGCAGAATATATTTTGGGGTATAGACTACTTGCCAATGTTGCATGGGATGAAGTTGACTATGTCATCATGCCCGTCAATATTGTAGAAAATTCCATTGGGTGTTGGTCGTTTTCGACATTGCAGATATGCAACTTTATGCGTATGATTCCATGGTCTCTTCATGCAACCATAAAGTTGTTGAATCCTGTGTCAAAAAAATTTCTGTTATTATCCCTTTGTATTTGTCATGCACTGGTTTATATGGAAAGCGTAAAGACATTAACTTCAAGAATACAAAGGTATACATCAAGAAACTTGTTACCGACCCTATTAATATCCAGTGGAACGTTGGAGAGATTCCACAGAAAAAAGAAGGGTCACTGTAAAAATCTATTCTTTCTTTCTATGCATTTAATTCTTTTTTTATTTCTAATCATTTGGTAAATATTTAAAAAAAATTGTGTTCTGCAGCGATTGTGGTGTATTTGTTGCTGCCTTTGTGGAGTATTTTAGCCTTGGAGATTTGTCAATTCCCATAGAAGACCTTTCTGATATTGACCAACATCGTAGACGCTATGGAGCGCTCCTATGGGACTATGCTACAAAAAAACAGGAAGATGGGTCAATCAGTGAAAGTGAGGTTACATGCATACTAGCAAGGAGGAAAGGTGCACCTGCATTGAATGAAAAAACAAGAGTCCAGAGAAAGAAGAAGTAGTGTCATGTATATGCAATTTAGTTAATGCTAGTTTGTAGGAGAAGTATAGTACACAACTTTCTGAACAATTCATTTGTGTTTTTATTGTAGCAGACCTTTTGTTTTGTTAATTTCTATCCAGTTTAGCAGTTCACTTGAAAATAACTTGGTAGTTTTATCTCCAGATGTTTAATATTTACAGCACTTTTTCTTCATTATCTTAAACGTAGTTATTATGTTGTTAAAATACAAAATATCTACAAAAAAACTTCAAATTATCTACAATCTGGAAACACTGAATGTTGAGATTGTATATAATTTTATCGTTGAATAAGTATATAATTTGTAGGGAATACCTCCATTTGTATTTAATTTCTGTATATAACTGTCAGTTCAAGTTAAATTAATTTTTTTTAACTTGTAGTTATATTGTAGATAATAAATATTAACTGCTATGTACAGAATGTCAAAAATGGAGGTAGATGCTTGACACAATACAGAAAAACATGTTAAGAAACATAGAAACAAATTGAAATTAACTACATTATAATCTTTAAAAACTCAAACGATTAGACACAAAATTCTGTTAACTTGAACAAACTAACAATTATTTTGAAATACTATTCTAACTACATGATATTTCTTTCTTTTTGGATGCATTTTTGCAAGATCTTTTGTTATGCCCTTCACCTCCACAATTGCCATATGACACCTTGTACTTCTTTGGCTTTAGTTCATCATATGTTTTGTATCTTTCCTTTTGAGGTCTTCCTGGCTGCCTTTTCTCTCCCGTAGGTGGATTTACTACTTCATCAGATATATGTTGTGGCACATTCCATTTGCTTTCATCAGGAAGGGGATTTACTGGTATTTCATATGTAGGCAGTAGGCTCTCCTTTGTGTAATACGGAGAGCAATAGTTTTCATAAGTTTCATTCTTGTGCCTTAAAGCTGCCAAAGCATGCGCACATGGAAGTTCATCAAGTTAGAACTGGCCACAACTACATTTCTTGCTTTCAAGACACACAATGTACCGGTTCACACCATCTATCACAGTATGGATATGATATTTTGAAGCCCTCACCTACAATTATATAACAAACAGAAAGAAAAATATTTACAATTATAAAAATAGATTATCTATAATTTATCTACAACTTATCTACAAATTATCTACAATCTACAAATTAACGACAATTTGTCTACAATTTATCTATAATCTGGAAATATTGTATATTAAAATATTATTTTTCTGCACCAAATAAACAGATCTTACCCTAAGTTTCTGAGATAATGTACTGTTTTTCTCCAATTCTTTGTTGAATTTATACCAAGGAATGTAAAAGTACCCTTTGCCTTCAATAACTTCTCTTTCGTCCAACGTTCAAGAAGTGTCCTCATATACTCTAATAGGTCAAATATTGGCAGCTCTTTTGCATCTTTTGTTACAGCATTCAACGACTCTGCAATGTTTGATGTCATAGTCCAAGTTCTATTCACCGTTGCATGTACTCTTGACCATCTATGATAGCCAATATCATAGAGGTATGATTTAACACGCGGGTCTATCTCTTCAATCTTTGACATCTTTTCATTAAATTCATCTAGAGTGTATGACTGTGCTGTAGCAAAGTACAATTCATTTAATTGTAGATGACCCTTCTTGAACTTTGCCCTTATATTTGTCCAAATATGCCAAATGCAAGAGTAGTGTGGCACGTCCGAATAGACAATTGATGTTGCCTTCAGAATACTCTCATTCCTATATGAAACAACACACATTGAAGTTATTTCACCATATGCTTGCTTGAATTGCTCAAAAAAACACTTTCACAATGCGTCGTTTTCCGAATCAACCACAGCATATGCCAAAGGCAATATTGTACCTACATTATTAGTAAAAAAAATAATTAACTGGCAGCTTTGAAAATGCATATAAAAACACAAATACATATAAACTACAATATATTTACAAAGTATCTACAATTTATAAACTGTCTACAAAATAGCTACCAAATAATTACAATTTTACCTGTTGCATCCATTGTGCTTGCTGTCAGCATATCCCCCTGTAGGCTGTCTTTAAGAATGTCCCATCAACCACTACTACTGGTCTACAATATTCCCAACCACTTATTGATGTACAAAGAGCAACAAATGCATATAAGAAGCATTCATCTATTGTCTTCTTCAATTTAACAACTGAACCAGGATGCGTCTTCTCAAGAATATAAAAATATTTTGGTAATTTGTTGTAGGATTCAGTCGGATGACCTCTCAAAAACTGTAAAGCCTTTTCCTTTGCTCTCCATGCTTGCATGTAGCTTAGGTTCACTCCGTGTTGGGACAACATGGCAGTTTGTATATCCTTTGGTGCGTAAATTGTCTTAGAATCACAATACTTTGGCATGACCATGCTACCAACTACAACTGCAGTACATTTGCGTTGTATGAATGTGTGAGACCCCATGTGTTTTTTTCTCTTCTCTTACGTAATATACGTAACGTGGCGTGGTTATATTATGTATATATGATGGGGTATAGCACATTGGGAGAATAAGACTAAAAATGTGTGGTAATATCAAGGAACTAACTAAAGCTTTAGGTCAAAGGAATCCTTTAAACAAAGGTTCGTGGTTAAAGAAATGGCTCGGGTAGCACCCCGCGCGTTCGGAAGGTTTAAGTTAACTTGCACCTGTGGGATAAGACTAAGAGTGTCTAATATGCTAAGAATAGTGTATTATGAGGTATTATAATATCACAGGGGTCACATTTTAAGTTTTGGAGTCAAGCAAGTTGCGAAATAAAGGTTGACAAAGGTTATCGTAAATTTCTCTAATAATTTTTCTAAACTTTGGGTCAAATATATCAGATCATTTCTCCCGATATATAATGAGTTATGGGACCCGTAACCTATTAAATTGAAGGTCTACAAGTCTAGTTTACAACCAAAAACACCTCACATCAAACGGACATTGAAGTAAGAAGTTATGACTGTTTTACCCCGAACTATCCATGCTGAAATCGGGTCGCGAACCGAGTCGGGTCAAACAAGTGGTATAAGTCGGAAAATCCGACTTGTAAGACCCCAAAACATTTAATTTTCGTCCCAAAATAGTGAGGGAGCTGAATAGAGGGTTCCATGGTGTTCTTGAGTGATTAAGGTACGTTTTTAACGATTTTTACCGTTAAAGTTTGTCCTCGTGCCTAGAAACTCAATCTCTACGCTTTGCAATCGTTTCCCCCTTCTATTAGCTGTGTTTGGAGCTATTTTTGGAAGATAGGAATTTGTTGTTTTTTCTGGTTCTTTAGGATTTATACTTGATTTTCCAAGGTAATTATCTTGGTACTCTTTTATGATCGTTTTTACAAAGTTCTACGGACGTTTTGTCAAATTAGGGCCATATGGCAAATCTGCCGATTTAAACTCAATTATAAACTGTTTATAGGTGCGTATAAGCTGCATATATATAGTTTTTGCTAAGCTTAGGATGTAAGGAACAACTTTCGTGAAGGAAGTACAGGCATTCGGACGTTCGTTGGAAAGGTATGTTAAGGCTAAGCTCTGTCCTTCCTTTTTGCACGAAATTCTTGGAAATTCTTAAGACGTCAAATGCGATATTTTACTATTCTATTGCTAGAAAGACCTTCTGTGAAAGGCATTGGGATCGTAGCTGAAGAATTTCATGATGCTATTAGGTTGATATTCCACTCGTTCGGTTAATTAGGGTATTCGACATCTATATATGTCATTTTGTCGGTTTTCTTATCCATATGTCTATATATATGAATTCTTATTCGTCTTTGGGTTGTGTGACTAAACAAAATAAAGGCATTTAGTATTTACGATCAATCCTTCTTCCTTGTTAAAGTATATTTTAAAATCTCTAAAGTGACACATCGATTTCCAAAAATCTCAAATATAAATTTTACGTTTAAACTATTAAAACACTTGATTTTTTATATACTTTCCTTTTCTAATTATCAAGAAATCAGGTATAAGGACTAAGTGAAGCAACTTAATCCTTTTTAAGAACATCTTCAGAGTTAAGTTATCTTTCTAAAAGTCGAGTTAAGTTTTCAAGCTTATTTATTCAAAGAAAACATATGAGGTTCCACGAGACAATTGTATGCGATACGAAGGTGATTATGAGATCATGAGGATAAGAGTACCTATGAGCCAAGATTGACTAAGTTCTTGTTATGGCCTATTATGTGCATTCAAAGTTCATATCATACATGACATATTATGCATGGACTTCGAGCTATAATCGGAGGTAAGGGGCCTATTTGCCCAAAAAACTATATATATTGTACAGATGGCCACAGGTTGGCAATATAATACTGGTTAGCTACCGGGAGAGACTGCCATTGCTAGCATTTGGTTGGGTAAGTTATGCATTTGCATCAATATATATGTATTCACGACATACGCTTACACGAGCATACCATGCATAATTGATTACTATGAGGTCGGATGTCGGTCATGGAGGCTATAAGAGTTTCACTGTCAGGTGGTTTCACTATTATTTTTTTACATCAGCTATGTATGATTCTACTTTCTGCCTTACATACCAGTACATTTTTATTCGTACTGATGTCCCGTTGCCTTGGGACACTGCATTTTTGTTTCGTGCGTGCAGGTCCAGGTAGGGACTCTGATCGACCCCTCCGCTAGAATTTCGGGGTTCAGCTATGAGTTGGTAAGCTCCACCTCTTCTTGGAGGTTTCATAGGATGGTTACTTTTGTATACAGTTTGGGTATAGTCGGGGCCTTGTTCCGGCAGTGCTTATGACACGCTTAGAGGCTATTGTGGACACAGTATTCTGGGTTTCTTTTTGTAGCTTTTAGTCTCCAGCCCATAGGCTTGGCATGTATATATATGTGTGTAGGTATGTATGTCTCCAGTCGCGGCCTCGTCGGTCAGCTAGTACTTTATTATTTTCGCTCGTCTACCTTTGTTTATATGGCTTATTGTTATTCAGTTCATGACTTTAATGGTCCAGGCTTAGTATTTCAGATGTTATGATGCCCGATCTGTTGAGCCCCCAGTTTAGTTAGCTAGTATGTTTAGTGGCTAACTCGATCGAATACAGTATCGTGTGCCAATCGTGCCTCCCCTAGTTTGGGGCGTGAAAAACTTGGTATCAGAGCAGGTCGTGTCCCAAGGAGTCCACAAGCCGTGTCTAGTAGAGTCTTGCTTATGGGTGTGTTATGCACCACACTTATAATCATGAGGCTATGAGGCTTTTAGGAATGATTATGTTTCTTTCAATTAATAGATCGTGCTATAGAGCGTAGTTATAAGAACATATGAAATCTAAATTGTGCTTTGTGTTTCTTATCTTACAGGCTACCTACGCTCAGGAGATGGCACAACGAGAGATAGGTATGAATCCGGGGGAAGGTACCAGTCGTTCCCCACTGGGTGAGAGGGATAGATTTCCCTTAGTGGCACACAGTGAGTCTCCAATACCCCTAGTTTCAGCTTCCCCAGCACTTGTTGGAGCCCAGGGAGATGTAGTAGCCCCAGCCTCACCAATAATATTAGTACCTGAGGCAACTAGAGACACAGGACCTCTAGCACCTGTTGTTCTGCCATCAGAGACTGGGGAGCAGGGGATGAGGGAGGCAGTTCAGTTGCTGACTAGGATGGTTTCTATTCATAAGCGACAGCTAGAGTCGGGAGCAGATACCCGGAGAGACCAGACAGGAAGCTCGATGGTATGAGAGTTTCTTCACTTGTCCCCTCAATTATTTACAGGATCCAAATCCACTAAAGATCCCCAGGACTTTATAGACCAAATGTATAGAGTATTGAGGCTGATGCATGCCTCCGTCACTGAGGCTGTGGAGTTGGCTTCTTTTTGACTATGTTATGTAGCCGTCCTATGGTATGAGGCATGGGAGAGATCTAGAGGACCTGATGCTCTGCCATTAGAGTGGGAGGACTTATCTGAGGCTTTTTTAGCCCATTATTTGTCACGGGAGGTTCGGGAGGCCCGTCTTGACCAGTTTCTTAGCCTGAAGCAGAGGGATATGAGTGTGAGAGATTATAGCCATAAGTTTAATTCTTTGGCGAGGTATGCACCAGATATTGTACGTACCATGAGGTCTAGAGTTCATTATTATATGGATGGTTTGGGGGATCATCTGATTAGAGACTGTAGGGTAGCATCCCTATCGGATGATGTAGATATTTCCCGCATATAGGCTTTCGCTCAGACTACAGAGGACCTTTCCCGTCGGATTCGTGATACTCGCAGGGATATGGAGCAGAGTAAGAAGGCTCGTACTATGGGGTCTTATAGGGAGCCACGGGGTGATTTTAAGGCCCCACTCCATCGATATCCACCTCGATCAGCAGGTAGTTTCCCACCACAGATGTAGGGCCAGCGGTTTGATCGTTATATTCAGTCAGGACCGGGGCAGAGCTCAGGCCAGCCTGAGAGTCATCGACAGGAGTGTTCTGCACAAATGAGACAGCCTATTCCTCCATGTACTCAGTGCGGTAAGCTGCACACCGGGCAGTGTAGATAGGGTTCGAGTGCATGTTATCATTGTGGGTAGACAGGACATTTTATTAGCCGGTGCCCGGGGTTAGGTAGAGTTGCACTAGCTCAGCCTTCAGGATCCACAACAGCCTCTTCGCCCTCAGTCCGTGATCCCCGACCAGGTCCACAGTTTACTTAGGGACGTGGTAGGGGGAGAGGTGGAGGAGACACCTCAGGTTCTAGTGGTGGCCAGAACCGCTTTTATGCACTCACAAGCCGACATGATTCAGAGGCATCCCCAGATGTTGTCACAGGTATATTGACAATACATTCTCATGCCATTTATGCATTGATAGATCCAGGCTCTACATTTTCATATATTACTCCATTTATTACTGGTAAGCTTGACATGAGATCTGAGTTGTTGCCACAGCGAGTTGAGGTGTCTACGCCAGTTGGCGACTCTATTGTTGCTAATCATGTCTATCGAGGTTGTACAATGTTAATTAATGACCGTCCAACTTCTGTTGATTTAGTGGAATTGGTTATTCTAGACTTTGATGTCATTATGGGTATGGATTGGTTGGAAGCTTGTTATGCTAATATTGATTGTCGTGCAAAGTTGGTCCGATTTCATTTTCCGGGTGAGCGTGTCCTTGAATGGAAAGGTAATGCAGCCACGCCCAAAGGTAAGTTTATTTCATACCTTAGGGCTCGGAAGTTTATTGCTAAAGGCTGTATATACCATCTAGTTCATGTCAGGGATATAGATAAGGAGCCAGCGACTCTTTAATCGATTCCTATTGTGAATGAATTCCCGACGGTATTCCCTGACGAGCTTCCAGGAATTCCCCCCGAAAGGGAAATCGATTCCGCTATAGATTTGCTTCCTGATACGCAGCCTATATCCATTCCTCCCTACAGAATGGCTCCTGCAAAGCTAAGGGAATTGAAGGAACAACTGAAGGACTTGCTCGATAAAGGCTTTATTAGGCCAAGTACATCCATATGGGGTGCTCTGGTGCTCTTTGTTTGAAAGAAAGATGGCTCCTTGCGGATGTGTATTGACTATAGGCAACTAAAAAAAGTCACTATCAAGAATAGTATCCTCTTCCATGGATTGATGACTTGTTCGATCAGTTACAAGGTGCCAAATCTTTTCGAAGGTCGACTTGCGATCCGGTTATCATCAGCTATGAGTCAGGGATATTGATATCCCAAAAACAGCATTTAGGACGAGGTATAGCCATTTTGAATTCCTTGTCATGTCTTTTGGGCTTACAAGTGCCCCAAAAACCTTTATGGATCTTATGAACTGGGTATTCAAACCATTCTTGGATGAATTTGTGATTGTGTTTATTGATGATATCTTGATATATTCACAATTGGAAGCCGAGCATGCGGACCATTTGCGAGTTGTATTGCGGACTCTCCAGGACTACAGGTTATATGCTAAATTCTCTAAATGTGAATTTTGGCTAACTTCTGTAGCTTTTCTTGGTCACGTTATTACCAGCGATGGTATCAAGGTTGATGGCCAAAAGATTGAAGCTGTGATGACTTGGCCGAGGCCCTTGAATCCGACAGAGGTTCGTAGCTTTTTAGGCTTGGCAGGGTATTACCGAAGGTTTGTGGAAGGATTTTCCTCTATTTATGCACCATTGACGAAGCTGACACATAAGGGAGCTAAGTTTCAGTGGACTGAGGCATGTGAACAAAGTTTTTAGGAGCTAAAGAAAAGGCTTACGACGGCACCTATTTTGACTCTTCCGGATGGCACCTAGGGTTATGTTGTCTATTGTGATGCCTCGAGAATTGGCCTAGGTTGTGTTCTTATGCAGCATGGTAAGGTTATCACGTACGCCTCCAGACAGTTGCAGAAACATGAACAAAACTATCCTACGCATGATCTTGAGTTAGCCGCAGTTGTCTTCGCTCTAAAGATTTGGCGGCATTATCTATATGGGGTTCATATTGATGTTTTCACCGACCACCAGAGCCTTCAGTATTTATTTAAACAGAGGGAGCTGAACCTACGACAAAGAAGATAGCTAGAATTACTAAAGGACTATGATGTTGATATTTTATATTATCTCGACAAAGCTAATATTGTTGTTGATGCCCTTAGCCGGAAGTCCATGGGCAGTCTAAGCCATGTGGAAGCTGATAAGGTCAAGATGACCAAATATCTATGCCAGCTAGCTAATTTGCAGGTGCGTTTGGTAGATGCAGAGGGTGGACGCATTCTTGTTCAGAATGCAGCAAAATCTTCTTTTGTTACTGAAGTGAAAGAGCAACAACACGAGGATCCTGAGCTTATAAAACTGAGGGAAAGTATTCCACAACAGCGACAACCTTTATTTGAGCTAACTGTAGATGGAGTCCTTAGATACCAGGGCCGCTTATGTGTACCGACAGTCGGAGAGCTCCGCGCCAAGATTCTTTTGGAGGCCATTATTCTAGATATGCAGTTCACCCCGGAGCGACAAAGATGTATCGGGACCTTCGACAGATCTATTGGTGGAATGGAATGAAAAACAATATCGCGTAGATGGTAGCCCAATGTCCTAACTGCCAGCAAGTTAAAGCCGAACATCAGAGGCTTGGAGGCCTAACTCAGTGTATTGAACTTCCATTATGGAAATGGGACTTGATAAATATGGACTTCATCGCCAGTTTGCCTCGCACTCCACGGAGGTATGATTCTATTTGGGTAATTATTGATAGGATTACAAAATCTGCTCATTTTCTGCCAGTCAGGACGACATATTCAGCCGAGGATTATGCCAAGCTTTACATTCGGGAGATTGTGCGCCTTCACGGGGTACCATTATCTATTATCTCTGATCGAGGGTCTCAATTTACAACACATTTTTGGAAATCTTTTCAGAAAGTTCTAGGCACGCAGGTAAATCATAGCACAGTTTTTCATCCGCAAACTGATGGACAGGCAGAGCGTACTATTCAGACAGTTGAGGATATGTTATGTGCCTGTGTGCTAGATTTTAAAGGAAGTTGGGATGATCATCTACCTCTTATTGAGTTCGCTTATAATAACAACTTCCAAGCTAGTATTCAGATGGCCCCTTATGAAGCACTATACGGGCGGAAGTGTAGGTTGTCGATCAGTTAAGCAGAGTTGCTAGGTCCTAATTTAGTCCAGCAAGCAATGGAAAAGGTAAAACTTATTAGAGACCGGCTGCTGTCACACCTCCTTTTTACCTACACCCCGTAAAGGGTATATAAGGGAGTTTTTCCAATTAAAGGACAATCGAAATGGGATTATTTACATTAAATTCAGAGTCGCCACTTGGGATAATTTATGGTGTCCCAAGTCACTGGTTAGAATCCTGAATCGAGGAAAATATTGACTCTGTATTATAGTCCGCGAGCCAGAAATCCAGGTAAGGAATTTTGTTAACCCGGGAGAAGGTGTTAGGCACTCCCGAATTCCGTGGTTCTAGCACGGTCGCTTAACAATTTATACTTGGCTTAAATTATTTAATTACGTGTTTAGAAACTACATGCATTTTACCTTTACCGCTTTTAATTACGTGATTTGCTCGTACTTAAAGAATTATCGAGTTACGCATACGTATACTCGTGTGGTTTGGCGTGTCAAGAGTCATGTCACGCGTACGTGTACACAATTCACAACACTTAGTTTATTTAAGAAAAAAAAAACTTAGCCAAAGTCGCGCGGACGCGTACCTTAATTTATTTTGAAAAATCGTAATTGTGTCACGCGAACATGTACACAATCACGATGATTGATTTATTAAGATCATACCTAAAACATGCTATCGATTTGGTTTTGATGTAAATATGTGAAAGCAAGATTTTCATGGATCAACAGTGAGCCTTCTTCATTCTCGCATTTTAGGATTAAAATTTTAAAAAAATTAAATACTTGCATTCTTAAGAACTATGTTAACAGAAAACAAAAATATTACCACACAAAGCGACAAATTTTGCTAACATAGAAAACTGAGCAAAACAAAAAAGTGAAACTTTATAGTCTTTTGATATTAATATAAAATTTCAAACAAGCTACCTAGAGCACTTTATGAATTATATATCTTAAGCACATAATCTTTCTCTAGCACATAATCTTTCTTCTCCCCTTTTTTAAAAAATAAAATATTCCTACCAAATTAACACTTAGAAATTTTCAACATTCATGGCTAGGCAGTTAAAAATTATAAATGTTTACTCAGAGAGAAAAAACTTTTCTTTATGTAAAAGAAACTTACTACAATCTTATAAAGAAAGTTTATGATAGTTTATGGTCTATTCACAAGAATGATTAGAAAAAGTTAACCTATTTGTGACTTAAGGATACTATAGCACTATTTTTGTCCATAATTAACAACTCTTTATTACTATTTTAAAAGTTTGATCGTAATTGCGCGAACACATACCTCGATTTATTTTAGAAAAATCATAATTATGTCACGCGAACGTGTACACAATCACGATGATAGACAAAGTCGTGCCTAAAGCATGCTCATATTTATAATAAGTGAAAAAAACATTAAATGGAAGCAATAAAATATCCAAATTCGAAATTCTCGTTATTCTGTTCAACTTCATGGCTTAATTTCATTTAATCACAATTACCCCCAATGACCCATTTGTTCCTTTAGCTAATCTGTACGAATTCAACATTAATTACACAAGTTTTCCTAAATCAATTCAATCAATTAATTTTGTAATTAATCCCAACGACACACCTTGCTTCGATGTATTAAACTAACAATCAAAGAATAAGTAATTAGGCACATTCATCACATTAAATATAAAAGTTCTCACGCTAGACATAAAAAAAACAAGCAGCATTATCAAAAATAGAATAGCAAAGTAGTAAAACATTGAACCTCAAAGTAAAGCCAAGATTCCACTTCTGTTTTGATTAAATTGAACGAAGAAATAGTGATGCCCAAAACTAATTTTTTTTGCAAAGTTCACACCAAATATGGCCTTTAGAAGTATTTTCCCATGAAACTAATAGGTTCTACTTAATATTAGAATAAACTCACATTTAACTAAATTTCCATTAGTAACTACAAATAGCATATGGAAATATCATGTCAAAACGTATCAAACAAACAGTGCTACAAGAAACTGGTCAATGAGAAGAAAAAGGATTAAAATGGAGAACAATTCATAGCTCAGATAGCAGGAACACAACATCTTATTCACTGCCTCCATTCAACTCATACATCACCACAATCATAAGGCAGTATGCATACGACTAAAAATTCAATCCAAATCCAACTCAAACAGACCTAAAAGAAAGAGAAACAATTAAACAGGGGTAATGGACAATAAGCAATTCTTCTTAACAAGTAAACTAAACTACAAACACAACTACTACTCAAAGCTCCATATTTCCACTTGATTCCAAACCAAGCTTTACATTAGGTGGAATATAGAAGCATGTACCTGAATAATGACAAGAGAGAGAACCAAAATCAATCTGAGAGACAGGAGAAGCAGTGACAGCATATCAAACGGCAAAGAACTAAACCACAGCCCTTGACTTAAAATACTTGCAAGCCCAGATGAACCAGAACAGGTTCAGTAACTCTCGAACCTTAGAACTTTAAATCAGATACCAATAGCACAGTGACTCTAAGCAGAACTTGAACCAAAAAGATTTTCCAACCACCAAACATCAATCCATTTTTTTCAACTATCATAATAGGAAACCTTTATCTTAAGAAATTGAAGAAAATCAGAAAGTCTTGAAGAAAGATCAATAAAACAGTAAATGCCAGTGGTTTTTTTTTATGGATTTTATCTCTTAAGAATCTCTCTATTTCTTTTCTTCTTCTTTGGACTCTCTCATTTACTCTATAACTCTCTATGAACTCAGTGTATTTTCTGTGTCCCAGAATGTTCTCTCTTCTATTTCTTAAGCTCTATGTCTCTTAGAATGTCCTCCGTATTCAGAGTTCTGTTTTCTTAAATAGGCAATGAGAAATGCCCTTAGGATTCACAGAATGCCCTTTCAATATTTAAAAATTTGATTCCACTCAATTCTTATGGCTTTAAATTATTCAGTAGTGAATTGTTTTCCCTACCATTATAGAAGCTTCTCAATTGAGTGACCACTTTAAACTTATACTAATCAATTCTTATCAACACAATTAAACAAGAATTTAAACCAAATTATTAAACTAGTCCTAATTATTCTGACTAAACCTAGAATATGAAGGACTCAGAGGTTACCATAATTAACAGATGAAATTAAGAATTCAGATGACATGAATAATAGCTAAAGAAGCTCATGAATAAACCAGACCAAATCGACGAACAATTTTTAGTTCGACACAGAAACTAAACTAAAAAAAAACAAATCGAATCCGACCAAATAACCATTCTAAAAATAAAAGAAAGGAGTAGAGGAAGATAATAAAAAAGAATTAGAAAAACTAAAATTAGGACACCTACCTCCAAATGATTGAACCCCATCTTGAATTAGATCTTCAATTTTTGAATATGAAGCCGGAATAGACCTTAATCGAGTGTTCTCGACTGATAACACACAACTAAGGTCGATTTCGACCTCAAACTTTAAATATCTACCGATTTGGAGTTTGGGATTTTAGGGTTCCTTTAAGAATCGAACAGTTCTGGTGTCATTCGAAGTGCGTGAAGTGGGGATTTGGAAAGAGGGTAGTGAGATGGTTTTGGGGTATCGATTTGGGGCTGGTTGGGTAGGCTAGGGTTCGGGGTCCGATCTTCGAATCCAAGATTCGAAGAGTTATGGGGTGATTCGAGGAAAAAGGAGTGGGGATTTGGCATGAGGGGAGTAAGGGGGTTCTACGGTGTAATTTTTAGGTGGGTTGAGGCTGGCGCCGCCACCGGAAGGCGGTGGGGAATGGTGGCGGCTGGTCTCTAGGGTTTGGGTGAGGAAGATGAGTGATGAGATGGGGGGGGGGGTTCTAAGGGGGGCGGGGTCCGTTTGGGTAATTATATACTGGGGATGGAATTGGATCCAGGCCGTTCGATCAAACGAGATCAACGACTTAGATCATTTGACTAAATAGAACGACGATGTTTTAAATAGGGACTAGATTGGTCTCTGATGCAAAGGGGTCGGGCTTGGGTCATGGGCGAGGTTAGGGACCGTTCGATCAAGTGAGATCGATGGTCTTGATCAAACTATACCAAACGACGCCGTTTGATGTGGCCTTGGATGGACCGGATTTTGACACGGGTTTGGGCTGGATCGGGCATGTTTGGCTAGGTAATTGTTTGGGCTTCTTAAATTAAATTGAATTTTGGCCCAATTCCGATTTCCTTCTCTTTACTTCTTTTCCTTTTCTTTTCTTCCCTTTTCTTTTTTCGAAAAATTAAAACTAAAATACTAAATTAAATTATAAAAACAAATCATCCTATCAAAAATACTAATTAACTCTAAATAATAATTATCACAATATTATTTTACCAAATCAAAAAGAAAATCACGAAATTTCGACATTAAACACTAAAAATGCAAAATACGTTAGTTTTTGAATTTTTCATTTTTGTAAAACAATGATTTACTTAATTAATCTAAAAAATAAAGTTAAATCCTAAATGAAAATACTTTATTTTTGTATTTTTAATGCATTAAACATGTACACAAACATATGCAAATAATCAAGAAAATAGCATAATAATTCCTAAAAATAACACATAATTAAAGAAAAGACCTAATTTTGGGAATTCTTTTGGAGTAATTCGTATGAGGCAAAAATCACGTGCTCACAGCTTCCCCTCTTTGTGCGGAAACACGAAGAGTTTTCGTGCAAAGATAAAGTAAGTGGATACGAGCGATTTTTTTCTCGTTAGAATACTCCGTGGGAAGCATTTTTTGAAAGATTTGACTGAACCTCTTCTTCAAAGGTTTCCTACATATCCTTGGCTATAAAGGAATCAGGTCAATGTAGTTCGGAAAGTTTTGGTAGTTAGGACTACCATGAAGTTGCGGTTTTACTGTTGCTGCTGTTGATACTGCCTACTGACCTCCTTATTACACCATGACAAAATGAAGAAGCTAGACTAAGCTATAATCTATGCTTTACAAAGATTTATTTTCAAACTTGATCTTGTGACTGATGTTGCCTCGTTGACTTGTATTTTCCTTAGAAGTTCCTTTGTGGCTGACTTGAATGGTATTTTTTGAAATGCTTTCCCTTCTTCTCCAGGCGTGCACCTGATTGTTGAACCTTTTAAATGTCTTCCTTTGACTATTGTTTCCTTTCCTCTGTTCTCCAGGCGCTCCTGATTATTTGAAATTTGAATTGCTTCTTCCCTTCATTCTCTAGGCGGGCTCCTGACTACTTGAAATTTGAATCGTATTCCCTTGTTCTTCAGGTGGGCTCCTGATTGCCGAGACTCGAAATGTATTCCCTTGTTCTCCAGGTGGGCTCCTAATTGCTGAAACTTGAATTGTATTCCTTTGCTCTCCAGGTGGGTGCCTGATTTCAACAAAATAGGCAAAAGCAAAGAAAAATTTCTGCCCCAGTTTGGTAGTTGGGCATATATATGAGTGTAAACTAAATCATGTTACCAAATATCAGTAAGAACCTGAAAGATGAAACTTGAATTGTACTCCCTTGCTTTCCAGGCGGGTGCCTGATTGCTGAAGCTTGAATTGTTGTTCCTTGTTCTCCAGGTGGACGCCTGATTTCAACAAAATAGACAAAAACAAAGAAAAATTTCTGCCCCAATTTGGTAGCTGGGCATATATATGAGTGTAAACTAAATCATGTTACCAAATCAGTAAGAACTTGAAAACTGAAACTTGAATTGTACTCCCTTGCTCTCCAGGTGGGTGCCTGATTACTGAGACTTGAATTGTTGTTCCTTGTTCTCTAGGTGAATGCCTGATTACTGAATCTTCAACTGCTTTTCCTTGTTCTCCAGGTGGACGCCTGATTGCTGGTACTTCAACTGTTGTTCCTTGTTCTCCAGGTGGATGCCTGATTGTTGATACTTCAACTGTTCTTCCTTGAAACTTGATTTGTTTTCCCTTGTTCTCCAGGTGGGCTCCTGATTGCCGAAACTCGAACTATTGTTCTTTGTTCTCCAGGTGGACGCTTGATTGCTGATACTTCAACTGTTGTTCCTTGTTCTCCAGGTGGACGCCTGATTGCTAGTACTTGGTCATGCTCTTATCTTTGATATCTGTGTTGTTCTCCCTATTCTTCAGATGGGCACCTGACTTCAACAAAAATAAACAAAACAAAAGAAAATTATCTGCCCCAGTTTGGTAGTTGGGCGCATCTGTGAGTGTTAAACTGAATCATATTACCAAATATTACTAAGAATTTGAAAGCTAGGTCCCATTATCCATGGGGTCCTGACAACTCTTAACTAAATGATAATTTCAAAGCTAAATTATATCTACTGAGGGTATGTCTTATGCTAAATCTTGTTATCCAAACCAGTTTTAAACTACGTCCTATTATTTAGGAGGGTCCTGACAACCAAAAATCAAGTCTTATCTTAAGGGTGACAATTTTACGGCCAAATTGTACTCTCTTATAACAACACTTACTTATCTAGTGGAATGCTTAAAGTCATGTCCCCTTATTCAGGTGGGTCCTGAAAATTCTTATGCGAACTTTGAAGCCAACTTATATCCCTTTTGGTGCACATTCGTCATATATTTACTACTTATGTTTTTTTTTATCTTAACCTAGGTCCCATTTTCCAGGAGGGTCCTGAAATTTATACGATCAAACCTGCATGGTACTTGTTTTCCTTACAAGGTTCTTCCTGAAATAAATGTCGTCTTTGCCCCTGTTTCAAATCAAAGAAAATCTTGTCAGTTTAAAACGTGGTGGTTAGTTGTGGCATTCTTGCTGGGGATGGTTTTCTCTTTGCCATGCTTTGCTTCAACAGACTGCCTTGAACTGGTCGAAAGGATTGTTTTGACCTCATGACTGATTCTTAACTGCAGGATCCCCAACTGTTGTTTTTCACTTTCGACCCTTTTATTCGTAACCATACATCTCTCATGACATTACTGAACTATTCCACCGATTTAACCTTTGCTTACACCCTAGGTCCCACTTTTCATCATACTATCTCCAGCATGTCCTAGCCGTATTTTCCTTTGTGCAGTTTTGAATCTGATAGTACACTTTGACATTCCTTCTTATTTGTTGGAACAAGGCTAACCTTGGAAGAGCTTTAGAGGAGTAAATATTAACAGCAATGAAATGCGACGATTTTGAGAATTAAGAATAAAGAAGAAAATCCAAATTTGGATGACTGTTGGAGATAAGAAAAAGGAACTTATCTGAGTGGAGTCACTAGCACCAATGATCATGGTATGCATTTTGGATTAATCAGCCCAGTCTATTTAACCAACCTCCTTTCCAATTGTTTTTACTTTGTTCTCCAAGATTTCCACAACCCAATTTTACTTTCCGCCAACTTACGGACCTTGTTCGACTTGCAGTGCCCTGAAGGGTTTTCACCGACAAACCTCTCTCATTCATTTGTTCCTCAATTCCTTGTCGCCTTATGGTGCCCGCGAAGGCTTTCACCGATAAGACTCTCTCATTTTTACTTTTCCTCAGCTTTCGTCGCCTCATGGTGCTCGTGAAGGTTTTCACCGATAAGACTCTCTCATTTTTACTTTCTCTCAGCTTTCGTCGCCTCATGGTGCCCATGAGGGTTTTCACCAATAAGGTTTTCTCATTTTCATTACTTTTCCTACTTGGACCAGAGTGTTATCCTGATATGAATCACCTCTATTTGCTCAACTTGGCATCTCTCGAAGATTGATCGGAAGGTCTTTCTTTGGACCGTAATGTGGGCTTTTGGATGGGGTTAGAAAGAAAGGGTATCAAAGGCTCAAAACAATTTGACATGGGTTTAAAATTACAACTCTTGGAATCACATTTCTTATTACAAGTACAACTTCTGCCCCAGTTTCTTGCTTGGTGATCTTTTGATATTTTCTTTTACTATGACCAAGCCGTGAGGCTGCCTACGTATCATTAACAGGAATCAGGTCAAACGTAGTTCACACCTGAATTTCCTTGTTGTTATACTTTCTTTTTTCACTTTTTCTTTCTTTTCCTTTTCTTTTTGTTATTGATTCCAAAAGAGGGGTATGAAAGAAACAAATGCGGCTCAAAAAGGGGAACAAAGGGTAAAGTGTTTAGATAGCAGAAAGAATTGCCTTCGTCATTTCAATCTTCGAAACAATGCCAAATACAAACAATCAACAATTATAACAAAGAAATCATACATAATATCTCTTGACTGCATCGGAATTGATGGCCATGTCTATGCACTTTCCTTCGATATCTGTTAAACATAGAGCACCATTGGATAATACTCTGGTTACAATAAATGGCCCTTTCCAATTCGGGGCGAACTTGCCTTTTGCTTCAACCTGATGTGGAAGGATACGTTTCAGCACTTGCTGACTCACTTCAAACTTTCGTGGACGCACCCTTTTGTTGTATGCTCTTGCCATTCTCTTTTGATATAACTGTCCATGACATACTGCTGCCAATCGTTTTTCATCAATCAAGTTCAACTGCTCCAAATGGGTTTTTACCCACTCATCATCATCAATCTTAGCCTCAGCGACAATCCGAAGGGAAGGGATTTCAACTTCTGCAGGTATTACTGCTTCAGTGCCATATACTAACAAATAAGGAGTTGCACCTACCGAAGTACGGACAGTAGTGCGATATCCCAATAACGAAAATGGTAATTTTTTGTGCCATTGCCTCGAACCCTCTACCATTTTCCGAAGTATCTTCTTTATGTTTATGTTGGCTGCCTCGACTGCTCCATTCTCCTTGGGACAATATGGGGTAGAATTGCAATGTGTAATCTTAAACTGTTGACATACCTCTTCCATCAAGTTACTGTTAAGATTAGCACCATTATCTATGATGATCACCTTTGGGATTCCGAATCGACAAATGATATTTGAGTGAACAAAATCGACCACTACTTTCTTAGTCACCAATTTGAAAGTTTTAGCCTCAACCCACTTGGTGAAATAATCAATGGCTACCAGAATGAACCTGTGCCAGTTGGATGCTGCTAGCTCAATTGGTCCAATGACATCCATGCCCCAAGCAACGAAGGGCCATGGTGCAGACATTGTGTGCAATTCCAATGGTGGAGAATGAATCAAATCTCCGTGTATCTGGCACTGATGACATTTGCGCACAAAATTGATACAATCTCGCTCTATGGTAAGCCAATAATAGCCTGCTCGGAGAATTTTCTTTGCCAACACATATTCCGCTCATATGTGGTCCGCAGACTCCCGAATGTACTTCGGACATGACAGTCGTAGCTTGTCTAGCATCTATGCATCTTAATAATCCAAGGTCTGGTGTTCTCTTATACAAAACTCCTCCACTTAAGAAGAATCCATTTTCCAACCGTCTAATTGATCTCTTTTGATCCCCCGTGGTTTGCACTGGATATATCCCCATTCTGATGTACTCCTTGATATCGTGGAACCATGGTTCTCCATCAAGTTCTTCTTCAATCATGTTACAGTAAGAATGCTGATCTCAGACTTGAATATGCAGAGGACCGACATAAGCTTTGTCTGGATGGTGCAACATTGATGCCAGGGTAGCCAAAGCATCGGTGACCTCATTATGGACCCTTGGAATATGCCTAAACTCCACTGATCGAAACCGTTGACAAAGATCATGCAAGCATTGTCGGTACTGTATGAGCTTCAAATCTCGCGTTTCCCATTCTCCTTGAATTTGATGTACCAGAAGATCCGAGTCTCCCAAAACCAAGACTTCCTGGACATCTATGTCTACAACTAGCCTTAGGCCCAAAATACAGGCTTCATACTCAGCCATATAGTTGGTGCAATAAAACCGAAGCTGAGCCGTAATAGGATAGTGATGCCCTATTTCAGAAATAAGCACAACTCCTATTCCGACTCCTTTCATGTTGGCAGCCCCATCAAAGAAAAGTTTCCAACCTGGTTTTTCAATTTGCTCCAGTTCATTGATATGCATCACTTCTTCATCGGGAAAATAAGTTCTCAATGGCTCGTAATCTTCATCGACCGGGTTTTCGGCCAAATGATCGGCCAATGCTTGGGCTTTTATCGTAGTCCGAGTCACATAGATGATATCAAACTCTGTGAGCAAGATCTGCCACTTCGCAAGTCTCCCTGTCGACATAGGCTTTTGAAAGATATACTTCAACGGATCCAAGCACGAAATGAGGTAAGTAGTGTAGGATGACAACTAATGTTTCAATTTCTGAGCCACCCAAGTTTGGGCGCAACATGTCCTTTCCAGATGAGTGTACTTAAACTCATAAGCCGTGAACTTCTTGCTAAGATAGTAGATGGCCTATTCCTTTCTGCCAGTGATGTCATGTTGCCCTAGTACACAGCCAAATGAATTTTCCAAGGCTGTCAAGTAAAGAATCAAAGGTCTTCCTAGTTCTGGTGGAACCAGCACGGGTGGGATTGATAAGTATCCTTTTATCTCATCAAATGCTTCTTGACACTCATCAGTCCACTTGACCGCAACATCCTTCTTCAGCAATTTGAAAATAGGATCACAAGTTGTCGTGAGCTGAGCAATAAACCTGCTGATGTAGTTCAACCTCCCTAACAGACTCATCACTTCAGTCTTGTTCCTCGGAGGTGGCAATTCTTGGATGGCTCTGATCTTTGATGGGTCCAACTCGATGCCTCGCCGGCTGACTATGAATCCCAATAGCTTTCCGGATGGAACACCAAATGCACACTTGGCAGGGTTAAGCTTGAGGTTGTACCTGCGAAGTCTCAGGAAGAATTTCCTCAAATCCCCAATGTGGTCGGCTTGACGCTTTGACTTTATGATCATATCATCCACGTATACCTCAATCTCCTTATGTATCATATCATGAAACACCGTAGTCATTGCTCTCATGTAAGTTGCCCCGGCGTTTTTCAAACCAAATGGCATTACCCGGTAGCAATAAGTTCCCCACGGCGTGATGAATGCCGTATTTTATACATCTTCTTCATCCATTAGAATCTGATGATACCCGACATAGCAATCCATAAAAGATCCTATCTCATGTTTGGCATAATTATCGATCAAAATGTGGATATTGGGTAGTGGGAAGTTATCCTTCGGACTTGCTTTGTTGAGATTGCGGTAATCGACGCATACTCTGATCTTGCCGTCCTTCTTTGGCACATGTACGACATTATCCAACCAAACAGGATATCGAGTGACCCGAATAACCTTTGCATCCAACTGCTTAGTGATTTCTTCTTTAATCTTCACACTTATATCAGTTTTGAATTTCCTCAACTTTTGCTTGATGGGAGGAAGCATTGGATCGGTGGGCAATTTGTGGACCACTAAATCAGTGCTCAAACCCGGCATGTCGGCATACGACCATGCAAAAACATCTTTGAATTCGATGAGTGCTTTGATTAACTCTTCCCGGATCTTTGGATCGAGGTGGACACTTATTTTAGTCTCTCGGATATTATCTGTGTCTCCTAAATTGACGGCTTCTGTATGATTCAGGTTGGGTTTGGGTTTTTTTTCGAAGTGAATTAACTCCTTACTAATCTCTTCAAAGGCCTCATCCTCATCGTATTCTGATTCATAATCACAATCTACTTCTTGAACTATTATTTCGGAATCAGATTGATTTTTAATGCTAGACGGAGGATTCCTTATGCACTCCATATCACTAGAGCCAGCGTAAAAAGATCTGTACAAAAAAGAAAAGAAAAACAAAAAAAACTACCAAGAATGATAAAGAAGGGAAAACTGTATTTCATTGAATGATGAAAGATAACAAGGTTTGCACACTTCAAACAGATTGAAAGATGAAAATCTGGATTACAACCCTGAAATGATTCAGACAAACTGAAGGAAAATCAAAATAAACTACCAAGTCTCCTTTCGAATGGGGAGAAGAGTGGCTTTCCAATTATTAAGCTTTGTTTCTGGCCCAACAAATTGAATTTCTGCGTTGCTAGGACCTTCACTGTTACAACCCATATCCACATGTGTTAGTTCATGCCATATATTAGTTAACATAAATCCAAGAAGGAATTATCTTTGAGATGATAAGAAGTCAATCCTATTGGTCTTAAGTGATACAAGAGTGTATAAGGGTGATTAACCAGTATTAGAAGTTAAACGAATCAAGGATGTTGTAACTCGAATTTTCAGGTAATCTAGCGGTGCTTAATACACTCAAGAGGTCATTTATGAAGGTATTTTAATCATATAATATCCGTATCATAAGTCTTGAAGTCAAACGAGTTATGAAACAAAAGTCGACAAAAGTTGTCGCAACTTAGGTTCATAATTTTACTTAAACATTAGGTCAAATGTTTCTAATCTTTTCTCATAATTTACAAGGAATTACGGGGTGATCTACCCACCAAATTAAAGATCTATGAGTCTAGTTTCCAACGCATTAAACCGTTCATCGATACGATCTCGGAGTAGAGAGATATTCGCGTTTTCGCGAGACTGCGCCAAGCACCTCTCTATGGGGCCCACTAAGTCGGTTTAAGATATTTGGACCTATATAGGATGCCTCCAACCCGTTTTAAGTCATTTCTTTTCACTATTTTCAGACCTTAGAACCCTAGGAACATCCTCTCAAGGTTCTCTCAAGATTCAAGACCCAAAAAAGGGCAAACAACACAAATCAAGTGTCGGGAATTCCGTGGCGCTAGTAAGTCTCTTGTTCTTCTTGTTGTTGCTCATTTTTGTGTCGTTTCAGCTCGTGTGGGAGGTTGTTTTAAAGGGTTTATGTTCTGTAAATACTCCCTCATGTTCTTAATATCAATCCTAGGTGATTTCAAGCCTTCTAAAGTGATTCTAGTGCCGAAAAACACTAATTGATCGCTAGTTTCGCTTTTTTGTTGTTGTGGCAGCATTGGAGGGATATTTCATGGAAATTTAAGGTCAAATTGGAGTTGTTCTTTCTGTATAAAGGTAAGGAACCTCTTACTCTATATGTATTTAAGATTATCCAAGTTGCGGCTAAGCCATTGAAGCTAGAACTTGTGAGATATATATCGAAAGGCTTGGTAGTAATGTTATTGTTTTGTGGACTGTTTTGCGTTGTTGTTGGGCTGCGTATTTTACTACTATCTTGTGGAGTTTTGGAGGAGGAAGGGTGTGGAGAAACACCATATATATGTAGGGTTATGGGCTGATAGTTATTCGTAACATTTCCAGGTTGTTTGACACGACTACGGTGGTCGTCGTATGTATGGAGTGATTAGGCTATGTGTGGACTATTTTGGGAGGCTCAATATGTTTATTATTGATGTTGTTTGGGCTGTTTGGTGACTGTTTTGAATGGTGTGAGGTCATATATATAGGGGAGGTGTTGTCCGTTTCATCGTAAAATAGGTTGTGGTCGATACATAATAGTTATGACGCTTAAATGATAACGATAGTATCGTTTCTCTTATTGTAGACTAAGGAGTTTTGACAATTGCATAGCTTGAGATTGGGGAAGTATATACAAGGTATGTGAGGCTATCCCTTTCCTTCTTTTGCACGACTCCGATTGTACATAATGTAATGAACGAGCTTCCAAAGATACTCTACTCTTAGAAGCTAGCAGTACTTACATTGTTTTCCCTCTTATGGAACGATTGATGTTAATGTTGCTTCTCTTATTCTTATGTTATCAATGTTATTGGTACTTCCTGATTCTTATAAGGTTCATAGTGAAGAGTTAGTCCTAATAACGTGTACAGAGGATACCGACCTTACGTCACTCCGAAAGGTTTAGAATGTGATTCCATGAGTCGAGCATGCATTATATATATGTATCTATTTTACTCTACCGAGCCACGCTATAGTTGGCCGGGTACGGCACCTATTGTGCAACCACTGATCAGTTGGGTTTTACCGAGCTCCACGTGGCCGGGTACGATTCTACCGAGCCTATTATGGCCGGGTACGATATGATGATAATGATGCCCACAGAGGCGAATGCTTTAAAGGTTTATGTATTTATACATATGTATCATGCATTTCATGTAAGTAGCCCTCAGAGGTACTAAGATGTTACAGGTTGTATATTCTCTATCCTTGCTTACATTACTGATCGTATTTATGGTTCCTTGCCTTACATACTCAGTACTTTATTCGTACTGACGTCCTTTTATTTGTGGACGCTGCATGTCGTGCTGCAGGTCCTGATAGACAGGCAGGTGCAGCTCCCCCACCACAGTAGACTGTCCAGTTCAGCGGTGATTGGCGAGATCCCTTCTCCGGACTTGCCTTGGTCTTGGTATGCAATTTTTGTTATAGACATTATGGGTATGTCGGGGCCCTGTTCCGGCTATGTTGCAACACTTATGTTCTTTTAGAGGCTCATAGACAAGTGTCGGCTCATGTATAGTTTGGTATGCCTTGTCGGCTAGTTTTTGTTGTATAGTCTTTCATAGTAGCGTGGTAGCTCATACCTTATACGTAGTTTCTTGATTGTCTGGTCATCCCCTGCTATGTATGTTCATGCCGTCATATTTTATTGCTGGTTGTCCATGATCTAGGTCTACCATTTATATTGATCTCGTCAGCCTTAAAAGATAATAATGAAGGTTAGATGAAATGTACGTTGGTGCTCGGCAAGTGTGGTCGGGTGCTAGTCATGGCCCTTCAGTTTGGGTTCGTGACATTCACCACTTTCCACCATGTTCACACCGTCAAACAACCTTTCAAATCTTTCAATTAACTCCTCGTCAGGATTAATCATAGAATTGGGAATTGTTGTTACTAGGCGACTTTTGGTACCGGACTTGACAAATGATTTGGAAAGATGTGGGACTGGCTTTGGAAGGACCAATGCCTTCTGTTTTAGCTTTCTGGCCTTTCTTATGTCTGCGGCAGTAGGCTTGAATCCCAAACCAAATGTTCCCAAGTTTTCGGGAAGAGACACCGGCTGTATGATGCCTTGCAAAGACGAGCCCAAACCTTTACCGAGTACAATACCATTCTTCAACATCTCATAGGCTACCATGACTGATGCGGTGGTTATCTTTGGATTTGGAATGTACTTCCCCTCCGGAACTTTCTCTACCAACATCGTGTTAGAAACCTGGTAGACCCATGGTCCCTGGTCATTTTCCACTTCAATGACTGGTACAATGGCATTGCTGCGAGCACGTAAACTGTCTTCCCCATGCACAGCTATTTCTTGTCTATCCCATTCAAATTTGACTACCAGGTGTAGTGTTGATGGGACTGCTTTAGCGGCGTAGATCCATGGTCGACCCAATAGTAAATTATAGAAAACAGCTATATCCAGCACCTGAAACTCCATTGTGAACTCAACTGGCCCTATTGTCAGCTCCAGCACTATGTCCCCAACTGAATCTTTACCTTCGCCGTCAAATCCCCGCACGCAAATACTGTACTTATGGATCCTCTCATCTTCTATTTTCAACTTGCTTAGAGTGGAGAGAGGACAGATGTTTGCGCTTGACCCATTGTCAACCAATACCCGGGTCACCACAAAGTTTTCACATTTTAATGTGAGGTAAAAAGCTCTGTTGTGCTCAGTACCTTCTATAGGCAATTCATCGTCAGAAAACGTGACTCTGTTTGCTTAGAAGATTTTGTTGGCTATTTTTTCCAAGTGATTCACGGAGATCTTATCGGTAACGTGCGCCTTATTCAAGATCTTCATTAAATCTTGACGGTGCTCATCCGAATGGATCAATAATGACAATAGGGAAATTTGAGCAAACGTCTTTCCTAATTGTTCCACGATAGAGTAGTCCTGTAGCTTCATCTTCCTCAAGAATGCTTCTGCTTCTTATTCATTTACGGCTTTCTTTACGAGTGCTGGATTATTTTTAGCTCTTCTTAACTCCTCGGGAGCAAAACACCTTCCCGAGCGAGTCAAACCCTGTACTTCACAAATTTCTTCTTTGACTTCCTTCCCTTTGTACATCACCGTTACCCGTTCGTAATTCCATAGAATAGTCTTGCTGTTGATTATTGGTAACTGGGTTACTGGCTTGATAATAACCCGATATACGCGTGCTCCTTCCACGATTATGATGGGTTTGTTGGCCGCTTCTGGTACAATCACCTTTACCCCTTCCTGTTTCGTTGCAACTTTGCTTAAAAACCCCTTCTCAACTGACATAGATGGCTCAATACTCCTTTTGCTCTGCTTGAGCACCAACTTCTCATCTGCTGATTGTTCATCTGTCTTGACTCCACTAGACCGAATCATCATGACGGTCTGTGATGGCTTCTTGGGTTCCCCCCTCCACATGCACTATTTCGATCATATTTGCCTCCTGATGGGCTGGCATCGGATTCCTGTTGATATTGTGTGCTTTAGGAGCTTGAACTTTAATTCTATTGGTAACAATAAGCTCCTGTATCACACTTTTCAAGTGCCAGCATTTTTCTGTATCATGACCCGGAGTACCAGAACAATACTCACAGCTGACAGTATAGTCAAGATTCTTTGGAGGAGGATTTGGCAGTTTGGACTGTATCGTCCTTAGCATATCTAGTTGTTTTAGCCTGTGGAACAGACTAGTGTATGATTCTCCCAATGGAGTAAATGTTTTCTTTTTCTGCAACCTTTCACCCTTGAGTGCTTGACTAGACCTGAAACTTGGTCCGGGAGTGTTTTGGTAGGCTCGTGAATGTGGATAAGTATTTGGTAGAACAGGAGCACGCCATTGAGTGTGGGTAGGAGGTTGGTTGTATGCTTGTGCATGGTGGACGGAAAAATGAGGTTCTGGTGGGGGATAATAGTGTTGGGATGAATTGTGGTGATAAGTTTGTTGGTGGGGTCGAGGTTGATTGTAGTGGTAAGGTGAACCTCTGGATCCGAACAAAGTTCCTGAATCAACCATTGTTGCTTCCTCTCTCTTCTTCTTCCTAATCCCTCCTATGCCGCCCTGAATAGCCTAAGTGGTCGCTTTGATAGCCGAATAGCTCATGATTTTATTCGACTTGAGGCCTTCTTTTACCATGCCCCCCATCTTTACTACTTCGTTAAATGACTTTCCCACAGCTGAGACCAAATGGCCATAGTAAGTAGGTTCCAAAGACTGTAGGAAGTAATCTACCATCTCACTTTCCTTCATTGGGGGATCTACTCTTGCTGCTTACTCCCTCCATCGGAAACCATATTCTCTGAAGCTTTCACTGTGCTTCTTCTCAAGTTTAGTCAAGGACAGTCGATCTGGAATGATCTCAAGATTGTATTGGAAGTGACAATCAAATGCTTGTGCCAGATCATCCCATGGCGGGTATACCATTCCAATGCTGATCCACTCAAACTCTGACTGAAGTAAGCCATTAACAATTCATCTTTTCCTCTAGCTCCCCTCATCTTGCTGCAAAAACCCCTCAAGTGGGCTACTAGATCATCGCGCCCGTTGTATAGATCGAACTTGGGCATCTTGAAACCTGCCAGTAATTGCACATTCGGGAACAGACATAGGTCCTTGTAGGCCACGCTGACTTGCCCTCCCAACCCCCGCATGTCTCTGAATGATTGTTCTAAGCTTTTAACTTTCCTGAACATCTCCTCCTGTTTGGTATTTTTGACTGGTTTATCAGCTTCTATCGGGAGGTCAAAGTGAGGAGTATAGGAATGGGTTTCTGGAGCTTTGAAAGTGGGCTCCGAGGGGTAGTATTGGTTGTCCTGGGCCTGGAATATAGGCTCGCTAGGAGATTTGTGGAGTGTAGCTGGTGGAGGTGCTACGAAGACATGAGTTACTGGTGGAGGAGGGTATGGAATTGGTTTAGGGGTGGAGATTGTGGTGTATGAGAAGTGGTGCCCCGGTAGTGTTGGTAAATAGGAAAGCTCGGGGATAGATCGGTGGCAGGATGATCCTGAGTTTGAGCCGGTGGTGGAGTGAAGGTAGGGTTAGCCGGGTAGGCGGATGGCGATTGTCCTTTAGACCAGGCCTGATACATTTCGGCCATTTGTTGTTTTAATTTGTACATCTCTTCTTTTATGGCATTAACGTCCAACTCTTCTCCTTCAATGGCACTGGTGTCTACATCTAGAATAGACATGATTATTTCTCTTTTGGATCTGGTTTGGTAGGGGTGGGTTGCCAGTATGCTTAGGTGTACTAACTGCTTGAATTCTGGTAACAACAACCAAACTTGTTAGTGATCATAGTTTTAACAAATAAACAACCACACATAGGGATGCAATGCACCTAGGCAATTAGTCATTTTGTACCATGTATTTGCTCGGTTGCTTGTGTTATCCCAGCTTTTCCTGACCTTTCCCTTTTATTGTCACTCACGCCTATCTTTTATTTCCCTCCCCTTTTTCATTTTATTCTTTTCTTTTGGTTGTGGTCGAATCTTATGAAGATTGTCTACGTATCATGACCCTGCATGAATCAAACCGAGCGTAGTTCTGGTGGAAACAATTATTAATACTCTTATTTATTTTAACAAATGAAACAATACAAAGACAGAAATGACATTACATTTGGACAACACTTTAAGAAAATGGTTTAAAAGACTCAACATGGACTTAAACTAAAACATGACTATTATATGAAAAGTTCCAACAACTATGACTACGCTTCACTCCACAATCTTTTGCTTTTAATCACTGGAACATCTGCTCACGGTGGGGCTTGACCCGGCTGACCTCCTAGTGTATGTTACATCCTCTCTAACTCCATTGCAAGATGACGGGAAAAAGTATGTGCATGCTCTAGAAACCTTCCATAATCCATCCCTTGGCAGTTCACATAACTTTGAGAAGTATAGACGGCCAAATCATAGATTTTTGCTCTGAAATCTTGGAGATTTTGGTCTTGGTTTTGCAATTGATGTTGGCGAGTGGTGGCTATATCTCTTATGTGGTCTTCGCGATCTAAAGCTGACTCCAATTGAGCTTGAAGTCTGGCCTGATCGAGTCTTGCCTGTGCTTTCTCCCTATCAATATCTGCGTGCTGATGTTCTCTATTGTACCTTCTCATTTTTCCAACTGTGCATGGAGTTGAGCTTCTGAATGTATCCAATGGTCCTTCTCTCTCTTGAATTGAGCCATTTCTTCTTCACATCTCATTACTTGGAATTCCTTACTAGATTTGGCCTCCTCATTTAACTGTATGATTTTTTTCTTAGCTTTGTCTAAGGCCTTTTCAGTCTTTGTCAAGATGGAGTCATAATCTTGCATTTTTTCCATCAGATTGGCAATGATTTTCTGATCTTTCCAACTTCTCACTGGCGCTTCAGAGGCTTTCTTCATCTGTTGAAACTGAGCGCGGAGAGTTTTATTCTCGCTAATCAGACTCTTCTTTTCACCTTCTGCTTCTTGTGCTTGTAAGTCTTTTTCCAAATTGAGGTTCCTCAGGCTTTCTTCTAAGGTATGAATAGTTGCTTTTTACCCCTTTTCCTTTTCACCCCAATCCAACCGTTCTTGGATTTTGTCATCAAAGGCTTGAACATGCGGTCTTTTTATGGGCCTTCTAGGATCAGGTTCAGGTGCATCATCCACATGAGATCTTTTCTCAAACCACCTAGCATAACCCAGATTTATCTCACCTTTCGCAGGATCTGGAACTTGGTTATCACCTTTCAAGTGTCGACAACCATTCCAAATCCGCTGGATTAAAGCCTTAGGGAGAGTGGCTTCGGGGTGTAGCTCAATCACTTGCATACTCAAATCTTCATTATCAGGCACCACTTGGTATCTCCCTAGCTATCTTAGAACTCTCTGTGGTGCATACGGCTGGACACTTCTTAAACCCAACAACAGCAAATAACTCTTTAAGGTTGACATGTGTATCACCTCTCTTACCGGGAGCCATCCCAAAGTCCACTCAATTTGACTTGCCTTTAAAGATCTTAAATGGGATATCCAGGCTTCCACCCCTTCTGGAAATTTATAATCTTTTATTCTTTCTTCATAACTCTCAATAAAATTGTCCTTGCTCGGACCATACTGCATGAAATTGGGGTGATGTCGGAGATGTTCAGTCAACCACATTTGCAACAAAATATTGCACCCTTCGAAGAATTTTACCCCGGATTTACACAAAGTCAACGCCAGATAAATGTCTGAGAGAATGATCGGGGCAAGAGTGTGATGTTCCTTGGTAGTGAGGACTTGTACGACTCTGGCTATGCGAATATCAATCGCCCGCTCTCTTTTTGGGAAGATCATGATTCCCAGAAAAGCCACCATGAAAGCGAAGCGTCGGTGAATCTGCCAGGTGTCCTTGTTTTGTTTGTTAGTAAGGCCCTTTTCATGAATTTCAAATCCATCCGGCTTTCCGAACCTTGAATATAGGAAGTTGAAAGAACAACACCCTTTGGCAACGTTGCTTTTTCTGATTTGATTACTGATATTCAGAAGACCAAAGAATCGGTGTACTGAGGGAGCCTTTGGGAATATAAGATTCTGGTTTCTCAATCTCCGTCAAAACCGAAATATCCAGCTATTTCTTCTAATGTGGGAGTAAGCTCGAAATCAGAGAAGCGAAAGACATTGTGAACAGGGTCCCAAAAAGTCACTAGCGCCGTAATCAAATCGTTGCGCGGTTTAACTTTCATAATATCTGTGAGAGCTCCCAAATATTTAATGACCCATTTCTGACCATCTCCTCCTAACTCATACCACCACATCAGAAGCTGAAATAGAAACTCATCTACATCTGTGAACGGTGGGTTTTGGATGGTGCTCATTTTGTACCTGGGAGTGATTTTAATTTTTAAAAAACAAAATCAAGACTCATTTTGAAAAAATCATTAATATTTCTAAAAAAAACACTTCGATAAAGAATATTTAAAGGTTTTGTTTGCTAACCGGAAATTTTTTTTTTGAAAAAAAAAACGACCAAAAGCGGCTGTTCTTGCAAAAAAAGCCTTCCGGCGCCCTTTTGGGGACGTTCGGCATATTTTGGACAAGAATGACATCGCCTTACTTATGACAACACAATGACATTTATGTACCCACATTTTAATTAATTATTATCTATTTATTTTTTTATTTTTTTAAATAGATGGGCCCGATGTGGGTTGCCTACATATCTCACATCCGGCGAGAATCAAATTTACGTAGTTCGTAATAATAAAACTATTTTTTAAAAGAAACACAACATTTTCTTCTTTCAAAATTTTGACAGAATTTCAAAATATTTTGGAAATTATTTTTTTTCGAAAAACAACCAATTTTCTCTCTCGGTTCTCACATTGATTTTCCTTTTCTAACTTTTTCCTATAAGCTGGTCAACATGAAAATTCGAAACAAATGAATACACAAGTAGCAAGTAAGATGCACCAGGATGGTCTTTTCATTTCGGGTACACCTGTCCTAGACAGACCCAACCCCTGTGTTGAGTCTCCGAAGTCAAATGCACATGATGCAAACAAACGTTCCAACTAGGGATCCGGCATGAAGCTAAGTTATTCTAAGTGTAAAACCTCTGGTATATTGTTCTAGACCTAGCTTACCCAAGCGGACATCTAGAGCCGAAGTGGGGGCAACATACCGGGAGCACGAAAGTCTACCCGGCCTAGTTACTTGGCCCAACTTCGTTCTATTTGGTATGACTTCTAACAGAAAGGTGGGCCACGCGCACGTGTGCACCATAAGTTCAGAAGACTCAGAAAGAAGAAGGGTTCCATAACAGTTTATATATACAGTTTAGATAATATCAAAGCGGTAAAAAGCAACATTTACCACATTAAGCCCAAACATGTGAATAAACCAGATAATAAATAAAGCCAAATATAACCATTATTCTAAGCTCAAATTCTTGAACCCTGAACCAGAGATTCTGGGTTCGTTCCCTAGCAGAGTCGCCAGAGCTGTCACACCTCCTTTTTTACCTACACCCCGTAAAGGGTATATAAGAGAGTTTTTCCAATTAAAGGACAATCGAAATGGGATTATTTACATTAAATTCAGAGTCGCCACTTGGGATAATTTATGGTGTCCCAAGTCACCGGTAAGAATCCCGAATCGAGGAAAATATTGACTCTGCATTATAGTCCGCGAGCCAGAAATCCAGGTAAGGAATTCTGTTAACCTAGGAGAAGGTGTTAGGCACTCCCGAATTCCGTGGTTCTAGCACGGTCACTTAACAATTTATACTTGGCTTAAATTATTTAATTACGTGTTTAGAAACTACATGCATTTTACCTTTACCGCTTTTAATTACGTGATTTGCTCGTACTTAAAGAATTATCGAGTTACGCATACGTATACTCGTGTGGTTTGGCGTGTCAAGAGTCATGTCACGCGTACGTGTACACAATTCACAACACTTAGTTTATTTAAGAAAAAAAAACTTAGTCAAAGTCGCGCGGAAGCGTACCTTAATTTATTTTGAAAAATCGTAATTGTGTCACGCGAACATGTACACAATCACGATGATTGATTTATTAAGATTATACCTAAAAGGATACTATCAATTTGGTTTTGATGTAAATATATGAAAGCAAGATTTTCATGGATCAACAGTGAGCCTTCCTCATTCTCGCATTTTAGGATTAAAATTTCAAAAAAATTAAATACTTGCATTCTTAAGAACTATGTTAACAGAAAACAAAAATATTACCACAAAAAGCGACAAATTTTGCTAACATAGAAAACTGAGCAAAACAAAAAAAATGAAACTTTATAGTCTTTTGATATTAAAACAAAACTTCAAACAAGCTACCTAGAGCACTTTATGAATTATATATCTTAAGCACATAATCTTTCTCTAGAACATAATCTTTCTTCTCCCCTTTTTTAAAAAATAAAATATTCCTACCAAATTAACACTTAGGAATTTCCAACTTTCATGGCTAGGCAGTTAAAAATTATAAACGTTTACTCAGAGAAGAAAAACTTTTCTTTATGTAAAAGAAACTTATTACAATCTTATAAAGAAAGTTTATTATAGTTTATAGTTTATTCACAAGAATGATTAGAAAAAGTTAACCTATTTGTGACTTAAGGATACTATAGCACTATTTTTTCCATAATTAACAACTTTTTATTACTATTTTAAAAGTTTGGCCGTAATTGCGCGAACACATAACTCGATTTATTTTTAGAAAAATCATAATTATGTCACGCGAACGTGTACACAATCACGATGATAGACAAAGTCGTGCCTAAAGCATGCTCATACTTTATAATAAGTGATAAAAACATTAAATGGAAGCAATAAAATATCCAAATTCGAAATTCTCGTTATTCTGTTCAACTTCATGGCTTAATTTTATTTAATCACAATTACCCCCAATGACCCATTTGTTCCCTTAGCTAATCTGTACGAATTCAACATTAATTACACAAATTTTCCTAAATCAATTCAATCAATTAATTTTGTAATTAATCCCAACGACAGACCTTGTTTCGATGTATTAAACTAACAATCAAAGAATAAGTAATTAGGCACATTCATCACATTAAATATAAAAGTTCTCACGCTAGACATAAAAAAAACAAGCAGCATTATCAAAAATAGAATAGCAAAGTAGTAAAACATTGAACCTCAAAGTAAAGCCAAGATTCCACTTCTGTTTTGATTAAAATGAACGGAGAAATAGTGATGCCCAAAACCAATTTATTTTGCAAAGTTCACACCAAATATGGCCTTTAGAAGTATTTTCCCATGAAACTAATAGGTTCTACTTAATATTAGAACAAACTCACATTTAACTAAATTTCCATTAGTAACTACAAATAGCATATGGAAATATCATGTCAAAACATATCAAACAAACAGTGCTACAAGAAACTGGTCAATGAGAAGAAAAAGGGTTAAAATGGAGTACAATTCATAGCTCAGATAGTAGGAACACAACATCTTATTCACTGCCTCCATTCAACTCATACATCACCACAATCATAAGGCAGTATGCATACGACTAAAAATTCAATCCAAATCCAACTCAAACAGACCTAAAAGAAAAAGAAACAATTAAACAGGGGTAATGGACAATAAGCAATTCTTCTTAATAAGTAAACTAAACTACAAACACAACTACTACTCAAAGCTCCATATTTCCATTTGATTCCAAACCAAGCTTTACATTAGGTGGAATATAGAAACGTGTACCTGAATAATGACAAGAGAGAGAACCAAAATCAATCTGAGAGTCAGGAGAAGCAGTGACAGCAGATCAAACGGCAAAGAACTAAACCACAGCCCTTGACTTAAAAACTTGCAAGCCCAGATGAACCAGAATAGGTTCAGTAACTCTCAAACCTTAGAAATTGAAATCAGATACCAATAGCACAATGACTCTGAGCAGAACTTGAACCAAAAAGATTTTCCAACCACCAAACATCAATCCACTTTTTTTTCAAATATCAGAATAGGAAACCTTTATCTTAAGAAATTGAAGAAAATCAGAAAGTCTTGAAGAAAGATCAATAAAACAGTAAATGCCAGTGGTTTTTTGTTTTATGGATTTTATCTCTTAAGAATCTCTCTATTTCTTTTCTTCTTCTTTGCACTCTCTCCTTTACTCTATAACTCTCTATGAACTCAGTGTATTTTCTGTGTCCCAGAATGTTCTCTCTTCTATTTCTTAAGCTCTATGTCTCTTAGAATGTCCTCCGTATTTAGAGTTCTGTTTTCTTAAATAAGCAATGAGAAATGCCCTTAGGATTCACAGAATGCCCTTTCAATATTTAAAAATTTGATTCCACTCAATTCTTATGGCTTTAAATTATTCAGTAGTGAATTGTTATCCCTACCATTATACAAGCTTCTCAATTGAGTGACCACTTTAAACTTATACTAATCAATTCTTATCAACACAATTAAACAAGAATTTAAACCAAATTATTAAACTAATCCTAATTATTCTGACTAAACCTAGAATACGAAGGACTCAGAGGTTACCATAATTAACAGAAGAAATCAAGAATTCAGATGACATGAATAATACTAAAGAAGCTCATGAATAAACCAGACCAAATCGACGAATAATTTTTAGTTCGACACAGAAACTAAACTAAAAAAAAAATCAAATCCGACCAAATAACCATTCTAAAAATAAAAGAAAGGAGTAGAGGAAGATAATAAAAAAGAATTAGAAAAACTAAAATTAGGACACCTACCTCCAAATGATTGAACCCCATCTTGAATTAGATCTTCAATTTTTGAATATGAAGCCGGAATAAACCTTAATCGAGTGTTCTCGACTGAGAACACACAACTAAGGTCGATTTCGACCTCAAACCTTCAAATATCTAACCGATTTGGAGTTTGAGATTTTAGGGTTCCTTTAAGATTCGAACAGTTCTGGTGTCATTCGAAGGGCGTGAAGTGGGGATTTGGAAAGAGGGTAGTGAGATGGTTCTGGGGTATCGATTTGGGGCTGGTTGGGTAGGCTAGGGTTCGGGGTCCGATCTTCGAATCCAAGATTCGAAGAGTTATGGGGTGATTCGAGGAAAAGGGAGTGGGGATTTGGCATGAGGGGAGTGAGGGGGTTCTATGGTGTAATTTTTAGGCGGGTTGAGGTTGGCGCCGCCACCGGAAGGCGGTGAGGAATGGTGGTGGCTGGTCTCTAGGGTTTGGGTGAGGAAGATGAGTGATGAGATGGGGGGGTTCAGAGGGGGGCGGGGTCTGTTTGGGTAATTATATACTGGGGGTGGAATTGGATCCAGGCCGTTCGATCAAACGAGATCAACGGCTTGGATCATTTGACTAAATAGAACGATGACGTTTTAAATAGGGACCGAATTGGTCTTTGATGCAAACGGGTCGGGCTTGGGTCATGGGCGAGGTTAGGGACCGTTCGATCAAGTGAGATCGACGGTCCTGATCAAACTATACCAAACGACGTCGTTTGATGTGGCCTGGAATGGACCGGATTTTGACACGGGTTTGGGCTGGATCGGGCATGTTTGGCTAGGTAATTGTTTGGGCTTCTTAAATTAAATTGAATTTTGGCCCAATTCTGATTTCCTTCTCTTTACTTCTTTTCCTTTTCTTTTCTTCCCTTTTCTTTTTTCGAAAAATTAAAACTAAAATCCTAAATTAAATTATAAAACCAAATCATCGTATCAAAAGTACTAATTAACTCTAAATAATAATTATCACAATATTATTTTACCAAATCAAAAAGGAAATCACGAAATTTCGATATTAAACACTAAAAATGCAAAATACGTTATTTTTTGAATTTTTCATTTTTGTAAAACAACGATTTACTTAATTAATCTAAAAAATATAAAATCAAATCCTAAATGCAAATACTTTATTTTGGTATTTTTAATGCATTAAACATGTACACAAACATATGCAAATAATCAAGAAAATAGCATAATAATTCCTAAAAAAAACACATAATTAAAGAAAAGATCTAATTTTGGGAATTCTTTCGGAGTAATTAGTATGAGGCAAAAATCACGTGCTCATAGCTGCGTACAACACAAAGTCGGCAGAAGTCTTATGCAGATGTTCGACGACGAGACTTAGAGTTTGATGTAGAAGATTGGGTTTTCCTGAAAGTATCGCCTATGAAGGGCGTCATGCGATTTGGAAAGAAGGGGAAGCTCATCCCCAGGTATGTTGGACTGTATAAGATTATTCGAAGGATTGGTAGGGTGGCGTACGAGCTTGATTTGCCTTCAGAATTGGAAGCAGTCCATCCTGTGTTTCTTGTATCTATGTTGCGGAAGTGCATTGGAGATCCTTAACGTATTACGCCCATTGAGGATATTCACATTGCTGAAGACTTATCTTACGCAGAGGTACCAGTAGCTATTTTAGATCAGCAGGTAAGAAAGCTTCGAACTAAAGAAGTGGCTTCCGTGAAAGTGTTATGGAAAAATAACAACATCGAGGAAATGACCTGGGAAGCTGAGGAGGAAATGAGGAAGAAGTACCCCTACCTATTTACAACTTAAGGTGAGTCGCATTTAAATAATTGGCAATTATTTCTTTACAATATTTAATTGGATTTTTAAATGACAAGAAAGTGCAATTTAAATTTCTTATTACGAGATAGCTATACGAAGCCTAGTAGTTGGAATCTTCAGAATTTTCTTTATGCTTTGCAAATGTAAAAACTATTGCCTCGCAAATAACGTATTAGCAGAAAAAAATGAAACCAAGGAATTTATTTGACCCATTCGCGGACGAATGTTCTTGAGGGAGGAGACTGTGAGACCCCATGTGTTTTTTTCTCTTCTCTTACGTAATATACGTAACGTGGCGTGGTTATATTAGGTATATACGATTGGGTATAGCACATTGGGAGAATAAGACTAAAAATGTGTGGTAATATCAAGTAACTAACTAAAGCTTTAGGTCAAAGGAATCCTTTAAACAAAGGTTCGTGGTTAAAAAATGGCTCGGGTAGCACCCCGCGCGTTCGGAAGGCTTAAGTTAACTTGCACCTGTGGGATAAGACTAAGAGTGTCTAATATACTAAGAATAGTGTATTATGAGGTATTATAATATCATACGGGTCACATGTTAAGTTTAGGAGTCAAGCAAGTTGCGAAATAAATTTCGACAAAGGTTATCGTAAATTTCTCTAATACTTTTTCTAAACTTTGGATCAAATGTATCAGATCATATCTCCCAATATATAATGAGTTATGGGACCCATAACCTATCAAATTGAAGGACTACAAGTCTAGTTCGCAACCAAAAATACTTCACATCAAACGGACATTGAAGTAAAATGTTATGATTGTTTTACCCGGGACTATCCAGGCTGAAACCGGGTCGCGAACCGAGTCGGGTCAAACAAGTGGTATAAGTCGGCAAATCCGACTTGTAAGACCCCAAAACTTTTCATTTTCGTCAAAAAACAGTGTGTGATCTGAATATAGGGTTCCATGGTGTTCTTGAGTGATTAAGGTACGTTTTTAACGATTTCTACCGTTAAAGTTTGTCCCCGTGCCTAGAAACTCAATCTCTACGCTTTGCAATCGTTTCCCCCTTCTATTAGCTATGTTTGTAGCTATTTTTGGAAGATAAGAATTTTTTGTTCTTGCTGGTTCTTCAAGCTTTATACTTGATTTTCCAAGGTAATCATCTTGGGACTCTTTTATGATCGTTTTTACAAAGTTCTACGGACGTTTCGTCAAGTTAGGGACATATGGAAAATCTGCCGATTTAAACTCAATTATGAACTATTTATAGGTGTGTATAAGTTGCATATATATAGTGTTTGCGAAGCATAGGACGTAAGGAACAACTTTCGTGAAGGAACTACAGGCATTCGGACGTTCGTTGGAAAGGTATGTTAAGGCTAAACTCCGTCCTTCCTTTTTCCACGAATTCTTGGAAATTCTTAAGACGTCAAATGCGATATTTTACTATTCTATTGATAGAAAGACCTTCTGTGAAAGGCATTGGGATCGTAGCTGAAGAATTTTATGATGCTATTAAGTTGATATTCCACTCGTTCGGTTAATTAGGGTATTCGACATCTATATATGTCATTTTGTCGGTTTTCTTATCCATATGTCTATATATATGAATTCTTATTCGTCTTTGGGTTGTGTGACTAAACAAAATAAAGGCATTTAGTATTTACGATCAATCTTTCTTCCTTGTTAAAGTATACTTTAAAATCTCTAAAGTGACACATCGATTTCCAAAAATCTCAAATATAAATTTTACGTTTAAACTATTAAAACACTTGATTTTTTATATACTTTCCTTTACTAATTATCAAGAAATCAGGTATAAGGACTAAGTGAAGAACCTTAAGCCTTTATATGAATATCTTCAGAGTTAAGTTATCTTTCTAAAAGTCGAGTTAAGTTTTCAAGCTTATTTATTCAAAGAAAACATATGAGGTTCCACGAGACAATTGTATGTGATACGAAGGTGATTATGAGATCATGAGGATAAGAGTACCTATGAGCCAAGATTGGCTAAGTTCTTGTTATGGCCTATTATGTGCATTCAAAGTTCATATCATACATGGCATATTATGCATGAACTTCGAGCTATAATCGGAGTTAAGGGTCCTATTTGCCCGAAAAACTATATATATTGTACAGATGGCCACAAGTTGGCAATATGATATCGGTTAGCTACCGGGAGAGACCGCCATTGCTAGCATTTGATTAGGTATATCATGCATTTGCATCAATATATATGTATTCACGACATACGCTTACACGAGCATACCATGCATAATTGATTACTATGAGGTCGGATGTCGGTCATGGAGGCTATAAGAGTTTCAGTGTCAGGTGGTTCACTATTTTTTTTACATCAGCTATGTATGATTCTACTTTCTGCCTTACATACCAGTACATTTTTATTCGTACTGATGTCCCGTTGCCTGGGGACACTGCATATTTGTTTCGTGCGTGCAGGTCATGGTAGGGACACTGCATATTTGTTTCGTGCGTGCAGGTCCTGGTAGGGACTCTGATCGACCCCTCCGCTAGGCTTTCGGGGTTCAGCTGTGAGTTGGTAAGATCCACCTCTTCCTGGAGCTTTCATAGGATGGTTACTTTTGTGTACAGTTTAGGTTAGTCGGGGCTTTGTTCCGACAGTGTTTATGACACGCTTAGAGGCTATTGTGGATACAATATTCTGGGTTTCTTTTTGTAGCTTTCAGTCTTCAGCCCATAGGCTTGGCATGTATATATATGTGTGTAGGCATGTATGTCTCCAATCGCGGCCTCGTCGGCCAGCTGGTACTTTATTATTTTGGCTCGTCTACCTTTGTTTTTATATGGCTTATTGTTATTCAGGTCATGACCTTAATGGTCCAGGTTTAGTATTTCAGATATTGTGTTGCCCGATCTGTTAGGCCCCCAGTTTAGTTAGCTAGTATGTTTAGTGGCTAACTCGATCGAATACAGTATCGAGTGCCAGTCGTGCCTCCCCTAGTTTGGGGCGTGACAGAATGTATCATCCATTAAGGTGCATGTGTGTTGTCGGTTGAAACTCCTGATCTTGAACATTGCAGAATCATTAATTGATGTTGCCTTGAAGTGCTAATTACAGTTTTCTCGAACGCATATAAGCCAGTAGCTACAAAAAAATACATTTATAATACAGGTTATCAATGTAGATGTAACAAAAGGACAGTTTTAACATAAAGTAACACACTATACAATATAACTACTTTTCATCTAAATATCACAAGGAAAATACTGTTTATAATGATATTTTCACAATTAATATATTCATGCCTTCTGTGGCTAGATCTTTTAACCCTGAATTGGAAATTGTGCATGACAGAATAGTGATTCATTGCAGTTGCAATTGTTTGCTTGTCTTGATACACTTGTCCTTCTTCGATAACATTTTGTGTACCTTCAGTTATTATTTCACTTTGATATTCCTCTATGACAGGAGAGGCTGGCATATCAAGTAACTGTATTGTCCTAGACGAACCTGCATGAAAATAAAGATAAACGGTGTCATTACAATTTTGTAGAATCATTGTAGATAAATTGTATATGCAGACAAAATTTTGAAGTCAATATTTTTTCAACATAGATTGTAGTTTAATTATAGTATAAATGTATTAATGTTGTAGATAATCATGAAAACAATATTGTTTTATACATCCTAAAATTGATGTGTAGTTTATTTGTAGATAAATGTAGGAATTTTATAGATATTACCGTAAAATCAGACTTCCATAGAATTTGAAACATAACAAACCTGCACTTGTGTTCACATTTGTAATAGTCAATTCCATATTGAAATCTTGTTCACTTATAAGTAACAGATACGATCCTAAGTTGTTATTCTCCTTTTTTGTCTCCATATACACACGAATCCCCATATTGTTCCTAATCTCCATTGGAGGACAATTCTCATTCACAATGTATTTGATTTCTACAATTTTTTCCGAAGTATCAATCATTAATTGCTCTACAATTGTAGAAATCAACATACTGTATGTTGCATCCTCATCGAGCACAATGTCATCAGCTTGAAAATCTCTAAATTTGCCATAGCTATCCCAATTCTCATTTAATTGTAGCATGACTGGGATTTTAGACATGATTGCGTGTCGTTGCTTAGGTATTGTTCAATATTTTGTCGCTTTTTTGATTTTTGGATTAAAAAAACGAAGAACAGAGAATCGGCAGAATTGATTTCTACAATTTGACTTAAATTTGTTGAATATTTTGTCGCTTCTTTGATCAATGGATTGAGAAAAAAGAATCGACGAACTGAGCTTTTGTAGAACCGATTTCTACAATTTGATTCGAATTTGTTGACGATTTTGTCTTTTTTGGATTTGTGGCTTAAGGAAAAATATCGAAGAACATAATTTTTGCAGAAAAGAGTCTATGTAATTTGATTATAAACTGAAGATAAAGGATTTCCGTTTCAAATTTGATCTGAAGATCGCTAAATCAATTAGAATATTTTGTTCCTGATTTGTAGCGCACCTAATTAGGAAGATTCAGCTACTAATAATTAGTATTTAATGAATGATATAATAATTGTAGAAAAAGTGTGAACATGGCGGGTAATAGAAACTATGCACATATTTGGTAATAAAATTTTATATATGGTATAGGAAAGAAAAACTCTCTTTTAAATACCCCACTCCTAACCATAAATATAAAATTGTTGTAAAACCCATACAGTTTGATGACTGCTTGATTTCAAGCAGTGGATGGGCCCGCACAGGATTAGCCCAACACTTCTAGCGGGCTAACCCCAAAAGTTAGGCCCAATTCTCATGAATGGAAAAGCATCATAATTAGGTTAAAATAGTACGGTATAGCCAATTTTCGGACTGGTCATTCAAAAATAGCTACCGTTTACGAAGTCAATGAAAAATAGCCACTATTTTGCTGCAACAGAGACCGGTCCCGCATAATATATGGGAGTTTGGTGCATCTGTGTACGAACTCCAGCATATTATGCTGGACAGGTATACTTTGCTGACTCCTGTATAATATACGGGAGACTGGAGCACCAGTGCTCCAAACTCCAGTATATTATACTGGACATTTATACTTGCTGGAACTCCAATATATTATGTTGGAGTTCTAGTGTACTTATGTTGGAACTCCAACATATTATGCTGGAGTTCCAACATAGTTATCCTGGAACTCCCGTATAATATGCTGGAGTTCAAGCATACTTATGCTGGAACTCCAGTATAATATACGGGCGTATTTTTCGGATTTTGAACAGTGTTTTCGCTCAGATTTATCTTTACATGAAAAGTGGCTAAATTTCGATTACTTTTAAAACTGGGCTATTTTTGAATGACCAGTTGTAAATCTGGCTATTTTTAAATTTCTCCCCATAATTAGAGTGAAATGGGGCTGTCGCACGTGGGTGTTGTCATTTGACCAGTCAAAGCTTTGCAGTGTTATTTGGCAATGTCAATAAGTTTTGTGTGACGCAGTAACAATTTTGAGATTAGCCATCCCCGGATATGAATGAAAAAGTGCTTTTTTCGGAGCTCTTAGCTCAAAGTTTTTTATGAATTCAATATTAAAACTGAAAATAAAAGTTATTTTATAAAATTAAATACATATTTTAAATGTATTTTTTTTAATCCAAAAGATCAAGTAAACTGTCAAAAGAAGCATACTCACTCTCAATAATCCTGTTATTATTTAATATTTGTTATAAAATAAAAGCAATTTAGTAAAACATGAACAAGAAATAAAGACAATTTAATAAAACATGAACAAGAAAGAGATAGAGAGAAAGGAAGAAATTTTCTTCTTCAATTGTGTGTATTTTTCTATTTATTACAAGGTCTTTATATAGGCATGAAAAGTGAAGAAAATATGTCATGAAATATGTCATTGAACATAGAAAATATGTCATTGAATATGTCATTAACCATTTGAGAGAAAGATCATGAAGGAAAAGTAGACATCCACCATATTTTGATTTTTATCATAACACTCCCCCTTGGATGTCCATAAATAATGTGTCTCGTTAAAACCTTATTAGTGTATGTTGATTGAAGGACAAAAATTCTATCTTTCATATATTCAATTTGTAGACCAAGACAAAATTTTGTCTTTCTAAGATCTTTCATTTCAAATTCTTTCTTTAAACAGTCTACTCCTTTAGGAAGCTCTCCGGGAGTTCTAATGATATTTGAATCATCAACATACATGGCGATTATAACAAATTCAAATCCATATCCTTTTATAAGGACACAAGGACAAATTGAATTATTTTTATACCCTTCTTTCAACAAGTATTCTCTTGGGCGATTATACCACATGGGCCCTGATTATTTTAATCCGTATAAGGATTTTTGAAGCTTTATTTAATAAATTTCTTGGAAAACTTAATATGCTCCAAGACAATTTAAATCTTTCAATGATATCCACTATACGTATATCAAGTTTTTCATATATTGCCAGATTAAAACCTGAAGTGACTATATCCACTATAAGAGAACATGTCTCCATATAATCAATGTGAGGATATTTACTAATTTTGTTTTTGTGCCACAAGTCGTCTTTTTGTCTATCGACTTGAACCTTTCGCACAAGAACACATTTATACCTCAATTGACTTTATACTTTTAGGTGTTGGACTATCCGTCCAACTTTACATTTTTCAAGTGAAGTCAATTTCATTGCGTATTTTTTTTATTTGGCCAATCTTTTATCCGTCCAAATTTCATGACAGATTTGATCTCAAGATCCTCGTCATTATTAATCATATTGAGCGCTACATTATATTAACAATATCGTCGACAATCATTTTATGTCGGTTCCATTACTACCCAATAAAAACATAATTTATTGAGATCTCATTATTTCATTATTTTCAGGTACCTGAGTCTTTCACATGAGGTCTTATGAAGTGTTATGTCGTGGTGCTCTTCTAGGGCACTTGCCTCCTTATTATGACCATTTTGAATATTTACCCCTCTCCTTCTTCAAGGAGTTTTATCTTTGGAACTGATTGGTCTGTTACACTTCATGCGTGCCATAGACTCTGTCCCTCATGGACTTTATTCTATTTGGAGCATTAGCAGCTGAAATATGACATTTAGCTTTGGGTCAGCAAATGCGTCTGGCAATAATTTGTAAATGAATTATCACTTGAACTTCAAGTTTATATTTTCTTGTACGAGGATCTATATGTATTCATAATAATTCATTTCACGTATCACTTTCTCAGCTGCCCATTTTCTCCCCCTAATGTTGGGATCACCAACACATTTCCCAACCATCTTTGGGAACTCATCTTTGTGCATTTTGGTGGCATAATTAAATCATATAGCACATCCATATTTCTATATAGAAATTATTTGGTTCCTGACCCTGAACCGATTGTGATAGGGAGAAATTTTTATAACTTGGCTAGATGCGTACAAGTGCTGCTGTATATTAAATAATAAATCTCATACCAAATTTCGTTTTTGGGAGTTTTGTTCTCATAACCAATGATTTAGCTATAATTGGAGGCATACAATTTCTGCTAAACCAACTTGGATTTAAACCAGTATTATTAAGATAAATCATCATAATTTATATTCTGGAATTGTGCTATAATAATTTGAGCAAGCAATCTTGCAAAAACCAAATTGCAAGTTGATAACAAATGCACATGTGACCATAAAATAGATGCATTTATTAAAATCATATTATAGTAAACAGTCCACATGGCAGGTGACTGGGCCCATATATATATCACCTTTTATTCCTTTCAGAAATCAAAGGATTCAATCCCAACCTTTAACTGGTATATCATGAGAATAAACAGCACAAGAGAATTCTTGAAGAATCTTCTATTCTTCAATATGTGTCAATGTAATTCTTAATTAATTTTTTCGCATCATAATTGAACCGAGATGGTCAACCGGTCATGCCAATTAATATTTGTTTTAGTAAACCTCTAGTTTACTTGTGGCATATAATTCCAGCATCATGTTTATATTTGTGTAGTACAAATTGAAAGAAGATCGGATAACCTTTCTTATTTACCCGGTATGATTATAGAAATATGAAGATATTCAATCTTCCTTTCATTTATAGTCTCAATATGCCAATCACTTTGACTTATATATTTGAAACTCAAAAAATTTCTTTTGAGACTTTACAATATCAATGTCATGAATAAGTTTATTCATCTGGGTAGTAACAAATTAGTTTTTCCGGAGTTCTTAACCATTTTTGTACTACAAGATCTTTTATCATACCATTCATATGGTAAATGTCTCCTTCACGGATAAAATTATATCATAATAAATTGTCATGGTCAAAATCATCATAAGCAAAATCATTTCTTGCTTTAACTTTGCCTTTAATAACTTTTATAAGGCATGACAAAATAATATTTGGTGTATCACATGTACGCGACCAATAACATATTCATGTAACCATACAATAATATTTATTCTCTTTATTTTACTCAAACCTCCCTTAGAGATGAGTTGTGTGGTATTCATATAATCATGAATTGCATGTCTTTATTCATTGTTTTTATCACATATTGCCACATTCAACTTTAGGAATGGGTTTGCATTCTCAATGCTTATCATAAGTCACATTCTCTTCAAAGAATGGATCATAATCAGCGACGTGCTTTATTATTTTCATACCAATTTGATGGTAAGCATTGTCTTCACATTTTGAAGGACTATTTTGAGAACCCTTATTGTTCTCCTTTTATAATCATAGTGATGATTATTATTATTTTGATATTTGGAACGCCCACGTTCATTGCTCAACCACTTGTCTTCATTGGAACTTATTATGCATTGTTATCACATTCACTTCAAGAATGGAGCAAATCAAGTGGGACAATTTTCATGTCTTTTCATGAAAAATATATTATTTTTCTTTAGTCATCACTATATCATCAATATGGTACATTGGGACTCAAACTCAATGTCTTACCAATATAAAGGCATGTTAGGCCATAATAAATTGGGACTCAAACCCAACTCTTATCATTATGGAGCATCACGACTTGATCCCGATGTCTATTCCTCAATTAATGGCATAATAGTCTAAACAATATTGAGATTCATTCTCAAGCCTTAATTTCAATCACATGCCAAAAAAGTTATACACAACTAATTTGCAACTTAGCAAATCAAATTTGCTTTCTTAAATAAGTGTACAAATCTCAAATCAGTGTAAAGCTTTATTAATTATTTGTAGCATCTATATGAAATACAATCATTTGTAGTCAGAATATTTTTTCTAAATTCTATTAGAGTTTAAAAGGATCATAAAATCATTGTCATAATATTTATTGAGTCTCTCTCAAAAATATTGTTGTTTTCGGGGTATACCCTACCTATTGGATTTGATTTAACGCCATGACTTTCCTTCACTTCAATTCAACCAAGCAATTAGTGAATAAATTTATCAAAAGTACACCATATAGGTAACAACACATATATAGTACTAATACATAAATTCAGCATTTATATTACCTGAAAAGTGACATTATAGGTAACAACTTACCAGTTGTAGCTTGTGCATCATTCATATAAAATACTTAAAAATGGTAAGTTAGTAGCAAACATCAAGTAGGTTATGGATACTCAAAAATACCTCTTCTAGTAGTCATACTAATCATTGTTTGCTTTCAAATGATACGACCATAAATTATGAAGTATACTTTCTCAATAGCTGGTTTGTTTTCCAAACTTCAAAGAAGTAATTAATCAACCTAGATAAAGATGTGAAGTATTTCTTGTTTTCTTCAAGATGATTTATGCTTTTAATCAGTATGACCAATTTTATTTTATTTTTTATTCCTTTTTTTGGTACTATATGCAAGTGTAAAAATCCAAAAGGAAAAAAATATTCATCCAAGTAAAAGAAAATGTTAAAAGCGGCAGGACAGATTGAAGATAGTTAACACATAAATATGCATAAGACAATTTATATAAAATATCCTTGGTTACCATGACATGCATCATATCAACAATTAACTGCTACTATGATTTTCACATATAGAACTTCGAAAATTTTATTCCATTCATGTGATATAAAAGATGTAATATTAATATGTGCTTATGCAATACAAGTGTAGTACGAAGTTGTGTGCATATGAGATTTTAAAGGAATGACAAGTATAAGATAATCATACCTTCTTACATTTCATTACTTACCATATGTAGTTTCTCTTTACATTTAACCATGTGATGATATGTATGGCTTCTAATTGTAATCTTTCCGGATGTAGAAAATTTTTTGTAGATATATATATATATACAATTGGTTAGAGACTCGTGCTGATAACGTGTTATGAAATAAAAGCAATTTAGTAAAACATGAACAAGAAATAAAGACAATTTAGTAAAACATGAACAAGAAAGAGATAGAGAGAAAGGAAGAAATTTTCTTCTTCAATTGTGTGTATTTTTCTATCTATTACAAGGCCTTTATATAGGCATGAAAAGTGAAGAAAATATGTCATGGAATATGTCATTGAACATAGAAAATATGTCATTGAACATAGAAAATATGTCATTGAATATGTCATTAACCATTTGAGAGAAAGATCATGGAGGAAAAGTAGACATCCACCATATTTTGATTTTTATCATAACAATATTTATATTATAGTTCCACATTAAGGCATAAATTGTTTCCGAACCAAATGACCCCATAATTTTTTCACTACCAAATGTTTTCATGCGTAAAATTGAACCATTTCTTCATACTCATTAATCTGTATCTGCATAAATGACGATACAATAAATTGATCCATGCACCCTGCAGAATGAAAATTGATTTTTTTTACAATCAATTAAAGAAATAATATTATCTGTGGCTAATAAATTTGTATGAAATATGTATTAATTGTGTTTGAATTTGTTGGAGAACTTCAGGAAAGAGATTCCTAGAAAACCAAAGTGATAGCTTTCAAAATCACATCTTTAAGCATTAACATAACAACTTCTGGGACATACATATGATATTACTTTATGGGATTTACACTCAGGTAATTTGTCTTCTTTTCTTGCTCAATAACCCCATTTTTTGGACCATACTCTATAATTATTTGTTTGATGAACCTATAGTGTAAAAACAATTTACAGTTAAACTATCACTTTTTATTACAAGAAGAAAAAGTATGTAGACAAATAGGAGTGGAAAGATTTGTAGTGTTTTAGGTTACAGTAGTAGATACTCTCTTGAACTGTAGCTCTTCTTGTTTTGCCAGAACGAAATTTGACTGCTGGCTTTTCTGGACCAAAAGGAATAAGAGTAATACTGTTTGATCTTGACTTATCTCTAAAAAAAAAATAAACAAAGCCACACATGCATATTAAAGGTAAGTTTGGATTCTATATGGAACAGTAAGATCCACTTTTGCAAAAGAGAAATTTTTTTTGTCATTTGTGTTGCTAAAACAATGCCAAAATTTGGATTATTTTTTTCAAAGTTGGTCGACTTCTATATTTTTTTGTACGCAGATCGAAATATATCAATCTCTACTTGATGACTTTATCTAGTGCAAGAACTTAGAAACTAGGGTGCAAATAAAAAAAGCTCAATTATGTAGACCTAGCGACGACTTTATCTAGTGCAAGAACTTAGAAACTAGGGTGCAAATAAAAAAAGGCTCAATTATGTAGACCTAGCGACAGAGTTAGAATTTTTATTAAATATAAGGATGTAAACATATAAAAAAAAGTCAAGAAAGTGTAACATATAATATATAAGTTTATGTAAAAAGAAAATTTTAACTTATTTGCATAGAATCTTGAGGCGAAATATCAATTGACTCTCTTCGGACAAGAGTAGTGATAGTAGGCTATATAGTTGATATTTACACCTTGATATGACCATACTTTGTTTTTATAGATAAATTGCCAACAAAATACTCTAATTAGTGTTTTTTTATTTAGCAGGGAATATTATATGAGAGGAAGCAACATGGAGTGTTTTGGAGGCGATAATGTGAAGAAAAATGCCCACTCAAGAAGTACCCGGACACAAAGAAGCATAAATGGTCTAGGCAAGAAGGCCACCGCGACCGTGGTGGCACCACAGCGAACCGCGTCAGATTAATGAAGGGAGACAGAAAGCTCAGCGTTCACCGCGGTCGACCGCGACTGCGGCGAACTGTTCACTCCGCTGGAAGTTGTGGGCCAAAGTGTAATTTCGGGAAAACTTTTGTAAAACCCTTATAAGCTTTAGAAACTCGCCCAACTGAAATAGGAAGCTAATTTTAGACTACTTTTGGAGGAAGAACAAGTGTGAGAAGATCAACCAAACATTAGAGTTTTTCTATCTCCTTTTAATTCTTGCAATTTTATATTATGAATAATTTAGTAGTTTTTTCTTATTTTGTTATGAGTAGATAAACACTTATCTAGGGTTGATGGAACCGATTGTTGGTTGAAGTTTTGACTCAAGTTGTTATAATCGAGCCGGATTTACGATATGATTGTTCAACTATGTTTTGTATGGTGATTAATTGAATGGACCCTTGATTAATCGTGTCTAATTACCTTATATTGCTAGAGAAAGAATATTATGTTAGATAGCTATTGAATAACACCACTTTTGGGTAATTGAAGAGATTCATTACTTGAACTTAAAAGTGGGTTTAGAGATAACAAAACTTTGGTGAGATAATTTAGAGTTGCATAACCATAGTCAGCTAGAGTAGTTCGAGAGAATGCTCTAGTAAATTATTGTAGTTGATTAAAAGATAATTACGATAGCCCATAACTCTTAATCCTCATAGAGTATTACGGTGAGATTATAACGGAAGAGTCAAGACCTAAACTAGCAATTGGGGAAATCACTGCCCTAGACCTTTTTACCATTGCATTATCTTTGTTTTAGCTTATTGTTATTTTTAATAGTAGTGAAGTAGTTAAACAAAAGAACCCAGTCTTTATTGATCAAAAATCTTGCATCTAGAAATTGATTGAGTTGATAATAACATTGCCGAAAAGTGTAATAGATAAGTTAGTTCCCCGAGGACTCGATTCCGGACTTAAAATCGGATTATATTTGGAACGACCGCTTTGTCTTTTAAAAGACATAGTTGGGCGTTATCAAATTTTGGCGCCGTTGCCAGGGAACTAACGATGTTACTTATTACAACTTAGAAGTAGTACTAAAAATTATTAGTTCAAATCAAATTTCAAAGGTGTTAAAAAAATTTCATTGAAATTCTAACGTTTGAACTCTTGTGGAATTCAGGTGTATGCCTAGAAATTCTTCGAGGACTGGAGAACTGCTTGAAGGACTTTTAGACTCCGAGAAAACATTCAGGACATTAAACCTTTCCAACAGGAGGATCCAACAATCACAACAACCACATCAGCTTGACTTTGACATGGGTGACGTAGAGAACGTCAACAGAAACATCAGGGATGAGCAAGCTGACCCAAATGTTAGAGTGGTGGCACCTCTTGTGCCAGAAACTGCACTTTATGATTGGGCTCAACCCACAGCTGAAAACCTGTCAACTGCCATAGCTGTACCCGCAATACAAGCGGAGACATTCCAGATCACCAACAACATGCTGCATCTGCTGCAAAATAAGGGATTGTTCTTCGGGTCACACATTGAAGACCCTCAGCAACATTTGAAAAATTTTCTGTCAATTTGTGTGACTCAAAGGCAGCCAAATGTGACCCCAGAAGCTATCAAGCTATTACTGTTCCCGTTCTCTGTGACTGGGGAAGCTCAGACTTGGCTGAATTCGCTCCCAATCAATTCTATTGTCACCTGAGAGGAATTAGTAAAGCAGTTTTTGAATAAGTTCTACCCACCCAACAAGACTGCAAGGCAGATTGATGAAATATTGCAGTACAAGCAACAGCCGACTGAGACCTTGCAAGAAACTTGGGAAAGATTTAAAGGTATGCTGGTGAAGTGTCCTCACCATGGCATTCCAGACCAGATGCTTGGCCAGAGATTCTACATGGGATTAGCTGACAATCTAAAGGCCAATGTGGATGTTTCAGCTAGTGGTGCATTTTTTAGTAAGACATTCACCGAGTGCAAGGTCCTTCTTGACAAGATGTCCTAGAATTCGGGATGGATGACTAGAGGTACAACACTGGAACCCATAGTGCATTCAGTGACCCTTGAACCAAATAATTCGCATGCGGAGAACATGGCCACACTTCTAACCCAGATGAATATTTTGACAAAGAAGATAGATGAGATGGGTACCAAACAGGTGCATATTGTTGACACGACAAATGAAGGACTGTGTACACCCTGTGTTAATCAGTCCTATGTGTGTTCATGGAGCGGAGAAGGTGAAAATCAACGGGCAAGGGAAGATATTAATTATGTTAACAACTTTGGGGGTCAGAGACTAGAAGGACAACAGTGGAGACCGACACCAAATCAGCAATACAGACCCAACATGCCTCAGCCTGGGGGCATGCAAGCTCAAGGCCAAATGGTGCCATACCACCCAAGACAACAAGGCTACCCATAACAAAACCAGCAATAGTTGACATATCAGCCACCTCCTCAGCAGCAAGATAACAACATGGTAGAGATCAGGGGGATGCTCCAGCAACTCATTGGGACAAACGGTAAGCTGCAAGAAAAGTTGGAAATATATAATTCAGCTATAAAGAACATCGAAACTCAGTTGGGGTAGTTGTCTATGGCTTTAAACAATCGCCCCCAGGGAACATTGCCAGCGGATACAAATACTAACCCCAAGAAGCAAAACCCGAATCAGATAATGGCAGTAAGTCTTCGGAATGGGAGAGATTTAGACAAAGAGCAGGAGGTTGCACAAGCCAGCAAGGAGACTATGCCGGCCACGCCAATTCCACTAGAGGTAGATGAACCAACAAATCTGACTGAAGTGGTAGTTGAACAGGGTTAAGATGAAAAGGGTAAGGCTAAGGTAAATGAACAAGCTACAGAACAGGTGGTGCCTCCTGTGCCACAGAACCCCAATAGAGAGAAGCCAGCAAGCAGTGCACAAAGGGTGATACCTGCACCATCCCCTCGGAGACTGGTAAAACAAAAGAAGGAAGATCAATACAAGAAATTCAGGGAGATGCTGCGTCAAATTCAGTTGGATGTTCCTTTGATGGATGCCTTGAGGGAGATGCCAGGTTGTGCAAAGACGATGAAAGACCTAATGTCACGGAAGTTTGATTTTCAGGATCTATCCACAGTAACTCTGACGCAGACCTGCAGCGCGGTAGTGACCAGACCGATGGCTCAAAAGATGTCTGACCCAGGTAGCTTCACTATTCCGTGCACGATTGGGAGTTATGTATTTGCAAAGGCATTACGTGATTTGGGAACCAACATAAATTTGATGCCTCTGGCTGTATACACCAAACTATGTATTGGCAGAGCTAGACCGATTTCGTTGCTGCTGCAGCTAGCTGACCGCACGGTAAAAAGACCTACGGGGATTCTTGATGATGTATTGGTGCAAGTGGGGAAATTCGTGTTCCCTGCAGACTTTGTTATTCTGGATTGTCAGGTAGATGAGGAGATACCTATCATTTTAGGTAGGCCATTTTTGGCCACTAGGAGAGCCCTGGTCGATTGTGAGACTAGGGAATTAAAAATGAGACTGAATGATGAAGAAGTCATATTCAATGTTCAGCAATCTATGAGGAGACCCAGTGGATATGCGAATTGCTCTCTAGCGGAGGCAGTGGATGTGATCCTGCAAGAAGATGATATGGCCATGACTGCTAAAGATCCATTGGAGGGATGTCTGATAAATTTAGAGGAAATAGATGCTGGAAGGTTGGCTAAGTGGGTCATGGCACTTGAAGGCCAAGGATTCTGGAAAAGAGAACCTCAGTTCGAGTCCCTTGAGTTTGAGAAAAGGGCTACACCTCCAGCAAAACTATCGGTAGAGGAACCACCGAAGTTGGAGCTGAAGCCACTCCCAGCTCACCTCAGGTACGTTTTCTTAGGCCCCGATTCTACGTTGCCTATTATTATATCATCCGGTTTGTTAGATGTGCAGGTAGAACAGCTCTTACAGGTACTGCAGGAAAGCAAAACTGTCATTGGCTGGACCATGGCAGACATAAAGGGTATCAACCCAGCCTTCTGTATGCACAAGATTCTCTTGGAAGAAGGGCACAAACCTTCTAGAAAACATCAACGAAGGCTGAACCCGAACATGAAGGAGGTGGTAAAGAAGGAAGTGATCAAATGGTTAGATACGAGAATCATCTTCCCCATCTCTGATAGCAATTGGGTCAGTCCTGTCCAATGTGTGCCGAAAAAGGGGGAATGACAATTGTGCAAAACGAGAACAATGAGTTGATCTCAACTCGTACAGTCACAGGATGGTGAATTTGCATGGATTACCGAAAATTGAACACAGCCACCCGGAAAGACCACTTCCCCTTGCCTTTCATTGACCAAATGTTGGACAGGCTGGCCGGGCGCTCGCACTTCTGTTTCTTGGATAGTTATTCGGGGTACAATCAGATATCAATAGCCCCTGAAGATAGAGAGAAAACATCCTTCACTTGTCCATATGTCATCTTCGCCTTTTGGAGAATGCCTTTTGGGCTTTGCAATGCACCAGCGACATTTTAACGGTGCATGTTAGCCATTTTCACAGACATGGTGGAGGATATTATGGAGGTCTTTATGGATGATTTCTCCGTGGTGGGAGATTCATTCGAGGACTGTCTTTACAACTTAAGAAGAGTGCTTAAAAGATGTGTGGAGACAAATTTAGTGTTGCACTGGGAAAAGTGCTATTTTATGGTACAGGAAGGGATAGTCCTGGGACATCGAGTGTCCAGTAAGGGAATTGAGGTCGACCATGCCAAGGTTGACATGATTGAAAAACTACCACCGCCCACTTTGGTTAAGGCGGTGAGAAGTTTCCTTGGGCAGCCGGGTTCTACAGGCGATTCATCAAAGATTTCTCCAAAATTGTTAACCCATTATGCAAACTCCTTGAAAAGGATTACCCCTTTGTGTTTTCTAATGAATACAGGTTGGCATTTGAGGAACTGAAGAAAAGATTGGTGATTGCACCCATCATTGTTACACCCAACTGGGAGCAACCATTTGAGCTCATGTGCGACGCCAGTGACTACGCCATAGGAGCAGTCTTGGGGCAGCGACAGGGTAAACTGATGCACCCGATTTATTATGCAAGCAGAACGCTGAGCGGTGCACAACTCAATTACATTGTGACGGAAAAGGAGATGTTGGTTGTTGTTTTTGCATTCGATAAATTCAGGTCATATTTGATTGGCTCGAAAGTTATTGTTTACACTAACCATGCAGCAATTAGATACCCGATAGAAAAGGAGTCAAAGCCACGCTTGATTCGCTGGGTTCTTCTGTTACAAGAATTTGATCTGGAAATATGTGACCGAAAAAGGGACAGAGAACCAAGTAGCTGACCACCTCTCAAAGTTGGAAGGAGCTGAAAAGAAGGTAGAGGTTGAGGATATAATAGAGACATTCCCGGATGAACAATTACTGGCAATGACAATGGATGAGGCACCTTGGTATGCTGATATTGCTAATTATTTAGCAAGTGGTATTGTACCTTATGAACTCTCCTCAATTCAAAAGAAAAAGTTCTTTCGTGATTGTCGACATTATTATTGGGATGAACCTCTATTGTTTAAAATATGTGTAGATAGCATGATCCGGATGTGTATCCCCGAGAAAGATCAACATTCTGTTTTGCAGGCTTGCCATGCTTCACCATATGGTGGACACTTTGGAGGGATTCAGACAGCAGCTAAGGTGTTGAAGTCAGGTTTGTACTAGCCTACTCTGTTCAAGGATGCCCATGATTGGGTTAAAAGCTGCGATGAATGTCAAAGAACTGGCAACATATCTCATAGACACGAGATGTCAATGACCACAATTCAAGAGGTGGAGATTTTTGAAATGTGGGGGATTGATTTCATGGGGCCATTCGTCAGCTCGTATGGTAACACGTACATATTGGTAGCAGTTGACTATGTCTCCAAGTGGGTCGAAGCAGTGGCTCTTCCGACCAATGATGCTAAGGGAGTACTAGGCTTTCTAAAGAAGAACATTTTCACACGTTTTGGTACCCCAAGAGCTATACTCAATAATGGCGGAACCCATTTCTGCAATAGAGCATTTGCACGGCTGTTGGAAAAATATGGAGTTCGTCATAAAGTGACCACCCCGTACCACCCACAATCTAGCGGGTAAGTTGAAGTGTCCAATAGGGAGATTAAAAGTGTCCTCACAAAAATAGTGAATGCAACAAGGACTGGCTGGGCAAAGAAATTGGATGATACATTGTGGGCATACTGCACAGCCTTCAAAACCCCAATTGGGATGTCACCGTACATGTTGGTGTTTGGTAAGGCATGCCACCTCCCAGTTGATCTAGAGCATAAAACACTTTGGGTATTGAGGTAGTTGAACTTAGACATGGAGATAGTAGGCACTAACAGAGTCACGGGATTACATGAGCTCGAGGAATTCAGGTTCCAAGCCTTTGAGAGTGCTAGATTATACAAAGAAAGGATAAAATTAATGCATGATAAGCACATCTTGGATCGAAACTTCAAACCCGGAGATCTAGTGTTGTTATACAACTCGAGATTGAGATTGTTCCTAGGTAAGTTAAAAGTCCCGATGGTCAGGACCCTTCAGAGAGGTGCAATTGTTCTTGAGTGGAGCTATAGAGATTGAATCAGAAGATGGGACAAACAAATTCACAGTAAATGGAAAAAGGTTGAAACATTACCTTGACATGTCTGATGAAAAAAGGGGATAAAGTGGTAATCACTTTGGGAGAGCCCCAGTACGCGGATGAGGAGTGATGATCAAATGTTTGCGTCGTGTCGCGACGTTAAATCAGGAACTGCGTGGGAGGCAACCCACGAGTGTGTTGATTAACTGTTCATGTAACTTACAAAAAAAAACCAGCACCGTGACCGCGGTGAACCGCGACAAGCCGCGGTGGAAGGCAAATATTCTGCCTCGAACTTTTCTTCCTACCGCAACCGCGGTAAACTGCGGTGAGGCGTAAACTTTCTGCCTCAGATTTTAAAACCCACCGCGGCCGCGGTGGACCGCGGTCGGTCCAGGTAATTTTAATTTTTTTTTTCGTTTTTCTTCATTCTTTTCTTCCTCTTTTAATTTTACAACCCAAAACCCCCCCTCTTAAACCCAAAACACGACCCCTCCCCCATTTTCCCAATTTCTCTCTCTTTAAACCCTAACCTCCCCAATTCCTCTCTTCTTCTTCTTCTTCTCCTTCACTCACACCACCCTCATCTCCAATACCTCTCCTCCTTCCCCCTTTAAGGTAAGGTCTTAACTCTTCTCTCTCTTTTCTTTGGCATTGTGTTGTATTGTGTTGTAGTTTATGTAATTTTAAGTTGTGTTGAGATGTAATTATTGGTATACTCCTTTTCTTCTTGTTTTTGCTTTTCTATTTCGTTTTTAAGTTTGCTTGGTGAAGGGGCTGTGAATTGCATGTTTGAACGGTGTTATTGGAAGTGATTGAATGACGTAAGTGTGGGGTGTGTGGTGTGGTAGTATACTTGATTGGGGAAGAATCTGGAATAACCCATGAGAGCAGGATATGGCTGGGTTGCGTACCTCAGTCACTGATTTGAATGTCCGTGTTGATGCGGTGGCCGAGAGGCAAGTGAAATCAGAGAAGAAATTCTTGGGCTGGTTGAGAGCGCTAGGACGTGCATGCAACGTGAACCCAGACACTGTCTCCGATCAGGAGTGAGCCTTCAGGGAAGTTCCTTAACCTCACTGTTCTTTAAATTTTGAGCCATGGGGACATGTCTTCATTTTAAGTGTGAGGTAGGGATACTTCATTGTATGTTTGTAATTGTAAAAATTGACTGTTTGATTTTGCTTGTTTTGTCTTGCTTTGATTGTTTTGGTGTAGAGTAATAGTTCATTAGGAAAGCTTAAATAGTAAATGACTTGTCCCGATGACAGATCTCTTTCGGCGGGTTTCTTGAGGGACTAAGTCGGGAAAAAAGTGGAATATGGAGACTCTTCCTGATGACGGATCCGTTAGACAATTTTTCTTGAGGGAAGTAGTCTAGAGAAAAGACCAAAAAGATTTTTTTAGGTAGTGTAGTAACTCCCCCTTGGTTTTTCTTTGGGTCATGGTTCTTTTCCAAGGGCTTAGCTTGAACCGGGTATAGGTAGTTTTGTTTTTTATTTTCTTAGTTTTAGGTTAGGAGTACCTGAATACGATAGACACTAGAGTCCAACACCTAGCTTCATTGGTTAAATCCTGTTAAAGTGCCTTAAAATTGTACGTTTGCAACTAACTTGAACACTCAAAAGAGAATGTCTTGATAACCCAATCCAGAGTGAGTCATGTGCCATGTGTGTGTGAGTTTTACTATGTTTCATGTTTCATATTTGATGCCTAGAACTTTCCCTTTGTGTGTGCAAAGCGAAATAGTCGGTCTTTCAGTTTTAGAAGTGATATAGGCATTCTTTGTTGAGCCAGATATATAAAGTGACCCACCTGAATGCAATACATCGTAGTTAACCCCGTTGAGCCTATAAGCCTAATTCTTTGGCAACCACATTGCAAACCTTACCCAATTATTTGAATAGCTGGCTGTTTGAACCCTTTTACCTCCCAATAAGCACTTGAATGGTAATGGAAATATGCAAAAGGAAAAGTGTGGGGTGGTGGTTTGGTTTTTGAGTGGAACCAATGAGATAGAGAAAAGAGGTAAAAGTTGAAGCGTAAAAGAAAAAGCACCACGAAATATATATATATAATATTCACAATGGTTGAGAAGTGGTGGATGGTGCAAATTTTACCTAATGGAAGGGGATGTTTTAAACAAATGAGGTGGAGTGTTGGTTGGCACAACTATGATCTTTGAGTTAATGTAATTGTATTAAAAAGTGCTTAGGGAGGTTAGTCACTATACCTAAATATATCCTACAAGTCCCTTAGCCTACATTACAACCAAGTAAAGTCCTATTGATCTTAGACTGAATGAGCTCAATTAGTAAAGTATTACACTACGGGCAAGCCTAAGGTGCATATTTGTGGCATGTGAACGTTCTTTCTGAGAGTGAGCGAATTTTGTCTATCTCAGTTCCTACTTGTTTTAATTATAGTTATATGTGGAACTACTCTCTTGTGTGATATGAAGGCATGTGATTCACAAAGGAAAGGTAAGTCTTGGCTCTTGTATAGAGTAGTTTGAGTAAGTGCGGATGTGCATGGTACAAAAGGTTTGACTCTTGGAGTAAAGGTTGTTCACTACTAGGTGCAAATTGTTTTGTAAAATGTTCATGGTGTTAGTTGTTAAAGGAGAAGCTTAGGGAAGAAATCTTGATGGAGAGTGGTAGATTGCTCGAGGACTAGCAATGATTTAAGTGTGGGGTATTGATAGTAGGCTATATAGTTGATATTTACACCTTAATATGACCATACTTTGTTGTTGTTTTATAGATAAATTGCCAACAAAATGCTCTAAATAGTGTTCTTTTGTTTAGCAGGGAATATTATATGAGAGGAAGCAACATGGAGTGTTTTGGAGGCGATAATGTGAAGAAAAACGCCCACTCGAGAAGTACCCGAACACAAAGAAGCATAAATGGTCTAGGCAAGAAGGCCACCGCGGCGAACCGCGTCAGATTAATGAAGGGAGACAAAAAGCTCAGCGTTCACCGCGGTCGACCGCGGTTGGCCGCGGTTGGCCGCGACCGCGCCGCTGGAAGTTGTGGACCAAAGTGTAATTTTGGAGAAACTTTTGTAAAACCCTTATAAGCTTTAGAAACTCGCTCAACTGAAATATGAAGCTAATTTTAGACTACTTTTGGAGGAAGAACAAGTGTGAGAAGATCAACCAAACATTAGGGTTTTTCTATCTCCTTTTAATTCTTGCAATTTTATATTATGAATAATTTAGTAGTTCTCTCTTATTTTGTTATGAGTAGCTAAACACTTATCTAGGGTTGATGGAACCAATTGTTGGTTGAAGTCTTGACTCAAGTTGTTATAATCGAGCCGAATTTACGATATGATTGTTCAACCATGTTTTGTATGGTGATTAATTGAATGAGCCCTTGATTAATCGTGTCTAATTACCTTATATTGCTTGAGAAAGAATATTAGGTTAGATAGCTGTTGAACAACACCACTTTTGGGTAATTGAAGAGATTCATTACTTGAACTTAAAAGTGGGTTTAGAGATAACAAAACTTTGCTGGGATAATTTAGAGTTGCATAACCATAGTCAGCTAGAGTAGTTCGAGAGAATGCTCTAGTAAATTATTGTAGTTGATCGAGAGATAATTACGATAACCCATAACTCTTAATCCTCATAGAGTATTACGGAAAGATTATAGCGGAAGAGTCAAGACCTAAACTAGCAATTGGGGAAATCACTGCCCTAGACCTTTTTACCATTGCATTATCTTTATTTTAACTTATTGTTATTTTTAATAGTAGTGAAGTAGTTAAACAAAAGAACCCAGTCTTTATTGATCAAAAATCTTGCATCTAGAATTGATTGAGTTGATAATAACATTGCCGAAAAGTGTAATAGATAAGTTAGTTCCCTGAGGATTCGATTCCGGACTTAATACCAGATTATATTTGCAGCGACCGCTTTGTCTTTTAAAAGGCATAGTTGGGCGTTGTCAAGTAGCTCCCCCACTGTGTAGACCAGTGTGTTAGCCACGGGCGGATCTATAGCCCAATTAAGGGCCACGTGAATTCATGGTCTCTCCATCAAACTAGGTATTTTATGTACATATTTTTTAGAATTAGTCTAATATTATCTGTTGACACCCATATTCCAAAAAGATTAAATTGTGCATTTGATTGTATATTAGATTATTTACCTTAAGAAATAGGGATCAATTTCCATTTAATATTTTTTTTTCCACTTTTTCTAGTAGTGCACTCATATTAAAAAAATCCTAGATCACATTTGATGTTAGCGTGACAATGGAGTCCAAAGGAAAAGACATATATATTACTATAGATGAAATTTCTCGTGTCCTTTTAATGGTAAGTGGGTACAAACGCACATGCCTTTTCCAAATATTTCTTTTAACTTTTCTTTGCCAGATGGTAGCGACTTAAAATAGCGTACGACCATGGCGTGCAGGAGCCATTTCTATTCCGTCCAAATACATTGTGGAAAACAAGAAAGAAAACTCCAGTGTTTCATTTTTTTGGCAACACAATAAATTTTCAGTAGAAATATATGTACATTCGTGACATATAGACATCATAGGTACATTCGTAGAATTAGGTAAAACGAAAAAAAATCACATACCATAAAAATAAACTAAGAGGTTCAGAAAAAACCTGTTGTTCAGAAGAAGGTATTCGTATAGAGATTTGATTAACGTTATATGCGGTGTTCTATTACACTACTAGAATTCGGCCAAAAAGCGACCAAATATTGGCGACTAAATTTGGTCTGTTAAGAAAAGCGACCAAAGTTGGTCGCCAAACTACCGAAAATAAAAAAAAATATTTGAAATAATTTAGCGACCATAGTTGGTCGCTATTTGGACGCAAATTTAGTCAAATTGTTGACTGGACTGGTCAGACTTACTTGGTCAAAGATACACTGAGTTAAGCGACCAATTTTGGTCGCAAAAGTGGGACCCACACAAATTTTTTTAATAATTTTATTATTATTTTATAAAACTTATAAAATATAAATATATATAATTTAAAACTTGCGACCAAAGTTGGTCGCTAACTGAAGGATAAGAAGATAGCGACCAACTTTGGTCGCTAAAGTGGGACCCAGTTATAATATTTTAATAAATATATATTTATGTAAAAAATTTATAAAATATAAATAAATATAATTCAAAATTTAGCGACCAAAGTTGGTCGCCAATGTGGGACCCAGTTCTAACGTTTAACAATTTTTATTATTAATTTAAATATTATATAAAATATAAATAAATCTGATTAAATTTTAGTGACCAAATTTGGTCTCTAATTTAAATTCATGTACATTTAGTGACCAACTTTGGTCGCTAAAAGTTAGCGACCAAAGTTGGTATCTATATGGTCAAATTTAAAAATCACTTTTGTGTTTACTATGTAAATAATATAAATATAAGTCGTTAATAATTTTGTAATACAAGGGATGAATAGTACTACGAAGCGGGAGTGTGTGTCTATATATACAATATATGTACTTACGCTATACTATGCACTAAGTATAAGTGTATGAGGTAATACCGTATCGAATATAGCTTATATATATATATATATATATATATATATATATATATATATATAATATATGTACTTACGTTATACTATACATTAAGTATAAGTGTATGAGGTAATACCGTATCGAATACAGCTTATATATATAATATATATATTTACGCTATACTATGCACTAACTATAAGTGTATTAGGTAATACCGTATCGAATACAACTTATATATATATATATATATAATATATACTTACGCTATACTATGCACTAAGTATAAGTGTATGAGGTAATACCGTATCGAATACAGCTTATATATATATAATATATACTTACGCTATACTATGCACTAACTATAAGTGTATTAGGTAATACCGTATCGAATACAGCTTATATATATATATATATATATATATATATATATATATACTATAATATGCACTAAGTATAAGTGTATGAGGTAATACCGTATCGAATACAGCTTATATATATAATATATGTACTTACGCTATACTATGCACTAAGTATAAGTGTATGAGGTAATACCGTATCGAATATAGCTTATATATCTATAATATATGTACTTACGCTATACTATGCACTAAGTATAAGTGTATGAGGTAATACCGTATCGAATACAGCTTATATATATAATATATGTACTTACGCTATACTATGCACTAAGTATAAGTGTATGAGGTAATACCGTATCGAATATAGCTTATATATATATATATATTATATGTACTCACGCTATACTATGCACTAAGTATAAGTGTATGAGGTAATACCGTATCGAATACAGCTTATATATATATATATATATATATATATATATATATATATATATATAATATGTACTTACGCTATATTATGCACTAACTATAAGTGTATTAGGTAATACCGTATCAAATACAGCTTATATATATATATACAATATATATACTTACGCTATACTATGCACTAAGTATAAGTGTATTAGGTAATACCGTATCGAATATAGCTTATATATATATATATATATATATATATATATATATATATATATATATAATATGTACTTACGCTATACTATGCACTAAGTATAAGTGTATGAGGTAATACCGTATCGAATATAGCTTATATATCTATAATATATGTACTTACGCTATACCATGCACTAAGTATAAGTGTATGAGGTAATACCGTATCGAATACAGCTTATATATATATAATATATGTACTTACGCTATACTATGCACTAAGTATAAATGTATGAGGTAATACCGTATCGAATACAACTTATATATATACAATATGTATACTTACGCTATATTATGCACTAAGTATAAGTGTACTAGGTAATACCGTATCGAATACAGCTTATATATATATAATATATGTACTTACGCTATACTATGCACTAAGTATAAGTGTATGAGGTAATACCGTATCGAATATAGCTTATATATATATAATATATGTACTTACGCTATACTATGCACTAAGTATAAGTGTATGAGGTGATACCGTGTCGAATATAGCTTATATATATATATAATATATATATATATATATACATATGCTATACTATGCACTATCTATAAGTGTATTAGGTAATAGTGTATCGAATACAACTTATATATATATATATATATATATATATATATATATATATATTTGAAATAGCGACCAACTTTGGTCGCTATTTTGGTCAAACGGTCAGAATATAGCGACCAAAGTTGGTCGCTATTTCTAAAAATTCAAAACTGTTTTACCCACCAAAATAGCGACCAACGTTGGTCGCTATTTTAATTACATAACTCTAAAAACCGGGATTCCCTCCCATTCTTTCTAAAAAATTCCCAAAATCCCTCTTTTCTCTCTCACACTCAAACCCCACCCCCTTACAACTCCCACCACCAGGCCCCACCCACGCCACCAACGACCACCGCTCAGCTGCCGCCGTCGCCGTCGCCTCTGCCGCTGTTGCGTCTCTCCTTCTCCACCTCCTAAAAATTCAAGGTTAGAATTACAAACCTAGGGTTTCAATTAGTGTTTCAATTGTTTATTGTTTCAACCTAGAATTAGTGTTTCAATTGATTATTTAACATTGTATTTTATAGAAACCTAGGGTTTAGATTGTATTTATCATTATTTAACATTTTATAGAAATCTAGGGTTTAGGGTATGGGTTGAATATTTAGGCTAGGCTTTATTGAGTATTTCTCCTTCAATATTTTAGTAAGCAATATATACTAATTTAACGTCAAAGACTTGATTCATAGGTAGATATATATTAGGGTATAAATTGAACTTTTACTTTAATCTTGATTAGTTTATAGGTAGATATTTAATATAGACACATGATAGTATATTTGGATTTTCTCTTAAAGTTCAAGACAATGTTAATGTTTAAGGCCTTAAGCGAATCATTGCGTGGCTCTTGTTTGAGTACAACGAGTCGCCCACTTTTAGGATATAAATTGAACTTTTAGTTTAAGTTTAAACTCGTAGGATACGAATATAACTTATAGTTTTTAGGTTTTGTTCTTGTGAATTGAACTTGTAGGATATAAATTGAACCTTTTAGGATACGAGTTGAATTTTTAGGATATGAATTGAACCTTTTAGGTATGAGTTGAACCTTTAGGATATAAATTGAACTTAAACTCGTAGGATATGAATATAACTTTTAGGATATAAATTGAAGCTTTTATGTATGAGTTGAACCGTTAGGATATGACTTGAACTTTTGTGGATATAAATTGAACCTTTTAGGATATGAGTTGAATTTTTAGGATATGAATTGAACCTTTTAGGTATGAGTTGAAGCTTTTAGGATATAAATTGAACTTTTAGTTTAAGTTTAAACTCGTAGGATATGAATATAACTTTTAGGATATAAATTGAAGCTTTTATGTATGAGTTGAACCGTTAGGATATGACTTGAACTTTTGTGGATATAAATTGAACCTTTTAGGATATGAGTTGAATTTTTAGGATATGAATTGAACCTTTTAGGTATGAGTTGAAGCTTTTAGGATATAAATTGAACTTTTAGTTTAAGTTTAAACTCGTAGGATATGAATATAACTTTTAGGATATAAATTGAAGCTTTTATGTATGAGTTGAACCTTTAGGATATGACTTGAACTTTTGTGGATATGAATTGAAGCTTTTATGTATGAGTTGAACCTTTTAAGTATGAGTTGAAGCCTTTAGGATATAAATTGAACTTTTAGTTTATGTTTTGGAATTTTAGATTGCGGGAGGATTTTGTAGAAGAGGTTGATGACGTTATTAGACATGCAATGGAACTTCCACCAAGAATAACTAAGATAAAGTACCTGGCAGAATGTGCCTTTAATTGTTATTCTCATTAGCGACAATGATGATGAGAAGGTAATGGCATGTGTTTCAAATAGTGATTGTGTAGGTAGGAATTTAGTATTTCCTAAGTAGATAAAAGAAGAGCTTATAGAGGAATTCTGTACTTCATTTTCCATAAGGAAAAGAAGTTTGATTGAGAGTGACAAGGTTGATGAAGACGGATGGTTTTCCGTTGGTCGTCGCAGTTCCCATAAAATGGGGATCATAAGACTCTATGATGACAGAGATTATAGGAAGTTTTGTACTCAACTTTCTTTCGAGTCTGATCCGTACAAGCTTAATGTGATATTGGTTCGGATTCAGATAATGATTTGACCGACAAAAGTATGGAAATGCTCTTAAAAAGAATTAAAGGTAAAATATTTTTCAGCTTCCTTCTCGACCAAGAAAAACGTTTTACCTTTAATTCTTTTTAAGAGCATTTCCATACTTTTGTCGGTCAAATTATTGTCTGAATCTGAAGAAATATCATCCAATATCACATTAAGCTTGTACGGATCAGACTTGGAAGAAAGTTGAGCACAAAACTTCCTATAATCTTTGTCATCATAAAGTCTTATGATCCACGTTTTATGGGAACTGCAACGACCAACGGAAAACCATCCGTCTTCATCAACCTTGTCACTCTCAATCAAACTTCTTTTCCTCATGGAAAATGAAGTACATAATTCCTCTATAACCTCTTTTATCTACTTAGAAAATGTTAAATCCTACCTACACTATCACTTTTTTGAAACACATGTCGTTGCCTTCTTATTATCATTGTAGCTAATAAGATAAACAATTGATTAAAGACACACTCCGTCATGTACCGTATCCAAGTTATTCTCTGTATCAAAGTTCATCTCGAGTAATAGTACCACGAGGATAATCACCAAAGCCACCAGACAACTTTATGATGCCAATGAAGCAAGATGAGCTATTCAATGAAACTCGTATTGTAAAGAAGAAGAAAGAGACTGATTCAGAAAGGAGGGTCGAGCCTCGACTACATACATGTAAGTTTTTTACTTTTCATTAAATATTTTGATTTGCTTTTATATAAATTTTGAAATACTAATTCAATATAATTTTTCATATAGGTTCAATTCGCTTCACATCTGACGTGGGAGAATTCATACGCAGTCAACCACCTAATGAACCGAGCGAGACAATCCAACTTGCAGACGAGGATGATGAAAGAACACTCCTTCAGTACTTTATATACTATTGTGTTAGTTTTATTGTGTTAGAACTAATTTACATTGTGTTAGTTCTATTGTGTTAGAACTAATTTACATACCAATTTACTATTGTGTTAGTTCTCTTTAGTTCGAATGGGCTTGTAATAAGCGTTAACTTAGTTTTGTTAGCTTAATGTGTTAGTTCTATTGAACTTTATTCTTTGTTGCTTTTAATTGCTTTTTATTGTTGTTGTTGTTGGCATAAAATGCCTATTTAGGAAATTGGTATGGCTCGCAGGTGGTGTAGCTGCAAAAACAGGCAGTTTCTGCCAAAATAATACACAGAAAAGCGACCAAAGTTGGTCTCTATTTGGTCGTTTTTCATGTTAAAAAAATAATTTTCTGGAGAATAGCGACCAACTTTGGTCGCTATTTACCCAGATTTCTACAAAAAGCGACCAAACTTGGTCGCTATTTCATTAAAAAAATAAAATTTCTGGTGATATAGCGACCAAAGTTGGTCGCTAATATTTAAAAAATAAATTAAATCCATGTATTTAGGGACCAAAGTTGGTCGCTAGTTTAATAAAATAAATAAATAATTGATGTTTCCAGATTTTAAAATATATTATTTGGTTTAGAGACCAAAGTTGGTCGCTTTTTAGTGATTAATAATAAATAAATAAATAATGTATTTTTTATTTAGAGACCAACTTTGGTCGCCAAATTTATATTAATAAAGCGATCAAAGTTGGTCTCTATAGTCAATATCCGGAAAAATGGGTCCATTTAGCTTAGAGACCAAAGTTGGTCGCTAATTAGCGACCAACTTTGGTCCTTAAATAAAAGGGACCATCAATATAGCTACCAGGCACTTTTGGTCGCATTTTGGTCGCTATTTAGCCAAAAAACGACCAAAGTTGGTCGCTTTTTGCGGTCTCTTTTTCCCAGAATTCTAGTAGTGTTAATTAAGGAGCGAACAAGTTTAAAGGCATTGTTCCATTTTTCGGTGGTACACATTGTTTCGATATATGAGTACATAGAGAAGGCATATATTTAAATTTGTACGAACTATTGTGATATTTCATTTATGTGTCATACTCATATGATGACATTTCAAGAAGAATTATAGCGTATAGATTAGGAAAATTAGAAGAATGATACATAGCTCGTTTGAACCCATTTACCATTACACTAAAAGTTTCCTTTATGTACGTATACGTATTATGAATGCAAATGATCACTATAGGTGATAGAAACTAGATGATATTAAGGGTTAGCTATTGTTACTATAAGTAATAACGCTTACATTAGTACATGTCATCAAGTCCATACTTGAGATCCAATTACCATAGCAAGTCTCAGAAAACTCTTTTTCGCTCCAAAGAAAAGTTCAATAAAAGAAAAGGGATAAAGAGCAGTTCGGTACATTAAGTTTGCGCTATACGCGGGCACTACTAGAAATTCGGTAAAAAGCGACCACAAAAGGCGATCAAAGTTGGTCGCTTATAGGCATAAAAGCGACCAAACATGCCTGGTCGCAATATTGCTGGTCCCTTTATTTTAGAGACCAAAGTTGGTCGCTAATTAGCGACCAACTTTGATCTCTAAGGTAAAAGGACCAAATATTCTGATTTTGACTTTAGTGACCAACTTTGGTCGCTATATTAATTTAATAATATAAATTTGGCGACCAAAGTTGGTCTCTACATATGAAATACGTTGTTTTTAATTTATCATTAATCATTAGAAAGCGACCAACTTTGGTCTCTAATCCAAATATTATATTTTAAAATCTGGACAATAGAGACCAAAGTTGGTCGCTAAATTCAAGAATTTAATTTTTTTTAAAGATAAGCGACCAACATTGGTCGCTATATTTCCAGAAATTGTATTTTTTTTAATAGAAATCTGGGCAGGTAGCGACCAAGGTTGGTCGCTATTGCCCAGAAAATTATTTTTTTTATAGTGAAATGCGACCAAATAGAGACCAAAGTTGGTCGCTTTTCTTGGTATATTTTTGGCAGAAACTGCCTGTTTTGGCAGCTACACCACCTGTCAGCTTACCAAACATCCTAAACAGGCATTTTATGCCAGCAACAACAACAACAATAATTAAAAGCAACAATCAATAGAACTAACACATTAAGCTAACAAAACTAAGTTAACGCTTATTACAAGCCCATTCGAACTAAAAAGAACTAACACAATAGAACTAAATTTTTTTGTCTAGTTCAAAGTATATAAAGTACTCAAGGAGTGTTCTTTCAGCATCCTCGTCCGAAAGTTGGATTGCCTCGCCCGATTCATTAGGTGGTTGACTGCGTATGAATTCCCCCACGTCAGCTGCATGTGAAGCGAACCTATATGAAAAATTATATATATTGAATTAGTATTTCAAAATTTATATAAAAGTAAATCAAAATACTTAATGAAAAGTAAAAAACTTACATGTATATAGTCGAGGCTCGACCCTCCTTTCTGAATCAGTCTCTTTCTTCTTCTTTACAATACGAGTTTCATTGAATAGCTCATCTTGCTTCATTGGCATCATAAAGCTGTCTGGTGGCTTTGGTGATTATCCTCGTGGTACTATTACTCGGGATGAACTTGGATACAGAGAATAACTTGGATACAGTACCTGACAGGGTGTGTCTTTGATCAATTGTTGATCTCTATAGCTACAATGATAATGAGAAGGCAACGACATGTGTTTCAAAATAGTGATGGTATAGGTAGGATTTAACATTTCCTAAGTAGATAAAAGAGGTTATAGAGGAATTCTCTACTTCACTTTCCAAGAGGAAAAGAAGTTTGATTGATAGTGACAACGTTGATGAAGACGGAATGTTTTCCGTTGGTCATTGCAGTTCCCATAAAGCGGGGATCATAAAACTCTATGATGACAAAGATTATAGGAAGTTTTGTTCTAAACTTTCTTCCAAGTCTGATCCATACAAGCTTAATATGACATTGGTGATATTTCTTCGGATTCAGACAATGATTTGACCGACAAAAGTATGGAAATGCTCTTAAAAAGAATTAAAGGTAAAATGTTTTTCTTGGTAGAGAAGGATGCTGAAAAGATTTTACCTTTAATTCTTTTTAAGAACATTTCCATACTTTTGTCGGTCAAATCATTGTCTGAATCCGAAGAAATATCACCAATATCACATTAAGCTTGTACGGATCAGACTTGAAAGAAAATTTAGAACAAAACTTCCTATAATCTCTGTCATCATAGAGTCTTATGATCCCCATTCTATGGGAACTGCCATGACCAACGGAACACATTCCGTCTTCATCAACCTTGTCACTCTCAATTAAACTTCTTTTCCTCATGGAAAATGAAGTACAAAATTACTCTATAAGCTCTTCTTTTATCTACTTAGAAAATACTAAATTCCTACCTACACCATCACTATTTGAAACACATGCCATTGCCTTCTCATCATCATTGTCTCTAATGAGAAGAACAATTAAAGGCACACTTTGCCAGGTACTGTGTCTTAGTTATTCTTGGTGGAAGTTCTATTGCATGTCTAATAACGTCATCAACCTCTTCTAATAATCCTCCGGCAATCTAAAATTCCAAAACATAAACTAAAAGTTCAATTCATATCCTAAACCTTCAATTCATATCCACAAAAGTTCAAGTCATATCCTAAAGGTTCAACTCATATCGTAAAAAGTTCAAGTCATATCGTAAAATTTCAATTTATATCGTACAAGTTCAATTCACAAGAACAAAACCTAAAAACTAAAAGTTCATCAATTCTTATCCTACGAGTTTAAACATAAACTAAAAGTTCAATTTATATCCTAAAGGTTCAATTCATATCCACAAAAGTTCAAGTCATATCCTAAAATTTCTATTTATATCCTAAAAATTCAACTCATATCCTAAAAGTTTCAATTTATATCCTACAAGTTCAATTCACAAGAACAAAACCTAAAAACTAAAAGTTATATTCATATCCTACGAGTTTAAACATAAACTAAAAGTTCAAGTCATATCCTAAAGGTTCAATACATATGCTAAAGGTTCAATTTATTTCCTAAAAGTTCAACTCATATCCTAAAAGTTTCAATTCATATCCTAAAAATTCAACTCATATCCTAAAATTTCAATTTATATCCTACAAGTTCAATTCACAAGAACAAAACCTAAAAACTAAAAGTTATATTCATATCCTACGAGTTTAAACATAAACTAAAAGTTCAAGTCATATCCTAAAGGTTCAATACATATGCTAAAGGTTCAATTTATTTCCTAAAAGTTCAACTCATATCCTAAAAGTTTCAATTCATATCCTAAAAAGTTCAAGTCATACATAAAAGCTTCAATTTATATCCTACAAGTTCAATTCACAAGAACAAAACCTAAAAACTAAAAGTTATATTCATATCTTACGAGTTTAAACATAAACTAAAACTTCAAGTCATATCCTAAAGGTTCAATACATATCCTAAAGGTTCAATTTATTTCCTAAAAGTTCAACTCATATCCTAAAAGTTTCAACTCATATCGTAAAAAGTTCAAGTCATACATAAAAGCTTCAATTTATATCGTACAAGTTCAATTCACAAGAACAAAACCTAAAAACTAAAAGTTCATCAATTCTTATCCTACGAGTTTAAACATAAACTAAAAGTTCAATTTATATCCTAAAGGTTCAATTCATATCCACAAAAGTTCAAGTCATATCCTAAAATTTCTATTTATATCCTAAAAATTCAACTCATATCCTAAAAGTTTCAATTCATATCCTAAAAATTCAATTCACAAGAACAAAACCTAAAAACTAAAAGTTATATTCATATCCTACGAGTTTAAACATAAACTAAAAGTTCAAGTCATATCCTAAAGGTTCAATACATATGCTAAAGGTTCAATTTATTTCCTAAAAGTTCAACTCATATCCTAAAAGTTTCAATTTATATCCTAAAAATTCAACTCATATCCTAAAAGTTTCAATTCATATCCTAAAAATTCAATTCACAAGAACAAAACCTAAAAACTAAAAGTTATATTCATATCCTACGAGTTTAAACATAAACTAAAAGTTCAAGTCATATCCTAAAGGTTCAATACATATGCTAAAGGTTCAATTTATTTCCTAAAAGTTCAACTCATATCCTAAAAGTTTCAATTCATATCCTAAAAAGTTCAAGTCATACATAAAAGCTTCAATTTATATCCTACAAGTTCAATTCACAAGAACAAAACCTAAAAACTAAAAGTTATATTCATATCTTACGAGTTTAAACATAAACTAAAACTTCAAGTCATATCCTAAAGGTTCAATACATATCCCAAAGGTTCAATTTATTTCCTAAAAGTTCAACTCATATCCTAAAAGTTTCAACTCATATCGTAAAAAGTTCAAGTCATACATAAAAGCTTCAATTTATATCGTACAAGTTCAATTCACAAGAACAAAACCTAAAAACTAAATATGCATAATGTTGACTTCGGTCAACATTTTGGGTAAACGGACCCGGACCTGTGATTCGACGGTCCCGGAGGGTCCGTAGAAAAATATGGGACTTGGGCGTGTGCCCGGAATCAAATTCTGAGGTCCCAAGCCCGAGAAATGAATTTTTGAAAGAAATTGTTTTTCTGAAATTTGATATGAAAATTTGAAATGAAAAAGGGGTTAGAAAATATAGGTATCGGGCTCGTATTTTGGTTCCGACGCCCGGTACAAGTCTTAAATATGTGTTAAGCACTATCTGTAAAGTTTGGCTAAAAACGGACGTCATATGACGTGTTTCGGACTAAAAATGGAGAATTTGAGTTATGAAAGTTGAAGAAAGAAAATCATGTGTTTGAGGCTTGATCCTATGTATATGATGTTATTTTGGCGATTTGATCGCACGAGTAAGTCTGTAAGATGTTTTTAAGGTTGTGTGCATGTTTGGTTTGGAGCCCCAGGGGCTCGGGTGAGTTTTGAATGGGGCCCGGGAGGTCTTAGACTTAGAAAAAAATATACAGGTTCAGATGTTGCAGGCCCAGCGCGGCCATTTCCGCGCGCTCCGCGCTGGCAGTGACGCGGCCGCAGTGCTTTTCTGTGCGGTCCACGTGGTGGGGTTCAGAGGGTCGACCAGCGCGGCCGCGCACCAAATCAGTGCGGTCCGCTCTGGGTGGGTTCAGAGAGAGCCCACTTCTCCCCACCATCGGCGCGGCCGCGGTGCATTTCTGTGCGGTCCGTGCCAGCCCATCACGACACCCGATGGTGGGAAATCCGGGTCGTGACAAGTTGGTATCAGAGCACTAGGTTACTTAGGTCTCACAACTCACGTACAAGCTTAGTAGAGTCTGAGGGATCGGTACAGAGACGTCTGTATTTATCCCGCAGAGGCTACTGGGTTAGGAAAACTTCACCTTGTTCATTCTTGTCGTGCGATTTTGTTTCTCAAGTGCTGATTGTCTTTCCACTCTGTTCTTTCGCAGATGGAGAGGACACGCGCTTCCTCTTCTACCGCGCAACAGCCTGAGCCCCCAGCAGCAGCCCCTATTAGGGGCAGAGGGCGAGGCCGAGGCCATGCCAGAGGCCAAGGCCGGGGCAAAGCTCAGCCCCGAGCAGCATTTCCAACGACGGAGCCTCAGGTCGATTTTGAGGAGGAGGTTCCGGCCCCAGATATTCCAGTGGGCCCAGCTTAGGTTCCAGGGGGTTTCATAGCCACTCCAGTGCTTCAGGACGCTTTGGTCCGACTGGTAGGCTTTATAGAGGGCATTTCTAGAGCGGGTTTGCTTCCCGTAGCTCCAACCACATCTCAGGCTGGGGGAGGAGTTCAGACTCCCGATACTCGTACTCCAAAGCCGGTAGCTCCTCATGCTCAGGTTCCAACAGTTCAGCCAGCCGTGGCAGTTCAGCCAGCTATGGCAGCCTAGCCAGGTATTGCGGCTTAGTCCAGTGATGGTGCGGCTATGTCCGCGGATGCTTTGTGGAGGCTTGATCGTTTCACCAAGCTCTTCACAACCACATATAGTGTCACCCCCTCAGAAGATGCTCAGGATTTCATATTTAGCTGTCATGAGGTTCTACGGACTATGGGCATTGTAGAGACCAATGGGGTCGGCTTCGCCACTTTTTGCCTGGCAGGATCCGCCAAGACTTGGTGGAGGGATTTCTGTTTAGCCAGGCCAGCAGGGGCGCCATCATTGACCTGGGATCAGTTTTCAGAGTTATTTCTGGGGAAGTTTCTCCCAGTTACTCAGCGAGATGCTCTTCCCAGGCAGTTTGTGCGTCTCCAGCAAGGTCCTATGACGGTCACCCAGTATAAGACCCGGTTCATTGATCTTGCTCGTCATGCCATTGTGATACTCCCCACCGATAGAGAGGGGGTGCGGAGGTTTATTGATGGGTTGGCCCATCCGATCCGTGTTCTGATGGCCATGAGTGCCGGTAGTGAGATTTCATTTCAGGAGGTGGCAGATGGTGCCCGCCGGATAGAGATGGCACTTGCTCAGGGAGGTGGTCATGGGTCTGATAAGAGGCCCCGTCATTCGGGTAGATTCAGTGGTACCTCGTTTGGAGGTAGGGATTCTTATGGTAGAGGCCATCCTTCGAGGCCCTTTCAGTCAGCTCTCCAGGCTTCTCATGGTACACCAGGTGGTCGTGGTTCTCAGCCACAGTATTCTGACCAGCAGCTCTTCAGTTCACCATCAGCACCTATCAGTGCACCACTACTTCGTTTTTCTTAGCAGCCGAGGGCTTGTTATACTTGCGGAGATGTGAGTCACATTGCCAGATATTGCCCTCGAGCTTCCAGCAGCTCGCAGCAGCAGGGTTCTCGCCCGATGATCCAGGCACCAGTTGCCCCACAGTCTGCCCAGCCAGCTAGGGGCGGGGGTAGATGACATAGAGGTGGAGGTAGAGGTCTTAGAGGTGGAGCTCAGACCGCTAGAGGTAGGGGTCAACCAGCAGCAGATCGTCCCAGGGATATGATTCAGGGAGGTGGGGCCCAGCCCCGTTGTTATGCTTTGCCAGCCATGCCAGAGGCTGAGTCATCAGATGTTGTGATTACAAGTACTATTCTGGTCTGTGATAGGGATGCTTCTGTGCTATTTAATCCCGGATCTACGTATTCATATGTGTCGTCCTATTTTGCACCCTATTTGGTTATGCCTAGTGACTCGTTGAGTATTCTTGTTTATGTGTCAACACCGGTGGGTGATTCTATTGTGGTTGACCAAGTTCATCGTTCTTGTATCGTAGTATTTGGGGGTCTTGAGACCCGTGTTGATTTATTGCTTTTGGACATGGTCGACTTTGATGTTATATTGGGGATGGATTGGTTATCCCCGTACCATGCTATCTTGGATTTCCATGCCAAGACTGTGACCTTAGCCTTACGGGATTTTACCCCGTTTAGAGTGGAGAGGGACTTCTGGTCATTGTACCCGCAGTGTTATCTCGTATGTGAAAGCTCGGCGTATGGTCGAGACGGGATGTTTGGCCTACTTGGCGTATGTTCGCGATTCTGGCGCGGAGGCCCCTTCTATTGATTCTGTGCCCGTTGTTCGGGAGTTTCCTGAGGTTTTCCCTTCAGACTTGCCGGGTATGCCGCCCGACAGGGATATCGACTTTTGTATTGATTTGGCCTCGGGCACTCAGCCCATTTCTATCCCGCCATATCGTATAGCCCCGCCGGAGTTGAAAGAGTTAAAGGAACAACTGCAGGATTTGCTTGAGTAAGGTTTCATTAGACCAAGTGTTTCACCTTGGGGTGCGCCGGTGTTGTTTGTTAAGAAAAAAGGATGGTTCAATGAGAACGTGCATCGATTACCGGCAATTGAACAGGTTACAATTAAGAATAAGTATCCACTGCCGAGGATTAATGATTTATTCGACCAGCTTCAGGGTGCGAGGGTGTTCTCGAAGATAGATTTGAGATCTGGTTATCATCAGCTGAGGATTAGAGCGTCTGATGTCCCCAAGATAACATTTCGCACTCGGTATGGGCACACTGAGTTTTTGGTCATGTCATTTGGATTGACTAATGCCCCAGCAGTGTTCATGGAGTTGATGAACCGAGTGTTCAGATCTTATTTGGACTTGTTCGTGATAGTCTTCATTGACGATATTCTTATATACTCCCGCAGTCAGGAGGAGCATGAGCAGCACCTCAGAGTGGTCCTTCAGACCCTAAAGGATAGTCAGTTGTATGCTAAGTTCTCAAAGTGCGAGTTTTGGTTGAGTTCGGTCGCATTCCTGGGTCATGTCATATCAGCAGCAGGTATTCAGGTAGACCCGAAGAAGATAGAGGCAGTCAAGAACTGGCCTCGACCAGTTTAAGCTACGGATATTCGGAGTTTCCTGGGGTTAGCAGGTTACTACCGTCGGTTCATGGAGGGGTTTTCATCCATTGCAGCCCCTATGACCATATTGACCCAGAAGGGTGTCCAGTTCAGGTGGTCGGACGAGTGTGAGGCGAGCTTTCAGAAGCTTAAGACGGCTCTGACTACGGCACCAGTATTGGTTTTCCCCACAAGTTCAGGGCCATATACGATCTATTGTGATGCGTCTCGTATTAGGCTTGGTGTAGTGTTGATGCAGGAAGGCAAAGTTATTACTTATGCTTCGAGGCAGTTGAAGATCCACGAGAAGAATTATCCGGTTCATGATCTCGAGTTGGCAGCCATTGTTCATGCCTTAAAGATCTGGAGGCATTACTTATATGGCGTGACGTGTGAGGTTTACACTGATCACAAGAGTCTTCAGTATCTGTTCAAGCAGAAAGAGTTGAATTTGAGGCAGAGGAGGTGGTTAGAGTTGCTAAAGGATTATGATGTTACTATCTTATACCACCCGGGGAAGGCCAATGTGGTGGCCGATGCATTGAGCAGGATGTCCGCTAGCATGGGTAGTCTTGCTTATATTCCAGTCATCCAGAGATCGCTTGCTTTGGATATTCAGGCCTTGGACAATCGTCTTGTGAGGTTGGATGTTTCTGAGCATAGTAGAGTGTTAGCTTGCACGGTTGCTCGTTCCTCACTATTAGAGCGTATCCGCGAGCGGCAGTTGGAGGATCCCCATTTGTGTGTCTTGAGAGACACGGTGCAGCGTGGAGGTGCCAAGAAAGTAACCTTAGATGATGATGGTGTATGAGATTGCAGGGGCGAGTTTGTGTGCCCAATGTTGATGGGATTCGAGAGTTGATCTTAGCGGAGGCCCACAGTTCTCGGTATTCTATTCACCCGGGTGCCGCGAAGATGTATCAGTATCTGAGGCAGCACTATTGGTGGCGTAAGATGAAGAAAGACATCGTTGCGCACGTGGCTCGGTGTTTGAATTGTCAGCAGGTTAAGTACGAGCATCAAAGATCCGATGGTCTATTTCAGTGGGTTGCACTTCCCGAGTGGAAGTGGGAGAGGATTACGATAGATTTCGTTACTGGACTTCCGATGACTCGGAAAAAGTTTGATGCAGTTTGGGTCATTGTTGATAGGCTGACCAAGTCAGCGCATTTTGTTCCTGTTGCAGCCACCTATTCGTCCGAAAGGTTAGCCGAGATTTATATCAGGGAGATTGTTCGCCTTCATGGGGTGCCGCTATCTATCATTTCGAATCGGGGTACGCAGTTTACCTCGCATTTCTGGAGAGGGGTTCAGCGAGAGTTGGGCACCGAGGTTGAGTTGAGTACAACATTTTATCCCCAGACGGACGGTCAGTCCGAGAGGACTATTCAGATTCTTGAGGACATGCTCCGAGCCTGTGTCATTGATTTTGGAGGCTCGTGGGACCAGTTTTTGCCTTTAGCAGAGTTCGCCTACAACAACAGCTACCAGTCCAGCATTCAGATGGCTCCGTATGAGGCGTTGTATGGTAGGCGATGTCGGTCTCCAGTTGGATGGTTTGAGCCGGGAGAGGCTCGATTATTGGGTACGGATCTGGTTCAGGAAGCCTTGGACAAGGTCAGGATTATTCAGGATAGACTTCGTACAGCTCAGTCCAGACAGAAGAGTTATGCAGACCGCAAGGTCAGAGATGTTGCTTTCATGGTTGGTGAGCGGGTATTGCTCCGTGTATCGCCTATGAAGGGCGTGATGAGATTTGGGAAGAAGGGCAAGCTCAGCCCTAGGTTCATCGGTCCATTTGAGATTCTTGATCGTGTGGGAGAGGTGGCTTATAGACTTGCCTTGCCACCTAGCTTGTCAGCTGTGCATCCCGTGTTTCATGTATCTATGCTCCGGAAGTATCGCGGAGATCCATCGCACGTGTTGGATTTCAGCACTGTCCAATTGGACAAGGATCTGTCATATGAGGAGGAGCCGGTGGCTATTCTAGACCGGCAGGTTCGACAGTTGAGGTCGAAGAGTTTTCCTTCGGTGCGTGTTCAGTGGAGAGGTCAGCCTCCTGAGGCATCGACCTAGGAGTCTGAGTCTGATATGCAGAGCCGTTATCCTCATTTATTTCCCGACTCAGGTACTTCTTTCTTTTGTCCGTTCAAGGACGAACGGTTGTTTTAGAGGTGGAGAATGTGACGACCTGAAGGGTCATCACCGTAGTTCTTCCTTGTTCCGCTCTTTCGAGGTCTTGAAAACCTCGCTTTTAGTTGCCTCGATTGGCGTGCGCAGTTCGGGCGCGTAGCCGGAAAGTTTTTATGTTAGAATATGTGAATTATGTGAAACATTTGATGAATTTTGGTATTAATATGCATAATGTTGACTTCGGTCAACATTTTGGGTAAACGGACCCGGACCTGTGATTCGACGGTCCCGGAGGGTCCGTAGAAAAATATGGGACTTGGGCGTGTGCCCGGAATCAAATTCTGAGGTCCCAAGCCCGAGAAATGAATTTTTGAAAGAAATTGTTTTTCTGAAATTTGATATGAAAATTTGAAATGAAAAAGGGGTTAGAAAATATAGGTATCGGGCTCGTATTTTGGTTCCGACGCTCGGTACAAGTCTTAAATATGTGTTAAGCACTATCTGTAAAGTTTGGCTAAAAACGGACGTCATATGACGTGTTTCGGACTTAAAATGGAGAATTTGAGTTATGAAAGTTGAAGAAAGAAAATCATGTGTTTGAGGCTTGATCCTATGTATATGATGTTATTTTGGCGATTTGATCGCACGAGTAAGTCCGTAAGATATTTTTTAGGTTGAGTGCATGTTTGGTTTGGAGCCCCGAGGGCTCGGGTGAGTTTTGAATGGGGCCCGGGAGGTCTTAGACTTAGAAAAAAATATACAGGTTTAGATGTTGCAGGCCCAGCGCGGCCGCGGCCATTTTCGCGCGGTCCGCGCTGGCAGCCACGCGACCGCGGTGCTTTTCTGTGCGGTCCGCGTGGTGGGGTTCAGAGGGTCGACCAGCACGGCCGCACACCAAATCATTGCGGTCCACACTGGGTGGGTTCAGAGAGAGCCCACTTCTCCCCTCCATCGGCACGGCCGCGGTGCATTTCTGTGCGGTCCGTGCCAGCCCCCAGAAAAATGTATAAATTCGGGATTTTTAGTCATTTTTCCACTTTTCAAAAATCCAAAACCTAAGAGGCGATTTTCCAAACAACTTCTCTTCTTCAAAACGATTGGTAAGTGATTTCTAACTTAATTTCTTTATTCCTTAACATCTTTTAACATAATTTCAACTTCAAATCAAAGATTTTCATGGGGAAAATTGGGTGTTTTGGGTAGAACCTAGGTTTTCTACAAATTGAGAAGTTGGACCTCAATTTGGGGTCCGATTTAAAAACAAATCATATATTGGGATTCATGGGGGAATGGGTAACCGGGTTTTGGTCCGAACCTCGAGTTTCGACCACGTGGGTCCGGGGGTATTTTTGACCTTTTTGGGAAAAACCTTGAAAAATCTATTTTCATGCATTGGGGATGATTCATTTAGTAATTATTAATGTGATTAAGTAACTTATGACTAGATTCGAGCGGATTGGTGGTGGAATCAAGAGGTAAAGCTATACTAGAAGCGTGAGTTGAGTTTGGAGCATTCGAGGTAAGTGTTTGTTCTAACTTTGGCTTGAGGGAATAGGATTAGGATGATATTTGCTACTTGCTAATGTGGAGTACGGTGTATAGGCATGGTGACGGTTATCTATGCACCGGAGTCTAGCATGACCGTGAGTCTTGATTGCTTTTAATTCGAATAATGTGATACAAGCTCCTTGTTTATTTGATGAGTTTCATATAATGTGAACGGTTGAGGTAAAATTGTGATTGGTGTACTTTTGGAGCGTTAGCTCGAACATGAAGGTGTTAGTTGAGGAAGAATGGATTTAAAAAGGAGAATGTGTTGTGAATACTCCCTTGCCAGGATGTGTAGACTGATATATATATTCTCCCTTGTCGGGATATTTTGGGTTGTTAGCTGTACCCTTGCCGGGTTAAAGGTATTGAGTTGTCATTCTCCCCTGAAGGGGTCTACTATATGAAGTCAGATATTATGGACTATATTATGGGATCATGTGGCACGCCGTCCACTTATATATGATATTATGGGATCGTGTGGCACGCCGTCCATTATATATGATACTATGGGATCGTATGGCACGCCGTCCACTTATATATGATATTATGGGATCGTGTGGCACGCCGTCCACTTATATATGATATTATGGGATCGTGTGGCACGCCGTCCACTTATATATGATATTATGGGATCGTGCGGCACGCCGTCCACTTATATATGATATTATGGGATCGTGTGGCACGCCGTCCACTATATATATATATATATATATATATATATATATATATATATATATATATATATATATATATATATATATATCATGGGAACCAGAGTCTCTTCTACTTATTTCCGATATTTCATTTTTATCTGTTACTCCCCGATAGCATGTCCCCTCCCAGTTTTACTTTGTATTATCTTGTTATTATTTTCTGGCACTTGTTGTATATATATCCGTACTGGTTAATTGTGGTAGGTACTGTCTAGCCTCGTCACTACTTCGTCGGGGTTAGGCCAGGCACTTACCAGCACATGGGGTCGGTTGTGCTGATGCTACACTCTATGCAAATTTTTGTGCACAGATCAGGGAGCAGCTTACGGACCACAGCAGTAGGATTTCTGGGAGCTGTCTTCAGTCCGGGGACTCTCGAGGTAGCCTAGCTGGCGTTCGCAGGCCGAAGTCCCTTTCCATGTTTTTCGTTTGTTCATCTTTTATCAGACAAACATGATGTATTTCCTTTTAGACATTGTTTGTAGTATTCTGTAGTAGTCCGTGAGCTAGTGACACCAGACCTTAGGTAGTGATGTGTATTAAACTTCCGCACTTTTGGTTTTCAGTTGCTTTAGATTTAAAGTCTTCCGCTTAGATTTTGTCTCGTTTATTATATTGTTTGAAAGAAAGCAGGAAAGGTGTTTTAAATATTTGGCTTGCCTAGCTCCGATAGTAGGCGCCATCACGACACCCGATGGTGGGAAATCCGGGTCGTGACAAGTTGGTATCAGAGAAGAAACTCTGGTTTCCATGATATATATATATATATATATATATAGTGGACGGCGTGCCACACGATCCCATAATATCATATATAAGTGGACGGCGTGCCACACGATCCCATAATATCATATATAAGTGGACGGCATGCCACACGATCCCATAATATCATATATAAGTGGACGGCGTGCCACACGATCCCATAATATCATATATAAGTGGACGGCGTGCCACACGATCCCATAATATCATATATAAGTGGACGGCGTGCCACACGATCCCATAATATCATATATAAGTGGACGGCGTGCCACACGATCCCATAATATCATATATAAGTGGACGGCGTGCCACACGATCCCATATTATAGTTCATAATATCTGACTTCATATAGTAGACCCCTTCAGGGGAGAATAACAACTCAATACCTTTAACCCGGCAAGGGTACAACTAACAGCCCAAAATATCCCGACAAGGGAGAGTATATATATCAGTCTACACATCCCGGCAAGGGAGTATTCACAACACATTCTCCTTTTTAAATCCATTCTTCCTCAACTAAAACATTCATGTTCAAGCTAACGCTCCAAAAGTACACCAATCACAATTTTACCTCAACCGTTCACATTATATGAAACTCATCAAATAAACAAGGAGCTTGTGTCACATTATTCGAATTAAAAGCAATCAAGACTCACGGTCATGCTAGACTCCGGTGCATAGATAACCGTCACCATGCCTATACACCGTACTCCACATTAGCAAGTAGCAAATATCATCCTAATCCTATTCCCTCAAGCCAAAGTTAGAACAAACACTTACCTCGAATGCTCCAAACTCAACTCACGCTTCTAGTATAGCTTTACCTCTTGATTCCACCACCAATCCGCTCGAATCTAGTCATAAGTTACTTAATCACATTAATAATTACTAAATGAATCATCCCCAATGCATGAAAATAGATTTTTCAAGGTTTTTCCCAAAAAGGTCAAAAATACCCCCGGACCCACGTGGTCGAAACTCGAGGTTCGGACCAAAACCCGGTTACCCATTCCCCCATGAATCCAAATATATGATTTGTTTTTAAATCGGACCCCAAATTGAGGTCCAACTTCTCAATTTGTAGAAAACCAAGGTTCTACCCAAAACACCCAATTTTTCCCATGAAAATCTTTTATTTGAAGTTGAAATTATGTTAAAAGATGTTAAGGAATAAAGAAATTAAGTTAGAAATCACTTACCAATCGTTTTGGAGAAAAAACGTTGTTTGGAAAATCGCCTCTTAGGTTTTGGGTTTTTGAAAAGTGAAAAATGACTGAGATTTTTCCGAACTTGTATACCTTTATGAGGACCTGGCGCGGACCGCACAAAAATGTGTTGCGGCCACGCCGAGTGGGAGAAAAGTGGGGCTTCTCTGAACCCTTCTAGCGCGGACCGCACTATTTTGGTGCACGGCCGTGCTGGCTAACCGAAACCCTAGCCCTCAAACTCAGCCACGCGGACCGCATAATAATGCATCGCGACCGCGCGGCTCCAGCGCGGACCGCGCGGAAATGACCGCGGCCGCGCTGGTGTCTGCAACACCTGAACCTGCATTTTCTTAAGTCCAAGACCTCCCAGGCCCCATTCAAAACTCACCCGAGCCCTCGGGGCTCCAAACCAAACATGTACACAACCTTAAAAACATCTTACGGACTTACTCGTGCGATCAAATCGCCAAAATAACATCATATACATAGGATCAAGCCTCAAACACATGATTTTCTTTCTTCAACTTTCATAACTCAAACTCTCCATTTTTAGTCCGAAACACGTCATATGACGTCCGTTTTTAGCCAAACTTTACAGATAGTGCTTAACACATATTTAAGACTTGTACCGGGCGTCGGAACCAAAATACGAGCCCGATACCTATATTTTCTAACTCCTTTTCATTTCAAATTTTCATATCAAATTTCAGAAAAACAATTTCTTTCAAAAATTCATTTCTCGGGCTTGGGACCTCAGAATTTGATTCCGGGCACACGCCCAAGTCCCATATTTTTCTACGAATCCTCCGGGACCGTCGAATCACATGTCTGGGTCCGTTTACCCAAAATGTTGACCGAAGTCAACATTATGCATATTAATACCAAAATTCATCAAATGTTTCACATAATTCACATATTCTAACATAACAATTTATATCCTACAAGTTCAATTCACAAGAACAAAACCTAAAAACTAAAAGTTATATTCATATCTTACGAGTTTAAACATAAACTAAAACTTCAAGTCATATCCTAAAGGTTCAATACATATCCTAAAGGTTCAATTTATTTCCTAAAAGTTCAACTCATATCCTAAAAGTTTCAACTCATATCGTAAAAAGTTCAAGTCATACATAAAAGCTTCAATTTATATCGTACAAGTTCAATTCACAAGAACAAAACCTAAAAACTAAAAGTTCATCAATTCTTATCCTACGAGTTTAAACATAAACTAAAAGTTCAATTTATATCCTAAAGGTTCAATTCATATCCACAAAAGTTCAAGTCATATCCTAAAATTTCTATTTATATCCTAAAAATTCAACTCATATCCTAAAAGTTTCAATTCATATCCTAAAAATTCAATTCACAAGAACAAAACCTAAAAACTAAAAGTTATATTCATATCCTACGAGTTTAAACATAAACTAAAAGTTCAAGTCATATCCTAAAGGTTCAATACATATGCTAAAGGTTCAATTTATTTCCTAAAAGTTCAACTCATATCCTAAAAGTTTCAATTCATATCCTAAAAAGTTCAAGTCATACATAAAAGCTTCAATTTATATCCTACAAGTTCAATTCACAAGAACAAAACCTAAAAACTAAAAGTTATATTCATATCTTACGAGTTTAAACATAAACTAAAACTTCAAGTCATATCCTAAAGGTTCAATACATATCCTAAAGGTTCAATTTATTTCCTAAAAGTTCAACTCATATCCTAAAAGTTTCAACTCATATCGTAAAAAGTTCAAGTCATACATAAAAGCTTCAATTTATATCGTACAAGTTCAATTCACAAGAACAAAACCTAAAAACTAAAAGTTCATCAATTCTTATCCTACGAGTTTAAACATAAACTAAAAGTTCAATTTATATCCTAAAGGTTCAATTCATATCCACAAAAGTTCAAGTCATATCCTAAAATTTCTATTTATATCCTAAAAATTCAACTCATATCCTAAAAGTTTCAATTCATATCCTAAAAATTCAATTCACAAGAACAAAACCTAAAAACTAAAAGTTATATTCATATCCTACGAGTTTAAACATAAACTAAAAGTTCAAGTCATATCCTAAAGGTTCAATACATATGCTAAAGGTTCAATTTATTTCCTAAAAGTTCAACTCATATCCTAAAAGTTTCAATTCATATCCTAAAAAGTTCAAGTCATACATAAAAGCTTCAATTTATATCCTACAAGTTCAATTCACAAGAACAAAACCTAAAAACTAAAAGTTATATTCATATCTTACGAGTTTAAACATAAACTAAAACTTCAAGTCATATCCTAAAGGTTCAATACATATCCTAAAGGTTCAATTTATTTCCCAAAAGTTCAACTCATATCCTAAAAGTTTCAATTCATATTCTAAAAAGTTCAAGTCATACATAAAAGCTTTAATTTATATCGTACAAGTTCAATTCACAAGAACAAAACCTAAAAACTAAAAGTTCATCAATTCTTATCCTACGAGTTTAAACATAAACTAAAACTTCAAGTCATATCCTAAAGGTTCAATACATATCCTAAAGGTTCAATTTATTTCCTAAAAGTTCAACTCATATCCTAAAAGTTTCAACTCATATCGTAAAAAGTTCAAGTCATACATAAAAGCTTCAATTTATATCGTACAAGTTCAATTCACAAGAACAAAACCTAAAAACTAAAAGTTCATCAATTCTTATCCTACGAGTTTAAACATAAACTAAAAGTTCAATTTATATCCTAAAGGTTCAATTCATATCCACAAAAGTTCAAGTCATATCCTAAAATTTCTATTTATATCCTAAAAATTCAACTCATATCCTAAAAGTTTCAATTCATATCCTAAAAATTCAATTCACAAGAACAAAACCTAAAAACTAAAAGTTATATTCATATCCTACGAGTTTAAACATAAACTAAAAGTTCAAGTCATATCCTAAAGGTTCAATACATATGCTAAAGGTTCAATTTATTTCCTAAAAGTTCAACTCATATCCTAAAAGTTTCAATTCATATCCTAAAAAGTTCAAGTCATACATAAAAGCTTCAATTTATATCCTACAAGTTCAATTCACAAGAACAAAACCTAAAAACTAAAAGTTATATTCATATCTTACGAGTTTAAACATAAACTAAAACTTCAAGTCATATCCTAAAGGTTCAATACATATCCTAAAGGTTCAATTTATTTCCCAAAAGTTCAACTCATATCCTAAAAGTTTCAATTCATATCCTAAAAAGTTCAAGTCATACATAAAAGCTTCAATTTATATCGTACAAGTTCAATTCACAAGAACAAAACCTAAAAACTAAAAGTTCATCAATTCTTATCCTACGAGTTTAAACATAAACTAAAAGTTCAAGTCATATCCTAAAGGTTCAATACATATGCTAAAGGTTCAATTTATTTCCTAAAAGTTCAACTCATATCCTAAAAGTTTCAACTCATATCGTAAAAAGTTCAAGTCATACATAAAAGCTTCAATTTATATCGTACAAGTTCAATTCACAAGAACAAAACCTAAAAACTAAAAGTTCATCAATTCTTATCCTACGAGTTTAAACATAAACTAAAAGTTCAATTTATATCCTAAAGGTTCAATTTATATCCACAAAAGTTCAAGTCATATCCTAAAATTTCTATTTATATCCTAAAAATTCAACTCATATCCTAAAAGTTTCAATTCATATCCTAAAAATTCAATTCACAAGAACAAAACCTAAAAACTAAAAGTTATATTCATATCCTACGAGTTTAAACATAAACTAAAAGTTCAAGTCATATCCTAAAGGTTCAATACATATGCTAAAGGTTCAATTTATTTCCTAAAAGTTCAACTCATATCCTAAAAGTTTCAATTCATATCCTAAAAAGTTCAAGTCATACATAAAAGCTTCAATTTATATCCTACAAGTTTAATTCACAAGAACAAAACCTAAAAACTAAAAGTTATATTCATATCTTACAAGTTTAAACATAAACTAAAACTTCAAGTCATATCCTAAAGGTTCAATACATATCCTAAAGGTTCAATTTATTTCCCAAAAGTTCAACTCATATCCTAAAAGTTTCAATTCATATCCTAAAAAGTTCAAGTCATACATAAAAGCTTCAATTTATATCGTACAAGTTCAATTCACAAGAACAAAACCTAAAAACTAAAAGTTCATCAATTCTTATCCTACGAGTTTAAACATAAACTAAAAGTTCAATTTATATCCTAAAGGTTCAATTCATATCCACAAAAGTTCAAGTCATATCCTAAAATTTCTATTTATATCCTAAAAATTCAACTCATATCCTAAAAGTTTCAATTCATATCCTAAAAATTCAACTCATATCCTAAAAGTTTCAATTTATATCCTAGATTTCTATAAACCCTAGATTTTTATAAAATGTTAAATAATGATAAATACAACCTAAACCCTAGGTTTCTGTAAATTACAATGTTAAATAATCAATTGAAACACTAGTCATTTGAAACTAATTCATAGCTAATAAACAAAACATTATAAGCTTACACAAAAAATATAAATTGTAATTATAACCTAGAATTTTTAGGAGGTGGAGAAGGAGAGAGACGCAGCAGCGGCAGAGGCGACGGCGACGGGGCGACGGCAGCTGGGCGGTGGTCGTTGGTGGCGTGGGTGGGGCCTCTGGTGCTGGGAGTTGGAAGGGGGGGGGGTTTGAGTGTGAGAGAGAAAAGAGAGATTTTGGGAAATTTTTAGAAAGAATGGGAGGGGATCCCGATTTTGACACTCTGGAATTAAAAATAGCGACCACAGTTGGTCGCTATTTTGGTAGGTAAATCAGTTTTGAATTTTTAGAAATAGCGACCAAAGTTGGTCGCTATTTCTAAAAAAATTATATTACTCTTAATTCAATTTAAAATTATATATATATATATATATATATATATATATATATATATATATATATATATATATATATATATATAGCTTAAATTGAATTAAAATCCTAAATTTATACTACATATATATATATATATATATATATATATATATATATTCGATATAATACTACCTAATACACTTATACTTAGTGCATAGTATATATATTATATATATATATATATAAACTATATTCGATATAATACTACCTAATACACTTATACTTAGTGCATAGTATAACGTAAGTATATATATATATATATATATATATAAGTTATATTCAATACAGTATTACCTAATACACTTATATTTAGTGCATAGTATAGCGTAAGTATATATAATATATATATATATATATATAAGCTATATTCTATACAGTATGACCTAATACACTTATACTCAGTGCATAGTATAGCGTAAGTATATATATATATATATATATATATATATATATATATAAGCTATATTCGATATAATACTACCTAATACACTTATACTTAGTGCATAGTATAGCGTAAGTATATATAGTATATATATAAGCTATATCGATACAGTATTACCTAATACACTTATACTTAGTGCATAGTATAGCGTAAGTATATATATATTATATATATAAGCTATATTCGATACAGTATGACCTAATACACTTATACGCAGTGCATAGTATAGCGTAAGTATATATATATTATATATATAAGCTATATTCGATACAGTATGACTTAATACACTTATACTAAGTGCATAGTATAGCGTAAGTATATATATATATATTATATATATAAGCTATATTCGATATAATACTACCTAATACACTTATACTTAGTGCATAGTATAGCGTAAGTATATATATATATATATATATATATATATATATATAAGCTATATTCGATACAGTACTACCTAATACACTTATACTCAGTATAGCGTAAGTATATATATATATATATATATATATATATATATATATATATATATATATATATATATAAGCTATATTCGATACAGTATTACCTAATACACTTATACGCAGTGCATAGTATAGCGTAAGTATATATATATATATATACTTACGCTATACTATGCACTGCGTATATATATAAGCTATATTCGATACAGCATTACCTAATACACTTATACTTAGTGCATAGTATAGCGTAAGTATATATATTATATATATGTAAGCTATATTCGATATAATATTACCTAATAGACTTATACTCAGTGCATAATATAGTGTAAGTATATATTTTTTATAAATATATATATATATAGAGATATATATATATATAGAGAGAGAGAGAGAGAGAGAGAGAGACACGTACGATTCGTAGTACTATTCATCCCTTGTATTACAAAAGTATTAACGGCTTATATTTATATTATTTAGATAGTAAATACAAAAGTGATTTTTAATTTTGACCATTGTTGACCTGAATAGAGACCAACTTTGGTCGCTATTTATTCAAGAATTTAGTTTAGCGACCAAAGTTGGTCGCTATATTTAAATCAGATTTAATTATATTTCATATAATATTTAAATTAATAATATAATTATTAAAATTGTATAACTGGGCCCATTTAAGCGACCAAAGTTGGTCAGTATCTGCCTACCCTTTAAGTAGCGACCAACGTTGTTCGCTATTTTTATATTATATATATTTATATTTTATAATATTTTTAAAATAATAATATAATTATTAAAATTTTGTAGGTGAGTCCCACTTTAGCGACCAACATTGGTCACTAATCTCAGTAAATGTTTGACCAAGAAAGTCTGACCAGTTCAGTCAACATTTTGACTAATATAGCAACCAAGTAGCGACCAACCTTGGTCGCTATTTTGTTTCTTTTATTTATTTTATTATTTTCGCTAGTTTAGCGACCAACTTTGGTCGCTTTTTCCCACAGATCAATTTTGGTGGCTAAATTTTGGTCGCTTTTTTCCGGATTTCTAGTAGTGGGGGTCTGGGGAAGAACCGGACCATAAGAGTCTATTGTACACAGTCTTACCGGTTTACATTTCTGCAAGAGAGTGTTTCCACGACTTAAACCCGTGACCTACGTTTCACCAAAGAAAAAGAGAGGAGACATAAATATAGCATAAGTAAATGATAAAGCTGATGAGGCCTATTGCATCAAAAATTAAGTAAATTAAGAAACCAGTATCACTTGCTCTGCCATTGTTAATTACACAATGAAATCATATATGAACCGCAGAGACCTGATTACTTGAACAAGTCTATTCCTAGCTACTGTTCTAACAATTCTAAGCTAAGCTAGATAATTCATATTTCTCTTTTCTATTTACAGCTGGCGAATTCGTACATTCAATTCCTACGGGATATGAAATATATAAGAATTTCTTCTCAATATCAATCCTTTGATAAAGCAAGAGACGACTAGGGCCACAGAATTCTGCGGCGAATCCATTTTTTTAATGCATAATATCTTGTGGTGCAATCAGTCGTGCCAGCAAAGTAGCATGACTACGCATCTTCTCACAATGTAAAGTCTTCCTCTTTGCTCCTTGAGAAACTTTCCTAATTTTCTACTTGACATCCTCTTCTTAGAGTTACCATCCTTAGCTCCAGTGCTTCCCTTCATCTAAAATTGAAAATTAATTGCACTCAAATATGAATGAGAAACAAATTCTAGGTTTTTAGTGTGCCAAGAATTGTAGAATGAAGTTTTGGTGAGAAGTGGAAGGAGGAATAATAGAAGGTCTTCTTTTATAGTAGAAGACTAAGGTGCGTGGTCCAAGGCATGCAATATTCAGCAACTTAAGAGGAAGGACATTGCATTGAAACATGGACCCCATTGGTTGGCCATATAAGAAAAGCTTTCCCAATTTCTTAGAAAGATTTTTTCTTACTGTGTTTTGTTGTAATTTTCTTATTATAATTTTTATAACCTCATGCCAATGCACCAACAATATCAATTCTTATAGAAAATTTGTAATCAAGGCGATTTACCAAAAAATAATTACTAAAGGCGGATTGTTACAAAAAATAGCCGGTCAGATTCACTATTTACTTTTTGTAGCTGGTATATATCGATTATACATTAATTATACATAATTATACATGCATTATATATGTATTTTACACATTATACATCCACCCGCTATTTTTAATGTAAGAAATTAGTGAACGTCTATTTGAGTTAATTCTTCAATTTTCTTTTTTCTTTTTCATGTTTAAGGAATTCATTTTCATCCTTCTATTATTGGCAGTAGGAATCCCATCAGTCAAAGCTCACTCCCTAGACTCACAGGTACTTCAACTGCTCAAGTCGTACACTGTGGTCAAGATTCAACAACATCAACTATTTTATTAACATCAAATCTAAGGAGTTGTGATTCAGAAAGGCAAGAGGCACAAAAATATTCAAATTCATATTAAATTATTCATGAATAATAACCTTCATTCGGTCATTCCTACCAAATATGGCTTTTTATAAGGAGCATGTCACCTTGAACAGGGCAATTATTTAACATGTCCCATCTTTTGCTCCTGCAGATAACTCTCACTAAGCAGCATCCATTGTCTAACCTAGTGCTCGTGTATGTTACCAGGCCACATTTATTTTTGACAACCAATTGCAAGCGGTTATTTTAACCACAATTGTTAAAATGGTCCTTTTCCATGTCTATACACTAACCAAAAAATCAACCACAGTGTTTTTAAGATCAAAAAAAGAAATATCTAGAGAGTATTCTAGACGCAGCACATCAATTTGGTTAGCTAATAAATCATTTTCTTATTGTTATGAGGAAGAGTCCTTTTTTTTTTTTGTGGTGCTGAGAGAAGCCTAAATCTAGACTGCTGTCATTCTGTCTATGTCCTTGTATTTCTCCCTTTTGTTTCTAATTTCCTAATGTGAAACTGTTCTTGATACTAAGTCGAGAGAACAGTTCGGACCCTGCTCACTCGTCAATATCAACCACACACACAAAAAAAAGTGTTACGAAAATGACATTTGATACATCCAAAAGGTGCGACCTAACAGCCAATGAAGCGAGTGAAAATCATAAGACTATTGTTCCGAGAGACAAAAACCTACTAGATTCTTTTTTTTTTCCATCAGCTTAAGTTTTGGTAGACAAAACCACTTGACACATGTGCGAGCCAAATGCGAGATATCTAGTGAAATAGTCAAAGTATACACAAATTAGATCTAACACCATGTAACTTAGAAAAAGAAAAACAAGAGTTTGGGAATCAATGTTCAAGTAAGTACGGACTATAGCATGGAAAAGAAGGTAAGGAAAAGGAAACATGAGAGATGAGGAGACAAGGCAGATTAAATTGCACTCTCAAGTCCACAAGTGGTTGTGGGGTATGAAAATGTGGGATAGGTTTTGGTCCAGGGATTCCAATCTGGTTTCTTAAGTATGTAGCAGAAAAAGACACACTTGTACTGTAGAAAGGAGGACATGTTCGCACGTGAGTCGTGACCTTCCAGTTAATATGATAGACATGTTTCTCATCTTACATTATTGTAGCAACCTTAGTTTAGCCCGTTGTTAATGTTGGATTAAGGAAGATTATCAGATTGGAATATTTTATATGATAATCAAAATATTTAATTTTCTAGGAGAATGTGGATATTAATTCTTTAACTGTATCTAGAGGAAACTGACTAAAAAGTACTAAGGATAACAACTACTATGATTAAAATATTTTAAAAATATTTGGAGAAAATTGTCGAAGGTACTCTTAGCCCAAAATGCTTCAGTCTTGATCTTATGGCTACATAAACATGGGTTGATCTATTTGGACATCTACTGGGCTTAACAGATTTAGGCCCGTTAATACATTCACAGATTCTGCTAAAAACGAAAAGTGATGAAGAGAAAAAAGCCCAAAAAAATAGGAAGCGCCGTTGCCGGGGATCGAACCCGGGTCACCCGCGTGACAGGCGGGAATACTTACCACTATACTACAACGACCTTGCTGCAAAGTTATTCAATGGTATATAATATATAGATTGCCAACTGTTCACACGGAATTCTGCTCGAAAGTAGCTGATAAAAACTTCCATTATTAAAACGAAATTCTACTTTACCTACAGGCTACAACCATGCAGCATATTTTTAGGGAGGATTTCATAGATGAAATAAGCAAATGCAAGACAAAGGAGTCGGGATGGATCATTCACATAGCTTTGAAATCTTTGATAAAACTTAGTGGCGGCGGCTAGCTGCATCTTTGTTTTCTTCTTTAAAGTCCTTTAATGTTTTTGTTTATTTCTTTAATATATTAAGTACTTCTTCTAGCTGAAGTTATCCTGCTGTCTTTCAAATTCAAGAATTCAAGGATTACAGCAAAAGTAGACGTAATTAACAATATGCGTATCGGGAACTTGGAAGTTGAAGATAGCGAGGAATTGAAAGAGTAATATAATTAAGAGATTAAATCTAATTCTTTAATCATTCACGACTTTAATTATTCATAGTCCCTGTGATTCATTATTCATGCATGTATGTATGGAATAATTCAAGGATATTCTTCCATTATACTCCTCTTCACAACAATCTAGAAAAATCTGACACAGAAATCTAAAACAAAACTAATATTGGAAAGGTAAGTCACCTAAAATCAGAGAGGCAAGATCGAGCATAGATTTCAGTGAATGCTTTAGAAATGATTAACTGGAGGTGGGAGTTTCAGATCACTTCTTAACTTAAAATACTCTCTTTTAACTTCATTAATAATTGGCTGCATAATGAAAACATAGGCGGAGCCAGATTTTCAAGTTTATGAGTTCAGAATTTTAATTGTTTTAAGTTACTAGGTTCTAAAATAACAATTTATACATATTCAATAATTTTTTAAAGACAAATACATGGTTCGAACCAAAGCTACATAGATTCAACAGAACCTGCACTCGGCTCTCTACCTCCGCCCTTGATTTTGGTTAATTCAAGGAATAAAACACATTTTGTAAAATTATACATATGATAATGGTGCCAATGTCTTGGTTAAGATTTGAATATATATTTCCAAGCCTAATTAGTCTGAAAAAGTTACTTAATAATAAGAAGAGATCGTTCATACTTAAAATATGATGATACATATACAAAAATAAGGATATTTGAGTGATAGAAAATTCACCATACTAGCTAGTTATTGTTGAAACAGAAGAAGAAGAAGAAGCATCGAAGCAGATGCGGATGTTGACACAAAAGAAGCATCCAAACAGACCAAACACAATTGCCTCTTGCAATCTAACCTTGACCGTTAGATTAAAAGAGTCTCTGACTCATCTGGGCCATTCATTTGTTAAGTGCCAAGCACATGAGTGAGCACATGCTCACATTTGTATTAGTGCAAATACACTAAAGTGAGTATGAGATCACATAGTAAACAATATACCTTGTCTAGGAATATTATACATACACTTTATATATGTATAGGAGGTAGATGTATATACAAGCAATGGTAGTGAATGTAAAGACAGTGAAAATAATCTACATCAGCTCTTTTTCATTCTTTCATGGTATCAGAGCAGACCTCTGCTCTATCCTTCAACTTCATCTTCTAATTTTCCTCCTTGAACTCAACTTGTTCTATCACCATGACTGGAACAGATTCTTCAGTAACACCAACCAGTCAAGCAGTCAGTCATGACACCAACCATCCCTATTTTCTTCACTCTTCAGATGCTCCCGGGATGACTCTTGTGACCTCACCTTTTGATGGAAGAGGATTCCCAGGATGGAGAAGGTCAATACTCATTGCATTGTCAGCCAAAAACAAGCTGACATTCATCAATGGGATTTGTGATGAACCTGCCTTGGATTCAAAGGATCATGCACAATGGAGTAGGTGCAATGACATGGTAACCTCATGGCTTTTAAATTCTCTAACTAAAGAGATAGGAGACAGTGTAATCTATTCCAAATCTGCAAAAGAACTTTGGAGTAGTCTTGAGCATAGGTTTGGACAATCCAATGGAGCCAAACTCTATCACCTACAAAAGGAAGTTGCTAAGACAGTTCAGGGAAATAGCAATATTGCAGCATACTTCACAACTCTGAAAAAATTATGGGATGAGTTAGATTCCCTGAACTCACATTTAAGGTGCACTTGTACCTGTGTGTGTGAAGGGAAGAAGAAAGTAGCCAAGTTCCTGGAGGATCAGAGAGTCATCCAATTTCTAATGGGACTGAATGATGTGTATGCACCTGCAAAAGGCAATATTCTCATGATAAGCCCTCTTCCAAGTATGGATCATGCCTATTCCATCCTCCTGCAAGATGAAAGTCAGAGGGAAATGTTTGTTAGCCCACAATATCCAACAGATGGTGCATCTTTTATGGTAGGAGCTCAAGGGAAGTTTAATCAAAGAAACAATATTCAGAAATCATGGGGAACTCCTCAGAAACAGGGGAACTTTCAGAACATGCAACAAAAGTTCAAAAGGAAGGCGAAATACAATCCTAATGTGAGTTGTGGTCATTGTATGAGAACAGGGCATGTAAGGGAAGATTGCTACAGACTAATAGGATTCCCAGATGATTTTCAATTCACAAAATCAACAAATCAGCAGCCTGCTATAAAGGGAAATGCAGTGGTGACAACACAGGAAACAAGTAGTGAAGGAAACATCAGCAGTCAGAACCAGTTTTTCAGTAAGGAGCAAGTGTCAGAATTAGTAAACATAATCAAGCAAGTCCAGATTGAAAGTGCAGCAGCAACAACATCAGAAATCAATGCTAATGCTGTAGCTGGTACCATACTCCAATACACAGGAACTTGTCTTGCTGTTTTCAACACTAAAATATAGATAATTGACTCAGGGGCCTCTGAACATATGTGTTTTGATGCTAGCTCTTTCCTATCTCTTACTCCTCTTCCTGCACCTTTGCACATTAGCTTACCTAATTCATTCCAGTTATGTGTTACACATATAGGAAGTGTGTCTATTCAGCCTGATATGGTTCTTCATAGAGTGCTTCATGTACCTTCTTTCAAGTATAACTTATTATCTGTTCATAAGTTATGTCTTCAATTCAGTTGTTCTTTGAATCTAACTTCTAATGGGTGTATATTGCAGGTCCCTTTAGTGGGGAAGAGACAAGTTTTTGGTGAAGTTAGAGATGGATTGTACCTGTTTCAGCCAACTAGTAAAGAGTCTGTCTCTCTTCTTAGAAAAAATGTAGTTTCCATTCCAAAAGGAAGAAATTCCAGTGTCATTTCTACCCCTGTTTCCTTTTCAGTACCTTTACCTGCTATTGTTACTGCTACTGTAAGGCAATGGCATGTTAGGCTAGGGCATTTGCCCTTTTCAGTAATGAGAAATCTGCATTTTATTAAGTTTCCCTCTAAGTTTGATTGTGTGTGTCACATCTGCCCTCAAGCTAGGCAAACCAGACTGCCTTTCCCCTTGAGTCATATTAAGAGTTATGCTATTTTTTATTTGATTCATATTGACACATGGGGGCCATTCAAGACTGTGACTTATAATGGTTATAAGTATTTCTTGACTATTGTGGATGACTATAGTAGGGCCACTTGGACCTTTCTCTTAAGTTCTAAGGGGAATGCTTTTTCAGTCTTGAAATCATTTATGTGCATGACAGAGAGACAGTTTAACTTGAAAATTAAGAAGATCAGGTCTGATAATGCCATGGAACTAGGAAAAGGTTCACTAGAGGCAAGTTTTCTTGAATCAGAAGGGATTATACATGAAACCTCTTGTGTTTCTACCCCTCAACAGAATGGAGTAGTTGAGAGGAAGCATAGACATCTTTTGGAAGTAGCAAGGGCACTTTTATTCCACTCTAAGGTGCCTCTCCAATACTGAGGAGAATGTGTGTTGACAACTACATATCTGATCAATAGAATCCCCTCTAAGGTTCTAAATGGATTAACACCCTATGAGGTATTGCTTGGTACACAACCTAGCTATGAATCTCTCAAGAGCTTTGGTTGTTTGTGCTATGTCTCAACTTTGTCTAACAACAGAGGGAAGTTTGAGCCTAGGGCAAAAGGTTGTGTGTTCCTGGGATATGCACAACATCAGAAAGGTTACAAGGTTCTGAACCTTGTCACTAAGAAGGTGTTTGTATCTAGAGATGTTAGGTTTCATGAAGATCAATTCCCTTTTTCACACTCACCTCTCACATCTGATTTCCCTTTCTTTCCTCAAGACACAATCCCACCAGATACCTTACCCCAAAACTCAACAGAATACTCTTCTGGGACAACTAACCACTCATCTACCCACTCCTCACCTAGCAGTTCTGCTACATGTCCTGGTCCCTCTACTTCAACCAACATCAACCTGACCCCTTCAGATTCTGCTTCTACTCCATGTTCTTCTCACTCACCCATCCTGTCCAGAACATTTTCTCCTTCATCAATCAGCACACCTATTCCAATTCCACCTCCATCAGTCAGAAAGTCTGACAGGGTAACTCAGAAACCAGCCTACTTAAATGATTATATTTGCAATAGCATCTATCTATCCGACCTTAGTTCCTGTCTATCCAAACCTCTCAATCCAAATGTCTTTTCCTTCCATGCTCTTTCTATAGACAACCAACATCTCCTTAAATCTATTTCTACCACATCAGAACCTAGCAGTTATTTACAAGCCTCTATCCATCCAGGTTGGAAAAGGGCTATGGATGCTGAAATTTCAGCACTTGATATAAATAACACTTGGGATGTTGTATCCTTACCACCATGGAAGAAAGCTTTACCTTATAAATGGGTGTACAAGGTTAAGCATAACTCAGATGGTACAATTGAAAGGCTAAAGGCTAGGTTGGTGGTGAGAGGGGACATTCAGAGGGAAGGGATAGATTATTCAGAAACCTTTTCACCTGTGGTAAAAATGACTACTATCAGGTGTCTTTTGGCTGTGGCTATCAAGAAGGGGTGGAATGTGTCACAACTCGATGTTAATAATGCTTTCTTGCATGGGGATTTGCAAGAAGAGGTCTATATGAAACTCTCAGCAGGCTTGACTCCTTCTCAACCTAATCTTGTTTGTCGACTAAGGAAATCACTCTATGGTTTAAAGCAAGCGTCGAGGCAATGGTATGCTAGGTTAGCTGGGGCTCTGAATTACAAAGGTTACTCCAGCTCTTTAAATGACTATTCACTGTTCTTTAAGCGATCAGGTGATTTAATTTCCATATTAGTTGTATATGTGGACGATATACTCCTCACAGTAATGACACCACAGAAATCGCACAACTTGCAGATTTTCTACACTCAGAATTCAAAGTAAAACATCTTGGGCACATTCATCATTTCTTGGGTATGGAAATTCTCAGAGAAAAGCATGGTTTTATAGTAGGGCAAAGGCAATTTACCTTGGAACTTTTGGCTGAATTTGACTGCACAGGTCCTGCTGTATCTTCACCTCTCGACCCTTACTCTAAATTGCAAGCTGATATGGGAGAGCCTATGCCTGATCCTACCATCTATCGCCATCTTGTTGGAAAGCTCAACTACTTAACAAATACTAGGCCGGACCTCTCTTTCGCTGTCCTTTGTTTGAGCCAGTATATGCAACGTCCTTGCATGTCCCATTATTCTGCAGCTTTGCGTGTTCTTCGCTATTTGCGCACTGACCCTTCTCAAGGGATTTTTCTTAATGCACATCCATCTTTTGATCTACTCGCTTTTTGTGATGCAGACTGGGCGGCTTGTAGAGATTCTCGCCGATCTGTTAGTGGCTTCTTCATCACCCTTGGTGGAGCTCCAATCTCTTGGAAATCGAAGAAACAAATCTCCGTCTCTATGTCCTCCGCAGAGGCGGAATACAGATCTATGCGAAGGGTGACCGCAGAAATCACTTGGTTAGTCCGATTGCTTGCAGATCTATCAGCTTCCCCCACTTTACCAGTGCCTGTTCACTCGGATAGCCAAACCGCCATTCACATAGCTCGTAACCCAGTTTTTCATGAACGAACCAAACATGTGTAGTTGGATTGTCACTTCGTTCGTCAACAATTTCTGTCCGGTTTGATATCTCTCTCTTTTGTTCCGTCCGAATCTCAGCTCGCCGATCTATTTACCAAACCCTTATCTGGGGGTTCTCATCGGAGCATTTTATCCAAGCTGGGGGTCCATTCTCTCCCCTCCACCTTGAGGGGGGATGTTGAAACAGAAGAAGAAGAAGAAGCATCGAAGCAGATGCGGATGAAGCTCTGTTCTCCCAGAAGAAGAAGAAGCATCGAAGCAGATGCGGATGTTGACACAAAAGAAGCATCCAAACAGACCAAACACAATTGCCTCTTGCAATCTAACCTTGACCGTTAGATTAAAAGAGTCTCTGACTCATCTGGGCCATTCATTTGTTAAGTGCCAAGCACATGAGTGAGCACATGCTCACATTTGTATTAGTGCAAATACACTAAAGTGAGTATGGGATCACATAGTAAACAATATACCTTGTCTAGGAATATTATACATACACTTTATATATGTATAGGAGGTAGATGTATATACAAGCAATGGTAGTGAATGTAAAGACAGTGAAAATAATCTACATCAGCTCTTTTTCATTCTTTCAGTTATATAGAATAAAACATCAATTGTCAATAAAGGATAAAATATCACGAGTCACAATCAAATCAGTGCGAGGAAAGAAAAGTGATGAAGAGGAATAGAAACTACAGTATATATGATAATTTTGTTCATAGGACTGTATTCATGGGAATATATGCCATCGTAGAAACTAACGTTAAAATAGGCTAAGGTTCTATTAAGCAAACCCCAGGAATCAAAAAAGAAAGAAACACAAACTCAGCAAATCTAAGGCAATTCTATGTTTTAATGGTGCGCACTCATTTCATCGTAGATGCTGTATGTTCTCGGCATATTAGCTTGAAATCGGTCTCTATCATTGTTCTAATCCTAGTATTGAAAGCACAATTCAAATAAGGCGTATATTTGTTGATTTCCCTTTGAGAATTTTGATCTTTTAATTTTGTCCTCCAAGTGAACGAATGTTTTTTTTTTTCATTTATGGCTTTGATAGACCAATTGGTATAAGCATCCAATACGCTCAATGAAATAATTATGGGCAAAGAACATTAGAAAAAAAGTTGAAGAGTTACGACATTAAATATTGTGTGGTTCATGGATTGGAGATTGATAATTGTGGCATCCATGTCAATCTATCCGTGGAACGAGTTCTACGTCATTCATTTCCCACCATATTCCTCAATCGACACATCATTATTAATATTCTCTTCGAATTTTCTTTTTGGCAAGAAATGGTGTGTCAATCTCATCCTTTCCAACGGCTTTAGCTATTCTCCCAATCTTTAATTCCTTCTGCATTATCTCTAATTAGCTGCATAGTTATAGTATACTTTATCCTTTAGTCTATTGTAATCATACTTCTTTAGGATATGGCTTCAATGGCCGCGATGTCTAGAGTCACTGTATCAATTATACGAATCATATAATTATTTTTTAATGTTTTGTAAAGATAGGAATAAGGCTATATCCAGTTTATTATAGCTTTTGTACGGCCGAGAGCATGCATAAATAAATGGAGAAGTAATATAAATATACGGTCGATGATCACATCACGAAATACTTGTGCGAACTGTAAGAAAAAAAATGAGTAGATAATATTGACTAAGAACAAGAAGGAAAGAACAATTTATAAAAAATATTGTGTCGTGGCAAGCTATTGCTTTGAAAGCGATTTCGGTCCGATTGGGTGCAAATTGTTAAGACCGGTTGTTTCCCAAGGTTCCACAGCTCCTCCAAACACGTGCACTCGTGGTTGGAAGTTTAGAATTTGCACAAAACAGTTGCCCAGTTGCCCAGAAAAAAGAGAAGATGAAGGTATTTTCTGTAACTGTTACAAAAATTAAAATATTGTCGGAAGAAAATAATGATAAGCAAGATGAATTATTGGTTAAGAATTGAGTGAATATGATGGCTAATGATCATCCTATTTATAGGCAATATAGGCAAAGTTGTATGTATGACAAATGTGGAGAGCCTTTTAACATTTGTCCAAATATATTAGTTTACTTGGCTTCAATATTAACAAGTGTACTTATAGCCCGTTTGGCCAAGCTGCAAAAATCAGCTTATTTTGAGAAATACTTATTTTCAAAAGTGTTTTTCTCAAAAGTACTTTTGGTGAGAAGCATTTTGTGTTTGGCTAATTAGTTTGAAAAGCACTTCTGAGCAACAATTAGTGTTTGGCCAAGCTTTAAAAAACTGTTTCTAAATGTATTTTTTTCAAAAGTGCTTTTGGAGAGAAGCTACTTTTTTCTGCTTCTCCTCAAACGAACTTTTTTTCCTTCCAAAAGCTTGACCAAACACCTCAATTTTTGGCCAAAAGTATTTTTTCGCAAAAAAAAAAAAAAAAACTTTTGGCCAAAAAAAAGATTGGCTAAACAGGCTATTAGTCTTTCATGTACGAAGACACGTGATAGATTTGCATAGCTATTTGTCTAAGTCATTCAACACTTTAAGGCTTCATGCAAGAAGCCACTTGAAAATAGATAGAACACTTAAAAATTTAAAAGACTCATGGCTATTAGTTGTAAATGAATTTTCAAAAAGAAATTTTTGACTTTGCATTATAAATAATACCAACACTGAACTACAAGTTATTACTTTTTCACGTATTAAAATGATATATGGTCTCTCTAGTCTTCGTGTGTATCTTGAATCATTTACGATATTCAAGGAAATAATAATCAAAAGCAGAAAAGAAAATGCCATTATACAGCAGTATTTTGGGATTCCGCAATGAATATGATCCATTTTTCAGGGTATGTACCGAATTAAAAAAGAAAAACAAATTAGAGAAGAGTTTAATTAAGATAGTCTTAATTAGGAGTGACAAACGGGCGGGTCAGGTCGGATATGGTTTGGATCGAAAACTGGTAATAAAAAACGGATAAATTATTCGACCCGATCCATATTTAATACGGATAAAAAATGGATTGGCGGATAATATGATGGATAACCATATTATCCATGACTTCTTGTATATGATCACTTTTGGGAGAATTCTTAGTCTCCCTAGCTTGAGGAAACCCCCAATTTGAGGTTTTACAAATATAAAAGTTAGACTCATTGGTTATCCATTGGTTACATATTGGTTATCTATTTTCTAAATGGATAATATGGTTCTTATCCATATTTGATCCGTTTTTAAAAATTCATTATCCAATCCATTTTTAATGGATAATATGGGTGGTTAACTGTTTTCTTTTAACTATTTTGCGACCCCTAGTCTTAGCTATAACACGAGAATAGGCTACAGCCAGAGGCGGATCCAGACTTTGAAGTTTATGGGTTCCTATAACGATTTCACATTATCAATTAGATTCACAATCAAATATTTATATATATTTAATAAATTTTTTAATACATATACAAGGACCGTGCAATAGTTACCGAATTTCCAGGAATCCGCACGCTATCCTAGATCCGCCACTGGCCACAACCACCTTTGTAGCTACCAGTGATCAATAATAATAATTAATGTTTCTGATTTCAACTTATACCATTTAGGTGCATGATGATGACTACCTAAAGTCTTTACTTATATCACTTTTCTTTTTTCGTTATTTACATTTCACCCCATTCACAAGAAAAATAAAAATAAAAATATGGGAAAAGATGGAGAAAAGTAAGCCTAAGTTGTATCATCTTAGTGAATTAAGCGTTAAAAGACATCGGCTCGCCTTATGAATAGGCTGGACTTGGTGGAGGTTACATATTAGGATCTATAGTACTATTTTCAAGTAGCATAAACTTACGCAGCAATTCTTTATTTTCCAAACTATGATTCCCGACTTTTCTGGAAACAATTAAACTAACCCAATTAATCGCCCGACCCCTACGCCATATACAGCAAAGCCCCAGCTTTACGGGACCCCGCCACCTCGGAATATATGTGGCGACACGTTTGCGATTTTTATATCTTCAACGTTTTTTTTTTGGAAAACGAAAAACAAATACTAGCCGATTTGAACCATTATTTTCCCAAAGTTGTTATTTCTTAGTTGCTCTAATCACTCGTGATTACTTGTGTTACTTTCCCGTTCACAATAAGTGATCAATTTGTTTTTTTATTTTGGTTCAAAATAAATGTCTATTTATATAATCAGAAAGAATTCAATTTATTTTTACAGAATTATCCTTATGTACATATCCCTAAAAAGTTTTCTTACTCCTCACATTAAATATTTAATTAAAGGTAATTTAATCATACTAGGAATTTTTATATAGAATTTAGCATTTTCTTAATGGACGTGCCAAAAGCAAATTGATCATTTATTGTGGATCGGAGAGAGTATTTATTGTGAACCGGAGAAAGTAACAATCAGCATAGTAATTGCCCGAGCAACTCTAGCCAACCACCTGTACGGTGATCAAATGACCACCCTTGATATTTTTCCTCGTGAAATAGTTAATTAAATGCTCGATTACCCTATAGTAAGACGCATTGAGTTGATTAATTAATGCCGCATTCGAGTTAATTCTCAAAGTATTACTTATTTGAAGGCACTAAAATTTCCAATGAATACGTGTTGGTAAACAGTTCCGAAATCATTTTAATTTTTTTCTCTAAGAGGTTGGTTGACAATTTTTTCTTTAAAATTTAAAGAATTTCGAAAGATCATCTTTAGCTAAAAATGTAAAAAATTACTTATAGATGTGTATAATTGAACAATTAGGACTATAACTCCTTACTTAAATATACAAGCCTTTTTATTTTAATAAATTTAACGAATTGGATCATACTATGACCCGCTCAAAAAACGACACAATTTGCTGTGTCACACTTTGTTTTTATTTTCCCCAAACGCCGTTTAAAACAAAAGTTGAACCATACACGATAAGATATTTTCGTAACGAATACCGCTATCTTACCTGCCTTATATTTTTGGGAATATTCATTTTCTCGTCACGACTGATTATCTCGCGGGGAAGGATAAAATAACCTAGCATTTGTTAACCAAAAAACAAAAAAGGAAAAACCTAGCTTTTCTTTAACGGCAAAAGGACCTATAAATACAAGGCGATTACAACACTATTTTCTCATGGTTGAAAGATCCGTAACCTACAATATTTACCAAAAGAAGAACAGAGTTTCTTCGTTATCAATGGCGTTCAAGAAAATGTTAGCTGAACGTCTTTTCAATGGTTACAATATTACTCGTCCTTCCCTAACAACCTGCCGTATTTGCTCCTCAACCATGACCAAATCGATAGCCTCTTCAAATCCTAGTAAGAGAGCTCCAGATCCCGGAGACGATCGTTTTTTTCGGCGATATCTCCACCGTGACTCTTTGGCAACGTCGCCGGAGCTCCGGTCTCTTCCCATAGGAGAAAAGCTCCTTGAGAAACTGAGAGGGATGGACATTGCTAGAGATAGGATCAGACTCGACGGACTCATCCCACCGGCGCATCAGAAACCGTTGCCGGAGGAGGACTCCGATGCGGAGGAGGGGAAATTCACGTTGGCGGATGCGAAGAAGGTTCTGAGGTTGGCGCAGCTTGAGGTGGTGAAATCTAGGCTAAAACAGATGGAAAAGGATTGGATTTCGTACGCGGAATTTATTCAGATCTGCAATGGAGCTTGTCCAAACGATGATCAAGCCCTAGAATTCGCGAAGATGCTCGATCAATCGGGAACTGTAATTGTTTTGGGAAATATCGTATTCCTGAAGCCTGACCAGGTTGGTTTTCTTTATTTTTCCCCTCACTTTTTGTGCATTTTTTTAATTTTAGTTGTGGATATTGATAATTAGCCAAGAATCAGATTTACCTGATGTCTATGTGCATTTATTAGCTCATACTTTGCTGCATTTGCTGAGAAGTACTTGATGTTGAAATATCTTTTCTTTTGTCATTTTCAGTTCTGAGACATATTATTATTAGTTTGTTTTTTGTATTACAAGTCTACCGAAAACTGATAGAACTTTTATCTATTTTTTCTCTATGTTTTCTTCGACAGGAAAGTGAAACAAAGTTATTCGAGATCTCTAAAACGAGATGGTGACTTTTATATGGGAGTGCATCAGTTGGACCATTTTCAAAGACCCAAAATTACACCATTTCACACCCTCCCCTGTTTTTAAGAAACTGAAATTGTTGGCTACTAAAGCTCTTCTCCCACAAAAGCCAAGAAACCTTTTATTGCCTTTTCAATTTTTGCAAACTTTTGAACTAAACGTCATCCAATTGTTTTTACTTAACTAATATTCTCTTTGAAATAGTGACAAGAGATACTGTTTTGGTGGGGAAGGGATTAGGAAAAGGACATTCAAGTTTTAGTGGAGTCCAAAAATTGGTAAATCCTCCACCAGAAACAAACGAAATACATCTATTCCTCTTTCATTTTTTAACTCCCCCGCTTGTTTTTTTCTAATGCTTGACGCATCAGAACTGTAGAAAATTGGAAAATTCAAGATGGTGAGAATTTGTCTTGCTTGTTATAGGAAAGTCCATTTGTTCGTTCAGTCTGTTTGGCACCCAACATAACGCTGGTGGAATAGACACTATTTTGAATAGATTCAGAATTTTAAGTTGCGTGTGTGTGTGATTGTTTAACCATATAGGAGTAAGTATATAAATTAGTCCAATATAGCTGAACGGGTTTCAGGCTTAACTATGTACTGCAAATGGGAAGTCATTATCATTCTGACATAATCTACGTAGAAATAAGGCGTGTGAAGTGGAGTTCTATTCTTTTACCCAAGTGTTTTGGTCCCTTTTTTGTTGCTACAGGTGGTGAAAGCCATGAAAGGCCTAATGCCAATGCCCTTGGCCGAACCAAATGACCCAAAAATGATGAAGGAGCTTCAACAAATGGAGGAGAAGAAAGCAGCAATTGACAAGAAGGCAGAATCATTGGTGCGGACAGAGTTGTGGTGTGGACTAGGTTACTTTGTGATTCAGACTTCAGCTTTCATGAGGCTCACTTTCTGGGAGTTATCATGGGATGTAATGGAGCCTATTTGCTTCTATGTCACATCCATTTACTGCATGGCTGGTTATGCTTTCTTCCTTAGGACCTCCAAAGAACCTTCTTTTGAAGGTTTTTTCCAGAGCCGGTTTAGTGCAAAGCAGAAGCGATTGATGAAGCTTCATAATTTTGATCTTCATAGGTACAATGAGCTCCACAGAGCTTGTGATCCTCATTCGACGATACCTGCTGGAAACACCTTAACATTTCATTCATCATCTATGATGTCCGTGTCACACCTCCTTTTTACGCGCCCGCGGGGGCGCAGGGGAGTTTTTTCCAATTAAAGGACAATCGAAACGGGATTGGTTTAATTATTCAGAGTCGCCACTTGGGAGATTTAGGGTGTCCCAAGTCACCAATTTTAATCCCGAATCGAGGAAAAGAATGACTCTATATTATGGTCTGCGTACCAGAAATCCGGATAAGGAATTCTGTTAACCCGGGAGAAGGTGTTAGGCATTCCCGAGTTCCGTGGTTCTAGCACGGTCGCTCAACTGTTATATTCGGCTTGATTATCTGATTTTATACAAGTGTGAACTTATGTGCAAAATTTAACTTTTAACCGCTTTTATCATTTACTGTTTTTATCAAGAATTGCAACGTTGTGAAAATGTATCTCGAACCGCGTTACAATCAATGTACCCGTGGTCGTCGACACACTTTGACTCCGTTGAGATTTGGATTTGGGTCACATCAATGTGCACCCGAGTTTAAGGAAATTAAATTATTAAAGGCGCGCCTAAAGCGACTAGCGTATTTATTTTGGGTAGGACCGTGGAATTTTACTAAACGGTCCATCCCGAAGCCTAAACAATTTTTAAAGCAATATTTATTGAGGGCCCCGCAATTTGTATTTTTATTTGGCGAGGCTCACCTCGTTCTTTATTTCTAATGAATTTGCAACGTCATGGACATGCATCTCGAACCACGTCACAGTCAATGTACCCGTGATTAGAGAGGCATTTCGAATCCGTCGAGATTTGGATTTGGGTCACATAAATGTGCACCCGAGTTTAAGAAGGTAAAGTTTATTAAAGCGTATCCTAAAGAGACTAACGTGTTGTCATTTTAGGAAGGTTGTGAGATTTGCTAAACAACCCGTCCGGGAAACTAAATGCTTCAATGATTTACATTTAACAAGGGCCCCGCATCTGCGTGTTTTGTTTATTTTCATCGAGGCTCATCTCGTTCTTATTTTAAAAGGATATCCTATAGCAACTACGTTTCTTGTCGTGTTCGTCTCTATCAATTGAAAACGGTAGACAGTCCTAATTAATTACATGATTGCGAGTTTACTTATAACAGGATTTAAAATGCTTTTACAGAATAATAAAATGTGACTGCGATTATGGATAACTAGCCGAAAATTATGGGCCCAAACCTAGCTCATGCGAGATGGCCAGACTTAGGCCCCCTTTTTCGATATGGGCCTAACTGATTTGTTTCGATTTGGGCTCGGCCTTCATGAGATTGAGGCCTAGGACTGATTCTTTGTTCTGTGAAATGAGTTTATCAATTTATATGGGACAATCTGGCAAAAGGAGAAAGAATTTTAACTAAAGTGGATAGTTTTCCTATTTGGCTTACATTAGAGAATATATTACACCCTCAGACTAAGTCTAAAGGTACAACTTATTACACTGGGAATGTTTTTTTTCACCTAACAGCACACATACATGACTAGCATGCATTAACCTGCATTGATACACTAAGCATGTAGGCTACTTCTATTATCCAAACAAAAATGTAACTACTATATACTACATGACATTTAACACAACAGTCCACGTGTATATAAACAATCTGCAGGTCCTCTCTTTTGCATTTATGTTCAAACTCTCAGTTACATTAGTGGTATCGATTGTGTACCTGGTAAGGAGGACAAAGAAGAAAGGAATGATCAGCTAAGCAATATGCAGTGAATACAGCAACAGCAGATAACACCAACAACACAGCAACAACAACCAGCCACAATGATGAAGCTCACAAGTGGTCGAGCAACAAACAAGCAGTCCCAGGAACAGAATGATGAACCAACAGAAAACCAGAGTATTCAATATAACAGCACCAGCAGTTCAACAATCACAAACAGCTCGGCAAATAACCAACAACAATTAGCAAAGACAGCTTGGCTAACTTGAACTCCTAAGCAGTTTTCAGACAGTGTTTTGTTACAATATTCTGAAATTTTCTTTTTGTTTTTTTTTTCTTTCTCTCCAGACTCAAAAATGTCCAGCCTAAGACCCTTAAACTTCAGCCCCTGTTTTAGTTATCAAATGGCCTATTTATAGGCCAAATGCACCATTACAGCTGAGCTGCCCTGCCTGCCAATTGGCAGAATGCCCATACTCTTTTAAGCCCATGCTCAGCATGCTTGGTGTCAGCTCCCTTTATTCCCCACGCCTGGTTTTGTTTAATCCAGAATTATGGGCTCATTTGTTTATTCATTTTGAGCCCCCATACCCTTGTGTCTTGTTCCCCCATTGGTATTAGTTTAATCCTAAGTTAGTACCCTTTTTGTCAGCTCACTTAAACTAATTACTTCTGTTCTTTTTAAACACCCCAGAATACCCCCGTTAACCTTGATTATTACTGCCCCTGCCTATTGCAGCATTAGGGCATTTTTGCACTGATGAAAACTCGAACTCAGGACTGCCTAGACTGAACCCTTTTAGTCATTTTTATAATGCCAACAGACCATTTCAAACATTACTAGGTCATCCAGCCAGTGTCCGAGTTTAATTAGTTATGTGAAACTCCTAGCTCCTTCGATCCATTAGTTATAGAAAACTAATCGACGACATTTATCGAGTCGACTATACTAATTATAGCAGGTAATAATCAGTCGCTCATATAAACAACACGTTCGGGGACCTAAAGGGTATCAGACAACTTTTATTAAATTACTGGGCCTATATGAATTAGTTCCTTTGACGATTAATCTAACTGACGATCATGTTTATCACAGAGTGTATTCAGAACAAACAGAAGACAATCGACCAAATAAAGGGTCTTTAACAGAGATGAAAGAAATCTGGAAGAAGTAACAAAATAACAAACAAACACAAAGAGATATGCTGACAACTTATTTGGAAATAAAACAAAAGAACGGAAAACTTACCAAAATGTTTAAACCAAACAGACCCAAATCAAACTCGACTTCGAACCTTTGAGGCCGAACAAACCTTAATCAGGGTGTTCTCACATGAGAACACCTTGGTTAAGGTCTATTAGACCTCAAACCTATGTCAAAACTGGCCGGGTTCCCCAGGTGCATGTGCTTCAGAAGTCTGGATTTCCAGATCTGGATTTTTGGGAGTTGTGGGTGGATTCGGACCAAACCAAGCTTGGTTTGGTCACGAGGAAGGTCAGGAGAGTGTCTAGCATGAAGATGGGGTGGTTTGGCATAGGTCCAGGTTCGACTCAAATCTTCAAACGAAGATTCGAGACGAACGGAAGTGATTCGAGGCTTGTGGTTAGTGGATTCGTGTTCAGGATGGTCGGGTGCATCGGGGGTGTTATTTTGGTGGTCATCGGAACTGTGGTTGCCAGGCTTATGGTGGGAAACCTAGGCTGCTAGGGTTTGAGAGGAAAGGGAGCCTGGGGAAGATGGTGAATAGTGGCCGAGGGGGGGGTGTGGCTTGGGGCGTGGGGTAAGGGGGTTAGGTTTATATATGTATTGAGGGTTTAGATCCTGGCCATTGGATCAATTGAGATCAAGGGCCAGGATCTAACCATTGAGGAGGGACGACGTCGTTCGGGAGATGATAGTGGGTTATGACCGGGTAGGGGATTGGATCGGGTCATGTTGACGGGTTTAGAGGAAGGCCTGGATCCGTTGGATCAATGGGAATGAACGGCCCAGATTAACTTGCCTGAAACGACGTCGTTTCGACTTAGCAGGGGCTGTATTGGACCGTTTGATTGCCATGAATCAACGGCTCAGATTGAGGCGCTGATACGACGTCGTTTGGGACGTGTCCGGGCAGCCTGTGTTTGGACTGGATCTGTGTCCTGGTCTTGGGCCTATTTTGTTTCATTTCTTGGCCCAAACCGATTTTCCCTACTCTTTTGCTTTTGTTTTCTTTCTTATTATTTTTTCTTTTCTTTTAAACAAAATAAAAATAACAAATAATAAGGTAACGGAATTAAACAACAATGCAACATTTTAACACAATTATCACAAAAATATTTACGTAGGTTAGCTAAGAGCCTAGGGCGAACGGTGCACATATATATTTTTTGAATTTTCTTTTACTGACCGAATTATGGTTTAACCATCCTAATACATATATTTTGTATTTTGTTTGTTAATGATTAAATGCAAAAAAAAGAATGGACAGATCCACAAGTGACTAACAACACATGAAAACTCGAACAATTGTACAACGAAGCCATTTGTCACTATTTTTATTTTCTTTTGGAGCGAATGTCCGTAAAGCAAAAATCACGTGCTTACAGCTGCCCCTCTTTGCACGGAGACACGAAGGGTTTTCGCGCAAAGATAAAGCGAGCGATTTTTGCCCGTCCGAATACTCCGTGTGAAGCATTTTTGAAAAAGATTTGACCGAACCTTTGCTTCGGAGGTTTCCTACATATCCTGGGCTGAACAGGAATCAGGTCAATGTAGTTCGGGAAATTTTGGTAGCTGGGACTACCATGTGACTGTATTGCTTGCTGTTGTTGTGCGCTGTTGCATGCTGCTGTAGGATGCTACTGCTCAACCGATCTCCCTATTACATTGCTCTAAAAGGAAAAACAAGAAGTTAAGCTAGAGTATGAGGTCTCATCTATCTCCCACTTGTTCTTGTTGTCTTGCTTTCTTGTCGGCTAATGCTTTCCTCTGACGCCTGTATTTTGTGAACTTGGAGATGATGCTGATCCTTCGCTGACGTTTGAATGCCAGTTTTCGTCACTTTGCTTGACCCGCTGGGGATACGACTTTCTTCTTTAAATCTTTCAATGGTTTCCTCAGTGGTATGGCTTTTCATCAGAATTGTTATGTTGGGCATGCCATAGCGTTCCCAAACTGCTCTTTTGAGACGCGTTCCTTCTTCCCTTTGAATGTGCGCTTGCTTTTGCAGTTGTCTGCTTCTTGGTGCTGAGGATTTTATTGTTTCCCGTTTGGGGATCTCTGTCGTAACCTTCCGTCTTCAGGTGGGGTGACTGATTCCAAAATCTAGAGCTGAATGTATTCCCGCATTATACTGGTGGGCGACCTAGAACTTAAATGTATTCCCGCGTTATACTGGTGGGCGACCTAGAAAAAGTATTCCCGCATTATACTGGTGGGCGACCTAGAACTTAAAAGTATTCCCGCATTATACTGGTGGGCGACCTAGAACTTAAATGTATTCCCGCATTATACTGGTGGGCGACCTAGAACTTAAAAGTATTCCCGCATTATACTGGTGGGCGACCTAGAACTTAAAAGTATTCCCGCGTTATACTGGTGGGCGACCTAGAAAAAGTATTCCCGCATTATACTGGTGGGCGACCTAGAACTTAAAAGTATTCCCGCATTATACTGGTGGGCGACCTAGAACTTAAATGTATTCCCGCATTATACTGGTGGGCGACCTAGAACTTAAAAGTATTCCCGCATTATACTGGTGGGCGACCTAGAACTTAAAAGTATTCCCGCATTATACTGGTGGGCGACCTAGAACTTAAATGTATTCCCGCATTATACTGGTGGGCGACCTAGAACTTAAATGTATTCCCGCATTATACTGGTGGGCGACCTAGAACTTAAAAGTATTCCCGCATTATACTGGTGGGCGACCTAGAACTTAAAAGTATTCCCGCATTATACTGGTGGGCGACCTAGAACTTAAAAGTATTCCCGCATTATACTGGTGGGCGACCTAGAACTTAAATGTATTCCCGCATTATACTGGTGGGCGACCTAGAACTTAAATGTATTCCCGCATTATACTGGTGGGCGACCTAGAACTTAAAAGTATTCCCGCATTATACTGGTGGGCGACCTAGAACTTAAAAGTATTCCCGCATTATACTGGTGGGCGACCTAGAACTTAAATGTATTCCCGCATTATACTGGTGGGCGACCTAGAACTTAAAAGTATTCCCGCATTATACTGGTGGGCGACCTAGAACTTAAATGTATTCCCGCATTATACTGGTGGGCGACCTAGAACTTAAATGTATTCCCGCATTATACTGGTGGGCGACCTAGAACTTAAAAGTATTCCCGCATTATACTGGTGGGCGACCTAGAACTTAAAAGTATTCCCGCATTATACTGGTGGGCGACCTAGAACTTAAATGTATTCCCGCATTATACTGGTGGGCGACCTAGAACTTAAATGTATTCCCGCATTATACTGGTGGGCGACCTAGAACTTAAAAGTATTCCCGCATTATACTGGTGGGCGACCTAGAACTTAAAAGTATTCCCGCATTATACTGGTGGGCGACCTAGAACTTAAATGTATTCCCGCATTATACTGGTGGGCGACCTAGAACTTAAATGTATTCCCGCATTATACTGGTGGGCGACCTAGAACTTAAATGTATTCCCGCATTATACTGGTGGGCGACCTAGAACTTAAATGTATTCCCGCATTATACTGGTGGGCGACCTAGAGCTTAAATGTATTCCAATTGTTTCCCCGTTCTTCCGAGAAAATTTCGACAATCGGCAGAAAATTTTCTGCCCCGGTTTTTGGTAACTTCCATGGCATTGCATCTTGTTGCCGTCATCAATTCTTTGCTCTCCTGCAAAAGACAAAAGGTTTTAGTCAGTTTTAATCGTGGGGGTAGAGGGTGCCTTTCTGGCGAGCCATTTTTCTCTCTTCCCCTTTTCTTGCTCTTTGTCCCCATAATTGGTTGGCAGGCAAAGTTGCCTGTTGGGGATCTCTAGCCTGCTGGGGATATGGTTTTCAATTTATCCCCTTTTCTGCTTTCTTTTAAAACACATGATGTGGGAGTCTGCTTCTAACTCCCGAAACCACTCCCTTTGGAGCTTACTTCTTCCAACATTTCCGAGCACAGTCCCTGCATCGCCTGGGGCCGGCCTTTTAAGACTGTTTGTATTACCCTGCATTGGGTGAATTTCCCTTCGGTTTCTGGTAGTAAGCTTTGAAAAATCCTTTAAAGAACACTTTTTTAGGAAAAGAAAATAAAGATATGGAAAAGAGAAAATCTTTCTGAACCAATCTTTTGTGGGAGAAGACAATCAAAAGAACTTATCTGGATGACACAACTGGTCCCCGTGATCATGACATGCACCATAGATTCCCGACCCAGTCTATTTGTATCAATTGATTTGTCCGACGGGCTGACTTGCTGGGGATGATAAATGGATGTTCATCTTGTTGCGAATGTGGTAGGTTTCGCTGCTCTATCTTGTCGCCTCATAGTGCCCTTCGAGGGGTTTTCACTAATGAGACTCTCTCTTTTCTCTCATCTCCCGGCGCCTTATGGTGCCTGTGAAGGTTTTCACCAATAAGACTCTCTCATTTCATTTCCCTCATCTTACATCGCCTCTCGGTGCCTGTGAAGGTTTTCACCGATGAGACTCTCTCATTTTATTTCTTTTCGAGGAATCGGGGTGTTGTAGATATGATCCTCTCTTCTGGAGATTCTTTTGACTATCAACTCATTCCCAGTCTTACGATCCTTTTCTTTGCTGGGGATCGGTGTATCATTCTCGGCCTTATTTGCCGGATTTGGCATCTCTCGAACATTGATCGGGAGGTCTTTTGGATGTCGATGTTGGTTTTGGTGTGGGATTGAAGGAAGGCTGAAAACAACTTGGAGGGTGATGTGCTACAACTTTTGGAATCAAACCTTTGTTGGAACTTAAAACATAACTTCTGCCCCAGTTTTCTTGCTTGGGGAATTTATTTATTTTTTACTTTTATGTTGTGCTACGTGCATTACGCACGCTGTGTCTATTATGCATACTATGTACATTATGCATCCTATATTTATTATGATGCATACTATGACCGAGCCGTGAGGCGCCTACGTATCCTCTTTGAGGAATCAGGTCAAACGTAGTTCCCACGGTTTTGTATTTCTTTATGATTTCATCTTCTTTTTCTTCTTCTTTTTCTTTTTTTTTTTTTTTCATGTCCTTTCCATTAGTGATTCCAAAAGAGGGGTATGAAAGGATTACTTAAGGCTCAAAGGGGGAAGCAAGGGTTAAACAGTGTTTGGATAGAAGAAAGAATTGCCTCCGTCATCTCATTATCCATCAAATGCCAAATACAAACAAATAAACCAAAAATTGCCATAATTAAAGAAATTACGCATAATATCTCTTGACTGCATCTGAATTGATAGCCATGTCGACACATCTACCTTCGATATCTGTCAAACACAGAGCGCCGTTGGACAATACTCTGGTCACGATATAAGGCCCTTGCCAATTTGGGGCGAATTTGCCTTTTGCTTCGACCTGATGTGGGAGGATCTTCTTTAACACCTGCTGCCCTACCTCAAACTTCCTGGGGCGCACCTTCTTGTTATATGCTCTTGCCATTCTCTTCTGATACAGTTGACCATGGCACACTGCTGCCAATCTTTTCTCATCTATCAGGCTCAACTGTTCCAATCGAGCTTTTACCCATTCATCATCATCAATCCCGGCTTCAGCGACAATTCGGAGGGATGGAATTTCGACCTCCGTTGGTATCACGGCCTCAGTTCCATACACCAACAAATAAGGAGTTGTGCCTATGGAGGTCCGGACGGTAGTGCGGTACCCCAACAAAGCAAAGGGTAATTTCTCGTGCCATTGTCTGGACCCTTCCACCATTTTTCGTAGTATCTTCTTGATATTCTTATTGGCTGCTTCGACTGCTCCATTCGCCTTGGGACGATATGGGGTGGAATTGCGGTGTGTAATCTTGAATTGTTGGCACACCTCTCTCATCAGGCTGCTATTAAGATTCGCGCCGTTATCCGTAATGATCACTTTTGGGATCCCAAATCTGCAGATGATATGGGAGTGAACAAAGTCCACCACCGCCTTCTTGGTTACCGATTTGAAGGTTTTAGCCTCCACCCATTTGGTGAAGTAATCAATGGTCACTAGAATGAACCTATGACCGTTGGACGCTGCTGGCTCGATGGGCCCAATGACATCCATGCCCCATGCTACAAACGGCCAGGGTGCTGACATCGTATGTAACTCTGTTGGCGGAGAATGAATCAAATCTCCATGTATCTGGCACTTATGGCATTTCCTTACGAAAGTGATACAGTCGTGTTCCATGGTTAGCCAATAACACCCTGTTCGAAGGATCTTTCTTGCCAATACATATCCGCTCATGTGTGGCCCACAAACTCCGGCATGTACTTCCGCCATAACCGTCGTTGCCTGCCCGGCATCTATGCATCTCAACAACCCCAAATCCGGGGTTCTTTTGTACAATACTCCTCCACTGAGGAAGAAACCATTCGACAAACGCCGAAGGGCTCTTTTTTGGTCTCCAGAGGCATGTTCTGGATATATCCCCATTTTGAGATATTCCTTGATATCATGAAACCAGGGTTCGCCATCTGCTTCTTCTTCTATGGTATTGCAGTAGGCGTGCTGATCACGGACTTGGATATGCAGAGGATCAACATACATTTTGTCAGGGTGGTGCAGCATTGATGCTAAGGTGGCTAAAGCATCTGCAACCTCATTGTGAACTCTCGGGATGTGTTTGAACTTCACCGATCGAAATTGCTTGCTCAGATCATGCAAGCATTGTCGGTATGGTATGAGCTTCAGATCTCGTGTTTCCCATTCACCCTGAATTTGATGTACCAAGAGGTCCGAGTCTCCCAAGACCAAGACGTCTTGGACATCCATGTCAGCAGCCAAGCGCAGACCCAGAATGCAAGCCTCATATTCGGCCATATTGTTAGTGCAATAGAAGCGCAGTTGGGCCGTAACAGGATAATGCCGTCCTGTTTCAGAGATGAGTACTGCCCCTATTCCCACCCCTTTTGCATTTGCCGCTCCATCAAAGAAAAGCTTCCAACCCGGTTCCTCGGGTAATTCCAACTCATTTGTATGCATCACCTCTTCGTCAGGAAAATACGTTCTTAAAGGCTCGTATTTTTCGTCAACGGGATTCTCTGCCAAATGGTCTGCTAGTGCCTGGGCTTTCATGGCCGTCCTTGTTACGTAGATGATATCAAACTCTGTGAGCAGAATTTGCCACTTTGCCAACCTTCCCGTGGGCATAGGTTTCTGAAAGATATACTTCAATGGGTCCAAGCGGGATATGAGATAAGTAGTATATGAGGACAGGTAGTGCTTCAACTTCTGAGCTACCCAAGTCAGGGCGCAGCATGTTTTCTCGAGTTGAGTGTACTTGACCTCATGCACTGTGAATTTCTTGCTAAGATAGTAGATGGCCTGCTCCTTCCTTCCTGTGTCATCATGTTGCCCCAGTACACAACCAAATGAATTTTCCAAGACTGTCAGGTAAAGGATTAGGGGTTTCCCGGGCTTAGGCGGGACCAACACGGGTGGATTAGACAGATACCCTTTGATTTGGTCGAAAGCCTCTTGACACTCTGTCGTCCAACCTTCTGCAGCATCCTTTCTCAGTAGCCGAAATATGGGCTCACAAGTTGCTGTGAGTTGAGCGATGAACCTGCTGATGTAATTGAGTCTACCCAGCAAACTCATTACCTCTGTTTTGTTCCTTGGCGGTGGCAAATCTCGGATGGATTCAATTTTGGATGGGTCTAACTCAATCCCCCGTCGACTGACGATGAATCCTAGCAACTTTCCTGATGGAACCCCGAATGCGCATTTGGCCGGGTTAAGCTTGATATCATACCTCCGGAGTCTTTGGAAAAATCTCCTTAGGTCTGCCACATGGTCCTCCTGACGCCAAGATTTGATGATCACATCATCGACGTACACCTCTATTTCTTTGTGTATCATGTCATGAAACACAGCAGTCATTGCTCGCATGTACGTTGCCCCAGCGTTCTTTAAACCGAACGGCATTACCCGATAGCAGTAGGTTCCCCATGGCGTAATAAATGCTGTCTTCTCAGCATCCTCCTCATCCATTAGGATCTGATGATAACCCGCATAGCAATCCACAAAGGATCCGATCTCGCGCCCAGCGCAATTATCGATCAGGATATGAATGTTGGGTAACGGGAAATTGTCCTTGGGACTTGCTTTGTTGAGGTTGCGGTAGTCGACGCACACCCTGATTTTTCCATCCTTCTTTGGGACTGGTACCACATTGGCCAACCATTCGGGATACCGAGTGACCCGAATGACCTTCGATTGTAATTGCTTGATCACTTCTTCTTTGATCTTTACACTCATTTCTGTTTTAAATTTCCTTAGTTTTTGCTTGACCGGAGGGCATGCCGGGTCAGTGGGCAATTTGTGAACCACTAAATTGGTGCTCAATCCAGGCATATCATCATATGACCATGCAAAAACATCTTTGAATTCCCTGAGAGTTTCGATCAATTCTGCTTTGACATTTGGCTCAATGTGGATGCTAATTTTGGTCTCTTGGATGATATCAGCGTCTCCTAGGTTCACAGCCTCAGTGTCATTTAGGTTAGGCTTGGGTTTCTCTTCAAATTGGCACAGTTCTCGATTTATTTCTTCGAAGGCTTCTCCTTCGTCACATTCGGATTCATTATCACAAACGACCTCTTGCATTGTTGAGTCAGATTCAGATTGATTTATTAGACTAGGTCGAAGATCCGCTGTGCATGCCATGTCATTAGGACCAGTAAAAAGAGAACTGTTCAGAAAGAAAAAGAACAAAACCAGAAATTAAAATGGGACAAAAGAAAAGAACTTTATTAAATTTGCAGGATAAAAAGGGTTCACACTTTTACAAAACGAAAGTAAAATTGGGATTACACCCTTGAATAATCCGATCAAACAAACAAACAAACAAAACATTAATCAAAGCCTACTACCAAGACTCCCCTCGGACAGGAAGAGGAGTAACCGTCCAATTGTTGGTCTTGGCCTCAGGCCCCACAAATTGTATCTCTGCCCTGCTGGAACCCTCTCCAGCTTCCACCACACTGACATCCGCGAATAGTCTCTCAAAACTCTGATTCAGGTCTTCATTTATGCCGATCAAAGGTCCTTGAATCTTTGGGATCGCTGACCCCTTGGCACTAGCTTTAACAAAAGACCTCGAGAGTCGTGGTACTGGTTTAGGCAGAAACCAGACCCTCTTCTTCATTTTTCGCGCTTGCTTCCTGTCTGCTGGGGTTGGTTTGAACCCCAACCCGAAAGTTTCCAGATTTTTAGGAAGGGAGACAGGTTGGACTATCCCTTGAAGTTCAACTCCCAGGCCTTTTCCCGGCACAAACCCATTACCCAGCATCTCCGATACCATCATGACTGTCGCGGCAGCTACCCTAAGGTGCGGGATGATTTCTCCTTCAGAGATTTTGTTGGCCGACCCTGTATCGAGAATCTGGTAGACCCAAGGACCCTTGTCATCAGTGGTCTCTATGAAAGGCACAATGGTTCCGCCCATGGTGCATGTTGTATCCTCACCGTGCAACACGACCTCTTGTCTTTCCCACTCGAACTTCACTGCCTGATGTAGGGTGGAAGGCACCGCTTTAGCTGCATGAATCCAAGGTCGTCCTAACAGCAAATTGTAAGATACCGTGGCGTCCAATACCTGGAATTCCATGGTAAACAGGACCGGGCCAATGGTTAGTTCAAGTACAACATCCCCCACAGTGGCTGTTCCGTTTCCGTCAAACCCTCGGACACAGATGCTATTCTCCCGGATTCTTCCACGGTCAATCTTTAACTGGTCCAGGGTGGATAATGGACAAATATTGGCGCTTGAGCCGTTATCCACTAATACTCGGGTTACCACCGAGTCTTCACATTTGACAGCTAGGTATAGAGCTTTGTTGTGCTCTGTACCTTCCACCGGCAGGTCATCATCTGAGAATGTCACTCTGTTCACCTCGAAAATCTTGCTGGCAATGGTTTCCAGGTGGTTTACAGAAATCTCACTGGGTACATGGGCCTCGTTCAATATTTTTAACAGGGCTCGGCGATGTTCCTCGGAATGGAGGAGTAATGACAATAGTGAGATCTGGGCAGGTGTTTTTCTCAGCTGCTCAACCACAGAATAGTCTTGCACTTTCATCTTCCTCAGGAAGTCTTCGGCCTCTTCTTCTGACACTGGCTTCTTGGTTGCCACTGGGTTGGTTTTCCTTAACTCCATCGGAGCAAAACATCGACCTGATCGAGTCAGCCCTTGCGCTTCACAACTGACTTCTTCCACCTGTTTTCCTTGGTACGTTACCACTGCTTTTTCATATTTCCAGGGGACAGCCCTGCTGTCAAGCATTGGCAGTTGGACCACCGGCTTTATGGTTACCCGTTCTCTACATACCCCTATCAACACGACCGCCGGTGTGGGCAGGATCCCTGGTATTACCAACTTGCTTGGCTCGGGTTTGCTTGCTATGACGGACGGGTTCTTCCCCCATAATACTACCGGCTTGACACCTTCTCCCTGCGACTGTGCATTTGTTCCTCCCCTGGTTAAGACTTCTTTTGGGGCAGCTTGGATCATCATCACTGTTTGTGAGGGTTTTCTTAATTCACCTCCCTCACATACCAACTCAATCATGTGAGCTTCGTGGTGCGCTGGCAGTGGATTTTGGTTGATGTTAGGAGTCTCCGGTGTCTGGACCTCGATCTTATTGGTGTCAATAAGATCCTGTATGGCATGCCTTAACTTCCAACACTTCTCGGTATCGTGCCCGAGCATCCCTGAACAGTATTCACAACTGATTGAACGATCCAAATTCTGAGGCGGGGGATTTGGTTCCCGAGTATGGACGGGACTAACCAAACCCAATTGCCGCAGCTTGTGGAACACAGCGGTGTAGGTTTCTCCCAGTTCGGTGAAGGTTCTTTGCTTCCGCAACCTGTCATTTCTGGCATCTGGATTTCCCCGGAAACCTGCCCCTGAAGGATTTCTATATGCCCTTGGTGGAGGGTAAGTGTTTTGTGGTGGTGCATATATGTTCTGGGGAGCCGGTGCGCGCCATTGTGGGCGAACCGGAGGCTGAGTGTATACCTGGGCTTGGTGTACGGAACAATGTGGTTCTCGAGGTGGATAGAAATTTTGTGGTGGGTTGTATGGATAGTTTGACCTGTGAGGCCTGGGTTGGTTGTAGTGTGGCCTGCCAGCCCTGGACCAACTGCCTGCCTCGATCGTGGCAACCTCTTCTTTCTTTCTTCTTAGCGCACCTCCCGTGCCGCTTTGAATAGCCTGGGTCGTGGCCTTAAGTGCCGAATAGTTTAAGATCTTGTCCGACCTCAAACCTTCTTCTATCATGACCCCTATTTTGACTACCTCGTTGAAAGATTTTCCAACCGTTGTCACCAAGTGACCAAAGTAGGTTGGATCCAATGTCTGCAAAAAGTAGTCTACCATTTCTCCCTCTCTCATGGGAGGATCGACCCTAGCTGCTTGTTCTCTCCAACGGAACCCGAACTCGCGAAAACTTTCCCCGGGTTTCTTCCCAGTCCTCAATAACGTGAGACGGTCAGGGACTATCTCTAGATTGTACTGGAAATGACCTGCAAAAGCCTGTGCCAGATCATCCCACGTGTACCACCTGCTGAAATCCTGCCTGGTATACCATTCCAGCGCAGATCCGCTCAGACTTTGGCCGAAGTAAGCTATCAAAAGCTCATCCTTGCCTCCTGCCCCTCTCATTTTGCTACAGAACCCCCGCAAATGTGCCATGGGATCACCGTGCCCTTCATATAAATCAAACTTGGGCATCTTGAACCCAGCCGGGAGTTGGACATCTGGGAAAGGGCACAGATCTTTGTATGCCACGCTGACTTGATTGCCCAGCCCGTGCAAGTTTCTGAAGGATTGCTCCAGGCTTTTGAACTTTCTTAACACTTCATCCTGTTCTGGGGCCTTAACAGGCTTCTCAACCTCTGCCGGTACTTCCAAATGGGGATTGTAAACCTGTGGTTCCGGTGCGTGGAATGTAGGCTCAGGGGGATAGTACTGTGTATCGTGAGCCTGAAACAATGGCTCACTGGTCGTTCGCTGCAAAGGGGCTGATGCAGGTCCCACAAAAATGGGAATATTGGATGTTGGGAGAGGTTGGTGGGGTGGTGGAGCTTGGGAATCATGAGGGCTTCTCTCTTGATGATAGAGGGGGTTTGGGCGGCTTGTGGAAGGGCCAGAGTGAGGGTACTCCGGTACGTGTCCCAGTGTCTCAGGGCTCTTTTGCGTTTTGGCCAGGGCTAGCTGCATGGCATGCATCTCCAGTCCCATCCTCTCAATCTTTTCCATTGCCTCTTTTAGCAACTGGCTCATCGGCCTTTCTTCCTCATTACTATTCTCAGAAGTGGTCATGCTTGTTGCTACCGGTCCTTTGGATCTGGTTTGGTATGAATGTGTTGCCAGAATTCTTTAACAACTAACTGTCTGGTATCAGACAACAACAAACTTTGTTAGTGTTAGAGCTTAACAGATTTGATCATAACACATAGAGGATGCAATGCACCTAGGCAGTTGACCGTTTCTACATGCTTTGCTTCAAACCACATGCGTCATCCCGGTTTGTTCATTCGTCTCTTTTTTAGAGTATTATGCGAAACCCCGCGTTTTTATTTTATTTACATTTTCTTTTCTTTATTTAAAAAGCGGTCGAATCTTATGGGGATTGCCTACGTATCACGTCCCCGCGTGAATCAGACCAGGCGTAGTTCTGCCTTAAAGTAAAGACACATAGAAATTCTTCCGGAGTCACTTAATTTCATTATCAAAATTTGCTATTACACATTGCTTCAAACAACATAGCAACAGTACAGACTCCATGGTTCTTTGACCCTATTTGATTGAAGAAAAAATGGAAAACAACATATGGGAAAACATCAAAGCTTAACTAAAACAAGACTCGGCCAGAGGTTAATTTTCCAACTTAGGGACTCGCGAGGCATCGTTCGGCCTTTTCGCGGTTCTAGGTGCGAGATCCCTTTCGAGCTGCTCCAACTCGTGCATGGTCTGTTTGACATAACCCATCACTACTGGGAGAACGGTAACACAGGTCATGTTTTCACACCGTCGACACCTTCTGATGATGGCATGGGCAATGGCCCTGATCTTGTCTCTGGTTTTTTTCTTCTCTATGAGTAGGTGTCTTATCTGATCACTGCACGTCTTGAATACCTGTGAGTCCTGTATATGCTGATCCCTCAGCTGTCGCACTTCTTCCTTCATTTGGGCCAACAAGTCGTAACAGTATCTACTCTCCGATTGGAAATCCCCGGCCTGCTTAACTGCTTTAAACTCGAGTGTAGCCATCTCCCTCTTTATTTTGGCCACAGTCTTCTCGTGGTCACGTTTCAATTGGTTCAAACACCGGCGATGCTTATCTACTCTTGTTCCCCACCGTGCCTTGAACTCTGTCATGACCTTTTCGGATTCTTCTAACCTGTCTCGCCATTCCGCGATCTCCCTTTTCAAACCCTTTATCAACCGCTGGTCTGATCGACTTCTGGGCTGCTCGTCGAGAGACAATCTCAATTTTTGGATTTGGGCCTTAAGCTCTTCGTTCTCTTGGATCAATCTATTCTTTTCGCTTCGATCCGCCGCGACTTGTACGCTATTATCGAATTTCAGACTATCCATTTGTAGCTTCAAATCGCCAATCTCTGCCCGATAACCCTTCTCTTTTGCTAACCAGTTCCATTGCCCTTGGGATGATTCTACGAAATCTTTGAGATGCGGCCTCTTAGCCGGTCTTTCGTAGGACAGGCTACCTCTAAACCAAGCGTGATATTCTGGGGCGACTTCCCCTTGTGCCGTATTAATCACACAAGTGTTTGCTGTCAGATGTTGGCATTCACTCCATATTTGGCGGACTTCTTCTTCAGGGAAATGACCGTTCGGACTGATTTCAATCACTTGGGTACTCAAATCTTCATCTTTCGGTACCACTTGGTACCTCCCAAGTTGCCTCAAAACCCGATATGGTGCATAGGGTTGGATACTTTTCAGTCCCATCAACAGAAAGTGAGGCCGGGTTGCCGGCATGTATATGATTTCCTCGATAGGTGACCATCCGAGCGTCCACTGGATTTGGCTGGCAGTGAGAGTTCGGAGAAATGCGGTCCATGATGTGACTCCCTTAGGTAAATTGAGCCCTTTGATTCTCGTGTAGAATTCTCCAATACAAGTTTTTTCTGGCGAACCATAACCCAAAAGTGAGGAGCGATGGCATAAATGATCGGTCATCCACATTTGCAACAGTAGGTTACATCCTTCGAAAAAGTCGCCCCTGGCTCGACAAGCAGTGAGAGCCCGGAAAATGTCAGCCATAATCATAGGCGCCAGAGTACTTTTATCTTGGGTAAGCAAAGTATTGACAGCCCCGGCTATCCTTAGATCAATGTTTCCATCTTTCCTAGGGAACACTATAAGTCCCAGAAAGGCTGTCATAAAAGCCACTAGCCTGTGTTCGTCCCACTTTTGTCGGTTGCCTCTACTGCATAGCTTGAAATCCGGCTTATTGAACCCGCCCATGTGACCGTATCTAGCATATATGAGGTGGAGACTGCAGAATCCTTTGGCAAGATCTGGATGGTGGAATGTCCGAGGTATTTTTAGGAAATCCAGAAACCTGTGTACCGTGACAGCTCTAGGTGCAATTAAGTATTTGAATCTAAAAGGGGCTTCATCAATCCCGATGTACCCTGCTATTTCTTCCAACGTCGGGGTGAGCTCGAAGTCCGAAAAATGGAACACGTTGTGTGCGGAATCCCAACAAGTGACCAATGATCTGATGATATCACCCCGAGGCTGAATGTTTAGTAGGTCCGGGAGACCTTTCAGATATTTCCTTACTTTGTCTTGCCCTTCTTTGCCTAAGTCGTTCCACCATAACCGCAACTCAAACGGGATCCTGGTCATTATTGAAAAGGGTTCGTTTTGTACCGTGCTCATCCTGCACATTTATTGGGGTGATTATGCCTAAGTGAATAATAAAAAATAATAAAAAAAAATAATAAAACTTTATTTAGACGTCTACTTTTATAAAACTTTATGAAAAACCCTGCACATTTATTACTTTCATGACTTTTGGCAAAACCAGTAATTTTGCCACAAATAAAGGCGTATTTTTATATTTGTATATATATATGTAGAGATATATATATATATCAAAAATAAGACTCTTTTCCATCTTCATTTTTGCGACAGGACAAACCATATATATATATATTTAAAAGTATATAAAAGTAGAACGACGACCCCTTTTTTTCTTCTTTTCTATTTTTCCTTTGCAATTAATTAAAATAAAACTAATAAGACATTTTCCTTTCATTTTCTCAAAATTTCAGCAGAGTTTTGACTGTATTTTGGCATTGGCTTTTTTTTTTTCAAAAATAAACAATTAACTCCTTAACCGCTATTCCTTCCCCTTTTTTTTCGATTTCCATTATTCAAACACTGGTCAGCATGCGGGCTTGAGACAAATAGATGCACGGAAAACAAATGGGATGCATTAGGATGGTCCTTTCATACCAGGTTGCTAGTCCTAGACGGACCCAACCCCTGTGTTGAGTCCCCTAAGTCATATGCAACATGATGCAAATAAGCGCTCCTACTAGGGATCCGGCATGAAGTCACGTTATTCTATGTTCAAAACCTGGGTCAGTGTTCTAGACAGTGTACCCGAGCAGACAACTCGGGCCGAGGAGGGGCAACTTACCGGGAACCAAAAGGCCGTCCGGCTTCGTAACTTATCCGTCCTCTTTCTTATTTCGGGTATTGACACTAACAGAATAGGGAGTCTCGACCAGCGAGCTTCTCCCCGGAGGTAAGAAGAGAAGGGTTTCGGCACAGTTTATATATACAGTCCAAATAATATCAAAGCAGTAAAAGCAGCATTTAGCACATTAGGCTCAAACACGTAAAAAACCAGATAATAAATAAAGCCAAATAATAACAATTATTTTAAGCTCGAATTCTTAACCCTGAACCAGTGGTTCTGGGTTACAGATCCCCAGCAGAGTCGCCAGAGCTGTCACACCTCCTTTTTACGCGCCCGCGGGGGCGCAGGGGAGTTTTTTCCAATTAAAGGACAATCGAAACGGGATTGGTTTAATTATTCAGAGTCGCCACTTGGGAGATTTAGGGTGTCCCAAGTCACCAATTTTAATCCCGAATCGAGGAAAAGAATGACTCTATATTATGGTCTGCGTACCAGAAATCCGGATAAGGAATTCTGTTAACCCGGGAGAAGGTGTTAGGCATTCCCGAGTTCCGTGGTTCTAGCACGGTCGCTCAACTGTTATATTCGGCTTGATTATCTGATTTTATACAAGTGTGAACTTATGTGCAAAATTTAACTTTTAACCGCTTTTATCATTTACTGTTTTTATCAAGAATTGCAACGTTGTGAAAATGTATCTCGAACCGCGTTACAATCAATGTACCCGTGGTCGTCGACACACTTTGACTCCGTTGAGATTTGGATTTGGGTCACATCAATGTGCACCCGAGTTTAAGGAAATTAAATTATTAAAGGCGCGCCTAAAGCGACTAGCGTATTTATTTTGGGTAGGACCGTGGAATTTTACTAAACGGTCCATCCCGAAGCCTAAACAATTTTTAAAGCAATATTTATTGAGGGCCCCGCAATTTGTATTTTTATTTGGCGAGGCTCACCTCGTTCTTTATTTCTAATGAATTTGCAACGTCATGGACATGCATCTCGAACCACGTCACAGTCAATGTACCCGTGATTAGAGAGGCATTTCGAATCCGTCGAGATTTGGATTTGGGTCACATAAATGTGCACCCGAGTTTAAGAAGGTAAAGTTTATTAAAGCGTATCCTAAAGAGACTAACGTGTTGTCATTTTAGGAAGGTTGTGAGATTTGCTAAACAACCCGTCCGGGAAACTAAATGCTTCAATGATTTACATTTAACAAGGGCCCCGCATCTGCGTGTTTTGTTTATTTTCATCGAGGCTCATCTCGTTCTTATTTTAAAAGGATATCCTATAGCAACTACGTTTCTTGTCGTGTTCGTCTCTATCAATTGAAAACGGTAGACAGTCCTAATTAATTACATGATTGCGAGTTTACTTATAACAGGATTTAAAATGCTTTTACAGAATAATAAAATGTGACTGCGATTATGGATAACTAGCCGAAAATTATGGGCCCAAACCTAGCTCATGCGAGATGGCCAGACTTAGGCCCCCTTTTTCGATATGGGCCTAACTGATTTGTTTCGATTTGGGCTCGGCCTTCATGAGATTGAGGCCTAGGACTGATTCTTTGTTCTGTGAAATGAGTTTATCAATTTATATGGGACAATCTGGCAAAAGGAGAAAGAATTTTAACTAAAGTGGATAGTTTTCCTATTTGGCTTACATTAGAGAATATATTACACCCTCAGACTAAGTCTAAAGGTACAACTTATTACACTGGGAATGTTTTTTTCACCTAACAGCACACATACATGACTAGCATGCATTAACCTGCATTGATACACTAAGCATGTAGGCTACTTCTATTATCCAAACAAAAATGTAACTACTATATACTACATGACATTTAACACAACAGTCCACGTGTATATAAACAATCTGCAGGTCCTCTCTTTTGCATTTATGTTCAAACTCTCAGTTACATTAGTGGTATCGATTGTGTACCTGGTAAGGAGGACAAAGAAGAAAGGAATGATCAGCTAAGCAATATGCAGTGAATACAGCAACAGCAGATAACACCAACAACACAGCAACAACAACCAGCCACAATGATGAAGCTCACAAGTGGTCGAGCAACAAACAAGCAGTCCCAGGAACAGAATGATGAACCAACAGAAAACCAGAGTATTCAATATAACAGCACCAGCAGTTCAACAATCACAAACAGCTCGGCAAATAACCAACAACAATTAGCAAAGACAGCTTGGCTAACTTGAACTCCTAAGCAGTTTTCAGACAGTGTTTTGTTACAATATTCTGAAATTTTCTTTTTGTTTTTTTTTTTCTTTCTCTCCAGACTCAAAAATGTCCAGCCTAAGACCCTTAAACTTCAGCCCCTGTTTTAGTTATCAAATGGCCTATTTATAGGCCAAATGCACCATTACAGCTGAGCTGCCCTGCCTGCCAATTGGCAGAATGCCCATACTCTTTTAAGCCCATGCTCAGCATGCTTGGTGTCAGCTCCCTTTATTCCCCACGCCTGGTTTTGTTTAATCCAGAATTATGGGCTCATTTGTTTATTCATTTTGAGCCCCCATACCCTTGTGTCTTGTTCCCCCATTGGTATTAGTTTAATCCTAAGTTAGTACCCTTTTTGTCAGCTCACTTAAACTAATTACTTCTGTTCTTTTTAAACACCCCAGAATACCCCCGTTAACCTTGATTATTACTGCCCCTGCCTATTGCAGCATTAGGGCATTTTTGCACTGATGAAAACTCGAACTCAGGACTGCCTAGACTGAACCCTTTTAGTCATTTTTATAATGCCAACAGACCATTTCAAACATTACTAGGTCATCCAGCCAGTGTCCGAGTTTAATTAGTTATGTGAAACTCCTAGCTCCTTCGATCCATTAGTTATAGAAAACTAATCGACGACATTTATCGAGTCGACTATACTAATTATAGCAGGTAATAATCAGTCGCTCATATAAACAACACGTTCGGGGACCTAAAGGGTATCAGACAACTTTTATTAAATTACTGGGCCTATATGAATTAGTTCCTTTGACGATTAATCTAACTGACGATCATGTTTATCACAGAGTGTATTCAGAACAAACAGAAGACAATCGACCAAATAAAGGGTCTTTAACAGAGATGAAAGAAATCTGGAAGAAGTAACAAAATAACAAACAAACACAAAGAGATATGCTGACAACTTATTTGGAAATAAAACAAAAGAACGGAAAACTTACCAAAATGTTTAAACCAAACAGACCCAAATCAAACTCGACTTCGAACCTTTGAGGCCGAACAAACCTTAATCAGGGTGTTCTCACATGAGAACACCTTGGTTAAGGTCTATTAGACCTCAAACCTATGTCAAAACTGGCCGGGTTCCCCAGGTGCATGTGCTTCAGAAGTCTGGATTTCCAGATCTGGATTTTTGGGAGTTGTGGGTGGATTCGGACCAAACCAAGCTTGGTTTGGTCACGAGGAAGGTCAGGAGAGTGTCTAGCATGAAGATGGGGTGGTTTGGCATAGGTCCAGGTTCGACTCAAATCTTCAAACGAAGATTCGAGACGAACGGAAGTGATTCGAGGCTTGTGGTTAGTGGATTCGTGTTCAGGATGGTCGGGTGCATCGGGGGTGTTATTTTGGTGGTCATCGGAACTGTGGTTGCCAGGCTTATGGTGGGAAACCTAGGCTGCTAGGGTTTGAGAGGAAAGGGAGCCTGGGGAAGATGGTGAATAGTGGCCGAGGGGGGGGTGTGGCTTGGGGCGTGGGGTAAGGGGGTTAGGTTTATATATGTATTGAGGGTTTAGATCCTGGCCATTGGATCAATTGAGATCAAGGGCCAGGATCTAACCATTGAGGAGGGACGACGTCGTTCGGGAGATGATAGTGGGTTATGACCGGGTAGGGGATTGGATCGGGTCATGTTGACGGGTTTAGAGGAAGGCCTGGATCCGTTGGATCAATGGGAATGAACGGCCCAGATTAACTTGCCTGAAACGACGTCGTTTCGACTTAGCAGGGGCTGTATTGGACCGTTTGATTGCCATGAATCAACGGCTCAGATTGAGGCGCTGATACGACGTCGTTTGGGACGTGTCCGGGCAGCCTGTGTTTGGACTGGATCTGTGTCCTGGTCTTGGGCCTATTTTGTTTCATTTCTTGGCCCAAACCGATTTTCCCTACTCTTTTGCTTTTGTTTTCTTTCTTATTATTTTTTCTTTTCTTTTAAACAAAATAAAAATAACAAATAATAAGGTAACGGAATTAAACAACAATGCAACATTTTAACACAATTATCACAAAAATATTTACGTAGGTTAGCTAAGAGCCTAGGGCGAACGGTGCACATATATATTTTTTGAATTTTCTTTTACTGACCGAATTATGGTTTAACCATCCTAATACATATATTTTGTATTTTGTTTGTTAATGATTAAATGCAAAAAAAAGAATGGACAGATCCACAAGTGACTAACAACACATGAAAACTCGAACAATTGTACAACGAAGCCATTTGTCACTATTTTTATTTTCTTTTGGAGCGAATGTCCGTAAAGCAAAAATCACGTGCTTACAGTCCGCAGCATAGATTCTGGCAATTTACATGAACATTTGATGAATATTGTTTAGGAATAGTGAAGGAAAGAGGAACCAAAGAATGAAAAGGACGGATGGCACATTTTGCCTTTTCTTTTTTACTTTTTTACTTTTAAGTTAAAGTCAAATGGATATAGAGGATGCATAGAGCTGATCCCAATTAATTTGGGTTGAGGCGTTGTTGTTGTTTACTTTTACTTTTGACCTAGATTAACGTTTCGATTTATCTATGTCACGGCTAATGTATATTAAGTGGAGGGTTTATGAAATAATGGAATTTAAAGAAATTTCAAACTTAGCCGATATTTTGCTCACCAAACTTAAAGTTTGCGCTTCTCTTGATGTACATATGAAATGTGGACCAGGGTTCTTGGAGCAATCTCTGATTATCATTTCCAATGGTTTCATTTGAGAAATCTCATTAGAATATTAGGCTAGAATAATTAAAGTTGATCTCTACCGATTCTTGTACTGTGTATTTGATTCAATGGATATGCCTACAAATAATTAACAAAAAAATAATCTCGTCCTTGTCAGAAGACAAAAACAGAGAGGTGGCAAAGTAATTGATTTTCCATTTTATCTCCCCAGATTGTTGGGAAATCTAATGGTATAAGAATAGGACAAACATCAAAATGCATCACATTTGTCACGATCCGAAATTTCTCTCATCGGGACCGTGATGGTGCCTAACATCACACTTGCTAGGCAAGACAACGTTAGAGTATTATTAATCAATTTCCTTTATGTTACAGTGATTAAAAGTAAACAAGCTAAAACAAGTAGAAATAATTGCGAAAGCAAGTATACATCCTCTTTGTTTATATACTATTACCATTACTACCCAGAATTCGGTGTCACAATCCACGAACACACTATGATTTTTCTACAAACATCAGTTTGAAAGAAATTTACAACTTTTTTGGAGACAAAGAAAAATAGTAATATTGAGATGTAGAAGGGGACGCTAGGGCTTGCGGATGCCGGCAGGACTACCTTGGGTCTCCTAGTTGAGATATCTGCTACTGACCTCTCGATCAGCCACTACCCGCTCCAAAATCTGCACAAAAAGTGCAGAGTGCAGTATCAGTATAACCGACCCCATGTACTGGTAAGTGTCGAGCCTAACATCGATGAGGTACTGACGAGGCTACGGCGAGGCAATTACAACATAACCTGCATACAGTGTATAATAAAAGTAGAAAGAAGGACAGGACAAAATAAAGCAATAACTTGCAACAAACAAACACGGAACTCAAATGTCTTATCAGTATCCAGTTATAACCAATCTTTAAGTGAATTGCAAAACTACAAAATAACTTACACAGTAGAAGAAAGATACATAAACACACAAACTGATGCAGCGCGTATCCCGATCCCACCATATAATTAATATCAATATGAATATTCACCCTTATTACTCCATATCAATCCACCCTTATTCCTCCAGTTGCGGCGTGCAACCCGATCCCACCGTATAATAGCAATTCACTCTTATTCCTCCTCAATATATCACCCTTATTCCTCCAGTTGCGGCGCGCAAACCGATCCCACCATATAATAGCATTTCACCCTTATTCCTCCTTAATATATCACCCTTATTCCTCTTGTTACGGCGCACAACACAATCCCACCATATTAGTACCAATTACACAGTAAGAACAAAAATTTCACAGTTTACTCAAAACTCTTCACAATATTTAAACCTCAAACCAGAGCAAACGGAAAGCTTGTACATTATGAAATTTCACACAAATACTACTACTCAGTGAAACCAATCCAAAATATACCATAAAACACCGATAAACCAGCTTAAGCCAATAATATGAGACAATAAAACTACAGGATATCTAATACTTTTAACAACGAAAAATAAATATCTGACAAGTAGCAATTAAACATGGAAATACCAGTAAAGCATGTGACAGTTAAGGCACGTAAGACAATATAATAAGAATGGGAAGAAAACGGGTACAACAAATAAATTGGCGGCGTATAGGTACTCGTCACCTCACATATACGCCACTCAGATGGTCACATAGCAATTAAGTCAAGGATCCCTAATCCCTCGAGTCAAAGTTAGACACAACAGTTACCTCGATCCACAGGCCACTCACTGCTCAATTACCGCTTTTCCTCTAGATTCCACCTCTAAATCACTCGTATCTAGACATAATTAACTTATTTACGTCAAATTTTGCTAAAGGAATCAATTTCAATACATAAATTTAGGTTTCCCTACATTTCTCCCCAAAAGTCAAAAATTGACCCCGGGTCCGCTTGGTCAAAACTTGAGGTTCGGACCAAAACCCATCCACCCATTCACCCCCAAGCCCAAATATGTAATTAGTTTCGAAATTCGACCTCAAATCGAGGTCTAAATTCCAATTATAAAAAAATTCCTAATTCTACCCAAACCCCCAATTTCCACCATGAAAACCCTAGATTTTAGGTTGAAAATTCATGAAATGTAATCGGTAATGAAAAGAAAGTAGTTTAGAATCATTTACCAACACTTTGAGGAAGAAATTGTCTCTTGAAAATCGCCTTTAGGGCTTCTAGTTTTGAAATTTTTGAAATAATGGCCAATTCTCATTTTTGCTTCTGTTTTAAGTGTTGGGCGACAATGTTCATCGCGATCGCATGAACACTATTGCGTTCGCGAAGAGCAGCCTTATCAGGACTTATGAGATCGCGGGAAACACTACGGGTTCACGAAGGTTTAGCCCGCCCTACCTTTGCATTCGTGATACAGGGCTCGCGTTCGCATAGGGTTTTCCAGGTCCCCTGACCAGCCTTCCTAAAGCTACGCGTTCGCGGTTGATCGGTCGCGTTCGCGACCCTGGTCTCGCGTTCATGTAGAGTGAAGCCCTCCCCCAGCCCAGTTTTCCCTTCGCGATCGCGAAGCAGAAAGTATCAGAATACCAGCTACAACAAAACACGCAAGATTTTCCAAGTCCAAAACACTCCGAAACCTATTCGAAACTCACTCGAGCTCTCGGGACTCCAAACCAAACATGCACACAAGTCTAAAAATATCATACGGACTTGCTCTTCCGATCAAATCTCCAAAATAACACCTAGAACTACAAATTTAGCACCAAATCACATGACATTCTTATGAATACTATGAAATTCCTATTTTCACAACCGGACGTCCAAATCACGTCAAATCAGTTTCGTTTCTTACCAAATTTCATAGATAAAGTATAAATATTATTTTGAGAAAATCTCACTTTATACCCATTAATTCCAAACTATTTACCCTTCAGTACCCAGGCCTAAACTATTTACTACTCCTACCCATGGGGCCCAAATTATTTACTCGCTAATTTCAGTCGCTGCTTTGCCAAAGATGGAAGCGATGAAAATATATCAAAGCAATAAGGTTCATTTGCAATCTAGACCCCTCAATTGACGAAATAGGAAGACTCAAAGAATCCACATATAATTAGTGACCCTGAAGAACCAGGTGCTACTAAGTCAACAACAGAATAGTTAGAGGCAATCATCCTCTTTATCGACTTTCTGGGAAAAAAGCTCTACATGGGTTTTTGACTCAACCCCAGACGCAGAGACACATTAATTGACTTTTTTTGAGCTAACACCAATTGATTTGCATGGTTCCATGCTAATATCATCTTTTGAGAATCTTCCCATTACGGATTAATAAGAATATCCACCATTGTTGGGCTTGAATCTCAATTTTATTTTTGAAGATTTCTTGTTTGATTCAAAGTGGGTGCAGTTAAATATTGCTTATAGTACCTTCTGGAAGTTCATACTGAAATTTGATAGCATTTGGAGCTGATTTGAGGTGATTGAGATCGAAATTTTCAGTTGAAAATCGAAGAAGAACACAGCTACAATATACCGCTACGATATACAATATGTTGTAGGAGTATATAGCTATACTGCAACAGTACACCATTATATTTTATAAAACAGTATACCGCTACAGTATACTAATATACTATAGGAGTATATAGTTATACTGCAACAGTATACTATTATAGTATACAATATATTATTATGGTATACTGTAATAATATGCAAGATATTATAACAATATGCTATAATAGTATACAATATACTATAATAGTATACTTATTACCCGTAAATTCACTTGCCTTTTTTTTAAAATTTGTTTCAAGCTTTTACCCAGCGTGAGGGGCAAATTGAAAATGCAAAAATAAATAAATATATAGTATGCTATATGATGTAACGATATACTCTTACAAATAGATCCTTTTAGAATTTTTTAAATTTTTTATTGACAACTGATATTATTTCAGTTTAATAATTGAATTAAATTTTTTTAACTCTTTGCGTACAATTGTATACCCTGTTAGTATAGCTATATACTATACAGGTATCATATGTTAGGTAATATTTTTTTTGATTGTATTAGCTACATTTAATTGGTACACAATTTGATTTTTCTTTAGTAATAATATAAAAAAATAGTGAAAATAGTAAATGAAATTAGATTATGAAGAGAAAAAGAATATAAAAAAAAGAAGTTAAATGAAATTAGAAAAGGAAAAAAGAAAAAAATAAGAAAAAAAAACGAGAAAAAAGAAAAGGAGAAAAGAAAAAAAAGGAAAAAAAAGGAAAAGAAGCATAGAAATAAAAAAGAATTTGAGAATAAAGAAAAAACTCCCCACAAAACCTACTATGGGTAGGAAATGTAATTAGTTTATGGGTAGAAAAATAAATTGGTAGATTAGGGTAAATAGTTTTGTTTTTGTGGGTAACTGTGTCAAAACCCCGATTATTTTGGACCTGTACCGGGTCCGGAACCAAAATACGGGGCCGATACCAACAAGATCAAACATTAACCAAATTCTTAAAACCATTTAATTTTTCGTCTTTCAATTTTCATCAAAAATTCATTTCTCGAGCTAGGGACCTTGGAATTCGATTCTGGCATACGCCCAGGTCCCATATTTCGGAAGGACCCATCAGGACTGCCAAAACACGAGTCCTGGTCCGTTTACTCAAAACATTGACCGAAGTCAACTAAATCAACTTTTAAAGGCAAAAATTATTATTCTTATCAACTTTCAACATAAAATCTTTCCAGAAACACGACCGGACTGCGCATGCAAATCGAGGAGGAATAAAATGAGGTTTTGAAGGCCTCAAAATACAGAATCGAGTTCTAAAACATAAGATGACCTTTTGAGTCATCACATTCTCCACCTCTTTAATAACCGTTCGCCCTCGAATGGACATAGAAAAGTATATGAGCTGGTGAAAAGGTGGGGATATCTGCTCCATATATCGGACTCGGACTCCCAGGTAGCTGCCTCAACAGGCTGACCTCTTCACTGCACTCGGATCGAAGAATAACTCTTCGTTCTCAACTGATGAACCTGTCCGTCTAGAATAGCCACCGGATCCTCATCGTAGGTCAAATCCTTGTCCAACTGGACAGTACTGAAATCTAACACGCGGGATGGATCGTTGTGATACTTCCGAAGCATGAACACATGGAATACTAGATGTACCACTAATAAGCTTGGTGGAAACGTAAGTCTGTAGGCCACCTCTCGCACTCGCTCAAGGATCTCAAAAGGCCCGATATACCTAGGGCTTAACTTGCCCTTCTTTCCAAACCTCATTACACCCTTCCTGGTCGATACCCGAAGCAATACTCTCTCTCCGACCATGAATGCCATATCACGAACCTTACGGTCGGCATAACTCTACTTACTGGAATGAGTTGTACGAAGTCTATCCTGAATGATCTTAACCTTATCCAAGGTATTCTGTACCAAATCTGTACCCAATAACCGACCCTTCCCCGGCTCAAATCACCCAAACGGCGATCGACATCGTCTACCATATAATGCCTCATACGGAGCCATCCTGGATGCTCGACTGATAGTTGTTGTTGTATGCAAACTCCGCTAGCAGCAAGAACTGATCCCAAGAGCCTTCGAAGTCAGTAACACAAGCGCGAAGCATATCCTCTAATATCTGAATAGTACGCTCGGACTGTCCGTCCGTCTAAGGATGGAATGTTGTGTTCAACTCAACCCGCGTGTCAAACTCACGCTGCACTGCTTTCCAGAAATGCGAGGTAAGCTGCGTACCTTGATAAGAAATGATAGCCACGGGCACGCCATGAAGACGAACGATCTCACGGATATAAATTTCTGGCAACCGCTCTGAAGAATAGGTAACTACCACAGGAATGAAATGGTCTGACTTGGTCAGTATATCCACAATACCCAAACTGCATTGAACTTCTCTGAGTTCGTGGGAGTCTAACAACAAAATCCATAGTGATACGCTCCCACTTACACTCAGGAATCTCTATCCTCTGAAGCAAACCTCCAGGTCTCTGATGCTTGTACTTTACTTGCTGACAATTTAGACACCGAGTTACATATGCAACAATATCCTTCTTCATCCTCCTCCACCAATAATGCTGTCGTAAGTCCTGATACATCTTGGCGCCGCCCCAGTGAATAGAACACTGAGAATTGTGAGCCTCCTCTAGAATCAACTCACGAAACCCATCCACATTAGACACACAAACACGACCATGCATCCTCAAAACTCCATCATCTCCAACCGTAACCTGCTTGTCATCACCGCACCGCACTATGTCCCTAAGGACAAGCAAATGAGGGTAATCATATTATCGCTTCCTGATACGCTCAAGCAAGAAAGACCGAGCGACTGTGCAAGCTAAAACACAGCTGGGCTCAGAAATATCCAACCTCACGAACTGATTGGCTAAGGCCTGAACATATAATGCAAGCGGTCTATCACCGACTAGAATGTATGCAAGGCTGCCCATACTAGCTAACTTCCTACTCAAAGCATCGGCCACCACATTGGCCTTCCCGAGATGATACAAGATGGTGATATCATAATCCTTCAGTAGCTCAAACCACATCCTCTGCCTCAAATTGAGCTCCTTCTGCTAGAACAAATACTGCAAACTCTTATGACGTGAACACCTCACACGACATGCCATATATATAGTGCCTCCAAATCTTCAGTGCGTGAACAATGGCTGCCAGTTCCAAGTCATGAACAGGATAATTCTTCTCGTGAACCTTTAGCTGTCGTGAAGCATATGCAATTACCTTGCCACCCCTGCATCAATACCACACCAAGTCCAATACGAGATGCGTCACAATATACTGTATATGGCCCAGACCTGTGGGTAATACCAATACCGGTACCGTAGTCAAAATAGTCTTGAGCTTCTAAAAGCTTGCCTCACACTCGTTCGACCATGTGAACGGGGCACCCTTCTGGATCAACCTGGTTATCGGGGATGCTATAGATGAGAACCCCTCCATAAACCGATGGTAATAACCCTCCAATCCCAAGAAACTCTGGATCTCTGTAGCTGATGTGGGTCTAGGCCAGTCCTTGACTGCCTCGATCTTCTTAGGATGTACCTGAATACCCTCAGTTGATACAACGTGACCCAAGAAGGTAACTGAACTCAACCAAAACTCGCATTTTTAAAACTTAGCATATAACTGGATGTCTCTCAGAGTCTGAAGAACGATCCGAAGATGCTGCTCATGCTCCTCTCGGCTGCGGGAGTAGATCAAGATATCATCAATAAAAACAATCACAAAGGAATCCAAATAGGGCTTGAACTCTCAGTTCATCAAATCCATAAATGTTGTTGGGGCATTTGTCAGCCCAAATGACATCACTAGAAACTCATAATGCCCATACCGAGTCTGAAAAGCTGTCTTAGAGACATCGGGTGCCCTAATCCTCAACTGATGGTTGCAGACCTCTAATCGATCTTTGATAATACCTTAGAAACCTGAAGTTGATCAAATAAGTCATCAATCATCGGCAATGGGTACTTGTTGTTGATGGTGACTTTGTTCAAATGTCGATAATATATGCACATCCTCATCGATCCATCCTTCTTCTGCACAAAAAACACGGGTGCACCCTAGGGCGAGACACTAGGTCTAATGAAGCCCTTATCAAGCAAGTCTTGCAACTGCTCCTTCAATTCCTTCATCTCTGTCAGGGCCATATGGTATGGCGAAATAGAAATAAGCCAAGTGCTCGGAGCCAAATCAATACAAAAGTCAATATCCCTCTCAAGTGGCATCCCCGGCATGTCTGCAGTAAATACCTCTGGAAACTCTCGAACAATTGGTACAAAATCCATGGAAGGAACCTCCGCACTAGAATCACAAACATAAGCCAAATAAGCCAAACACCCCTTATCGACCATACGCGGAGCCTTCATATAAGAGATAACCCTGCTGGTAGAATGACCACAAGTCCCTCTCCACTCTAATCGAGGCAACTCCGTCAAGGCTAAGGTCACGATCTTGGCGTGACTGTCCAATATAGCATGATAATGTGATAGAAAATGCATCCCCAAAATGATATCAAAATCGACCACATCGAGAAGTAGGAGATCTACGCTAGTCTCAAGACCCCCTAATAATAAATATACACGAGCGATGGATACGATCTACAATAATAGAATCCCCCACCAGTATGGACACATACACGAGAGCACTCAAAGAATCACGAGGCACAACCAAATATGAAGCAAAGTAAGATGACACATAGGAGTAGGTAGACCCAATATCAAATAGAACTGAAGCATCTCTACTACAAACTGAAACAGTACCTATGATAACAACATCGGATGACTCAACCTCAGGCCTGGCTGGGAAAGCATAACATCGGGACTAGGCCCCACCACTCTGAACCATATCTTTGGGACGGCCTTCTGCTGGCTGGCCTCCACCTCTAGCGGCCTGGCCTCCACCTCTAACGGCCTGACCTCCACTAGCCTGACCTAGACCTCTGGATCCCTGACCCCTATCTCTAGCTGGCTGAACGGGCGGTGGTGCACCTGGTGCTGGAATCATGGCCCGGAACCCTGCTGCTGTGCCAGAATGCCTACTAATCTCGGACAGGTCCTCTGGATATGCCCATAATCACCACACTCGAAACATCCATCCTGATAATGTGGCTGTGAAAACTGAGACTAACCCAAACGAGCAGACTGACCGCGATAATAACTTTGAAGAGGAGGTGCTCTTATAAGAGCTGGTGGTGCACTATAAGCTGGCTGCCCTGAAGAAGGTACATAAGGACCACGACACTCTGAAGCTCCATGGGATGTTTGAAGTGCTGAATGAAATGGCCTGAGAGGATGGCCCCTACCAAAAGTACCTCGACCTCCAGATAAGGCCCCACTGAATCTACCAGAGTCACGCGGCCTCTTGTTAGACCCTTGACCACTCCCCTGAGATAGAACCATCTCAACTTGCTTGGCAACATTGGCTGCATCATGGAAAGAAATCTCACTCCCAGTCTTCTTAGCCATCTGCAATCTGATAGGCTGAGCAAGTCCCTCAATAAACCTCCTCACCCTCTCTCTCTCTCGGTAGGAAGTATAAGAAGAGCATGATGGGCCAAATCAATAAAGCGGGTCTCGTACTGAGTGACGGACATACTGCCCTGCTGGAGATGCTCGAACTGCCTACAATACTCCTCTTTCAGTGTAACAGAAAGGAACTTCTCGAGAAATATCTAATAGAACTGGTCACAAGTCAAAGCAGGCGACCCAACTGGTCTAGTCAACACAAAATCATTCCACTATCTCTTGGCGGACCCTATCATCTCGAACGCAGAAAAATCAACCCCATTGGTCTCCACTATCCCCATATTCCGTAGCACCTCATGGTAGCGGTCAGGATAATCATGTGGGTCCTCAGAAGCTGCTCCACTATAATGAACTAGAAAGAGCTTGGTGAACTTGTCCAATATCAACAAGGCCTCAGAAGACATAGCTGATCCGTCACCGGTCTCTGCTGCTACACCCGGCGGAACTGCCCCTACTGACTGAGCTGCTGGAGTCTGAAACTAGGGAGCCATCTGCTCTGGAGTGTGAGTAGCGGGAGTCTGAACTCCTCCCCAGCCTGAGAGACGGCTGGTGCTACAGGAAATGTGCCGGTCTGAGCAACACTCTCCATAAGGCCCACTAGACGGACCAAAGCATCCCGAAGTACCGGGGTAGCGATGAACCCCTTTGGAACCTGAGCTGGTTTTGCTAGAACGGTCTGGGCTAGAACCTAATCATCAAACTCCACCTGAGGCTCCACTATTGGTGCTACTGCTTGAGTTCTAGGCTGAGCTCTGCCCCTGCCTCGGCCTCTAGCACCGCCTTGGCCTCGTCCTTTGCCCCTTGTGGGAGCTGCCACTAGGGGATCGGGCTGCTGCTCAGCTCATGAAGCAGTATGTGTTCTCGCCATCTGTGAAGGAACAAGAATAGAGAGTTCAATTAGCATTGAGAGATCAAATCGCACGACAGAGAAGAACACAAGTGAAATTGTTCTTAAACTCTGTAGCCTCTAGGGGATAAGCACATACGTCTTTGTACCGATCCCTCAGACTCTACTAAGCTTGTTCGTGAATTGTGAGACCAAGGAAACCTAGTGCTCTAATACCAACTTGTCAAGACCTGGAATTTCCCCCATCGGGACCTTGATGGTGCCTAACATCACACTTGCTAGGCAAGCCAACGTTAGAGTATTATTAACCAATTTCCTTTACGTTAGAGTGATTAAAAGTAAATAAGCTAAAACAAGTAGAAATAATTGCGGAAGCAAGTATACATCCTCTTTGTTTATATACTATTACCAATACTATTACCATTACTATCCAGAATCCGGTGTCACAATCCACGAACACACTATGTTTTTTCTACAAACATCAGTTTGAAAGAAATTGACAACTATTTTAGAGACAAAGAAAAACAGTAATATAGAGATTTAGAAGGGGACTCCAGGGCCTGCGGACGCTGGCAGGACTACCTTGGGTCTCCTAGTTGAGATATCTGTAACTGACCTTTCGATCAGCCACTACTTGCTCCAAAATCTGCACAGAAAGTGCAGAGTACAATATCAGTATAACCGATCCCATGTACTGGTAAGTGCCGAGCCTAACCCCGACGAGGTAGTGACGAGGCTACGATGGAGCAATTACAACATAACCTGCATACAGTGTATAATAAAAGCAGAAAGAAGGACATGACAAAATAAAGCAGTAACTTGCAAGAAACGAACACAGAACTCAAATGTCTTATCAGTATCCAGTTATAACCAATCCTTAAATGAATTGCAAAACTACAGAATAACTTACACAGTAGAAGAGTGATACATAACCACACAAACTGATGTGGCATACATCCCTATCCCGCCCTATAATCAATATCAATATGAATATTCAACCGTATTACTCCATATCAATCCACCCTTATTTCTCCTGTTGCGGCGTGCAACCCTATCCCATCGTATAATAGCAGTTCACCCTCATTCCTCCTCAATATATCACCCTTACTCCTCCTGTTGCGGCGCGCAACCCGATCCCACCATATTATAGCATTTCACCCTTATTCCTCCTCAATATATCACCTTTATTCCTCCTGTTGCGCGCGTGCAACCCGATCCCACCATCAGTACGAATTAAAAAGTAAGAACAGAAATTTCACAATTTAACTCAAAACTCTCCTGAATATTTAAACCTCAAACCAAAGCAAACCGAAAGCTTGTACATTATGAAACTTCACAAAAATAATACTACATAGCGAAACCAATCCAAAATATATCATAACACACTGATAAACAAGCTTAAGCCAATAATATGAGATAATGAAACTACGGGATATCTAATACTTTTAACAAAGAAATAAAATAATTTCTGACAAGTAGCAATTAAACATGGAAATACCAGTAAAGCATGTGATAGTTAAGGCAGGGAAGACAATATAATAAGAACGAGAAGAAAACAGGTAAAACAGATAAATTGGCGGCACATAGGTACTCGTCACCTTACCTATACGCCACTCACATGGATTTTCACATAACAATTAAGTCAAGGATCCCTAATCCCTCGAGTCAAAGTTTGACGTAAAACTTACCTCGGTCCACAAGCCACTCACTGCTCAATTACCGCTTTTCCTCTAGATTCCACCTCCAAGACACTCGTATCGAGCCATAATTAACTCAATAACATCAAATATTGCTAAAGGAATCAATTTCAATACATAAATTTTGGTTTTCCAACATCCCCCCCCAAAGTCAAAAATCGACCCCGGGCTCGCTTGGTCAAAACTCGAGGTTCGGACCAACACCCATTCGCTCATTCTCCCCCGAGCCCAAATATGTAATTAGTTTTGAAATACGACCTTAAATCGAGGTCTAAAATTCAATTATACAAAAATCCCTAATTCTACCCAAACCCACAATTTCCACCATGAAAACCCTAGATTTTAGGTTGAAAATTCATGAAATATAATAGGTAATTGAAAGAAAGTAGTTTAGAATCGTTTATCAACACTTCGGTGGAAGAAATTATCTCTTGAAAATCGCCTCTAGGTCTTCTAGTTTTGAAAATTTTGAAATAATGGCCCATTCCCGTTTTTGCCTCTATTTTAAGTGTTGGGCGACAGTGTTCATCGCGATCGCGTGAACATTCTCGCGTTCGCGAAGAGCAACCTCATCAGGACTTATGCGATCGCGGGAAACACTAAGCGTTCATGAAGGTTTAGCCCGCCCTATCTTTGCGTTCGCGATACAGGGCTCGCGTTGGCATAGTGTTTTCCCAGGTCTCCTAACCAGCCTTCCTAAAGCTACGCGTTTGAAGTAGACCGGTCGCGTTTGCGTAGAGCTACTCCCCCAAATGCTCCGCGTTCGCGACCCTGGTCTCGCGTTCGCATAGAGTGAAGTCCTCCCCCAGCCCAGTTTCCCCTTTACGATCGCGAGAATGGCTTCGTGATCGCGAAGCACAAAGTATTAGAATACCAGCTGCACAAAACACACAAAATTTTCCAAGTCCAAAACACCCGAAGCCTGTCCAAACTCACCCGAGCCCTCGGGGATTTAAACCAAACATGCACACAAGTCAAAAAAATCATACGGACCTGCTCGTGCGATCAAATCGCCAAATAACACTAGAACTACGAATTTAGCACCAAATCACATGAAATTCTTAAGAACACTTTCAAATTCCTATTTTCACAACCAGACATCCGATTCAAGTCAAATTAGTTCTGTTTCTCACCAAATTTCACAGATAAGGTATAATTATTATTTTGGACCTGTTCCGGGCTCTGGAACCAAAATATAGGTCCGATACCAACAAGATCAAACATTAACCAAATTCTTAAAACCATTTAATTTTCAGTTTTTCAATTTTCATCAAAAATTCATTTCTCGAGGTAGGGACCCCGGAATTCGATTCCGAGCATATGCCCAGTTCCCATATTTCGGTACGGACCCACTTGGACTGTCAAAACACAAGTCCAGGTTCGTTTACTCAAAACGTTGACCGAAGTCAACTAAATCAACTTTTAAAGGCAAAAAATGTTATTTTTATCAACTTTCAACATAAAAGCTTTTCGGAAATATGTCTGGGCTGCGCACACAAATCGAGAAGGAATAAAATGAGATTTTGAAGGCTAAGGAACACGAAATCAAATTCTAAAACATAAAATAACCTTTTGGGTGATCACAACATTACGACTAAATGCAAAGTATGAGCAATTTCTTTTAATAGATTCCTAATATCCTAAATAATGTAACTCACCTCAAGTCTCAAACAAAGAGCATCTAATGTTTGGTGGAAAAAAGTAACACTTAACGTTGTTTGGTGTCTCTCTTTCTATCTTTTCCTCTTCTGATACTTCCGACCAATTAACAATCAAGTCACAAAATCAAAAACTTGTGTCAATAAGTCCAAAGTCTCATGTCCACATTACATTAAAATATTAAAATGATGAACATTTTTGACCAAAAAAGGGAAGCGCTCCAAGTTGTCAGGGTAAGGCTGTATTGTGGTCCGAGCCCAGCCTGGAACCGGCCTGGGACCGCGAGACCAAGGGCTAAATGGGCTGGTCCAAATGGTCCGGTCCCAAGCGATCCTAAGAGCCCATTGTTGGCCGGTCCTCCATGTTGAGATTGCGAGCCGGGGCCGGCTGGCGGGCCTGGGCCGGTTCAACTGGGCCTAACGGGCCCAATGACTATTTTTCAATTTTTTTTAAAAAAATTGGCCAACGGTTGGAAGTTTAAAAACTAGTCGTTGCCCTGCCAATTTAGCCGTTTGGCTTTTTAAAAAATAGCCATTTGGCCCCCAAACTTTGTTTTAACCCCAAACTTTTTATAATTACACTTTTTCAAATCGGTGATCATAAAGCGTCTATGAGGGAGAGCTTGGAAAAATCAGTACCTTCAGAGATTGGATCCGTTCGGAAAGAAGAAATTTTGGACTTGCTGAATCACAATCGGAGATAGACGAAGCTTATGAAGAAATGCCAGCGGAACTTGCGGAGGATGCTGCTTCGCCCGACAGCGGTGATGAACAAGCTTCTTTTCCTCCACCACCAACGAAAATTCCTCCGAACCTTGAAGGATTTATGAAATTTGTTAGAGATAATACATAGACTAATATGTAACTTGTATTTCGGCACATCTTCATTAGTTTTTTTTCCTTTTAATGGTGGTATTAGGACCTTGTTGTGCTCATTCCATTGTGGGAGGAAGATTAAGAAAGATATTGTCATTTTTTGTTAATGTCGTAATAATAAATATTATAAGGCATTCCCTTGAATATTTCTTTGCAATTTTTTTGTGTATAAATTTGAATTAGAAGATTTAAGTCACAATTATATAATATAGTTTACAAGAAATTGCCTTAAATAAAAATATTTCAAAAAAATAGCCTGAAACACTTAGGCCCGTGGGCCCAGTCCATTTAGCCCGGGACCACATGGGCTTAAGCCCACAATTGGCCGGTTCCATCCTCCAGAACCGTTAAGCCCAGGACCGTTAGAGCCCGAGACCATTTGGCCCGGCCCGTTTAGCCCATTTAGGACCGGACCACAATACAGCCTTATGTCAGGGTTTAAAAATCAAAATTTAACTAAGTCGAAAGATACCACCTATACATAATCTAGTGATAGAGCTTTTACATAATTGGTGTAGGTTCAATTCCTCGCCGTCCTTTCTTTTTCATTCTGTTTTCCCTTGTGTTATAAAAATACCTTACCATAAACTTATATATTTATTCCAATTTAAAAATTTAATTATCTGCCCTGCACTTCCACGCCAAAAACAAATAGTTCATTAAGGCCTCATGATAGTGGACTCCTGTATTTATTTGTTATATATTTCTTACTAGTCCTTTCCCAAATGATGCTATTCCTTTTTTTTGTGTGTGCTAATGATGCTATTCCTTCACTTAAACCGAAAGCAACAGCCCTACGTTACAAACTTATGGAAAGGGACATTGCATGACCAAACATTTCTGATTCATATGGCATGATCCACCTCGTAAGCAAAAACTTGTTTTTCCATCAACTTAATGATGAATATACGAAATGTATCTTTATGTACACTGTTTTTACTAAATATTGCTAATTAAATGTATTTTCACATTATTTTATCACTTAATTATTATGATACATAGATATGTTTGGTATAAGTCAGTTGTGAGAAATTTTTACCCCCACCCCACCCCACATGACTTCACGATCACCAAGTGAAGATTTAACAGAATTCAGAGCGCTGTTAGTTGATTGTCGTTCTTTGGTAAAGAGAAATTCTAATGTTTGTGGTTTGAATAAAGAGGCAAGCAAATCTAGTTACTCATCTGCTTGGCAAGAAAGTATTGAAATTATGCTAGTCCTTTCTATTGGGAGCATGCTTCTATTTTTATTGTAAACTTGTTAGAGATCGGTTCAGTTTAATAAAGCAGTTCGTTTGAGTTCAACCAACAAAAAAAATTATATATCTACTTCATACATTTATTTCTTCAAAAACTTTGCAAAATAATGTCTCCTTACTACTTTTAAAGTTAAAGTTTGTGTGGCTTAAAATATTGGGTGGAAATATAAAAAATGTGTACAGAAACATCAAAGTTTCATTGCTCGTTCCATCCTCAGAACCAAAATGCAAATTGTTACAGTAATTTTAGTTTCTTCCTTTTTTTCGGTCTAAATTGTAAGACTATTTCCTCATTAGTAAGCTCCTTGTTATTTGTTGAGATAATATCAACATACTAGTTGAACATATGTATTTTGATTCATTCTATTATTGACTGTTACAAACATTTTCAAAAGTATTGTTTTATTATATGTACACGGTAGAAATCGGGTCTACCTAATTTCATTCTTTGGTCGAGGTAGGGATGTCACGTCAAGGAGCTAGGACGTCGATCCCGGAATCAAAGCCTCTTTTCGGACCGAGGGCGACATCAATCACGGCCAAAAAGACAGACAGACTCCGAGTGACATCGGTATAGCTTGATAACGGAAAAGGCGAGATATCCATGATTGGTTGAGGATCGTGGCGTGAATCTCGGAATGGACCAATCCACGACAGTTAATTAGATGTTAATATGATTTCCTACTATAATTAAACGTGTACCTTATTTAGGATTCCTCCATTACATAAAGAAAGATCCTATTCTTTTGTAAGCATATATATATATATATATATATATATATATATATATATATATATATATATATATATATATATATATATATATATATATATATATATATATATATATATATATATATATATATATATATATATATATATATATATATATATTATTTCACTGTGCTTTAACTTTTATTATTCTTATTATTCCACCTCGACACTATCTCGAATCAAGGCCGAGACCTGGCTAGCATACTGGTTTGATTTATTTTATTCTCTAATTTATTCATTTATTTTCTAGTTTATCAACTAGTATTGGACGAAATCACATATCCTTAAAACCACAATATTAGTTTAATTGTTATCCGAATTTGCGGGTAAACAGTTTGGCGCCCACCGTCGGGCTAAGGATAATAGTGATTGTTCGGTGCTGATTCTGAAATCACACATTATTTTACGCTTGTTCTTGTCAAGTATCTTTTCTCTCAAGTTAAAACATGTCAAACTCACAAAACGCACCCACACATGGTGAAGACGGTCTCGGGTTTCACGGGGAGAACGACAATGTAATTGTTCCAGGAGCCGAGGTGCCACAGGCTAATCTCGGGGGAGCACCGATTTCCAATCCAGTCGATGTCAGTTTGCACGTTGCTTTAAATGGGGACCTAGGCGCGGACCCCGAAGGGAGTGTACGCATGGAAGGAGTGGTCAAGGTATACAAGGCAGAGGAGACGAAGAAGTTAGTCTCTAGGTGATATTCGAGATGTTATAAGCTTAGTAGGCCGCTATTGCTCAGTTACAAAATTAACATAGAACTCTGAGTGGGGTCAAGCCAGAAATCACTTGCCGTACCAAGCCAGCACCAGAGAGGTCGAATGGTAACGAATTGGGGACTGATCCTGCAATAATAAAAATGCTCGAGGAGCTCACCAAAAGAATTGAGTCAGGAGAGAAGAAAATCAAAGCTAATGATAAAAAAGTGAAAGCATACAACTCCCGAGTTGATCATACACCAGGGGCACCACCAATCATGAAAGGAATGGATTCAAAGAAATTTGTACAAAAATCGTTCCCTTCGAGTGCGGCTCCGAAACCCGTTCAAAAGAAGTTTCGTATGCCGGACATACCTAAATACAATGGGACCGCCGATCCCAACGAGCATGTCGCCTCCTACACATGCACCATCAAGGGTAACGATTTGGAAGATGATGAGATCGAATCTGTTTTATTGAAGAAGTTCGGGTAAACCCTATCGAAGGGAGCAATGATTTGCTACCACAATCTACAACCAAATTCCATCGACTCATTTGCCATGTTGGCAGACTCGTTCGTAAAGGCACATGCCGGAGCCATAAAGGTTGCGACAAGGAAATCAGACCTTTTCGAAGTAAGACAGAAGGATAATGAAATATTGAGGGATTTTGTATCCCGATTTCAAATGGAACGCATAGAGTTGACATCGGTCATAGATGAATGTCCGTTCAAGTTTTCACTCAGGGATTGAATGAACAAAGTTTAATATCATCACGTCAGCTGAAGCAAAATCTGATCGAATGTCCGGCTGTAACTTGGGCAGATGTACACAATCGGTACTAATCGAAGATTAGGGTCGAGGATGACCAATTAGGAGCTCCTTCTGGTTCAGTGTACCCGAACAAGTCAGCCACCAAAAATCAGAGGGACATTGACAGAGAGCTAAGATCGAACAAAGACCGATATCAACCGTACACCTTAGATCGCAGGAACAATGGTCTAGGACGCAATCTCGCCCGAAACAATCAAAGAAGCGATCCATGACAGAATTCTTGGGGACTCATGAGCAAAAATGGTTTGATAAGTACGCTGAACCCAAAGAGGCACCTCGATTATTGGAGTATAATTTTAGTGTCGATGCGTTAGGCATTGTATCAGCAATTGGAAGAATCAAAGACACCAGATGGCCTAGGCCGATACAGATCGATCCTTCCCAAAGGAGCCCCAATCTGATGTGCAAAATATCGCGGCACGCATGGTCACAGGACCGAGAATTGCAGGCAATTGAGAGAGGAGGTAGCCTGTTTATTCAATGAGGGCCACCTTCGAGAATTCCTAAGTAATCGAGCCAAGAATTGTTTTAGGGAAAGGGACGCCAATAAGAAAAATGAGCACGAAGAGCCACAACATATAATTCATATGATCGTCGGAGGGGTCGATATTTCGCAAGGTCCCGTGTTAAAACGCACTAAGGTATTAATTACAAGGAGAAACGGACCCGAGACTATGTGCCAGAAGGTACCGTATCTTTCAACGACGAGGAGGCAGAAGGAATTTCTCAGCCTCACAACGATGCTCTGGTAATTTCTATATTATTAAATAAAGTTCAAGTTAAGTGTGTTTTAGTGGATCCAGGTATCTCAGAAAATATCATCCGATCGAGGGTCGTGGAGCAACTCGGCCTACAAGATCAGATTGTGCCCGCAACTTGGATCTTGAACGGTTTCAATATGGCTAGTGAAACAACTAAAGGAGAGATTATACTACCGGTGAACGTAGCTGGAACTATCCAAGATACCAAGTTTCACATAATCGAGGGCGACATGAGGTAAAACATTGCCTTGGATCCACAACATGAGGGAAGTCCCTTCGACTCTCTACCAAATAATGAAATTCCCGACGTTGGATGGGGTAAAAACGGTATACGGGGAGCAGCATGCTAAAAAAGAAATATTTGCGGTCGATGAGGTAATACCAATTTCGGCTCTATCAACATCGGAAGGATCGGGCATCAAGGGTAAACAGGAAGCCAAATAGCAATCACCGCCATCAGCCTCGACCGAATTGGAGAAGCAGGAAATGGAAGAGGAAGATTTTCTGACCCCTCGAACCTTTGTTGTTCCCGAAGATTCCGATACCACCAAATCAATGGTCGAAGAGCTGGAACAGGTTATATTGATCGAGCACCTACCCGAGCGAAAGGTATACCTGGGAATGGGGTTAAACCCCGAACTTAGGAAAAAGCTTATTCATTTCTTATTGATAACATATATTGTTTTGCTTGGTCTCACTTAGACATGACAGGGATCCCGTCGAAAATAACAACACATCAACTAAGCCTGGACCCAAAGTTCAGACTGGTGAAATAAAAGAGAAGACCCCAGTCCGAGGTAAAATACGTATTCATAAAGGACAATGTAACTAAACTTCTCAAAATAGGGTCTCTTCGGGAAGTAAAGTATCCCGAATGGTTAGCTAATGTAGTTGTGGTTCCTAAAAAGGGAAACAAACTTAGGATGTGTGTAGATTATAAGGATTTAAACAAGGCATGTCCCAAATATTCTTATCCAGTGCCTAACATCGATCGCATGATCGACGCTACGGCCGGCCAAGAGATCCTTAGTTTTCTCGATACCTATTCCAGGTACAATCAAATTCAAATGAATCGGAAAACCAAGAAAAGACTTCATTTATCACCAAGTATGGAACATATTGTTATAACGTAATGCCCTTTGGGCTAAAAAATGCAAGAGCTGCCTAGTAAATAAAATGTTCGAAGAACAGATAAGTAAGTCAATGGAAGTATATATTGATGACATGCTAGTTAAGTCCCTACACGCAGAGGACCATTTGAATCATTTGCAGGAAACATTCAAGATACTGAGAAAATACAACATGAAGCTCAACCCCGAGAAATGCATTTTCAGGATCGGTTCGGGCAAGTTCCTTGGCTTTATGGTGTCAAATCAGGGAATCGATATCAACCCTAATAAAATCAAGGCTATCGAAGACATCACCGTCATAGACAGCGTTAAAGCCGTTCAAAGGCTGACCGGGCGGATAACTGCCTTAGGCCGATTCATATCGAGATCGTCAGATTCTTCCTTTGGAGTATGAAGCAATGGTGGGCTCGAGAGGTATCACTTCAATTTTTCTAACGCCTGCTGGCATTCCGGGGTCCAGGCGAAATCGTTCTTCTTTTTTAGTAGAGAAAAGAATCTGTGAACGGCTCAAATGTCTTTCACGCTATGAATCGGCCTTAGGCGTTAAAGACAGAACTTCTGGGCATTTTTGTTGGCAATCATTCCTTAATAGACTTTGTATTATGAACTTTTTTTTATCCGTATATCTTGAATCAAATGTCAATTCTACCAAAAAAACCAAGTAGCTTCCTTGTCTAACTTTAAGCTATTTGACCTGTAATTTTACCCATAGCCTGAAGTAGGTGTTTTGATTTCTCAAAGTGTTCAACTGTAACACGAGCAAAAAATGAAGTTGTGGCTGCAACGGGAACTCGAACCAGACTGGAACCACGAACAATGACTGACCAACAACGAACTCAAAATGACAAACGACGAGATAATAGATTGTTTGAACGTGAAGCTGCGTGTATGTGGGTTGAGCAGCGGCAGCCATGGCGGGCTGGCTGGAGCTGCGACTGGAAAGAACGAAGCAGAAGCGATGGATCGTTTGGTTTTAATGGCGGACGGGGATGGTTACAGCTGGTGAAGCAGTAGCAGTCCGTCGTTGGAGCTGCAACTGGAGCTCGATGGAGGAGACGAAGGTGGAGCTGGAGCTTCACGCCTGGAGGAGCTGGGCGTTCATGGTTGGTCGTTGGTTGAAGGAATATGGAGGTGGGCAGCCATTGTCGAGCTCGAGCTCGACATGGAAGACGATGGATGGCTGTCTGTCCTCGATGGCTGCTTCGTCTATGGGCTGGTGGTCGACGCTCGATGACGTGAGGTGAGGGATGACGGGGAAGCCATGGATGGGGTTGTTTGGAGTTTTGGAGAAGATGAAGAGAGGGGGGGACAAATGTTTTGTTAGGTTTTAGGGTTAGGGAAATGAAAAAATGAAAAATGAAAAATGAAGAAAGGGGTTAGGTCTTAGGGTTTATGGACTGGGTTGACCCGGGTTGAAATGGACCGGGTCGTAGGGGAAGGTTGGGTATTTTTTGGGCTTGTGGTTTAAAATTGAAGAAGAGGCCCAATCCGATTTTCGTCTATTTTTTGTTCTCTTTTCTTCTTTTATTTTTTCTAAAACTAAACTCTAAAAATCCTTAAATTATCATATAGAACTAAATTAATTTATAAAAGCGCAAATTAACTCTCAATAACAATTAACACACAATTAAGTAATAATTAAGCATAAAATTGTACAATTGGACGTTAAATGCTAAAAATGCAAACGATGCATATTTTTATAATTTTCATTCTTGTAAAACAAACCTAATTATTCCTAATTGTAGAATTAAATCCTAAATGCAAATGCGACATATTTTTGTATTTTTTTATTAATTTAACAAATAAACATGCACAGACAAATACAAATAATTATCCAAAATGTCACAAAAATTCTCAAAATTGCACACCAAGGAAAATCGTTTTATTTTGAATTTTTGGGAGTAATTCTTTCATAGGGCAAAAATCACATGCTTACAGTTGCCCCTCTTTGCCCGAAGATACGAAGGAGTTTCGTGCAAAGATAAAGTGAGCGATTTTTGCCCATCCGAGTACTCCGTGTGAAACATTTTTTTTTTTGAAAAAGATTTAACCGAACCTTTGTTTCAAAGGTTTCCTACATATCCCTGGCTAAAGGGGAATCAGGTTAATGTAGTTCGGGAAGTTTTGGGTAGCTGGGACTACCATGAGACTGCAATGTTACTGTTGTTGCATGCTATTACCACTGCTTACCGATCTCCTTATTACACCGTGCCAAAAGAAAATAAGAAGCTAGACTAAGCTAGGAATTACAAAATCTTATCTGTCTTCCCCTTGCTCTGGCTGCCTTGCTTTCTTGTCGGCTTGTGTTTCTTCCGGTGCTTTTCTTCCTAGACTTTGGGGATGACACTGGCCTTTTGCTTTTCTGAATACCAGTTTTCATCATTTTGTTCGGTCCGCTGGGGACATGGCTTTCTTCATTAAGCTTTTCGGCGGTTCCTCTAGGGATACGGCTCTCTTCATCAGATTTGTTATGCTGGGCATAATTTAATGTTCACAGGCCGCTTCTTTCAAGACGCGTCTTTTCTTCCTTTTGACTCATGCGCTTGAACTTGTGCTGGGACCTTTTGTTGCAACCTTCTGCTTTCCGGTGCTGGGGATTTTTATTGTTTCCTGCTGGGAATTCCTGTTGTAACCTTCTGCTTTTCGGAGGGGCTACTGATTTCAAGACCTGAAGTATAAGATTGAAAAGTATTCCTCTCGTTATAAAGGTGGGCGCCTGAGATGTGAAATGTAAAGACTGAAAAGTATTCCTCTCGTTATGTAGGTGGGCGCCTGAGACATGAAATGTAAAGACTGAAAAGTATTCCTCTCGTTATAAAGGTGGGCGCCTAAGACATGAAATGTAAAGACTGAAAAGTATTCCTCTCGTTATATAGGTGGGCGCCTGACATGAAATGTAAAGACTGAAAAGTATTCCTCTCGTTATGTAGGTGGGCGCCTGAGACATGAAATGTAAAGACTGAAAAGTATTCCTCTCGATATACAGGTGGGCGCCTGACTTCAACAGCAACTTTGAAAAATAAAACGTCTTTCCTCTCTTCAGGCGGGCTCCTGACTTCAACAAACAACTTTGAAAAATAAAACGTCTTTCCTATCTTCAGGCGGGCTCCTAATTTCAACAAACAACTCTGAAAATAAAATGTCATTCCTTTCTTTAGGCTGGCGAGATTTCAATAATTTTTAAAAATAAAAACGCCTTTCCTCTCTTCAGGCTGGCTCATGACTTCAATAACAACTTTGAAAATAAAATGCCATTCCTTTCTTTAGGCTGACGAGATTTCAACAACCCTTTTTAAAAATAAAACGTCTTTTCTCTCTTCAGGCGGGCTCCTGACTTCAACAACTTTGAAAATAAAATGCCATTCCTTTCTTTAGGCTGGCGAGATTTCAACAACTTTTAAAATAAAACGCCTTTCCTCTCTTCAGGCGGGCTCCTGATTTCAACAACAACTTTTGAAAATAAAGTGCCATTCTTTCCTTTAGGTTGGCGAGATTTAAACAACTTTAAAAATAAAATGTCTTTCCTCTCTCCAGGCGGGCTCCTGACTTCAACAACTTTGAAAAATAAACGCCTTTCCTCTCTTCAGGCGGGCTCATGATTTCAACAACAACTTTTGAAAATAAAGTGTCATTCCTTCCTTTAGGTTGGCGAGATTTAAACAACTTTAAAAATAAAACGCCTTTCCTCTCTTCAGGCGGACTCCTGACTTCAACAACTTTGAAAATAAAATGCCATTCCTTTCTTTAGGCTGGCGAGATTTCAACAACTTTTAAAATAAAACGCCTTTCCTCTCTTCAGGCGGGCTCCTGATTTCAACAACAACTTTTGAAAATAAAGTGTCATTCCTTCCTTTAGGTTGGCGAGATTTAAACAACTTTAAAAATAAAACGCCTTTCCTCTCTTTAGGCGGGCTCCTGACTTCAACAACTTTTAAAATAAAACGCCTTTCCTCTCTTCAGGCGGGCTCCTGATTTCAACAACAACTTTTGAAAATAAAGTGTCATTCCTTCCTTTAGGTTGGCGAGATTTAAACTACTTTAAAAATAAAACGTCTTTCCTCTCTTCAGGCGGGCTCCTGACTTCAACAACTTTGAAAAATGAAACGCCTTTCTTCTCTTCAGGCGGGCTCCTGATTTCAACAACCCAAAATATCCTATTTTGAGGGCAGATGAACCCAAAATATCCTATTCGAGGGTGGATGAACCCAAAATATCCTATTCGAGGGCGGATGAACCCAAAATATCCTATTCGAGGGAGGATGAACCCAAGATATCCTATTCGAGGGCGGATGAACCCAAGATATCCTATTCGAGGGCGGATGAACCCAAGACATCCTATTCGAGGGCGGATGAACCCAAGATATCCTATTCGAGGGCGGATGAACCCAAAATATCCTATTCGAGGGCGGATGAACCCAAAATATCCTATTTGAGGGCGGATGAACCCAAGATATCCTATTCGAGGGCGGGTGAACCCAAAATATCCTATTCGAGGGCGGATGAACCCAAAATATCCTATTCGAGGGCGGATGAACCCAATTTCTTCAACTTAAATGTAAAGACTGAAATGTATTCCAACTTCAAAACTTGAAATTTAAATTGCCATTCTACAGGTGGGCTCCTGACTTCTTCAACTTAAAATTTAACAACCTCCGTTCTACAGGCGGGCTCATGACTTCAACAATTTCTTAAATTTTAACACCTCCATTCTCCAGGCGGGCTCCTGACTTCAACTCTAACATTTTTAAAAATAAATCAAGCTCCTTTCGAGCTTTGGAGAAAGATTCATCGGACTAAGATTTAATATCTCAGGAGAAAATTTCATCACACTAGGACTTTTATCCTAGGAGGAAAATGTAAAGATCAAAGGTTTGAGAAACTTACTTTTGTAATTCCTTCTTTTCTTTTCTTTTCCCCTTGCGCTGCTTTGTTCCTGTTTCAACTCTCAAGCAAAGAAAATTTTATTAGTTTTTAAAATGGTGGCCGATTTGTGGCCTTGCTGGGGATGATTTTCTCCTTTAAAAGCTCGTGTTTTCTTTCCCCGAGACTGCTGGGGATAACACTGTTGGGGAATTATTTACTTACCTGTTGAGGAATAATATTATTGGGGAGTCTCCTTTCTTCCCCTTTTCTCCAAAGCTACTTCCTTCAACACTTTTCTCTCTCAACATTGCTGGGGATAAAATGTTATCAGCCGGGGATAACGCTGTTGAAGATAACACTGCTGGGAGATTTTGATTCCTTTAAAACTAGTGCTTCACTCTTCTGAAGGCTGATGGGAATGATACTGGCCTTTTGTTTTCCGAGCACAAGTTTCATCCTTTGGTTCTGTCCGCTGGGGAACAACTTCCTTTATTAAAACTTGTTATGCTGGGGGTAAAACTGGTTCAAAGACCACTTCCCTTGAGACTGGTGCTATCCTTATTCTTCACCGAATGGGTATCTGACTTCCAGAAAATTTTCTAAATGAAAGAAAAATTTTCTGCCCTAGTTTGACAATCTCCCTTGTGGCATGCCTTTCCGCCATCAATGCCATTTCCTTTTAAGATTTGACTGTGGTAGTTGGTTGTGATACTCCTACTGGGGATGACTTTTCCCGTTCTCCTTCCCTGCTCTGTGTTCCAAAAACTTGCTGGGGACGATATTATTTGCTGGGAATGATCCCTTTCTGCTGGGGATATCCCTATTCTTTTGTGGCATAGTTCGGAAACTGTCATTTTCCTGACCTTTTAGTCTCGCATGAATTTCCCAAATCATGCTCATTGCTCTCCTTGATTTGTCCACGGGCCTTGGCCTTGAGGTTTAATAACCTTTGATTTCGGCAAGGATATCCCTCTTGACACTCGTCAATCCTTTTGTCAATTCCCTTTTGCTGGGGATATCTTTCTTGACACTGGCCTCGCGCTTGTTCCTTCCTGACTTAGACCATTTGGATCTTCTAATCAGATCTGGTCTTGCCTAATTGGAAAGCTGATGGCAGATTTTGAAGTCATTTCTCACTTGTTCTGACCAAACAGACTCTACTGGGGAATTTTCTATGAAAGGAGAAAGATAAACAAAAAGGGAACCGAATAAAAGACAAAGGAAAAAGATGACTTTTTAACAAGAGAAACTATAAATAAAAACCTATCAAACGCAGATACCGACTCTAATGGTCATGACATGCGCATGTGGCCTATCCTTTACCGTCAATCGTCTTTTAAGATCTTCATTTGGTGATTCCCCATCTGATTCTCAATCTTATTCGACTTGTAATGCCCAAAGGGTTTTCACTATCAAGCCTCTCTCATTTTGGTTTTTTTTCCAGCTCTCATCGCCTTATGGTGTCCGTGAAGATTTTCACCGATAAGACTCTCTCATTTGTATCACTTTTCAGCTGGGGATTTGGAGTGTTGCCAATATGACTCTCTCTGCTGGGGATTAGAGTCCTTTCTGCTGTGGATCAGAGTGTTATGTTCATCGGTAAGACTCTCATTTGTCTGACTTGGCATCTTTTGAAAACTGATCAGAATGTCTTTCTTTGGACCGTAATGTGGGTTTTTGGATAGGCTAGAAAGAAAGGGTATTAAAGGCTAAAAAACAAATCAATTTGAGGTAAAAAATTACAACCTTCGGAGCCATATTTGTTTACAACAAGTGCAACCCTTGCCCCAGTTTCCTGCTTGGGGATTTTTTTTTTAATTTTTTAACACCATGACCGAGCCGTGAGGCGCCTACGTATCCTCTTTGAGGAATCAGGTCGAACTTAGTTCCCAATTCCTCTGTTTTCTTCTGACTTTCTTTTGTTTTTTGTTATCATTTTTCTTTTCCTCTTTTTTTCATTTTTCTTTTGTCGTTTTGTTGATTTTTTTTCTTTTTCTTTTTGTGTTTTTTTCTTATCTTATCTTTTTATGTTTGTGTCTACTCTTTGCTACTGATTCCGAAAGAGGGGTATGAAAGAAAACAAATAAGTCTCAAAGGGTTAACGAAGGAGAAAGTGTTTAGATAGCAGAATAAAATGCCTTCGTCATTCCAATCTTCAAAACACGCCAAGCACAAACAACACCATTAAATATTCGCCATATCTTCTGATTGTGCCGGACTTGATAACCATGTGCATTCATTTGCCTTTTTCTTTCGTCATTTTTAAAGCACCATTGGGCAATACTCTCACTCTCATTATCATGAAAGGCGAATCTTGATTTTAACGGTTTTCTTTGTGTTTTACTTGCCCTAGTTCCGTATGACTCGAGCTCCGAATAATCTCAAACCGTCTTTATTCCTTTTAAATGTTCTGATCACCTCCCAATGGTTTTATGATTATCTTTTAAGATCAGGCCCAAACTGTGTGCGCATGTCATGTCACCAGAACCGGCGCTGAACAAAAATGATAAAAGGACCAAACAAAAGATGACGGGAAATAATAAAAGACCGGATTTTGCATTAGATTACCGGTGAAATGGTTTGAATAACAAAACAAACGAAACAAACCAGAATAAAATCCTAAAATAGCCTGGACAAAACTTAAACAAATTGCTATGACAAAATGGAAAGATAAGAAGGTTTGACACAATACAAAATCCGAATTACAACCTTAATAATCCGGAGAACAAAAATGACAACAAAATAAACCATCAAAAGCTTCTCTCTTGATAACCAAGCAACGAAGCGCCCTCCCAATTATCAAACCTGACATCTTAGCCACTGAGCTTTGCATCAATACTGCCAAGACCATTACCAGCTTCAACATCATCAACCTCCGTCAACAAGTTCTCGATAGGGTTCGAGTGCTCCATGTCACTGTTATTGATCACAATCCGCCCTTTTTGGATCATTTTCTCTACTTCCCTTTTCAGATTACGACAACTCTCAATGTTGTGCCCTCTGACATTGGAATGGTATGCGTATCGTGTTGCCGGATCAAAATTTCTTGCACGTGGATCTGGAGTATATGCGGGGAGCGGCTCAATCAGGCCAGCATTCCTTAGCCTTTCAAACAGACTTGCATAAGATACTCCGATAGGGGTGAGAGCCTTTCCTCGTTTCAGCAACCTCTCATTCCTAAATGCTTGATTGGGCCGGAAACCTGATCCAGGGGGCTTCCGGTAGGTTTGTGAGAGTGGATAGGCCTTTTGTGGAGCTGGGTATTTGGAAAGTGAAGCCCGTCTTTGGGAGTCTCGTGGAGAGAAGTAGCGTTGGGGAGGGGAGTAGCATTGACGAGTGATGGAGCTACTCGGGTAGCTGGGAAAGCTGCCATAAGTGGGTTGGGATGGAGAGTATGGGGGATCTTCCGTTATGGTGTTGGGTGCTTGGGTAATGACAGAGTTCAAGAGGCTTGGCGGTGGAGGGGGTGGTGCTTTCCCAGTCATCCATGCCTAATACATGTCTGCCACATGTTGTCTCAGCATTTTCACTTCTTCTACCAACCCGTTGTTCCGTTCGACCAGTTATTGTCGGTCATCAGTACCGACCCACTCGGTTCTGCGGTTCTGAGTCATTGTCCTTTGACTTTGCTTTGCAGGGAGGAGTTACCACAACCAACCACTTTTCTTTATATGAACAACAGCAAAGTGAAGCCATCACGTTAGTGTTAGGACATTTGACAAATAATCATATATCAGAGATACAGTGCCCCTAAACAGTTAGACCGTTCTATCACGCATTCACTTCGGTTACGTGCGTCATTCCGGCTTCTTGTAATTGTGCCCCTTTGAAAATCTCCTACACTTTCCTTTATTATTCTTTTTTTTTATTACCTTTTTTTTGGTGGTCGAATTTTATGGAGATTGCCTATGTATCATGACCCCGCATGAATCAGACCTTGCGTAGTTCGGACGATCATGAATAAAGTAAATAAACTAACTTTTTTTTATATATTTTTTTGAAGGAAAGACTTATAAAGAAGAAAGGGAGCATTTTTGCAAAGAAGGATTTCTAAAAAAAAGATTTAATTTTTTTTTTTGAATTTCGAAAGAAAAACTTCTAAAGAAGAAAGAAATTTTTTTTCGAATTTTACTTTCAATGAAAGAAATGCTTCTAAAAATATTTTTGAATTTTGAATTTTCTTTTCAATTTTGATAGAAGAATGAAAATATTTTCTGACTTTTTTGGAAGAAATTAAAAGAAAATATTTTTTATTTTTATTATTTATTTTTCTTAAAACAATTAAAAAGACTTTCTAAAGAAATCAATAATGGAAAATATTTTTGGATTTCTTTTTTTTTTTGAAAATTGGAGGTCTAAAAAAAACTTTTCTAGACTTTTTGGCAAGACAAATACTTTTTGCAATAAATAAAGATATATATATATATATATTGGAAATAAAGAAAAACTTTTTGGATTTATATATATATATATATATATATATATATATATATATATATATTTTGCAAGAAATAACAAAACCACATTCATTGTACGACTCTTTTTATTTTTAAATTTGGCATTTTCATAAACAAATAAATAAAAAAAATCATTTTAAAAACAAGACTCTTTTTCATGGCAAGATAAACTATTTTCCTTTTCTATTTTTTGAAAACAAGACAGAATAACGACTCTTTTTTTTCTATTTTTCCTTTGCTTTTAGTAAAACAAATTAATAAAACATTTTTTTCTCAAAATTTCGGCAGAGTTGTGATAGTATTTGGGCATTGGTTTTTTTCAAAAATAAATAATTAATTCCCTAACCGCTATTTCTCTTTTTTTTTCCAACGTTACCGAGATTCAAAACTGGTCAACATGCGGGTTCGGAACAAATAAATGCACAGCACAAATAGGATGCATCACGATGGTCTTTTCAATTCAAGTTGCTAGTCCTAGACGGACCCAACCCCTGTGTTGAGTCCCCTAAGTCAAAATGCGACATGATGCAAATAATCGTTCCTACTAGGGATCCGACATGAAGTCATGTTATTCTATGTTCAAAACCTGAGTCGGTGTTCTAGACTGTGTACCCGAGCGGACAACTCGAATCGAGGAGGGGGCAACTTTCCGGGAACCAAAGGGCCATCCGGCTTAGTAACTTGTCCGGCCTCTTTCTTATTTCAAGGTATGACACTAACAGAATAGGGAGTCTCAACCAGTAAGCATATCCCCGGAGGTAAGAAGAGAAAGGTTTCGGCACAATTTATATACAGTTCAGATAATATCAAAGCGGTAAAAGCAGCATTTAGCACATTAGGCTCAAACATGTAAAAATCAGATAAAGCCAAATATAACAATTTATCTAAGCTCGAATTTCTAACCCTGAACCAGTGGTTCTGGGTTAATAGTCCCCAGCAGAGTTGCCAGAGCTGTCACACCTCCTTTTGGCCGCACCCACAAGGCGCAGAAGGAGTTTTTCCAATTAAAGGACAATCGAAATGGGATTTGTTTATTTAATTCAGAGTCGCCACTTGGGAGATTTATGGTGTCCCAAGTCACTGGTTTAATCCCGAATCGAGGAAAAGAATGACTCTGTTAACAGTCCGCGAACCAGAAATCCGGATAAGGAATTCTGTTAACCTGGGAGAAGGTGTTAGGCATTCCCAAGTTCCGTGGTTCTAGCACGGTCGCTCAACTGGCATATTTGGCTTAAATATATGATTTTATACAATTATGAACTTATGTGCAAATTTTAACTTTTAGCCGCTTTTATTATTATTATTTTTTATTTATATTTTTTAGAATGTGAACATCGTTTAAAACATGTCTTTGGATTGCGTCACATGAAATGCACCCGCAATCCGGAACACATTTTATTCAATGTTTTGGGATTTGGATTTGGGTCGCATGAAATGCACACCCGAGTTTAAGAAGGTAAGATTATTAAATTGCGTGCCTAAAGCGACTAGCGTGGGGTTATTTTGAGAAAAGGTCGTGAAGTTCTCTAAGCGGCCGATCCCGAGTTCTGAGTAATTAATACATACATTTGTGAGGGCCCCGCAATCTATACATTTTACTAAGCGAGGCTCATCTCATTTATTTTAAATGGACAAATCCTAAAGCGACTACATCTTTTCTATTAAAATTAGTCTCTAAAATAAAGAAAGAAAATCCTAATTAATTACGAGCCTTTTTTTATTTAAGAAAGCATGACATACTAATTGCTATATTAATACAAATATTGATGAACAGGAATTTTACTAAAAAAAATTCGAAATTATAAATAAAATAAAAATTCGACAACTAATATAAAGAATCAAATATAGTTAGATTGAAGCTCGCATTGTTATATAAAAAACTATTGGAATTAATTATTCACAACCATTTGAAACTGGATTTAACCATAATCACTAAAGCTTATTAGAAAGTTTATTAGACTTAAACGTTCTTCTAATTTTGTTTGAACTCAAATCATGCTTTAATACCTAATTCACGAAATTTAGTTCAAATTCATGCCTTAGCTAAATTTAGCTACTTGTTTACGATTAACCTACTGTTGATAATCTTAGAACCTTCATAGTTAGTCAATTAACCCGTTTTGCCAAGCCGATTCATTAAAGACTAACTTATGTTATTTTCACTTATTCCAATTATTATTCAATAATACATAAAATAGCCTAAATACAATCAATAAAAGGAACAGAGAAAAAGCGAAATTAAAACTTCAAAAATCCATTCTTCATATGTATTCATGTTTCCACATTTTTAACTTGCAATAGCTAGTATTACAGTCGTGTACCTGGTATTGGAAACAAGAGAAGATGAAGATGAGAAGCAGCAGCAGTAGTAACAATGCAGCACAGCAACGACAGTCCAACAACACAGGAATAGACCAGTAACAGTAGGAATAACAGAAAACCCAGGAGACTACAACCAAGAAAGAAGCTTCAAGCTTCGATGAAACAATAGCAATTAATGCTGATTTCAAACAATGAAGGAAAGTAGAAGATCTTTTTTCAGTTTTTATTCTCTCCTTTTGTTCTTCAATTTCTATCTCTCAATTCTCTTCCAAAATCTCCTCCTTTTCAAGTGTTAAATGAGTCCTCTTATACCCAAAGCAAGACTACCTTTTTCCCAATATTCTTCTACTATGTGCATCTTTTAACTTTTTATTATTAACTACACTTTTACTTTAGTAAAAGTAGTCAACGTGGGCCCCCATGTTCCCTCTTTTTGAAAAGAAGACATCATTATCAACCTTTATCTTTTTACTTTTATCATTATGTTTTGTCCCCCACCATAATTAAATAATCTGCAATTGGTTAATTCTCGTTTTACCCCTAAAATTACTGTTACTGCCCTGATTCAAAAATCTGTTCAAACTTCAAAAATTATCTAAGAACTAAAATTAAATTACCAGCTATAACCAATTCACATAATCAATTACCAAAAATATAACAGCTATAACCAATTCTTGATCCAGTTCAATCAACAAATTCAAACTAAACGATGAACAACAAAGAAACAACCAGAATTATTTTGATTGAACGATATTTTTAACAACACATATACTTTCAGATTCAATAACATAACAAACAAGTAGATTTAAATTTCTAAATTTAATAATCATTTGAACTTTAAATTAAATTCAACAACATTACAACAAAGATGAATATTCAAACTAAATCAAAAATTAAAATATAAACTCACATTAAATCACCGGATTAAGAAAAACGAACTTCAAGCAAAAATGAACATGAACTAAATCTAAATTAAACAACAAAGATGAATGATTCAAGTGATTAAACTAACACCTTTATATATTAAAAATAAACAAAAACAAATGAATGAAAACAAACTGAAGCAATAATCAAGAAATGAAGAACAACGAACAAGAAAAGAATCAAACATACTGATTTCAAATCCGAGAATATCAAACAAAATACGGACAGAAATGAAACTTAAACCAGCTAACCGGAAATGACCAACGACGAACTCGAACGGACCTCACCCCGGACAGAACTTCTGGGCGTTTTTGTTGGCAATCATTCCTTAACAGACTTTGTATTATGAACTTTTTTTTATCCGTATATCTTGAATCAAATGTCAGTTCTACCAAACAAACCAAGTAGCTTCCTTGTCTAACTTTAAGCTATTTGACCTGCAATTTTACCCATAGCCTGAAGTAGGTGTTTTGATTTCTCAAAGTGTTCAACTGTAACACGAGCAAAAAATGAAGTTGTGGCTGCAACGGGAACTCGAACCAGACCAAAATCACGAACAACGACTGACCAACGACGAACTCAGAATGACAAACGACGAGACAGTAGATTGTTTGAACGTGAAGCTGCATGTATGTGGGTTGAGCAGCGGCAGCCATGGCGGGCTGGCTGGAGATGCGACTGGAAAGAACGAAGCAGAAGCGATGGATCGTTTGGTTTTAATGGCGGACGGGGCTGGTTGCAGCTGGTGAAGCAGTAGCAGTCCGTCGTTGGAGCTGCAACTGGAGCTCGATGGAGGAGACGAAGGTGGAGCTGGAGCTTCACGCCTGGAGGAGCTGGGCGTTCATGGTTGGTCGTTGGTTGAAGGAAGATGGAGGTGAAGGGGCAGCCATTGTCGAGATCGAGCTCGACATAGAAGACGATGGATGGATGGCTGTCCTCGATGGCTGCCTCGTCTGTGGGCTGGTGGTCGACGCTCGACGACGTGAGGTGAGGGATGACGGGGAAGCCATGGATGGGGTTGTTTGGAGTTTTGGAGAAGATGAAGAGAGGGGGGGACAGATGTTTTGTTAGGTTTTAGGGTTAGGGAAATGAAAAAAATGAAAAATAAAGAAAGGGGTTGGGTCTTAGGGTTTATGGACTGGGTTGACCCGGGTTGAAATGGACCGGGTCGTAGGGGAAGGTTGGGTATTTTTTGGGCTTGTGGTTTAAAATTTAAGAAGAGGCCCAATCCGATTTTCGTCTATTTTTTGTTCTCTTTTCTTCTTTTATTTTTTCTAAAACTAAACTCTAAAAATCCTTAAATTATCATATAGAACTAAATTAATTTATAAAAGTGCAAATTAACTCCCAATAACAATTAACACACAATTAAGTAATAATTAAGCATAAAATTGTACAATTGGACGTTAAATGCTAAAAATGCAAACGATGTATATTTTTGTAATTTTCATTCTTGTAAAACAAACCTAATTATTCCTAATTGTAGAATTAAATCCTAAATGCAAATGCGACATATTTTTGTATTTTTGTATTAATTTAACAAATAAACATGCACAGACAAATACAAATAATTATCCAAAATGTCACAAAAATTCTCAAAATTGCACACCAAGGAAAATCGTTTTATTTTGAATTTTTGGGAGTAATTCTTTCATAGGGCAAAAATCACGTCCTTACAGTACCCGAAGTCGATAAGGAACTCATGTTAAAATCAGTTACATCATCGGGGGTGTGGACTCTTTTCACAGATGGCGCTTCGAATGTGAAAGGGTCCTAGCTAGGCATCATTTTGAAGCCGCCCACAGGAAACACTATTAGACAATCCATTAAAACTTCTAATTTGACTAACAATGAGGCCGAGTACGAGGCCATGATTTCAGGTCTCAAACTAGCTAGAAGTTTGGGAGCGAAAGTCATTGAATCCAAGTGTGACTCTTTGCTGGTAATAAACCAAGTAAACAAAACCTTCGAGGTTCGAGAGGACAAAATGCAAAGGTAGTTGGATAAGGTACATGTGACTTTGCACCTTTTTAAAGAATGGACATTGCATCACGTACCTCGCGAGCAGCTCGGGGACTATCGTTCAACTCTCGAGATCCGTGATCGAAGTAGGTCACGTTGAGATGACGTCCACGAGCTTAACTTGATATTGGAGGAATAGATATATCAAGTACTTGAAAAATGGAAAGCTCTCATCGGACCCTAAAGAATCGAAGGCATTACAAACAAAAGCTGCTCTATTCACATTGGCTAAAGATGGAACATTGTACAGAAGGACGTTCGACGGACCACTAGCAGTATGTTTAGAACCAGGGGACACTGATTATGTTCTACGGGAAGTCCATAAAGGTACTTGTGGGAACCACTTCGGTGCCAAATCACTAGTTCACAAAATCATCATAGCAGGATATTATTCGGATAGTATGGAAAAAGACACTAAGGAGTTTGTTCAAAAATGTGATAAGTGCCAAAGGTATGCACCAATGATCTATCAGCCCGGAGAACAACTTAATTAGGTCATATCCCTATGGCCATTCATGAAATGGGGGATGGATATCATCGGCCCTCTACCATCAGCTCTAGGTAAAGCTAAATTCATTTTATTTATGATTGAATACTTCTCTAAATGGTTGGAAGCACAGGCCTTCGAGAAAGTCAGAGAAAAATAAGTTATAAACTTTATCTGGGATCACATCATATGCCGATTCGGGATACCTGCCGAAATCGTGTGCGAAAATGTAAAACAATTTGTCGGTAGCAAAGTAACAAAGTTCCTCAAAGATCACAAAATAAAAAGAATATTATCATCGCCATATCACCCTAGTGGGAATGGACAGGCCAAATCAACAAACAAGACCATCATTCAAAACCTAAGAAAAGGTTGAACGACGCTAAGGAGAAGTAGAGAGAAATTTTGCCCAAAGTCTTTTGGGCATATCGGACAACGACAAAATTCAGTACGTGGGCAATGTCGTTCTCCTTAGTATATGGCACTGAAGCTCTGATCCCGGTCAAAGTTAGGGAACCAAGCATCAGATTTCGATACACAACGGAAGAATCAAATCACGAGGCTATGAGCACAAGCCTCAAAATTTTGGACAAAAAATAGGAATCCGCCCTCATTCGAATGGCTGCCCAGAATTAGTGAACCAAAAGATATTAAAATCGAATAGCCAATCTTCAACACTTCAAAATAGGGGACTTAGTTCTGAGAAACATCACCCTCAGTACTCGAGACTTGAACGAAGGGAAGCTAGGACTAAATTGGGAGGGATCATATCAGGTCCTCGGTGTCATCGGAAAGGGGTCTTACAAACTTGGTACAATGGAGGACAAACAATTGCATCACAATTGGAATATATCACTCTTTAAATGATATTGTAAGGTATGACTTTATCCCTTTCCATTTGTATTTGATACTAACTTATTGCAGGTGTTTGATCGAAGACGTCGAGAAGCTCTTCAACACGAGGACCTTAGGTTTTAAAGCACGCGTTGCACTCTTTTTTCCTTAGATAGGTTTTTATCCCACCTACGTTTTTCCAGCGAGGTTTTTAACGATACAAGAATTATATGTGCTACATGGGGACAATTCAACAGTATCCGAGGCTTCTCTACATTCAACCTCAAATACTGGGGGGCATCACCCTCGGATGATATATTTTCAAGGGAAAATACTTCGTGTCAAAAGGGCCTCGATAGAGAAACTTTGTAATGGGCCAAACGGTCGAACAAACCGTGTCCATGTAGATTAATCGAGCCCCATTGGCAAAACATGTACGCATGTATAAATTATTCAAAGAAGTATTTTTCCTTATCAAATATCTTGTGTCTCAAAGAACATTTTCTACTATACAAGCTTCATGCTTATATTTTGTGAAAAATGGCTCAAGGGATAAGTACAACTATACCACGAATAGTAAATGGATCAAGGGACAAGTATAAATACATCTCGAACGGTCAACCCTCTACTCGGGGACTGCCATCAAAAATCAACATGTTCGAATTACCTAAAGACCTCAAAGAGGTACCCCTCGATTTATAGGCCAAGGCTATCATTCTCGGGGACTAATACTTCGAACAAATTCGAAGTATTGTTGGGAAAGTAAGCCCAAGAGTCACACCCAAAGGCTACGGCAAACTAACGCGGGTCAGAGACGTCCGAACCTTGCAATAAAAATAGGTCTTCAAATTCTCTAAAAACCGGCTAAAAAGGCTACCCTCGACAAAATAATCAAAGGGCTTCGATAAAATCAGCCCTCGAAAACCTTAAGAGGTATCGAATTATTCAAATACAAACTTGTGCTAAGGCACAAAAATTAAAGGGGTTTCGATCCACACTAAAAAACTGTCACGACCCAATTCCCGAACTTGGTCGTGATGGCGCTTCTCATGAAGACAAGGCCAGCCATTCAACCCAATTCATCCTTTTAAGACAATTAATTAACACAATTATAGTATAAACATGGTTTAATAATATCCAATAGCGGAAAGTATAGATAAAATACGAAAATCCAACCCAACTCAGCCCTAACCGGGGTGTCACAAGTCATGAGCTACTACAGAGTTTACTAAAATTCTACAAAGTATGGAATTAGGAACGACATCTGAAGATATCATAAATACAGAAGATAAGGGAGAAAATGGGTCTGCGAACGTCATGCAGCTACCTCGATAACTCCGATGAAAACTGAACATTAGAAAACTCGCTCTATGCCTTAGGAATACCTGTACCTGCACACATGGTGCAGGGAATAATGTGAGTACTCCGACCCAGTGAGTAATAAATATAAATAATAATTGAAGGTAAGAAAACACGTTAAGGCACACAACACTCTATACAAAAGCAGTGAAATCATTTAAAATAACAATTTAGTGAAACATCATGTGAAATTTCTTTTAAATCAGTAAAAAAAAAGATAATTTGGCAGTAAAATGACGAGTAGAAATCTGCCTCTCGGGCTCAATATCAAAACAACAAGTAGAAATCTGCCCCTCGATCTCAGTATCAAAATAATAAGTAGAAATCTACCCCTCGGGCTCAGTATCAAAATAATAAGTAGAAATCTGCCCCTCGGGCTCAGTATCTCAGAACAGTATTAGCCCCTCGGGCTCAGTATCTCAGAACAGTATCAGCCCCTCAGGCTCAGAACAGTATGAAGCAACCAGTCAATGAAATAAGAGCACATAATTATTATGGCGGATAATGCAGGTGAGGAATAAATGCATGAGTGCAATGCAATGCATATGACAGTACCTTCTGGTACCCACTGCGGCGTGCAGCCCGAGCCATTCATATTTATTTATCGTTGACGGCACTCACCGGGGGTGTGTACAGACTCCGGAGGGGCTCCTACAGCCCAAGCGCAATAACAAGTCCTCTCGTAGCATCAATCAAGTCTTGGTCAGTCATTGTTACCTGACCAATTTATATCACACAGTGCCATTGTTACCATTGTTTCAAGTCACATCATACAGTGTCATTGTTACCACTATTTCAAATCAGTGCTGCGGCGCGCATCCCGATTCATGCTCAATCCAGAAATCATAATAAGCCCCTTGGTCATTTGTAAAACAATAGTTCTCAGCCCGAAATATCATTTAAGTTTTCAAATTTTAGAAAGATGGCTGAGTTTGCAAAACAATATTTAAAACCTTGGACTGAGATCAAATGATATACATGTATGCGAAAACAGTGATGTCAATCCCTGAAGGATTCAAATAATTGGCAAGAAGCCCAAATGTAACAATTAAATCCAAGTAAGGATGATTTTCAATTTAGTTCAAGTAGAAAACACGGTAAAAACATCTCTCGGGACGGACTAAATCACAATCCCCAAAGGTGATCTACCCCATGCCCGTTATCCGGCATGCAAGTCACCTCAATATAGTGTTACGATGTGAAATTCCGGGGTTTCAAACCCTCAGGACATCATTTACATCAATTACTCACCTCAAATCGGCTACTTCTTTAGCTCGCGACACCTTTGCCCCTCGAATTAGCCTCCACGTGCGTCGAATCAGCCCAAAATCACAATGAATATGTCGCATTATGCTAAAGGGACAATACCCAATCGAAAGCAATCGAAAAATATCAAAATTCACGAATTTGATAAAACCCGAGCCCCGGGCCCACGTCTCAAAACTCAGAAATTTTTATACCAAAATGTTCTTCGTCCTCTCACGAGTCCGTACATATAAAGAACAAAAAAATCGGAGCTCGTTTGACCCTTCAAATCGACCCTAGAAAATCTCAAAAGCACAAGCCCTAAAACCCCACTTTTCTACTGATTTTCATGTTCTAATTCACATATAATCTTGTATTTAACTTGGAAATAAGTAGAAACAACTCACCTTTGATGCTTGATAAAATCCCCCTTGAAATTCTCTCCAAAATCATCAAGGCCAAATGAAAGAAATGAAAGAAATAAGCCAAATCTATGTTTAAAGAATCTGCCCGTGCTTCGTCGAGTTGTACCTTGCACTTGTGCTATACAAGTTGTACATCCTATTAAAATTTTCCCTTCTCGGACACCTTCTGTTTAAACACCTATAACGTCTTGTATAAATATCCAAATTACAAACAGTTTGAAGATTTAGAAACTAGACTCGAAGATCTTTAATTTTATAGGTTGTACACCATATACCTCTTTATATATCCCGAGATATGAGCATCTAAATTCGGCTCCATGAAATCAGAAAATTCTGGAGAAACTGCTCTACCAGTCATCTTCAATCGATCATAACTTTCTCTACAGATATCCAAATTACGATTTCCTTAGCTTTCTGGAAACTAGACACGAAGGGAGACAACTGTTATTTTTGAATCATCTCAAAATTCCTTGTATATAAAAAGATATAAGCATCCGAATTACGCTCCACGACTGCACATTTGCTGTCCAAAGACAGCTTAGCAGCAGAAATTGCAGCAACTTTTTCTTTTCTTTTTGGGTCCGAATTCCATTCCGTTAACCTTCCGAAATCCACCCGAGGCCCTCGGGACCTTAACCAATTATATCAACATGTACCACAATATCATTCAAACTTGTCCCAACCTTTGGAACACCAAAAATAACATCAAAACATCAAATCATCATCGGATTCACACCTATGAATCTCAAGAACTTCCAAATTCCATTTTTGATCAAAACCCCAACCAAACCACGTCCGAATGACCTCAAATTTTGCAGACAAGTCCAAAATAACATAACAAAGTTATAGCAACTCTCGAAATTTCATTCCGACCCTCGGATCAAAATCTCACCTATCAACCGGAATTCGCCAAAATACTAACTTTGCCAATTCAAGCTTAATTCTACACCGGTCATCACAAAAATATTCCGGACACACTCCTAAGTCCCAAATCACCTAACGAAGCTATCCGAACCATAAAATTCGCATTTCGAGCCCTCTAACACATAAGTCAATATCCGGTTGACTTTTCCAACTTAAGCTTCCTTAAAAGAGACTAAGTGTCTCAAACCTTACCAAAACTAGTCCGAATGACTTCAAATTTTGCACACAAGTCACATTCGACATTACGGACTTGCACCAACTTTCGGAATCGCATTCCGACCCCGATATCAAAATTTCCACTTCCGATCGAATTTTCTCAAAAACCTTCAAATTTTTATATTTAGCCAAATGCCTTCAAAATGACCTCCGGACATCCGAATTCACTTCCGATCGCGCTCCCAACTCCAGAATCACCATACGGAGCTATTCCCAGACTCGGAATCCCAAACGGACATCTATAACTCTGAAATGCCTTCCAACCCAAATTTATGAAATTCTTCTAAAATACTAACTTCCACAATATACGCCGAAATGCTCACGGGTTATCCAAAACCAAATCCGGACATACGCCCAAGTGCGATCATCATACGAACATGCTGGAACTTTCAGATCCCAATTCCAAGGTCGTTTACTCAAAATTCCAATCTTAGCCATTTTCTTCAACTTAAGGTTGCCGCAATGAAAAGTTTCTTTCCAATTTGACTCCGAATTTCCCGAAATTCAACTCTGACCATACGTACAAGTCAATATACCTGAAATGAAGTTGTTCATGACTTCCAACTGCTGAACGACGTGCTAGAGCTCAAAACGACCGGCGGGTCGTTACATTCTCCCCCACTTAAATAGACGTTCATCCTCGAACGTTCCAAGAACTGCTCTTAAGTTATCTGAAATCATTGTTTAACACCTCGTGCACCTTCCCGTGCTACCACAACTCATATGGACACATTAGTTTGATCAAATCTGCAGATATCCTCTTTTATCCATACAATAAGCTCAGAACCTAATTCTGACACCTAAAATTCTCTGCCAGACCTATTCCCTGTATATAAACACTGTATCAACTACTACACGAGGTACCAAAACACGACTGCATACCTTTGTTGAATTAGCACCATGCATCGCATAATTCACCATCTAACCACAATGACACTCCATGAACCTTAATAGCCAAAATTCTACGACTCTGATGCTCCCAATGCATATGATGATATACCTATACATTCTATTATAATGCTGACGATACAACCACAACGGAGGAGATGTGCAGAAATTTCTAACCAATTGCAGAGTTAACCAAACATTAATTCTCTCCTTTTTGACTAAAATCATCACCTCATTACTACCCAAATACTGGTAACTGCCTTGTAATATACCTCACATAATCCCACTGCAATGGTCCCCATTACCAATAGTCTCGCCTTACCTAGTACGAGCTGCTCAGACAACCAATCACCATAGACAATGACCAACGGTCTCACATGATGCAAAAATGCGTCAATAGGCCATAATGAGAACAAGATACATAAGGAAATGATTCAGGAATGGACTGCTCAACTCACACAACTAATATGGACTTTTCCCCAGAGAATAGGAATTTATCAAGCCGTTTCACAGCACACATGGCACAATCACAATATTACATGAGTTGAAGAACATGGAACAACATATGATATTCCAACACCCCTCCTTGAGGAGCGCTATACTAAAATGAACACATCTGACTCACATGAAGCCCATAATCCTATATAAATCCATTCACCCACTTCAGGTCGATTCTGCTCGCACTGAACTAGGCTGATAGCCTTTCCTGGACTCGTAATAAGTCATTTCTTCTCATAACATGAAAGAACTACCACCATAGCCGGGACAACACCCCACAATCCACAACCAAATGAACCGAACGACTTCATATAGATCTTAGATATTCTTCCAACATTTCAACTTTCTTAAGTCCCCAAAATTTGACTAACTCCCAGATTTTTCAAATATTTCGGCAGAGTCCCCCTTGTAATTGGGCTTATCCACCTGTCAGAGTAACACCAAAACAACTCCTAACAGCATGTCCACAACCCAACAAGTACCACAAGTATATCAATAACACTAATCTCCGCATTACAAGCCCGACATTATCACAATGATATTTTGACATGAAACGCATCATTTGTATGATCATAACCACATTTCTGGTCTTAATAGTTGTTCATAAATAATTCCATCATTATCAATAAATCTCATATTAACCACCACCTCATTTCAAATTTTCACAATACTGACAACAGAATGTGAGGCATGAAGACCTCATTATTACTTACTCAGATTAATAAGTCACATTAACGCCACCTGGGAACTCATCTCATAAGCTAAAACTCAATGTTTACGGTACGAAAATGGCTGAATATAAACATAAAATATACAAGAATTATCAAATCAACCTAACTGGCATGACTCCCTTTAATATTATCGTATGAATTAAACTTTACAAAGGAAAACTTTAAACTCATAATTATTTACCACAAGGACCTTGTCCTTACATAACCTCCACCACGGCTTGCAGTCCGGTTTAAATATTTCACATTGTGCCAACTGCAGTTTTCAATTTCATTTCTTTCTTCTTCTCAATAAATTTCGTAAACATTTTTTTTTTCATAACACATAACGAACCCTCATACCGGTAGGGCATATAATTCATAAAAAAAGTTGGAACCAATTATTCCGAAACACATTAAACCCATTGTAGTGAATAATAAACATTACTTTAACCTTACCCCAAATCCTTGGAGCCCAATTTCTAGCATCCAGAATTCTTTTCAAGACCCGAATCTCACATACACACACTGTATAAGTCCGAACAAACTGTATCAAGCCATAACAATAACCCTAAATATAATCGCATAACATACTACACAACTCGTATACTCGCAACATCATTCTCGATCACCATAACCACTCAAACCAACCAAGTACCAGTAGGAAACCCCACATTAAACAGAACCTCGCTCCAAAACCTTCGTACCCCATCAATAATGAAGAAATATACAGGAACTCACAATACACAACACGTTCCCCATACCTGTAGAAAGTATCTATTTTAAACCATGGTAGAAACCATCAAGAACACTTGGAAATCCATTTTCTCCTAATCAAGCTATCAGAACTAAATTCCTCTAATTCAACCAGGCCATACAGGTCATCAAACTCAGAAATATTGCCATATTACTACAGCTAGTTCAACAAAAATTCTTCACAAGCTTAGGTAACATAGACCGTAAAATACCTCAATTACACTACTAAGATCACCTTCATTCTCGTGACAATCAACTCAAATTTCTCAATTAGAGTCAAATTCAAATCTCAACACATATACCCTATTAGTAGAAAAGAAACTCTCTACTCAACATTATAAGGAACACACCTACTTTGCCTCTATAGACATCTGATTTTTGACTCTCCCCGGGAATTTTTACATTTTTAGCTTAAATATTTAATTTAGGTCTAATATAGCTATTTTGACTATTTTTACTTTATTTTCCCCGCAAAAGAAAAATTATAAAAAATATATATATAAATTTTAGTTTATGTATTTTTCATAAACTTGAAAAAATACAAAAAATTGTACTTTATTTTTGTACTTTATATAATTTCGAAAATTACTAAAAAATATAGTTCTATTAATGTTTTGTAGTCATTTTAATTTTGAAAAATACAAAAATATTACTTTATATTTTATCTTTATTTAAAAAACGAAAATTACAAAAAATAGTTTTATTAATATTTTGTAGCTATTTTAAATCTTGAAAAATATTTTTTTTAAAAAAAGATATAGTTTTGTTTTAAATATTAGTCTTATTTTTGGTAGTTATTTTGCTTACATAGGATTAGTCGAACAACGTCGTGTTCTTATTCTCGGGTCCGGGCAAAAGAATAATATTCGGGTTCAAACTTACCCGCCTTTAGGCCTAATTTTCGGACCTAGCCCATAATAATCCGAGTCCACCACACGTGGGGAACACGGACGGAACACCGTACACGGGGAACCCCACCACGCGTGGGGAACACAAGTCTTGAACCCCACCACGCGTGGGGCTCATTTTTCTTGGCATTGGGTATCAAATACACGGACAAGGCCAAGGCACAAGGAAGACTTTGGAAATTTGAGAAAATATATGCACTGTGGATTCATCTTCTCCAAGGAGAAGAAGGAAAACCCTAAACTAGCAAGCCCCCCCCCAACGCCTCAACACCGTCAAAACACCACGACCAACAGCTCCCCCCCTCGTCGTCAACCACCACTGCCCCCTCGTCGGAGCTCCAGCTCCAGTCCGTCACCTTCCCATCGTCGACCACTGTCCAAACCAACCAGTCCTACACCCTAAACCATCGTCAAACCTACCCAAACCACCATGACCCTTCCACCTCCAGCTGCCTCACCCGTCATCACCCTCCTCGCCTCCAGGCCTCTATAACTCTCGACCCTACTGTCAAAACTATCAGCCCACGTCCACTCCTCCTCCTAGCTCCATCAAACCAGTCCGGACTCCCTCCATTAAATCCGACGACCACAGCCATTGCTGCCGCGTCGTCACTACACGAACGACCCTCCATTGCTGCTGCGTCGTCACTGCCCAAACCACCCTTCATAGCTACTCCGTCCTCAAGCCAAACGACCACCGGAGCCCCTGACGAGCAGCAGTTGTTGCTGCTGCGTCGTCACTGTCCATCGCGCCACCAGCTCCTTCCATATCTGATCCTTCCTCACATCCAAACGACCCCTTTGCTTCATATTCACGTACCAGTTGCTGCGTCGAAAAATATACAGCAACAACCAACAATCTCAGGTCATTGACAGACTTGGTCCGAGCTTTCTACTTCCATCGAGGTCGTCGTTGTTCATCGAGGTCCGGTACGTCGAGGTTGTTGTCCGAGATTTCGTCGCAAGTCCAACGCACCGGACGTTAATCTCAAGTAGGTCATCTCTGTCCGTGTCCTTCATATTTGCTGTTAGTAATATGTATATGTGATGTTTTGAAATACCATCCTAGTTCATGCTCATAGTACGCGAATTGAGCGAGACATATATACATGATGTTTGCGAATTGCTATTTTTTAATTAACTCCGTATGATATTGAAATTTGGTCGTGAATGTATTTCCTTTGTTTCGTCATGTTAAGTAGTTATTCGGCATTTTGTTTCTTCATGCTCAGATTATTGTTATCTAAATGTTTGTCTTAATAGTTGTTTGTACATGTAGTAGTAATGTTAAAATCATAGTAGTAATTTAATCCCGCGGGAAAAAATACTCGTTTCATCAAATAAGTTTAATCTACAACCCATGACCTCGCAAAGTAGCAAAAAAATGTAGTCATTTTAGCCTTGTCCTTTTTCTAAAAAAAAAAGAAAAAAAAGAAATAAATAAATAAATAAAAATGAGACGAGCCTCGCCAAATAAAAGGGACAAATTGCGGGGCCCTCACAAAATATACGTATTAAATACTTAGATTCCGGGGCGGGCCATTTAGCAAATTTCACGGCCCTACCCAAAATAATAATGCGCTAGTTGCTTTAGGCGCGCCTTTAATAATTTAATTTTCCTAAACTCGGGTGCACATTTATGTGACCCAAATCCCAATCTCAACAGAGTTGAAACGTAGCTCTAACCACGGGTACATTGATTGTAACGTGGTTCGAGGTGTGTTTTCCACGATGTTGCAATTCTTGATAAAAATAACATTAAATGATAAAAGCGGTTAAAAGATAAAATTGGCACATAAGTTCATATTTGTATAAAATCAGATAATCAAGCCGAATATAACAGTTGAGCGACCGTGCTAGAACCACGGAACTCGGGAATGCCTAACACCTTCTCCCGGGTTAACAAAATTCCTTATCCGGATTTCTGGTACGCAGACTGTAATATGGAGTCATTCTTTTCCTCGATTCGGGATTAAAATTGGTGACTTGGGACACCCTAAATCTCCCAAGTGGCGACTCTGAAATAAATAAACCAATCCCGTTTCGATTGTCCTTTAATTGGAAAAAAACTCCCTTGCGCCCTCTCGGGTGCGGAAAAAGGAGGTGTGACAGCTCTGGCGACTCTGCTGGGGATTTTGCCAGAACCACTGGTTCAGGGTTAGAAATTCGAGCTTAGAATAAATTGTTATGTTCAGCTTTATCTGATTTTGTTACATGATCTGTGCTTAATGTGCTAATTGGTTGCCTTTTACCGCTTTGATATTACGTGAACTGTATATAAACTGTTGCCGAAACCCATATCCTTTCTGAGTCTTCTAAATCATGAAGAAGGGTGTACTTCGTACGACTTCTTTTCTGTATAGTGTCAAATCCCAATTTAGAACGAGGTTCGGACAAGTTGCTAAGCCGGTGAAGCTTCTGTATTCCCGGTACGCTGCCCCCCCTCGGCTCGAGCTGTCCGCTCGGGTAAGCCAGGTCTAGAACAAACACCCAGGTTTTGAACCTAGAATAACTCAGCTTCATGCCGGATCCCTAGTAGGAACGTTTATTTGCATCATGTGCATTTGACTTAGGGGACTCAACACAGGGGTTGGGTCCGTCTAGGACAAGCAACCTGAAAATAATAGACCATCTTTTGGCATCCTATGTGCTACATGTTTTATTTATTCAAGGGTGAATTGGTCATTTGGCGGACCAATGATATTTGCGGACAAATGATACTCCTTATCATGCTGATCACGTTAAATAAGAAAGTTGTACGATTTTTTAGATAAGCATGCTATTATGTTAATTAAGCACATGGGGAACATTGTGGAATTCAAGAAGTCTTGTTATTCCATATGTCTCCCACGCTTCATTTTTGGGAAAAAGCACATGGGGAACATTTGTGGAACCCAAGAAGTCTTGGAATTCCCTATGTCCCCCATGCTTCACATGTTGGGAAAAGCGCATGGGGAACATTTGCGGAATCCAAGATGTCTTGGAAATACTTATGTTTCTCATGCCACATTTTTGAAAAATAATAATAAATATAAAAAATAAAATACATATAAAAAAAGCATGAAAATTCAAAAGATTTTGTATGTTTTCATCATTTTCCACAGATTAAAAAAAATGGTGAAAAAGAGGAGAAAATAACAGTGTAGAGATATAACTAATTTTTAGAAAAAAAAAATCAATGTCCAAGTAGTGTTGAAACTCTGCCGAAATTTTGAAAAAAGAAGGAATGTTTTATGTTTTTGTTAGTTTGTTATGAATGAAAAATAATAGTTTGTTTGTTTGTTGTAAAAAACAGTTTATTTGCCCAAACTACGCGGGTTTGATTCTCACCGGATGTGAGATACGTAGGCAACCCTCATCGGGTCCAATCCCACCTTTTGCTAAAAAGCCAAAAACAAATAAATAATAATAAAATAAAAAATATATATATGTCAAATTTTAATTTTGTCATAAAGAAGTCGGGTGACGCTGTTTTATCAAGACATAGCCGAATGTTACCGAAAGGGACGCCGGAAGGCTGACTTTGCATAAACAGCCACCTTTGGGTCACTTTTTAAGATTTGATCCAGTTGACCCACACAGCCTTAAAATCTTTGTCCCCGAGGCGTTGAAAGGTCGTGTTTGCAATATTGAGTTTTCTAATTCGAAAAACGATAAAAAGAGTCATAAATAAGTCAGGTGATGTTGCTTTGTCATAAATAGCCGAATGTTCCCGAAAGGGACGCCGGAAGGCTGACTTTGCATAAATAGCCACCTTTTGGGTCATGTTTAGGATTTTTGGTCTAGTTGACCCATACAACCTTATAAATCTTCGTCCCCGAGGCGCTGAAGGGCCGTGTTTGCAACACCACGTTTTCATTGTAATTTGAAAAAAAAAAGCAAAGAGTCAGCGGTTAGGTGAATACCGTTTGAATTTTTAGTCAAAAATAAGTCGAGCCAGCTTCAGCCGCGTCTTAAACCGTTCTTGCCGAAATAGCCTTAGAGTATCTTTTAATTGTCGAAAGGTTATTTTCGTAAAAGAATGGACAAGTTTGAAAAGTGTTATAAAATAACTCTCCCCGGCCTCAAAATTCATGTGAAATTTGGAAGGGGCCACATTTGCAAAAATAACCATTTGGTTGCATTTGTCGAACAGAGAAAGGGAGCTAGCCTTTTGTTTTTGAGTTTATAAATCTTTAATTAGAATATGTGGTTTGTTTGATTTGAAACCCAGTTTGTTTTAATATGAAAAGTGAAAAGAAAAAATGTTCATTATTGTTTATCTTTTATTGGTCCGAACTACGCAAGGTCTGATTCATGCGGGGTCATGATACGTAGGCAATCTCCATAAGATTCGACCACAACAAAAAAAATGAAAAGAGAAAAATGAAAAAAAGAGAAAAATGAAAAAAAGAGAGAAATGGAAAAAAAAAAAAAGAAAAATCGAAAAAAAACATCGAAAAAGAAAAAGAAAAAAATGTTGTTAATAATGAGGACCGACTGAGTCCATTCTAACCTGTTTGTTTCGCAAATAAAGTTAAGGTGGTTGGTTTGTGGTAAGCCGGACAATGACACCCAGAATCCTTTACTTGCATCCCATGATACACACTCTGCGGGGATCAGGCCTGATAACAGAAGCACTCAAATCCTATTTGGGAACTTGTTGACGGAGGTTGATGATATTGAAGCTGGCAATGGTCTTGACAATACTGATGCAAAGCTCAGTGGCTAAGATGCCAGTTTTGATAAAGTGGGAGGACGCTCCGTTCCTTGGTTAACAAGAAAGAGGCATTTGGTGGCTTATTTTGTTGTCATTTCTGTTGTTCGGATTATTAGGATTGTAATTCGGATTTTGTCCTGTGTCAAACCTTCTTATCTTTCCATTTTTCGTCATAGCGGTTTGTTCAAGTTTTGTCCAGGTTGTTTAGGATTTTATTCCGGTTTGTTTTGTTTTTTCAAACCATTTCACCGGTAATCTAATACAAAAGCCGGTCTTTTATTATTTTCAGTCATCTTTTTGTTTAGTCCTTCTGTCATTTTTGTCAGCGCCGATTCTAGTGATATGACATGCGCACACAGTTTTGGCCTAATCTTAAAAGTTAATCATAAAACCTCGGAAAGGCGATCAAAGCATTTAAAGGAAATAAGTACGGTTTGAGATTATTCGGAGCTCGAGTCATGTGGAACTAGGGCAAGTTAAACACAAAGAAAACCGTTAAAAGCAAAGATTCGCCAAATTGGCATGAGGGTCGTTCATAATAATGAGAATGAGAGTGTCGCCCAACGGTGCTTTAGAAGTGACAAATGAACAAACAGATGTTGAATATAATTGTTAAGTCCAACACCATCAGAAGAGGCTACGAATTTAAATTGTGTTGTTTGCACTTGGCATGTTTTGAAGACTGGAATGACGAAGGCATTTTGTTCTGCTACCTAAACACTTTATCCTTCGTTACCCCTTTTGAGCCTTATTTATTTTTCTTTCATACCCCTCGTTCGGAATCAGTAGCAACGAAAAAAAAAGAGAAAGAAAGAAAACAACAAAACGAAAAAAGGAAAGAAAAAAAAAGAAAAGAAAAAAAACAAACAAAAGAAAGTCGGAATGAAAAGAGGAATTGGGAACTACGTTTGACCTGATTCCTCAAAGAGGATACGTAGGCGCTTCACGGCTCGGTCATAGTTTTGAAAAATGAAAAAAAAATCAATTAAAATATCCCCAAGCAAGAAACTGGGGCAAAAGTTGCGTTTGTTGTAAATAAATCTAATTCCGAAGGTTGTAACTAATAACCCAAACTTAATGTATTTTTTGAGCCTTTTATACCTTTTCTTTCTAGCCTATCCAAAACCCACATTACGGTCCAAAGAAAGACCTTCTGATCAGTCTTCAAAAGATGCCAAGTCAGACAAATGAGAGTCTTACCGGCGAACATAACATTCTGTTCCACAGCAGAAATGACTCTAATCTCCAGCAGAAAGAGTCATACTGGCAACACTCCAAATCCCCCAACTGGAGAGAGATATAAAACGAGAGAGTCTTATTGGTGAAAACCTTCACAGACACCATAAGGCGATGAAAGCTGAGAAAAGAAACAAAAATGAGAGAGACTTGATAGTGAAAACCCTTCGGGCACTACAAGTCGAATAAGATTGAGAATCAGATGGGGAATCACCAATTGAAGATCTTGAAAGATGATTGACGGTAGAGGATAGGCCACATACACATGTCATGGCCATTAGAGTCGGTATCTGCGTTTGATAGATTTTTATTTATAGTTTCTTTTGTAAAAGAGTCATCCTTTCCTTTGTCTTTATTTGTTTCTTTTATCCTTTTCCTTTCATAGAAAAATCCCCAATAGAGTCTGTCTGGTCAAAACAAGTGTGAATTGACTTCAGAATATGCCATCAGCTTTCCAACTATGCAAGATAAGATCTGACTAGTACATCCAAGTGGTATAGTCAGCGAGGAACAAACGCGAGGCCAATGTCAAAAAGATATCCCCAGCAAAAGGGAGTTGACAAAAGGATTGACGAGTATCAAGAGGGATATCCTTGCCAAAACCAAGGTTATAGACCTCAAAGCCAAGGCCCATGAACAAAGCAAGGAAAGCAGTGAGCATGATTTGGGTAAATTCATGCTAGACTAAAAGGCCTCGGAAATGCCAGTTTCCGGGCTATGCCACAAAAGAAGAGGGATATCCCCAGCAGGAAGGGATTATCCCCAACACATAATATCATCCCCAACAAGTTGTTGAACGCAGAGCAAGGAAGGAGAAAGGGAAAGCCCTCCCAGTAGGAGTATCACAACCAACCACCATATTTTAAACTAACAAAATTTTGTTTGATTTGAAGCAGGTAACGGAAATGACATTGATGCCAGAACTGCATGCCACAAGGGATATTATCAAACTGGGGCAGAAAATTTTCCTTCCATTTAGAAAAATTTTCTGGAAGTCAGGTACCCCCAGCTGATAACATTTTATCCCCCCATCAGGTAAGTAAATAATCCCTAGCAAGTATTGAGGTAAGACATTTTCAAGTTTTAAGGGTATTTTGGGTTCATCCGCCCTCGAAAAAGACATGTTGGGTTCATCCGCCCTCGAATAGGATATGTCGGGTTCATCCGCCCTCAAATAGGATATGTCGGGTTCATCCGCCCTTAAAACAGGATATGTCGGGTTCATCCGCCCTCGAACAGGATATGTCGAGTTCATCCGCCCTCAAATAGGATATGTCGGGTTCATCCGCCCTCAAACAGGATATGTTGGGTTCATCCGCCCTCGAATAGGATATGTCGGGTTCATCCGCCCTAAAACAGGATATGTTGGGTTCATCCGCCCTCAAATAGGATATGTCGGGTTCATCCACCCTCGAATAGGATATGTCGGGTTCATCCGCCCTCAAACAGGATATGTTGGGTTCATCCGCCCTCAAATAGGATATGTCGGGTCTATCCGCCCTCAAATAGGATATGTTGGGCTCATCCGCCCGCAAATAGGATATGTCGGGTTCATCCGCCCTCAAATAGGATATGTCGGGTTCATCCGCCCTCAAATAGGATATGTCGGGTTCATCTGCCCTCAAATAGGATATGTCGGGTCCCTCCGCCCTCGAATATGATATGTCGGGTTCATCTGCCCTCGAATAGAATAAGTCGGGTTCATCTGCCCTCAAATAGGATATGTCGGGTTCATCCGCCCTCAAATAGGATATGTCGGGTTCATCCGCCCTCGAATAGGATATGTTGGGTTCATCCGCCCGCAAATAGGATATGTCGGGTTCATCCGCCCTCAAATAGGATATGTCGGGTTCATCCGCCCTCAAATAGGATATGTTGGGTTTATCCGCCCTCAAACAGGATATGTTGGGTTCATCCGCCCTCGAATAGGATATGTCGGGTTCATCCGCCCTCGAATAGGATATTTTGGGTTCATCCGCCCTCGAATAGGATATTTTGGGTTCATCCGCCCTCGAATAGGATATTTTGGGTTCATCCGTCCTCGAATAGGATATTTTGGGTTCATCCGCCCTCGAATAGGATATTTTGGGTTCATCCGCCCTCAAATATGATATTTTGAGAATTATCTGCCCTCAAATAGGATCTTATTTTCAAAGTTATTGTTGAAGACAGGCGCCCACCTGAATAACGAGAGTAATACATTCTGTCTTTTCATTTCTGTTCTAGGTTACCCACCAGTATAATGCGGGTATATCATTTTTCATATCTTTACCTCCAGGCGCCCACCTGTATAACGAGAGGAATACATTTCAGTCTTTAAATTTCATAATAGGCGCCCACCTGAATAACGAGAGGAATACTTTTATGTCTTAGTTTAGACAGGCGCCCACCTGAATAACGAGAGGAATACTTTTTGTCTGTGCATTTCATATTTTAGGCGCCCACTTGTATAACAAGGGAATACATTCCACGTCTTTACCCATAGGAGATGCATTCCTCCTAAGTTTGTTTTAGTTTCACCCATAGGAGATGTATTTCCTCCTAAAGTTTATTTTTACCCATAGGAGAGGCATTTCCTCCAAAGATAAGTTTTACCAGTAGGAGACGCACTTCCTAAGTCAATTTCACCAATAGGAGACGCACTTCCTAAGCAAGTTTCACCAAGAGGAGACGCACTTCCTAAGCAAGTTTCACCAAGAGGAGACGCACTTCCTAAGTAAGTTTCACCAATAGGAGACGCACTTCCTAAGCAAGTTTCACCAAGAGGAGACGCACTTCCTAAGCAAGTTTCACCAATAGGAGACGCACTTCCTAAGATAAGTTTCACCAAGAGGAGACACACATCCTAAGTAAGTTTCACCAATAGGAGACGCACTTCCTAAGATAAGTTTCACCAAGAGGAGACGCACATCCTAAGATTAAGTTTCACCAGAAGGAGACGCACTTCCTAAGAATAATTTCACCAGTAGGAGACGCACATCCTAAGCAAGTTTCACCAAGAGGAGACGCACTTCCTAAGTTAGTTTCACCAACAGGAGACGCACTTCCTAAGGAGACGCACTTCCTAAGAATAGTTTCACTAGTAGGAGACGCACTTCCTAAGTAAGTTTCACCAAGAGGAGACGCACTTCCTAAGATAAGATTCACCAAGAGGAGACGCACATCCTAAGTCAGTTTCACCAACAGGAGACGCACATCGTAAGAATAATTTCACCAATAGGAGACGCACTTCCTAAGGAGACGCACTTCCTAAGATAAGTTCCACCAAGAGGAGACGCACTTCCTAAGATAAGTTTCACCAATAGGAGGCGCACTTCCTAAGAATAATTTCACCAATAGGAGACGCACTTCCTAATGAGACGCACTTCCTAAGATAAGTTTCACCATTAGGAGACGCACTTCCTAAGAATAATTTCACCAATAGGAGACGCACTTCCTAAGGAGACGCACTTCCTAAGATAAGTTTCACCAATAGGAGACGCACTTCCTAAGAATAATTTCACCAATAGGAGACGCACTTCTTAAGGAGACGCACTTCCTAAGAATAGTTTCGCCAATAGGAGACGCACTTCCTAAGAATAATCTCACCAATAGGAGACGCACTTCCTAAGTATAGTTGTACCCAACAGGAGACGCACTTCCTAAGTATAGTTGTACCCATAGGAGACGCACTTCCTAAGCAAGTTTTACCAATAGGAGACGCACTTCCTAAGAACAGTTTTTCCCAATAGGAGACGCACTTCTTAAGTTTATTGTACCCATAGGAGACGCACTTCCTAAGTTTATTGTACCCAATAGGAGACGCACTTCCTTAAAGTTTAGTTTTACCACTAGGAGACGCACTTCCTAAGTTTACTTTTACCCCATAGGAAACACACTTCCTAAATTAAGATTTCACGCATAGGAGACGCACTTCCTAATTTATTTTCATTCATAGGAGACGCACTTCCTAGTTCAAAATCATTAAGGTTTCACCCCTAGGAGACGCACTTCCTAAGACTATTTTACCCCTAGGAGACGCACTTCCTAAGTTTAATTTCATGCACAGGAAACGCACTTCCTGAATTAAGTTTTCATTATTAGGAGACACACTTCCTAGTCTAGTTTTTTAAAGTTTACCCGTAGGAGACGCACTTCCTAATCAAGGTCTTTCAAGTTTTTTTTAGGAGACACACTTCCTAAATCGAGATTTTATTCATAAGAGACGCACTTCCTAGTTCTAGTCACTGAAGTTTTCACCCTTAGGAGGCACAATTCCTAGTTTAGCTCATTCCGATTCAACCATAGAAGAAGCACTTTCTAGTTTGAGTCATTGAGGTTTTTATTTTAGCAGACACATTTGCTAGCAAGAGTTTTGGTTTTACTCGTAGGAGATGCACATCCTAGCCTAGTCTTTAGTTTACTCTCATCATTGCATCAGTAGGGTAAGTGAGTTACACTTTTGCTAACGACTCACAAATCTTCCCAGTACAAACTAGGTTAGGAAATTTTGTTTATTTTGTTTGTTTTGGTTGTCAGGGACCCGCCTGTAGAACAGAGTTTATGGTATGTCGAAGATCGAAGAAGTCAGGAGTCCGCCTGTAGAACAGAGGAACATTTTTCAAGATCAAGCAGTGACCCACTGGAAAGCAGAAGGTTACAATAGAAATCCCCAACATTCAATCCAAGTTAGAAATAGTAGAAGCTCGCCTCAAGAATACGAGTCAATAGTCTGGGATGATCAACAGAAGCTGGTCACAAAAACAAAAACAAGAAGAGAAAAAGGCAAGCATAGAAAAAAAAAGAAAAAAAAAGAAAAAAAAAAGAAAAAGAAAAAGAACCCAAAATACGGAAGTGGAGAACAAATGTGGTCTGCTCAAGAACTAGCACCTACAACTAGCAAGTCAAGGTTCAAATCCAAAGTCTGTATGAAGCACTATTCAAGACTCAAGACCAAGTTTCAGAAGACTTAAAGATAGGAATCCTTGTAACTAGTAGCTGATAGGCTTAGTTAGTCTTTTTCAGTTTTCATTTTTGTTGTAATGACAGGACCACGGACCGGAACCTCAACGGAACGGCACCTCGATCGGCTCTTCACCTCGGTACACTTAACCATCTCTCATTTCCGAACTACACGTGGCCTGATTCCTGTATAACCAAGGATATGTAGGCAGCTCAGATACCAGGGCTCGGTCACATCCCATTCCTTTCCTTAGTGTAGTCCGTCCAAGTAATGGTCGGGTCAAAAACATGTCTAGTCGTTCTTTGTCGGAAAACTCTTCGTGTTTCCAGTCAAAGAGGGCCAGCTGTAGACACCTGATTTTTGACCCTCCCCGGGAATTTTTACATTTTTAGCTTAAATATTTAATTTAGGTCTAATATAGCTATTTTGACTATTTTTACTTTATTTTCCTCGCAAAAGAAAAATTACAAAAAATATATATATAAATTTTAGTTTATGTATTTCTCATAAACTTAAAAAAATACAAAAAATTGTACTTTATTTTTGTACTTTATATAATTTCGAAAATTACCAAAAAATATAGTTCTATTAATGTTTTGTAGTCATTTTAATTTTAAAAAATACAAAAATATTACTTTATATTTTATCTTTATTTAAAAAACGAAAATTACAAAAAATAGTTTTATTAATATTTTGTAGCTATTTAAAATCTTGAAAAATATTTTTTTTTAAAAAGATATAGTTTTGTTTTAAATATTAGTCTTATTTTTGGTAGTTATTTTGCTTACATAGGATTAGTCGAACAACGTCGTGTTCTTATTCTCGGGTCCGGGCAAAAGAATAATATTCGGGTTCAAACTTACCCGCCTTTAGGCCTTATTTTCGGACCTAGCCCATAATAATCCGAGTCCACCACACGTGGGGAACACGGACGGAACACCGTACACGGGGAACCCCACCACGCGTGGGGAACACAAGTCTTGAACCCCACCGCGCGTGGGGCTCATTTTTCTTGGCATTGGGTATCAAATACACGGACAAGGCCAAGGCACAAGGAAGACTTTGGAAATTTGGGAAAATATATGCACTGTGGATTCATCTTCTCCAAGGAGAAGAAGGAAAACCCTAAACTAACAAGCCCCCCCCCAACGCCTCGACACCGTCCAAACACCACGACCAACAGCTACCCCCCTCGTCGTCAACCACCACTGCCCCCTCGTCGGAGCTCCAGCTCCAGTCCGTCACCTTCCCATCGTCGACCACTGTCCAAACCAACTAGTCCTACACCCTAAACCATCGTCAAACCTACCCAAAACCACCACGACCCTTCCACCTCCAGTTGCCTCACCCGTCATCACCCTCCTCGCCTCCAGGCCTCCATAACCCTCGACCCTACTGTCAAAACTATCAGCCCACGTCCACTCCTCCTCCTAGCTCCATCAAACCAGTCCGGACTCCCTCCATTAAATCCGACGACCACAGCCATTGCTGCCGCGTCGTCACTGCACGAACGACCCTCCATTGCTGCTGCGTCGTCACTGCCCAAACCACCCTTCATAGCTACTCCATCCTCAAGCCAAACGACCACCGGAGCCTCCGACGAGCAGCAGCTGTTGCTGCTGCATCGTCACTGTCCGTCGCGCCACCAGCTCCTTCCATATCTGATCCTTCCTCACATCCAAACGACCCCTTTGCTTCATATTCACGTACCAGTTGCTGCGTCGAAAAATATACAGCAGCAACCAACAATCTCAGGTCGTTGACAGACTTGGTCCGAGCTTTCTGCTTCCATCGAGGTCGTCGTTGTTCATCGAGGTCCGGTACGTCGAGGTTGTTGTCCGAGATTTCGTCGCAAGTCCAACGCACCGGACGTTAATCTCAAGTAGGTCATCTCTGTCTGTGTCCTTCATATTTGCTGTTAGTAATATGTATATGTGATGTTTTGAAATACCATCCTAGTTCATGCGCATAGTACGCGAATTGAGCGAGACATATATACATGATGTTTGTGAATTGCTATTTTTTAATTAACTCCGTATGATATTGAAATTTGGTCGTGAATGTATTTCCTTTGTTTCGTCATGTTAAGTAGTTATTCGGCATTTTGTTTCTTCATGCTCAGATTATTGTTATCTAAATGTTTGTCTTAATAGTTGTTTGTACATGTAGTAGTAATGTTAAAATCATAGTAGTAATTTAATCCCACTGGAAAAAATACTCGTTTCATCAAATAAGTTTAATCTACAACCCATGACCTCGCAAAGTAGCAAAAAAATGTAGTCATTTTAGCCTTGTCCTTTTTCTAAAAAAAAAAGAAAAAAAAGAAATAAATAAATAAATAAAAATGAGACGAGCCTCGCCAAATAAAAGGGACAAATTGCAGGGCCCTCACAAAATATACGTATTAAATACTTAGATTCCGGGGCGGGCCGTTTAGCAAATTTCACGGCCCTACCCAAAATAATAATGCGCTAGTTGCTTTAGGCGCGCCTTTAATAATTTAATTTTCCTAAACTCGGGTGCACATTTATGTGACCCAAATCCCAATCTCAACAGAGTTAAAACGTAGCTCTAACCACGGGTACATTGATTGTAACGTGGTTCGAGGTGTGTTTTCCACGATGTTGCAATTCTTGATAAAAATAACATTAAATGATAAAAGCGATTAAAAGATAAAATTGGCACATAAGTTCATATTTGTATAAAATCAGATAATCAAGCCGAATATAACAGTTGAGCGACCGTGCTAGAACCACGGAACTCGGGAATGCATAACACCTTCTCCCGGGTTAACAGAATTCCTTATCCGGATTTCTGGTACGCAGACTGTAATATGGAGTCATTCTTTTCCTCGATTCGGGATTAAAATTTATGACTTGGGACACCCTAAATCTCCCAAGTGGTGACTCTGAATAAATAAACCAATCCTGTTTTGATTGTCCTTTAATTGGAAAAAAAACTCCCTTGCGCCCTCTCGGGTGCTGAAAAAGGAGGTGTGACAGCCTCCAGTTAACATTTTTGTATACCTTCCACCGTCATACATATTACACAATCATTTAGTCTTCCTAGGTCTAAACTCATACTGTAACATGAAATTTACTTCACTCCAAACAGGAGACTTGAAAAGATTCTTCACGCCCATAACTCGGAGCTACACCTCTAAACACAATGGAAATCATACACTTAATAGTTCACCTATCATCCAGCAGATCTTCCTCGACACTTCCAAGTCATAAAGAAACATCTCGCAGTACTAACATACCCATCACATTGCTACCCAACCGTCATTCCCTCTAATAGGGGCAATATCGGACATATAAGTTCAAAACACTTGCTCACACAATCAGCACCTTGGAACTTAAGCCGTAGGAAAAGATCCGGCCTCAAGTCCTTTAGACTAGACCAACATCAACTCATAGAGATCACGTCTCGCCCCTCAATCAGGGAATCACAAGCCATCAAGGCACATCTAATACTGAGCGCTCATGCGCGCATGCGGACGCATGGAAGGAATTTCAAGAGTTACTTTTCAAGCTGAATCAAGAACGCACGATAAGAATTCAAGAATGTGAAGTTTTCCTAAAGGTTCTGCAGCCTCTCGAGGATAAATACAGACGTCTTTGTACCGATCCGTGAGACCCTACTAAACCTGCTCATGACTCGTGAGACCTATGTAACCTAGGCTCTGATACCAACTTGTCATGACCCAATTCCCGAACCTGGTCGTGATGGCACCTCTCATGAAGACAAGGCCAGTCATTCAACCCAATTCATCTTTTTAAGACAATTAATTAACACAATTATAGTATAAACATGTTTTAATAATATCCAATAGCGGAAAGTATAGATAAAATACGGAAATCCAACCTAACTCAGCCCTAACCGGGGTGTCACAAGTCATGAGCTACTACATAGTTTACTAAAATTCTACAAAGTATGGAATTAGGAACGACATCTGAAGATATCATAAATACAGAAGATAAGGGAGAAAACGGGTCTGCGAACGCCATGCAGCTACCTCGATAACTCCGATGAAAACTGAACAGCAGAAAACTCGCTCTATGCCTCAGGAATACCTGTACCTGCACACATGGTGCAGGGAGTAATGTGAGTACTCCGACCCAGTGAGTAATAAATATAAATAATAACTGAAGGTAAGAAAACACGTTAAGGCACACAACACTCTATACAGAAGCAGTGAAATCATTTAAAATAACAATTCAGTGAAACATCATGTGAAATTTCTTTTAAACCAGTAAAAAAATAGATAATTTGGCAGTAAAATGATGAGTAGAAATCTGCCTCTTGGGCTCAATATCAAAACAACAAGTAGAAATCTACCCCTCGGGCTCAGTATCAAAATAATAAGTAGAAATCTGCCATTCAGGCTCAGTATCTCAGAACAGTATCAGCCCATCGGGCTCAGTATCTCATAACAGTATCAGCCCCTCAGGCTCAGAACAGTATGAAGCAACCAGTCAATGAAATAAGAACACAAAATTATTATGGCGGATAATGCATGTGAGGAATAAATGCATGAGTGCAATGCAATGCATATGACGGTACCCTCTGGTACCCACTGCGGCGTGCAGCCTGAGCCATCCATATTTATTTATCGTCGACGGCGCTCACTGGGGGTGTGTACAGACTCCGGAGGGGCTCCTACAGGCCAAGCGCAATAACAAGCCATCTCGTGGCATCAATCAAGTCCTGGTCAGTCATTGTTACCTGACCAATTTATATCACACAGTGTCATTCTTACCACTGTTTCAAGTCACATCATACAGTGTCATTGTTACCACTATTTCAAATCACTGCTGCAACGCGCAGCCCGATCCATGCTCAGTCCAGAAATCATAATAAGCCCCTTGGGCATTTGTAAACCAATAGTTCTCAGCCCGAAATATCATTTAGAAATATCATTTAAGTTTTCAAATCTTAGAAAGATGGTTGAGTTTGCAAAACAGTATTTAAAACCTTGGACTGAGATCAAATGATATGCATGTATGCGAAAACAGTGATGTCAATCCCTGAAGGATTCAAATAATTGGCAAGAAGCCCAAATGTAACAATTAAATCCAAGTAAGGATGATTTTCAATTTAGTTCAAGTAGAAAACACGGTAAAAACATCTCTCGAGACGGACTAAGTCACAATCCCCAATGGTGCTATACTTCACGCCCATTATCCGGTGTGCAAGTCACCTCAATATAGCGTTACGATGTGAAATTCCGGGGTTTCAAACCCTCAGGACATCATTTACATCAATTACTCACCTCAAACCGGCTACTTCTTTAGCTCGCGACTCCTTTGCCCCTCGAATTGGCTTCCACGTGCGTCGAATCTGCCCAAAATCACAACGAATATGTTGCATTATGCTAAAGGGACAATACCCAATCGAAAGCAATCGAAAAATATCAAAATTCACGAATTCGACAAAACCCGAGCCCCGGGCCCACATCTCAAAACTCAGAAATTTTTATACCAAAATTTTCTTCGTCCTCTCACGAGTCCGTACATATAAAGAACACAAAAATCGGAGCTCGTTTGACCCTTCAAATTGACCCTAGAAAATCTCAAAAGTACAAGCCTTAAAACCCCACTTTTCTACTGATTTTCATGTTCTAATTCACATATAATATTTTATTTAACTCGGAAACAAGAAGAAACAACTCACCTTTGATGCTTGATAAAATTCCCCTTGAAATTCTCTCCAAAATCATCCAAGCCAAATGAAAGAAATGAAAGAAATAAGCCAAATCCTTGTTTAAAGAATCTGCCCGTGCTTCGTCGAATTGTACCTTGCACTTGTGCTATACAAGTTGTACATCCTATTAAAATTTTCCCTTGTCGGACACCTTCTGTTTAAACACCTATAACGTCTTGTATAAATATCCAAATGAGAAATGGTATGAAGATCTAGAAACTAGACTCGATGATCTTTAATTTGATAGGTTGTACACCATATAACTCTTTATATATCCCGAGATATGAGCTTCTAAAGTCGGCTCCATGAAATCAGAAAATTCTGGAGAAACTACTCCACCAGTCATCTTCAATCGATCATAACTTTCTCTACAGATATCCAAATTACAATTTACTTAGATTTCTTGAAACAATACACAAAGGGCTACAACTTTCGTTTTTGAATCATCTCAAAATTCCTTGTAGATCAAAAGATATAGGCCTCCGAAGTACGCTCCACGACTACACATTTGCTATCCAAAGACAGCGTAGCAGTAGAAATTGCAGCAACTTTTTCTTTTCTTTTTGGGTCTGAATTCCATTCCGTTAACCTTCCGAAATCCACCCGAGGCCCTCGGGACCTTAACCAATTATATCAACATGTCCCACAATATCATTCAAACTTGTCCCAACCTTTGGAACACCCAAAATAACATCAAAACATCAAATCATCATCGGATTCAAGCCTATGAATCTCAAGAACTTCCAAATTCCATTTTTGATAAAAAAAACCAATCAAACCACGTCCGAATGACCTCAAATTTTGCAGACAAGTCAAAAATGACATAACGAAGCTACAACAACTCTCAGAATTCAATTCCGACCCTCGGATCAAAATCTCACCTATCAACCAGAATTCGCCAAAATACTAACTTTGCCAATTCAAGCTTAATTCTACACCGGTCATCACAAAAGTATTCTGGACACACTCCTAAGTCCCAAATCACCTAACGAAGCTATCTGAACCATAAAATTTGCATTTCGAGCCCTCTAACATATAAGTCAATATCCGGTTGACTTTTCCAACTTAAGCTTCCTTAAAAGAGACTAAGTGTCTCAAACCTTACCAAAGCTAGTCCGAATGACTTCAAATTTTGCACACAAGTCACATTCGACATTACGGACTTGCACCAACTTTCGGAATCGCATTCCAACCCCGATATCAAAATTTCCACTTTCGGTCGAATTTTCTCAAAAACCTTCAAATTTCTATATTTAGCCAAATGACTTCAAAATGACCTCTGGACATCCGAATTCACTTCCGATCGCGCTCCCAACTCTAGAATCACCATACGGAGCTATTTCCAGACTCGGAATCCCAAACGGACATTTATAACTCTGAAATGCCTTCCAACCCAAATTCATGAAATTCTTCTAAAATACTAACTTTCACAATATATGCCGAAATGCTCACTGGTTATCCAAAACCAAATCCGGACATACGACCAAGTTTGAAATCATCATACGAACATGCTGGAACTTTCAGATCCCAATTCCGAGGTCGTTTACTCAAAATTCCAATCTTAGCCATTTTCTTCAACTTAAGGTTGCCGCAATGAAAAGTTTCTTTCCAATTTGACTCCGAATTTCCCGAAATTTAACTCTGACCATACATACAAGTCAATATACCTGAAATGAAGTTGTTCTTGACTTCCAACTGCTGAACGATGCGCTAGAGCTCAAAACGACCGGTCGGGTCGTTACAAAAACCCAATGGGTACAGAAAATATATGCTAAGGCATAAGAAAATTTTACTAAGTCTTTGAGCCAAAAGAGGGAAAAAATAGCCATCCTTTGGAGACCATATCAGCCCAATTCAAAGAGGCTAAGGGCCAACACACTTTAAGTTCGATAACACGTTCTCACTCGATCCGAACCAAAGGGTCCCATTATCTTGAATTGGAATAAGAACCTATTCGACTACAGATCGAGGTTCGTTATTATTCAAAAAAAACCTAAGGGTCCTTTTGTTCCAAATTCAGGTTTCACTCGAACCCAACTATAAAAGTAGTATTGTTATGGCTTCGATCAAGTCATTTAAAACCAAAGTCTCAAACATATTAGTTAAAGCATAAAAATGTGCTAAAAAGGCACGAAACATGATTGAAGACAAAATTTGAGAAGGCATTCAAAAGAGAAATTTCTTTATATATATGGACAAAAATATGTACAAGGGACCGACAAGGGCCTTACACAAAAAAGAAAAAAATAAAAAATAAAAAATTCTAAGTGCTTAATCCTCCCAAGGAGCTTCATCTTCATCTTCTCCGCTGTTAGATCCACTCACACTCCCGACATCATCATCATCAGAGAGAAAAGCTTCGGCCTTGGCTTCCAACACTTTTGCGTTCTCAATATTGTCCGTGAGGTCAAAGCCACAAGCATGAACCTCCTCGAGAGTCTCTCTCTGAGACTGACATTTAGTATGCTCGGCAGCACGGGATAATCGAACCTGAGCAGCATCGAAAATTTCCTTTGCTCGAGTGTTAGCGGCTTCATCGTCGGCTCGATAGACAGCCACGGCCGGCTCCGTGTCGGCCTTTGCCTTTTCTGCTACAGATGCGGCCTTCGCAAGCTCAGCAGCCAGCCGAGTCCCGAGCTCTTTAATTTTCTTGGCTCGAGCCAAGATCTCTTCCCTTATGATTTGGAGTTGACGCTCAACCGAAGATAGTTGGGCCCGAGCGATATCATTCTCTGAGGCAAGACGGTCCATGTTCTTCTTCCACCCCAAAGTCTCTGCCTCTTTTATCTCTACCTCCTCGTGGAGCTGCTCGATTTTCTCGGCCTTCTGCTGAACCTCCAGGATCTAAGTGTTAGTCACCAATATCAAATTGATATGTTAAGCCCCCGAAAATTTACATTACCAGCTCGATGAGATCGGTCTGCTTCTTATGGGCTGTCGCCAAATTCAGCTCGGAGGTCCCTGATCTCCTCTTCTTTCTGCACATAGAGGCATTTGAGGGTGTCTCTTTCCTCCGTGCGCCTTTTGAGATTGGCCTCACACCGATTCAGCTCGCCTTGGAATTTGGTGAATGCTTCTTGATAGAGCGTCACAGCCTATAGAGAAAGGAAAGAAATCAGACAGAAGGAAATAAAAGCAAACATAATAACGGGGGATGAAATTTACCTGGTTCAGGAGTCGCTGGGCCTCATAAAAAATTATCGTCACATCTAGGTCGGAAATATCATCGACCCCCACGATGCAGCCATGGAATATGTCTTCCCCTTTCTTGGTCAGTTCGCACATCGGGGGTCTCCATAGACCGAGCCTCCCGAAATTGCCCTTGTGTGGGGTCGGGCGGCGAATCATCAATATTGATTTCTCCAAGCAAGTCACTTGGGGCACTCTCCCCCTTTTGATGGACCTCAGGACCGAATCCTTCGGGCACACTCGCTGGTTGTTTGTCATGGCAGGAGATATCTTCGACCCCTGATGACTCGGGGACTTTGCTTAGACCACCTTCCGAGATCTTCTCAGTCTGAGGATGAGCTTCCTCGACCATCATCGACTCAGCTGCTTTTGAAGCTTCGACGTTTCCCCTCTTTCGAGCCACCAGCTCGCGACCAACATCTTCTCTCACCTCTTCTTCATCTTGTAGTTTTTGGTCTACGGCAGCAGACAGAGCAACGGAGTCATTCTTCGACTTGTGAGCCTTACTTTTCTTAGGATTTGGGGTATCGGAAGGCGAGTCCCTTCTCCTTTTCTTGTCCTTCGCCGATTTGGGAACCACCTCTTCCCCAGGCGGGGCCAGCCTCATTTTAGCAACATCCTCGAGGTTTGCATAAAAGGGAATTTTAAGTATAAATAAAAAGAAATGTTTGAGAAAAAATCATCGAAAGTGTACGGGATAAGCTTACCATGATTCTTGGCTTCCCATCGGCCTCTCGCTAAATCGCGCCACGAGCGCTCAACATGTGTAGAAGTCGAAGCCAGCTTTCAAACCCAGCTTTCGAGGTCCGTGATTGCTTCGGGCACCCAGGGAATCACAATATCATAAAAAGGACATGGGTAAGAAAAGATGCGGGTAAAGAAAGATAAAAGAAACAAAGCAATCGACATAAGATATTGATGGGTTTACTTACGCTTTATGTTCCATTCCTCGGGGAATGGCATTTTCTTGGCCGAAATTATGTTGGAGGTCCTCACTCAGACAAATTGACACATCCATCTCTGATCTTTGTCCTCGCCTATACTCGAGAACAACACTTTTGTGGCTCGGCGATGGAGCCTTATTAACCCATCTGGATATAGACAGGGCTATACACTCTCATGTGGTGGTCGAGGGTAAATGGCATTCCGTCAACCTTACTCATGAAGAATCAGAGCAAGATGACAATACGCCAAAAGCAGGGGCGTATCTGGCCAAAAGTTATTTAGTACTGGCGGTAGAAGTCGATAATAACGGGATCGACGGAACCTAGCGTGAAAGGGTAAGTGTAAACACTTAGAAACCCTTCCACGTAAGTAGTTATATCCTCATCGAGGGTAGGAACCTCCAACTTTGCATTTTTCCAGTGGCAGTCCTTTTTCACCTGCTCGAGGTTGCCTTCGATTATCGAGCATATATATCTCGACATGGGCTTACAGCGGCTAGGGATCAAAGACGATTTTTCAATTTTGAAATCAGAAGAAAGGGATCATGACCCGGGAATGCACTCTTCGATGGGTGGCTCCACCGGCATTTTATCACCGGCCGACCGCGATTAAGAGGCCTTTTACTTTTGTGGGATGGTTTTGGAGGTTTTCGCCATTAATTCAGGTAAAAGGAAGCGGAAAGAGCTGAAACTTGGTATTCTTGACACTAGCAAAGTTGACTCAACGGGTGGTGAAAGAGAATAAATAAAGAGAGTAAGAGACTTAGAAAACTTGGTGGAGGTAAAAGTAAAACTTTGATTCAACCAAAGAGCCTATACTTATAGATTTACGGCGACGGTTCGGTGGTGCTAGTGGCCGGCCGTCCACTGGTAGGCATTAATGGTTTGGGGAACTGTACCGACGGGACGTTTCAGTCACCTCAATCGCTTATGTCATGGGGTGACATCATTATCGGGGTCTCCAGAAAATCGAGGCTCAAGTCGTTTTTTATCATTTTATTCTAAGAAATGAGGGGACTATCTGTACACAGTAAAAATTGGGGCTACCCGATTTCATTCTTTGGTCGAGGTGGGGATGTCGCGTCAAGGAGCTAGGACGTCGAGCCCGGAATCGAAGCCTCTTTTTGGACCGAGGTCGACATCAATCACGGCCAAAGAGAGAAAGCTTCCGAGTGACATCGGTATAGCTTGATAATGGAAAAGGCGAGATATCCGCGATTGGTCGAGGATCATGACGTGAATCTCGGAGTGGACCACTCCACGGTGGTTAATTAGATGTTAATATGGTTTCCTACTATAATTAGAAGTATACCTTATTTAGGACTCCTCTATTATATAAAGAGAGATCCTATTCATTTGTAAGCATCATGATTCAGTAATAAGAATATATACATTCGCTATTTTCCTGCTATTTCACTCACTGTTCATTAGAGTTGCTTTAACTTTTACTGTTCTTATTGTTCCATCTCGAGACTATATCGAGTCAAGGCCGAGACCTGGCTAGCATACTAGTTTGATTTATTTTATTCTCTAATTTATTCATTTATTTTCTTGCTTATCAATTGGTATTGGACGAAATCACAAACCCTTAAAACCACAATATAAGTTTAATTGTTATCCGAATTTGAGGGTAAACACTATACATATAGCACTCATAATTCATACACGATTTGTTATGTTAATGAAACTATTGTCTTACAAAACACATAGCTGAAAACTTAAAACGTCTTTTATGAATCAGAAATTGTGGGGAAGAGTATATAAATAAACTCTTAACAGCAAAATAATCATAATATTCTGAAATGTGCTAAGGTACTTCGAATCTTCGACGGGAACATTTCATTCAACGAACTATTTTTTACAATAAGATTGGCATATTTCTGGCAGTGTAATAAGAACCTTGACAAATGGTTTAAAAGAATATTCCATATACTCAACCAATTATAATTTCATCAGCTTAATTAATACACCGACGTATTAACATATATCAGTATGATAAGAATGCCACTCAGCACTGATTCGACCAATGGATCAGAGATTCTCTTTCATTATTTGTTCGTCAATTAGTGCAATAGAGATTCCAACGTACATAAAAATTAATTCATTATTTAAATAATTCATTGAATTAATCCTAAAATTTAATTGCTAGATCTCGGCAATGGCTCATTGGTACACCTTTTAATTAAGTGAGGAATATTGCACGAATGAAGCGGGATCTTGTCGTGTATGTGGTACAATTTGATACATATGCACCCATATAATAAAACAGTTTAATTAGCTAATTCTTATTATGTCCCTTTAACTATGGATTAAGTCATTGTTATTACTCCTACAACTTATTAATGCATGCATGTCTCTTCATTTAGTCTCATTTAGGATCCATATGTGAAAGGGACTTGTAAAGGAGAAATAAAAGCTTAACTTAATCAGTCTTGTGTTGACTCTTTCAAATGTAAAGAACTATGGATTGAAAGGAACTTGAGAATCTTCCAGAAGAAAAGTCGAAGTCGGGAAAATATAGCAAGAGAGATTGCAATAGTATGGAATGTCAGGAACTCTCCTAGAATTTATACTTCTGTAAATACTTAGATTCTAGTTTAGCGCTTTTGAGTTAATTAGTACATATAGATATTCTTGTTAAATAACAGGTTGTGTGTAGCCTTATTATGGTTCTTGTAAAACTCTCACTTGGTGATTAATACAAAATATAGGTGCCCATAAAAAAAGAATAATTGCACGGTTTAATTACCTAATAAGAAAAGTAATCACACGGGTTTTCTTCAAAATTAGTAGGAAAATTTACGCGACACATCAAAATTATACACTTTATTTACCATTGGTAGCTATACTTTCATCAAATTTACCATTCATAGCTATATTTGAATTTTATAGCAAATCCATGAAGTAAGAGATTAATTGTTTTCAACTGAAACAAGAGAGAAACAAGCTCTCGTAGCTTAGCTGGTTAGAGCTCCTAGTTAGGCGGAAGTCTTGAGTTTGACTCTAACATTTTATTTTTCTATGTTTCTGTATTTCGCCTTCGTTATATTCGTTGTGAACAAATACAGTAGATACATCGATACATGTTGTATCCTTTGTATACATAGTCGATACAAGTTGTATCCTTTGTATACATAGTCGATACAAGTTGTATCGTTTGTATACATCCCTTGTATTTCATGTTGGCTATAGTTAATACACATTGTATTGGTTGCATGAAGGAATACAATTGCGCGAACGTATATATTTGATACACGTTGTATAGAATTGACATAGGCTATGTTACGCGTTCGAATACAAGTGGTATAAGATAGTAACAATTGAATAGTAGCTATGAATAGTAATTAGGCAAACTATATTAACTAGGATCCAAACTATGGTTGTTTATGAAAATTCCTCAAATTAATATACTCCGTAAAAATTGCACGGGGCTATTTGGTCGCCCCCATTTAACCTATACCCATTTTTATAAAAACTTTTAACTTGTACCCACTTTTTAAATAACTTCAGTCCCCTTTCTCCTCCTCCTTCTCCTCCTTTGTTTTCTTCTTCAAGTTACAAAACAAACTGGTATTTATCTCCAGAAGCAACGCCGCTTTAGTTATAAGGTCAATTTTTTTTAATTGAACAGTTCGGCAGTTGTACTTCTGCTCCAAATTTATAGCAAATTAGTCTTAGGAAAAAGTTTAAGTTACTAGTAGGATGAACTGAAATTTTTGGAGTTTTTGTATGTTTATTCGTGTTTGAGCTGAGAAGATGTATACTATTTTTCTTAAAAAATCACTGCTAATTGTGGTGCTTCAGCTCTAGAGCTGAAGTTCGCCAGTTACAAAATAAAAACTTCAGCTCTAGAGCTGAAGTTCGCCAGTTACAAAACAAAAATTTAGAGTTGAAGTTCGCTAGTTACAAACAAAAACTTCAGCTCTAGAGCTGAAGTTCGCCAGTTACAAAACAAAAACTTCAGCTCTAGAGCTGAAGTTCACCAGTTACAACAACAAAAACTTCAGCTCTAGAGCTGAAGTTCGCTAGTTAAAAAATAAAAACTTCAGCTCTAGAGCTGAACTTCAGGCCCGACTACTAGAATACTGAAGTTTTGCGTGATTGCCTTTGCTACTTCAGCCCCGTATGCTGAAGTTATGCGAAAAAGCGGGTACGCTTGCAATTTTTTTTACAAAGCAGGCACAAGTTAAAACGTGACACAAAAAACGAATATAGATACAAATGGCCCCTTAACTCCTGCTAGACAGTGGCTCATGGAAATTTGAAATGGTCCTACTAATGTGAAGACAAGTTTCGGCAAATACGCATGTGATAAAGCAGAGACGACAAAAAACTAAATTAGAGTACGAGGCCCAACGGACTTGGTGTGACAATTAACGCATGTTCCATATCTAGGAAGAAGGGAGATATGTTATGAACGCAAATCACAATGTGTAATCCAAAGAATAAACCAACCAACAAAATAAACATTGAAATACTTGTAAAAACTTGGGGAAGTGCACAGTTAGCCACTAATAACACATGTATTTACTTTTAAGTTACTGTTTAAAATGTCTTTAGTCTTTAGCCACTGTTTTAATAAACTTTAACTGCCCGAATTAAAATACCCTTCTGCTCATGTCCTTGACTTTTGAACTTAACTTCAGGACTTCAGGACTACATGTCCTTAACTTTTGAACTTGTAACTCTAAGTTAAGAACTTCAGGACTACATGTCCTTAACTTTTGAACTTGGAACTCTAACTTCAGGACTACATGTCCTTAACTTTTGTACTTAACTTCAGTACTTCAGGACTACATGTCCTTAACTTTTGAATTTGGAACTCTAAGTTCAGGACTACATGACCTTAACTTTTGAACTTGTAACTGTAAGTTCAGGACCAAGTGTCTTTAACTTTTGAGCTTATTAATCTAAGTTCGCCACCTATTGTCCTTAACTTTTGGGATTCTTAGCCTAAGTTCAGGACTTATTGTCCTTAACTTTTGATCTTGTTAGTCTAAGTTCAGGACCTATTGTCCTTAACTTTAGAACTTGTAACTGTAAGTTCAGGACCTATTGTCCTTTACTTTTGAGCTTGTTAGTCTAAGTTCAGGACCAAGTATCCTTAACTTTTGAACTTGTAATTCTAAGTTCAGGACCAAGTGTCCTTAACTTTTGAATTTGGAACTCAAAGTTCAGGACCAAGTGTCCTTAACTTTTGAAGTTGTAACTGTAAGTTCAGGATCCATAACGTAGCAGAAAATCAAACGTTATTTGTATCTTTTCACAAAATAATAATAATAATAATTGCAATTTATGAGAATCGGTTGTCAGAGTATGAGAATTGTTGGTCAGAGTATGAGTTGAAAATGAAATCCATGGAAGAAATATGGCAGAAACAAATGAGATCGCTGCAGTCAAGTCTTTCCATTGCAAAAAGGAGCTTAACCCTTGATGATTCGAGGAGGAACTCTCATGCATCCGTCAATCCAACAGATAAAAAAGAGTTTAGTTGTACAATTCTTCTCCCGAAAGAGATAAAAGAGAGGGTAACACAGTTTTTTCATATTAATTTTAATAGACTAGTGGCTACTATTGCTAAGCATTGAAATTGCTTGATAAAAAGTAAATACCACTTTAAAAAGTGGCTACCCACACAATTTTTACTAAAAACTTGTTATAGAGTTGAAACTATTTCCAAATTGGGCTTTGTTGGTGATGGAATTCACTTTTCGCTCTTTTTAGTCAATATAATAGGGACTTTTACCTAGCTATACTATAATAAAAAGTTATTTACCACCTTTATTTAGGTTTTTTATTAATTATTTTGTATATTTATATTTACAAGTTATATACTAACCATTAAAAAAAAAATTCAAGATCCCTTAATTTTACCCTGTCAGTTACACGACACTCATCCCCCATTACCAATAACTCCCTCTACATTTAAGATTCTATTTATTTTTTTCTCTCTTTCTTAATAGTCGCCCAAAATCTCTTTTTTTCTTATAACCCCCCCCCTCCCCCACCCCCCACCCCAAAAAAAAATTCAATTCTTTTCTTGTATGACCCAAAAGGGTCATCGCTTATTTTAAAACAAAACTCCGTGTTCTGAGGCCTTGAAAACCTTATTTAGAGTTACCTCGATTTGCGTGCGCGTAGCCGGAAAGCTTAAATATGATAATATGTGAAACATGATAAGTTTTGATTATAAATGAGTTAATTGACTTCGGTCAACATTTTGGGTAAACGGACCCGGACCCATGATTTGACGGTCCCGGAGGGTCCGTAGGAAAAATATGGGACTTGGACGTATGCCCGGAATCGAATTCCGATGTCCCAAGCCCGAGAAATGAATTTTCAAAGAAACTTATTTTCTGAAATTGCTTAAAGAAATTTGAAATGAAATTTGATTAGAATATGCTAGTATCAAGCCCGTATTTTGGTTCTGGCACCCGGTACAGATCTTATATATGGTTTAAGTCATCTCTGTAAAGTTTGGTTGAAAACGGACGTCGTTTGACGTGATTCAGACCTAAATTGCTAAATTTGATACTTGATGAAGTTTGAGAAAAAGTTCTTGATTTTGAGGTTTGATTCATTGTTATTGAGCTTATTTTGGAGATTTGATGGCACGGATAAGTTTGTATGATGTTGTTGAGTTAGTACATGTGCTTGGTTTGGAGTTCCGATGGCTCGGGTGAGTTTCGAGTAGGTTCCAGGATGACTTAGGCTTAGAAAGTCAGATGTTGCAGGTTCAAGAAGTTGCAAGTCTCTGAACTCTCTAGTGCGGTCCGCAAGAAATCGCGTGCGACCGCGGTCACCTTTGTGCGGAGCGCGGTAGAGGCTATGCGGCCGTAGTCGCCTTTGTGCGGTCCACACAAGGTGTTGAACTGCAGGTCTTCAGGGAGGCATGTGCGGCCGCGGTCGCCTTTGTGCGGAGTGCGGTGGAGGTTGTGCGGCCGCAGTCGCCTTTGTGCGGTCCGCATAGGGTGCTGAACTGCAGGTCTTCAGGGAGGCCTGTGCGCCGCGGTCCATTTGATGCAGTCCACAGAGGGGGTCTGAGAGGGGTATAAATAAACGGGAATTTCAGTTATTTTTCACTTTTCAAAATCCCAAAAACATAAGAGGCAATTTTTCAAACAACCTTACTTCTCCAAAACGTTGGCAAGTGATTTCTAACTCACTTTCTTCACTCCTTGACATCTTTTAATATGATTTTAACTTCAAATCAAAGATTTTCATGGGGGAAATTGGGTGTTTTGGGTAGAACCTAGGTTTTTCTAAAATTGGGGATTTGGACCTCAATATGAGGTCCGATTTAAAAATAAATTATATATTTGGATTCGTGGGGGAATGGGTAATCAGGTTTTGGTTCGAACCTCGGGTTTTGACTGTGTGGTCCTGGAGGCAATTTTGACTTTTTGGGTAAAACTTTGGAAAACTCATTTTCATGCATTGGGGTTGATTCATTTAGCATTTATTGATGTATTTAAGTAATTTGTGACTAGATACGAGCGAATTGGCGGTGGAATCAAGGAGTAAAGCCATAATTTAAGCTTGAGTTGTGTTCGAGGCATCGAGGTAAGTGTTTGGTCTAACCCTAGCTTGAGGGATTGGGAGTTGTGTCCTATTTTCTATTTGTTTCTTGTCAAGTACGACGTATAGGCATGGTGGCGAGTATCTATGCGTTGGTGTCAAGCATGACCGTGAGTCTTATTTTGTGATTTTCATGATCTTGTTGTATTATTCATGCCTTGGTGACGATTTCTATTTGTTTTGTAAAGTTGTGGAAACAGTTGTGACCTATGAACATTGAGGAGCGTTGGCTCCAATTGTATAACGAATTGTGAAAGTATAAGTGATAATCGAAACTCTAGAGCATTGGCTCGAGTTGTGAAGTGAATTGTGAAGTAAAAGTGAGAAAGAGAAGAGACCATTATGTTACCCCTTGTCGGGCTATTGTTGAGTCGAGGTTCTCTTACATTGTGTTCTTAATTGATATTACGAACGTTTAGGATGATGATTCTTCGTGTTAGGTATTGTAACAAATTTGGTTATAGCTAGTTAGTTAGGTGTTGTAACAAGTTTAGTTATAGCTGAGGTAGTTAGATGTTGAAACTAGTTGAGTTATATTTAGTTATGGATGTTTCTCCCTTGCCGGGACGTATATACTTGTATTGTTGAGTTCCCTTGTCGGGATAGTATAGTCTATTGTTGATCCCTTACCGAAATGGTTAATTATAATTATTTTTGACTATATATTTGGAACGGGTTGCGTGCCGCAACATTATTAGATATTATATTGGATCGGGTTGTATGCCGCAACAGTTATATATGTGGATCAGGTTGCACACCGCAACAGATATTATATTGGATCGGATTGCACGTCGCAACAGTTATATATGTGGATCGGGTTGCACACCGCAACGGATATTATATTGGATCGGGTTGCACACCGCAACAATATTGTTATCGTATTGATTGTAGACATCGAGTGTTCTTCCATACTTTATTGAGTTTCTAATATAATTGATATGTTTCCCCGGAGCATATTTTCCCCTCCCTTTAAAACTGTTGTACCTGTTTATATTTCTGTTGTATATTATATAACTGCACATGTTTATCTGGAGTCTGGTCCTAGCCTCGTCACTACCTCGCCGAGGTTAGACCAGACACTTACCAGCACATAGAGTCGATTGTGCTGATACTACACTTTGCACTCTGTGCAGATATCGGAGAGGCACTTGATCAACAACAGTAGCTCGGGAGCCAGCCTTCAGTCCACCGAGACACCGAGGTAGCCTTGCAGGCATTCGCAGGACTGGCGTCTCCTCTATCTTATTATATATTCTGTTATCTCAAGTATTCGAGACAAACAGTGTTATATTTCTTTCAAATGATTGTATTTAGTACTCTTACTAGTCCGTGGAGGTTGTAACACCAGGTTCTGGGTAGAGGCATGTATTTTCTGGTTTTATATTTATTTAAGACTTCCGTTTAATCTCATATTCTGCTGTTATTTAACTATTTATTTTCTTGTTAATATAAGATGTAAAAAGGATTAAAACAGAAGAGTTAAAGATTTCTAAGTTTGTGGCTTGCCTAGCTTCTACGAGTAGGCACCATCACGACTCCCGAGGGTGAGAAATCCGAGTTGTGACAAGTTGGTATCAGAGCTCTAGGTTACGTAGGTGTCACAATTCACGGACAAGCTCAGTAGAGTCTGAGGGATCGGTATGGAGACATCTGTATTTATCCCTAGAGGCTGCAGAGTTAGGAAAATCTCACATTTGTTCTTTCTCGTCATGCGGTTTTGTTTCTCAATGCTAATTAAACTTCTACTCTGTTCTTTCACAGATGGCGAGAACGTGCACTTCCTCATCTACCGCTCAGTAGCCCGAGCCCCTAGCAGTAGCTCTCACGAGGGGCAAAGGGCGAGGGCGAGGCCGTGTCAGAGGCTGAGGTAGGGGTAGAGCTTAGCCCCGAGCAACAGCCCCTGTAGCGGAGCCTCATGTTGACTTTGATGACGAGATTCCGGCTCTAGTAGCTCAAGTGGGCCTAGCTCAGGTCCCTAAGGGGTTTATTGCTACACTAGTCCTTCAGGACGCTCTAGTCCGATTAGTAGGCCTCATGGAGAGTGTCACCCAAGCGGGCTTGCTTCTTGTAGCACCAGCCGTCTCTCAGGCCGGAGGAGGGGCCCAGACTCTTGCTACTCACACTCCAAAGCAGGTAGCTACTCAGATTCAAACTCCAGCAGTTCAGCCGAGTGTGGTAGCTCAGACCAGTGATGGAGCGGCTATGTCTGTCGATGCTTTGTGGAGGCTGGATAGGTTCACCAAGCTCTTCACTTCCACTTTCAGCGGTGCATCTATTGAGGATCCCCAATATTATCTAGACAGCTTCCACAAAGTTCTCAGGAATATGGGTATTGTGGAGACCAATGGGGTTGATTTTGCGACATTTCGCTTTTCTGGATCCGCCAAAACTTGGTGGGGGGATCATTGCTTAGCGAGACCAGCCGGATCGCCAGCCTTAGCTTGGGAGCAGTTTACAATGTTATTCTTGGAGAAATTTCTCCCCGTTACTCAGACAGAGGCCTATCGGAGGCAGTTTGAGCGCCTCCACTAGGGTTCCATGATGGTTACCCATTATGAGACCAGGTTCATCGATTTAGCTCGCCATGCTCTTATCATACTTCCTACCAAGAGAGAGAGAGAGAGGGCGAGGAGGTTTATTGATGGTCTTATTCCGCCGATTCGCCTTCAGATGGCTAGGGAGGCTGGGAGTGAGATCACTTTTTAGGAGGCGGCCAATGTGGCTCGTAGAGTGGAGATGGTCCTGTCGCAGGGAGGTGGTCATGGGTCGGATAAGAGGCCCCGTCATTCAGGTAGATTCAGTGGTGCCTCGTTTAGAGGCAGGGATTCATATAGTAGAGGCCATCCTCCTAGGCTCTTTCAGTCAACTCTTCAGGTCTATCACGGCGCTTCAGGTAGCCGTGGTCCACAGATGCAGTATTCCGATCAGCAGTCCTACAGTGCACTACCAGCTCCTATCAGTGCACTACCGCTCTAGAGTTTTCGGGGTGGTCATTTGGGTCGCCAGGGTCAGTCTTAGTTTCCTCAGCCACAGCACTCAGGTGGATGCTATGAGTGTAGTGAGTATGGTCATATCAGGAGGGCTTGTCCGAGATTGGTAGGTACTCAGTCGTAGCAGCAGGGTCCCCGTGCTATGGTTCAGGAACCAGGTGTTCCACAGCCCGCCCAGCCAGCTAGAGGTGGGGGTAGAGGTGAAAGATGTGGAGGTAAAGGCTTTAGAGGTGGAGCTCGGGCCGCTAGAGGTGGAGGCCAGCCAGCTGCAGGCCGTCCTAGAGATGGAACCTAGGGTGGTGGGGCCCATCCCCGATGTTATGCTCTTCTAACCAGGCCCGAGGCTGAGGCTTCAGATGCAGTCATTACAGGTACTATTCTGGTTTGTGATAGAGATGCTTCAGTGTTATTTGATCCAGGGTCCACCTACTCGTATGTGTCATCTTATTTTGCACCGTATCTGGTCATGCCTAGTGACTCATTGAGTATTCCTGTTTATGTATCTACACTGTGGGTGATTCTATTGTAGTTGATCGAGTCCATCATTCTTGTATTATAGTGATTGGGGGTCTTGAGACTCGTGTGAATTTATTGCGTTTTGGACATGGTCGATTTCGATGTTATATTGGGGATGGACTGGTTATCACCTTATCACGCTATCTTAGACTGTTATGCCAAGATTGTGACCTTAGCCTCATCGGGTATGCCTCGTTTAGAGTGGAGAGGGACTCCTGGTCATTCTACCCATACTGTTATCTCTTATGTGAAGGCTCGGCGCATGGTCGAGAAGGGGTGTTTGGCCTATTTGGCATATGTTTTTGATTCTAGTGCTGAGGTTCCCTCTATTGATTCTGTCCCCGTTGTTCGAGAGTTTCCTAATGTTTTCCTTTCAGACTTGTTGGGTATGCCACCCGACAGGGATATTGATTTTTGCATTGATTTGGCTCCGGGCACTCAGCCCATTTCTATCCCGCCGTATCGTATGGCCCCGCCTGAGTTGAAAGAGTTGAAGGAGCAGTTGCAAGACTTGCTTGAGAAAGGTTTTATTAGGCCGAGTGTTTCGCCTTGGGGTGCGTCGGTGTTGTTTGTTAAGAAGAAGGACGGATCGATGAGAATGTGTATTGATTACCGACAGTTGAATAAGGTTACAATCAAGAATAAGTATCCATTGCCGGGGATCGATGATTTGTTTGATCAGCTTCAGGGTGCCAAGTTGTTTTCAAAGATTGATTTGAGGTCTGGCTACCATCAGTTGAGGATTAGGGCATCCGATGTCCCTAAGATAGCTTTCCGCACTCGATATAGGCATTATGAGCTCCTAGTCATGTCATTTGGGTTGACCAATGCCCCAGCAACTTTTATGGATTTGATGAACCGAGTGTTTAGGCCTTATTTGGACTCGTTCGTGATAGTCTTCATTGATAATATTTTGATATATTCCCGTAGCCGGGAGGAGCACGAGCAGTATCTTAGAATGGTTCTTCAGACCTTAAGGGATAGTCAGTTATATGCTAAATTCTCGAAGTGTGAGTTCTGGTTGAGTTTAGATGGGTCATGTTGTATCGGCATAGGGTATTCAAGTTGATCCAAAGAAGATTTAGGCGGTCAAGAACTGGCCTAGACTAGCATCAGCCACAGAGATTCGGAGTTTCTTGGGATTGGCAGGCTACTACCGTCGGTTCGTGGAAGGGTTCTCATCTATCGTAGCCCTGATGACCAGGTTGACCCAGAAGGGTGCCCAGTTCAGATGGTCAGACAAGTGTGAGGCGAGCTTCCAGAAGCTCAAGACAGCTCTAACTACGGCACCGGTGTTGGTTTTGCCCACAGGTTCAGGGCCTTATACAGTTTATTGTGATGTATCTCGTTTTGGGCTTGGTTCAGTGTTGATGCAGGATGGCAAGGTCATTGCCTATGCTTCACGATAGTTGAAGATTCATGAGAAGAACTATCTGGTTCATGATTTGTACTTGGCAACCATTGTTCACGTATTGAAGATTTGGAGGCATTATCTGTATGGTGTGGCATGTGAGGTGTTCACGGATCACAAGAGTCTTAAGTATTTGTTCAAGCAAAAGGAGTTGAATTTGAGACAGAGGAGGTGGTTAGAGTTGCTAAAAGACTAAGATATCACTATCTTGTATCATCCGGGAAAAGCCAATGTGGTGGCCGATGCATTGAGTAGGAAGTTAGCTAGTATGGGCAGTCTTGCTTATATTCCGGTCGGTGAGAGACCGCTTGCTTTGGACATTCAGGCTTTGGCCAATCAGTTTGTGAGGTTGGATATTTCTGAGCCTAATCGTGTATTAGCTTGCACGGTCACTCGTTTTTTCTTTATTGGAGCGTATCCATGATCGGTAGTATGATGATCCCCATTTGTGTGTCCTTAGAGACACGGTGTAGCGCGGAGGTGCCAAGCAGGTTACCCTAGATGATGATGGAGTTTTGAGATTGCAGGGTCGAGTTTGTGTGCCTAATATGGATGGGCTCCGAGAGTTGATTTTAGATGAGGCCCATAGCTCCCGGTACTCTATTCATCCGGGCACCGCAAAGATGTATCAAGATTTGCGGCAGCATTATTGGTAGCGGAGAATGAAGAAGGATATCGTAACATATGTGGCTCGTTGTTTGAATTGTCAGCAGGTCAAGTACGAGCATCAGAGGCCTGGTAGGTTATTTCAGAGGATTGAGATTCCCTACTGGAAGTGGGAGCTGTAAGCACGTGATTTTTGCCCTATATGAGAATTACTCCCAAAAAATCCAAAAATAAAATGATTTTTCTTTGGTGTGCAATTTTGTGATATTTTGTGATATTTTGAATAATTATTTGTATTTGTCTGTGCGTGTTTATTTGATAAATTAATAAAAAATACAAAAATATGTCGCATTTTGCATGTAGGATTTAATTCTATAGTTGTTAGTAATTAAATTTGTTTTACAAAAATTAAAAAATTACAAAAATAAGCATCGTTTGCATTTTTAGCATTTAATGTCCAAATATACAATTTTATGCTTAATTAATACTTAATTGTGCGTTAATTATTATTGGGAGTTAATTTGCGCTTTTATAACTTAATTTAGTTCTTAATAATAGTTTAAGTATTTTTATAATTTAGTTTTAGAAAAATAAAAGAAGAAAAGAGAGCGAAAATATAAAGAAAGTCGGAATTGGGCCTCTTCTTCAATTTCAAGCCACAGGCCCAAAAAATGGCCCAATCTTCCCTACGACCCAGTCCATTTCGAACTGGGTCGACCCAATCCATAACCCAAAAGACTCAAACCCCATTTGTCTTTCATTTTTACAAAACAAAAACAAAACAAAACAAAAAAATAAGAGAAGAAAACCCTAAAAATCTAAACCATCCGCCCCCCCCCCTCTCCTATCTTCTTCTTCTTCCTCAAGCTCACATCCCTTCCTCCCATGGCAGACCTTCCCCCCTCACACCCCTGCCCCCCTCACGTCAACACACACACAACACAACCACTCTCACCCCCACGACATCCCCTCGCTGCCATGGCTGCGTTTTTCAAGTTCGTCGAGCAACTTCTACGCCACCATTGTTGCCCGTAGTTGCTTCTCCTCCTGCTGTTGCGTTTTCTTCTTCTCCAACACTGCTGCTGCTGCGTTTTTCATCCTTCATGTTGCTGCTGTGTCGTCCAAACAAACCACCACAACTGCTGCCCGCCGCGTCCAGCCATGGACGAGCTTCATCGAGCTCGAACTCGAGCTCCCATGGCTGCCGTTGCATCTTCTCCGACACCGCTGCTGCTACTGTTTCGTGCTGCTGCTCCAGCAGTGTTGCTGCTGCTGCCTTCTGCTTGTGGCGGGCTGCCATTCTTCGTTTTAAACGATGCCAAACGACCACCTTCTTTGGTCGTCCGTTCGTAGTCGTCTTCGACGTCAAGTTATCTTGGTGCGAGATTCGTTCTCGGACAGATTTGTTTACAATCAAAGTTCGTCGTTGATTCATCTCCGGTTAGTTGTTTTTGAGTTTTATTTTTGTCCATATTTTTGTTTGATATTTTCCGGATCCAAAATCGTTAAAGAATTCAATTCTTGTTTTGTTCGTTGTTCATCGTTGAAATTATTTTTCTAGTTTGTTCATGTTCATGTGCTTTGTTAAAATTAATTTTCAGATTTCAAAATAGAAGTTTAATTAGTTGTTTTCATGTTTATTTCATGTTTGTATTATTGTTTAAGTAAGTATTTGTTAGTTTGATGTTTGTTAGATTCAAATTGAAATTTAATCAACTATTTCTTCAATTTGTTTCATGTGTTTATGTATTGTTAGAAATTGTTAATATTGTTAAGTTCAAGTTTAAGTTCATAATTGTTTCTTCGTCGATCTTGTTATTTGTTTAAAGAATTTAGTTGTATTAAAGGAATATATTGTTTTAATCGTTTAATCCGTCATGTTTGTTGTCTTAAAATAGATTCATTCATGTTCATACTTTGTTTGGATGATCTTGAATCCGAATTTTGTATAGTTTGATTTCTTGTTTACCATTTATGATTATTGCTTGAATTGTTCTCATAATCTTGTTTAAAGTTTAATATAAGAATTGTTTGTTGTAATGTTGTTAGAGTTGATTTTAAGTTCAATATGATTGAATTTAGAAATCTTCATACTTTGTTTGTTGTTGTTGTTGAATCCGAAAATAGGATTGTTTGTTGCTAAAATATTGTTCAATCAAATTTTAGTTGTTCTTGGTTGTTCAATTTGTGTTCATGTGATTTGTTGTTGAAATGTTGTTAAAATCATGTTCATGTGATATTGTTGTTATGATGTTCATCCGTGTTCATATTGTTGTTTGAACATTGTTAGAAATTGATCATATTGTCTATATTTTGGTTAAGTTTGATTAATTGATGTGTTATAGCTGATGGGTAGTTTGGTAAATTTGTAATACATTCAGGGGTAGTTTGGTAATTTCAGTAAGGTCGGAAGGGGTAGTTTAGGAATTGTACATTTTGTAATTGTTTATTTGAAGCATGGGGGACAAAATGAAATGGGGTGGGTTGTGATATGATTATTTAATATAAAGGGGGGACAAGATTTAATTTAAAGGGGAATCTTGCATTATTTTAAATAAAGCATGGGGGACAAAATGAAATGGGGTGGTGTGATATGTTATTTAATGTAATGGGAATGAGTGGGAAGATAATGGGTTTGGTAGAGAAAATGGGTTGATTTTAATTAATGGAAAGATTTTATGAGAGGGGTTATAAGAAGTCTTGAAATCAGAATAAAAAGGAAAGACAAGAAATACAGACAGAGAAAAAAAAGAGAGATTAAAAAAAAAGAGCTGAACATTTATTCCGAAAAAACATTCAAACTCTCAAGAAAAGAAAAACATACAAAGAGAAAATAAAAAAAAAGTTGAAAATTAGAAGAGAAAGTAGTACACACCTGATAAATATTCTGGTATACAGGTGTAGAAATTAAGGGTTGAAGATTAAATAGCCTTTCAAAAATCTGAAAATTTTCCTTGGTTTCTGTCCGTTATTTTCGGCATTCTTGGATTTTATTTTGAATTTTTCAAAACTGTCACTGGGATTTTCGTTGGCTGGTTATTGCTGGTTATTGTTGTTGTTGCTGTGTTACGTATTACGTTGCTGACTTTCTTCTTCTTATATTGACAATATCAGGTACACAACTGTAATTTTGGCATTTTGTAAGCTGAAATGAAGAATGGAGAATTAAATTTTTAATTTAGTTTAATTTAATTTTTTGTATTGTATTTAGGTTATTCATGTATTATTATTCTGTAAATCACTGTCATTTGGCATAACTAGGCATATTATAGCGACATATTAAATAACGCCTTAACCAGATTATTAGGAAATATATTTAAGCTTGATTATTAATTAAAACTGTTTAATAACAAAAAATAGAAGAAATAACGTAAAAATGGCGTTATTGAATCAGTTTGGCAAAAATTAACTAAGTTCCTTATTCATAAGGTTTTTCGTCAACGATAAGTTAATCCGAATCATGTAGTCAATTTCAGTTATAACATGAATTAGTTTGCGAACAAGTATTAGGACATGATGAATTAAAACAAAGTTAGTTAATGTTAAATTGTTTAAATTTTTAGAAATATGATTTAGTACTCAAGTTTTTATTTTTATTTCTTTCAATTTTCAGTATTTGTAAATAATTAGTTTCAATAAGCTTAAGTCTTACTAACAATTTGAATTTTAATCCAACTATGGGATAATTAGTTTTTTTTTATTTTTTTTTTACTTTTCGATAATGCCATGTTGTATTTATGATTATAATTTTATTACTTTCTGTTAATATTTGTTTTTCTCTTCTATTTAATATGTCATTTTCAAGAATGTAGATATTGATTTTATATTTATAAACAAACTTAGTAATAATAAAAAGGTAGTCATTAAAGGATATTCTTAAAATAAGGAAGGATTTCGCTAAAAATAAATAGATGTAAATAATACAAAAATTTACAGGATTCTCCAATCTCATTTATTTATTTAATTTTTTTTTTAAAAAAAAATTTACTTAGAATTTGGGATGGATTGTTTAGTGAATTTCACTTCCTTCCCCAAAGATAATGACGCGCTAGACTCTTTAGGCGCGATTTAATCAATTTTACCTTCTTAAACTCGGATGCGCATTTCATGCGACCCAAATCTAAATCTTAAAACATTGAATAAAAATGTGTTCCGGATTGCGGGTGCATTTCATGTGACGTAATCCAAAGACATGTTTTAAACGATGTTCACAATTTTTTTTAAAAAAAATAATAATAATAATAAAGTGGTAAAAAGTTAAATTTGCACATTGGTTCAAAATTGTATTTAAAAATCAGATAAATAAGCCGAAAATGACAGTTGAGCGACCGTGCTAGAACCACGGAATTCGGGAATGCCTAACACCTTCTCCCAGGTTAACAGAATTCCTTATCCGGATTTCTGGTACGCAGATTGTAATATGGAGTCATTTTTTTCCTCGATCCGGGATTAAAATTGGTGACTTGGGACACCCTAAATCTCCCAAGTGGCGACTCTGAAATGAATAAATAAATCCCGTTTTGATTGTCCTTTAATTGGAAAAACTCCCTACGCACTTCGCGGTGCGGAAAAAGGAGGTGTGACAGCTCTGGCGACTCTGCTGGGGACTTAACCCAGAACCAGTGGTTCAGGGTTAGAAATTCGAGCTCATATAAATTGTTATATTTGGTTTTATCTGATTTTTACATGTTTGAGCCTAATGTGCTAAATGCTGCTTTTACCGCTTTGATATTACATGAACTGTGTATAAACTGTGCCGAAACCCATCTCCTCTCTGAGTCTTCTAAATCATGAAGAAGGGTGTACTTCGTACGACTTCTTTTCTGTATAGTGTAAAATCCCAATTTAGAACGAGGTTCGGACAAGTTGCTAAGCCGGTGAAGCTTCTGTATTCCCGGTACGCTACCCCCCTCGGCTCGAGCTGTCCGCTTGGGTAAGCCAGGTCTAGAGCAAACACCCAGGTTCTGAACCTAATATAACAAAACCACATGTCAGATCCCTAGTAGGAACGTTTGTTTGCATCACGTGCATCTGACTTTGGAGGCTCAACACAGGGGTTGGGTCTGTCTAGGACAGGTGCACCAAAAATGAAAATGACCATCCTGATGCATCTTATTTGTTTTATGTGCATTTATTTGCTCGGTCTTGCATGTTGACCGGCTTCTGAGTCTCGGGAGTGTAAAAAATAAAATAAAATAAAAATAGCAAGTGGAAAGTTATTTGATTAATTTAGAAAAATCAGTGTCCAAGTACTGTCGAAATGCTGCCGAATTTTTTTTTTAAAAAAAAACATATATATTTTTACTTTTAGAATTGTTGGTTTGCCTAGAAAGCAGAAAGTGTGTAGGAATTAGTCTTTTATTTTAATTTGCTTTATTTAAAAAAAATAAATTAAAAAGGAAAATAGTTTTTTTGATATAAAAGAAAAAGGAAAAATTTGTTTGTTTTCAAAAAAAAAAATTAGTTAGTTTATAGCCCGAACTACGCGGGTTTGATTCTCACCGGATGTGAGATACGTAGGCAACCCTCATCGGGTCCAACCCCCTTTTTTGCTAAAATAGTCAAAAACCAAAAAAATAAATAAAAAACGTGTCAAAATTTTTTATTTTGTCATAAATAAGTCTAGTGGTGTCCAACCTTCCCTTTTGCTAAAATAGCCAAAAAAAAACATGTCAAAATTTTAATTTTGTCATAGAGAAGTCGGGTGACGCTGTTTTATGAAGACATAGCCGAATGTTCCCGAAAGGGACGCCGGGAGGCTGACTTTGCATAAACAGCCACCTTTGGGTCATTTTTAAGATTTTGACCAGTTGACCCACACAGCCTTAAAAATCTTCGTCCCCGAGGCGTTGAAAGGCCGTGTTTGCAATATTGACTTTTCTAATTCGAAAAATGATAAAAAGAGTCATAAATAAGTCGGGTGATGCTGTTTTGTCAAAAATAGCCGAATGTTCCCGAGAGGGACGCCGGAAGGCTGACTTTGCATAAACAGCCACTTTTTTTGGGTCCTGTTTAGGATTTTGGTCTAGTTGACCCACACAGCCCTATAAATCTTCGTCCCCGAGGCGCTGAAGGGCCGTGTTTGCAACATCAGGTTTTTAGTATAATTTGAAAAGAAAAAAAAAGAGTCAGCGGTCAGGTGAATACCGTTTGGATTTTTTTTAGTCAAAATAACCCGAGCCAACTTCGGTCGCGTCTTGAACCGTTCTTGCCGAAATAACCTTAGAGTATCTGTCAGTTGTCGAAAGGTTATTTTCGTTAAAGAATGGACAAGTGTGTAAAGTGTCATAAAATAATCCTCCCCGACCTCAAATTCATGTGAAAGTTGGAAGGGGCCACATTTGCAAAAATAACCGTTTGGTTGCATTTGTCAAACGGGGAAAGAAATTGGCCATTTGTAAATCTTTTAATTAGAATATGTGGGTTGTTTGATTTTCCAGCTTGTAGGTCATCTTCAAACCTTTGAAACTCAGTTTGTTTTAACATGAAAATTGAAAAAAAAATGTTTAGCATTGTTTATCTTTTATTGGGTCCGAACTACGCTCGGTCTGATTCATGCGGGGTCATGATACGTAGGCAATCTCCATAAGATTCGACCACCACCAAAATAAAAAAAATATAAAAAAATATAATAATAAATAAATAAAAGAGAGTGTGGAAGATTTTCAGGGGGCACAATTGTCTAACTGCTTAGGTACATTGTATCTCTGATACATGATTGTCTGTCTAATGCCCTAACACTAACGTGATGGCTTCCCTTTGATGTGTCCATATATAGAAAGTGGTTGGTTGTGGTAACTCCTCCCTGCAAAGCAAAATCAAAGGACAATGGCTCAGAACCGCAGAACCGAGTGGATCGGTACTGATGACCGACAACAATTGGTCGAACAGAACAACAGGTTGGTAGAAGAAGTGAAAATGCTGAGACAGCATGTGGCAGACATGTATCAGGCATGGATAACGGGAAAAGCACCACCCCCTCCACCGCCAAGCCTCTTGAACTCGGTCATTTCCCAAGCACCCAACACCATAATGGAAGATTCTCCATACTCTCCATCCCAACCCATTTATGGCAGCTTTCCCAGCTATCCGAGTAGCTCCATCACTCTTCAATGTTTCTCCGCTCCCCAACACCACTTCTTTCCCCGTGACCTCAAAAGCCATACCTCACTTCCCAGGTACCCGACTCCACGAAATGCTTACCCACCCATACAAGCCTACCAAAAGCCATCTGGATCAGGTTTCCGGCCCTGTCAACATGCAAGAATGAAGAGGTTGCTGAAACGAGAAAAGGCTCTCACCCCTATCGGGGTATCTTATGCCAGTCTGTTTGAAAGGCTAAGGCATGCTGGCTCGATTGAACCACTCCCCGCATGTACTCCAAATCCACTTGCAAGGAGCTTTGATCCGGCAGCGCGATGCGCCTACCACTCCAATGTCATAGGGCACAACATTGAGAGCTGTCATAGTTGGAGAAGGGAAGTAGAGAAAATGATCCGAGAAGGGCGGGTTGTGATTAATAACAGTGACATGGAGCACTCGAACCCCCTCGAGAACTTGCCGACGGAGGTTGATGAGATTGAAGCTGGTAATGGTCTCGGCAGTATTGATGCAAAGCTCAGTGGCTAAAATGCCAATTTTGATAAAGTGGGAGGACGTTTCGTTCCTTGGTCAGCAAGAGAGAAGCTTGTGGTGGCTCATTTTGTTGTCATTTCTGTTGTTCGGATTATTAGGGTTATAAGTCGGATGTTGTCTTGTCCAGTTTGTTTTAGGATTTTGTTCTGGATTGTTTTGTTTGTTTTGTTATTTAAACCATTTCACCGGTAGTCTAATACAAAATCCGGTCTTTTATTATTTCCAGTCATCTTTTTGTTTAGTCCTTTTATCATTTTTGTTCAATGCCGATTCTAGGGACATGACATGCGCACCCAGTTTGGGCCTAGTCTTAAAAGTTAATCATAAAACCCTGAGAAGGTGATCAAAGCATTTAAAGGAAATAAGAACGGTTTGAGATTATTTGGAGCCCGAGTCATGTGGAACTGGGGCAAACACAAAGAAAACCGTTAAATAAAGATTCGCCTAAATTGGCATGAGGGTCGTTCATAATAAAAGAGAATGAGAGTGTCGCCCAACGGTGCTTTAGAAGTGACAAATGAACAAACATATGTTTAACATAATTGTCAAGCCCAGCACCGTCGGAAGAGACTATAAATCTATTGTTTGTTGTGTTGTTTGCATTTGGCATGTTTTGAAGACTGGAATGACGAAGGCATTTTGTTCTGCTACCTAAACACTTTATCCTTCGTTACCCCTTTTTGAGCCTTACTTATTTTTCTTTCATACCCCTCGTTCGGAATCAGTAAAAACGACTAGAAAACGCGAGCATGACATGAAAACATGAAAAAAAAAACAAAACGAAAAAGAAAAGAAAAGAAAAATGGTAACAAAAAAAAAGTCAAATGAAAAAAGAGGAATTGGGAACTACGTTTGACTTGATTCCTCAAAGAGGATACGTAGGCGCTTCACAGCTCGGTCATAGGGTGCATAGTGTGCATAATGTGCATGGTATGCATGGTGTAATAAATAAAAAAAAAATTAATAAATAATCCCCAAGCAAGAAACTGGGGCAAGGGTTGCGCTTGTGGTAAGCAAAATTGGTTCCGAATGTTGTAATTTTAAACCTCCAATTTATTTTGTTTTGAGCCTTTAATACCCTTTCTTTCTAAGCCTATCCAAAAAACTCACATTACGGTCCAAAGAAAGACCTTCTGATCAGTCTGCAAAAGATGCCAAGTCAGACAAATGAGAGTCTTACCGGCGAACATAACACTCTTTTCCACAACAGAAAGGACTCTAATCTCCAGCAGATAGAGTCATACCGGCAACACTCCAAATCCCCAGCGGGAAAGTGATACAAATGAGAGAGTCTTATCGGTGAAAATCTTCACGGACACCATAAGGCGATGAAAGCTGAGAGAAAAACCAAAATGAGAGAGGCTTGATAGTGAAAACCCTTCGGGCACTACAAGTCGAATAAGATTAGGAATCAGATGGAGAATTGCCAATTGAAGGTCTTGAAAGACGATTGACGGCAGAGGATAGGCCACATGTGCATGTCATGACCATTAGAGTCGTTGTTTTCGTTTGATAGGTTTTTATTTATAGTTTCTTTTGTAAAAGAGTCATCGTTTCCTTTGTCTTTTATTTTGTTTCTTTTATCTTTCTCCTTTCATAGAAAAACTCCCCAATAGAGTCTGTCTGGTCATAACAAGTGTGAATTGACTTCAAAATATGTCATCAGCTTCCCAATTATACAAAATGAGATCTGACTAGTGCATCCAAATGGTATAGTCACCGAGGAACAAATGCGAGGCCAGTGTCAAGAAAATATCCCCAGCAAAAGGGAATTGACAAAAGGATTGACGAGTGTCAAAAGGGATATCCTTGCCAAAACCAAAGTTATAAACCTCAAGGCCAAAACCCGTGGGCAAATCAAGGAGAGCAATGAGCATGATTTGGGAAATTCATACTAGGACTAAAAGGTCGGGGAAATGCCAGCTTCCGAGCTATGTCACAAAAGAAGACGGATATCCCCAGCAGGAAGGGATTATCCCCAGCACATAATATCATCCCCAACAAGCTGTGGAACGCAGAGCAAGGAAGGAGAAAGGGAAAAGCCATCCCAGTAGGGGTATCACAACCAACCACCATGTTTTAAACTAACAAATTTTGTTTGATTTGAAACAGGTAAAGGAAATGGCATTGATGCCAGAAATGCATGCCGCAAGGGATATTATCAAACTGGGGCAGAAAATTTTCCTTCCGCTTAGAAAATTTTCTGGAAGTCAGGTACCCATGCGGGGAAGAATAAAGATAACACCAGTCTCAAGGGAAGTGGTCTTAGAACCAGTGTTGCCCCCAACATAATAAGTTTCTATGGAGGAAGTTGTTCCCCAGCAAAGGGATGAAACTTGAGCTCAGTGAAGCACTAGTTCTGAAAGAATCAGAATTCCCCAACGGTGTTATCCGCGACAGCGTTATCCCCGCTGATAACATTTTACCCCCCAACAGGTAAGTAAATAATTCCCCAACAGTGTTATCCCCAGCAAGTATTCGAGGTAAGACATTTTCAAGTCTTAAGGGTATTTTGGGTTCATCCGCCCTCGAATAGGATATTTTGGGTTCATCCGCCCTCGAACAGGATATTTTGGGTTCATCCGCCCTCGAATAGGATATTTTGGGTTCATCCGCCCTCGAATAGGATATTTTGGGTTCATCCGCCCTCGAATAGGATATTTTGGGTTCATCCGCCCTCGAATAGGATTTTATTTTCAAAGTTGTTGTTGAAGCCAGGCGCCCACCTGAATAACGAGAGGAATACTTTTCTTGTCTGTCCATTGCATATTTTAGGCGCCCACCTGTATAACAAGGGAATACATTCCACGCCTTTGCCAATAGGAGACGCACTTCCTAAGTCTAGTTCCGCCAATAGGAGACGCACTTCCTAAGTTAGTTTCACCCATAGGAGACGCATTTCCTCCTAAGTTTAGTTTTACCCATAGGAGACGCATTTCCTCCTAAGTTTAGTTTACCCATAGGAGACGCATTTCCTCCTAAGTTTAGTTTACCCATAGGAGACGCATTTCCTCCTAAATTTACTTTTACCCACAGGAGACGCATTTCCTCCTAAGTTTAGTTTTACCCACAGGAGACGCATTTCCTCCTAAGTTTAGTTTTACCCATAGGAGACGCATTTCCTCCTAAGTTTAGTTTACCCATAGGAGACGCATTTCCTCCTAAATTTACTTTTACCCATAGGAGACGCATTTCCTCCTAAGTTTAGTTTACCCATAGGAGACGCATTTCCTCCTAAGTTTAGTTTACCCATAGGAGACGCATTTCCTCCTAAATTTACTTTTACCCACAGGAGACGCATTTCCTCCTAAGTTTAGTTTTACCCACAGGAGACGCATTTCCTCCTAAGTTTAGTTTTACCCATAGGAGACGCATTTCCTCCTAAGTTTAGTTTTACCCATAGGAGACGCATTTCCTCCTAAGTTTAGTTTACCCATAGGAGACGCATTTCCTCCTAAGTTTAGTTTACCCATAGGAGACGTATTTCCTCCTAAATTTACTTTTACCCATAGGAGACGCATTTCCTCCTAAGTTTAGTTTACCCATAGGAGACGCATTTCCTCCTAAGTTAGCATTGAAGTTGGGAGCCCGCCCATATAATAGAGGCATACATTTCTGTCCTTTTACTTTCAGTTCTAGGTCGCCCACCAGTAAAATGCGGGAATACATTTCAGTTCTAGGTCGCCCACCAGTAGAATGCGGGAATACATTTCAGTTCTAGGTCGCCCACCAGTAAAATGCGGGAATACATTTCAGTTCTAGGTCGCCCACCAGTAGAATGCGGGAATACATTTCAGTTCTAGGTCGCCCACCAGTAAAATGCGGGAATACATTTCAGTTCTAGGTCGCCCACCAGTAAAATGCGGGAATACTTTCTGTTCTAGGTCGCCCACCAGTAAAATGCGGGAATACATTTCAGTTCTAGGTCGCCCACCAGTAAAATGCGGGAATACTTTTAAGTTCTAGGTCGCCCACCAGTATAATGCGGGAATACTTTCTGTTCTAGGTCGCCCACCAGTAAAATGCGGGAATACATTTCAGTTCTAGGTCGCCCACCAGTAAAATGCGGGAATACTTTCTGTTCTAGGTCGCCCACCAGTAAAATGCGGGAATACATTTCAGTTCTAGGTCGCCCACCAGTAAAATGCGGGAATACATTTCAGTTCTAGGTCGCCCACCAGTAGAATGCGGGAATACTTTTAAGTTCTAGGTCGCCCACCAGTATAATGCGGGAATACATTTCAGTTCTAGGTCGCCCACCAGTAAAATGCGGGAATACTTTCTGTTCTAGGTCGCCCACCAGTAAAATGCGGGAATACATTTCAGTTCTAGGTCGCCCACCAGTAAAATGTGGGAATACATTTCAGTTCTAGGTCGTCCACCAGTAAAATGCGGGAATACATTCATGTTCTAGGTCGCCCACCAGTAAAATGCGGGAATACTTTCAGCTCTAGGTCGCCCACCAGTATAATGCGGGCATACATTTCATAATTTTGCATTGAAGCAACTTTTTAGTCTTGTATTACAGAGTTTGGAATCAGTAACCCCACCAGAAGGCGGAAGGTTACAACAGGAATCCCCAGCAGTAAACAATAAAATCCCCAGCACCGGGAAGCAGAAGGTTGCAACAAGAGGTCCCAGCATAAACTCAAGTCCATGTGTCAAAAGGAAGAAAAGCATCGGAAGAAAAGCACCGGAGGAAACACAAGCCGACAAGAAAGCAAGGCAACAAGAACAAATTTTAGTCTAGCCTAGCTTCTTGTTTTCTTTTAAGCACGGTGTAACAAGGAGATCGGTAAGCAGTGATAACAGCATGCAACAGCAGTAACATCGCAGTCCCACGGTAGTCCCAGCTACCAAAAACTTCCCGAACTACATTGACCTGATTCCTGTTTAGCCCAGGATATGTAGGAAACCTTTGAAGCAAAGGTTCGGTCAAATCTTTTTCAAAAAATGCTTCACACGGAGTACTCGGATGGGCAAAAATCGCTCGCTTTATCTTTGCACGAAAACCCTTCGTGTATCCGGGCAAAGAGGGGCAGCTGTAAGCACGTGATTTTTGCCCTATATGAGAATTACTCCCAAAAAATCCAAAAATAAAATGATTTTTCTTTGGTGTGCAATTTTGTGATATTTTGTGATATTTTGAATAATTATTTGTATTTGTCTGTGCGTGTTTATTTGATAAATTAATAAAAAATACAAAAATATGTCGCATTTTGCATGTAGGATTTAATTCTATAGTTGTTAGTAATTAAATTTGTTTTACAAAAATTAAAAAATTACAAAAATAAGCATCGTTTGCATTTTTAGCATTTAATGTCCAAATATACAATTTTATGCTTAATTAATACTTAATTGTGCGTTAATTGTTATTGGGAGTTAATTTGCGCTTTTATAACTTAATTTAATTCTTAATAATAGTTTAAGTATTTTTATAATTTAGTTTTAGAGAAATAAAAGAAGAAAAGAAAGCAAAAATATAAAGAAAGTCGGAATTAGGCCTCTTCTTCAATTTCAAGCCACAGGCCCAAAAATTGGCCCAATCTTCCCTACGACCCAGTCCATTTCGAACTGGGTCGACCCAGTCCATAACCCAAAAGACTCAAACCCCATTTGTCTTTCATTTTTACAAAACAAAAACAAAACAAAAAAAAATAAGAGAAGAAAACCCTAAAAATCTAAACCATCCGCCCCCCCCCTCCTATCTTCTTCTTCTTCCTCAAGCTCACATCCCTTCCTCCCATGGCAGACCTTCCCCCCTCACACCCCTGCCCCCCTCACGTCAACACACACACAACACAACCACTCTCACCCCCACGACATCCCCTCGCTGCCATGGCTGCGTTTTTCAAGTTCGTCGAGCAACTTCTACGCCACCATTGTTGCCCGTAGTTGCTTCTCCTCCTGCTGTTGCGTTTTCTTCTTCTCCAACACTGCTGCTGCTGCGTTTTTCATCCTTCATGTTGCTGCTGTGTCGTCCAAACAAACCACCACAACTGCTGCCCGCCGCGTCCAGCCATGGACGAGCTTCATCGAGCTCGAACTCGAGCTCCCATGGCTGCCGTTGCATCTTCTCCGACACCGCTGCTGCTACTGTTTCGTGCTGCTGCTCCAGCAGTGTTGCTGCTGCTGCCTTCTGCTTGTGGCGGGCTGCCATTCTTCGTTTTAAACGATGCCAAACGACCACCTTCTTTGGTCGTCCGTTCGTAGTCGTCTTCGACGTCAAGTTATCTTGGTGCGAGATTCGTTCTCGGACAGATTTGTTTACAATCAAAGTTCGTCGTTGATTCATCTCCGGTTAGTTGTTTTTGAGTTTTATTTTTGTCCATATTTTTGTTTGATATTTTCCGGATCCAAAATCGTTAAAGAATTCAATTCTTGTTTTGTTCGTTGTTCATCGTTGAAATTATTTTTCTAGTTTGTTCATGTTCATGTGCTTTGTTAAAATTAATTTTCAGATTTCAAAATAGAAGTTTAATTAGTTGTTTTCATGTTTATTTCATGTTTGTATTATTGTTTAAGTAAGTATTTGTTAGTTTGATGTTTGTTAGATTCAAATTGAAATTTAATCAACTATTTCTTCAATTTGTTTCATGTGTTTATGTATTGTTAGAAATTGTTAATATTGTTAAGTTCAAGTTTAAGTTCATAATTGTTTCTTCGTCGATCTTGTTATTTGTTTAAAGAATTTAGTTGTATTAAAGGAATATATTGTTTTAATCGTTTAATCCGTCATGTTTGTTGTCTTAAAATAGATTCATTCATGTTCATACTTTGTTTGGATGATCTTGAATCCGAATTTTGTATAGTTTGATTTCTTGTTTACCATTTATGATTATTGCTTGAATTGTTCTCATAATCTTGTTTAAAGTTTAATATAAGAATTGTTTGTTGTAATGTTGTTAGAGTTGATTTTAAGTTCAATATGATTGAATTTAGAAATCTTCATACTTTGTTTGTTGTTGTTGTTGAATCCGAAAATAGGATTGTTTGTTGCTAAAATATTGTTCAATCAAATTTTAGTTGTTCTTGGTTGTTCAATTTGTGTTCATGTGATTTGTTGTTGAAATGTTGTTAAAATCATGTTCATGTGATATTGTTGTTATGATGTTCATCCGTGTTCATATTGTTGTTTGAACATTGTTAGAAATTGATCATATTGTCTATATTTTGGTTAAGTTTGATTAATTGATGTGTTATAGCTGATGGGTAGTTTGGTAAATTTGTAATACATTCAGGGGTAGTTTGGTAATTTCAGTAAGGTCGGAAGGGGTAGTTTAGGAATTGTACATTTTGTAATTGTTTATTTGAAGCATGGGGGACAAAATGAAATGGGGTGGGTTGTGATATGATTATTTAATATAAAGGGGGGACAAGATTTAATTTAAAGGGGAATCTTGCATTATTTTAAATAAAGCATGGGGGACAAAATGAAATGGGGTGGTGTGATATGTTATTTAATGTAATGGGAATGAGTGGGAAGATAATGGGTTTGGTAGAGAAAATGGGTTGATTTTAATTAATGGAAAGATTTTATGAGAGGGGTTATAAGAAGTCTTGAAATCAGAATAAAAAGGAAAGACAAGAAATACAGACAGAGAAAAAAAAGAGAGATTAAAAAAAAAGAGCTGAACATTTATTCCGAAAAAACATTCAAACTCTCAAGAAAAGAAAAACATACAAAGAGAAAATAAAAAAAAAGTTGAAAATTAGAAGAGAAAGTAGTACACACCTGATAAATATTCTGGTATACAGGTGTAGAAATTAAGGGTTGAAGATTAAATAGCCTTTCAAAAATCTGAAAATTTTCCTTGGTTTCTGTCCGTTATTTTCGGCATTCTTGGATTTTATTTTGAATTTTTCAAAACTGTCACTGGGATTTTCGTTGGCTGGTTATTGCTGGTTATTGTTGTTGTTGCTGTGTTACGTATTACGTTGCTGACTTTCTTCTTCTTATATTGACAATATCAGGTACACAACTGTAATTTTGGCATTTTGTAAGCTGAAATGAAGAATGGAGAATTAAATTTTTAATTTAGTTTAATTTAATTTTTTGTATTGTATTTAGGTTATTCATGTATTATTATTCTGTAAATCACTGTCATTTGGCATAACTAGGCATATTATAGCGACATATTAAATAACGCCTTAACCAGATTATTAGGAAATATATTTAAGCTTGATTATTAATTAAAACTGTTTAATAACAAAAAATAGAAGAAATAACGTAAAAATGGCGTTATTGAATCAGTTTGGCAAAAATTAACTAAGTTCCTTATTCATAAGGTTTTTCGTCAACGATAAGTTAATCCGAATCATGTAGTCAATTTCAGTTATAACATGAATTAGTTTGCGAACAAGTATTAGGACATGATGAATTAAAACAAAGTTAGTTAATGTTAAATTGTTTAAATTTTTAGAAATATGATTTAGTACTCAAGTTTTTGTTTTTATTTCTTTCAATTTTCAGTATTTGTAAATAATTAGTTTCAATAAGCTTAAGTCTTACTAATAATTTGAATTTTAATCCAACTATGGGATAATTAGTTTTTTTATTTTTATTTTTTACTTTTCGATAATTCCATGTTGTATTTATGATTATAATTTTATTACTTTCTGTTAATATTTGTTTTTCTCTTCTATTTAATATGTCATTTTCAAGAATGTAGATATTGATTTTATATTTATAAACAAACTTAGTAATAATAAAAAGGTAGTCATTAAAGGATATTCTTAAAATAAGGAAGGATTTCGCTAAAAATAAATAGATGTAAATAATACAAAAATTTACAGGATTCTCCAATCTCATTTATTTATTTAAATTTTTTTTTTTTAAAAAATTTACTTAGAATTTGGGATGGATTGTTTAGTGAATTTCACTTCCTTCCCCAAAGATAATGACGCGTTAGACTCTTTAGGCGCGATTTAATCAATTTTACCTTCTTAAACTCGGATGCGCATTTCATGCGACCCAAATCTAAATCTTAAAACATTGAATAAAAATGTGTTCCGGATTGCGGGTGCATTTCATGTGACGTAATCCAAAGACATGTTTTAAACGATGTTCACAATTTTTTTTAAAAATAATAATAATAATAATAATAATAATAATAAAGTGGTAAAAAGTTAAATTTGCACATTGGTTCATAATTGTATTTAAAATCAGATAAATAAGCCGAATATGACAGTTGAGCGACCGTGCTAGAACCACGGAATTCGGGAATGCCTAACACCTTCTCCCGGGTTAACAGAATTCCTTATCCGGATTTCTGGTACGCAGATTGTAATATGGAGTCATTCTTTTCCTCGATCCGGGATTAAAATTGGTGACTTGGGACACCCTAAATCTCCCAAGTGGCGACTCTAAAATGAATAAATAAATCCCGTTTTGATTGTCCTTTAATTGGAAAAACTCCCTACGCACTTCGCGGTGCGGAAAAAGGAGGTGTGACAGGAGCGGATCACTATGGACTTCGTTACTGGACCGCCGCAGACTCGGAAGAAGTTTGACGCAGTATGGGTCATTGTTGATAGGCTGATCAAGTCAGTGCATTTATTCCTGTGGCAGTCTCCTATTCATCCGAGAGGTTAGCTGAGATCTATATTCAGGAGATTGTTCGTCTTCATGGTGTGCCTGTATCTATCATTTCGGACCGAGGTACACAGTTTACCTCGCGTTTCTGGAGAGCAGTTTAGCAAGAGTTGGGCATCTAGGTTGAGTTGAGTATAGCATATTCTCAGACGGATGGGCAGTCCGAGCGGACTATTCAGATTTTGGAGGATATGCTCTGAGCTTGTGTCATTGACTTCGGAGGCTCGTGGGATTAGTTTTTGCCTTTAGCAGAGTTTATCTACAACAACAGTTACCAGTCGAGTATCCAGATGGCTCTTTATGAGGCTTTATATGGTAGGCGGTGTCGATCTCCGATTGGATGGTTTGAGACGGGAGAGGCTCGATTGTTGGGTACGGATCTGGTTTAGGAGGCTTTGGACAAGGTCAGGATTATTCAGGATAGGCTTCGTACAACTCAGTCCAGGCAAAAGAGCTATGCAGACCGCAAGGTTCGAGATGTGGCTTTTATGGTTGGAGAGCGTGTATTGCTTCGAGTGTCGCCTATGAAAGGCGTGATGAGATTTGGGAAGAAGGGCAAGCTTAGCCCTAGACTCATCGGTCTGTTTGAGATTCTTGATCGAGTGGGAGAGGTGGCGTATAGACTTGCATTGCCGCTGAGATTATCAGTCGTGCATCCAGTGTTTCATGTGTCCATGCTTCGAAAATATCACGACGATCCATCCCACGTGTTAGATTTCAGCACTGTCCAGTTGGACAAGGACTTGTCTTATGAGGAGGAGCCGGTAGCTATTCTAGACCGACAGGTTCGTCAGTTGAGGTTGAAGAGTTTTCCTTCTGTTCGTGTTCAGTTGAGAGGTCAGCCTCCTGAGGCATCGACCTAGGAGTCCGAGTCTGATATGCGGAGCCGTTATCCCCATCTTTTCCCTGACTCAGGTACTTCCTTCTTCTGTCCGTTCGAGGACGAACAGTTATTTTAGAGGTGGAGAATGTGATGACCCAAAAAGGTTTTAAAATGAAACTCCGTGTTTTGAGGCCTTGGAAACCTCATTTAGAGTCGTCTCGATTTGTATCCACAGTCCGGGCGCGTAGCTCGAAAGCTTAAATATGATATTCTGTGAAACACGATAAGTTTTGATTATAAATGAGTTAATTGACTTTGGTTAACGTTTTGGGTAAACGGACCCGGACCCGTGATTTGACAGTCTCGGAGGGTCCGTAGAAAAAAATATGGGACTTGGGCGTATGCCCGGAATCGAATTCCGAGGTCCCAAGCCCGAGAAATGAATTTTCAAAGAAAATTATTTTCTGAAATTGTTTAAAGAAATTTGATTAGAACATGATAGTATCGAGCCCGTATTTTGGTTCCGGTGCCTGGTACAAGTCTTATATATGGTTTAAGTCATCTCTGTAAAGTTTGGTTGAAAACGGACGTCGTTTGACGTGATTCGGACCTAAATTGCTAAATTTGATACTTGATGAAGTTTGAGAAAAAGTTCTTGATTTTGAGGTTTGCTTCATTGTTATTGAGGTTATTTTGGCAATTTGATCGCACAGATAAGTTCGTATGATGTTGTTGAGTTAGTACGTGTGCTTGGTTTGGAGTTCCGAGTGCTCGGGTGAGTTTCGAGTAGGTTCCGGGATGCCTTAGGCTTAGAAAGTCAGATGTTGCATGTTCAGGAAGTTGCAGGTCTCTGAACCCTCTAGTGCGGTCCACAAGAAATCGCGTGCAACCGCGGAGGGGCCAGCACGGCCGCGGTCACTTTGTGCGGAGTGCAGTGGAGGATGTGCGGCCGCAGTCGCCTTTGTGCGGTCCACACAAGGTGTTGAACTGCAGGTCTTCAGGGAGGCCTGTGCGGCCGCGGTCCATTTGATGCGGTCCGCACAGGGGGTCTGAGAGGGGTATAAATAAACGGGAATTTCAGTTATTTTTCACTTTTCAAAACCTCAAAAACATAAGAGGCGATTTTTCAAACAACCTTTCTTCTCCAAAACGTTGGTAAGTGATTTCTAACTCACTTTCTTCACTCCTTGACATCTTTTAACATGATTTCAACTTCAAATCAAAGATTTTCATGGGAAAATTGAGTATTTTGGGTAAAACCTAGGTTTTTCTAAAATTGGGGATTTGGACCTCAATTTGAGGTCCAATTTCAAAATAAATTATATATTAGATTCGTGGGAAAATGGGTAATCGGGTTTTGGTTCGAACCTCAGGTTTTGACCATGTGGGCCCGGGGGAGATTTTGACTTTTTAGGTAAAACTTTTGAAAACTCATTTTCATGCATTGGGGTTGATTCATTTAGCGTTTATTGATGTAATTAAGTAATTTGTGACTAGATACGAGCGAATTGGCGGTGGAATCAAGGGGTAAAGCTATAATTGAAACTTGAGTTGTGTTCGAGGCATCGAGGTAAGTGTATGGTCTAACCCTAGCTTGAGGGAGTAGGAGTTGTGTCCTATTTGCTATTTGTTTCTTGTCGAGTACGACGTATAGGCATGGTGGCGAGTATCTATGCGTTGGTGTCAAGCATGACCGTGAGTCTTATCTTGTGATTTTCATGATATGTTGTATTATTCATGCCTTGGTGACGATTTCTATTTGTTGTGTAATGTTGTGGAAAGAGTTGTGACCTATGAACATTGAGGAGTGTTGACTCCAATTGTAACGAATTGTGAAAGTATAAGTGATAATCGAAACTCTAGAACATTGGCTCGAGTTGTGAAGTGAATTGTGAAGTAAAAGTGAGAAAGATAAGAGACCATTATGTTACCCCTTGCCGGGGTATTGTTGAGTCGAGGTTCCCTTGCATTGTGTTCTTAATTGATATTATAGACGTTTAGGATGATGATTCTTCGTGTTAGGTGTTGTAACAAATTTGGTTATAGTTGGGTAGTTAGGTGTTGTAACAAGTTTAGTTATAGCTGAGGTAGTTAGATGTTGAAACTAGTTGAGTTATAGTTTCGTTATGGATGTTTCTCCCTTTCCGAGACGTATATACTTGTACAATTGAGTTCCCTTGCCGAGACGTATATACTTGTACAATTGAGTTCCCTTGCCGGGATAGTGTAGTCTATTATTGATCCCTTCCCGGGACGGTTAATTATAATTATTGTTGACTGTGTATTTGGAACGGGTTGCGCGAGGCAACATTATTAGATATTATATTGGATCGGGTTGCACGCTGTAACAGTTATATATGTGGACCGGGTTGCATGCCGCAATAGATATTATATTGGATCGGGTTGCACGCCGCAACAGTTATATATGTGGATCGGGTTGCACACCGCAACAGATATTATATTGGATTGGGTTGCGCGCCGCAATAATTATATATGTGGATCGGGTTACACGCCATAACAGATATTATATTGGATCAGGTTGCACGTCACAACAGTATTGTTATCGTATTGATTGTAGACATCGAGTGTTCTTCCATACTTTATTAAGTTTCTGATAGAATTGATATGTTTCCCCGGAGCATGTTTTCCCCTCCCTTTAAAACTGTTGTACCTGTTTATATTTTTGTTGTATATTATATAACTGCACAGGTTTATCTGGAGTCTAGTCCTAGCCTCGTCACTACCTCTCCGGGGTTAGGCCAGACACTTACCAGCACATGGGGTTGGTTATGCTGATACTACACTCTGCACTCTGTGCAAATACCGGAGCGGTACTTGATCAGCAGCAATAGCTCGGGAGCCAGCCTTCAGCCCACCGAGATACCGAGGTAGCCTTGCAGGCGTCCGCAGGCCCGACGTCTCCTCTATCTTGTTATATATTCTGTTATCTCAAGTATTTGAGACAAACAGTGTTATATTTCTTTCAAACGGTTGTATTTAGTACTCTTAGTAGTCCGTGGAGGTTGTGACACTAGGTTCTGGGTAGAAGCATGTATTGACTTTCGAAACATTCTGGTTTTATATTTATTTAAGACTTCCATTTAATCTCATATTCCACTGTTATTTAACTGTTTATTTCCTTGTTAATATAAGATGTAAAAAGGATTAAAACAGAAGTGTTAAAGATTTTTAAGTTCGTGGCTTGCCTAGCTTCTACGAGTAGGCGTCATCACGACTCCCGAGGGTGGAAAATCCGGGTCATGACATTTCTTTTCGAAAGGTTTTCAAACCCAATTTCTCTCTTTCTTACTAATCAACAAAAATCTCTATTTCTTATCAATACAATCAAGACGAAATTCGAAATATTGCTCTACAATCAAGTTGTGGGTAAGTTTTGAATCTTGTTTTCTTTCTTTCTAAAATTTTTATTATATGTGACATGTATATGATACATCAATACCCAAAAAAATATTCGATACAATACTAATATAATTATAATATGATTATAACAATTTTTTTGTGTAAAGTTGTGATTGAAACTTGAATAAAATGAAGACCATAATTTTATCTCAATGTTTCAGAAATTTATTGCGATTGTATTATAATTGTATATGTATCATAATTGTTGCAAGAATTGTATTACTAATGTAAGATAAGTATATATTCATTATATATAGTTACGAGCAGTTGTGAGTTCGTAACGAATTTCACAATTTGTATCACAAGTATGATAATTGTTTGTTAATTTATTAGTATTGTATCAGGTATTATTTTGGTATTAATGTACCAGATACAAGTTAGATACAATTGTGATACACGTATGATACAATTATATTTTAGGCATTGGTGAATCTGATACAATTATCATATAATTTTGAATATTTTTAATAATATAAAGCTGTCGGTAATGGTAGAAAAAGAGAAGATGAAAATTCTGGGCGTAGATTAAGGGATTTTGATGTAAAAATGAAAGAGAAGAGGAGAGGAGGAAAAAGGAAAGGATACAATTGAATTCCTTTATTGAAGGCACTAATAATGGGGTGGGAGTCTTTTAAGGAGCAACCTACATAATTTGTAAGAAAAACCTTTAAAACTACAAAATATAGAAAATATAAGTAAATAAGTTTCTAATATAATATAACTCGGTAAAAATCTCAATATAATAGTTATACGCATATTATACTTTTAAAATCAATGATACCATTAAGTAGCAATAAAAATTTTCATCTACTTTTTCTCCTTGATGTTATTATGATTATCCTAAAAACAAAAGGTTAAGTGTCACGACCCAAATTCCATATTAGGTCGTGATGGTGCCCAACACCGTTGTTAGGCAAGCTAACACCAATCAACTAGTAAATCCTCGTTTAAATAATTAGTAATGATAACTTTCCTTATTGATAAAGAAATTAGGAGTTTAAAATTTAAGCATAATTAAATGGAAGTAATAAATACGAATTGAAATCATGAAAGTAAACCAAAAATCATAAGTATACTAATGTGTGTGCCAAGACCTAGTGTCACAAGTGTGTGGGCAATCTAGTAGAATATATAAAATCATACTTTCCTACTGTCTGGAAAAAAAAATAGACAGGAAAATAAAGACATAAGAGAGACTCCAGCTGCTGCAGAACGGCTCAAAAGGCCATCTCACCGGGAAGTCTCAAGCTGAGGAGTCAAATCTACGCGCCGGAATGATGGCTAGATGAACTTGCCTCAAAGCCTGTACAATCAAGTACAGAAGTGTAGCGTGAGGACATAAAAATATGTAGCCAGTAAGTATGTCGCCTAACCTCGAAGAAGTAGTGACGAGGGGTCAACTCAGTCACTTATTAGGGCCAACAATATAAAACTATGAAGTTCAATATTTTAAATCACAATGAATGTAGATAACAACGAGCTCAAACAAGAATGATACTAAAAATCCTTTCATCAAATTTAAGAAAAATCAAGGCACTTCTTTATTTAAAACAAGTGACCTTTCAAGCAAAAATCATATGAATTATAAAGAGTTTCGGTTCTACTATAACACACAAATATTACCGAGGATGTTCGGCCCGATCCAACATAAAATTAAACTATGTACTGCCGAGGGTCGAACAGCCCGAATCATAGATACATCTATTAACCTACCGAGGCGAACGACCCGTTCCCATAAGAGTAGTGGAAATAATTACCCCACTCGCAGAATATACTCGCGGCACGGTTAAATATAAATATAACAAAATGTTTCCTCAATTCTTTAAAAATAATAATTTATTTGAAATCATGAAATCCTCAACTTAGTTCCGTTCAATGCAATTCAACAAATATATTCATACGTCGGTACCCACAAAGCATGGTGTAAGCCTAGAACAACCCGGATATAGCAAGAATAGTAGCTACGTACGAACTCTCGTCACTTCGTGCATACGTAACCCCCACAATTAATCATATATTAATTAAGTTCACCTATGAGAAAATTTCCCTCTTACAAGGTTAGAAAAGCGACTTACCTCGTTTCGAGCCTACTTCCAACTCAAGAATGCGCTCAAACCCTCAAATTAGAGCCGAACAATCCGAAACTATTCAAATAGTGCAAAAACCAATCATTATATGTTCAAAAGTTCATATCCTAATTATTAAAGTGATTTCCCAACCCCAAAGGCAAGATTCCTAAAATTCACCCCTGGACCCACGTGCCTGGGTTCGGAAAATTTTCGAAGGGGGTTATTAGTCATAACTTAAGGAACATAAATATATGATTATCACTAAGTTTCATGATCAATTTCGTGGTAAAAATCTCATTCTTGCCAAACCCTAGGTTTTCCTCTAATCTCATGATTTTCACTAATCTTTGCGTGTTAATCTACCTAAAATCAGAGTATTTAACTCACATATAGTAGGAATTACTTACCTCCAAAAGCTTAGTGAAAAACCCCTCTCAAGAAGCTCTAAAATCGCCCAACAATAGAGTGAAATGAGCCAAAAACATCTAAGGCCCGTATTAAATAAAGGCCACTGCCTTCAGTGATTTCCGCACCTGCGGTCATGGGCCGTACCTGCGCCCTCGCATCTGCGAACAATGGTCCGCTTTTGCGGAATTCTCTGGACCGGCTGGGGCCACTTCTGCACAAGGCCCACTGCTTCTGTGGAGAAGGGGCCGCATCTGGGGGTTCTAGGCTGCCCACCCTTGGCCACATCTGCGAGTCAAGGCCCGCACCTGTGAGCTCGCACTTGCGGCTTATTAACTGCAGGTGCGGTTATGACAGAAGCTGGGGCTTCAGCTCTTGCTCAGAATTTTCAACTTAGTCCGAGCCTCGTTTAATTGATGCACGGGTACCACGAAGCCCTGCCCGAACATACCCACAAGTTTGGAATGATAAAATGGACTCGCTCGAACCCTCGGAACGCCGGAAACAACATTAAAACCAAGAATCGCACCCTAAAACCAATTGAATCAAATATATGAACTTCAAGTTCTCCAATTTATTTCCAATGTGCCGAAATATACTTATAATACTCGAAGTGACACCAAATTTTGCGTGCAAGTCTTAAATGACATTACGGAACTATTCTAGGTCTCAGAATCTCGTTCAGACCTCGATATCATCAAAACCCGCTCTAAACCAAATTTAAAGAACTTCTAAAAATCTTCAAGAACCAACTTTCACTATTATGCGTCAAAACACTCCTGGATCAATCAAAACCCAATTCGAACATACGCCCAAGTACGAAATTATCATACGAACTTGTTGGTACTGTCACATCCCGATTCCGAGGTCGTTTACTACAAATGTTGATCGAAGTCAAATTTGGCTTTTTAAGCCAACCTTAAGGAACCAAGTGTTCCGATTTCAACCCAAACTCTTCCAAATCCCGAACCAACCATCCCCGTAAGTCATAAATCAATAAAAAAAAAGTGCGAAAAGTCTTATTTAGGGGAACGAGATTTTAAAAAGTAAAACGATCAGTCGGGTCGTTATATTAAGTAACAAAGAGAATTTGATATAGGCTTTGTTCATTTAAGTTTACAGCTAAACATCTACTTCATCCATTCCAATATATGTGAACATGTTTGACTGAGCACGGAGTTTAAGAAAAAATGAAGACTTTTGAAATTTGTGGTCCTAAACAAGTAAAAAATGGGCCCACAGTATTTGTGTGGTTATAAAGCTTCTCATTAAGGGTAGAATTGTAAGTTTAAGCTAAATTGTTTCCAAATTTAGAAAAGGTTCTTTTTTTTTGGAACGGACCAAAAAGGAAATAGGTTCACATAAATTGGAATAAAGGGAGTGTATATATATAAGTGAGTTTAGAAAAGATGATGTGGCATATCTCTTTAAACACATTTATCTTTTTTCTCTTTCTTTTTTTTTTGAATTTTCTTCTTTTTCTTTTAGTCTTTTCATTCAATCCAACTTATAAAAAGGCACAATGTCTATTAAAGAAATATTAATGATGACCGTTTGTTTTCCCCTATTTTTTTATTGTGTTTTTTGTTACACCATACTTCTTCCGGTCCAAAATAAGTGATTTTTTTTGTTATTTTCACACATATTAAGAAATTCACATTCTAATATTAATTAGAAATAAAATTGACCATATTAACCTTTATTGTCTCTTCACATAAACACTCCTAACACATACTCCAACATTAATTACTCCAAGGGTAATGTAGGAAAAAAATAATTAATTTATTCTTGAAATCTGTAAAATTCACTTATTTTGGACCATAAAAAAAAAGTCAAAAAATTACTTATTTTGGACCGGAGGAAGTAGTTATTATGGTTTTGATGGGTTGTGTCCTTTTTATGTTCTTCCTTTTTAAAGTTTTGTTTCATTTTCATATTTTTAGATCTTCCTCCATGCTAATGTAAAGGTGATCGATGTGAAGAGGTAGGCAAAGAGTTTATTTTGTAACTTTTGTTATTTAACTTTTTGTAAGATTTTTCTTATAAATTTTGTTGAATCTTCAAGTCTTTGCCTATTCATCTTATGTTATATATCCTAATATTTGGGGTTGTTTAACAGGAATACATACGAAATTTTAGAGGGATATATGAAACTGTTCACACGTATTTATTCCTACAGATTGTCAATCAAAAGTTGTGATCTTCCTCTGCCATGGAGTGCAATAATATCTCAATGGAAGGTCATCATCTCAATATAACGAATCTTATTTTATTTCCTTTTTGCGTTGTAATCACTATATGTACCTGAATTACTACAACCAATATGAGATATATAAAATGTAATCGATTTACTTTTGCTTGTGTATTATAATATTTCTTGAATATTTTGTGTCTTGTATTTGATCAAATATCAACTTCATTTGGTAACTAATTGTTTTGCAAATTGTACTTTTTGTGTATAATTTTGTGGGTATTTTAAATTGGATTAGATTTATGTCTCTTTTTGTGTATTATAGTATTTTCTTGGTTTTTGTCTTATTTTTCAGGTATATGAAATTTAGTCAAATTTATTTATTTCTTTTCAATTTATGGTGTTTATATTTGAATTCTTGTGTTTACGTTACCACAGTTGAATCAAATGAGAAAATCTGTCACGACCCGGATTTTCCAACCTCGGGGGTCGTGATGACGCCTACTAATGGGAGTTAGGCAAGCCAAACCTTAACTACTTGCTACACATCCATATTGTTTCATTTTAACAAACACAAGGCGATAACATGATAACAGCGGAACTTTAAATAATTTAGCGGAAATCAACAATTAAATATCTTAATTCTACGTCTATTACAACTTTTAAACCTCAAATGCCCAAAACCTGGTGTCACAGTGTCACAGACTATCTAAGATTTCTACATACAAGGTCTGAAGAAATAACAGTACGATGTTTCCGAATAAGAGAGAATGAAACAGGAAGTAGAGATAGAGGGAGACGCCAGGGCCTGCAGACGCTTGCAGTCTACCTTGGGTCTTCGGGTGGACTGGAGAAAGCACTCCAACTACGGTCCGAAAGCTGCTCCTGGATCTGCATACAGTGCAGAGTGTAGTATTAGCACAACCGACCCCATGTGCTGGTAAGTGTCTAGCCTAACCTCGGCGAATTAGTGACGAGGCTAGGACCAGACTACCAAATAAACCTGTGCAGTTCAAATGTATATACAGCGGAAAAGAATACAGAAAATAACCAGTCAATGTGTGAGAGGGAAACATGTTGTGGGGAGATAACAGTTCCGAATAGAAAACATCAAGTAAGGAAAGAAACCACATCTCGAATATCAACAAAGAATCAAAAATCAACAATTTGCACGGCATCACCCTTTGTGCTTTTACTCTCGTCCTCTCCAAAGCAATTTTATAATAAAAGTATGCACGATATCACCCTTCGTGCTTTTACTTTCGTCCTCACCAAAATAATCATATAATAAAGATGTGCACGGCACCACCCTTCGTGCTTTTACTCTCTTTCCTCACCATATAATCAATGAAAATCGGTATGGAATGGTACATCGTACGGCACAGCATCACCCTTCGTGCTTTACACTCTCTCCTCACAATAGCAAACAATGTACGACATCACTCTTCGTGCTTTAACACTCTTCCTCACCCAAACAACAATCACAAGAAAAGAGGCAAAGGAATAAACAAAATAGTAATAGAGATCCCGCCAAGGGAACAACAGTTAAACAATTAAATCCCAGCAAGGGAACAACAGTTAAACAATTAAATCCCGGCAAGGGAACAACATCAATAATCGCAACATTCTGGCAAGGGAGATAATCAACAAAGCAATAATATCCCGGGAAGGGAACAATTTAATAACTCTTTCTCTTTCTTTCACTTTTATTTCATAACTCACTTTACCACTTGAGCCAATGCTCCAAAGGGTTCAATCATCTCATATACTTTCACAATTCATAATATAACTTGAGCCAATGCTCCTCAATGTTCAAGGTTACAATTCCTTCCATAAACTTTCCACAACAATTAGAAATCATCATCAAGGCATGAAAGATACAACGAGATCAAGATCTTCAAAATTTAAAGACTCACGGTCATGCTAGACACCAACGTATAGATACTCGTTACCATGCATATACGTCGTACTCAACAATTATCACGTAGTAAATAAGACTCAACTCCTAATCCCTCAAGTTAAGGTTAGACCAAACACTTACCTCGATGCCTCGAACACAACTATCAATTATAGCTTTACCCCTCGATTCAACCGCCAATTCGCTCGTATCTAGTCACAATTTTTTTATTACATCAATAAACGCTAAATGAATCAATTTGAATGCATGAAAATGAGTTTTCCAAAGTTTTATCCAAAAAGTCAAAATCGCCCCCGGGCCCACATGGTCAAAACCTGAGATTCGAACCAAAACCCGATTACACATTCCCCCACGAACTCAAATATATAATTTGTTTTGAAATCGGACCTCAAATCGAGGTCCAAATCCCCAATTTTTGAAAAACCTAGGTTCTACTTAAAACACCCAATTTCCTCCATGAAAATAATTGATTTGAAGTTGAAATCATGTTAAAAGATGTTAATGATTGAAGAAAACTAGTTAAACACGACTTTCAATTGATTTGGAGAAGAAAGGTTGTTTGAAAAATCGCCTCTTATATTTTTGGGGTTTTTGCAAAATAACTGAAAATCTCGTCTATTTATACCCCTCTCAGACCCCCTGTGCAGACCGCACAAAATGGACTGCGGCCGCACAGGCCTTCCTGAGGTACTGCGGTCCAGTGCCTTGTGCGGACCGCACGAAATGGACTGCGACCGCACAAGCCTCCACCGCGCACCGCACGAAACCGACCGCGGACCGCACTGGCCCCCTTCCGCGGTCGCACACGTTTTTGTGCGGACCGCACTGGCGGGTTCAAAGACCTGCAACTTCTGGTTTTAAGTATAAAACATCCCGAACCTACCCAAAACTCACCCGAGCCCTCGGAACACCAAACCAAGTGTGCATACTAACTCAAAAACATCATATGGATCTACTCGTGTAATCAAATCATCAAAATAACATCATGAACATCAAATTAAATCTCGAGATCAATTAAATTTTCTCAAAACTTCTTTAAACATAAATTTTGCAATTCCAGTCCGAATCACGTCATATGACATCCGTTTTCACCAAATTCCACAGAAATGTCTTAAATCATATATAAGACCTGTACCGGGCGCCGGAACCAAAATATGGGCCCGATACCATCATGTTCTAATCAAATTTCATTTCAAATTTCTTTAAACAATTCTAGAAAACAATTTCCTTTGAAAATTCATTCCTCGGGCTTGGGACCTCGGAATTCGATTCCGGGCATACACTCAAGTCCCATATTTTCCTACGGACCCTCCGGAACCGTCAAATCACGGGTCCGGGTCCGTTTACCCAAAACGTTAACCGAAGTCAAATTTGCTCATTTTATAATAAAAACTTATCATTTTTCACAATTATCATATTTAAGCTTTCCGGCTATGCGCCCGGACCGCACACGCAAATCGAAATGACTCTAAATGAGATTTTGAAGGCCTAAGAATACAAAAATTCGTTTTAAACAAGTGATTGACCAAAATCAGAGGGAAAAAGACCGGAAAAAAGCTCAAGCTCAGGCTGGTAAAGGCAAGACTGAGGAAAAAAGATGAGTTTGACTCCTGAGTGTTATTATTTTAACTATTACAAACCTACTGATGAGATATCATTATGAATGGAAAAGGCCCCAAGTCATATTGTCGTTAGAGGAAGCTACTAGATTGAAATGTCAAAATATTGGAGCATTTTTTGGTTCATCTATATGTTGAGTTAGAAGATGATAAACTGAAAATTTGTTTTGTCTTATGGATTTTCTCTCCGCTCGATGTATATTGACTCTTGCTCTTTTCTAAGGTAGTCACATTTATACAATATTCTTCCGATGGATTTTTTGATAAAATATCGTTCATCATTTTCCTCATTTTTTCATTCATGGGCTATTGCATGGCAGCTTCAAAGTGGAATTTGGAAAGACTAAAATGTTATTTATTTTTTCCCTCCCTTTTTGTGTGCCTTTTCTTCTATTTTGTATTAATATAATTCTTAATCAATATTACTTTTCTAATCATAATTCTTAACTAAAAACCATGTGCTCTGGTCTTTTTGCCATTTTAAAGCCTAAGTGTCAATTATTACTACTCCAACTTCTCATACTTCTTATCAATGCGTATGCAGTAAAAATAATCCTTCAAGTTTTCAACGACATGTCGAAAATAACTCTTAGTGATGGAGTTCTTTATTAGTGCTACTCGACCTTTCCCATTCTAAAGCCCAAAAGTATCCATTGCTATTATTCCAGCTTTTCATATTCTTTCTTAATGCAATAAGAAAAGTGTTTTAATTTCCAACAACAGGTAACAAAGTGGAGTAGTAATTTTTAGTGGTGGAATCTATTCCATAATATGGAAAGGTACATTCTCTTGCTATTTCATTTTTATTCATTGTGATTTAGTTTATTTTTGATTTTTTTATAAAAACAAGAAATTTAATCTGAATGCAAATAAATCAAGTTTTAATATACATACATATATTTTAAATATGTTATATAGCGAGAATTAATTACTTCTAAGATTATATGTAAAAATATTTGATTGTCTAACATCAATGTAAACTGCTCTAATTCTAATGAAAAATCAATATTATGTGTTATTTAATCAATTCATAGAATTCAATTTTTGTATGCATATATTTGAAACATTCCATCTTTTCCGTTTCGACTAAATTCACACACAAAAAAAGTAGTCATTCTATAAATTCATTTATGTTTTTTAAAACCAAGCGCGGACGGATTCCCTATATATATATATATATATATATATATATATATATATATATATATATATAATGACTTGCCACTTTTTGGAGCCAAGAAACCTATTTATCTCTTTTTTCCTTTTTTAGTCTTTTCTCTCATTTTTGCTGTCAAATACTCTACTTTTTTCCAGCCATTTGAAGTCATAAGTTTCACTCAATTAATATGATAACTGAAAAAACTTCACTACTTAATTACATGGAAGTTAAAATTGTACCTAATATATCACCTTAAATGTCTTATGTAACCGATACTATATTAATCCTTCAGACTCAAATACATCCTTATTAATCTTTGCATTGCTGAATTTGTGGGATGAGTCCTTGCCTTCCTATAATAGTGAGGTAAACAAAGAGTCAAACCGCTGAAAGTGATGAGTCCGTTTTTTGTATTTAATTTTGAGTATTTAATTACTTATCCATTAAACTCCCATGACTCCCTCAATGTACTACATTTCTCTTAAACCTACTAAGAGGAGCACTATTTCAATTTGCATTTCTGAATATGGTGGATGTTCTTCTATGTTATCCTTTCATGTCAATAATGCAATAGCAGCGAAGTTTTTGAGAAGAAGGCATTAGGAAAGAATCTTACCATTCAAATTGTAGTAGTATCATTTTAATTTTATGTTTTGTTTTCTTTTTTTGTTGATAAAATTATTAGTTTTGTTCTTTAACTATTCTAGCAGTCTTCATGTCAACAAACTCTTTTTATTCTTTTTCTTTTTCCGATTTCATGCAACGGATCTTTTTTTTTTTCTTTTTTTGGTTTCTTTTACTTCTAATACTAGATCGACATACTAATAGAGTACGTTGTTGCGATGGTAGGGCTCTAAGTTGTGATGGGTATATCACTGCTTAAAGTTCTATTGAGAGATACTAATTACCTGCATATATGAAGATTTCATTACTAATGCGAGATCTTATAAGAAAAATAATAATTGGCGAGTACTACATTAATTAGCAGTTTGATTAATATATAAAGGTTTTTATCTTCATTTCTTTTGATATACTTAAGATGTAAATCATATATACTGTTGACATATATATGATCCAACATTTTCAAAGATGTCCAAAAACATAAACAAAACAATTTTATACATTCTTCCGGGTTGCTTACAATACATAATAATGCCTTAGGTTTTTGAAGTTTAATTTATAAATGCCCTATTATAGTTAAAAGTTGTAAAACAAAAGAATTCACTTTTCATTAAAAGTTCTTTAGCGGATTATTAAGATGTAAATATTATATAGAATATTGTTGGCAAAAATGCTTTAGTTGATTATCTGTAGATGAGCAGAACTTTATATATATATTAAATTTTTTTTGCCTATTTTTGGCTAATTTTGCAAAGTATTACTATTGCTTTAGTGTTACAACTATTATCTTTACTTTCCTCTATTGCACATATCCATGGTTGAAAAACATGCAACTCTCCATTTGAAGAACGGCTTAGCCTTGCTTGAGAATGATGAAAATATTTCTGTCAGTTAGTTTAATCAAACATGCACAAATTTGCGTGTTCATGGAAAGTTCTTTGGCTTCTTACAATAATAGAATGTTAATCAAACTTTTTAAATATTGAATAAGCAACAAAAAATTAATTTTCTACTCAAAGATGTTAAATTGAGTGACATTTGCTTATGAATTTGAGTGTCTTACATGAGATATTTGTATGGGTCAAAATTTAGCAACTCGATAACTGCAGATAAGTCGTGCCACGGACGGGGTCGACCACAGCATTATAACGAAGGGGTCGCCTTGCAATTGTAACGGTAGGACTGATTTAGAAAAGGACACCAGGAATATTCCCTTGAATATTCTTTATATTGTACTTTTTAGGGTTTCTTGGGAACATCCCTTATAAATAGTAAGAGATAGACAACAAAAAGGTGCTTCACTTTTTGATAAGAGCACATTGTAAAGGTTGACTAAAAAGAATATACAAAAGTTGTTTTGTTCACTCAAGCACACGTTGTTTAATCTTTGTTCACAAGAACCAAAGATTCCATATTCATCTTCATTTCTCACCTTTCAACGTCATTGACAGAAGAAAGGAACATCTCAATTATACAATAATTGGGTGGTAGATCCTTTCTTATTATGCTTATTGCCATTATTTATATTTATTACATGTTCATGTTATCATATTTATTGTCAATCATTGATTATTAAAACAGTTGTTTAATGCTCTTGAACATTGTGCATCTCGCGAATATTTTGCTGTATTTGATCTAGAATTTATTAAGTTCAACTAAGATTCTTCCTTTAATTCATCATTAATTGGTTTAACTAAAAGGTTTCACACTTTTTTGGTGAAACAATATTGATGATTGTGTACTATCTCGTAGTTTGTAGTAATTTAAAATAATCTAAAAAATTCTTACTCAGTTTGAGTAGCTATTGATTATTTGATTAGTTTTCGATTTGCCTGTAATTTTCCTTTCAACCATGTATTGTTCCTTCCCTGCTAGGAGGGTTGTTTCCACTACCGTGTGGTTCAGTCAAATGATAAAGAAAGGAAACGTCTTTTACCGTTTAGATTATACATATCAGAAATAATGTGGCCCGATTTTACTTACACAGTTAGATTTGTCTTTAGGAATGAAATTTTGAGAAATATAAAATACGAAAAGAGGCAGATGCAGTCCTAAAATTACATTTCTATCCATACGATCACAGTGTATAGAGAGAAAGAGATTGTGCTGAAATAAATATATATCGTTCATTGTTTAGAAATGTCTATATCTATTTGAGTTTTATATTTTATTAAAATAAATTTTACAACCGCGCAAAGCGCAGACAAATTTACTAGTTGAGTAATATTTTAGCTTCATTTTTTATTCTTTTAGCTTTTCATTTGGGATAGAGCTCGCCAATTAATTAAGAGTAAGGGAGAGGAAGAAGAGAACTAATAGAAGGAAGGTCTATTATTATCTTTAAAGAGTTCGTATATTTCAAATTAAAGCCAAAATATTACGCCGGGCCTCAGCGGATACACTTCTTCATTGTCCAGACCCAACATCGTCAACCTTACTCAGTATATACTGCCTAATACACGTGAAGTGCCATTGATATTAAGAATTCGTCGGAAAAATCTCATCGAAGTTGATAAAACAATTGCACTGGAAACATTAGGAGCTGACAAGAAATAACTCCACTGCAAAATATCGATATCCTAGTTTTTGAGAGCTGGGAAAGCAGGTCGCCGCATACTTTCCCATAAAGAATAACATGGGATGGGATGACTCGAATTCGGTGAGTTTTACGCAACGGTTGGGATGTAGAAATACCAAGAGACAGACTAATTATATAAAAATGGAGAATGGGTTTTTTGCTTTGGTTTTGGAATGATCTGAAGAAAGGAAACATAAAAATCTACTATAGAATTTTGGGTGTAATACGTCAAAATCAACCTCTCCTATACGTCAATAAGAGTTATCTGTCATCATAAAAATAGTATAATAACATCAGGAATCGTCTAAAATATAGCAAAATAAATTTTTTTTCATTTTTTTAAGAACTTTAAGAGTAGGTCCCACCGGGATTCGAACCCAGGTCGCTGGATTCAAAGTCCAGAGTGCTAACCACTACACCATGGAACCACTAATCTGACATGCAACGTACCATTTTCTGACTTGATGTTAACGTACCAGTAATTAAGAGAGAACACTAATTCGAAAGACTATTCGGGTACCCACTGCGCGTGTACGTATTCTATTGAGTACTTTTGGTTGCTTTATGCTTATTAATTGTAAAGAACTTAAAGTGAAAATTGTTATGAAATAAAAGCAATTTAGTAAAACATGAACAAGAAATAGAGATAGAGAGAATGAAGAGATTTTCTTCTTCAATTGTGTGTGTTTTCCTATCTATTATAAGGCCTTTATATAGGCATAAAAAGTGAAGAAAATATGTCATGGAATATGTCATTGAACATACAAATTATGTCATTGAATATGTCATTAAGCATTTTAGATGAAGATCATGGAAGAAGAGTAGACATCCACCATAATGTGATATTCATCATAACACTCCCCCTTGGATGTCTATAGATAATGTGCCTTGTTAAAAACTCTATAAAAAAATATTGGGATGTACATAGTTATTTATGATATGCATTGCTTACTGCCTCATTAAAAACCTTACCAGGAAAACCCAGTGGGACAAAACCTTGGTTAAGGAAAAGAGTGCAGCGTATAGTTACTCCCCCTGATGAAAAATCACTTAATGTCTCGAAGACGACGCATTCCAATCTTATATATCAGCTTTTCAAATATTGAGGTTGGTAATGCCTTAGTGAACAGATCAGCCAAATTATCACTTGAACGAACTTGTTGTACATCTATTTCACCATTCTTCTGAAGATCATGAGTGAAAAAGAATTTTGGTGAAATGTGTTTTGTTCTATCTCCTTTGATATATCCTCCTTTCAATTGAGCTATGCATGCAGCATTGTCTTCATACAATATTGTTGGAATATTCTCTTTCGAAGAAAAACCACATGTTTGCTGAATGTGTTGAGTTATAGATCTTAACCAAACGCATTCTCGACTTGCTTCGTGAATGGCTATTATCTCTGCATGATTTGAAGAAGTAGCAACCATAGTTTGTTTTGTCGAACGCCATGATATGGCTGTACCTCCACTTGTAAATAAATAGCCTGTCTGAGATCGACCTTTGTGTGGATCAGACAAATATCCTGCATCTGCATAACCAATCAATGATGGCTTGGATTCGTTTGAATAAAATAAACCCATATCAATGGTCCCTTGGAGGTATCTGAATATATGTTTAATACCATTCCAGTGTCTTTGTGTTGGCGAAGTACTAAATCTTGCCAATAAACTTACTGAGAAAGCTATATCTGGTCGGGAATTATTGGCAAGATACATTAATGCCCCAATTGCACTAAGATATGGTACTTCGGCACCAAGAAGCTCTTCATCATTTTCATGAGGTCGGAATGGATCTTTCTTTATATCAAGTGATCTCACAACCATCGGGGTACTCAATGGATGTGCTTTATCCATATAGAATCGCTTTAAAATCTTTTCGGTGTATGTTGATTGATGGACAAATATTCCATCTTTCATATACTCAATTTGTAGACCAAGACAAAATTTTGTCTTTCCAAGATCTTTCATTTCAAATTCTTTCTTCAAACAGTCTACTGTTTTTGGAAGCTCCTCAGGAGTTCCAATGATATTTAAATCATCAACATACACAGCGATTATAACAAATTCAGATCCAGACCTTTTTATAAAGACACAAGGACAAATTGGATCATTCTTGTACCCTTCTTTCAACAGGTATTCACTCAGGCGATTGTACCACATACGACCTGATTGTTTCAATCCGTATAAAGATTTCTGAAGCTTTATTGAACAAGTTTCTCGAAAACTTTTATATGCTTCTGGCACTTTAAATCCCTCAGGTACTTTCATAAAAATTTCGTTGTCTAATGATCCATACAAATAGGCTGTAACAACATCCATTAGATGCATATCAAGTTTTTCTTGCACTGCCATATTTATGAGATACCTGAAGGTGATAGCATCCACTACAGGAGAATATGTCTCCATATAATCAATTCCAGGCCTTTGGGAAAACCCTTGTGCCACAAGTCGTGCTTTATATCTAACGACTTCATTTTTATCATTTCGTTTTCGCACAAAAACCCATTTATACCCTACTGGCTTTATGCCTTCAGGTGTTCGAACTATGGGTCCGAAGACTTCACGTTTTCCAAGTGAAGTTAACTCTGTCTGGATAGCGTCTTTCCATTTTGGCCAATCATTTCTCTGTCTACATTCATTGACAGATTTTGATTCAAGATCCTCATCTTGTTGCATTATTTCAACAACAACATTATAAGCAAAAATGTTATCGATAACAACATTATTTCGGTTCCATCTTTTCCCGGTTGAGACGTAACTTATTGATATCTCTTCATTTTCATTATTTTCAGGTACCTGGACCTCCCCTAAGGTCTTATCATTTGTTACGTCTTGGGGCTCTTCTTGAGCCACTACCTCCGTGTTATGTTCACTTTGATCATTTGCTCATTTTCTTCTTCGAGGATTTTTATCTTTAGAACCGATTGGTCTACCACATTTCAAGCATGGCTTAGACTCATTTTCTTTAATTAATTGTCCTGCCGGGATATCAACTCGAATTGGTGCATTAGCAGCTGGAATATGTGACTTGGTTACCCTTGGTAGGTCAGTGAATGCATCTGACAATTAATTTGCAATATTTTGCATATGAATAATCTTTTGAACCTCTTGTTCACATTGATTTGTTCGAGGATATAAATGAGACAGTGATAATGCATTCCAATCTATATTCTTTTTCAGCTGCTTATTTTCTCCCCCTAATGTTGGATATACTGATTCATCAAAATGGCAATCAGAAAATCTTGCCGTAAATAAATCTCCAGTCATCGGCTCTAGATATTTTATAATTGAAGCAGATTCATATCCAACATATATCCCCAACCTTCTTTGAGGACCCATCTTTGTGCGTTGTGGTGGAGCAATTGGAACATATATCGCACAACCAAAGATCCTAAGATGGGAAATATTTGGCTCCTAACCAAAAGCCAATTGCAATGGGGAGACTTTATGATAACTTGTGGGCCTTATCCGCACAAGTGATGTTGCGTGCAAAATAGCATGACCCCATACTGAAATGGGAAGTTTTGTTCTCATAAGCATTGGTCTAGCAATTAATTGGAGGCGTTTGATCAATGATTCTGCTAGACCATTTTGTGTATGAACATGAGCAACCGGATGCTCAATTGTTATCCCAGTTGAAATACAATAATCATTAAAGGCTTGGGATGTAAACTCACCAGCATTATCAAGACGGATTGTCTTAATTGCATAATCTGGAAATTGTGCTCTTAGCTTTATTATTTGAGCCAACAATCTCGCAAATGCCATATTGCGAGTTGATAGTAAGCACACATGTGACCATCTTGTAGATGCATCTATCAAAACCATATAATATTTGAATGGTCCACATGGAGGGTGAATGGGCCCACATATATCACCTTGTATACGTTCCAGAAATGCAGGGGATTCCATCCTAACTTTAATAGTTGATGGTCTAATAATTAATTTTCCTTGAGAACATGCAGCACAAGAGAATTCCTTAAATTGAAGAATTTTCTGATTCTTCATTGCATGTCCATGTGAATTCTCAATTATTTTACGCATCATATTAGAACCAGGATGGCCCAACCGGTCATGCCAAATAATAAAATTATCTTGATTAGTAAACTTCTTGTTTACTACGGCATGTGTTTCAATCCTGCTAATACTTGTGTAGTATAAGCCGGAGGAAAAAGCGGGTAACATTTCAAGCACATATTTCTTACCGGACGTTATTGTAGTAATATAAAGATATTCAATCTTTTCATCATTTGTAGTCTCAATATGATAGCCATTTTGGCGAATATCTTTGAAACTTAATAAGTTTCTTTGAGATTTACTACAATATAGTGCTTCATCAATAGCCAAATTTGTTCCTCCTGGTAGTAATAAATTGGCTCTTCCAGAACCTTCAATTAATCTTGTACTACCGGATATTGTATTAACATTCGCTTCTTTCATTACCAAATAAGAGAAATATCTCTTATCTTTTAAAATAGTGTGTGTTGTAGCACTATCCAGAAGACATATATCATCTTTATTAATCTTGAGTCCAACTGAAGACTGGGGAATTTTCATATTCTTCATAAAAAAGACAAATAATACATCATAAGAAATATGAAAGACAAGCAGGAAAAAAACATTAAGAAATACATTAGAAATGTAGAAACATGAACAAGAAATAGAGATAGAGAGAATGAAGAGATTTTCTTCTTCAATTGTGTGTGTTTTCCTATCTATTACAAGGCCTTTATATAGGCAAAAAAGTGAAGAAAATATGTCATGGAATATGTCATTGAACATACAAATTATGTCATTGAATATGTCATTAAGCATTTTAGATGAAGATCATGGAAGAAGAGTAGGCATCCACCATAATCTGATATTAATCATAACAAAAATTACTTTTAGAGTTTTTGAAAATATAAAAGAAGATCTGAATGTGTGATATAGTAATATGTTAAACCATATAGAGGAGCGAATGAAGTGCATATAAAACTTTCAAATAAATTATTACAAACTTCATTATAGCCAGAGAACGTATTATATCATATATCATACAATATTGCCTGACAAAGGGCCACTTGGCCTTAGAGAAGATAATGTCATCTGATTGCGCTTCTCTTTCACGTAAATAAAGAGATAGGGTAATTTATTACTTTATGCAGTTGGAGGGTTTTAGCTCTATCTCTACGTCCAAGATATTCCCACTTATAACCTTATAAAAATTCATGTTCGACCGGCACATAGCTAATTAAGAACTTGATATTAGTCCTCAACCTCAAGTTGCCCCTCCTAAAATGACACTCAACTAATTATCATAAACGTGAACAAAATAATGAGTGATTAATTTTTTGAAAAGTAAACAGAAATGAAAGGGAAAGCAAATTAACCCTGTGAAATGGCTTTGTCATGATTCCGTCTGAAATTTCACTAGTTCAATCATTGGCTGCGAATTCTGACTTTTAAAGGCCCTTAATCATCAAGGCCAATTACAATCAGCTAAGTTAATAGATGTGCGTATTCATCTAACATTTAGAGAAAGTTTAATTGATTTAGTTACCAGTGGTAAAGCTGTGATTTTTATTTTTTGAAGTCAGCGGGAAAGTTGGAGAACTGAAGAAAAAGTTACTGTAATAGCTTTAACAGCAGAGTTTTTCACTTCTAATAGTATCAACTATAGTATACAACTATACATATACGCTCGTATTAGTAAAGTACTTTTAACAGAATTTACAATCCTACTGACAAAACTTTATTGCAAAAATTTTTGTAAAGAAAAGAAGAGAGTTAAAGGCTGGTTGGGTTGGGGGGTTGGGGCTGGACCTCATCAATTATCCTTGCTCTTGGCAGAGTTCAAGTTTTCAGGCGCTTTGACCTTTCTATTGCGTAAGTGCATGTTGACATAGAAGTTGAGGAACAAGAAAAGAATGGCAGCGTTGAGGACAGAGTTGAAAACCCATGCCCCAATTCCGTTACACCCACCACGTTTCATGAAATGAAGCAACAGCACCCCAACATGACATACAATGTTACATCCCAGCAACACAATCTGACAGCCTGCGACAAATGGGAAGCACGCGCTTGGCAATCCAATCGCCGTCCAAAATCTGTATCCATACACCATAGAATATGATAACGTCGTTAATAGTATCGCTAGCACTTGAAAAGACTGCGAGAATTCTAGCCAAAGGAAGGACATAAATATGAGAATGGAGTTATTAAATAGTTGAAAAACGGAGAGTTTTCGACGTTGGAGTATGGTAAAGAAAGTACGTAGAATATGGAGAAAACGAGAAAGATAAAAGATATAGGACCAGAAGAACACGCGGCCAGAAGGGCGCGTGCCAAGAGGAAAACAAAGGAGCCACTGAAATGGGGTGGTCTTGTAACGGCGCCAGAACCACCGGGTGTCGCGGATTTCAGCAGCGGCGGAGAGGAGGATTCCAGTGAAGATGGTGAGGGAGATTAGGACCATGGAGAGGGAGTGGACGGCGGGGATTGGGCCGAGAGGGAGAGGACGGCGGTGGCGGAAGAGAAGGATAAGGAGGAGGTGGAGAAAGAGGGAGAAGACAATATAAGCTGCGATGGAGGTGAAGAGGAAAGACCACGTGTTGCCCCATGATTGGCTGTGAGACCAACGAAAATTTACAATAGTAGGGTGCTCGGAGAGGTAATAACTAAGATTCCCAATCATCGTAAATGCAATAATCAACTTAAAAATACTACGTAATTAGAAGGCAGAAAGTTGAGATTGCGTAAATCCACTGCAAACGTTGTACTTAATACTTTTTCTGGGGCTTTTTGAGTGAAAGGTTTGGTGGAAAATGCTGGTATGGTTCTGAAACTTGTGCTCTTATATAAATCAGAAGAAGCAAGTTTTTTTCGATACAGTTAAAGATAGTTTTTTTCCTCTTTATGATAATGTTGTTTTGGATATGCCATTTTGTTGTTCGTATAAACGTAGTCAATAACCCTAAGTTACTTCGAAATATTTTCCTGACGCGTATGTCGCTCGATGCTAATTGATAGTGACAGTCCTTGCACCTTTCGCACTACACTATTATTACCACAATTTAAAAATAAAAAAAGTATTCACTTCTACCTGTATAATAATTGCATCAGAAAGGGTTCATTATGACACGTTTTAAACCTTTTGTTCCCTCTAAATGCAAATTTCTTTTATTCCTCAGTTATTGGCCACCCAAAATATTTAATTTTGACAATTTCGACGAAACTCTCTGTGTATCGGTTGAAAAAAGACCTGACACTTGGACTAACATTAAAGTGATAGGGCATAACACGTGAACTATTAACAAGGTGACAGGTGACATTTCCAATTAGACGAGTTAAAGAATTAAAAAGGTACGGGAGTGTAACGATCCGATCGATCGTTTTGAGCATTTGCACTTCGCTCAGTAGTTTACGGGTATGAGTAGCTCCGTATGATGTATTATGACTTATGTGAATCGTCAGTTTTGGTTTTCATGTTATTCGAAATTGATTTGGAAGAATGGTTCTCAACTAGGAAGCAATAAATTGGAAAAATTGACCAAGTTTGACTTTTTAGTATTTGACCTCAGATTGGAATTTTGATGGTTTCGTTCGCTAAGTTGGGTGATTTTGGAATTAGTAGCGTGTTCGGATTGTGATTTCGAGGTCGGTAGTAGAATTATGCTTGAAATGGCGAAAGTTGAAATTTTGAAAAGTTTGACCAAGAGTGGTGATATCGGGGGTCGGATTCTGATTCCGGAAATGGGAGCAGATCCGTAATGTCAAAGGTGACTTGTGTGCAAAATTTGAGATCAATCGGATATGATTTGATAGGTTTCGACATCAGTTGTGGAAGTTTGAAATTTCAAAGTTCATTGATTTTGAATTAAGGTGTGATTCGTCGTTTCGATGTTGTTATGTGTGTTTTGAGGCCTCCAGTAGGTTCGCGTTATGTTATATGAGTCATTGTATATTTGGACGGGGTGCCGAGTGACTCGGGTGAATTTTGGCCTCGAGGTTTGGAGCATTTTGGAAATTTTGGCTAAGGCTGGTGGCAGAGGTTCTGGTGTAACCGCACCTGCGGAGCCATGGGCGCAGGTGTGGAGCCGCAAAAGCGGCAGGGTCATCGTAGATGTGAGGTGAGAGCTGGGTGAGGAAGACCGCAGAAGCGGATTTTTGTAACGCACTTGCGTGCGTGCAGATGCGACATTTGATCGCGGGAGTGGGCTTTGGCGCAGATGCGAGTCCTTGTGTCGCACCTACGATATCGCAAGAGCGGATGTTTTTCCGCAAGTGCGAGGTCTATTTCAACTATGGTTCTCCGTAGAAGTGGAACGTTTGTCGCAGAAGCGGCCAAGTGTGTCGCAGATGCGACGATGCCTGGGCAGAAATATAAAGTACTCTATTTCGAGGGTTTCAGCCATTTTTACATTTTTGGAGCTATGATGCTCGAATTGAGGTGATTCTGGAAGCAATTTTCACTATATGAATTGAGTTAAGTGTTCTTTGCTCAGTTTTGGTTATATTTCATGAATCTATCTTTGATTTTAGCTTTTGATTGATGAATGTTAAAGAGGAAATTTGGGGGTTTGGCCTAAAGTTTCATAATATGAATTTTTGAGTTTTGAACATCGATTTGGAGTCGGAATTGAGTGAAACTAGTATGGTTGGACTCGTAATTGAATGGGTTATCGAATTTTGTAAGTTTTGTCGGGTATCGAGGCGCGGGGCCAGGTGTGACTTTTGGCCGGTTTTGAATTTTGATTAAGAATTCGATCTTTATCATTTTGGGTTTGTTTCTTATGGCATTATTTGATGTATTTGAGTTACTTTTAGCTTGTTTTGAGCCTTTCGGAGGTCGGTACACGCGAGATGGCATTTTTGAAGCATCGCTTGGCTTGCTCAGTATTGGAATTGGCTTGTTCGAGGTAAGTAACACTCTTAAACTTAGTGTTGAGGGTATTAAACCCCGAATTACGTGATATGTGATTAATATTGAGGTGACGCACATACTAGGTGACGGGCATGTGGGCGTGCATTGTGTGAATTGTGACTCTATTATTTTTGTGGTACTGTGTAGTTACCTGATCTTACCTGTAACCATGAAATTTCTAAGTACTTGAGCTATTGAGCTGTGATCCATACTAGAATCTGTGTCTAGGCTACATGTTTATCTTGTTAGGACCTACTGAGGTCATTTCTGCTGTTGAGCTATCTGCTTTCATTGCATTATATACTCAGTCATACGCATTCATATGCATATTATATCTCAGTCTCTGTTACAGTTTATTGAAACATCACATCATTATTTTTGGGCTGATATCTTATGACATTGAGAGCCCGAGAGACTAGAGATATTGATGACTAAGTGAGGCCAAAGGCCTGATGGTGAGGATATTTATGGGATCGGGCTGCACGCCACAATATATTTTACTAATTTATGCCATGATTGACTTGTTCTAGAGCTTGGGCTTAAGGAGCCCCTCCGGAGTCTATACACCCCCCCAGTGAACGCAGGTACCTACTGAGTGCAAGTGCCGAGTGATTGGGAGGATTGAATGACTGTGAGGACTGAGTGAATGTGAGGATTGAGTGACTGTGAGGATTGAGTGAATTGATACTCTAAGAGTATGCATATGGCTTCATTATTGAGTCACATCGCATTTGGTATGTACATGACATACAAGCACATAGATGCATTTTTCTCATGTTGTACGGTATCACGTCATTCATGACTTCTCACATACACTAACATATGGGCATCGAGAGGTATTTTACACTTGCTACCTGGAGAAAATGAAGCATCATATTTACTGTTGAAAGGATATTTGGGAAAATTTATAGTTATAGTTTTCAAACTATCTCACATATTTCGACGATTTCGTTAAAGGATTTGGGTTTTTACTGATATACTTGAAAAATAGAACTATTTTCGGGAATTATGAATAAGCTGAGCATTTTAAATTCTGAGTTACTTCTTTTATTACTTACTTTACACTGCTATGAACTGTTGTGGCTATTGGTGTTGGACCCGACTTTTGTTCCAGCTTGTTACTACTTTCAACCTAAGGTTAGGTTTGTTACTTATTGAGTATATGGTATCGGTTGTACTCATACTACATTTCTGCACCTTGCGTGTAGATGTTGATAGATGATATTGTTGTATTCGACGGGAGCTGGACTTGAAGACTTACCTGCTTTCCGGTTGTAGTTGCCTCTTGTTCATGATAGCCTTAGATTCATAAAACTTTGTTTATGTACTTTTCAAACAGATGATGTATTTACTTCTTACCAACCTTGTAAACTTTATTCTTAGAAGCTCATAATTTGTATTACTAATTCTTGGAAAAGGTATAAGATTCAATTAACTTCTCTATTTAATTGTTTTTAATAATTTTGTTGAAATTGGATAGTTGTTCATTGTCTTACTTAGCGAGTTGGGTTAGGTGTCATCACAGTTAGTTTGATTTTGGGTCGTGATTGGGAGAAACACCCCGGGATTTCTCTGAGAAAGGAACCGACTCTGACAGCCGGAAAGGAAGAAATAGGGGGAAATGTATATAGACCATTAAAGAGGGAGATGGACGAATCTATTATAAATAAGAAAGGAAAATTGACATTAATCGTGGTTACGGGAAATCTTCAGTCATAATGCTTCCGTTACAATTGTATATGGTAACAGGTAGTCAAAGCAATTAATGCTATTAACAAGCCCGAATTAAGTAAGCAAACTGTTATAATTGTGAACTCCTATATAAGGGCGTAGTCCTCATTTGTAATGGTATTACTAGTATTAGTACCCACGCGGATGCGCGGACACTAATCATGTCAGATATTTAAGTTATTTGGATTGTATATAAATAATCTTAAATTTATACTTTCTTAGTAAATATAGATAATCATTGGATATTAACTACATGAGAAAAATTAACCAATTCTTCTATTTTTCTTATTTGATATCATTCTTGCCGGTGTCATTGGATCCTAAAAATAGTCAGGAAACAAAATAATAACTCATATTTATAGCAAAATAATCAAATGTTGAGACATTGAATGACTCTTTGGATAAGACTTAACTCTTTTACTATTACTTGAATTCTTATTTGGTGTGTTGATATCTCTTAAAAAATATTTCTTTCTTAAAATTTCAGTTTCTAACACATTATTTTTCAATAATAATTATTTTTATAATAATGTAATTGAAAATATTATTCTTAATTCAAAACTCATTTTAGTTGGCTATCTAAAAATATAAAAAATTATTTAGCTAGTGAATTTTTTTACTCCATTTTGATATTTGATATTAACCATGTTAAATATCTGAGTTATTTGAATTATATGTAAATAACCTTAACATTTAAACCTTTTAAATAATTATAGATAATCTCAGATATTAATTAAGAAATAATATATGAAAAAAGACTAATATTTTCTCAATTCTCGTAGTGATAATTTTATTTTTTGCACAATTCTCATAGGTATCATTACCTAAAAATAACCACAAAGTGAAATAATAACTCATATTATGGCAAAACACAAAGGTTGACACGATATAAACGATTCTTTGATTACGATGTGACTCTTATACTACGACTTGAACTCTTATTTGGTATGATTTTATCTTTCAAAAAATATTTCTATTTTGAAATTTCAATTTCTAATTTTATATATAAATAAAATAATTATTTTATAATGATGGAAGTGAAGATATTATCCTTAATTTAAAATTCACTTTAATCGGCTATCTAAAAATTTAAATAATTTTTTGGCCGGATTTATTTCAGTATGACTCCACTTTAAGTTTATCGATATCTCTAGCCCCAGAATTTGAATTTTTAATACCCTATATATACAAAAATTTTGTTCTTTGAATCATTAAATGTTAAATTAGTAGATTATTATTATAAAATATTGCATATATTGCCTTAAAATTGTCAAGTAGTTTATTTTTCGACATCATACTTGGCTTAACCTCAATGCAAACTACTCAAACTGCATTCCAATTCAAATTCGAATATCATATCAGTTTGTTAGTAATAGTAATTTTTTAAAAACGACACATAATGTAAATTTAAAAAAAAAATCTAAGATATCCTTATCTTATAATCTATGTATTTGAGTTGAAAAATATATTTGAAATCGATGAGATTAACTTTTAAAATTTTTATACTCAACAAAGATGAAACATAAGAAGAAATTTGTTGTCATTTTTGGATTTTTCTAACATTTTTTTTCAAAATACATTTTCTTTTATCTTATTTTTTATGTCATTATTTTTTTTGTTACAAAAAATTAATTTATTTCACTATAAAGGATTTGTTTTAATAAAAATTGTCTACATATGAACTTTAATTATATTTTTAGTCTTTGGTTGAAATTATTTCATATTTGTCTTTTGGCTTTATCTAATCAGCTTAAATAGATGCTCACCCGACCACTTAAATTAAAAAATTGAATGATGTGTAATTTATATATAAACCATATATAATATGTGTATAATCATCTGTTGTCGGTATATCATCTATTTATATTAGCTATAAAAAGTAAATCATAAATATGATCGGATATTATGTAAATATTCCATAAAATTTTGATTTTTTGAGTTTATCCATTATATAATTTCTATTACAATAATTTTAAAACTCTCTACTAATGTTCAAAAATATCTTATCTTTTTATCATCTTTAAATTTAAAAAAGTAAAGAGTTTTTTCGAAAAAAAAATTTTACATTTAAAAAAAAAATATTTCACGTCATACCATTTTTTCTTTATATATACTCTTTGTTACACTTAAAAGTCGCTATAGAAACTATCAATTAGAAACCAATTTATCTCTTGTTGAGTTTGAAAAAAAACCTTTCACATGATGTAATGATTCAAAACTAATATTCTTCAATGAAAAAAATATTATACCCTTGTAATATTGGCTTGACTACAACTAAATGAAGGGGTTTCAACTTATACCCTTCAATTTCTTGAATGTACTAAATTTAAATTAATGATAGCAATTGTATAGCCAATATTTTGTTATTTGTTTGATGTCCATTTATGCAAATTGACTCTTCAAACAAATATTCTTCAAGAAGAAAAAAGAAACAACTTTTTTTAATATTGACTGATTTTGTGATATTTCTTTCTGCAATATATATTTTACTTTATTATATATGTAAGTAAATTTTTATTTGGTTTTGTAAACTCTTTTTTGTTATTTAGATAAACATAGACGTGTAGCCTATATATTACATTTATTTTAAAAGAATTTCATTTTATTCAAATCTAGCAACAATGTTTCAAAGAACTATACTTATAGGATTTTAAATGTGAAAGAGTTTTATAGTTATATGGAGTATTGTTTTTTTTTTGCTAGAGAAGAAGTAGTATTTAAATAATTAGAAAAAATAAAAAAAGTTCCTAACATGATTGCATATGATCATTAACCGAATTAAGTATGATAACATGGTAAAAAAGATAAATTTTATTTTTAATTTAAATTCAAATTTTAGAACTTTATTTATAAATTCAAAATTATCTTTTAATTCAAATTTCGTATATATTTATATTATATTATATTTAACTAAAATAGTCAAATATAGAATAAAGTTACCATATAATATTGACATTTATTAGTTTGCCACTTGGATTAACCATAATATTAATTATATATAGTAACTTTCTTGCTTTAATATATATACTAGATGAGGCAGGCCCACACTCACGGGCCCAACGTTGCAAATCTTGAATAAGATTTTAGAACTGTTCTTTGGGATGGTCATTTGGCTTTTTTTGCCCAACAAAAGATACCAAACTGAAAAACTACAGTATAGTAGAAAGATTTAACAAAATATTCACATTGCAAATGGGAGATAATTTCTAATATCTTACGGTGATCAGAACCTACAAAAATTGAAAATTTACAACAACAAAGTGTAGGAAATATGTGATGGGTCAACTTCCCTGAAAAAATATAATCACGTGTTCAACACATTCTTAAGAGTTTTTGGTAGGTAAATACAAAGTTTTATTGCACATAAAACTACTTTGAAAATGCAGGTCAGAATTGTATTCCATATGTTTCTGAGATGTTCTTTACTTTCTTGCCCATCCAGCTATTGTTACTTCTATAATCCAAGAACATGCAATAAAGCTAATATAATCCAAGAACATGCAATAAAGCTAAGAAACAATGATACATGGAAGAACAAATGGACTTTAGCTTCCTTTAAGCACACATAACATCTTAAGCATATGATTTCACCAGCATGTGAAATGTTTGCTCGAGTTAGGTCATTATGACATGTAGTCCACTTCAAGAAAATTAACTTTGGTGTTGTTTTGCTCTTCCAAATACACCTCGAAATTTTTGTTCCAGATGCGCCAGTACTTTTTGAAAAGAACGGACTTCAACAACTGAGAAAATACCATTGGTACTTCTATTCCATTTAACAGAATCGGGTACATGAGCAGACTTTTTCAAGAATTTGTGTAAGAGAGAAAGTTCTTTCTATTCTCCATTTACTGCAGTTTCTCTTGAAAGCAAGCTCCTACCCTGATTAATCTTGCATTGAGCAATGGTTCCATTTAGATCTGTAATCATTTCTCGTAACAAGATCAATAAGTAATTCTGGATTAAAAAATCCATCTCAGCAACAATTCCATGTAAGAATGCTTTTACATTTTATGTTTGAAATAATAAAGATTTAGAAGATTTCTCACTACTATATAACGTAGAAATATGTGAAGCTGTAAAGTTGAAAGTAGAACTGAAGAGAGAATTCTTAGTAGAAAAGGATAAAAGGTTGAATAAATAAATTCAGAATACTTTTCTATGAAAAAAAAGGACCAGAAACATGAGGGACGATTAAAACAAGAGAAACATGATATGACCAATTCGAGGACAAAAAAGTGTAGATAAAAGAAAGGAGTTAAAAAGCAAGAAATAATCAAATTCGGGTTTTAAGAAAGAAGCTTTGGTAACATTACATTAGATGCAAAAACCTCTAGGTTATGCCAAATATATAGAAGCACTTATCAAATTTTAACCCTGTACATCAAGAAGGATGAGATGCAAATACAACTTGCATAAAATTGAAAATGGTAGTTAAAAGAGAATTTTTCTTTCGTTTGATTGAAAGGAAGGACCGAAGATTTTAGGAATACAGTCTTCTGCGAATTTTGCCTACATTTGTCAAGTCCGCATTTGACAAAAGTTTCATGTACTTGCAATGTTTATCAATTTAGGCAACTTAATTTCTTTTAAGAAGTCATAAGTTCATTTATAAATTAAACAACAATGCAAGCAACATCGTATTTGTGTTCATGAAGTATGAAGTGAATCTCCAGTTGAGTTAAAAAAGAAAACCACACATAGCATAACTGATCCAGAAATAAAAGCAATTCTGTAGAGACACCAAAATAGCAAGGAATGCTAGAAAAACAAAATAGACAACGATAAGCTCCTTCAAGAAAAAATAAGGAAAAGACACTTTCTCCTATTTTTTAATGAGTGATCATCCCCTAAACGGATTTTCCTGACAATGCCATACTGAAAATTCGTAGTGTGTGTTTTTAAAGCTTTTCCTAGAAGAGAAAAAGATACAAAGGGGGAAAAGAATACGATAGAAAGAGTTTTAAGGAAGATAATTATGACTGTTATGTTCTTCGACACCTCTGGGGATAGAAAGTTATCGATGGAACTCATTTAAAGACACTTGGAAAATATTGTACAACCAAGGAAAAATGCTTTGTAGCTAAGAGCTTAAAATAATAGACAAGCTTAAAACAATAGCCAAGGAGAAATGCTCCTTAGACAGACGTGTAAGTCAGCCAAGCAAAGTGCCACAAATATTATTAAAAGTGCTTTCCCTAGATTGCTACTATCCACATTTTACCTCAAATGAGAGAAGACACTAACTCTTGAAATCAAGCATAAATTTTTTCTTTCTTTCAGGTATTAAGAATTCCAAAAAACTTCTTATCATTATAAATTGGAAAATATAAACTGAATTCTTATCAAATCATGGTTTGGTACCCTCAAGTTTCATGACAAAAGTTGTTTCACACTCAAATACAAAGATTCAGGATGTACTACTCTTTTCTTCATATGCAAATTTGGTCTTTGTATCTAAATAATAAATATTGCTAGGTACACACAAACATAAAAAAACATTACAGAATTTCTTAGTTTATTTGCTTAATTTGTAGCATCATATCCAAAATTTAGTTATTTCATTTTGAAATGGCGAGGGTTTTATAGGCATTGAGAGAAAGTTAAAATCTGCCAATAATAAATATTTTAGAAATCGGAAAGAATGCTAATTTTTCTATTACAGTAAAATTTAATAAAATAGCAATCTACAAATAAATCTATGAAAAAAACTATTATAGGGTCGGGACTGTGAAGTACTATACATTGCATCAGCATGAAGTCATAATTAAAGCAATATTTACTTTCACATGCGGTAAACGGAATGAATTACCCTCCAAATATGGTTAAAGACCTGAAACAAAGATACTACATGATGTCTTGCTTGTAGAATGACACGTGGTGACTAAAACAACATAAATATATCGGTACAAAAGCAACAAATATCGAATCATCTTACTGAGCTAGCATCTTAATATTGCACAAACACATTACACAGTTCTTGTATTTCTTCGCATGCCAGTCTCTCTTTATGTGTTAATTGAAGATTGATAGTTAAAATAGACCAAGAAAATAGTTAAAACAGATAGCATGAATATGTGCACCTATCCATTTGGGATCATAAACTATTTCTTAATAAAGCAGAAAAGATAGTACGTATTTCTTCTTGAAACTTAAAAAAGTAAACAAAGATTTCTAATTTTATTTAACAAAGCTTCAAAATTTACCTTAACAACTCTTATCCCAGCATAGTTCTACAGGAATAAATATAGCAACATCCTTGATGTCTGCAACAAAAATTATTACAGCTAACTACTCATTTAAAATGACCAAAGTCTTTCATGGGTCAAAAAAAAATATTAAAACTAAAGAGCACTTTAATGAAATTCACCATACACTCGCAACTCATTTATAACGATCACAACATCTCATGTCTCAAAGATAACAGACATTAAATAAAAAAGATTAAACCTAGAGCTAACAATAAGCACTTTTCTTTTTTTTCTCATGATCCGGGAGCTTAGTCCATTTTATTTCGGGATGATATGTTAATTAAACACTGCGGTAAACAAAACTAACAGTTGGCTAAATGTAAACATTTATTAAATGTTGTCCGATTAAAATGTCTATATGGTCAGTGTTTTCAACCATGTCACTACAATATTGATGAACAAACTCCTATATTAACATGTTCATATTCAACATAGAGAATTAGTTCCAGAATTTGTCACATGTGTGTCTTAGGAAATCAACTAAAAGTCATTATATGATGTTTATTAACCCATTGAGGTTAGACTTATAGCAAGGTATATGTCACACCTCTAAAAAGCATTACACCATAAGACATTAGAAGAAGTCATGCAAGATTTCATTAGCAAACTTAACATATTTAGCAACCTATAATATGGGTCCAATGTACAAAAAACAGAGAACAAGAAAGAAAGAAAGAACTCAAGCAAACAAGCAATAGAAGTAGTCCTAGATAAATACATTAGAAAAAAAAGGCAAGGAAAGCAACATTGGTGTGATGGGGATTGCCAGTACAACAATTGATCGTTTTAGTAAGCCACAACATTAATAATCAAGGTTTTGCAAACTAATAAAAAGATACCTACCACTAAGATTCCGGACATCACTTGTTTTGATGGTAGCATAATGATACACCAAGTGCATGGGAAATGTAACTCCTTTAAAGACAAAGAATAGTTTAAAACAGTCACAGCCATATGCGCATTCATATAATACTAAAAGATAGAAGAACACATGCCAACAAATATTCATATCTTTGCACAGATTACAGACATTATAATGCTCACCTATACCACTTCCATTAACTGCTCGTCGTCCACTTTCATTCTTTCGGTTAAGATTTAGTATGTCACATGTGTCCAATAAAGACAATTTTTATAGGGTTTAAATGAAATATATGAGAAATCTAGAGACTATAGATTTTGATTTCTAATCTAAGAATACCTTAAGGTGAGAATCCTAAAAATATTTACCATTAAATCAACTAAGTGGCCTAAAGAACAGAAAAATGTACATAAGAGAGTTGAGAAATACTCCAAAATAGAGAGATGATACTTGTAAGAAGTGAAGGAGAACTCTGAAGTTGAGCAATAAACGTATCACCAGAGAACAAGGCCTAAAATAGATACCCGATGAGCAGCGAATATTTGAAGAGAGTGACATGAAATTTAGCAAATTCAGTCTTGCACAATACCAGATATTCTTTACCGAATAGTAACCAGAAATTCGCAAAGCAGTCTGAAATTCGAGAAATTGCACAAGAGCTTAAAACTATTTTGCCCAAAATAAGACCTTCACTAATTCACTTTTCTTTAGAATATATGGGATGAACAAGGATATAGAAGAGAAAGTTAAAATGAATAATAACAGCAACAATTATTTTTAGCGTAATACCGACAAATTTTTGAAAAGAAGCAGAAAAAGATTAAATCAAATTTGAGGGCTTACCTAAAATTAGAGAAGAAGAACGGATATACTAAGAGAGCAGTGCTTCAGAAAGATAGGGAGAGTTCTAGAATTTGTGTCAGATATATGGTGAAGGAAATAAAGCGGTTTTATACCTAAATAATTAATGGCAGAGCAAATGTCATGTATGCCCTTGATCGACCAAACAAGCCTTTTCTATAGAAAAAAATAGAATAATAATGTCACCATAGAACCAAAAAAAAAATGAAAATTGTTAAGAGATCTCGAAAAGGCAAAGAAAAAAGTATAGAGAGAGGATGGAGAGACAATCATACCTGAAATTGCAAGAGATAGAAGAAAAGATCAAGAGACATAAAAGAATTCTTGAAAGTCTGAAGATCTGAAATGGAATAGAGGAGATGGTTATAGACCAATTTAGTGTGTCGAATGGAACACAACACTTTATGGCAGAGCGAAATTACATTTATGCCCTTGGTCGACCTCACTTGCCTCTTCTATATAATATAATATATATAGATTATTGAAATATATGCAATTACACTTTACTTTATTCATATTTCATAAGGTTCCAACCACAATTTTGGGAGTGATTACCAATATACTTCGAATTTTCTTTCCTTGTCAATTATTTTCATTAGTTGTCTTATTCTTCAAACTATTGAGAAAGTGAAGCAAATTTTGGTTATCATTAACCCAATTTCTTTTTGATATTAACTTTGACCGAAAAATATATTTTTGGGTTAAACAATTACTCCACTAAATATTCTCAATTTCTAATGTAAAGGAGAACCAGATTCTGAGCTCACTTTTATAATTCTTTGTATGGAGTTTGATTCCAGACAACTTCTCATTCTATATAGCAATTTTTATAGGGTTGTCCGGATCAGAGTCCGCTTAACTTTTCTTCCAAGTAGTTAATAATGAATTAATTAGACTGAAATTTTGTATTAATGATATTGCTAATTCTTCAACTCTTGGCTATTAAATTGTACCCTTGATGACTGAAATCCTACATAGTCCATCCAACATTTGTAGTTTATTTAGTTTGTGTACTATATATACTGTATGGGTCAAAATCTAATCATAGTGGACGATCAAGTTGGGACCTCGCATAAGTGGCAAAATGGCGAGAAGTAACACGATCGACCTCAGTCCAACCATCAACAGTGTATGTCAAGTAAAAACAGTACTCGAATAACGACGAAAAGACCGTCACGTGAAGAACATGTTGGTCAAAGAACACAGTAAAGCTCCGAGAACTACATATAGAAGGGGGGTTCTGGGAAAAGGGGACTTTTCCTGTCTGCTCTCTCTCTGACAAGTTCTTTTGGTGAAGGATTTAAACCGATTTTTCTCTCGATCTCATCAAAGATGAGATAGTAACATCAATAATACAGGTTGTTCTTATTTTTCATTCATTATCATGCTATACATTTTTAGATCTGAAGTTGATTATGCTTGACTAAGATTTACCCCTTCATTATCATCAATTGATTTAATCAAAGGGTTTAACATCTTTTGGTCAAACAATTTGACGCCGTCTGTGGGGATTTTTTAGCCAAATTTCCTAATCTCCTTCAGGTCTGAAACCGGCAAAACATAATCACCCGCCAGAAAGAATGATAAGTAAACCTCACGTGCTAATTTAGATCTTGATGCTACGTGAGAGTTCAGAAGTTTCAACCAATATCCACGCAAAGCTCACAAGGGGAGACGACACCTGTTACGCGATCCTATAGAAAATTGGATACATCTTGCCCTACTCTGACATTCACCCCTCCCACACACTGGATGGCCCACGAGCGAGATAAGGCAAACCCAACCCACCCGGAGACGAGGCATCCAAAAAATAAAGGGGGAGAAAAGAGAGCTGAATACGGCTGCCGAATCCAGAAATTAACATTCCATCAACTACTTAAACACTAGGCAGAGCGAATAACGCTATAAGGCTACCCTCGTTCATCGACTCATCAGATCAAGGTAAGGAAAATCTCATCTTGGTTTACCTTCTGTTGTTTGCTTAAACAGGAACACAAGCGCCTATGGGCAAGCGAGCAAAGAAGCATTCCAATTGGCGAGTGGAAGAACTATTACAAAATAACTTGAATATCGCCTATCTCAGACATTTAGACTTCTGGAAATTGACATCCCCTAAGTCGTACTCCTTCTCCTCACCCAGGTGTTGTCCCGATTGGGTTCTTTAGGGGAGCTTTTGGACTAGGCAATGAGGGAAACGTCACCAACTTCAAAGGATAGTTCATCGCCCTGCCTATCGGTGAGCTTTCCAGGCCGAACGATGAAGTGGTTAAAATGAAAAATTCAAATATATGAATAAAACAAACATTAGCAAGATAGCAATGTTCTATACTCTCCAGTATCACACTCTCCAATACAGACAAAGTTAAGCAAACTGGGACTCACCCAGGAAACACACAGGTTAAGAAAAACTCGGGCTCCCCTAGAGGACACCCAAAACTCTCCAAAAACCTAGGACTCGCGATGGGTTAACATTTCGTCCAGATCGAAATAACACCCCTACGGCCAAGGGCCATCGCCAAAAAAGAAGAATTCGACCTCGCTCGAATTTATAATGGGTTAACATTTTGACGACAGATTGAAATAACACCCCTACGGCTAAGGGCCATCGCCAAAAAAGAAGAACTCGACCTCGCTCGAATTATAATGGGTTAACATTTCTACGACAGATCAAAATAGCACCCCAACGGCCAAAGGCCATCGTCAAAAAAGAAGAATTCGACCTCGCTCGAATTTATAATGGGTTAATATTTCAATGACAGATCGAAATAATACCCCTATGGCCAAGGGCCATCGCCAAAAAAGAAGAACTCGACCTCGCTCGAATTATAACGGGTTAACATTTCGATGACAGATCGAAATAACACCCCTACAGCCAAGGGCCATCGCCAAAAAAGAAAGAATTCGACCTCGCTCGAATTTATAATGGGTTAACATTTCGAGCTTAGATCGAAATAACACCCCTACGGCCAAGGGCCATCGCCAAAAAAGAAGAATTCGACCTCGCTCGAATTATAGTGGGTTAACATTTCGATGACAGATTGAAACAACACCCCTAAGGCCAAGAGCCATCGCCAAAAAATAAGAATTCGACCTCACTCGAATTATAATGGGTTAACATTTCGACGATATGTCGAAATAACACTCCTATGGCCAAGGGCCATCGCCAAAAAAGAAGAACTCGACCTTGCTCCAATTATAATGGGTTAACATTTCGATGACAGATTGAAATAACACCCCTACAGCCAAAGGCCATCGCCAAAAAAGAAGAATTCGACCTCGCTCGAATTTATAATGGGTTAACATTTCTACGACAAGTCGAAATAACACCACTACATTCAAGGGCCATCGCTAAAAAAGAAGAATTCGACCTCGCTCGAATTATGGTAGGTTAACATTTCGACGACAGATCGAAATAACACCCCTACGGCCAAGGGCCATCGCCGAAAAAGAAGAATTCGACCTCGCTCGAATTATAATGGGTTAATATTTCAACGACAGGTCGAAATAATACCCCTACGGCCAAGGGTCATCGCCTAAAAAGAAGAACTAGACCTCTCTTGAATTTATAATGGGTTAACATTTCGATGACATATCGAAATAACACCCCTACGGCCAAGGGCCATCGCCAAAAATAAGAATTTGACCTTGCTCAAATTTATAATGGGCTAATATTTCAATGACAAATCAAAATAACACTCCTATGGCCAAGGGTCATCGCCAAAAAAAGAAGAATTCGACCTCGCTCGAATTATAATGGGTTAACATTTCGATGACGGATCGAAGTAACACCCCTACGGCCAAGGGCCATCGCCGAAAAAGAAGAATTTGACCTCGTTCGAGTTATAATGGGTTAACATTTCGACGACATGTCGAAATAACACCCCTACGACCAAGGGTCATCGCTAAAAAAGAAGAACTCGACCTCGCTCGAATTTATAGTGGGTTAACATTTCGAAGACAGATCGAAATAACACCTTAATGGCCAAGGGCCATCGCCAAAATAGAAGAGTTCGACCTCACTCGAATTGCAACGAGATAACATTTTGATGCTAGCTCAAAACATCCCTGCGGCAAAGGGTCATCGCAAAAGGAAAAGTTTAAACTCATTCGAGCCCAATAACGCCCTTTGCAGCCATTGGCTGTCGCCGTGCTTTTTTCCTTCTACTTATTAAAAAATTGATTTCGCTACAAACTCCAAGTTCGACCTCGCTCGGATACGTATAAAAAGAGAGAAGCAACTCCACCCAAGTCAATGACAGTTTGATCCCACGTGAATGACTTGAGTCAAGACTAACTTCATCCAAAATAACGAAATTATATAAACTCATTTGAATCAAAGACGAATCTGCCTAAAGCAATAAGTCACTAGTAGATTCCGCCCCAAATAGGCGAATCAAATGAGACTCCATCCGGACTCATGATGAAGTCCCAAGCCTGGTTAAAATTGGTTTCCCTGAAAAATCGGGAATCTGCCATGCAAAGATCCGATAATTTACACCAAAAGATATGTAAAGCAAAAGGGGGAGAGATACAAAGGATTTACAATGATGAAAACTCCTTTATTTAAACAGCTGCGCAAATGGAAGCAGATTATACTCAGCTAAAACCGGTCCAGTACAGAATAAAAAAAGAAGAAGTCAACAACGTAAACAACGACAAATAAGAAAAGACAACCAAGATAACAACTTTTTTACTCGGCGCCATCACTATCGTCCTCCTCATCGCCATCTCCGTAAAACTCCCCCTCAGCATCAATATCTTTACCGGCCTCCAGTGTCACGGGATCATAAGCATAATTAACACGAGCCTCTCGTGCCTTCGCCCGAGCTCCTTCATAAGCGGCCTAAAAAACATTGCCCGCTTCCCACAAACTCTTGAATATGTCCCGCTGGGCTTCGGCATGAACCCAGAGTTCGTGCAAATGGCGAGGAATAACGGCGGAGGCAGATTCAACTTGGGCCAACAATTGAGCCTTTTCGGCCTCAAGAACAGCGACCCGATCTCCCAAAGTTGAAGCTTCCCGATCAATATCGCCAATACGCTCTTCAAGTCTCGCCTCCCTGAGCGCAATCGTCGCCCTCTCAGACTCATACTCGGATTAAAGGGCACAAATAGCGTCCTCTAAAGCTGCCGCTATGTCCGAAGCCAACGCCCAGGCACTCTCGACACTCTCCAACTCGGAGATCTTTCTCTCCAGCTCGGCTAATTTCCCTATCCACTCGGCGCTCAAAGCCTCGATTCTGACGGCATTAAGGTCCAGCTCGGACTGCAACGACCGCACCTTTGCCTGAAGATGCTCACACTCTTTGCCGACCCCTTTTCCCAATTCAAGTTATTCGTCCTTTACACGAAGTTGCTCCTCGAGCTCGTTATTCCTGCGAATAGCCAACATCAGCTCTTGATCCCTCTTCTCCAGTTCCTCACCAAGAGATCGATCACTGGCGTTCGCCCTCAGTCGCTCGTGCATCTCACAGCACTTGTTGCGGTAGCACCAGTACTTCTCCAACATCATCAAAAAAAATTTGGCCGGGGTGTCAGCCCTGCTAGCACTTTCAATCTCCACCCATGTACACCTAGAAGATGAAAAGAGTTGGTATAGGCCAAGGCCAACGAAGATAAAAGGAACGAAAAAAGAAAGAGGAAAAACTTACCCTCAGGTCCATAGCAGCCACTTCGTGCATCAAATCGACGTAGCGGACGTCCAAAAGAGCCTCACACTCGACAGTAGAGCACAAAAGGTCAAACTGCGATACCAAGTCCTCCGTATATCCCAGAAGGTTAATCTCCGAGGGGATTTCAAGTATATGGGTCGGGCCTCCCGCATGAACCATCGTACGAGTAAGGCCTTCATCGAACATCTTGACCTTATCAGGATTAAGATCAGATTCGGATTCATAGTCATAGACCACAACACCTTTTCCCCTTTCTACGGCCGAGGAAGAAGCACGACCCGGTCCGGAAGATGAAGGCCCGCCCAAAGTAGAAACAGCAGCCTTGGGATTTCGACTCTCCATTGTAGTAGTTTGTTGGTCAATCATGACAACTAGAGTCTCTGTCGACGGGTTGTTCAACGTAATCAGCTCTACCTTTGTAGACGGGTTAGCATCATCCCCCACCTTAGACTCCGTCAAAGGTATGCCGCCTTCTGAACATACCACGACTGAAGGAGACATTTCGGACTCCACTCGTCGTCTCTTTGACGATCCTTCCCCATCCTCAGTACGGGAAGATTCCCCCGTTGAGCTGGTAGTAGGGGCCGAAGCCCCAGATTGAGGAACAATTTCTGTGCACACGGCTATGGTCGTAGATTCAACTTGAGCAGCCTTTGTCGTAGGTTGGACATCAGACCTTGGCACGGGCCGAGCATAAGACGTCGATTGACAAAACGCAAGCAGAAGAGCCCTCTCCCTAATGACGATAAAAGTCGTATAAGCAACAAAGCCAAATTGCAAAATAGAAAACAGAAATTGCGGCAAGACTACTTACTAGTAAGGGGCTCACATCCATATTTCTCATAGAAGGATGACCATTCGCGAACTCTCGCCTTATGAGGAAGAATGGCATTTACCCATTCGCGGATATCGTCAACAGGAGAAGGGGGGCAGTTTAGCGGCTGCGAAGGCAAAAACAGTTCAATACTGCCCAAAGAAAAATGGTTGACTATTATTCCGACAAAAGATACAAAAACTTACGTGCGAAGTTCCATCTTTCGGGGAACCCTGCAGAATCCGCCACAAGGTGCTCAGTCCGTACATAAAAGTATTTTTTGTAGAAATGATGGTTGGCTCTATCGTCCATCTTCACCACCAGACTCTTCGTTCCTCGATGGCGTATGTGAATCATCGTGCTTTGAATGAGTTGAGGGACAAAAATATTGAGCATGTGTCTCAGAGTGATCCCCCGACCGGCAAGCTCCGCGAACTTGAGTAGCATAAAGAACAGTTTATACGGTACGACAAAAGTTGAGCCGGACACACCTCGTAGAAACGACAAAAATCTACCACCAAGGAAGGGAGAGGAAGCGTATACCCGACAATGAAAGGATATGCGTAGAACGCGCAATATCCTAGGCGGTCGAAATACATGATATCATCTCCCACCGCCGGCAGCATCTCGACGTGGTGCGGAATCCCCCACCTAACCTTCAGCTCCGCAATCGTCGCCTCATTCATAACAGAGGAGACAGGTTCCGATTCCTCTCCGGTAGGGCTATTAAAATTGGTCCACGACTTCCCGGGATTAGGCAATATTTCGGCCGTCGTTGGAGACTCCTCATCCTCTACTACTTCTACTCCTCCGGGAACAAGAACATCATTTTCTGACGCCGGAACTGCGGCGGGATCATTAGCGCGGGAAGAAGAACCAGCCATTTGTCTCAATTGAATATAATGAATGAACAAAGGAAGTAAGAGGGAAGACAAAGATGCCAATTTCTGATCAACAAGAGAGAATCGAAAATCTGAAGTATCGGGGAAGAAGAAAATTCGCAAAATTCTTTTGATAAACCAAGAAAGTGTGCAAGTGGATTGATGCTTTCCCCCTATTTATAGGGATATGAATGCCCCAAGCGGGAAACCCAAGAGTCACCAATTGAAACTGATAAGGCATGAAACGGTTCAATCCCCAGGAAACGTGTGTCATAATGGCATTAACCATAAACGACGTTTCAAATCGATGCAACGTTTCGATTCCGAACGGACACGATGGAACAAAGGCGTCGTTTGAGCGTTGTGCCATCGCCTCGATCTAAAGACCTCGTTCAAGGCATGAACAATCAGATTTCTCCTAGCCTATGAATCTACAAAGTTCGTCCGCCAAGTACGCCAAGGGACGACCTCGACGGACGGAGAGACTAACTGTATGGGTCAAAATCTGACCATAGTGGGCGACCAAGCTAGGACCTCGCCTAAGTGGCGAAATGGTGAGAAGTACCACGACCGACCTCAGTCCAATCATCAACAGTGTATGTCAAGTAAAAACGGTACTCGAATAACGACGAAAAGACCGTCACGTGAAGAACACGTTGGTCAAAGAACACAGTAAAACTCCGAGAACTACATATAGAAGGGGGATTTCGAAAAAAGGGGACTTTTCCTTTCTGTTCTCTCTCTCTCTCTGACAATTTCTTTTGGTGAAGGATGTAAATCGATTTTTCTCTCGATCTCATCAAAGATGAGATAGTAACATCAATAAATACAGGTTGTTCTTATGTTTCATCATTAAATAAGTTGATTATACTTGATTAAGATTTATCCCTTCATTATCATCAATTGATTTAATCAAAGGGTTTAACATCTTTTGGTCAAACACATACAGTGACGGATTCGGGATTTTCAAATGGTGGGTGCTCAACTGTATTTAATATAAAAATTGTACTAAAACTGGGTGCTCAGTTAATGTGTTTATATGAATTACTAGTTTTAATTTTATATATAAGTAATAGTGTTTGGCGGTGCTCAAGCAACAAGCACCCATAACCCACATAGTGTATACATACAGAATCATTAAAACCCCAAAAAAATAAGAAACTTTTTTTTTTCTAAGAGTTTGACTTATATACTCCTATAACGATTGTGTAAGGAAATAGGACTCATATATAGCCCGTATGTCGACCCAAGTCCCTTCCTAATCTATACCAAGTTTGTACTTGAAATTTACCCATGAGCTCTGCACGAAACAAATATAGCCTTGTCAAAGTTACTATTAATGTTGACGTAGTTGTTGCTTAGCCATGAAAAGAGAAGAATTTATTTAGCTGTGGGCCAGTGGCTATGACCCGTTAGAATTTGGGTCGTGCTTTTCTGTTCTTTGACAATCGTGACAAAGTGAACAGCTATTTACTCATTATCATTCTTGTGTAAAGTTCTAATTCGTGCAATGCCCAGATAAATTGCACTAATTCGGAGAATTAATTAATTAATTAAATAAATATGATATGGCATCTCATAATAGTAACACGTGTTTCATGTTGCAAGGGAACTATTAGCATGTAAAATGTCAACTTTCTATTGCTGAAAATAAAGGGAAACTCGATTAACTTTTAGCATTTTAACATGTGTTTTTTTATCTTTAATCGTGGGGAATAATAAAAACAAGAAATCAAAAAGGTAAGCCTCACCTACGCTTAATAATTATATAATGTGCTGAAACTCAATCAAAGAGAATTTACAATGTGAAACTCACTTACATTAATCTTCCACCGGCCACCGCTTGACAGTGTTCGTGTAATGACCTGAAAGTAATAGAATATTTTTTTAAATGACTAATCTCATTTTACCGCAAACAGTGATCAAAACATTAACAGCTCATTAAGCGTATTCAAGGTCTGTTTAACATATTTTCCAACCATGAAGATTTGAACGGATAATTAACAGACTGAGTATTCCTTTATATATAAGTACAAAAACAAGGAGCCCCTTTCTGAAAGAGGTCAAGTGTATTTAAGTGAATTATTACCGCTTATTATAGACAGCTACCTATGAATTTGAATACGGTTAAAATCGGACCTATTCGATTCTACTATTTAATCGAGATCAGGGAGTTGTATCAAAGGTCGGCCCCATAGTGGATCAGACCGAAGCACGAGGACAAGGTACCGAGTTCGAGAATAGAGGTGTCTGTCGAGATCGAGGCCAGTAGCGATCGAGACCAAATAGGGCAGACTTCGAGCAAAGCGCAATAACAGAAGAGCGAGATATTCGTGACTGGTCGAAGATCACGGCAGAAATCTCGGAACATATCAAATCAAGGGCGGTTGTTTAGGCTAATCATGGGATTTACTTTCGTAATTAGAATTGTACCATAGATATGATTCTTCTACTATATAAAGAGGGTTCTAATCGTTTTGTAAGCACCTTACATTCACGCATATCAAAGCAATACAATATTTTCTGTCTAGCTTATATTCTTGTTCATTAGTTTGCTTATTCTTAACTATTCGGGTACCGATCAGTTCGAGGGCATTCAAGCTCGAGGGCTGAATTACATGTCAACACTGGTTTGTTTTATCTTATTGTTAATTTCTACTACTAATATTTACATTTATCAATTGGTATTAGGTAAAATCACGTGTCCTTAAAACCACATTATAAGTTTAAGGGTAAACAGTTTGGCGGCCACCGTGGAGCTAAGGATAATAGTGATTGCCTGGTATTAATTCTCACAACACACACTGCTTTGCGCTTGTTCTCGTAAGTGTCTTTGATTTCAGGAATCAACATGTCAAACTCTCAAGTAGCACCCACTCACACTAATAACGGCTTTGGTCTCCATGGCGAGAATGAAAACGTTATTGTCACGACCCAAACCGATGGGCCGCGACGGGTGCCCGGATCTTATCTGTCAAGCACCTCTAAGCATGCGTCTAAGATATAAACCTTAATAGCATCTGCTAAATTATGAGAATAATGTACATGAAGGAATTCTGCACAAAAATGCATACATACATATACGTGCAACATACGTAGGGCGAGCCGAGAAGGCTGCTATAGATAACTATACACCTCAAAACTGGAAGCCGGCAAGGCCCACATACTATCCAACTAGACATACTGTCTACAGACCTCTAATAGAAATATAATTGTACAAAGACGGGACTGAGTCACGTCATACCCATATATATATAAATATATTGTACCAAAATCAAAAGCAGCTTCGGATCAAGTGGAACACGCTAACTTTCGCTGGTCAAGGATCCTAAGAAGAGGGACCATCAGCTTGCCTACCTGCACCTGCGGGCATGAAACGCAGGCCTCGTGAAATAGGGCGTAAGTACGAAAAATGTACCGAGTATGTAAGACATGAAAATATATACGTAAAAGACATAGATGAAACATGGAATAAAGAAATCCATCTGTAAATATGAATAACATTGTAAATTCTGAAACATTTATAGTGTTATGCACGTGTATATAAATGTCGTGTCATGCATGGGTATAGGCGTACATAGCATCATCACGCTACTGAGGGAATCCCATCATTTCATCTCGGCCACTGTGGGCAACATCATCAACATATACCAATTGATCAGGTGGTGGTGCGTATATAATGCCATAACCTTTTTCCCATATCCCATATACATATATTTACATATATACGCGTATATAACGTCATCTGGTCATGGGTCAATGCACATGTATAAATGGGTGAAATGCATGAAAAAATATGTAAAAATCTCAATATTCCTTTTGGGATAAACTTTTTCAACTGCATATTATTCTGAGACCCATGAACAGAAGATAATAATAATTCACATGGGAAATCAAGAATATGGACATCCCTAGTATTTCTATGGATAGAATAATTTATAGAAACTGTGTGTTTGCTCATTTCTTCTGTATAATTTGGACCATGCCAAAACAAAGAAGGAATGACCTTAACATATCTGGAGTAGTGAAAACTCTGCATAATATTCTTGGTGAAGATTGCACCGTACTCTTTTAGAACCGTAAAATTTTAAGTTGCTATTATTCCAACAAATTCTTGTTGGAAGCTTTTGTGAAACGAATTTGCTCCTGCTCCTAACGTGTTTGAACTGAGAAGCAATGTTTTTGAACTAATGAAGAATTGCTTCTGCTCCTAACATTTCTGAACTAGGAAAGAACGTTTTTTGAACTTTGAAAGAATTTGATAAAACAATGGCTCATGGATAAGACTTATAATCAAGTGTTATTTTGATAAGGCTTATATTTAGTTAAATTTCCATAAGTAGCCACATGGCATGAATGACTAAGAGTCATTCTTAGTCATTGTGGCTTTGTGCCACGTTGCTTTGGGGGTTAATTTATTAACTTTTTATTTACTTATTAGTTAACTGGGTAATGTCCTGTTATCCGGTAATTAATTAATTACCCACATATTTAAAAATTATCTCAAAGTACTTAAAATTCTACTTATTTTTAATATACTTTATACCTTATACTATCGTGGTCATATAGTACCTTATATGGTACTAGTTTATAATTATCGGGTATTATTGCTCAACCCGTATTTTATTCCAAATTGGCTACTTTCAACAAAAATCGTTTTCTTTAATTTGTGTACCTTTTATCCTTCATGACACTTCTTTATCGCTTGTTATAAATAGCATAATATGATGACCCAAGAGGTCATCACTTGTATTCAAATGAATTCTGCATTCTGATGCCTTAAAAACCTCTTTCAGTATCACCTCGATTTGCGTGTGCAATCTGGGCGCATAGCCGGGAAGCCATTATGTGTAATCTGTAAAAAATGATAAATTTTTACTTTAAAATGGATTTAAGTTGACTTCGGTCAACATTTTGGGTAAACGGACCCGAACCCATTATTTGACGGTCCTAGAGGGTCCGTAGGAAAATATGGGACTTGGTCGTATGCCCGAAATCGAATTCCGAGGTCCATAGCCCGAGAAATAAATTTTTAAAGAAAATTATTTTTAGGAATTATTTATGAGTTTTGGAAATGAAATGCGTTTAGAATTTGATGGTATCGGGCCCATATTTTGGTTCTGAAGCCCGGTACAGGTCTTATATATGATTTAAGATGAGTCTATGAAATTTGATAAGAAACGGAAGTCGTTTGAGATGATTCGGGCCCATAGTTGTGAAAATTGATACTTTGAAAGTTTTGAGATTTTTCTTAGATTTCTATGCTAAATTCGTTGTTTAAGAGATTATTTTGACGATTTGATCGCACGGATAAGTTCATATGATGTTTTTGAGTTAGTATGCATGTTTGGTTTGGAGCCCTGAGGAATCGGGTGAGTTTCGGAAGGTTTTGAACTTGTGAAAAGTTGCAGGTTTTTGATGTCTCAATGCACAGAGGTTTTGTTCTTCGCGTTTGCGTGGTCCCACTCACGAACACGTAAGGCAATTTCCTCAAGTGCCAGTTTACTCTTCGCGGATGCGGAACTTGGGACCCAAACACAAGGTTGTGGGGGGAGTACCCTTCGCGAACGCGTCAAGGCTCTCGCGAACGAGTAAGGCTAATGGCCTGGGGAGAGGAGTTCACATTTATTCTACGCGAACGCGGCCATCTGACCGCGAAAAAGAAGGCTCCAGGAGCTGAAGCTCCACGAAAGCGAGCCAACGAACGCGAACGCGAAGGTCACCTAGGCCTGACCCATTGCGAACGCGACAGGCCTATCGCAAACGCGATGAAAGCCTGCCCAGTGATTTTTAAACAATAACAGAACACTCGGGATTTCACCAAAATTTCATAACTTCTTCTTCCAAACTCTAAATTGGGCAATTTTTGAAAGAGAAGTTCACCAACAATTCATAGTTATGTAATCTTAGACTCATTTTCTTCAATTTCTATTAACACCCATTAGATTTCTAGGCTTAAATCATGTTCTTAAGAGTAGAAAATTAGATTTGGGTAGAGATAGGGATTTTTTCATAATTGGGATTTAGACCTCGTTTTGGGGTCGGATTTTGGAACTAATTACATATTCGGGCTCGTGGGTGAATGGGTGATTGGGTTTTGGTCCGAACCTCGTATTTTGACCAAGTGGACCCGGGGTCGATTTTTGACTTTTTGGGGAAAATGATAGAAAACCTATAATGGAGCATTGGTTATGAATTCTTTAGTATTTATTAATGTAGTTAAATCAATTTGGACTAGATACGAGTTGTTTGGAGGCAAATTCTTAAGGAAAAGCGGTGTTTGAGGCTTGAGTTGGCCGTGAAAGTTCGAGGTAAGTGTTTGGTCTAACCTTAGCTTGAAGGATTAGGAGTTGTGTCCTATTTTCTACATGTTACTTGTTGAGTACGACGTATAGGTATGGTGACGAGTATCTATACGTTGGTGTCAAGCATGACCGTGAGTCTTAAATTAAAATTGTTGTGTTCTTAATAAAACCTACGAATGCCTAAGTTGTTGATTCTCTGTGTGGAGCAAGGATTATGATTATTCTCGTGGGAATTACTTATGATTGGGTATTGGTGCTAATTGAGGTAGTTAGATGTTGGAACAAGTTTGGTTATAGCTGATTTTTCCTTGCCGGGATGTAATTACTTATACTGTCGATTCCCTTGCCTGGATAGTGTTGTATCTTTATTGATCCCTTGCCGGGACTTTCGTTGTGATTGGTATTGAACTGTATATGTGGATCGGGTTGTGCGCCACAACAATATTATATTTGGATCAGGTTGCGCGCCGCAACAATATTATATTTGTATCGGGTTGCACGCCGCAACAATATTATATTTGGATCGGGTTGCACTCCGCAACAATGATATAAATGGATCAGGTTGCACGCCGCAATAGTGATAAATAGTATGGATCGGGTTGCACGTCGCAACAGTGTTATTATGTTTTTAGATCGGGTTGCACGCCGCAGCAATAGATAATACGAAGTGTTTATAGATTGGTGACGAGTTCCTTATTGTGTTGCTATGAATTCTAAATTTTCCTTATGTATTTCTCTTAATTTACTGTTGGTATTGATATTTCCCCCAGCATGTACCCCTCCTATCCTTACTTGTCTATTCCTGTTTTATTTTCCGCTGCATATTATATAACTGCACAGGTTTATTTGGTAGTCTGGTCCTAGCCTCGTCACTACTTCACTGGGGTTAGGCTAGACACTTACCAGCACATGGGACATGGGGTCGGTTGTGCTGATACTACACTCTGCACTATGTGCAGGTCCCAGAGCGGTAACTTTTGGTCCGTAGCATTGGGTGGCTGCCTTCAGTCCATTTAGAGATCCTGAGGTAGTCCTGCAGGCATCCGCGGGCCCCGTGTTCTCTTCTATCTTTATACGTATTATGTTCTTATTTACTTCAGAGAGAGATTGTACCTTTCTTTCCAGACATTTGTATGTATTATTCGTAGGTGGTTCGTGATATTGTGACACCGGATTCCGGGTAGAGATGTATGTTGGTATTGCCGTACTGGTTTTGGCTAGTTATCAAATTAAGTCTTCCGCATGTATTTATTTATCGTTAATATTTCATTGTTATCGCATGTTAATTTAAATTGTTAAAAAGGCTAAATAAAAGAGTTAGTGATTCTGTATTACGCGGCTTGCCTAGCTTTCACGAGTAGGCACCATCACGACTACCGAGGGTGGAAAATTCGGGTCGTGACAAGTTGGTATCAAAGCTCTAGGTTACGTAGGTCTCACAATTCACGAACAAGCTTAGTAGAGTCTGAGGGATTGGTACTGAGACGTCTGTATTTATCCCCCAGAGGCTACAGAGTTAGGAAAAACTTCACATTTATTCTTTCATGTCATGCGGTTTGGTTACTCAATGCTAATTGAATTTCTACTATGTTCTTTCGCAGATGGTGAGAACACGCGCTTCCTCATCCACCGATCAGCAGCCTGAGCCCCCAGCAACAGCTCCCACGAGGAGCAGAGGGTGACGCTGAGGCCGTGCTAGAGGCCGAGGTAGGGACAGAGCTCAGCCCAGAGTAACAGCACCAGCGGCGGAGCCTCAGGTTGACTTTGATGATGAGGTTTCAGCCCAGACAGTTCCAGTGGGCCCAGCTCAGGTCCTAGAGGGGTTTATTACTACCCTAGTACCCCAGGATGCTCTGGTCCGTCTAGTGGGCCTTATGGAGAGTGTCACTCAGGCAGGCTTGCTTCCTGTAGCACTAGTCGTCTCTCAGGCTAGAGGAGGAGCCTAGACTCCAACTACTTGCACTCCGGAGCAGATGGCTCCCTAGTTTCAGACTCCAGCAGCTCATCCAGTTGGAACAATTCAGCCGGGTGTGGTAGCTCAAACCGGTGAGGGAGCATCTATGTCTGCCGATGCTTTGTGGAGATTGGATAGGTTTACCAAGCTCTTCCTTACTACTTTCAGCGGTGCATCTTCTGAGGATCTCCAGGATTTTCTAGACAGTTGTCATGAGGTTCTCAAGAACATAGGGATAGTGGAGACTAATGGGTTCAATTTTGCTACTTTTCGCTTATCTGGATCCACCAAGACTTGGTGGAGAGATTATTGTTTGGCTAGACCAGCCGGATCGCCAGCTTTGACTTGGGAGCAATTTACTCAGCTATTTCTGGAGAAGTTTCTCCCTATTACTCAGAGAGAGATCTATCGGAGGCAGTTTGAGCGTCTCTAGTAGGGTTCTATGACTATTACTCAATATGAGACCAGATTCATCGACTTGGCCCGTCATGCTCTTATCATACTTCCAACCGAGAGAGAGAGAGGATGAGGAGGTTCATTGAGGGACTTATCCAGCCTATTTGGCTTCAGATGGCCAAGGCGACTGGGAGTGAGATTTCTTTCCAGGAGGCGGCCAATGTGGCTAGGAGAGTTGAGATGGTTCTATCACAGGGAGGTGGTCAAGGGTCTGACAAAAGGCCTCGTCATTCAGGCCGATTTAGTGGTACCTCGTCTGGAGGCAGAGATTCGTATGGTAGAAGCCATCCTCCTAGGCCTTTTTAGTCAGCACTTCAGGTTCTCACGGTGCTTCAGTGGCCGTGTTTCTCATATGCAGTATTCTGATCAGCAGCCCTACAATGCACCACTAGCTCCTATCAGTGCGCCACCGCTCCAGAGTGTTCGGGGTGGTCATTTAGGTCGCCAGGGTCAGTCTCAGTTTTCTCAGCCGCAGCACTCAGGTGGATGATTCGAGTATGGTGAGTATGGTCATATTCGGAGAACTATCTGGTTCATGATTCGGAGTTGGCAACCATTGTTCACGCGTTGAAGATTTAGAGGCATTATCGGTATGGTGTAGCTTGTGAGGTGTTCACGGATCACAGGAGTCTGCAGTACTTGTTCAAGTAGAAGGAGTTGAATTTGAGGCAGAGAAGGTGGTTGGAGCTGTTGAAAGACTATGATATCCCCATCTTTTATCATCCGGCAATGTGGTAGCCGATGCTTTGATTAGGAAGTCAGCCAGTATTGGCAGTCTTGCTTATATTCCAGTCGGCGAGAGACTGCTTGCTTTGGATGTTCAGGCTTTGGCCAATCAGTTCGTGAGGTTGGATGTTTCTGAGCCCAGCCGTGTGTTAGCTTGCACAGTCGCTCTCTCTTCTTTATTGGAGCGTATCCGAGATCGACAGTATGATGATCCCCATTTGTGTGTCCTTAGAGACACGGCGCAACATCGAGGTACCAAGCAGGTTAACTTAGGGGATGATGGAGTTTTGATATTGCAGGGTCGAATTTGTGTGCCTAATGTGGATGGGCTTCGAGAATTGATTTTAGAGGAGGCCCATAGCTCCTGGTGCTCTATTCATCCGAGCATCGCTAAGATGTATCAGGATTTGCGGAAGCATTATTGGTGGAGGAGAAAGAAGAAGGATATCATTGCATATGTGGCTCGGTGTTTGAACTGTCAGCAGGTTAAGTACGAGCATCAGAGGCCCGGTGGTTTGTTCCAGAAGATTGAGATTCCTGAGTGGAAGTGGGAGCGTATCGCTATGGACTTCATTGTTGGACTTCTATGGACTCAGAGGAAGTTTGATGCAGTGTAGGTTATTGTTGATAGGTTGACCAAGTCAGCACATTTTATTCCTGTGGCAGTCTCCTATTCTTCCGAGAGGTTAGTTGAGATCTATATCTAAGAGATTGTTCATCTTCATAGTGTGCCCGTGTCTATCATTTCGGATCGAGGTACATAGTTTACCTCACATTTTTGGAGAGCAGTTCAGCGAGAGTTGGGCACATGGGTTGAGTTGAGCATAGTAATTCATCCTCCGATGGACGGGCAGTCCGGGCGGACTATTCAGATTTTGGAGGATATGCTCCGGGCTTGTGTCATTGACTTTGGAGGCTCGCGGGATTAGTTTTTGCCTTTAGCAGAGTTTTCCTACAACAACAGCTACTAGTCGAGTATCCAGATGGCTCCTTATGAGGCTTTGTATGGTAGGCGGTGTCGGTCGCCGGTTGGATGGTTTGAGCCGGGGGAGGCTCGATTGTTGGGTACAGATCTAGTTCAGGAAGCCTTGGACAAGGTCAGTATTATTTAGGATAGGCTTCATATTGCTTCAGGTGTCGCCTATGAAGGGCGTGATGAGATTTGGAAAGAATGGCAAGCTTAGCCCTAGGTTCATTGGCCCGTTTGAGATTCTTGATCAAATGGGAGAGGTGGCTTACAGACTTGCAATACCACCGAGCTTATCATCCGTGCATCTAGTGTTTCATGTGTCCATGCTTCGAAAATATCACGGTGATCCATCCCACGTGTTAGATTTCAGCACTGTCCAGTTGGACAAGGACTTGTCTTATGAGGAGGAGCCAGTAGCTATTCTAGACCGGCAGGTACGTCAGTTGAGATCGAAGAGCTTTCCTTCTATTCGTGTTCAGTAGAGAGGTCAGCCTGCTAAGGAATCGACCTAGTAGTCTGAGTCCGATATGCGGAGCCGTTATCCCTATCTTTTCCCCGACTCAAGTACTTCCTTCTTATGTCCGTTCGAGGATGAACGATTGTTTTAGAGGTGGAGAATGTGATGACCTCACTTGTTTTAAAATGAATTCTGCATTTCGAGGCCTTAAAAACTTCTTTCAGCATCACCTCAATTTGCGTGCGCAGTCCGGGCGCATAGCCGGGAAGCTATTATGTGTAATCTGTGAAAAATGATGAATGTTTACTTTAAAATGAATTTAAGTTGACTTCGGTCAACATTTTGGGTAAACGGACTCGGACCCATGATTTGACGGTCCCGAAGGGTCCGTAAGAAAATATGGGACTTGGGCGTATGCCCAGAATCATTTTCTGAAGTCCCAAGCGTGAGAAAAGAATTTTCAAAGAAAATTATTTTTTGGAATTATTTATGAGTTTTGGAAATGAAATGTGTTTAGAATTTGATAGTATCGGGCCCGTATTTTGGTTCAGGAGCCCAGTACAGGTTTTATATGTGATTTAAGATGAGTCTGTGAAATTTGGTAATAAACGGAAGTCGTTTGAGGTGATTCGGACCCGTAGGTGTGAAAATTGATACTTTGAAAGTTTTGATATTTCTCTTAGATTTCTATGTTAAATTCGTTGTTTAAGAGGTTATTTTGGTGATTTGATCGCACGGATAAGTTCATATGATGTTTTTGAGTTAGTATGCATGTTTGGAGCCCCAGGGGCTCGGGTGAGTTTCGGAGGGTTTTGAACTTGTGAAAAGTTGCAGGTTTTTGTTGTCTCAGTGCACAGAGGTTTTGTTCTTCACGTTCGCGTGGTCCCACTCGCGAACGCGGAAGGCAATTTCCTCAAGAGCCAGCTTACTCTTCGGGGAAACGGAACTTGGGACACGAACGCGAGGTTGTGGAGGGTGTACCCATTGCGAAAGCGTCCATATGCGGAACTTGGGACACGAACGCGAGGTTATGAGGGGAGTAACCTTCGCGAACGCATCCAGGCTCTCGCGAACACGTAAGGCTAATGGCCTGCGGGGAGGGGTTCACATTTGTTCTACGCGAACACGACCATCTGACCGCGAACGCGAAGGCTCTAGTAGCTAAAGCTCCACGAATGCGAGCCGACGAACGCGAAGGTCACCTAGGCCTGACCCATCGCGAACGTGACAGGCCTATCGCGAGCGCGATGAAGGCCTGCCTAGTGATTAATAAACAGTAACAGAGCACTCGGGATTTCACCAAAATTTCATAACTTCTTCTTCCAACTCCAAATTGGGCGATTTTTGAAAGAGAACTTCACTACAAATTCATAGGTATGTAATCTTAGACTCATTTGCTTCAATTTCCATTAACACCCATTATATTTCTAGGCCTAAATCATGTTCTTAAGGGTAGAAAATTAGGAATTTGGGTAGAGTTAGGACTTTTTGCATAATTAGGATTTAGACCTCGTTTTGGGGTCAAATTTTTGAACTAATTACATATTCGAGCTCGTGGGTGAATGGGTGATCGGGTTTTGGTTCGAACATCATGTTTTGACCAAGCGGGCCTAGGGTCGATTTTTGACTTTTTGGGGAAAATGATAGAAAACCTATAATTGAGCATTGAGTATGAATTCTTTAGCATTTATTGATGTTGTTAAATCAATTTGGACTAGATATGAGTTGTTTGGAGGCGAATTCTAAAGGAAAAGCGGTGTTTGAGGCTTGAGTTGGTCGTGGAAGCTCGAGGTAAGTGTTTGGTCTAACCTTAGCTTGAGGGATTAGGAGTTGTGTCCTATTTGCTACATGTTACTTGTTGATTACGACGTATAGGCATGGTGACGATTATCTATACGTTGGTGTCAAGCATGACCGTGAGTCTTAAATTGAAATTGTTGTGTTCTTAATAAAACCTACGAATGCCTAAGTTTTTGATTCTCTGTGTGGAGCAAGGATTATGATTATTCTCGTGGAAATTACTTATGATTGGGTATTGGTGCTAATTGAGGTAGTTAGATGTTGGAACAACTTTGGTTATAGCTTATTTTCCCTTGCCGGGATGTAATTACTTATATTGTCGATTCCCTTATCGGGATAGTGTTGTTTCTTTATTGATCCCTTGCTGGGACTTTCGTTGTGATTGGTGTTGAACTGTATATGTGGATCGGGTTGCGCGCTGCAACAATATTATATTTGGATCGGGTTACACGCCACAATAATATTATATTTGGATCGGGTTGCACGCCGCAACAATATTATATTTGGATCGGGTTGCATGCTACAACAATATTATATTTGGATCGGGTGCACGTTGCGACAATGATATAAATGGATCGGGTTGCACGCCGCAATAGTGATAAATGATATGGATCGGGTTGCGCACCGCAATACTAGATAATACGAAGTGCTTATAGATTGGTGACGAGTTCCTTATTGTTTTGATATGAATTATAAATTGTCCTTATGTCTTTCTCTTAATTTACTCTTGGTATTGATATTTCCCCCAGCATATACCCCCCCATCCTTACTTGTCTATTTCTGTTTTATTTTTCGCTGCATATTATATAACTGCACAAGTTTATTTGGTAGTCTAGTCCTAGCCTCGTCACTACTACGCCGAGGTTAGGCCAGACACTTACCAGCACATGGGGTCGGTTGTGCTGATACTACACTCTGCACTATGCGCAGATCTCGGAGCGGAAGCTTTTGGTCCGTAGCATTGGGTGGCTGCCTTCAGTCCAGTTAGAGATCCCGAGGTAGTCTTGCAGGCGTCTGCTGGCCCGGTGTTCTCTTCTATGTTTATATGTATTTTGTTCATATTTACTTTAGAGAGATTGTACCTTTCTTTCTAGATATTTGTATGTAGTATTCGTAGGTGGTCCGTGATATTGTGACACCAGATTCCGGGTAGAGATGTATGTTGGTATTGCCGTACTGGTTTTGGCTAGCTATCAGATTAAGTCTTCCGCATGTATTTATTTATCGTTAACATTGCACTGTTAATCGCATGTTAATTTAAATTGTTAAAAAGGCTAAATAAAAGAGTTAGTGATTCTGTATTACGCGGCTTGCCTAGGTTTCTCGAGTAGGTGCCATCACGACTCCGAGGGTGGGAAATTTGGGTCGTGACACATAAATATGTTAACGTCAAGATGATCTCATCCCCGAGTCTATGTCAATTAACTGGAGACAAACCATTTAACGTATGAAAATGCGAGATGCAACATCCTTCCCCCCTTAGAAACATTCGTCCTCGAATGTTTAGCTCTCCGGGATCTATATAATCTTGGCAGAGTCATCCTTGGTAACAATACTACAACCAACTCTTCTTGTAGAAACTTATAATTTAACGCCACATAGGACCACGACCATCAATAACGACAGTGGCCTCACATGATCAATGACAATAACTAACACCAGAATCCATACACGTACCTTAAGGTTATGACGTCTCAGTCGGATCCTTCTCTTGAGGAGGAAATAAGTAGGGATATCTAGATTTCTTGTCTTCCTCGGCCTCCCAAGTCACTTCTTCCACATTGTTGTTTCTCCAAAGTACTTTCACCGAAGCTACGTCTTGAGTTCTCTATCTCCGAATCTGTCCGTCTAATATAGCAATGGGAGTTTCTTCATATGATAGCTACTCTGTGACCTGAACGTTGTCAACTAACACAATTCTGGAAGGATCTCTGATACATTTACAGAGCATAGACACATGAAAGACTGGATGTACAAACTCCAAGTCTGAAGGCAAGTCTAACTCATATACTACCTGGCTTACTTTGCGTATGATCCTTTATTGTCCCATTTACCGAGGGCTAAGTTTTGCTTTCTTTCTGAACCTCATAACACCTTTCATTGGTGATACCTTTTGGAATACCCAGTCGTCCACCTGAAATTCCAAGTCTCGTCGTCGATTATCCGCATAAGATTTGTTGCCTATAGCCTTTCCTGTATAAGCTTAATTTTCTCGATTGGCTGCTGTACCAATTCTGGTCCTACTAATATAGTTTCCCCAACATCAAACCACGCTATAGGCGACCTACACTTCCATCCGTAAAGAGTTTCGTATGGATCCATCTGAATACCGGAATGGTAGCTATTATTATATGCGAATTCAATAAGCGAAAGATGATCATCCCAGCTACCTTTGAAGTCTATCACACGAGCTCGTAACATGTCCTCAAGTGTCTGAATAGTACGCTCAGCCTGTCCGTCTATCTGGGGATGAAATGATGTACTAAGACTTACTTGAGTCCCCAATCCTTTTCTGAAGGACCTCTAGAAATTAGATATAAATTGAGCTTCTCTATCCTACATAATAGATACATGGACACCATGCAGTCGTACTATCTCCTTGATATAAATCCTGGCATAATCCTCTGCAGAATAGGTAGTCCTAACGAGCAGAAAATGGGCTGACTTTGTAAGCCTATAAACAATCACCCATATAGAATCGAACTTTCGTTGGGCATGCGGTAAACTCACGATGAAATCCATATTAATTACTTCCCATTTCCAAATCGGAATCTCTATAGCCTGCACTAATCCATCGGGCTTTTGATGCTCAATCTTAACCTGCTGACAGTTAGGGTACCGAGCAACAAACTCCGCTATATCCTTTTTCATTCCGTCCCACCAATATACCTCCTTGATATTATGATACATCTTTTTTTGCTCCTGGATGGATAGAATAACAAGAATAGTGAGTTTCTCCCATAACCCGGCGACGCAGCCCTACAACATTAGGGACACATAATCGTCCTCAATATCTGAGAACCCCATCTTCTATAATTTCAGACGGTCTCTTCTCTTTCTAAGGGGTGGTATCCCTATAATGAACTAACACGGGATCTTCGTACTGACGTTCCTTTACTTCAGTTACTAACGAGGATGTTGTTGTATCCTGAATAGAAATTCCAATATGACCTGAGTCTAGTAATCGAACTCCAATATTAGCTAGCTGGTGAACCTCATGGGCTATTCTCCTTTTTTCTGGCTGTAAATATGATAGGCTACCCATAGATCTATGGCTGAGGGCGTCGGCTACTACGTTCACTTTCCCCGGATGGCATGAAATATCAATGTCATAATCTTTAAGTAGCTCCAACCATCTTCTTTGACGTAAATTCAATTCCTTTTTCTTGAAGATATACTGGAGGCTCTTATGATTCACATATATATCAACATGAATGCCATAAAAGTAGCGCCTCCACATTTTTAGTGCATGAATCACCAAAGCTAACTCTAAATCGTGGTCGGGTAGTTCTTCTCATGTTTTCTTAGTTGTATAGAAGCATAATCTACAAGCATACTATGCTGCATCAGCACACGACCCAATCCAATGCCTGAAGCGTCACAATAGATAACATAACTGTCGGTCCCTTCTGGGAGCGGTAGAACCGGTACTGAAGTTAATCTGTCCTTCAATACCTAGAAACATCGTTCGCAAGCATTGGTCCATTGAAACTTAGTTCCCTTCTGAGTTAACTTACATGGGTATCCTAATCTTTTACAATTCAGGAATTTCCCCTCTTCGGAGGCCTAAACTTTATCCTTTATCCATCACAATTACGCCCTTATCCCACTATTAGGGAAATATTTCATCTATTCTAAACGTTACTAGTCTTAGACTCCTTTGAGTTCATTCGGGCTATACTGAGTCTTCTATAACTTAGAGAAACAATTAGCTCTCTTATGAGCTTATTGTTGATACCCAATTTTTCCCATAATATTTTCAAAACTATGCTTTGGCATCAATTAGCATTTTTTATACAATTTCTGCATTTTAAAAATATTTTTAACTAATTTCTCCCAGCATTTTATTTATAAAACAATCACTGATCGTATCACAATTAGTTTTATAATAATTTTTTGTGGCTTAATTTTATCATTTGCATATGTACTAAGTTTCAATTATTGCAGTAATAGCCACATTTGTATTTGTAGGATATACTTGCAATTACTTACAATTATAGCCCGTGCAAGTATTATTCCATTATTTTACCAGAAAATAGTCTTTTTTATTTTTAAAATATTAAGTAATTATTTAAAAATATTTCCAGGCATGAAAATCATTTTTATGACTTATTAATTATTTTAAAAAATTATTTTATCAATTAAAGAGGTATTTAACAAATAGCCCTTTTCTATCCTGGACCTAGCCTAATTAACTAGCCCAATTTTAACCCCTTATAAACCAGCCCAGAAACCCCATCCCCAATACCCACCTGCCCAACCCAATACTTGGGCAAATCCTGGCCGTTGATCATTATGATCAACTGTCCAGATTCCCCCTTGCCTAAAATAAACCAGCCTATACCCCCCCCCAAACCCTAATCATTCTAACACGCCTCCCCGCCGTCATCTATTCCTCTCCTCTCTCGAATGCTCTCAAAACCTAACCCTAATTCACCCTCATCGTTCACTCATTTGCTGTCATTCATGGTGGTCTCTCACTACTATCAGACCTCTAATGGCCTCTCTTATGCTGGTATCACCATCTCTAAGGTCCTCGAGGGACCAGGGTCAGTCCTCTTACACCTATGGCCCCTTCTTGACTGTTTCAGGTTGTTCCCTTTTGATTTCGAGTAAGATCGTTCTATTGCACCTTAAATCGATGGATTTCTAAGCCTACTTCTTTATCTCTGTGTTGTTCTTCTCAAAACCCTAATTTTTTATCCTTTGATCTTCTTAGATCTGTCCAGATCTGAGATGAATCGAACTTACTTCACTTGTTTTTATGAAAATCTTCTGGTTTTACGAGTGGCTTTCCATTTTCTTAAACTAGGGTTTCCTGAATAACCCTTTTCTTCAAAAACGTTACTTACTTTAAGTATTTAATCTTCTATTTGCATGTGTTTTGACTAATTTCGTAGAGTTTGTTTCAACCCTCACTAGTTTATGTTGAAACCTTATTTTTCTTCGACATTTTGTTTGGATTCTGAGTCCCTCCATGTTACTGGTTACATTGTTTGTTCTATGCTTTGACTTTCATGATTTTCCCCTTTAGTCTAACTCAATGTCTTGTGATTTTACCCTAGTTCATCTCTATTAGGGTTTCTGATTCGATTTCTTGGCTAATTTCTGTATTTTTATGAAATTATATTTTAGCCCATTTTATCTATTTGTGGAAAACCTATATTTTCCTCCTTTAAATCAATATTGTTTGAATTTCTAATTCATCAATTGGCTCTGTTAAAAATTATGTGTTGGTTCTTAATCATTCCTTTATTCATGACCTTAATTAGTTTTCTTGCCTTATTTAAATCAACGGTGTTACTTGTTGATTCTTACTAATTGTTTTCTTAATTTAACTCTTGTTCATTCACCCCTAATTACCTACTTTGTACCTAAGTCTTACTTGATTTCTTTCCTTAAATATCTGTCATGCTCTTTACCGTTGATTGATTATCCCTTAATTAAGGGGAAGACTTTACTGATTTCACGTGTGTGACTGATTCTGTAAATTTCCCTAATTGCTACATAATTGATTCTTTACTTTATTTTGTTTAACTCTTGATTACTATATATGCCCTTACCTATACTCACTTTTGGACAAAAAACACATTAGTTCATCAATACTCTCACACTCTCAAAAGCTCTTTATTCTCTTTTTTACTTGCAGTTCTCATTAACCCAGCCGGCTGTAAGCCAAGGCTGGCTATTTGCATTATCTCTGCTTTATACTTTGTGTTTTCTCCTTAACTGGTATGTCTTGATTCAATTCAAATTCCAAAACTATGTGTTTCTTTGTTATTTCAGTTCATTAGTTGTAACTTCCAACCCTGTTTATTATTTACTATCATGTTGCTCGCATGCCTAGACCATACTGCCTAACTACTGTCTCACTTAGCATGTTGGAGATTGTTCTATTAGAAGCTATGACTAGTTTATTTACCCACAAGGATTTGTTTACTATTTGGCATGCTTAATTATGTTTTGTGACAATTGCATGCATCTTGTTTTACTCATTAGCATGTCCAAGATATATTGTTTACTATCTCACACAACATGTCTAAATCCTGCTTGTTCTATCTAGGCTTAGTATTTCTAAACTATAAATGTTTCATGAAATGCTTGTCTAGCTTGTTCATCTAAGTCTTGCTTGCTTTACTTTACTAGTGAGATCGTGCTAGGTCATCTAGCCCTTCAAAGTACTCTAGTTATTTGTATTGATCATATCCAAGACCTATGTGTTCTCAACATGTCTTAGCTGTGATCTTTGTAACTAACTTGTCAGTTCTCCAATCTCTTGAGAAGCTTGCATGTCTGTTTGCTTATACACTAAGGTGTGTTCTATGTGTCCCCAACCCCTTTCTCCATGTGTGGAACCTGTTTGCCCCAAAATGTTCCTGAATGTTGTTCGTTTGTGACTTGAATTCTGATTTCAAAAAATGTTCTTCATGATCTTCTCAAACTGTTTTACCCCCAAACTAGTACTGATTTCAGAAACTCTTCATTCCTAAGGCTCTTCCTTATACTGTTTCAAATCATGTCAAGCACTCTCACTTATTCTTAGGTTATTAAGTTCTGCCCCTCTGATATGCGTACCGCTTAGGGATTCATGAGATCTCTCTGAACTCTGGCATATCAGGGCTGGTATTTCCACACTGCACATAATCAGTCTTTATTTGAGGAAAGTCTGGGTTTGAGCACTGCCCGGAATCCTTGAGGTCCTTAGGGAACCCTGACACACCTAGACATAAAATTGGCTATTGAAACTTTAGGCATTCGAGACTACTAAAGGTCTGGTATATCAGGATCTACTTTGGGCCTACTTCAGGCTCCTTATAGCTTATATTCTATTCTATTTATGTAATTTTTTTTCAATCCTTGGTCTGTAATAATTAATTGTAAACGAATATTGGGGTGATTAGTGGAAAGGGAGGGTAGTTATAAATTGTGGGTAAAGTTGGGTAGATAACATGCCTATAGGGTTTATTGTGATTTACATGTGTTGTGTTAGACAACCTGCCTATAGGATTTCTTGGTTGAAATAAATTCTACCTGCTCCACTTCATATAATTAGACACCATGTCTATAGGTGTAAAGTAACTGAGGTTCAGTTCCCATTAGAGCATGTATTCAAATTTATCTCCTTAGAAATCATGCCTATAGGATCAAATTCAGCTTTAACAATTAGAGATCATGCCTATATAATCAAAATCAGCTTTAATAATTAAAGATCATGCCTATAGGATCTAAATCAGCTTTGATAATTAGAGATCATGCATATAAGATCTAATTCAGCTTTGATAATTAGAAATCATGCCTATAGGATCTAAAATCAGTTTAACTTTAATTCACGCCTGTAAGTTCTGAATCAGATTAACCAACCTACTTGTTTCTTCAACACTGTGTTAGTTAACATCACTAGAAATCATGCCTATAGGATCCAAATTGCCCGTTTAAAATGATTTACTATTTTACTGCATTCCTGATCAATGATTAGATACCATGCTCATAGGGCATCACTATCACATGCCTAGGCAAGCCTATAGGGCGACTAAAATTCTGCAAACTATAAAACTATGCTCTATTATCTGTGATTGCTCATATTCAACAGGTCTAAAATCAGTAGGCGAACTGAATAGGTCTTTGACACTTTGGTCCAAATTCAATACTGCATATTCTCTGCTCACCTAGATATCCTGTTCTAGGGCTTCTCTTAAATACCTAAAACTGTGTTTAAGACGTGCACTTGCTTGCTCTGTTTATGGAGGTAAAACTTGAGCCTTTAACTGTTCTCTTTTAGTCCAGTCCTAATTGTTTTGATTGTTGCCTAGATTTTTCTCCTTTAAGTACCTTAGGATGGTCTAGAACTACCCAAACTAGAGGTCCTAAATACCTCCAGGCCACAAGGAAGGGATGGGTGGTGCACGCATAGGGTACCTTTTAAGGTTGTTAGAACGCTTTAGGCTATGACCAAGAGGAGGGAATTGGGTAGTAAGGATATGATGACTGTGCGCTAATGTCACGTGTAGACCCTCATTGAGGAGTGATTACCGGGCATTGCATGGGTGTGATCATGTAGGCTAACCAACCTAGGACCCCTCTTTCCCAATTTCTATGTGTTTTAAATGAACTTCCTTTTCTTTATGTATATATATATATATGCAAGATTCTTCAAACCTTTCCCTTGATTCCATTACTTGAATCATACATGTACTTAGAATGTCAAAACATGCCTTTATTTGTGAATATGTGTTGAAATTATTTACTTATAAAATGACTAATTCACATAGTTTAAGTTCGGCCGGGACGCACCGTTGTGGACCGCGAGGGGTGCCTAACACCTTCCCTTCAAGGTTATTTCGAGCCCTTACCCTAATCTCTGGTGATGCAAACTAGTTCATGAGTTAATCGCTCTAGGTGCCCTAATGCACCGTAATCCGTTAGGCGGTGACTCTTCAAATATTCAATTCCCAAAAGGAAATGAGTTGTTCCCCTAGGAATGTCGAATCCCGAACTTCCCCGTCAAAAGGGAGAAAAAGGGGTGCGACACTTATCCCCAAGGAGTTATCCATTCTCGTTATCTTTTCACTCATTTTTTTATCCTTCCTCCAATCTTCCTAAAACTTTGTCGTTCTACCATACTTTAGCTTACAACCTACACATATCTATTTATACTTATTCGCAATCTTTCTTCAACTTACTTGCATCATAGATTTCCTTATGCTATTCCGGAACATTAAGCGAGACACCACATATCACTTTGGTCGAATATACTTAGAAGAGAAGAAAATTATGTTACAAGTTTTCTGTAATAACCTACCAAACGGAGAAGTTACGAACCTCCGTCGGTGTTGTGGGTCTAGGCCAAGTCTTCAATGCCTCAATATTTTGTGTATCCACCTGGATGCCTTCACCCGAAATTATATGCCCAAGGAAAGCACATAGTTCAATCAGAATTCAAATTAGAGAATTTTGCATACAACTTCCCTTTTTGTAGAACTCTGAGCACAATACGCAAGTGATCTGCATGCTCAGCCTCTGAACGAGAATATACCAATATATATCGTTGATAAATACGATTACGAACATATCTAAAAAGGGCCTGAACACACGGTTCATCAGATCCATGAATATTGCTGGGGCATTGGTCAAACCGAACGACATAACACAAAACTCAAAGTGCATGTATCTAGTCCTGAATGATGTCTTCGGAATATCTTCCTCCTTAACCCTTACCTGATGGTACCCAGACCTCAAGTCTATCTTTGGAAAACACTTAGCACCTTGTAACTGATCAAATAAATCATCAATCCTCGAAAGCGGGTACTTATTCTTGATCGTCACCTTATTCAAATGCCTATAATCAATACACATTCTTAAGGAACCACCTTTCTTTCTCTCAAACAACACATGTGCTCCCCACTGTGACGTACTAGGTCTGATAAAACCTTTTTCAAGCAAGTCCCTTAGTTGTTCCTTTAACTCTTTTAACTCTGCGTAGGCCATTCTATAGTGGGGATAGATATTGGATGAGTATTTGGTAGTAGGTTAATGACAAACTCAATTTCTCGCTCTGGCGGAAGACCTAGAACCTCATCGAGAAAAACATCGGGAAACTCATTAACTACAGGAAAGGACTGAATGGTTGGTAACTCTACTTCCACATCCAAAACCCGAACTCAGTGATAAATATAGTCCTTTGCGATTATCTTCCTTGCCTTGAGATAGGAGATAAATTTACCTCTTGGCGATGTCGTATTACCTTTCCATTCTAAAATAGGCTTCCTAGAAACTGAAATCAAACCATCTTTGATCTACACTTGATGCTAGCATAACAAAAGGCCAACCAATCCATACTATTATAATATCAAGTTCTTCCCAACCGAACACCACGTATCTTATCCTTGTTTATTATCAAATCTATCCCGAGCCATTTCGGGCCACATCCATATATATAGGTAACAATATTAAAACATAACTTGCATAACTAATTTACAAAAAGGTTTATATACATAGGGGTCGACTAGGCCGTAAACATGTTATACCCAAAACTATATACAGGATAATGTCTGCAAAACCTCTAAGTAGGCATAACCATAATATACGGGGCTCCCTACGTCCTCATAAAACAACCTAACACATTTAGAACCCTGACTTGGTAATATTCCAAGAAGAGGTGAAACTTACCAACCAAAAACTGACACTTGGAGGAAGTCTACAGTAGAGGGTCCTTGCCTCGTCCTATATAAGAACCTCGATCAGACACACTTCGAAGCGAAACCTTCATATCCTTATCGGTTACCTTCCTCATCATGTCCCGACTACTATCCTCTTCCTCTGCATATCCCATAACACACACTGGCGAACCTTGATTGATGGACTCCCAAGACTGTGGAGTATCTAGAACCTCAGAAGAGCTGGTGTCCGCAAATGCCTTGATATAGTTTTAAGCTGAGGGAAACCCGGCTGTGCCAATCCATGCACTACTCCCCTCATATCCTGATCAACGGGCTGTGATAATGAAACTAAGGGCCTTTGCGAGGTCGGAACTCCTCTCACTCCATCTGCTACCGTAGTGGTCGAAACAGCTCAAACGGATGACTCATATGGATCCTCCTCAATAGAAACCATGATCTCCATAGTGTAACTTATATCTCTTTATAACACTTTCGTAGCCTTCTGACACGTGCTAGCGGCTTGCGCCTGTCATCTAGTAGTAACAGGCATGGCTAAAAACATAAATAAGGTAAAGATTGGGCGTGAATACTTATGACTCAGATCTATCGCCCAATCTGGATTAGAAAGAAAAGTAACCATCCTAAATATCCGGTCGCCTCTCGTCTATAAGTGTGGTGCACAACACACCCATAAACAAGACTCTACTAGACACGGTGTGTAGACAACCCTAGGACAGAACTGCTCTAATACCACTTTTGTCACGACTCAAACCGATGGGCCGCGACGGGTGCCCGAGTCCTATATGTCAAACACCCCTAAGCATGTGTCTAAGATATAAACCTGAATAACATCTGTTGAATTACGAGAATAATGTACATGAAGAAAATCTGCCAAAAAGGTATACATACATATACGTGCAATATACGTAGGGCGAGCTAAGAAGGTTGCTATAGATAACTATACACCTCAAAACTGGAACCTCTAATAGAAATATAACTGTACAAAGGTGGGACTGAGCCACGTTATACCCATATATATATATATATATATATATATATATATATATATATATATATATATATATATATATATATATATATATATATATATATATCGTACCAAAATCAAAAGCAGCTCCGGATCAAGTGGAGCACGCTAACTCTCACTAGTCAAGGATCCTAAGAAGAGGGACCGTCAGCTTTCCTACCTGCACGTGCGGGCATAAAACACAGGCCCCGTAAAATAGAGCGTCAGTACGAAAAATGTACCGAGTATGTAATGCATGAAAATCTGTATGTAAAAGGCATAGACGAAACATGGAATAAAGAAATCCATCTGTAAATGTGAATAACATTGTAAATTCTGAAACATTTATAGTATTATGCACGTGTATATAAATGTCGTGTTATGCATGGGTATAGGTGTACATAGCATCATCACGCCACTGAGGGAATCCCATCATATCATCTCGGCCACTGTAGGCAACATCATCAATATATACCAACTGATCAGGTGGTGGTACGTATATAACGCCGTAACCTTTTTTCTCATATCCCATATACATATATTTACATATATACGCGTATATAACGCTATCTGGTCATAGGTAAATGCACATGTATAAATGGGTGAAATACATGAAAAAATACGTAAAAATCTCAATATTCCTTCCGGATAAACTTTTTCAACTGCGTATTATTCTGAGACCCATGAATAGAAGATAATAACAATTCACATGTGGAATCAAGAATATGGATAGCCTAGTATTTCTATGGATAAAGTGATTTATGAAAACTGTGTGTTTGCTCGTTTCTTCTGTATAATTTGGACTATGCCAAAGAAAGAAGGGATGACCTTAACATACCTGGAGTAAGGAAAACTTCGTATAATATTCTTGGCGAAGATTGCACCGTACTCTTCAAAATTTTACGTTGTTATTATTCCAACAAATTCTTGTTGGAAGCTTTTGTGAAACGAATTTTGCTCCTGCTCCTAACGTGTTTGAACTGAAAAGCAACGTTTTTGAACTAATAAAGAATTGTTGTTGCTCCTAACATTTCTGAACTAAGAAAGAATGTTTTTTGAACTGTAAAAGAATTTGATAAAACAATGTCTCATGGATAAGACTTATAATCACGTCTTATTTTGATAAGACTTATATTTAGTTAAATTTCCATAAGTAGCCGCATAGCATGAATGACTAATAGTCATTCTTAGTCATTGTGGCTTTGTGCCACGTTGCTTTGGAGTTAATTTATTAATTTTTTATTCACTTATTAGTTAACTGGGTAGTGTCTTGTTACCCAGTAATTAATCAATTACCCGCATAATTTAAAAATTATCTCAAATTACTTAAAATTCTACTTATTTTTGATATACTTTATACCTTATACTATCGTGGCCATATAGTACCTTGCATGGTACTAGTTCATAATTATCGGGTATAATCGCTCAACCCGTATTTTATCCCAAATTGACCATTTTCAACGAAACTCGTTTTCTTTAATTCGTTTACCCTTTATCCTTTATGACAGTTCTTTATCGCTTGTTATAAATAGCGTAAATGTGTAAACGTTAAGATGATCTCATCCCTGAGTCTATGTCAATTAACTGAAGACAAAACTTTTAACGTACGAAAATGCGAGATGTAACTTTTGCCGCCCCGGGAAATGGAATTCCTTTAGTCAACCCCGATGGACTGCCGGTCATAAACCCAGTCAATGTCAGCTCTCGCATTGCTATTAATGAGATTCTGGGCATCGACCCTGAGAATAGCATACGTAGGGATGCTCGAGCAGCCGATCAAAACGCATAGAGCTGTGAAGAAGGCGAAATTAGCCTTCGAATGATATTCGAGATGTTGTAGACTCAACAAGCTGCGATAGCACAATTCCAAAATCAGAATCGAGCATCAAGCAGAATTGAGCTCGAAACATCACAAGAAGTTATTCATAGAGCTGAACCTATACCAGAGAGACCGAACGCCAATGAATCGGGAGCTGAACCCACCATTATGAAAATGCTCGAGGAGCTCACTAAACGGATTAAATCAGGTGAAAAAAAAATCAAGTCTAATGACAAAAAGGTAGAAACGTACAGCTCCCGAGTTGACCAAATATCGGGGGCACCATCGATTCTAAAGGGTTTGGATTCGAAGGAGTTCGTGCAGAAGCCTTTCCCTCAAAGTGCGGCTCCGAAGCCCATCCCGAAGAAATTATGTATGCCAGAAATTCCCAAATATAATGGGATCACTGACCCTAATGAGCATGTCACTTCTTATACATGCTCAATAAAAGGGAATGACTTAGAAGATGATGAAATTGAATCCGTTCTATTGAAAATATTTGGAGAAATTTTATCGAAAGGGGCGATGATATGGTACCATAATTTGTCACCCAATTCCATCGATTCTTTCGTCATGCTTGCAGAATTCTTCATAAAGGTACACGCCAGAGCAACAAAGGTTGCGACTAGGAAGTCAGACCTTTTCAAAGTGAGACAAAAGGACATTAAAATGTTTATGGAATTCGTATCTCGGTTCTAGATGGAACGCATGGACCTACCCCCGGTCACAGATGATTGGGCTGTTCAAGCTTTCACTCAAGGTTTGAACTAACGAAGTTCGATAGCGTCATGACAACTAAAGCAGAACCTAATTGAGTATACACCTGTGACATGAGCTAATGTACATAATCGATACAAGTCGAAAATCAGGGTCGAGGATGATCAATTAGGAACTCTTTCCGGTTCCATTTATTCTAATAGGCCCGTTGGCAGAATTCAAAGGGACATCGATAGAGAACCCCGATCAAATAGAGATCAGTACCAACCATACAACGCAGATCGTAAAAATAGCGGCCCGGGTCGTAATTCCATTTGAAATGATCGAAGGAATAATCGAGGGCAGAGCTCCCAAGGGCTTATGAGCAAAGGTGGTTTTGATAAACATGTCGAGCCCATAGAAGCACCACGACTATCAGAATACAACTTCAGCATCGATGCATCGGGTATTGTATCAGCCATTGGACGGATCAAGGACACTAGATGGCCCAAGCCCCTACAGACCGACCCAACTCAAAGGAATCCTAATAAAATGTGCAAATACCATGGTACCCATGGTCATAAAACCGATGATTGTAGACAACTGAGGGATGAGGTAGCTCGTTTATTCAATGAGGGTCACCTTCGAAAGTTCTTAAGTGATCGAGCCAAGAACCACTTCAAAAATAGAGATTCAAACAGACAAAATGAGTAGGAAGAACAACAACATGTAATTCACATAATCGTTGGTGGGGTCAATATTCCTCAAGGACTGGTATTTAAACGCACCAAAGTGAGAATCACAAGGGAGAAGCAAACTCGGGACTATTTACCAGAAGAAGCCTTGTCTTTCAACGACGAGGATGCAGAACGGATCGAACAACCTTACAATGACACACTGGTAATATTTATCCGTATGAATAAAATTCAAGTTAAATATGTGTTGATTGATCAAGGGAACTCAACAAATATTATTCGATCAAGGGTCGTAGAGCAACTCAGCCTCCAAGATCAAATCGTGCCCGAAACTTGGGGTACTTAATGGCTTCAACTTGGCAAGTGAAACCACCAAAGGGGAAATCATTTTTCCAGTAAATGTGGTCGGGACCATCCAAGAAACAAAGTTCCATAATCGAAGGCGACATGAGGTACAATGCATTGCTCAGAAGGTATTGGATCCAAAACATAAGGGCAATACCCTCGATGCTTCATCAAGTCCTGAAGTTCCCAACATCAGAAGGAATTAAAACAGTGTACGGTGAACAACCCGTCACCAAAGAAATGTTTGCAATCGATGATGTGGTACCAGTGTCGACGCTTTCATCAACAAAGAGATCAGAGTCGAAGGGAAAGCAAGAAGTCAAATAGCAACTACAATCACCGGCCTCGGCCCGTTTGGAGGAGCAGGAAACTTTCGGGGTTGATGATTATATGAGACTCTAACCTTGATAATCCCTAATGATTCTGGTGCAACGAAGTCAACGGTCGAAGTGTTGGAACAAATCATATTGATCGAGCACCTGCCCGATCGAAAGGTATACCTAGGCACGGGGTTAACTCCCGAGCTTAGGAAAAAACTCATTCAATTCTTTTTAAATAACATGGATTGTTTTGCTTGGTCCCACCTAGATATGACAGGGATCCCACCGAAGATCACTACACATCGACTGAGTTTGGACCCTAAGTTCCGCTCGGTGAAACAAAAAAGAAGACCCCAGTCCGAGGTAAAACATACATTCAGTAAGGACGAGGTAAAAAAACTTATCAATATAGGATCCATTCGAGAGGTAAAATATCCTGAATGGTTAGCAAACATAGTTGTAGCCCCTAAAAAGGGAAACAAACTTAGAATGTGCATTGACTATAAGGATTTAAACAAGGCGTGCCCTAAAGATTCCTTTCCTTTGCCGAATATCGATCGCATGATTGATGCCACGGCCGTCCACGAGATCCTTAGTTTTCTTGATGCCTACTACGGTGATCCCGGAGGATTAGGAAAAGACTTCGTTTATCACTAAATATAGCACCTATTGCTATAATGTAATGTCGTTTGTACTAAAAATGTTGGTGCTACTTATCAACGCCTAGTAAATTGAATATTCGAAGAACAAATAGGTAAATCAATGGAGGTTTATATTGATGATATGCTAGTTAAGTCTCTACGAGCAGAGAACTATTTGAAATATTTGCAGGAGACCTTCGACATACTGAGAAAGTACAACATGAAGCTTAACCCGGAGAAATGTGCATTCGGGGTCAGTTCGGGAAAGTTCCTTAGCTTTATGGTATCAAATCGGGGAATCGAAATCAATCCTGATAAATCAAGGCAATCGAAGACATCACAGTTGTTGATAATATCAAGGTTGTACAAAGGTTAACAAGGCGCATAGCCACCCTGGGTCGATTTATTTCGAGGTCTTCAGATAGGAGCCATCGATTCTTCACACTGCTTAAGAAAAAGAGAAATTTCGCATGGACCTCGAAATGTCAGCAGGCCTTGGAGGAACTCAAACGATACCTATCGAGCCCGCCATTGCTTTACACCACGAAGGCGGACAAGCAACTTTACTTATACTTAGCGGTCTCGGAGATAGTGGTAAGTGGGGTCTTAGTTCGAGAAGAGCAAGGTATGCCATTTCCTGTTTATTATGTTAGTCGGACCCTAGGTGAAGCCGAGACCTAGTACCCACACTTAGAAAAATTAGCGCTTGCTTTAATAAGTGCCTTTAGAAAATTAAAACCGTATTTTCAATGTCACACAATTTGTGTTGTAACCACCTACCCCCTTTGCAACATTTTGCACAAGCCCGAACTCTTGGGTCGATTGGCCAAATGGGCTGTCGAGATTAGCGGGCACGATATCGAGTATCAACCCCGAACGACCATCAAGTCTCAAATCTTGGCAGACTTTGTGGAGGACTTCATGCCAGCCTCGTACCCGAGGTCGAAAAGGAACTATTATTAAAATCGGGTACATCAATGAGGATGTGGACTCTCTTCACAAATGGCACTTAGAAAGTTGCAACGACCCGGCCGGTCGTCTTAAGAATTAATGTCCTGATCCCCTATTAACTGCTTTCCCCAAGTTTATTTCTGGTATTTTGATTTGCCGGGATGTTCGATTTTGAGTTTCGGAGAGTTTTGGGACACTTAGTCCCTAAATGAGAGCTTAATTGTTGGAAAGTTGACCGTAGTCAGAACAGTATGAAGACGGCCTTGGAATGGAAATCTGATGGTTCCGTTATCTTCGTTGGGTGATTTCAGGCTTAAGGGCGTGTTCGGATTGTGTTTTGGAGGTCCGTAGCTAATTTAGGCTTGAAATGCCGAAAGTTGAATTTTTGAAGTTTCCGGTTTGATAGTGAAATTTTGATCCGAGGGTCAGAATGGAATTCCGAAAGTTGGAGTTGCTCCGTTGTGCTGAATGTGACATGTGTGAAAAATTTCAGGTCATTCGGATGAGGTTTGATAGACCTTTTGATCGAAAGCGTAATTTTATAGTTTTTGGGATTCTTATGCTTGAATCCGATCAAAAATAGGTGTTTTGATATTTTTTTTTAGCTTTCCGAAGGTTGGAACAAGTTTGAATAAAGTTATGGGATATGTTGGTAGGTTTGGTTGAGGTCCTGGGGGCCTCGGGTGTGTTTTGGATGCTCAAATGGGCACTTTTGGCCCTTGGGAGATTTCAGGTTTGCTGGTATTTCTGCAGTAGTGATTTGTTCATTGCAATCACATCTCCTGCGATCGCGTAGAGAAAGCTGAGACCAGGCACTTTGTTGTGCATTGCGATCGCAGAGGAAGGAGTGAGATTGCATACGGTGAGTTTGTTGGTCATTACGTTCGCATGAGGACCATTGCGTTCGCGTAGAAGGATTTAGTACGGCAGTGGGTGATGGAATTTGCTCTATACGATCGCATAGAGCTGGTCATGATCACGTTTCTTTGAGGGAGTTGTCTTATGCGATCGCGTAGAGAGTTCTGCGATCGCGATCAAGGAATTAACTAGGCAGAACATAAATTTCAAAATCGAGGGTTTATCCATTTTTATCAAAACTTAAGCTTGGGAGCTCGGATTTGAGCGAGATTTTGAGGAATTTTCAGAGATATCAATTGGGTAATGATTCTTAACTCCCTTTTGCTTGTAAACCCATTAATTTAAACATGAATTCATCATTTAATTTCGGATTGGAGATGAAAATTAGGGAAAAAATTAGAAGAAAGTTCTTAGACCTAGAATTCGACTTTTGATTGGAAATTTAGCCTTGGATTTGGATAATTTAGTATGCATGAACTCGTGAGGGCATGAGGATTCTGAAAATATAAATTTTACCCAATTCCGAGATGTGGGCCCGAGGGGTGTTTTGGTCATTTTACCTAATTTCGCGTATTAGTTTAGAATTTCTTTGTAGAATCAGTTACTTGGAGTGTTATTTACATTATGCAATTGAATTGAATAGATTTGGGCCATTTGGAGTCGAGTACTCGTGGCAAGAGCGTGGTTTCGGGTTGATTTTGAGCCGGTTCGAGATAAGTGGCTTGTCTAACCTTGTCTGGGGGACCTTCCCCTTAGGATTTGGTATATTTGGTAATTGAAATTCCTTGTACGTGAGGTGACGAGGGCGTACTAGTGCTAATTGTTGGAAATTTATTTTTTAAGTAGTTACTAGTATGTTTCGTTTCCTGTTTTTATTACTTGCACTATTAAGCCTGTTGTTAGCTTAGGAAAGCATGTCTAAGTGACTTAATTGCTTTACTCAAATTGCCTTACCTGAATTCTGTGCAGCATGCTAGGCTAGAATTTCTTATTGCCTTAATGTGAAATTTGCCATTTCTGAATATTTTCCTGTTGCTGCTATGTATTTATACTGGGACTACGGATGTGGGATTCCGGTAGATCCCCTTGTCTGTTTATTTGGGACTATAGATGTAGGATTCCGGTAGATCCCCCTTGTCTATTTATTTAGGACTACGGATGTGGGATTCCGGTAGATCCCCCTACATAGTTATATGGAACTACGGGAATGCACCTGGTAGATTCTCCCAGTATTGGGTATTTATATTTGGGACTACGGATCAGGATTCCAGTAGATCCCCGCGTACTGATAGTTGAACTATGGGATGGGATCCCGGGAGATCCTTCGGATATATATATATATATATATATATATATATATATGATGGACTACGGGATGGTATTCCGGGAGATCCACTAGATAGATGTAATTGGGACTACAGGACAGTATCCTGGAAGGTACCCCGGTTGTTATCTCTGTGTTGAGTTGTATTTCCTTTCCGTGATTATTTTTCCTCTGTTCTAGTTATTGTTACGTTATTTCTTACTGTTGCACTTAATTATACTGTCTTGTTTTACACTGTTATACTTTGTATTTTATTTAACTTTAGTAGGGCCCTGACCTTCCTCGTCACTATCCAACCGAGGTTAGGCTTGACACTTACTGAGTACCGCTGTGGTGTACTCATGCCTCTTTTGCGTATGTTTTTCATGTGCAGATCCAGGTACTGTGACTTAGTCCTATCACCCTTGAGGCGAGGCGACTACTCCAGCGACTTCGAGGTATATCTGCCACGTTCGCAGACCGAGGAGTCCCTTTCTATTCTAGCTTTTAAACATTTGCCCTTATGTATTTCTTTCCCTTGTTAGATATTCTGGAGTTAGACATTGTAGATATCCAAAGGCTTGTGGTTCCTTGAGTTTCCGGGGTTTTGGGATAGCGTACTTGATACTAAGAATGTTGTGTTGCAAATGCCGAGCGACATTTTAATTATTGTTTTCATTCGGTTATTTTGAATTTTGATTATTTCTTCCGCAAGTTTCCTTTATGTTCCGCACTGTTAGGTTTACCTAATCGTAGAGACTAGGTGCCGTCAAGATAGTTCACGGAGGGCGAATTGGGGTCGTGACAAAAGTGAAAAGGTCCGGGCTAGGCATCGTTTTGAAGCCACCCATAGGTAATACAATTAGGCACTCTATCAAAACTTCGAGATTAACTAACAATGAGGCTGAGTATAAGGCCATAATTGCAGGTCTCGAGCTAACTAAGAGCTTGGGAGTGGAGGTCATTGAGGCCAAGTGCGATTCCCAACTTGTGGTAAATCATGTCAATAGAACTTTCGAGATCCGAGAAGATCAAATGCAGAGGTACTTGGACAAACTACAGGTGTCTCTACATCAATTTAAGAAATGGACCCTATAGCACTTACCTCGAGAACTTAGATCGGGGATTGTCGTACAACTTTCAAGTCAGTAATAGAAGAAGCACACATCAAAATAAATTCCACAAGTATAACTTGAGATTGGAGGAATAAGTACATCGAATACCTGAAGAACAGGAAGCTTCTATCGGATCCTAAAGAATCAAGGACTCTACGCACGAAGGCCGCATGGTTCACATTGGCCGAGGATGGAACATTGTATAGGAGAACATTCGATGGACCGTTAGCAAAATATTTGGGACTACGAGACACCGACTATGTTCTACGGGAAATTCACGGGGGCACATGCGGAAATCATTACGGTACCGAATCATTGGTTCACAAAGTCACTAGAGCAGGATACTATTGGGACGATATGGAAAAGGACAATAAAGAATTTGTTCAAAAGTGCAACAAATGTCAAAGGTATGCACCGATGATTCACTAGCCCGGAGAGCAACTCCATTCAATCATATACCCATGATCATTCATAACATGGGGATGGATATTGTCGGCCCTCTACCATCGGCTCCAGGTAAAGCGAAATTCATTTTGTTTATGACTCACTATTTATCTAAGTGCATTGAAGCACATGCCTTCGAAAAAGTCAGAGAAAAAAAGTCATAGACTTCATCTAGGACCACATTATATGCCGATTCGGAATGCCTACCGAGATTGTATGCGACAATGGAAAGCAATTCATCGGCAGCAAAGTGACAAAGTTTCTCGAAGGCCACAAGATAAAAAGGATCTTGTCAACACCGTATCATCCTAGTGGGAACGGACAGGCCGATTCGATGAATAAGACCATCGTCCAAAATATGAAGAAAAGATTGAACGACGCTAAGGGAAAATGGAGAGAGATATTGACCAAGGTCTTTTAGGCGTATCGAACAACGTTGAAATACAGTATGGGGGCAACACTATTCTCTTTAGTCTATGGTGCCGAAGCCCTGATCTCGATCGAAGTCGGGGAACCTAGCTTCAGGTTTCGGTATGCAACGGAAGAGTCAAATCACGAGGCTATGAATATGAGCCTCGAATTGCTAGATGAAAGACAGGAAGCCGCTCTCATTCTAATGGTCGCACAGAAATATCAGATCGAAAGGTATTACAACCGAAGAGCTAATCTTCGACACTTTAAGATCAAGGACTTAGTTCTGAGAAAGATCACCCTTAATACTCGAGACCCAAACGAAGGAAAACTTGGCCCGAACTGGGAGGGACCATATCAGGTCCTTCATATCATCGGAAAGGGATCCTACTAACTTGGCACGATGGACGATGAACAATTACCAAACTATTGGAATGTATCACTCCTCAAACGATATTACTTCTAAGGTATGACCTTCTCCATTTTCATTTATATTTTGTACTAACCAATTGCAGGTGTTCAAATCAAAGACGTCGAAGGATTCTTCATCACGAAGTACTTAGGTCTGAAAGCACGCGTTGCACTTCTTTTTCCTTAGACCGGTTTTTGTCCCAAGTGGGTTTTTCCGGCGAGGTTTTTAATGAGGCAACCATTGTTCGTGCTAACTTAGAGAAATTCAACAGTATCTGAGGCTTTTTTACAATCAACCTCGAATACTGGGAGAATTACCCTCGGATGTTAACTTTGTTACAAGGAAGGTACTTCGTGTCAATAGGGTCTCGATAGGTAAAACTTTGTAAGGGCCAAAAGGTCAAACAAACCGTTCCCATGTAGATTACTCGAGCCCTAAAAGCAAACATGTACACATGTATAATCTATTGAGAGAAGTATTTTTCCTTGCCGAATATTTCTTGCCTTAAAGAAATTTTTACTTTACGATTTCATACTTTTGATCTATTGTGGAAACAGGCTTAAAGGCCAATCACAATTGAAGTTCAAATAACTTACCTCGTACTCAGGGACTGCCGTCCGTAAAATTGATGTAATTGACTTATTAAAGTCTCAAGATTATAAGATCTTAAAAAGGAAACCCTCATTTTTATAGGCCACCGCCACCCCACTCGGGGACTGACACTTCGACCAAGTTCGAAGTATAATCGGAAAATAAACTCAAGAGGCAAATCCCAAGTTAAAGGCTATGGCCAAACTACCACGGTTCGGAGACGTCCGAATTCTGAAATAAAATAGGCCTTCTAATATATTCACAAAACTGGTTAAAAATGGCTACCTTCGACAAAATTATAAAGGGTTTCGATAACATCAACCCTCGAAAACCCTAAGGGGTACCGGATTGTTCGCACTCTCGAACAAATTTTATTTCATGCTAAGGCATAACAAATTTTTATATGATTAATTTTTAAGGCAAAAAGGCAAGAAGCCATTCTTTTTAGGCCATATCGGCCTAATCCAAGAGCCTAAGGGCCGTTTTATTTTTTGAGTTCGAGGAGCTATCCTCACTCAACTAAAACCTAAGAGGCATCTTACTTAGAGTTCGAGAAGTTATGCACTTGATAATAAAGACTACACTATCCAGACCTCGATCCAATTGCCTGAGCTTCAAACTTGTGAGCAAAATCTTCATAATGCATGAATGAAGCATAAGGCAGAAATTGAAATGAAAACAAGTCAGAGAAAAGAGGTCTTTTATAAATAAATATATTTACAAGGACCGATCAGGGTCCTACACAAAAAATCAAAAAAAAATCCTAAGGTTCCTAATTATTTTTGGGGGCATCTCCCTCTCCATCAGGGTCCTCCCCACTCACGGAATCGCTCTTGCTTCCAGCATCATCGTCATCGTCATCGTCGAAGGTGTCCAATGCCTTGGCATCGTCTTCAATCTCTTTGGCTTTCCTTATATCATTAGTAAGATCGAAGCCTCAAACATGGATCTCCTCGAGATTTTCCCTCCGAGATTGGCACTTGGCGAGATCGACAATCCAAAAAACTTGATTTTGAGCGGCCTCGACAGATTCTCTTGTTTGGGCTTGAGCAGCTTCAGCATTAGATCGGTAGACGGCCACGATCGCCTCCACGTCAACCTTTACTTTTTTGCTTCAGATTTAACCTTTGCAAGTTCCGCGGTCCACCTAGCCTCGAGCTCCTTTATTTTGTTGGCTTGAGCTATGCTTTCCTCTTTCATGCCTTGAAGAATATTTTCGGTCAATGATAGTTGGACTCGAGCAGGATCTTTCTCTGAGGCAAGGCGGTCCATGTTTTGTTTCCACCCCAAGGTCTCCGCCCTTATCATGTTAACCTCCTCACGGAGTTGTTCGATCTTTTCGACCTTCTGTTGAACATGTAAGATCGAAGTATTAGTCATCGTCCTCAAACTGATACGCTAAGATTCTGAGATTTTCATTACCTGCTCAATCAGGTCGGTTTACTCTTTATGAGTTGTGGCTAATTCGGCTTGGAGGCCCTTGGTCTCCTCTTCTTTTTGCCCACAGAGAAGTTTGAGGTAATTTCTCTCCTCCGTGAGCCTTTGAAGATCGACCTCACATAGGCTCAGCTCTGTTCGGGATTTAGAAAACGCCTCCTTATAAAGTGCCAAGGCCTATGCGGAAAAAAAGGGAAATTAGACAAGAAAGGAAGAAACAAATACAAGTGTGATGTCGATGAGGGGAATTAGGACTTACCTAACTCAAGGCTTGTTGAGCATCATGGAAGAGACTCGATGTTTCAATCATGTCGGCAGCATCTTCAACCCCGGTAAAACACCCACGGATGAGGTCCTCCCCTCCCTGGGCTCCTTCCACATCGGGAGTCCCCATGGCCTGGGCTTCCTGAATTGCCTCCTCAGAAAATATAGGGAGGGTCAGCGAATCTCCAATTACTATTGCACCAAGTGAGTCACTTGGGACGTTCTCTTCATTTCGAAGGGCCTCGGAGCCGGCCCCTTCGGACATACCCATTATTGCTCATTTCGGCGGGAGGCATCTTCAGTCTCCGATGACTAGGGGACTTTGCCTGGGCCACCAAGACCTCTTCGATTTGAGGCTGAATCTCTTCAACCCTCACCGACTCAGCGGCCTCTGGGGCCTCAGTGTTTTTCTTCACTGAGGCAACCAGTTCGGAGCCGTCATCTTCATCTTCTTCTTTTTCCTCCTTAGTCGCTAAGTTACCTCAACAGGCAGAGGGACGGTGTCTTTATTCGGCTTACGAGCCTTACTTTTCTTGGGCTTTGGATCCTTGGAGGTCGAGACCCTTTTTCTCTTTTTATCCTTCGCCAGTTTCGGGGCTGGGAGCAAAACCTCCTCCTCCCCGGACGGGGCCTCTTGACAACATCTTGTCTGAGGCCTCTATGAAAGGAAATCAAGTGAGTAAGAAAAGAAACATTTTAGCGAAAATCATCAAATACATGAAAAGGGGCTTACCATGATTTTTGGCCTCCCATCAGCCCCTTGCCAAATCACGCCATGAGCGCTTAGTGTACGAAGAGGTCGAATCCAGGTCCCGAATCCAGCTCTTGAGGTTAGGAATTGCACCAAGCATCCAAGAGTCTGCCACATCATAGAAAAGGATGTCGATGAGAAGAAGCAAAGGAAACAAAACAATAAATGGAAGCTATAGGTGGGATTATACTTACGTTTCATATTTCATTTCTCGGGAAATGGCATCTCTCGGCCGGGATTAGGTCAGAAATCTTCACTCGAACGAACAGGCCCATCCATCCTTAATCATTGTCCTCATCTATGCTCAAGAAAAACACCTTGTTAGCCCGACGCTGAAGTCTTATTAACCCGCCTTGATAGAGACAGTTGTACAACCTGATGAGATAGTCAAGGGTGAAAGACATCTCCTCGACTTTACTCGCAAAGAATCAGAGTAGAATAACAATCCGCCAAAAAGAGGGATGGATTTGACCTAGGGTTATTTGATATTGACGGCAAAACTCGACGATGACAGGCTCGAGAGGGCCCAGCATGAAAGGGTAAGGGTAAACACTTAGAAACCCTTCCAAATGGGTAGTAATGTCTTCTTCGGGGGCCAGAATCACCACCTCTTTGCCTTCCCAATGGAAGTATTTCTTTACCTACTCAAGGTCACTCTCAGTTATCGAGAATATATATCTCGACATTGGCTCGCATCGACCAGGGACTGACTAAGTTTTCTCGACCTTGAAGTCAGAAGTAAGGACACACCCCCCGGGAGCGCACTCCTCAGGGCGCGACTCCACCGGTGTTTTATCGCAGGCCGGACGTGATGAAGAAGCATTTTCCTTTTGAGGAACAATTTTCGACGTTTTTGCCATTTTTGTGTGAGTTTAAAGAGAGAGAGAGAGACGACAAGACTTGGTCTTTGATAGGGGATTAACAACAAACCTTGGAAATTTTGAAGAAAGGGTGGACTTAAGAGGTGTAAAACTTTAAGAGATTCGAAGAAAGTGAAAGTAAAGATTGAATCAATGAGAGAGTGGGCCTATTTAAGGGATTCATGGCAACGGTTCAAAGGCACTGGTGGCCGATCACCAACTGACGCTCATTAATGACTTGGGGAACTGTATCGACGGGACGTTTCAGTCACTTTCGCCGCTTACGACACGAGGATAACATCATGACAAGTAGGGTTTCTTCTTATTATACTCCAAGAAATGAGAGGACTATCTGTATACGGTAAAAAATGATTCTACTATTTGATCGAGACCAGGGAGTTGCATCAAAGTTTGGGCCCGCAGTGGATCAGATCGAAGCACGAGGACAAGGTACTGAGTTCAAGAATCGAGGTATCTATCGAGATCGAGGCCAGTAGTGATCGAGACCAAATAGGGCAGACTTCTAGCAAAGCGCAATAATAGAAAAGCGAGATATCCGTGACTGGTCGAAGATCATAGCGGAAATCTCGGAACAGATCAAATCAAGGGCGGTTGTTTAGGTTAATCATGGGATTAACTTTCGTAATTAGAATTGTATAGATAGAATTTCTCTACTATATACAGAGGGTTCTAATCATTTTGTAAGAACCTTACATTCACGCATATTAATGCAATACAATACTTTCTGTCTAGCTTATATTCTTGTTCAATAGTTTGCTTATTTCTTAATCATTCGGGTACCGATCAGTTCGAGGGCACTCAAGCTCGAGGCTGAATTACATTTCAACACTGGTTTGCTTTATCTCATTGTTAATTTCTACTACTAATCTTTACATATATCAATTGGTATTAGGTGAAATCGCGTGTCCTTACAACCACATTATAAGTTTAATTGTTATCCAATTTTAAGGATAAACAGAATTATTGCTAAGTTATTGTAAAAATTGAACACAATAAAGTCCTGCCTTTTTTGTCTTTCAGAGTAAATAGTTACTGAGTACCTTTGGTTGAGCTCGTCTTTTCAGACTGTAAATTTCAATGTTTTGAAAGTTCGAAAAAGTTTTTAAAATGCCCCTAAACTATTGAAAAAGGTTTAAAAATACCCTTCATCCATTTATTGGGTTAAAAATATCCTTCCATTCACCTTTTTGGTTCACATATGCCCTTTGACTGTTAGGTCAATGCTGAATTAAAAATAATAATTATTTAAATCCACGTGGCAACTTCTTATTGGTCGAAATTAAAACAATTTAACATATTAGAAAGACTAACCCATATCTACTCGTTTTTCGAACCAACCCGCTCCAAACATTGACCCGACCCGAATGAAAAGTTCAACTAAAAAAAGATGCCCACTTCCATCTAACTCCGTGGTTTCCGGGTATCAAGTACTTCTATTTTTTTTATAATTGTGGTGTCCGGGTTAGCTTACACGCACCTCGACTAACATTAAGTACTTTTTAAAGTCCAATTAGAACACAAGGGCATGGCTTCAATGTATCGTTGATTATAACCTCAAATAAGCTTAGCTAATCAAAATAAAACCAAGATCAGATAATTATACTTCCACATCGCAACAATTCTGAAAAATTTGCTAACGCCGAAACGTTATACTACAGGGATATGGTGACGTGTCCTGTAACCTAACACTCAAAATGTTTCCACAAACTTCTAATGAATTTTTCCAAAGAAAAACTAATGAGTCGAACGAGTTTCATTGCAGTTCTACAAAAAAGTCAAGTCATCAAACTTTCTTTGTTACTAGTAATTTTTTTTTCCATTCGTTGTTCGAAAATTCACCATTAGTATTGACTATCAGGAAGAAAACAATCATTTCTAACCACAGAACTAAAACAAATTAATAGAAATATCAAACTATACTTCCATAGATAGAATTAGTACCTACATTCGAAAGAAGAGAGAAGTCCCCATGAAGAAATTGTAATTAGGAAGTGTGGCGTCTATTTTTTAGTTGAATTTTTTTATTCGGGTCGGGTTAGTATTACGAGCGGTTAGTTCAAAAAACGGGTAGATATGGGTAGGTCTTTCTAATAGGTTAGATGTTTTATTTCGACCAATAAAAAGTTGCCACATGGAATTTAAATAATAATTATTTTTAATTCAGCATTGACCTAACAGTCAAAGGGCATAAGTGAATCAAAAAAGTGGATGGAGGGCTATTTTTAGCCCAATAAATAAGTGAAGGGTATTTTTAAATTTTTTTAAATAGTTTAGGGGGTATTTTTAACCCTTTTTCGTTGAAAGTTTGATGGGTCGGTGTTGGACCGTATTACTGTAATGAGACCATTCGGTAAAGTTTGTTGACGGAAAATGTATGTAGTTACCAAAAAAAACAAAAAGTTGTACGTAATTACATCTATATATAGTGTAATTTTCTTTTAACATTGGTAGTGAATATTATAACTTAAATACCAAGCGAAAACATAGATCTAGTCATTTCACAAGGTTTAGCAGGAAACTCATGTTTTGTATTCTGTTATCTTCTCATGATTAACAAGAAACTAAAAGATGGGAAGTTTCTAATTTGCGACTGCCAAGCATTTAGAGGAAGAAGGATCAAAGAAGGACCTTAATAATTTCTGAGTTTTGTCCAAAATTCACGTTAGTCATTGTTCATTCCATGTGATTTAGCCAAAGTGTGTGTGTGCAGAGTGTCCATCAATTTCGTCCTTAAGCAGAATGTGAGGTATGAGGAAAGAGCGACGCAGCTTCCACCAAATAATTAAACCTGTGCTGGAATATTAGTGTCAATTGTATGCCGGGGAATGAGAGACGTATAATATAACGACATATGTATACAGTTGCTCTGTAATGGAAATGACAGACTTTTGCTGGAATTTTGCTGGCAGGAACTTGGTTACCAGTTATGCCATAGAGGTACACGCCATCAAAAAATATAAAGTATTACTAGTAATCAGACTTTCTAAGTTTAACACTGATATATTAAGAGGGTGTTTGGCTAAGCTTATAAGCTGGTCAAACTGGCTTATAAGTAATTTTTGGCTTATCTACGCGTTTTGTAAAATTAAAAGTGCTTATAAGTTAAGTGTTTATAAGCCAAAAATAAGTCAAAAGTCATAAGCTGGTCTCCCCCAACTTATCAAATTTCAGCTTATAAGCACTTTAGGTTTGACCAAGATATTTACTATTCTATCCCTAAAATACTTTTTTTAAAACAAAACTCTTCATATATCCAGTTCTTCAGCTGCTTATTATTAGTTTCAGTACTTTTATCCAAACACATGACTGCTTATTTTTTAAATCAATTTCAGCACTTAAAAGTGCTTTTCAGCACCTAATGCTTATCAACTACTCTAAATCAGCCAAGCCGAACGGGCTCTAAAGCATTTAACAGATTCAATAATCAAGCCCAACGCTTAATAGCGCTAGCATAAATAGCTAATACCCCCATTGTTTTTACTTTTTACTCTTGTGTTTGATCAATTTGTTAGAAAGGTATTTTTTCAGTATTTGATAAAATTTGATTGTGTTTGACCAAATCTTTTTAAAAGTGCTCAAGTTGTCAAATTAAAACAAAAAGAATACATTATCAACGTTCATTTTATAACAGTACTATTTAAACGTAGAAATGATTATAAATATTAGTAATATTAAAGATCACGAGTTCGAGCCGTGGAAACGGTCTCTTGCAAAAATACAGGATAAAATTGCGTACAATATAGTTTTGTGGTTCGGCCTTTCTCCAGACCCCGCGCATAGTGAAAGCTTAGTACACTGAGCTTTCTTTTTAGTAGTATTAAAGATAATTATGTTTTATAACATAAAATAAAAAATAATCAATATATCCTAAGAGTAAGAGCCAAGAAGAGAGTAATAAGAGAAGAGACCATAAAAAAAAGAAAAAAAAAGAAAAGAAAAGGGGGTTCTCGTTACAGTTGAGAGACATACAAGTTAAATGAATGAGGAGTAATTTGGTAGATGTAAATATTTGATAATGATAATTTTAATTTGGAAATAAATATTTCTTATTGTGTTGGTGCTGCTACCAAAAGTACTTTTTGCTAAAACACCTCAAAACTCAATAAAAAAAAATACTTTAATCAAAAGAATAAGTAGTATGGTAACAGTTAAGACAATAGATATTGGAAAAATGATAATGTATACCTACTGTAAAAATAATATCCGAAATAAGTACAACTTTTGTATATAAAAAACTATTCAAATTTTTTATATTTTTTTTTTGCTACCAAATATAAAGAGTTTCTAGCATGGGCTAGAAGTGATAATACCCCGTAGATAGTGAGAAGGGATTTTTTCATTCTTATACACTATTGGAAACTTTACTATTCTAAATGTTCATGTTTAGTAAATTACCCTACCTACACAAGTTTGTTTACAAAATATATACATTCCACCTTAAAAGGCTCCCAATCCATAGTGCCTTCAATTAAGGGATTTAGTTACACCCTTTACCTTTTTTTTTTCTCTTTTTCACTAGATCACCAAAAATATTAACAACTGCATCACTAAATTCGAATACAATTTTGGAGTACAATTTTAAAACTCTGTAATCTGGAAAAAATATCGAGGAATTTGAACACCTTTTTAAATGGACTTGCTGGTGCCGAGTCTCCAAGTAGCCTTCCATTGTGATCACTGTTTAACCAAAAATAAAGACTTTGGTCAAAGTTTATATTAGAAGAACTCGAATTACTGATAATCAAATTGAAATAGGAATAATTGAGAAATAATAACCGAATGCAAAGTAAATCAATGTATTCCAATAGTATTTCGTGTCCTTACAAATGAGCAGTCTTCTCCTTTTATAGCTATTTCTAGGTAATACGTTTTGTCTCTACCATAATTGAGTCATTATTATCAATTAATGGCATTTAATGACATTTAATGTAACGTTACAATCAGTAATCATATCTGATTCAATACAGATTCCTTAACGTTTTCCGTATTTAATGCCCAATAGTACGTATTTATACCTTATTTACTATCAGATTCATTCCCTTCCATCATAAAGAGGTTCGAGCACCTATCTTCCTTGCTTTTTCTCTGAACATCTGCCCGTGCCTCTTTGATTATTCTTCATTACCTATCCTTCTTTGACTGGTCCACGTGTCATGACGTGTCATCTTATAATGAATTCCATATATAAGCTTAACTTTTCCCAATATAGATAGTCCCCTCACTTGCCATTTATTCATCAATAGAATATTTGGGAAGTGGACCTCATTAAAGCGGGAATATTTGCCGCCATTAATTCTTCCCTGGAACTGATGCTTCATCTAGTCTCTTCCATTTAATGTCCATGACACGTGGCGTCTCCTAGTTGGCTCTTCAACCCTTCAGCGCCTTTTAAGGCTTTTTTACGGCTTCATCAATTACGAAGCGACAGTTCTCATTATGACATTTCCATCATTGCGCCTTTCCTTTGACAGTTGCTTCTGACTATAAGTATAACTTTTTACCTTTGTCTTTTTCACAAAAGTTTAGAGTATTCAATTCTAATTTTTATTCTTCCTCGTACTACCATGTCTTCTTCAAACCCTAACCCTCGGAGAGTCCCCATTATTGACAACCTTTCTCTTGCTCCTATTAGAAGTAGAAGAGGAGGAAGGTTTCGTAGTTTAGGGTCTTCTTCATCACGAGGCTCCTCTATTCCTTCATCGAGTTCTACTCCACCTCCCAAAACTAGGGGTTCACTTTCTCAAAGATCTTCATCTACGACTAAAAAACCCACTGAACCTCTTCGTGAACCTTTAATGGATGAAATTGTTCCTGCGGAGTATCCTTCTACAATGATAGAGAATCCATCGGAAACCAACTGTCTTCATTAGATCGTGCTAACATCTACCCGACTCAGATTACTGGAGGTTTGATTTCTATAGTACGTAGAGATTGTTATTGGAGCCATGACTTCCCCATTATAATCCCCAATGCAAATCAAAGAATCACCTCTTATTTAACTGTGTTTTCTTTTGTTTATACATATCCTTTCACGTTGGGTTTCACACCTGCTATTGACCTTGTTATCCTCGAGTTCTGTCGCTTTTTCGACGTTTGTTTAGGACAAATCAACCCTATTGTGTGGAGGGTTGTTGTTTGTTTGAGGCATTTGGCCAACATGGCTGGTATACCTTTTTACATTTTTTTATTTAATCCATCTCTATTCTCTCAAACTCTTTCGCCAAGGAGTCTTTACTCTAGTGGCAAGGAGCAAAAGAGTTCTAGTCAGTCCTGAAGATGATAGAGACCGTGGCTGGTATGCCAGGTTTGTTGCTGCCCCCACTGTTGGTTTAGTGGGTGATGGAAATGTTCCCTTTCCCGAGAAGTGAAATTTTGCACGTGAGTTTTCTTTTTAATAACTTTCTCGTACCTTTTTCTCAATTTTGATGATCATCATTTAATTTCCTTTTTCTTTTTCAGCAACCATGGGAGTTGTTGATGAAATTCCCAACTTTCGTGGTTGGGTAAAAAAGCTATTAAGTGTTGCTTCAATGGATGATAGGTCTTAGAAAAACCTCTCTCGTCGATTTGGTTGGAAAGTGAAACTAACGGTAAGAGTTTTTTTTAAAATTTTACTTATTGCTTCCACCATAAATTATTTTGATCCTTCTTTTTGTCAGGATTTCCCAGTCGAGGCATAAGTGCTGAAGCCGTCGCAGCTTCCAGAATTTCTTTGGATAGGGCCCAAGAGATAATTTTGGGTTCCTTATCGAAAAGGAAAGCTACTGTTGAACAAGACTCTGAGGAGGAAGAAGAACAAGACGGGGGTTCTTTGATAAAAAGGTCACGGGCTAGAAGACGAATTATTTCAAATAATGAAGCATCTCCCCCTCATTCTATTCCTCCTACCGAGCCTGTTGAAGCCTCGTTGGTGATTTCTGATGATGATACTCCCGCTGCTGTTCATGATTCTGCTGAATAGCTTTTTGCCCGCGGGTTTGGTAGTGAAAGTTTAGGACCAGTTTCTGATGAAGCACCCCTTGCTTCTTTTTCTATAACTACTCCTGTGATATCTTCTTTGCCATTCGTGACTGTTGCCATTGTTGCTCCTCCCTAGGCTGTTTTGACTCCTTCCACAGTTCCTCCTACAACTGTTCAACAAACTGAGGTTGGTCCCTCGAGTGGAAGTGGTGCTATGAAAGAGGTTATCATCGAGGTCCTTGCCGATGGTAATCTTTTGAGAAAGTCAGGTGGGGCTGACGTGTGGTTGAAACCCCTAATTAGTCCAATTGAAAGAGCCAAGCTTGAGAGCCACAACTATTTAACTTGGATGAACGACCTAATACAATCATCATTAAAGGTATTCCTTTTAATGTTTTGCTACTCCTTTTTTATTAAGATTCTTACCTTTTCCTCTTCTTTTTTTGAGATCAACCTCGTTGGTACAGAAATGATGAAGAGGGTTTCACACACGGAGCCATTAATGCATGAGTATCAAGTTGAAGCAGATAACAGGAGAGAACAATATGAAAACCTTCAAATTGATATGGAAGCGTTAGAAGAGAACAAGTGCACCTTAGAGCATCAACTGAGGGTTTTAACTTCGGAATTGGCGGTTGAAAAAGCTTCCTCAAATCAAGCCGGTAAAGACAAGAATCTTATCGAAACTTCTTTTTCTGAGCAACTCTCCAAGGCTAGTGAAGAAATCAGAGAGTTAAAGGCTCTCTTAAGTGAGAAAGAAGCGTATGCCGGTGAACTTGTACAAACTCTGACCCAGACTCAAGAAGACCTTTGGGAATCTTCTGATAAGGTTTGTTCCTTAGAAAGTTCACATGCTTCTCTTCAAGTTTTTTATGATTTTGCCTTGGTTGAGAACAAGAAGCTTAAAAGTGAGATTGCTGAGTGGGAGAAAGATTACGATATTCTTGAGGACAAAACCGCAATTGAAGTGAGTTGGGCATTTTTAAATACTCGCCATGATACCCTTGTGGAAGTTAGCCAAGAGAATTTTAACTTGGAAGCTGAGTTGGCTAAAATAAAAGAAACCATTGAAAAGACTCAACAAATCCAAGACTTTCCCTCTCCCATGGCTGAAACTTCTGAAAATATCGAAGATGATATGGGTTCGGTGAGTGCTCCAATTCCTTCAAGTCAAGTTGAGCCTGCTGCTGCTGATGTCCCTACTTTGGTTCCTTCTTCAACTCCTCAGTGACAAGTCTATGATATGTGACTCTTTTTTTTTCTTTTTTGCGGAATGTGGTTATAACCCTTGATCCTATTTGAGGGTTTGTTGAAAACATCAAGTCCCCAGACCTTTTTGGGGGAGTTTTGTAAAAGCAACTCTTTAGTTTATGACTAAGTTCATACTTAGTCTAAACTTTTCAATGTTAAGAAATTTTCGCAGCTATTTTTGAACTTCTGTCTTGCCTTTATATTTAAAGACTTATTCAATAATTTGCACTTTTATTTTGTAAAATACTTTTTTAACTCCATGAATGTTTACATCAATCATGAATTTTATAAAAGAGGGCCCTTTTATATTCGACACTTAATGAAGAAGACGTCTCAACTTCATAATGGTGTTAATGTACGACAAAAGAAATAGGAATACACATGTTTTTTTAAATAACTTTGACAAGTATTTATTTGAACTTTGTCAAGTTTTAAATAACACCTTACATGTATTTAAATAACTTCTATAACTTTTTTGTAATTGTTTTCCTTACAACAGACTTCAAAAAAGAAAATAAAACACCAGATTTTTATTTATAACCCGTTTCAGTACATTGCCTTTAACCTAACTATGATAAGGTTTTTCTCTGGCTTCTTTACATTGCCTTTAACCTAACTATGATAAGGGTTTTCTCTGGCTTCTTTAGCTCGTAACTTTGCTCTGCACTGGACTCGTTCAATGAGTAAACTTTCCAGGCTTGAACTTTGCCTTCTTCATACATATGTCTATGTATATTATATAGTCCCCCAAGTGTTTGAGCTTTGAAGTATGAAGTCGCGAGCACTTGATTACTTCTCTTATTTGGTCCTTTTCCTGTAAAGGAATAAAACATACGGGACTCGAAAATATGATTATAGATGAAGACTGCTTAACCCGTCTCAACTTCTATCAGAATAGTTGTAACCCTAGACTGGGAATTTTAATCTATTCCACGTGCCTTGCAGGTCGTGATTCATCATTTAGTACGGGCTACATTTTTGCCTATCATCTAAAATCGTTAGTAAAATTTTAACAATTCAAAAATAAAATTTTAAAATGAGGATACCTGACCGTGGGTACACCTTAGAAATAGTATCTCTTTAGGTGAACGACATTCCAATGTGAAGGTAATATCTTTCCATCCATTGTTTCCAGCTCGTATGCTCCTTTTCCTGCGATACCATGAATCTTGTAAGGTCCTTCCTAGGTTGGACTTAATTTTCCCGCATTAGCCGCCTTCGTGGATTGAAACTTTCTTGAGTACGAAGTCCCCAATCTTGAAGTATCTTAGACGTGCTTTTCGATTGTAGTATCGTTCCATGACTTGTTTTTGTGCTGCCATTCTTATTAGTGCAGCTTCCTTTTTTCCTTCAAGTAAATCAAGGTTTATGCGCATTTCTTCTTCATTGGATTCTTCTGATGCTTGCGTGTACCTCGTGCTTGGCTCCCCTATTTTAACTGGAATTAAGGTTTCAGCTCCGTATACCAATGAGAATGGTGTTTCACCCGTACTTATTTTTGCTATCATGCGGTACACCCATAAAACACCAGGTAACAATTCTGGCCAATTGCCTTTAGATTCTTCGAGTCATTTCTTCAAATTGTTGACAATGACTTTGTTTGTTGATTCAGCTTGTCCATTACCCACTGGATGGTAAGGTATGAATGTAATCCTTTTGATCTACTAACTTTGAAAAGATTCTGTGATTTCTACGCCTATAAATTGTGGGCCATTATCATACACGATTTCCTTTGGTACACTGAATCGACATATGATATTTCGCCAAATGAAGTCTCTGACTTCTTTTTCTCGAACTTGTTTAAATGCTCCTGCTTCTACCCATTTAGTAAATTAGTTAGTGAGTACAAGCAAGAATTTCACCTTTCCTTTTGCTTGTGGTAGTTGACCCACGATATCCATCCCCTATTTCATAAAAGGCCACGGTGCAATGACCGGATGTAGCAACTCCGCAGGTCTATGCATGTTATTACCGTATCTTTGGCATTTATCACATTTAGCCATGAAATTTTCTGCTTCTTCTTCCATTTTAGGCCAATAATAGCCTGCTCTAATCATGGTTCTTACTAGTGATCTTCCTCCCGTGTGATTTTTACAACGCCCCTCGTGTATTTCTCTCATTATATATTCTGTTTGAAAAGGCCAGAGGCATCTTGCTAAGGGACCACCGAACATTTTTGATAAAGATTGCCTTGCTTTAAACAATATCGAGCAGCCTTTTTACGAAGCGCTTAAGCCTTTTTTTTTATCTTCAGGGACGGTTCCATACTGTAAAAAAAAGCAACGATCTCGTTCTTCCAATCCCAAGTTAAGTTATTGAAATTTACCTTATTTTTGTCTGGATCGAATACTGAATGAAACAAATAAATTACGGAAGCATTTTCATTGCTCGTCATGTCTGCCGCAGATGCAAGATTGGCTAGGGCGTCTGCCTCGACATTTTCATCTCTTGGTATCTGCGTAACTTTCCAGGTTTGGAATTGCCTAATCAAATCTCGTACCTTCTCTAAGTACTGCTGCATTCGTGCTTCCCTGGCTATATAAGTCCCCAACATTTGATTAACTACAAGTTGCGAATCGTTTTTGATTACAATCTGATCAACGCCAAGTTCACGTGCCAGTTATAAACCTGCAATCACAGCTTCATACTCTACCTCGTTGTTAGTTATAGAATGGCATTTGATGGCTTGTCGAATGGTTTCACCCGTAGGTTGTACCAAAATAATTCCTAAACCTGCCCCCTTCACATTAGATAAGCCATTAGTAAACAAGATCCAAGTTCCCGGATTAGATCTATTTAACACTTGTAGTTCCTTTTCAGCTTCTAGTTGTATACTATGGCTAAAATCAGCCAAAAAATCATCTAACACCTGAAATTTTATTTGCGGTTCTAGGTTGGTATGTGATATCGTATTCACTCAATTCTATGGCCCACTTGGCTAACCTACCTGATAACTCATGTTTGTGTAATATATTACGCAATGGATAAGCAGTCACTACGAAAATAGGGTGGCATTGAAAATAAGGCCTTAGTTTTCTAGATGCCATGATTAGTGCAAGTGTGAGCTTTTCTAATTGAGAATGCCGCGTCTCTACATCTAATAATGATTTACTAATATAATAAATTGGAGATTATTTACCTTGGTCTTCACGAACTAAAACAGCAGTCACCGCTACTTCTGAAATAGCCAGATAGATGAGCAATCTTTCTTTCCCCATCCTTTGGTTTTGCGAGCAACGGTGGATTTGACATGTATGTCTTCAGGTTTCTGAGTGCTTGTTGACATTCTTCGGACCATTCAAACTGGTTTTGTTTTTTAAGAGCCGAAAAGAATTTAAAACAATTTCTGATGACTTGGAAATAAATCTTCCCAAGGCTGCAATTCTTCTCGTTAGTCTCTGCACCTCTTTCTTATTTGTAAGAATGTCAGGAATTTCTTCAATGGCTTTAATCTGCGCGGTATTTACTTCAATACCTCGGTTAGAAATAAGAAAACCCAAAAACTTACCTGATGAAACGCTGAATGCACATTTCTTGGGATTTAGCTTCATATTGAATTTTCGTAAGATCTGAAATGTATCAGTCAAATGCGATATATGGTCTCCTGATTGTTGAGATTTGACAAGCATATCATCTATGTAGACTTCCATAGTTTTTCCTAAATGTTCTTGGAACATTTTGGTCACCAATCTTTGATATGTGGCACCAGCATTTTTGAGACCAAAGGGAATTACTTTATAACAGTAAGTCCCTCTGTCTGTTATAAATGAAGTTTTTTCTTCATCTAGGGGATCCATTTTGATCTGATTATACCCTGAACACGCATCTAAAAAACTTAACAATTCATGTCCTGCAGTAGCATCAATCAGTTGATCTATATGTGGTAATGGAAAAGAATCTTTAGGACATTCTTTGTTAAGGTCGGTGTAATCTGCACAGACTCGCCATTTGCCATTCTTTTTTTATATTACTACAGTGTTGACTAACCAATTAGGATACTTTACCTCGCGGATAAACCCAATTTTTAATAGTTTTTGAACCTCATCTTGAATCACCTGATTTTTGAAAGTCACATGCTTTCTCTTCTTTTGTTTGATAGGTGGATATGACGGGTCTTCATTTAACTTGTGAGTCATTACTTTTGAGGGTATTCCTGTCATATCATAATAGGACCAGGCAAAACAATCCACGTTAGTTTTTAAAAATTCAATCAACTTACCTTTCATGTCGTGGCTTAAGTTGACCTCGATGTAGACTTTCCTTTCAGGCCATTGTGCAAATAACTCTACAGCCTCCAGTTCTTCAATCGTCGTTTTGATACTTTCATTTTCTTCTGGTTCTTGGATGGAATCGGGCCTTAAGTCCACATCTGTTCGCCCTTGTTCAGTTGAGGCTTGTGTCGTGATATCCTCAACTGGATTCTGTAATTTCTATTTTTTTCATTTTTCGTACTTGAATCTGCTACAGAGTTGATGCTCCTGGATGTTTGTTGATCCTCGTGGATTTATCGTACTCCCCATGGTGATGGAAATTTAATAACCTGATGTAAGGTAGACGGAACGACATCTATCTCATGGATCCATGGTCTCCCGAGAATCATATTGTAAGCCATTTCTATTTCTACCACCTGAAATTTCGTATCTTTGACAACCCCTTCTGTGAATATGGTAAGTGTTACCTCCCCTTTTGTCACAACGCTTGAAATGTCAAATCCAGACAAGGTATGTGCCTTTGGTACTAGCTTATCTTCAGCTTGTATCTCGTTTAGTACTCTTAGCAAGATAATGTTCACGAAACTACCTGGATCAATCAAAACCCATTTCACATTAGTATCATGTACAAGTAGAGATATTACCAGTGCAACGTTATGTGGAGTTAACGCGCCATCCGTATCTGCATCATCAAATGTTATACTTTCTTCCTCCAGAACATGTCGGACTCGCTTCCCGTGGATAATTGTAACTTTAGAAACTTTATTGGCTGCTGTAAATGTCACGCCGTTGATTTCTTCTCCCCCGCTTATAACATTAACGGTCCTTTTGAAAGAAGGAGGTTTAGGGGGATCCTGCCTGTTTTTCATGTATGCTTGCTTACCCTTTTCACTAAATAATTCGGTGAGATACCCTTGCTTTAAAAGATGGTCGACTTCCCCTTGTAACAATCTACAATATGCTGTATTATGACCATGATCGTTGTGAAATTCGCACCAGTGGTCAGGATTACGTCTATTTGGATTTGATCTCATTTCTTTTGGTCATCATACTTTGTCACCCATGCTTCTTAATACGACTACTAACTCTGAAGTGCTGACATTAAAATTGTATCCGCCAAATCTTGCCTTTAAGTTCGTATCATCATCTCGCGTCTCTCGTGTATTTCGATCGTTTCCAAACATTGATGATAAACCCGACTCTCTATTCCTCGATCTATGATCATACCTTGAATTATCCTGCTTTGATCGTGAGTATTTTCCTACTAGGCCCATGTATGGTTCGTATCTATTTTTATCGGGCCTTTTTAAGTTTCTGCTCATCTCTAACTTACTTTCTCCTCTTTTTGGGATCGGCAGATAGTATCTTTTTCAATCCTTAGCTTCGTGCTGTATCTATTGTAAACGTCATTCCAGGTTGTTGCTGGGAATTCACGCAGACTTTCCTTGAGTCGTCTTATGGCTTCTAAGCTTTTCTCATTCAAATTACTGGCGAAAGCCATAGTTGCCCAGTTATCAAGTACGCGTGGTAACATCATTCTTTCACGCTGGAATCTATCCACGAACTCTCTAAGCAACTCTGAATCTCCTTGCTTGATTTTGAAAATATCTTTCCTTCTTTTTTCAACTTTTTGAGCTCCCAAATACGATTTGATAAATGAATCTGCAAGCTCAGCAAAAGAATTTATAGAATTTTTGGGTAAAAGAGAATATCATGTCAATTCTCCCTTGGTGAGTGTTTCAACAAATTTCTTGACCAAAACTGATTCGATTTCTTGCTTGGTTAAATCGTTGCCTTTCACATCAGTTGTAAATGCAGTCACGTGGTCTCGTAGATCCGTTGTGCCATCATACTTTGGAATGTCAGGTATTTTAAACTTCTTCGGGATCAGCACCAGAGCAGCACTAAGCTTCCATGGTTGTTATGAGTATTTATCCATGTCTATTCCTTTGATTACAGGTGGTACTCCAAGTATTTGCTTTATGCGATCGCTTAGTTCCTTGAGCTGCTTCTGCAAGGTTAGAACTAAATTTTGTAAATCAAAATTAACTATGTTACCTGGTTCACCATCGCGAGATTCGCTTGGAGTTCCACCAGTGCCTGAGTTACGAGCCTAGAACGTGGGTTTTCCAAAGTATTCTGATTCGGAGTTGGTGTTAGTGGTGCAACTGGCAATTGGCTGGTAAAAGCTCGGAGAGCATTGCTGACTTGTTGAGCAATGAGATTTTTTAAGGCATCATTGAGTTCTTGTTCGTTCGCAACTCCAGCATTTTGATTTTCCTCGAATACGATTTGATTTGCAACCCCATTATTTGTTTCAGAGCCATCTGGAGTTCCTTCTCGTGACTAACATAGTGAATCACGCGGTGAGGGAAGTGGGGTCCTGTCACCCGCATCATTCTCCTGATGTTGAGGATCTTGTTGGTTGTTGTCGTTGTTATTCAACATGGTAAATTTTTTGATGAAAGAATTGATTAAGAAAGTAAATGATTATCAGATTCCCGGTAACGGAACCAATTTGTTTAACCAAAAATAAGGACTTTGGTCAAAGCTTATATTAGAAGAACTCGGGTTACTGATAATCAAATTGAAATAGGAATAATTGAGAAATAATAACTGAATGCAAAGTAAATCAATGTATTCCAATAGTATTTCGTGTCCTTACAAATGATCAGTCTTCTCCTTTTATAGCTATTTCTTGGTAATACATTTTGTCTCTACCATAATTGAGTCATTATTATTAATTAATGGCATTTAATGACATTTAGTGTAACGTTACAATCAGTAATCATATTTGATTCAATAAAGATTCCTTAACGTTTTCCATATTTAATGCCTAATAGTACGTATCTGTACCTTATTTACTATCAGATTCATTCCCTTCCATCATAAAGAGGTTCGAGCGTCTATCTTCCTTGCTTTTTCTCTGAACATCTGCTCGTGCTTGTTGAAGCTCGTGCCTATTTGATTATTCTTCATTACCTAACCTTCTTTGACTGTTCCACGTGTCATGACGTGTCATCTTATAATGAATTCCATATATAAGCTTAATTTTTTCCAATACAATCACCAAAGCTACCAATCGTTTTGTTCACCCTATTTCTGACCACAAGACAAATGACAAAAAAGTTGGAAAGAAAAGTAAATCTATGAATCCATTTGAATGAATGAAGAGGGTTATCTGGTTGCCCTCAGGATGACTTGTTCTTCAGACCAGTGAATTCCTTTTGTTGTTGTTTCTTTAAGTATCTATGTGCAGTAACATTTACAATCTTAATGAAAAAGTTCAGTAGCATGATCGTAACCACGCCATTCCAAACTGAAGCAAATGAGAAATCTCATTTGTTCACCTTTATATTTGAAGTTATAGGTGTTTTGGTGGCCATCCATATACTTGTCTTTCATGGAGTGGAGCTTGGCAACATGGTTTCAAAACCAGGTATAAAACTAAGCATCCGAATCAACTCGGTTTCCACCCAATCAAGAAGTTGATTGTTGCAAACAGAAATTATAAACAGAGTCTGTATGTGAGTTTTAATAAGAGCTTTTCCGATCAAAGTTGCAAAAAAGAACTCCCAAAATGGGATCCCAAATTGTCCACGCATTATGCCAGCAAGATCAAATAGAGGATTTGGAACCGAAGCAAGTATTAGAATTGTGAAGAAGTTCCAATATTGTGCATGGGAAAGAAACCAGCTTTTAAGAAGTAGTGATAACAGAAGCTGTTATGAACTTAAAATTGCAAGGGAAAGAAAAAGTTACATGCTATTCACAAACAAACAAAGAAAAAAACTTCAAATACTCTTGAACCCTTACAGTGGAAAGGGAAGAGAAACTGACTAGAATTATTTAAAAAGCATGAGAAGTACCATCATCAATTACAGAATTAGATCTGGACAGAATTAGTCGAAGCAGAAATCCAAAATAGATTAACCTAGGTCAATTCATATTGGAAGAATTTTGAATACCAAATTGCCTAAATTAAAAGAGACACAAAAAATCTCAAAGCTTATGTCATAGGCTTGTAAAACTTATTTACAACTTTCATACATTATTTATATCCAGTTATATACAACTACAATATCATACAACTTAAACACAATTTTTATACAAATTTTATACAATATGTCTTTTGTATATTTTGTATCTGATTTATACATAATAAAAACAAATTTCATACAACTAATTATATATTATACACAACTTATCTACAATTTTCACACATTATTTCTACCTAGTTAAATACAACTATAATAACATACAACTTAAATACAAATTTTATACAATATGTCTTTTGTATATTTTGTATCTGATTTATACATAGTAAAAATAAATTTCATACAACTAATTATATATTATACAACTTATCTTCAACTTATCTACAATTTTCATACATTATTCCTACTCAGTTATATACAACTACAATATCATACAACTTAAATATAATTTTTATACAATATTGTTAAACTTTCATACAATAGTTAAATAAATGAAAGAAAAATATATAAACAACAAAATACAATTTTTCTACAGTTTTACTACAATTTCGTAAATATAATGTATATCATGTCTTCTTCTTCTTCTTCTTCTTCTTCTTCTTCTTCTTCTTCGAGTTTTAATCTGAAATTCAGCCAAAACCAAGTCTAATCTTCACCAAAACCCCTCAAAATTGATATATAAACTCCAAACCATATTCTCAATTGTTTGCAACAACACCCAATCCAAACAAATAATGATTTTTGAAAACCCAAATTCGAATGCAAAGTTTCAAAGCTTTTTAATGGCTGTCAATTGTAGAATTGTTGCTCTCTTTTCCTTTGCTTTACATTACTGAAATTAGGGATTGCGAGATAGATAGAGACGTAGAGAGAATTCGCAATTCTTTGCAACAACATCCAATTCAAACAAATAATATTTTTTGAAAATTCAAATTCGAATTTAAAGCTTTTTAATGGTTGTCAATGATAGAATTATGGGTGGGTGCAAGATACGTGGGGAAAGGGGGTGAGATGTGGAGAGAGAAACGTGGGAGAGTGGAAGATATGTTAGAGTAATTTTAGGACACTAATTATTATCATTAATTCTCTTAAAATGTACATAAATAATAATTGGGTATATAAAATATAATTATAGGTAAACTTAAGTAGAGAGGATAATATAATTTGATATAGTGTATAGGAATGTAAAAATTCTTTAATGGGCTTTATGGGCCTGAGGTCCTACATCCCCGTTACACAACAGCCCAATAAAAGGGCAATGACGGTTGCACTTGCCAGTTGACCGTCTCCAGGTATAACTGAAATTAGAGACGAAATACTTTCACCCTAGAATCATCTTTGTTGGGATCAGTACTTGTTCAATACTAATTGAAGGGCTCGAATTACCGTTTTTTATCTTCGATCCATTAATTGCCTCCGAATTCCCCTTGATTTTCTTCAGAACCGGTACGTTGATAAATCCTCGCTGTCTTCCTTTGATATTATGCAATTTGCATGTCATGTGATTTCTTCTGATCTAATCTGCTTTTTATTGTAAATCGAGAACCTTTTCTTCTTTTTTGATAGAAATATTTATTATTAGTCAGGATCAGGATGGTGAATATTGTAGCTTTTACCCCTTGTTGTTACATTCTATGTTATTGAGGCATTAAAAAGCAAATAATTGACCAGTATTGTAATGAATTGAGCACGAATTTAGTGGAATTGTAATAGAAGAATGATATAGCCAATTTCAACTAGTTGTGTTGTTGTGACGTAGGGTAGATTTGAGGTTTTTGTTTTATTGGGGGTTTCATCTTTATATTCCGCGCGTAGTTTTCCTTTGAGAAAGATGTTTGACATAGGCAAATCAGTTAGATCTGGCATATTAGGATGGGGCTCTTTCATGCTTTGAAATGTTTTGTATAGCACAAAATATTTATCATTAGAATAATTTTCTGCCTAGAATGTTGTATCTTGGGAATATCACTATGTACTGTTCGGTCGGGCAGAGTATGCTGCAATATGACAATGGTACAATGTGGAAGGTAGGATTTGAAGATAGTATATTGGCGATATTTGCAGTACTAAAGGTTGACAACTGTCTAGGTTTTGTTTAAGCAAATCATACTGTGTCGGAATTAAGATGTTTTTTATATGAAATAATGTGATGGTAAGTTGTTTTCCCCTTTGTTGTAGAAAATATTTTAATTGCGATAGATAATTTTAAACTATCAATTTAATCAAGTTCTAGTGAAACTATATTCTATCCAACCAAACAAACTTCTTGAGGTGTACTTGAATGAACTTGATTTGGTATTCTTCTTAACATCTGCCAATCATTCTTTTTGGCGAAGCCCTTAATACTTGTAATTGACAGGTTAAGGTTTTGAACATCCGGAATACAGATAATATCTGAGTGAGATGCAGGACTCAACTACCAGGGCATTTGAAAGCTCTTCTTCTTCCTCTGGGGATGGGAGCAATGATGCTGGTGATTTTGAATGCAATATCTGTTTTGAATTGGCGCAAGATCCCATTGTGACACTCTGTGGTCACCTCTACTGTTGGCCATGCCTTTATAGATGGCTACGTCTTCACTCACAATCCCATGAATGCCCTGTTTGTAAGGCCCTTATTCAGGAGGAGAAATTAGTTCCTCTTTATGGCAGAGGAAGGACTTCTACTGATCCCAGATCGAAACCAATCCCAGGCCTTGAAATTCCTAACAGGCCTGCAGGACAACGACCTGAAACGGCTCCTCAACCTCAATCAAATAATATTCCTAATCTTGGATTTGGTCATATGGGAGGATTTTTTCCAACAGCAACTGCAAGATTTGGTAACTTTACAATGTCGGCTGGTTTTGGTGGATTGTTCCCTTCGTTACTCAGCTTCCAGTTTCATGGATTCCCTGGCCCGACAGCATATCCTACCACCTCAAATTACCCATTTGGATATACTCCTGCATATCATGGGCCACATGTTCGTAACGCTCAAGACACAACCCAAGTACAGGCAGATAGCAATATTAAGTTTATGTTCTTACTTGTTGGTTTTCTTGTGCTCATTTATTTGTTGGGTTAACGAATGGACTCAGTCCATACCTGATGCTAACTGTGGCCATCAGATTTTGTGCATGTGGATATGTCAATTTAGCACTCTCTATGAAGTTTCTACTCAAGTACAACTTTGGTGATATGTAGATGCTGGGCACTTTGTTAATTTCAAGTAACCAGTTTATCTTTCTGTGAAATGTGTATATTTTGAATTCGCAAGGTGCTTCTAGCATGTTCTTCCCTCCCCCTTGTAAGCTTATTAGTTGGCTGGTTTTCTTTTGTTTTTGAAGTTTGGTTGTTCATGCTAGCTAGCCGAGCATAGCTACTTTTAATCAACGTTGGTGTTCTGCTGGAGGTGTACTGTACTGTGATTCTTCATTATTAGTTGAAGATCATTCTGCAATCCCACTTTACCCAAAAGAAAAAAGAGGATTTATAGTGCATGGTGGAATAGACGATGTGGCTTCTTGTGCTTTGCGTTGAGTTTGATTGTAGTCACGTTGTCTTTGAAAGATGATAAAATGGCCTTTGTCTGCTGCTTCTTTAATAATGGTGGCCTCGTATCTGAAGGTACTACCTTCAGTCTAATCTGGTTATAGAAGTCGGGACTATTTTTAGATATTTCCAGGAGTTGAAATAGTTTTCACCAAAAGAGAAGCACGTTCTTTCACTCAAACCCTATTATTGGTGCTGTTAGAGTTGAAATTTAATTTCAAAACAACACCAAAGCATTATCATTTATCACCATACCCTATTTCGTGCTGTTATATTACCATATGCCACTTACTTTTCCGCAAATTAGAAATAATGTAAAAGAGTTTTCTAAATAGAAATATATTAACCCTTCGCTTCGGGTTGCCCAGGTCATATGTATGAACTGGAATCGAATCCCCCCTTAATGTCTTTGGGTTGAGCCTGTCGCACAGGGCTTGCCTAGTACGGTTTACATCCCTTGTGTGATTTGCAGGCTATTACACAAGGAGAAATTTACCCAGTGTACACAAATGCTCACCACATAGTGCTCACCCAAAGGATAATTATCTTGTTGCTTCTCCATTTTTCTTTAGCTCGCAGTTGATCTTCATTTTTTTTAAAATCTTCGTGAGTTAAAAGATCTTACATGTACATGTCCCTTGGGTTAGGATTGTGCTGCGTTGCGTGGAGACAAGGCTACCATGCCCTGATCTTCTTGCTGTCGGCAATGAGCCAATGCTCTAATTAACGACACTAAACTTACCCACATAAATTTTTGATCACTATCTGATGTTTTACGCACATCTATCTAATTAATATATGGAAAATATCTATATCTGATATCTTTGATGTAACAAATATCACTTAATTATGGTTAAGAAATAAAAAAAATTACTTAAATTATTTATTACTATTAAATTTACTCAATTAATTTGTATGTAAACACCGATTGACAGTAAGAATTTTGCATATACTATGTGTTAAAATTTCTATATTTTCCTCAAATTTTTGACCTCTACTTCGTCAAAACAATTGTGAGCCAATCTTTTCTTGACAAAAAAAGGATTGCACAAAAAAGGAAGTTTATGGACAAAATACAGATTTCGTTCTTCTAACGAAGACGTGACTCGTCAGAATCAACGACCCTCGTCATAAATTGCTCCAATTAATGGAAGGAATCCTGATAATGACGAACTACTTGACGGATAAGCAGTTAGACGGATACAATAGTCCTCGTCCATTCTGTTAGAAGATTTAAAAGCTTAAAGCATGAGCATGTGAAAGAGCACATGGGAATCGATCATTTCTTCATCGTTTAGGGTCCTGTCCAATTAATGAAGCAACTTTTATACCATACTGATTATTTCTTATGCGTTCACTATACCTTAATTCATTGCTAGCAACACACAGTGGCTTACGCAGAATTTTATGTAAGCGGTGTCGCAATTAATCGGTAGACAGCAGCGGATTCAGGATTTTAATCCTATGGGTTCAACTTTTAATGTTTTTAGCGTTGAATCCATTATATTTTTAAAGTTATGGGTTCATATCTAGTATTTTTGTAATTTTAAAGAATTTTTACATATAAATTTTTATTTCGCGCCAAAAGTTATGGGTTCAGTTGAACCCGTCATTACTATACTACATCCGCCACTGTCGGTAGACGGTGACTTATAGAAGTTAGGGGAGATGAAAAGCCAAGTAGAGTAGCAGTAAGCCAACACATTCAAAAAAAGCAAATCGTAAAGGAGTTCATCGAGTATTTAAATAGATAATTCTTATTAGTAGTAAAACATCCATTGTGTCTGGTCAACTGGCTAGTCCTTTGTACTTTGTAGCATGGGTCGGCAGTTAGAAGTTCGAACCCGTGCAAACCGAAGCATCTATTTTTTAACTAGTAGCAAAAGATGCCCCAAAAAGTGAACTCACGCAAGCATATGGTATCGACACCCGACCTTCAATTTGAAAACTAGGCGCTGAACAACTGGACTGAGACCTAGGTTTGATAAGTGGTGTCACTTTAGTTCTTTTATCACTTATTTGTTTTTATATATCCTCTACCATAAACGAATTTAGTTAAATTTTCCGACGAAACGGTGTCACGTGACACCGCTTGGGCCTACGTGCATCCGCCCCTGGCAACACAGATCTACATATATTTGGTTGAAACTTGAAAAATGAATTTTTGAAGATGAGACGAAAAATCGTTGTTGAAAGTTAAAATTGTGTTTGGACATGCATGCATGTTAGTTGAAAAGAATCTGAAGTTTTGTGAGTAGAAATCTTTAAAAACTACTCTAAAACTGTTTTTGAATTTAAAGATTTCTTTTTTAAAATCTGCCAAAAATGATTAAAATCTATAAACAAGCAAATATTTGGAAAAAAAAAAACTCCCAAATTTTATGGCCAAACGGGAGTTAAGTCCATGGTTCTTAAGTTCCCTAATTAATGACCGAGTACTCTTCTATTGTTAATCTTTCCTCATGTATCCTTGCCGATAACAAATTTCTCATTTTTTTATTGCTTTTCTCTTATACTTCACTGAAGAACTTATTAACTTTACCGATAAAAAAATCAGAAAGCAATTTCTCAGCTTACCGCAATTAAGGGCAAGCATCTTTAATAAAGAGCAGCATATCTCAGTAGTGGATCGCATGGGGTCATTAATTAAGGAAGAGAAGTCCCTATTAAGAGTTACTTTTTGGCTTTTTGCTACTAGTAGTTTCCAGTTCCCTCGGTAAGATGATCTCTCCCTCCCCTCCATCTGGCTACTCTTCGCCCATATTTATTCGATGTGCAAACTTATAACTAGTGCCGTTTCAGCTGAGAAAAAGTAAATAGAGGGAGCAAATAAAAACAAGAAATAGGGCGATGATAGATTTTTTGAAAGGGAAATGGGATCACAAGTAGGTCCATCTGCATTTAAACCTGTTGGGAATTTCAGTAGGGATTTTACTAATTGTTTAAACCAAAAGATATCGGAACCTTTTTGAATTAATCAAACAAAGAAAATGAAGGGGTAAATCTTAATCAGATATAATAAATTGCAGATCAAAGAGCTAATGGCATAATAGTAAATAGGACGAAAGACATATAATCGCTCTTATTGAAATTCAACATTGTGGCTCCCATCAATCGATGGAGGAGATAACTTTACATGTTCCTCTACAGATTACTTCTTTCCTATGAAGATTACAAGAAGAGAGTTTGGGAGAGAGAAAGGGAAGGAGACCCCCCCCCCATCGAGGGGTTTTCCCTACTATATATAGTCAAGGCATCCTTGCCATTCACTTGGGCGAGACGTTGGTCAGCTCGGCCGTGACAATCGAATTTTGACTAATACAGTTAGTCCCTCCGTCTGTCAGGGTCATCCCCTGTCGAGCCCGGCAGACGGATCATGATTGCTACAAATTCGAGAAAAATCTGACTTTTCATTCCTTAGTTACGTTGCTTGGGTTTTAGGTGAGATGGCGGCGTTCTTTCAATACCCACCGTTGCGGCTGTTTCGGAACCGAAACGTCGTTTGGCATCAAAGAGTTTTTTCGTGTTTACCGCCATTATGACACACGTTCCTGGAGAACTGAAACATTTCGTGCCATATCAGGTTCGATTAGCGATTCTTGGGTTTCGTTCTCGGGGGATTTATGTCTCTTATAAATAGAAGGAACTTATCATTTGATTGACACACTTCTTTGCCTTTTACTCGAAAGAATTCTGCAGATATACTTCCTTCCTAACACTCCAAGTTTTCGTTTGCCCTTAGTTAACTGAAAGTTTTCATCCTTTCTTTCCGTTGTCTTTTTGTCGCATCATCAGGACAAAATGGCTGGTGATTCCACTCGCACCGATCTCCCTGTCACAATTCTGGAACCAAAAAATGCTGCTCAGGCCAGTGGAGGGGTAGATGCGGTAGAGGACGAGGAAGTCCCGTCGATAGTTGAGATTTTGCCTCGCCCTATGAGAGAATTGACTGACTTCAGCAGTCGCGCCGGGGTGGAGCCGGACCTGTCCCTTCTGTTATGAGAGAAGAAGATATTGCAGAGTTGAAAACCAGGTGGGGGATCCCCGGCTACGTCGACATGCGACCGGCGGTAGGAAACAACATATTTCATTTTGACTGTCCTCGGTACTACGCATTTTATGTCTACCCCTTCTTTATTGGATACACACTTCCCCTCCCCCCTCCTGGAGGTAGACTTTTGCTGTTTTTATGAGGTATGCCCCGCCCAACTTTCGTCGTACCTGTACAAGTTGTTCCTTATGTTGCTCAAGTTTGCGGAACTCGTCGGTCGTGAGGTCACCTTGGATCACATGCTCAGTATCTTCGCCCCTCAGCTCATCCGCGACATGATGCTTCACATGCGTCCTGAGGGGTTGAAGAGTCTGGTGGTGAAAATAGGCGACAGGACTAACCGTCGTTTTTATGAGAATTATTTCTATGTGTGGACTGAGTACATTGTAGCGGATCTGACGGGGTTCCTTGAGAAATAGAACTTTGCACGTAAGTATCATGCTTTTAGTCGGAGATATATCTGACCATTCTCCGTTATAGTACTAAACCTTGTTATGTCTTTCAGCCGAGAAATTGCCTCTTCCACCTGTCGAAAATATCCGTGAGTGGGTGAGCGCTATTCTCCCTCATACGGTGGGGGTCCGCACATGGGAGGCCTTCTATGACAAGTATGGACGCATGCCTCTTTCTGGTAAGATGTTGTTTCCGTTCAGCGTTTTTCTCCTTTCCCTCTTTGTATTTAATTCCTCACGTGCTGCTTATCGGTGTCAGGGAAGGTGCGGAGAGTGAGGGCTCCTCCGTTAGCTTTCCGGTAGCCAGCCTCATCTACTTGCCCTATCGCGGTACCCACCGCCCGACCTTCGTCGAGGGCTGCTTCAGTTGAGTCTGCGGCCGTGGTTACTCCTGCGAGGGCCGCTTCTCAGGCTGAAGTTCCGACCCGTGTTGTTTGCCCGACGGGTGAATCTCCGCCTACTGGGGAAGAAGAAGGGCCATCAAAAAGGCAGCGAGTGGAGTTCGAGACAGCGCCCCCAACAGTGATTCATCTAGACGACTCTCCTTCGACGGGATCTGGAGAGGGGGTTGTCGCGGCTCCCCCTGTAGGGACGGAACCAGACGTTGCCTCAGCTTAATCAGAGATTCCCACCATTGTCGGTGGTCACCAACCTATCGTGGCGGAAGGTCAAATTTCTGGGGCCGCCGTTGTAGTTTCGGACGTACCCTCGTCCTCCGCAGTTGGTCGTGCTTCCTCTTCAGCTGCTGAAAGAGGAAAAGGCGTGGTGGTCGACGATTATGAATCCGAATCGAACCTCGACCCTGATGATGTCAGGATGTTTGAGGAGGGCATTACTCACTCGGTGGTTCGTGCGGGAGGCTCGACCCGTATTCTTGAGATCCCTTCGGATGTCAATCTCCTGGGGGACACGGAGGATCTGGTGCCACAGTTCCACATGCTATGCTCCGCAACCGAGAATGCGGCTCTTCGGACCGTTCCAGATGCTAACTTGATGGACGAGGTGGCCGCTATGGGCTTAAGGGTATGTTACTCTTTCTTTCGCTTTTCCCTCGCCTTTCTTGATGATAGGATTCTAACCCGTCTTTTCATTTTTCAGACGTATATGGTGGAGGTGGAAAGTATTCACAGGGCCAACATTCGAGCCAAAATTTTCTTGAAGATGTTGGAGATATATCATCGCTACCGCAACAAGTGTCGCGAGATGCATGAGCGAATGAAGGCCAACCCAGATAATCGGGATCTTGGTGAGGAGTTGGAGAAGAGGGACTAGAAACTGATGCAGGCTATCCGCAACAAGAGTGTGCTTGAGGAGCAACTTCGAATAAAGGACGAGGAGCTTGAGTTGGGCAAGGGGGTCGCCGCAGAGTGCGAGCATCTGTAGGAGAAATTGAGGTCAATGTAGTCGGATATGGATCAGAAGTTGATCAAGGTCGAGGCGCTGAGCGCGGAGTGGATAGGGAAATTGGTTGGGCTGGAAAACAAGGTTGCTGGGTTGGAGAGCAACGAGAGTGCTTGGTATGCGGCTTCAGAGTGGGCGGCGGACCTGGAGAACACCATCCGCGTCCTCTAATCCGAGCAGGAGTCGGAGAGAGCGACGACCACCCTTATGGAGGCAAGGCTTGAGGAGCGCATTAGCGAGATTGACCAAGAGGCATCGGTTCTGGGAGATCGGGTCGCAGCACTAGAGGCATAAAATGAGCGACTGTTGGCTCAGATTGAATCTTCCTCCTCTGCCGTTTCCCGCCAAATGCATGAGCTTTGGGTTTACGCTGAAGCCCAGCGGGATATATACAAGAGTTTGTGGGAGGCGGGGTAATGTGACTGAGGCTGCATATGAAGAGGCGCGGGTGAAAGTGCGGGAGGCTCGCGTCAATTGCGGATATGATGCGGCGACGCAAGAAGCCAATAGGGGCACAGACGCGAAAAAGAACTTACCGGAGATGATAATGGAGAGGGTGGCGATGATGATGCAGAGTAGAGGGATAGTGATATTGATCTGTTTTCCGTTTGTGGTTTTCTTCCCCATTTTTCTTATTCGAAATCGATTGTCATTGTTCCTTTCTTCTTTTTTTCCCTTGTTATTTTTTTTTATATTGTTGACTTGGGCCTTATGTAATCCGCGACCATTTGCGCGGAGACTTTGTAAAAAGAAGGATTTTTTGTTGTTATTGTCTTGAATTCTACCCTTGTTTTCGTTTCGTGTGATTTCGGTGCAAGATAGATTCCCGCACGGCAAGTCCCGGTCTTTTTGCACTTTCTGATGGTCCTTGGCCTTAGGAATAATTCGCATTTTCTCTTTCGCGATGGCTTATGACCTTAAAGGATGTTGCTGAAATATTAACCAGTCGTCGTTCGATCGAGATCAAACTCTTCTTTTTGGCAAAGGCCCTTGGCCTTATACGGAGTTATATGAACTTATCGAAATAACAAACCAGTCATCATTCGATTGAGGTTGAACTCTTTTCTTTTGCGAAGGGCCTCGGCCTTATAGGATGTTATTTCGAACTTACCGAAATAGTAATCCGTCGTCGTACGATCGAGGTCGAACTCTTTTCTTTGGCGAAGGTCCTTGGCCTTAAACGGTGTTATTTCGAATTTATCGAAATGTTAACCCGTCGTCATTCGATAGAGGTCGAACTCTTCTCTTTGGCAAAGGCCCCTGGCCTTAAAGGGTGTTATTTCGAACTTATCAAAATAGTAACTCATCATCGTTCAAGCGAGGTCGAACTCTTCTCTTTGGCGAAGGCCCTTGGCCTTAAAGGGTGTTATTTTGACTTATCGAAATGTTAATACGTCGTCGTTCGATCGAGGTCGAACTCTTCTCTTTGGCGAAGGCCCCTGGCCTTAAAGGGTGTTATTTTAACTTATCGAAATAGCAACCCGTCGTCGTTCGATCGAGGTCGAACACTTCTCTTTGGCGAAGGCCCTTGGTCTTAAAGGGTGTTATTTCGAACATATCGAAATAGTAACCCATCATCGGTCGATCCAGGTCGAACTCTCTTCTTTGGCGAAGGCCCTTGGCCTTAAAGGGTTTCATTTTGAACTTATCGAAATGTTAACCCGTCGTCATTCGATAGAGGTCGAACTCTTCTCTTTGGTGAAGGCCCTTGGCCTTAAAGGGTGTTATTTCGAACTTATCTAAATAGTAACACGTCGTCTTCGATCGAGGTCGAACTCTCCCTTGGCCTTAAAGGGTGTTATTTAGATTTATCGAAAGGTTAACCCGTCGTCGTTCGATCGAGGTCGAACTCTTCTCTTTGACGAAGGCCCCTGGACTTAAAGGGTGTTATTTCAGACTTATCGAAATAGTAACCCGTCGTCGTTCGATCGAGGTCGAACTCTCTTCTTTGGCGAAAGCCCTTGGCCTTAAAAGGTATTATTTCGAACTTATCGAAATGATAACCCGTCGTCGTTCGATAGAGGTCGAACTCTTCTCTGTGGCGAAGGCCCTTGGCCTTAAAGGGTGTTATTTCGAACTTATCGAAATAGTAACCCGTCGTCGTTCGATCGAGGTCGAACTCTCTTCTTTGGCGAAGGCCCTTGGCCTTAAAGGGTGTTATTTCAAACTTATCGAAATAGTAACTCGTCGGCGTTCGATCGAGGTCGAAATCTCTTCTTTGGCGAAGGCCCTTGGCCTTAAGAGGTGTTATTTCAAACTTATTGAAATGTTAACCCTCCGCTGTGCGATAGAGGTCGAACTCTTCTCTTTAGCGAAGGCCCTTGGCCGTAAAGGGTGTTATTTCGAACTTATCAAAATAGTAACCCGTCGTCGTTCAATCGAGGTCGAACTCTCATCTTTGGCGAAGGCCCTTGGCCTTAAAGACTGTTATTTCGACTTTTCGAAATGTTAACCCATCGTCGTTCGATCGAAGTCGAACTCTTCCCTTTGGCAAAGGCCTCTTGCCTTAAAAGGTGTTATTTCGAATTTATCGAAATAGTAACGCATCGTCGTTCGATCGAGGTCGAACTCTTCTCTCTGGCGAGGGCCCTTGGCCTTAAAGGGTGTTATTTCGAACTTATCGAAATAGTAACCCATCGTCATTCGATCGAGGTTGAACTCTCTTCTTTGGCGAAGGCCTCTGGCCTTAAAGGGTGTTATTTTAACTTATCGAAATGTTAACCCGTCATCGTTCGATAGAGGTCGAACACATCTCTTTGGCGAAGGCCATTGGCCTTAAATGGTGTTATTTCGAACTTATCGAAATATTAACCCGTCGTCGGTCGATCCAGGTCGAACTCTCTTCTTTGGTGAAGGCCCTTGGCCTTAAAGAGTATTATTTCGAACTTATCGAAATAGTAACACGTCGTCGTTCGATCGAGGTCGAAGTCTCCCTTGGCCTTAAAGGGTGTTATTTTGACTTATCGAAATATTTTCCCGTCGTCGTTCGATAGAGGTTGAAATCTTCTCTTTAACAAAGGCCCTTGGCCTTAAAGGGTGTTATTTCGAACTTATCAAAATTGTAACCAGTCGTCGTTCGATCGAGGTCGAACTCTTCTCTTTGGCGAAGGCCCTTGGCCTTAAAGGGTGTTATTTCGAACTTATCGAAATAGTAACCTATCTTCGTTTGATCGAGGCCGAACTCTTCTTTTCGGAGAAGGCCCTTCGCCTTTAAGGGTGTTATTTTGAACTTATCAAAATGTTAACCCGTCGTCGTTCGATAGAGGTAGAACTCTTCTTTTTGGCGAAAGCCCTTGGCCTTAAAGTGTGTTATTTCGATCTTGTCGAAATAGTAACTTGTCGTCGTTTGATCGAGATCGAACTCTCTTCTTTAGCAAAGGCCCTTGGCCTTAAAGGGTGTTATTTTGACTTATCGAAATGTTAACCCATCGTCGTTCGATCAAGGTCGAACTCTTCTCTTTGGCGAAGGCCCCTGGCCTTAAAGGGTGTTATTTCGATCTTATTGAATAGTAACTCGTCGTCGTTCGATCGAGGTCGAACTCGTCTTGTTGGCGAAGGCCCTTGGCCTTAAAGGATGTTATTTCGAACTTATTGAAATAGTAACCTTTCGTCGTTCGATGGAGGTCGAACTCTTCTTTTTGGCGAAGACCCTTGGCCTTAAAGGGTGTTATTTCGAACTTATCGAAATAGTAACTCGTCATCGTTCGAACGAGGTATAAGTCTCTTCTTCTGCGAAGACCCTTGGTCTTAAGAGGTGTTATTTCGAACTTATTGAAATAGTAACCTGTCGTCGTTCGATCGAGGTCGAACTCTCTTCTTTGGCGAAAGCCCTTGGACTTAAAAGGTATTATTTCGAACTTATCAAAATGTTAACCCGTCGTCGTTCGATAGAGGCCGAACTCTTCTCTGTGGCGAAGGCCCTTGGCCTTAAAGGGTGTTATTTCGAACTTATCGAAATAAGAACCCGTCGTCGTTCGATCGATTCGAACTCTCTTCTTTGGCGAAGGCCCTTGGCCTTAAAGGGGTTATTTCAAACTTATTAAAATAGTAACCTGCCGTCGTTCGATCGAGGTCGAACTCTTCTTTTTGGCGAAGACCTTTGGCCTTAAAGGGTGTTATTTCGAACCTATCGAAATAGTAACTCGTCGTCGTTCGAACGAGGTAGAACTCTCTTCTTTGGTGAAGACCCTTGGCCTTAAGGGGTGTTATTTCGAACTTATCGAAATGTTAATCCGTCGTCGTTCGATAGAGGTCGAACTCTTCTCTTTGGTGAAGGACCTTAGCCTTAAAGGGTGTTATTTCGAACTTATCGAAATAGTAACCCGTCGTCGTTCGATCGAGGTCGAACTCTTCTCTTTGGCGAAGGCCCTTGGCCTTAAAGGGTGTTATTTCAAACTTATCAAAATAGTATCCCATCTTCGTTCGATCGAGGCCGAACTCTTCTTTTCGGCGAAGGCCCTTGGCCTTAAAGGGTGTTATTTTTAACATATCAAAATGTTAACCCATCGTCGTTCGATAGAGGTGGAACTCTTCTTTTTGGAGAAAGCCCTTGGCCTTTAAGGGTGTTATTTCGATCTTGTTGAAATAGTAACCCGTCATCGTTCGATCGATGTCGAACGCTTCTCTTTGGCGAGGGCCCTTGGCCTTAAAGGGTGTTATTTCGAACTTATAGAAATAGTAACCCATCGTCGTTCGATCGAGGTTGAACTTTCTTCTTTGGCGAAGGCCTCTGGCCTTAAAGGGTGTTATTTTAACTTATCGAAATATTAACCCGTCATCGTTCGATAGAGGTCGAACTCATCTCTTTGGCGAAAGCCCTTGGCCTTAAAGGGTGTTATTTCGAACTTATCGAAATAGTAACCCGTCGTCGGTCGATCCAGGTCGAACAATTTTCTTTGGTGAAGGCCCTTGGCCTTAAAGGGTATTATTTCGAACTTATCGAAATAGTAACATGTCGTCGTTCGATCGAGGTCGAACTCTCCCTTGGCCTTAAAGGGTGTTATTTTGACTTATCGAAATGTTTACCCGTCATCGTTCGATAGAGGTTGAATACTTCTCTTAGGCGAAGGCCCTTGGCCTTAAAGGGTGTTATTTCGAACTTATCGAAATAGTAACCCGTCGTCGTTCGATCGAGGTCGAACCCTTCTCTTTGGCGAAGGCCCTTGGCCTTAAAGGGTGTTATTTCGAACTTATCGAAATAGTAACCTATCTTCGTTTGATCGAGGACGAACTCTTCTTTTCGGAGAAGGCCCTTGGCCTTAAAGGGTGTTATTTTGAACTTATCAAAATGTTAACCCGTCGTCGTTCGATAGAGGTAGAACTCTTCTTTTTGGCGAAAGCCCTTTGCCTTAAAGGGTGTTATTTCGATCTTGTCAAAATAGTAACCTGTCGTCGTTTGATCGAGGTCGAACTCTATTCTTTGGCAAAGGCCCTTGGCCTTAAAGGGTGTTATTTTGTCTTATCGAAATGTTAACCCATCGTCGTTCGATCAAGGTCGAACTCTTCTATTTGGCGAAGGCCCCTGGCCTTAAAGGGTGTTATTTCGATCTTATTGAATAGTAACTCGTCGTCGTTCGATCGAGGTCGAACTCTTCTCGTTGGCGAAGGCCCTTGGCCTTAAAGGGTGTTATTTCGAACTTATTGAAATAGTAACCCGTCATCGTTCGATCGAGGTCGAACTCTTATTTTTGGCGAAGACCCTTGGCCTTAAAGGGTGTTATTTCGAACTTATTGAAATAGTAACCCATCGTCGTTCGATCGAGGTCGAACTCTCTTCTTTGGCGAAAGCCCTTGGCCTTAAAAGGTATTATTTCGAACTTATCGAAATGTTAACCCGTCGTCGTTCGATAGAGGTCGAACTCTTCTCTGTGGCGAAGGCCAAGCAACACAACAAAGAAGAATTTTATGGGGCTTCCCTGTCGAGAATTTAAAGTTTTTCTCTTAGAGTTATCGAAATAGTAACTCGTCGCCGGTCGATCCAGGTCGAACTCTTTTCTTTGGTGAAGGCCCTTGGCCTTAAAGGGTATTATTTCGAACTTATCGAAATAGTAACACGTCGTCGTTCGATCGAGGTCGAACTCTCCCTTGGCCTTAAAGGGTATTATTTTGACTTATCAAAATGTTTACCCGTCGTCGTTCGATAGAGGTTGAGTACTTCTCTTTGGCGAAGGCCCTTGGCCTTAAAGGGTGTTATTTCGAACTTATCGAAATAGTAACCTATCTTCGTTTGATCGAGGCCAAACTCTTCTTTTCGGAGAAGGCCCTTGGCCTTAAATGGTGTTATTTTGAACTTATCAAAATTTTAACCCGTCGTCGTTCGATAGAGGTAGAACTCTTCTTTTTTGGCAAAAGCCCTTGGCCTTAAAGGGTGTTATTTCGATCTTGTCGAAATAGTAACCTGTCGTCGTTTGATCGAAGTCGAACTCTCTTCTTTGGCAAAGGCCCTTGGCCTTAAAGGGTGTTATTTTGTCTTATCGAAATGTTAACCCATCGTCGTTCGATCAAGGTCGAACTCTTCTCTTTGGCGAAGGCCCCTGGCCTTAAAGGGTGTTATTTCGATCTTATTGCATAGTAACTCGTCATCGTTCGATCGAGGTCGAACTCTTCTCGTTGGCGAAGGCCCTTGGCCTTAAAGGGTGTTATTTCGAACTTATTGAAATAGTAACCCGTCGTCGTTCGATCGAGGTCGAACTCTTCTTTTGGCGAAGACCCTTGGCCTTAAAGGGTGTTATTTCGAACTTATCAAAATAGTAACTCGTCGTCGTTCGAACGAGGTAGAAGTCTCTTCTTTGGCGAAGACCCTTGGCCTTAAGGGGTGTTATTTCGAACTTATCGAAATAGTAACCCGTCATCGTTCGATCGAGGTCGAACTCTCTTCTTTGGCGAAAGCCCTTGGCCTTAAAAGGTATTATTTCGAACTTATCGAAATGTTAACCTGTCATCGTTCGATAGAGGTCTAACTCTTCTCTGTGGCGAAGGCCCTTGGCCTTAAAGGGTTTTATTTCGAACTTATCGAAATAGTAACCGTCGTCGTTCGATCGAGGTCGAACTCTTTTCTTTGGCGAAGGCCCTTGGCCTTAAATGGTTTTATTTCAAATTTATTGAAATAGTAACCTGCCGTCGTTCGATCGAGGTCGAACTCTTCTTTTTGGCGAAGACCTTTGGCCTTAAAGGGTGTTATTTCGAACCTATCGAAATAGTAACTCATCGTCGTTCGAACGAGGTAGAACTCTCTTCATTGGTGAAGACCCTTGGCCTTAAGGGGTGTTATTTCGAACTTATCAAAATAGTAACCCGTCGTCGTTCAATCGAGGTCGAACTCTCTTCTTTGGCAAAAGCCCTTGGCCTTAAAAGGTATTATTTCGAACTTATCGAAATGTTAACCCGTCGTCGTACGATAGAGGTCGAACTCTTCTCTTTGGCGAAGGCCCTTGGCCTTAAAGGGTGTTATTTCGAACTTATCGAAATAGTAACCCGTCGTCGTTCGATCGAGGTCGAACTCTTCTCTTTGGCGAAGGCCCTTGGCCTTAAAGGGTGTTATTTCGAACTTATCGAAATAGTATCCCATCTTCGTTTGATCGAGGTCGAAATCTTCTTTTCGGCGAAGGCCTTTGGCCTTAAAGGGTGTTATTTTGAACTTATCAAAATGTTAACCCGTCATCGTTCGATAGAGGTGGAACTCTTCTTTTTGGCGAAAGCCCTTGGCCTTAAAGGGTGTTATTTCGATCTTGTCGAAATAGTAACTCGTCGTCGTTTGATCGAGGTCGAACTCTCTTCATTGGCAAAGGCCCTTGGCCTTAAAAGGTGTTATTTTGACTTATCGAAATGTTAACCCATCGTCGTTCGATCAAGGTTGAACTCTTCTCTTTGGCGAAGGCCTCTGGCCTTAAAGGGTATTATTTTGATCTTATTGAAATAATAACTCGTCGTCGTTCGATCGAGGTCGAACTCTTCTCGTTGGCGAAGGCCCTTGGCCTTAAAGGGTGTTATTTCGAACTTATTGAAATAGTAACCCGTCGTCGTTCGATCGAGGTCGAACTCTTCTTTTTGGCGAAGACCCTTGGCCTTAAAGGGTGTTATTTCGAACATATCGAAATAGTAACTCGTCGTCGTTCGAACGAGGTATAACTCTCTTCTTTGGCGAAGACCCTTGGCCTTAAGGGGTGTTATTTCGAACTTATCGAAATAGTAACCCGCCGTCGTTCGATCGAGGTCGAACTCTCTTCTTTGGCGAAAGCCCTTGGCGTTAAAAGGTATTATTTCGAACTTATCGAAATGTTAACCCGACGTAGTTCGATAGAGGTCGAACTCTTCTCTGTGGCGAATGCCCTTGACCTTAAAGGGTGTTATTTTGAACTTATCGAAATAAAAACCCGTCGACGTTCGATCGAGGTCGAACTCTCATCTTTGGCTAAGGCCCTCGGCCTTAAAGGGTGTTATTTCAAACTTATCGAAATAGTAACTCGTCGGCGTTCGATCGAGGTCGAAATCGCTTCTTTGGCAAAGGCCCTTGGCCTTAAGAGGTGTTATTTCAAACTTATCGAAATGTTAACCTACCGTTGTGCGATAGAGGTCGAACTCTTCTCTTTAGCGAAGACCCTTGGCCGTAAAGGGTGTTATTTCGAACTTATCGAAATAGTAACCCGTCGTCGTTCGATCGAGGTCGAACTCTCATCTTTGGCGAAGGCCATTGGCCTTAAAGGCTGTTATTTCGACATTTCGAAATGTTAACCCATCGTCGTTCGATCGAGATCGAACTCTTCTCTTTGGCAAAGGCCCCTGGCCTTAAAAGGTGTTATTTCGAACTTATCGAAATAGTAACGCGTCGTCGTTCAATCGAGGTCGAACTCTTCTCTTTGACGAGGGCCCTTGGCCTTAAAGGGTGTTATTTCGAACTTATCGAAATAGTAACCCATTTTCGTTTGATCGAGGTCGAACTCTTCTTTTCAGCGAAGGCCCTAGGCCTTAAAGGGTGTTATTTTGAACTTATCGAAATGTTAACCCGTCGTCGTTTGATAGAGGTCGAACTCTTCTTTTTGGCAAAAGCCCTTGGCCTTAAAGGGTGTTATTTCAACCTTGTCGAAATAGTAATCCATCGTCGTTTGATCGAGGCCGAACTCTCTTCTTTGGCGAAGGCCCTTGGCCTTAAAGTTTATTATTTTGACTTATCGAAATGTTAACCCATCATCGTTCGATCAAGGTCGAACTCTTCTTTTTGGCAAAGACCCTTGGCCTTAAAGGGTGTTATTTCGAACTTATCGAAATAGTAACCCATCGTCGTTCGATCGAGGTAGAACTCTCTTCTTTGGCGAAGGCCCTTGGCCTTAAAGGGTGTTATTTCGAACTTATCGAAATAGTAACCTATCTTCATTTGATCGAGGCCGAACTCTTCTTTTCGGAGAAGGCCCTTCGCCTTTAAGGGTGTTATTTTGAACTTATCAAAATGTTAACCCGTCGTCGTTCGATAGAGGTAGAACTCTTTTTTTTTGGCCAAAGCCCTTGGCCTTAAAGGGTGTTATTTCGAACTTATCGAAATAGTAACCCGTCGTCGTTTGATCGAGATCGAACTCTTCTTTTTGGCGAAGGCCTTTGGCCTTAAAGGGTGTTATTTCGAACTTATTGAAATAGTAACCTGTCGTCGTTCGATCGAGGTCGAACTCTTCTCTTTGGCGAAGGCCCTTGGCCTTAAAGGGTGTTATTTCGATCTTATCGAAATAGTAACCCGTCGTCATTCGATCGAGGTCGACTCTTCTTTTTTGCGAAGGCCCTTGGCCTTAAAGGGTGTTATTTTGAAATTTTCGAAATAGTAACCTGTCGTCGTTCGATCGAGGTCGAACTCTCTTCTTTTTGGTGAAGTCACTTGGCCTTAAAGGGTGTTATTTCGAACTTATCAAAATAGTAACCCGTCGTCGTTCGATTGAGGTCGAACTCTCTTCTTTGGCGAAGGCCCTTGGCCTTAAAGGGTGTTATTTCGACTTATCGAAATGTTAACCCGTCGTCGTTCGATAGAGGTCGAATTCTTTTCTTTGGCGAAGCCTCTTGGCCTTAAAGGGTGTTATTTCGAACTTATCGAAATAGTAATTCATCGTCGTTCGATCGAGGTCGAACTCTTCTCTTTGGCGAAGGCCCTTTGCTTGAAAGGGTGTTATTTCGAACTTATAGAAATATGACCCGTCGTCAGTCCCAGTTTTTTGAGAATCAGACATTTTCCAAAGGAGTCCCAGTTCGTTTGACATTTCTTGCATCAGAGGGTGCAACATCGGAGAATACGAAACGTTTTTATTTCGCTTAGTTTCGTTCTGCGCACACATTGTAGTTTCCTTGTCTAACTCTTGCCTTTCGGCCTTGAGATGTCACCGACGGGCGGTATTTCGGTTGTTTTGCAGTAGTTTCTCGTTCTTTAATTGATGTTTCTTTACTCGCTCGCTCGCGCGGCCTTTGTGTTCCTGCTTTAGCAAAGAGCAAAAGGTGAGTTAAAATGATACTTTCCTTACCCCCACCCGGTGGTCCGATGGGGAGGACAGGTTGGTAACGTTGTTCGTCTTGCTTGGCATTTCGATGGTTGATGGGGCGAAGATTTGTAAACTTGGTGATTCTACTCGGCTCTCCTCCCCCTACCGTGCTGCGCCTTTGTCCCGCGTGGGTTGGGTTTTTCCTTAGCGCTCTTTTCGGTAGGTGATCGTATTTTTTTTCTTTGATCTGGGAAAGACTAGGAAATTTCACTATCCCCACAGATGGCGCCAAATTGTTTAACCCAAAAGATATGGAACCTTGTTGAATTAATCAATCAAAGAAAATGAAGGGGTAAATCTTAGTCAGACATAATAAATTCCAGATCAAAGAGCTAATAATATAGATAGTATAGAGGACGAAAGAGATATAATCGATCTTATTGAAATTCAACATTGTGGCTCCCATCAATCGATCGGAGAGATAGTTTTACATGTTCTTCTGCAGATTACTTCTTTCCTATGAAGATTACAAGAAGAGAGTTTGGGAGAGAGAAAGGGAAGGAGACCGCAACCCCCCCCCCCCCATCGAGGGTTATTCCCTACTATATATAGTCAAGACATTCTTGCCATTCACTTGGGCGGGACGTTGGTCAGCTCGACCGTGACGGTAAGATTTTGACCAATACACTAATGCTTCAATAGCTAAAGAATGGAGTAGGTTTCCAAATTAAATGAGGTCTGTCTGATATACAGATTGCACGGCAGTACAAGTTCATGGGAATATTTCGACCTTAAAAACTAACGTTTGAATTCGTTTCATTCCTTTAGGATTTCCGCCAACCAGCTAAAGAGAACTATAACTAAGAATAAATGACATTTTAATCTGCAACATATGTTAGCACTATTCAAAGCATATCTTTACCTTTTAGTTTCTGTTTCTTTTCCTATGGCCTTTTTTTTCTTTTTTATTGGATACATGAATTCGTAGGAGAGCTAGAAATTTTATTACACAGAAAAGGAACAACCTCTGGGCCCAAAAAAATCAAGGGACCCGCATGAAATACGTTCCGACTGCACTGTCATCACCCAAGCTCCCTATAGTCAAATGTAATTATGTCGTTGTCCTTTCTTAGTTTCTTTCCATAGGAAAAGAAATGTTGCTCTAAACTCTAAAATATACTTCCTCTTTTTAATTTAGATGATATATTTCGTTTATCGAGAATTAGTTTGACTAAACTTTGAACCTAAATTAAATTAGTTTAATTTAGTATTTTAAAATTAAAATTTAGATATTAAAAAATTACACGAAAAGTACTATAAGTTGTAATTTTCTCATGTCAATATAATAACAAAATATATTTTAAAATATTGGTCAAACTTCGCACAATTTGACTTTCGATAAACGAAATATGTCATGTAAATTAAAACGAAGGAAGTATGTATTTTATAATTTTATTTTATTTGATGATGTGCCTAGATCTAAAATATATCATGATATTTGTGTAGCTGATAAGATTATATTATTAAAGTAAAATAGAAAGTTAAAAATTAAATTAGTTTTCAATATATAAAGGTGTCTAACCTTTTCAAAATATACCAAAAAAATAAAGTGTATCATATAAACTAAAACAGAAGGAGTATCATCTTCTTACTATTCCTACGATATTTAGGAAATCAGATTAACTTTTCTTTGACTATTTGACTTCAATCTTTTTGAATGTTTTCTAAATTAAATATCCTATATTTTAAAATTTACCTTCATAAAACTTTTCTGTACTTTCTGAATATACAAATAAAGCAGGGCCAAAAAAGTTCTGTCTGATACATATAAGTAGGAAATTTGTGTGCCTATGATTGTTTGTTTGTCTCCATAATGCCAAAACTTGGGAGTTCCAGCGGTAGTATTCTGGTTTCGCTATTGTTGATCTTCTTCTCCTTATTGACCCAAAATGTCGCTACTAATTCCAACCTCAGTTTTAAAGAAGCCCCAAAATTCTACAATTCCCCTTCTTGTTCCGCCATTAATTTTTCAGAAAATGCAGTACATGTAGCTATGACCCTTGATATAGCTTACCTCAGAGGATCTATGGCTGCGATTCTTTCGGTTCTTCAACACTCTTCTTGCCCAGAAAATATCATTTTCCACTTTGTAGCCTCTTCTTCTGCTGAAACCACACACTTGAACCTTACAATTGCTAAATCTTTCCCTTATCTTCATTTCACAATTTATCCAATCCAAGATATTGCAGCCGTTGCAGGACTAATTTCCACTTCCATTCGCTCTGCTTTAGATTGTCCTTTAAATTATGCTCGCAATTATCTTGCTGATCTACTTCCTCAATACCTTCACAAAGTCGTTTATCTTGATTCTGACCTTGTTTTAGTAGACGACATTGCTAAATTAGCAGCAACACCTTTAACAGAAGACTCTGTTTTAGCAGCACCTGAATATTGTAATGCCAATTTCACTACTTACTTCACGCCCACGTTTTGGTCTAACCCTTCACTTTCCTTAACTTTCGCGAACCGAAACCGAAAACCTTGTTATTTTAATACGGGGGTTATGGTTATTGATCTTGATAGATGGAAAGCTGGGGATTATACTACAAAGATTGTGGAATGGATGGAGTTGCAAAAGAGAATGAGGATTTATGAATTGGGTTCTTTACCGCCTTTTCTACTTGTTTTTGCTGGAAATATAGCTCCTGTAGATCATAGGTGGAACCAACATGGTCTAGGCGGAGATAATTTTCGTGGACTCTGCCGAGATTTGCACCCTGGTCCGGTTAGCCTCTTGCATTGGAGTGGAAAGGGGAAGCCTTGGGTTCGACTCGATTCGAACCGCCCTTGTCCCCTCGATGCCCTCTGGGCACCTTATGATCTGCTGCAAACATCCTATACTCTTGAATCTTAAGGTACTTTACTCAATCCAATAATGCCGCACTTGTTGAATTGTGTGACCATCCTATTCAGTAGTCTAAACTATTAGGAAAAGCACTTATTTTGTGGCGTTTGGACATAAGAATGTGAGATTCCGGAAAAAATTAATTTTTTTTTAAGTGAAAATAGTATTTGAAAATTAGAGTTGTGTTTCGACGTGAATACAATTTGGAGCTTTGTTTTGAATTTTTGTGAGTGATCTGAACTGAAAATTTTGAAAAACATCTTTTTGAAGTTTTTTAATTTTTCGAAAAATTTGAAAATTCAACTTCGGGTGAAATTTGAAAATTTTATGGCGAAACATTATTTCCGAAAAAAATACAAAATTTCCCAAGAAAAGTGAATTTGTTTTATGGCCAAACGGGCCCTTTATTTACTTAATTATATCTTCGGTAGTGACAAGCATTTGCAGTTTACTGATAATTGCATCTTCTTATGTTCTTGAAGTGCCCTAATAGGCTTCTATTATGGTTTCAGGTGTCTTAGAAATTGCAGTAAATTAGTAAAAGAGATCGAGAGTAGAGATCTGTGTCTTGAGATCCTCCTCGATTGCGTTATGTACAGTATTTGTCTCTCTTCAAGGAGATCCCGAAAGGGCTAAGGTGAGGGTTGTTATTATTTTCTCGTAGATTACAATATACAGTTGCCAAGAATTCTACACTGGCACTTAGCTAGAGTACTATTTTTGAATGTACGAGATGAAAACATATACTACTACTATTTGCAGTTAAGTTTACTATAGAATGAAAAAAGTGGCAGGTTTCTCACACCTTTCATTGGAACTGAATCAAGGAGCAGTCAGACAACTAAACGATAAAAAGACCAAGATCATTCAAATTGTGCTTGCAGTAGCAATTTGAAATTTTAATACAGATAATTAATACTGATAATGTGTAATTCTTGAAGTTTTAATCTCAAATTTAATAATGCTTAGCTAAATTGGCATCTGATCTGAGCTCTGCTAAAAAACTTAGCTTGAGGTCTCATACATTTCCCATGCAGCTCCGGTTGTGCTTAATTTCTATATCTTCCTTTTTTACTTTTAGTGGAGATTTGGGTTAATTCACAGGCGGATATAACGTACTACTATTAGCAAAATTTCTAGATTTCAGCCTTCTCATCCCTTTAGTTTTTTTCTAAAAAGGCAGCTCTGTGCAAAAAGCACATGTTAATTTCGTGTTATAAGATATAAAATAAAAGGGAAAACAAACAGGCTACCATTTGTACTTGTTAATCCAAATGCTATATCCAGTTCTTCTCTTCTAAGCTCTTGAGCAATTTGCCGCGCATCTTTTCCCTTTTTCTTTTTTATCCCGACTAAAGTCAATATCTTTCTAACTTTGTCATCGTTTTATATTCCTATTACTTAAGCGGTAAGAAATTCGAAAAAACAGGTGAAAAAGAAAAAGGAACATGAAAAAGAAAGTAAATAAAAATGAGAAGTGTCGGTAGAGTATCTTTTAATTCGTGTTGGGCGGGACAGGGAGATGGAAGAAACAAAACACATGGTCAAAAATATTCAACTTCTGCTAAAGGCATTGCGCATTTGACGCGATCCCATAATATATTAGGTGTAGTAATTTATTTATCATGGGGCCTGGGGGTCCCAAACCACTTGGATATTTTCTTCTTTTGAAACTTTATGGTTCCTCAAAGAGGGTCTATTGAATTACCGTAAACTCATATTACACTATAGATTTGCCTCTGCCGTCTTCGTTTAAAAATAGGTAAGTTTGATTTAATCCATTTCACTATTACTTAGTTTGTGACTACTGTAAGAAAAGTTTAATTCTAAAACCTCTCTTTGACCTCAATTTTGCTAGTGCTACTCTTTATCTTTTTGGAGTAAATAAATTTCAGTAACTCAAACTAAACATACATACCCTATAAAAAGTTGTTAAAAATAACAGACTTACATAGAGATTAGTAGATATGTGCATGTTTCAGTTTTACGAGTACAATGCATTTGAGAATTAAGTACTCTTTCTGCCGGGAAAGTATTTTCTTGATTGTTAAGTGAATATTCAGAAGTGGACTTTAGTTTGCAGAAATATGGTCAAATAGAACCTCTGGTAGAAGTTCAAATGTTAGAAGCTTTTGGAATTGAATTCCGGCCTAAAGTTTAGGTTATCATTTGAAATGAAGTTTGCTCTTTATCAAGTTGAAGTATAAAATTTCTATTTGAAATTATATTTGTAAATTACACAAAATGTAGCTTGTTAGAAGAAAAAAAAATCTTTTTCAAACCAATACAGCAGGCTAAGATTAAGTCACTCTGAAGATAAGGAATTTGTGGGTAAAGCTTCTCCTTATCGAATGTTTAAAATACTAGTATCAGATATTTACACTAAATTATATTAATTTTTCAGAATTTAAATATTTGGTGGAGTAACTTTTTACCTAATTTGTGATTCATGTAAGTGCGGATGCTGCCTTCTCAGAAGTTTGTATTTACTACGCTTTAGTCAACGGCTCATCCGCTAGTTCTAGCCTTTTAGATTAGAAGTCCAATTAATTACATTACTTTCAAGGGCAAAGCTTTTAAATGAGAAAGGAAGTGTGCGCATGACTTATTAAGCCATGATTTATGCCCCTGAACCCGCAAGAGGAAACTAATTACTGTAAGATATTTTGTATCCCAACTGATGTTGTATATATATCAATGGGAGACTCATTATTTCGATAATCATTTTTCAAACCAAAAATTTTATATAAAACACTTTTGTTTACCCTAAAAACGAATAACAATTTAATTTATATTTTGGTTTTAAGGACACCTGATTTTACTTAGCACAAACTGAGAAAAAAATGCAATATTGATATTGAAATTAACTGCAAATAGAAATAAAGCAAACCAAAAAAAATGTATAGCTTTGATCATCGAGGTAGGTCGCCTTCGAATCAAACAAGTATTTCACTGGAAAATATAAATAAAGTAACAGAGTATTGAGAGCTTAAGAGAAAGGTAGTATATTGTTATATGTAGCGTGAATATTATGTCTTTTACAAATAATCAGACCCTCTTTATACAGTAGGGGAATCTCACCCTTAATACAATCCTAAATACAGTAAGAAATCACATGATTAGCTGATTAATCGGCCTCTTCTTAATACATGCCGAGATTTCCGCCGTGATCCTCGCCCGATCGCGGATATCTTGGCTTTCCGTTATTTGGCTCGGCAGGCTTCCCTCGATCTTGCTTGTTCTCTATCCCGCTCGGTCTCGATCTTGGCTGATCTTGATCTCGATCGATCTCTGAGTCACGAGCTTGGCAATCTAACTTCGTGTCACTGTCCGGTACGACATGGGGTCGAACCTTTGTCTGTCACGCCCCGGTCTCGATTAATCATACAAAAAGGACAAACCCGATTTTAACTGTATACAACTTTTAAGAAATCTTACATATAGAAGACAATGTTAAAGAAATAATTAATAAGTAAAAATAAAAATACTCTCTAATAGTTAAAATTCTATTATCAAAAGAATTTTTACATGCTTAAAACTTAAAAAGAAATCAGCTTTTCACGTACAGTGAGTCTGTGATAATGTCGAAGACATAATTAAATAAATAAAAAATTTCAAACACTAACCGTTTAAACTTAATGAAATGATAATTTTTATGCACAATGTGTCATTACAACTACTGTGATATCAGCACCATGTTCATATGGCTTACTGCATACATGGCTGAATGCAGATGCGAACAAGTGCTGTTTTCAAAGTCGATCTTTGCGCTCCACCTTTCAATGAAGACTTTCTTGAACTGACGATTCACTTGGCCAATAAGACCAATAGCTTCGTCATATGAAGCCAAAACAGCTTCACAGATAGCAAACGACAGCTCCCGTCCATGTTGCATTCACAGATAGCAAACGACACTGAATTTTCTCATTGTCATTGAAACTTCGCAGGTTTTCTGGGCCAACCGGCCCATAAGCCTCTCTGATCATATGCAGGCCATGATCCAGTCTGTCTATATTCTAGAGCAATTTTCAGAAACCACTACTGTTTAGTGGTTATTAACTTTCTATAGCTACCATATATACAATTACTTTCAACAGCTATCATATACACAATTACTTTCAATAGCTATTTATTTAGTTATTACGCGATTGTATTCGTTGTATTCGTGCTACTGTATTCATGAATACAAAAGTAGAATTCGCTTAAAAATAGGGGAGTCCAGCTATGCGACTATATTCGTGCTACTATATTCATGAATAATAGCAGAATTCACCCAAAAAAAATAGGGGATAGCTGTTTAATAACGAAAAGAGAATCAATTAGCGTGTATCACTCCTAATTTAACTCAACAAAATCAATTCTACAAAATTTCCCTGTTACGCGACTGTATTCGATGTATTCGCGCTACTGTATTCATGAATACAGTAATAGAGGAGTGCAGCTGTGCGACTGTATTCGCGCTACTGTATACAATAGCAGAATTCGCTTAAAAAATAGGTGAGTCCAGCTATTTAATAACAGAAAGAGGATCAATTAGCGTGTATCACTCATAATTTAACTCAACAAAATTAATTCTACATTAATTTTGCTGCTAATGTATTGTATTCCATGTATTCGCGGGACTGTATTTATAAATACAGTGAGGTAATCAAGAAATAGGGTATATACCGTTCTATTCAATTCGACTGTATACATTGTATTCAATTCACATATATTCATTATTCACTATTATACATTGTATTCAATTCGACTGTATTAAAAAATACAGACCTCCGAAATACATAAATACAGGTGGAAAATAATGTATTTATACAAAAATACAATGTATTTGAGTGTATTTGTACAGAATATAATGTATTTGTATCATTGTATGTGACTAAAATAGCAAAGAAGAGAAGAAAGTTCGTTGGAGATGGCTTTTTTCGGCCAAGCAAAATACTATATACATTGTATTAAAACTAATAATGGAGACGAACAAAAATTCGGCCCTCAAATCTTCTCCGCGTAGCCATGGACAGATCTATTTGCCTAAGAGGATGAGCCCTAGTGGATGATGACACCGACGATTCTGATGCCAATGATCAAAATTGAGTGCTTTAGTGGGTATACCTTGTGTAACCTTCTTTGGAGTTGTTGAATCAGCCATTAAAGACGATATTTGAAGTTTTTCCTCAAAACCTAACAATGACAAAAATTGAAAAAAAAAAAGAGATTGAAGAGAAAAAGAAGAATGACAGAGTAAATTGGCATGAAGCGGCCAAAAGCTTTACCAATTACCACGAACTTCTAGAGTAAAAATGTTACGGATCAATTTTGAGAAATTTGTTCCTACAATCTTGTTGTGTGTGAGAGAGAGATCGTGGAGAGGGAAAGAAGAAAAATCTTGTTGTGATTTGAGAGAGAACGCGTGTTAACTGAAAGAAAAGGAGAGAAAAAACATAAATAATGTATTTCACGCATATATGGTAGTGTATACAATAAATATCGATTTTGGTATAAAATATAAAAGGTAGCTATATATAATAATATTTTAAAATGATTTTGTTTTATAATAAATATGGTGTAATAGTTTGCTATAGGAGGTAAAATTTTCTATATTCTACGGCCGACAGATGTTTTGGTACCCCACCACCATCAAGTTAGAGGTACAATAAAGTTGTAGTGCTTTTTATTAGGTGAAATGACCTTGTGACCACTTAAACTTGTACAGTTATATATGAACTCTCGGATTTCCCATTTGAACACCTTTATTTGAGAAAATGGCTACTAATAAATACCTTTGACCGATGACTATGCTTATATGGCAATATTATAGCTGATGTGGTCAATTACGTATTAATCACGAGTATAAAGCGCGTGAATACGATAAAAAATAAATAATTAATAATAAAAAGCAAAAAGAAAAACAAATCTCATACCCTTAACCCCCTACTCCTTCCTTTTATTCACTCATGTTCCCTCCGCCCCCTCCCCCTCCTTAATTGTCGGCCCCTATATCCCCCCTCCCAACCCCCAACCCCCTCCATTTCTCTTCTTCTTCCTTTCCCCTCTCTTCCCCTTTTATTCCAAATCAAGTCCGTAATCAAAATTTTAATAAATTACACTCCAAAGCTTCATATTCAACCACCACTATTCTCAATTTTCAACTATCAATGACACTTCAAAGCTTCATATTAGAGAAAAGTCCACATCTATTATCATAAAAATAAACCCAACGAATCAAGAGAGATAAAAGAAACCGGATCTGATTTTTGTAGTATGAATGGGTAAAAAGAAATTGAAAAGCAAACAGTGTTGGCTGCTTTTTGATTTTTGAAATTATTTGCTGATTTGTTGGAAAGAATCGGGTCTGATTTCGATCGTGGTAAAAGTTATTCACTGCTTCCCGATTTATCTCTCTTATTTTTGGAGGTGGTAGTTTTATCTCTAAGTTTTTGTGATTTTTTTTCTCTATGATTTTTGGTGGTAAAAGTCGAACCTGAAGATTTTGCATATGGTTCTTATTTTGTAGGTGAGAAGATGATAAAACAATGAAAGTGAATGGTATTAGGTGGGAGAGAAAAAAGACAATCACTAAAGATATTTGATCGCTAAAATCTAACAAAATTTCAGATCGACTCCCAATTCTGGAAGGTTTTTATCGGCGAGTTAGTTGAAGGAATATGTACAGAAGAAATTAATTTGACAAAAGAAAAAAAAAAGTGAGACCTTTAACATACACGTGTCAACAAAATGTGAATGAATAGAAGATGTGAATGAATAGAAGATGAGTTTATATAAAATATTAAATTAAATAGAAAACAGCAACAACTAAACAACACGCACAATCAGTGGCGTACGCAGAATTTTATGTAAGCGGTGTTGCAATTAATCGATAGACAGAGGCGGATTCAGGATTTTAATCCTATGAGTTCAACTTTTAATGTTTTTAGCGTTGAACCCATTATATTTTTAAAGTTATGGGTTCATATATTAGTATTTTTGTAATTTTAAAGAATATTTACATATAAATTTTTATTCCGCGTCAAAAGTTATGGGTTCAGTTGAACCCGTCATTACTATACTACATCCGCCACTGTCGGTAGACGGTGACTCATAGAAGTTAGGGAAGATGACAAGAGAGATGAAAAGCCAAGTAGAGTAGCAGTAAGCCAACACATTCAAAAAAAACAAATAGTAAAGGAGTTCATCGAGTATTTAAATAGATAATTCTTATTAGTAGTAAAACATCCATTGTGTTTGGTCAACTGGCTAGTCCTTTGTACTTTGTAGCATGGGTCGGCAGTTAGAAGTTCGAACCCGTGCAAACCGAAGCATCTCTTTTTTAACTAGTAGCAAAAGATGCCCCAAAAAGTGAACTCACGCAAGCATATGGTATCGAACACCCGACCTTCAATTTGAAAACTAGGCGCTGAACCACTGGACTGAGACCTAGGTTTTGATAAGTGGTGTCACTTTAGTTCTTTTATCTCTTATTCGTTTTTATATATCCTCTACTATAAACGAATTTAGTTAAATTTTTCGACGAAGCGGTATCACGTGCCTACGTGCATCCGCCCCTGCGCACAATTACAAGTATTTATTAGTAGTCATTTTCTAAGTAGATGTGTTCAAATGGGAAATCCAAGAGTTCATATATCAATTCTACAAACTGGTACAAGTTTAAATGGACACGAGACCATTTCACCTTTTTATTAAGAATCAAGAAAGATTATAGATTAAGATATACCCGTATAACGTAAAATTTATTATTTTTAAACGAAAAGTAATATTTACCTAAAGGAGACAATAAGAGAGGGTAGTTAAATTGATAAGTACTCTCCATCTTCAACCCTAAGATTGCGGGTTCGAATCACCAAACTAACAAAGTGAGAAAACTCCTCGACAGATTATCAAAAAAGTAAAAAAATAAGTGGGACGTGACGTATCTATGCGTATGCCATTGCTCAGACTCCAAATAAACATATAGGTCAAAAAGATCTTACAATTTGTGGGGGAGAGGGGGGGGGGGAATAAAGAAGGGATGTTAAGAGTCGATTAGAAGGAGAAATAGCCGCAAACGTCTTCGGTATTTTAGAGATTTGGTTCCACAACTTCACATCTATATAATAGAGCAGCAACTCACGGTGTTTGTAATTTTCCTTCAATATTTATTCGCTTCTTTGTAGGCTCCCTCATAATCTCTGCCATTGGAAGTGGAGGACTGCTTTCGGAAGTATTTGTAGTACACATATTGTAATATGATCTAAAGTTGTGTTAAGGCAAGGCAATTCGGGAAGAACGAATAAATTAGTAGTGAATACGAAAATAATAGATAAATGCATGCTTCTAAAAAGAATACTAAGAGGAATAGGAGGATACAAATAAATCTAGCACAACGCAGACAACAGCATCCAACAACCAAGGCATATTGGCCTTAATCTTACTCCATTCTGTTGACCTAAGTAGTATACTGCATCATGTAAACATAATTAGTGAATTAGGAGCATGGAGCATAGTATAGGATACAATTTAATGATGAATTTACAGGGATGGATTTAAGTTATATGCACAAATAGTGCAAATTATCTTTACACCATCCGTGTAATTTAGCCTTTTATAGCGAATTACTTAGTTTACCCATCAATGCTTATTAAATAAAATTACATGAAAATTATTTTTTAACTGAGCTGATTGAGTAAAATATTTTACCTCACAAAACTTTAATTCTAACAGAAGTGCTTACTATACAGAGTAAATAATGGGAGAATTAGCTACCTCCCTACGTAAGTGACATTGGCGATGAGTGCAAAGACGAACATGAGAGGATTTAAACCCTGTGCATTGTGTAAAAGAAAGCACGTTAGACTTCAGCAGTAATGTGCAAGATGCAAGTTATGCCTTGTACAGAGTAAAAACAATTCAGAAGAGAATTAATTCTGTGGAATACCTCGACATTCCCTCGTTTAATCTGTCAAGCAAAGAAACATGTTCAGTGACTTTGGCGTCAAACTCCATTAAACGAAACTAGGATTCAACATTAACTGTAATTAGCATTTTGTTAAGTTATAATCTGAAATTAATGACTTACGTTTAACCAAATTTGAGGTAGCCGGCCACCCATATAAACAGCAGCCATCATCCACCCCAAAACTTGGCCAAGCGCACTGTGTTCCGTCCCGTGCTCCTGCCAAAAGAAGGAATTTATCACGAATTACGCCATGAATAACCTTGTCATTGTCAGGATCTCATGGTGCAATTACTGAAGGAGCATACTTGTAATAGTTTTCTTCCACCAAACCCAACAATTAAAGCCTTTGTCTGATGAGGCATTCCCGACGATGTGGCTAAGAACGCTCCATAACCTGCCTGGAAATATTTTACCATTGAAATTTACTATCTCAGCTTAAGAAAAAAAAAAAAACTAATTCACTTATTATGGACATTGCATGTAATTATCTTTTAAACATTGACCTACACTGTAAAGATTCTTTTACACTATCAACGTAAATAAGCTGAGCCCTCTTGCTAAAGGGAACCTGTTAGTCTAGGGGTACAGAGTGAGCCGCAAGCAGCATGTGACTTTGGGTGGGTGGGTAGGGTTATTTTTTTTGGGGAAGGGGGGGGGTTGGAACTCCTCAAGTTGCCATTGGGCATCATCGGACGGGAACAAAGGATGCTTTTAGAATACTGGTGTAGCAGTTTTTGCAGTACATATATAGCTAGTAAACAGTTTTTATGAGCAAGTTGCGAGAGCAGTAAACTTCTGTTTTGCACATTATACCTCCACTAAGAGATTAAATTAATAGGATGAAGGGATTCACTTACAGATCGTGGGATAGGCTTGGGTTGGCTAACGGAAATATTTAGTGGTGCATCAACTGTGTCCTCATCTGAAGAGTAATTGTGGTTAAGCCCCACTGCTGACGGTCCACTTGCAATAGGCCTTAGATTGGACCTAAATGGCGGGGTTGCACTGCCGGCCAATGATCTCGCAGACCTGCTCTCAAATAAATATTCTTAGCAACCACTTAGTCGTCTAATCTTCTTTTGTTTTGTCTAATGATATCTGAAATTCATTTGTCCAAATAGTTTGAATTCGCGCAATAAGCGCTCCCCACTATAAATTCCTCTATTCCGCGGACTTGGATCCGAGACCTTTGATTAAGGGTGGAGGAATCTCATCTACCATACGATCACATTCCGTGTTGGTAGCTTGGTCTAATAAGTATATCAAAGCTAATTACAGACATTTTATTAAAATGTGTGGATTGGTAATCCGAAATAGGTATACATCAAATTCATATTAACATAAAGTAATATTGAGGTAGAAACTATTTACTAATGAATTAATCATAATTAAGTGCAATAAATTTTACGTAAACGACACATTTCGTGTAAGTATTGTTTTGATATATACACCAGCTACATGGGGCAAGTGCTCGTTGTAAAATCTCAAAGTAAACAAATGGAGAAAAAGCAGAGACTCACGTGAAATAGAAGTCCATGCGGCGTGAAGCAGATACTCCTATGCCTTTGGGTATTGGAATCCCTGAATCTGTTGGTTTTTGTGGTCTCAAAGGCTTCTTCACTTCTTCAACCTAATCAATTAAGTTAATCAAATAATCTTTTTATAAGCGCTTATTGTTTCATTGAAATAGCACATCACAGACTTGGAAACGTTAATTTGTACCTCTTGACCAGAGTCATCATCTCTCTGTTTCCAGCACCTATAGAAATAATCATAGTACAAGCTTTGCAGCACTAGTATTATAGTAGTTGTTGTGTAGAGCTGTTCCATAGCAGATCCAATAAAATAAATTAAGAAAAAAATTATTAGTATAGTAAACAGAAATCAGCTCTCAACTAGGAAAAAAGATGGGAATATTGGATGAGCATTTGTATTACCACAGCTGTGTACAGTTGGGTCGGCAACTGCATGAAGATAGAAAGAAATCAAAAAATCAGAGACATCAACGGCGCGCAATTCGATGACAGAAACCAAAGTGGTTTAATTAACTTCATGATTATATTTAAAGTTTTAATTATGCTCACCGTTGCAGGCTCAAGAAGGCAACCTGCTAGATTGAATATATCACTGCATCGAACATAACGAACGTATATACATTTGTAATTAGAATGGTAAAATTAAGAGGTCCTATTGAAGGAAAGAAAAATCCTATAGCACTCTGATTAAATAATAACAACTAAAATTCAATTACAAGCAAGTCACAATCGATTGAATGAATTTTCTGTTCATGTCACTCCATAAGTTTGGAATGTTCCTAGGTTATAGCACGTCCAATAAATACTGTGAAAATTGAAGAAAATGGTAAATGAAAGGTAAAAGAAACTAACCCGCCAACCCAACCAAGAAGGAAAAGAAGTGAAACGCCATGGCTGGATTTAGTTCTGAAGTTGGTGATGATTTGTGGGATTTCAGCGACAGCCCAACAGGAGAGGCTGACAAGACCAAAAGCAAAGGAGAACTCATCACTTAGGTTGCAAAGGCAATCCTTAAAATACCTGTTCACCCAACCAATACATGGTTTTTTCTCCTTAACACAATACGCTATTGAATTCTGCTGACGTAATGACATTAGGGCCTTCATTTCCTCTCTTAGTTTCTACTGTTTTGTGTCTTCTAAAGATGACGAAGAATAAACTGCGCACACATATATATAGCATTAACCCCCTCGGTACTACATGTGGAACAGAAATGCTCAAGACTAGGACAAAATATAAGAAAGACATTCTCGACTCCTCGGAGTCTGTGATATTGTTTCGTGATTTTACGTTCCTACCCCTGGACTTCTTTCAATTGACAATTACGCTAATATGGATTAAGATGAAAACCATATGAGACCACTTTTTTCTTTTTTGCCCTTCAGTAATTGCGCTCATAATGAAAAAGAAAATTTGATAGTAATAGTTTTGAATTTATGGGGCTTTTGACACTGCTATGAATATTTAATTTGTGATGCAAAATTGTCCAATCAGAGCTTATATTCTTCAACAGTGCTTAGTGAAAACTTTTAGTCACTTTGTGCCTTATTACCTACTTATAAGATAACAAACAGAATGCAAAAAGGTTTAGTGAATTCCATATCATTTAAATGGAAATGATATTGTTTTCATTAAATTCAATCTGATTTTTAGCCTTTATGCTACTCTTTCCTTTTTATGTGGCTCTTACCCTTCGTTTAATAGCATAATTAGAAATGTAAAAATGTGGTTAGACTTTAGCTAACTGAAGCGTGTTTATAGCAAATTAGAATAATATATATTACGTAATACTTAATACTACTCCTTCCGGTCCAAAATAAGTGATTTTTGGACGTTTTCACACAAATTAAGAAATCCGCATTTTAGTATTAATTAGCAATAGCATTGATCATATTAATCTTTACTATCTCACATAAACACTCCTAACACATATTTCATCACTATTTACTTCAAGGACAATATAGGAAAAAAATAATTAATTCATTCTTGAAATCTGGAAAAATCACTTATTTTGGACCACAAGAAAAAGGCCAAAAAATCACTTATTTTGGACCGGAGGGAGTAATATCTTATTTCAAGTACTTGCATTGTTGGAGGTAGGAGATCTTTTATTTAAATGGTTCAACCTTATATGAACATTCCACGAGCGGAAAGAGTGTCCGTTTTATCGGATAGAGTATATCGGTAATGATAGCCTCTTTATGTTTTTGATTTGTTGATAATCCTGATATCAAGCATCATACAGTATTAGTTTTCCGTCCCAATTTATGTAAAGGTGTTCGGATTTCGTTACTTAAATGAATTATTATTTGGCCGAATGTTTTGTATGTCTTTTAAATATTTTGAATTATTAATTATTGCGGCTTATATCATTTTTACATAGTTTTCAAATATATTAATTTTATTTCGAAAAATTAAAAAATGATATGTCCAAATGAACGTCAAAATTAAGATGTTTGAATTTTGAAAAGCCAAATGTGTCATATAAATTGAGATATATTTAGTTTTTTCTGTCTACCTTGTCTATTCTTTTATTATTATTAGATTAGATATTTATGTTAAAAAATTTAATGTTCAAACTGTTTTCGTGTAAAAATTACCTCTATAAATCCAAACCTATATGGAGACGAAACAATGTTGTCCAGACGCAGCATACATTCAAATACAACACTGCTTATATGTACTTATTTAGCATCTAGCGTCAAGTAACTCTTCAATACGTAATTGGGGACCCTATATATGGACTCCAAAATTTCTGATTATATATTCCCCTGTTGAATTTTAACTCCTTGGATGTATGCAAGAACAACATGATGAATAAGTTACGCTATATTGGCCAAGTTCAACTAGTAATTGCAAATCTCTCAAACAATATCCAATGTACATATCCACATTCAGTCTGCTAACACAAATAAATCTAACCGTTGTATTCTACTACCGGGGTGGACCAACTTAATTACTGCTCCTTTTGTCTTTAGGGGAAAAACAAGCCTAACCAACTAAGTTTTACATGAGTCCGAAACTGAAATGATGGATTTTTGGACATAAAATACGTTCATACAATTAAAAAAAAGTTATTTTTCTACATAAAATGCAGTATAATACTACATTTTATTTTAACGAAAAATTAGCCGTTAAAGTAAAACGCAGTATTATACTACGTTTTACTAAAAAATTAATTTTTTTATAGGAAAACGCAGTATAGTACTACGTTTAAGGAAAACGTAGTATTATACTGCGTTTTCCTATAAAAAAAATATAACTCCTCCTTCTTCCCCACGACATAACCAGTCGACATTTAAAAAAAAATAACCCCACCATTTCTGTTGGTCCCCCCTTTCGATTAAAAAAATTTCTTGGGCCCCACCCGTCACACAAAAAGTGAAGAGCGTAGGTCCCGCATACAACCCAAGCCTTGGATTCCTTCTTTCGGAGTCAAAATTTCAAATTTTCGATATTTCAAAAAACATAAATCTAGGTATTCCGATTTAGATTATGTCGAAGCTCGTAGAGCATATGCATATTTGTTTTCTTGAATGTGTTTTCACGTTGATCTGTGTTATGTTTGCGATTAAATTTGTATGTAATTTTTATCCGGATTAAATTATTAGTGTTTTAATAAAATAGTTAAAACTTGAGAAATTATTTTTATTGTTAATGAATTGTTCACAAATATCTTTTACTGTTTTATATGTAATTTCGTGAATGTTATGTTCATATGTTTGTTGTTTTTATTTAGTTTAGATTATTTATTTGCTTAAAGAATAGTGGCCTTTTAGCGGAGCTTTTTAGCGTAGTAAAATATAGAGCCTTACAGCGTAGTAAAATATAGAGCCTTTTAGCGTAGTAAAATATAGAGCCTTTTAGCGTAAATAGAGCCTTTTAGCGTAGAGTCTCTGTAGTTTAAGTATGTATTAACTACAAACTCTATCCAATTACACTTTACAAAATTAATTATTTAATTTATAAAATAAACTTACAAAACTAACAAATTAATATATGTTGTCAAATTAAATATCGAGCATGGAACTCATAGTTGTATATCCTGTCCAATTAAAAATTAATTATTTAATTTATAAAACTAACAAAATTCTAAAAATATTGAAATTGACACACAAAAAATTAAGGAAGGCTTGGTGCTACTGAGCCTCAAATATCGAGTCTGGAACCCATAGATAATTACTCTATCCAATTAAAAATTAATTATTTAATTTATTAAACTAACAAAATTTTAAAAATATTAAAATTGACACACATAATAATTAAGGATATCTTGGTGCTACTGGGCCTCAAATATCGAGCCTAGAACCCATAGATAATTACTCTGTCCAATTAAATAATTAATTATTTAATTTATTAAACTAACAAAATTTTAAAAATATTGAAATTGACACACATAATAATTAAGGATAGCTTGGTACTATTGGGCCTCAAATATCGAGACTGAAACCCATAGATAATTATTCTATCTAATTAAATAATTAATTTTATTTATTATAACACAAATACATAATTAATATTGTTTAAATTACAGTAGACGACATGGACTTGCCGCATGTGCATCCTGGACTAGCCACAGATCAGATATTAGTATTACAGGGTGACCATAGGTCTGCCTATGTATGTGAGGGACATCTATTGGATCAGACTCTCCGCCCCAGGAGACCGGACGACTTATGGGACTTTTTGAGGGAGAGAGATTTACATCCCTGCGTAGTCCATCGCCTGCGTGCTACGGGCTTCCTTAGGATTTTTGAGATTGGGTGGATGCAGCTCGACTGGTCTCTCATCACGGCGTTGATAGAGCGGTGGCGACCAGAGACGTACATTTTTCACCTACCCACTGGAGAGACCACCATCACGCTTCAGGATGTTCAGATTTTATATGGGCTGCATGTTGATGGACTGGCCGATGTACTGCCCCAATATATGAGAGCTATGATGCATCCCCAGTATTTGGATTTGCTGGGGCAGTATACTGGTTTCAGACCACAGGGTGAGGCTGCAGTTAGAGGGGGCAGTCGCATTTCTGTGACAGCTATCAGACAACATATGGAGGTATTGCACCCCGACATTACCTGCGAGACAGAGGATCTCCATATCCACTGGTATATGAGGTTGGCGTTGTTCCTTCTTTTTGGGGGTGTCTTATTCCCGAACACTTTAGGAAATCTAGTGAGTCTGCGCTTTCTGCATCATCTGCAGCAACTAGATGAGTTACTCCAGTACAGCTGGGGTGCTGCTGTTCTAGCATACCTATACATGAGTATGTGTCGGGCTAGCATGGGCACCCAGGTGTACATATGTGATTTTCTGCCGCTTATATAGGTGACAACATTTTCGAATACTCTATTCATTACTTCGAATTCTATATAGTCAAAATGACTCTTAAATTTTACATCAATGTTTTATCTTAGGTTTGGGCCTGGGAGCGGATCCTGCCGTTACAGCCACCTCTACCACCACTAGAGCCGGGTGTAGCACCTCCATTTCTCCCTCTAGCTACGAGGTGGGTTCTCTGGCGTGGGAACTACCGAGGCAGTGATGCTCATCATAATCTCCCCATTGTCAAGGATGTGTTAGATATATTGGAGGCCGGACAGGTAAATATGTGCCTAAACTTACTTGTTATAAATTCACTTGTGTTGCGCATACTCACTTTTATGTTATTATTTGATAGTTCATCTGGACGACATACAGCAACGAGTTGCTAACTGATCTGCCCGATTATTGCTCGGTCGACTGACTACTTTGGAGCACTTCCGTCTCGATGATGTGCCTCGATGTAGTGGAGCATCATGCCATAGAGCGTGTACTTTGCCAGTTGACCGTCCCTAGACTATACCGAGGGAGCCTGCATGGGTGGCTACACACTATCAGTGGGATGGTCGTTCTAGGGTGGACGCCGAATTTGTAGGATGGCTAGAGGCGCAGGTCCATATTTGGGACCAGCGAGAGGACTTGATTCTGCCACCACCTTCACAGATCTAGGGGCGACTATTGAGCTCTATACGTCATGGTACCGCCATCACACTCGACTAATGATCGGGAGCCCCGTTCATGTACCTAGCGATCGGTTCAGACCATACGCTGGGAGGCACGAGGCACTGGTATGTTTTTTGTGGGATAAGTCTTATAATTGTGATATAGCAATATTTAATTAATATTTTAAATGTTGTGTAGGATATTGGGCATCACATGTTCTACCAGTTGGGATAGAAGATGCAGCAGCATGGCGACAATGCTGTAGTCATTGAGTATGGCCGGCGGGTGGAAGAGTTGGCTCTCCGGACCATGCAGCGAGCCAGAGAGGGCGCGAGGTTGGATCATGAGGCTGAGTATGTGGCGCCGAAGGAGCACCATCGGGGTAGGCCTGTCCTATAAGGCAGGGGTCGGGCACAAGCCAGGGCTTCCCCACGAGGTAAGGGTACCCCACGGGGTCGTGAGGGACGGCGAGGAGGTGGTCCCCAGCAAGGGGGCGTTGAGGCACCTATCGACCCACCTGTTGAGGAACCTAATGAGGATCTTGGAGATGAGGATCTTAGAGATGATTAGCTGGGTTATTTCCCTCAGCTAGACGAGCCTTCCAGCAGCATGCCGTCGCACAACCTTCAACTGTCTCTGCCAACATCGCATGTCACCCCATATCCATTGTTGATCACGGGTACATTCGATGGAGATGTAGACCAGTTCTTTTCAGGCCCATCTACCGCAGTTGAGGATCGGCTGACCCGAGATATGGATGGCGGGCTCATGTTGATTTATGCCACATTCCCGGCAGTTGATGCGGATCTACCACAGGCGCATGTATGTTTGTATTACTGTAAAATTTCAATTTGTTTTCTTTTCCTTAATGATTTGCCATAAATTAATTTTTTATTTTCTTATTAAGGCTTCGTCTCAGCCCATCACGGAGGCCACTGTATGCGATGATTAGGACACCACAGATGCTTATACTCAGGAGGCCGACGAGACCATGGTGAGAAAATATTTTTGACTTAACACGTACATTACTAATAGACATTTTCATATGCTTAGCTTAGTAATCGTTTTGTAGTTTGCTGATGGATCGACGACCCCTTCAACCGATCCTGCTAGTTGTACTGTCGATGCTGCTGCGCATCCTCACATAAAGAGGCGACTTGATGATGATCCTGATAGTATACCCGGGCGATAGGGGATGCGACTCAGGCCAGCGGCTGCATTGAATCACACAGGCTGCGGGGCTCATTGATTTATTTTTGTTTGTATTTTGTGTAAATACTATATTATGTAAATAATGGCAACAATTGTATTTTAACAACAATTTTATTTTAACAGAATTTGAACAATAATTTTATTTTAACAATACAACACAAACACAAACATAGCAAACCTAAAGATACACATAAAAAACACAAACAGTACACTAATGAAAACACATGACAAGGGAAACATAAAGATACACTACTACGCTCAATACGTACATGTCATTGTTTAGTCACGACCGCTGTAACGACCCGACCTGTCGTTTTGAGCTTTTGCGCTTTGATCGCCAGTTCTCGGGCATGACTTGCCCTGTGTTATGTATTATGACTGATGTAGATCGTTGGTTTTAGTTTTCAGGAAAAATCGGAATGAATTTGAAAGAATAGTCTCAGTTGAAAGCTTTGAATTTGAAAGGTTTGACCAAGAGTTGACTTATGTGTAAATGATCTTGGATCGGAATTTTTATGATTTATCTAGCTCCATTAGGTGATTTATGACTTAGGAGCGCGATCAAAATTGGTTTTGGAGGTCCGATGTAGAATTTGGCTTGAATTGGCGAAAGTAGTATTTTAGCGATTTCTGGTTGATAGGTGAGATTTTGATTCAAGGGTCGGAATGGAATTCCGAAAGTTTCTATAGCTTCATTATGTGATTTTGGATGTGTGTACAAAATTTCATTTCATTCGAAGGTGATTTGGCCGGGTTTTTGATCAAATGCGTGTTTCGGAAGTTTTTGGAAAACTTAGGCTTGAATTCGATGTGAATTGATGGTTTTGATGTTGTTTGAGGTGTTGTGTTGATTGAAAAAAGTTTTAATGATGTTATTGGGTGTGTTGGCATGTTTGGTCGGGGTCACATGAGGCTCGGATAAGTTTTGGAAGAGTTTTTGAAAGATTTTTGTCGTTTTGAGCATAAACACGTAATGATCCAAAGGTCCATTTTAGTTCTATAGATTGAAATTTGATTTCGAGACTTCAGGAATTTTGATAATGAATTATAGGACTGATCTGGAAAGTTTGGTCTAATTTCATCAAGGCGCGATTGGGTTTTTGACTCGAAACATATGTTAAATGTTTAACGAGCGAAATGGATATCGCACTGAGCAAACAAGCTCCGAATTGAGTTTCGATTGAAGTACTATGTTTGTATCATTATTTATGACTCATAGGAACAAGAATCATCGAATTCAGAGTTCGTATGGTGGAGTTAGAGCCTTTTTAGTGAAAATAAATATTGCTGGTGCAGAAGGTTCTGGTGTGCACCTTTAGCGACCAGATTTGGCACTTTTAGCGACCGGAAAGGTCTTTTAGCGACCAGAATGGGCTTTATTAGTGTTGTTCTGTTTTTAGCTCATTTTCACGTTTTTCTTGTGAAAGAACACGGCTTGGGGCGATTTTTGAGCAAGAAATCATGGGAAATCTTGAGGTAAGTCACTTGTTATCATTTCTACTCCATAATATTGAATTATCATCGAATAATCCGACTAGATTACATGTTTTTGAGGAGTAAATTGGGGATTTAGGCCCAGGGATTTGAAAATAAAATTTGAAGATTTGAGGGTCGAGTTGATGTCCGATTTTGGTAAATTTTATATTTATAGACTCGTGGCGAGATAAGGAATCCGTTGATGTTAATTTTTTTGAATTTTGAGAAGTGGGCCCGAGGCTCGGGTTTTGCCAAATTTCGGGATTTTGATGTTTTTCAGTTATTTTCGATTGGGTATTGTTCCTACAGCATAATGTGACATATTCGTTCCGATTTTGGATAGATTCGACGCACGAAGAGGCCAATTCGAGAGGCAAGGGCATAGCGAGCTAGACTTTTGGCCGTCTTGAGGTGAGTAATTGATGTAAATGATATCCTGAGGGTTTGAAACCCCGGAATTTCACATCGTAACGCTATATTGAGGTGATTTGAACGCCGGATAACTGGCGTGGGGTAGAGCACCATTGGGGATTGTGACTTGGTTCGTCCCGAGAGATGTTTTTACCGTATTTTCTACTTGAACTAAATTGAGAATCATCCTTACTTAGATTTGATTGTTACATTTGGGCTTCTTGCCAATTATTTGAATCCTTCAGGGATTGATATCACTGTTTTCACATATTTTGCATATCATTTGATCTCAATCCAAGGTTTTAAATACTGTTTTGCAAACTCAGCCATCTTTCTAAGATTTGAAAACTTAAATGATATTTTTAAATGATATTTCGGGCTGAGAACTATTGTTTTACGAATGCCCAAGGGCCTTATGATGATTTTTGGACTGAGCATGGATCGGGCTGCGCGCCGCAGCAGTGTTACATTGATATTGAGGCCGAGAGCCTGGTTGATTACATTGATATTGAGGCCGAGAGCCTGGTTGATTACATTGATATTGAGGCCGAGAGCCTGATACTGATATTGATATGAGGCCGAGGGCCTAGATTTGATGTCACGAGATGACTTGATATTGCACTTGGGCTGTAGGAGCCCCTCCGGAGTCTGTATACACCCCTAGTGAGCGCCGTCGACGATAAATAAATATGGATGGCTCGGGCTGCACGCCGTAGTGGGTACCAGAGGGTACTGTCATATGCATTGCATTGCACTCATGCATTTATTCCTTATCTGCATTATCTGCCATAATAATTATGTGCTCTTATTTCATTGACTGGTTGCTTCGTACTGTTCTGAGCCTGAGGGGCTGATACTGTTCTGAGATACTGAGCCCGAGGGCAGATTTCTACTTATTATTTTGATATTGAGCCCGAAGGGCAGATTTCTAATTATTATTTTGATACTGAGCCCGAGGGGCAGATTTCTACTTGTTATTTTGATACTGAGCACGAGGGGCAGATTTCTACTTGTTGTTTTGATATTGAGCCCGAGGGGCAGATTTCTACTTGTCATTTTACTGCCAAATTACGTGTTTTACTGGTTTAAAAGAAATTTCACATGAAATTTCACTGAGTTGTTATTTTAAATGATTTCACTGCTTCTGTATAGAATGTTGTGTGCCTTAACGTGTTTTCTTACCTTCAGTCATTATTTATATTTATTACTCACTGGATCGGAGTACTCACATTACTCCTTGCACCATGTGTGCAGGTACAGGTATTCCTGAGGCATAGAGCGAGTTTTCTGCTATTCAGTTTTCATCGGAGTTATCGAGGTAGCTGTATGGCGTTCGCAGACCCGTTTTCTCCCTTATCTTCTGTTATTTATGATATCTTCAGACTTTGTTCCTAATTCCATACTTTGTAGAATTTTAGTAAAATCTGTAGTAGCTCATGACTTGTGACACCCCGGTTAGGGCTGAGTTGGGTTGGATTTCCGTATTTTATCTATACTTTCCGCTATTGGATATTATTAAACCATCTTTATACTATAATGGTGTTAATTAATTGTCTTAAAAGGATGAATTGGGTTGAATGACTGGCCTAGTCTTCATGAAAGGCACCATCACGACCAGGTTCGGGAATTGGGTCATGACAACCGCCTAGTATTCTCTGCTTCAACCACTTGAGTTGGTTTTCCAGTTTTTTTTTCTTCTTCCACCTCCTTGAGTTTCGCCTTTAACTCTGAAACTTCTTTTTTGGATTTTCGCTCTCTTTCCCACTACTTCAAACACAAATTATGAAGATCTTGGAGCTTGTCTTTGTAGTATTCCTGCTGACAGGGTTCGTCAACCCATACCTCAAAATTGCATGTAAGTTCGTCGGGTTGCATATAAAACTTGTTCATACACGTCCAGTAGCGGCATCCAGCTTCTTCCCAACAATCGTGCATCATGCATTTTTTGTCGTACTCGCACCTTGGGACATAAAAGAGTTGTTGAGACATTTGTTAAAGAGAAGCCTTGGTTTTATGAAAATATTTGCTATTGGTTATTGTTAAGCGCAGAAAATAACTAGAATACGCCTGTTATTTATAGACAAGATTTCACACAAAACGTAGTATTATACCACGCTTTACATAAATTTTTCTGAAATAAAACAACTTTATCCCAGTCAGTTCAGCTTTTTTCAAAACGATAAGACAACACACAAAACGTAGTATTATACCACGCTTTACATATTAAATTTTTCTGAAATAAAACAACTTTTTCGCAGTAGGTTCAATTTATTTTCAGAACGACAAGACAACACACAAAACGTAGTATTATACCACGCTTTACTTATTAAATTTTTCTGAAACAAAACAGCTTTTTCGCAGTCAGTTCAACTTTTTTCAGAACGACAAGACAACACACAAAACGTAATATTATACCACGCTTTACATATTAAATATTTCTGAAACAAAACAGCTTTTCCGCAGTCGGTTCAACTTTTTTCAGCACACAAAGCGTAGTATTATATCACGCTTTACATATTAAATTTTAAGAAGGATAATAAAGGATGTCTTGATTTTATAGTTTTTTTTTAATTTTTAGATTCGTCTTCTTTACTGACACAAATAAGTTGAATATTTGAACAACTATATCAGCATCCCAATTCAAAAGGTCATGTTAAAAAATAAGATGTAATAAAATTGTGGAACATAATTTTATTTGATAGATATTGCAACATACACAAGTACAGACACGTATTACAAAAAAAAATATAAAAGCAAAAGACTAGGTGTATCCTTGATAGTTGGATACATTGGACGAACTTGCACCAGGAGCTGGATTACCACCGCCACGCACACAACCTGAAGGACATTTACGATGGTCGTGTCCTGTTTGCGAGCATATGCTACATTTACGCGCATAAACAATGTCACCAACATCCATTTGGTTCCGTATACACGTTCTCTTTTGCACTTGCAGCTTGCGCAAATAGTCCTTGTTACACATCATTTTAAAAGGTTCCGGCGGCCAATAATGCTCAGCACGCAACGGCTGCAACTGCCCACTATACGTGTCTACGTATGCAGCAACACTCTATTGCCTATCAATATAGTTGGTTGCCCCTAAACCAACTTGTTGAAGGCATGTGCGCAAGGCATGTGGTAGATGGTCCATTTCCCACATGAACACAACCTGCTAGCTTCATTCACCGTCTATAGATTATTCCTTCGGTGTCCGCGTATAGCGGTCTTAACTTCAAAAATACCCCGGTCGTGATCGTACTGTAAAAATGAACGCCAATGTGCTCGCTTCCTGTACCTTTCAAATCTTCTCATCGGTATTGGCATAAATTGAACACCCCTGTCCATCATTTCCGATGCTACTCTATGCCTTTCAACAAACCTCTCCTCAATTTGTTTGAATGTCATGCGGACCATGGCAGTGACAGGCAATCCACGGGCAGACTTCAACAAGCCGTTGAATGACTCCGACACATTTGTAGTTAGGGCTTCCCATCGTCTACTGCCATTAGCATGCAATGTCTACATGTGAAGCTCATGTCCCATCAGTCAAGTATAGGCTCGTAGATCTAACTGCCGGATTTCTTCTATGCGCCTCGTGAATTTGCACTGCTAATGCTCAGTTACAGCCATCCACATTAAATCATGCAAGGCCTTGTCGTGATATTTCTTCTGGAAATTGGCCTTCAGGTGCCTCACACAGTAACGGTGGTATGCATAGGGTTCGTGTCATTCAGGCAAGTGTCGTACAGAACTTAAAATACCACCATGTCGATCAGATATTAGACAAATACCTGAACGCTGTTTGATAACGTGCTGCTTCAAGTGGTTCAAAAAAAAGCATCCACGTCTCTTCGCTTTCGTTGGCACAAATGGCAAAAGCTAGTGAAAATATTTGTCTGTTGGCATCTACTGCAACTGCAATCAAAAGCTTAATATCATACTTTCCATAGACATGAGTACCGTCTATGAAAATTATAGGACGACAATGCACAAAACCATCAATTGCTGGTTTAAATGACCAGAACACATAGTTGAAAATATATTCGGGTCTGTCGGACTCCGCTCACGCCTCCATTCAACAACAGTCCCGGGATTAAAGTGTTGGAGTGCGGCCATGTACCTGGGAAAAGATGAAAAAGACTTATCCCAGTTAGGGGTGTTCATGGTTCGGTTTGAATCAATTTTTCCCTAAAAAGAAACCAAACCAAGTAAGTCGGTTTTTCAAATATTAGAACCAATCCAAACCAATTAAGTCGGTTTTTTCTTGATTCGATTTATGTCAATTTTTCTATTTTTTCTATTATTTGTCGGGTTTTTCTTAAATATAAGACATACACTACCAAACACATATTTCGCCGACCACATTTTCAACGTAACACTATCAAATCAATTGCCCTTTGAGAAATCTATTATTTACCAAGATATATTGATGATAATTGAATCAAATAATGATGAATAATTTAAGGACTCAGTTAAAAATATATTATTTTTAACATGAAATAGATTCTTACATTCAACAAAGAAAACTACCAATCAAACTAGAATGTAAAGGTAAAGACCTATACTAAAAGTGCAAACGATTAACATTTACTATAAAATTATTGAAACTTTGTATAAAAGTATACATATATATAGGTGTAATAATAAATTTAAAATAGCTACTCCTATATTTATATATATATATAAGTGTAATAATAAATTTAAAATAGCTACTCCTATATTTGGCTTGGTTCGGGTTTTTTAATTAAAACCAAAACCAAACCAAATTTGATCGATTTTTAAATTTCAAAACCAAAACTAAACCAAACCAAACCTAAAAGTATCAATTTTTTTGGTCGGGTTGGTTTGGTTTTCGATTTGGTTCGAATTTTCGGATTTTTATGAACACCCCTAATCCCAGTCGTCATAAATAAGTTCAAAGGCACGTTTGCGACCGAGATATGCCTTTCTTTTGGTTATAGTACAACCATACTCCTGGTGCGACTGTAATACACTCTTTAATATTGAATCTAATGGACACTTCCAAAAATGGAATCAAGACAAGAGAAATCAAGTCTATATCCAAGTTGAAGTGATTCTCATTGAATGTGTCCATTTCACATCTGTGGGTGCTAATAGATTTACCCACTTTTCACAACCCTGATTTCTTCTTGCTGGCACGCAACATCTAGTGACAACCCATAAAGTCTCTACGGCATACAACCTTGTATACCTCCGTAGTTGACTCCCTTACCGTCATCTCACAGCACTCTCTTACACTGTAGATTTTTACAGCCCTGATTAGGCAAGCTTTATCGGGAAAATACATGCCCGTTGCCAACACCGCTAGTCTAGACTCATCCCACATTGTTGACCGAATTTCATCATCATCCCTTGTGAGGGCATCCACGTCCGGCATACTTGGCAGATTATCAAGGTACGAAATATTCTGCTCATGAAACGGCACGTGAGACTCGTACACTCTTGGTCTAACGGGAGGTGGAGGAGCATGCTCCCCCGTCAGCTCAGGTTCGACATCCATTTCCTCCTCGTCATCACCCTCATCATGAAATGGTGTGTCATCTACAGACTCATCGGCATTGTTGTCATAATCACTATCATCTTCCTGACTCTACACATCTGCCAAATCACGAGTCAATACATCGTCTATGTGCAACTGTGTGAGGTCAGGAACATCAAGTTGCTCGTTTTCACTGCACAAAAAGAAAAAAAAATGATAAGCTACTCAACTAGATAAATACTTTACATATAGCTATATCACTTTACTTACAAGTCGTACTGTGTTGACGTTCCACGAAGGATATTTTCTTGTTGGTGATGACTCCCGGATGGACCACCGTGGTCCAACACGCCAGAACTACGCATATTCCAACTAGGAGCAGGGTGATAACTTGTAAACTTCATATCCGGATAGTACCCCCTATGAAAAATATGAGTGTTAATACAAATCCAATTCAAACATAAAATAAACATCGCTAAAGTGTAGAAAAATTGAAGTTTACCAATCATCTTGTGGATTATATAAAGTCGAAAAATTATTTTGTGGCTGCTCATTCGCTGGTGGTGACAAGTTTAAATCAAGGCAAGCTCTTTCATCAGGAATTTGTCCGGCAAAAACTGCTCCAGAATAACCACCCGATGACTAGGGGTTATCCCTACTATGCACACCCTCATTATTGGGAACGTCTTCAACCTTGACGTACATTTCCAATAATTTTGTTACAATAAATTTTCTGTATTCATTCGGAATCCGCAAAAAATCTCTAAGAGTTTCTGTTAAACTCAGAATAATAAGCAAACCCCGGCGGAGTCACAGAATACGAAAATCTACCGGTTACTTTAAGGTTCACCGAACGTTTCCTCATACTCATTTTTCTTTACATAACAACGATACCAATTTATCGTACTTCATTGTAAGCGGCAATTTAACATGACACAGTGGAGATGAACTATACCTCACAGAGTTATTTTTCATTTCAACCTCACCCCCCCCCAATATAATAAAACCCTTATTTTTGGCTCTTCAGACATTATAAAAAGAAGAAGAGAAGTATGAACGGAAGTTTGAAGGAAAGTTTTGAATGGATTTTCATAAAATTCTAAAGCCTTTAAATAAGGCAAGTCCTAGCTTGGGGTGCAATTTTTTTTTATGTAAACACAATATAATATTATGTTTTATGTATTTGAATTATTGTTATGTCAGTTATCCGCAGAACACTTATTGGTGAGCCCAAAAATAGTGTAAAACGCAGTATAATACTACGTTTCAGTAAAATGTAGTATTATAATACGTTTTACCCTAAAAAATAAATTATTTATGTTAGTCCTGCAGAACACTTATTTGGTGGGCCCAAATTGAAGTAAAACACGGTATTATAATGCGTTCTACATAAAACGCAGTATAATACTATGTTTTACTTTAACGGCTAACTTTCCGCTAAAGTAAAACACAATATTATACTGTATTTTATGTAAAATTATAACTTTTTTCTTTTTAACTGTATAAACGTATTTTTTGTCCAAAAAAGCCATCATTTTAGTTTCAGACTCGTTTTACATCACGTACCATGCGACACTGTACTCTTTTGGAGTTCCTTTCCATGAGATATTTCTGAAGAATAATCATAAACGCTCTTTAATTTAAGAAAAGACAGGACAGAATTTTAAATGCCTATTTTGATTCAATAAAATGTAACTTGCTCAACTGGTCAAATCTGAAATGAGAGATTAGATTATGACCTATTACGTCTTAATTCATTATGATCTAATTAACAAACTTTGAGAGCGATGAACCATGAATAGTGGTTGTCCAATACTCAAAGCATTATAATTAGTTTATATTTGATTCAATCTGGCTATTTGAACCTTAGGAGTGACAGATATGACGTAGTATTAAACAGTAACTTGCTTATTTGAGTTAACTGGTTGAGTTATAAACAAACTTTCAAACGACTAGGGTCAGACGATTTATTATTGGCAAAATACCTTAAATCATCCCTAAATTTGACTCAGATTATAAATATCCTCCCCGAACTATGTTCGGTTTTAATTACCCCATCAAATTGGCCTTTTGAGAGCCATTACCCCACAGACGCTGATGTGGCAAAAAGTGTGGGTGCACTCACCTGCCACGTGAATTTTTCTGTCTATGTGGCATTTTTTTGAAAAATAACTTTTTTTTTTAAAAAAGAATATTACTTTTTAGATAATTTTTTCCGAATACAATTTATAATAAAACTTGGATAGAACTACATTATTTAGGCTAAATATTTTTATTTGTCCAAAAATAATAAAGTTTTAGTTAATCTTTTTTTTGAATTTGACCTGAAATAAAGATTTATACAATTGAAATAAATAGTCCGGGCATCTAAAAGTTATAAAAAATACATAGTTTGAAATTAATTATTTTGGCTGTAATTTTTTATATAGCTCTAAATTACGGTACTCTAATTTTTTTTTATAGATTTTACCTAAAAAGTAAAAATACATAGTTGAAATAAATAGTCATTGCATCAATAGAAGAAATAAAAAAAAGTGTACAATTGCAAGAAATTACAAGTGCAATTGTATACTCTTTTTATTCTTCTTTTGATGCAATGACAATTTATTTTAACTATATATTTTTTATAACTTTTTAGATGTCTTGACTATTTATTTCAATTGTATAAACCTTTATTTTCAGGTCAAATTCAAAAAAAAAGAAAAAGATTAACAAAAACTTTATTAGTTTTGGCCAAATAAAAATATTTAACCTAAATAATGTAGTTATATCCATGTTTTATTGTAAATTTTATTCGAAAAAAATTAATATTCTTAAAAAGGTAAAACAATATTTTATTTAAAAAAAAAATGTCACATAGATAGAAAAATTCACATGACAACTCATATTTTTTGTCACATCAGCGTCTAGGGGGTAATGACCCTCAAAAGGTCAAGTTAAGAGGCTAATAAGACCGAACATAATTCGAAGATAATGTGAGCCAAATTTGAGGGTGGTTTAAGGTATTTTGCCTTTATTATTCAACTGGACGTTGGATGAAGCGATGGAGGAATGGGAACAGTAGCGACAGCACGCAAGACAGAAGAGAAGAGTCGAATGGGGCAATTCATCATTATCCTTTAAACAACTTGACCTGCAAAACAGACTCAGGATAGTATAGCGACAAAGGAGCTTTCATATATGCGGCGAACAGGCGCTGCAGCTGCGGGATCAGATGACTTTGACACGTATCCTTAGTCACTTACACTTGTTCCATATCTACATGGAGTACTATTATCACATTTGACAAACAACAATGATGGTTATCCTCCATTCTTCCCAGAAAGCTGTGATACTTTCCTTTAATTTTTGAGATATCCAAGACTCACAACCTTAACCACTACTATATCGATATGGAATATTAATAGAATTGATTTTAGATTTAATTAATTTTAAAAGCTAGCTCATAAAATAGAATTATGTAAAACGTTAGAAGTAAACGGTTGTTCCATTTTTTCAATTAACGTGGCACTTCACGAGACAGGAAAGTATAGGGATGGGCGTCGATAGATTCGGTCGATTATTATAAAAGTACGATTCGATTTATCGATTTTTGATTTTGTAATATTAATAATCAAATCAAATCAAAGTATTTATGGTGTGGTGCAATTTTTTCAAAGTTCCATTTCGATTATTTTCGATTTGAAACGGTTTAGGGGCATCAATAAACAAGGCTGGAATTTATTTGATGTTCGTCCCAGCAAAGTGTCATTTTGACTTTTGAGATACAGTTCTCATAGAGGAGGCAACAGAGAAAGACATCGGCATTCTAACACAATTTCGGTATTGAGTAATTAACCCCAGAATTTATGAATTTGGTTTTATTTCCTTGTGCATGCACATAATTCATTGGCTTGTCTAGTTAAGTCACAACCAGCAGACATGATAGGGAAAGCAGTGAGCTGTTAGTGACAATTACAGGCGATGTTATTAGTGATAATGAGCTGCTAATTTTTCTTGTTCCGAGTACTTCATCAGACAACCAAGAAAATTTAGGGAAGCAGTCATTTACCATCACCAGCACCTATGCCAGCTGATGAACAGGGTCAGATAATTGTTACTTCCTCTAATTGTTAAGATGGAAGTAACTATAGTGGACGAGAGGAACAAAAACTAACACCTCCCTCACTTCCATAAAATCTAGTTATGGAAGAGTAATAACTAATACCCAAAATTTCGGTCTTTCGGTTAAATAAAAAATCGAAACACCAAAATCGTAAACCGCACCGAAAAACCAAAAATTAATAATTTAAAAATTGTGCATCGACCGAAAAACTAATTAAACCGAAATCGAAAAATCAAAATTTACGGTTCGACCGATTTTTTCGTTCGGTCTGTATTATGCCCAACCCTAGGAAAGTATATGTCATCAAAAGGTTATATCCCAAAATGAATCTAGAAATTCTCTTGTGCTCTTGTTTGATGTTTACACGTAGCTGTATTCTTTTTCAACATACAATACAATTTCATCTTAAATTTCCAACTCCAAAACCTTGATTGTTCAAATTTCAGAAAGAAAAGACTCCACTGTGTAAAATGAAGAAGTTATGGGTAGTAACTTCGGCTTGGACCCTCTATATGTGTTAAAATCCAACTAAATAATGTTGAGATTAGTAATGATTGTGGTGGTTAAGCTTTATTAGTTAGTTAGATTAGTTGTAACTAACTTACCTTAGAATAGAGTTAATGTAACTCAAGTTAGCTTTAGTTTTAACTCTAGTTAAGGATTAGAGTTGATTTTATATATTTGCATGTATAGATACTAAAAACAGTTGAATCAATACAACTTCTTCTTCTTCTTCCTCTGAAATATCGAATCACATTTCTTTTCCCTAACCTAGATCTACAACTTCTCATCCATGGAAGATCTCCATGGTTAGTTGATTTCTTCATGGTATCAGGGCCACACGACCATTACTGTGGTCTTAATTTCATCCTCAATTCAGATTTCACGAAGCTCATTTGAAGTATCAACAATGGCAAATCTAGATAACACTGAACCAGAGAAATTAGGTCATAATCATCTACTTTTCCGGAATTCAAATGATAATTCAGGAGTTGTTTTGATTTCATTACAATTGAGAGGCCAGAAAATTACTCTGTGTGGAGTCGGAAAATGCGAATTGCAATTCTAGGTCAAAACAAGCTAGGTTTCATCGACGGGACATGCAAAAAGGAGAATTACGGTACGAATCTCATTAATCTCTGGGAACGATGTAATGCGATTATTTTATCCTGGTTGATGAACTATGTTTCGCCGGAGTTGTTGAGTGGATTGATATATTCCTCGAATGCTAGTGAAGTTTGGGATGATTTGAAGGAGCGTTTTGACAAAGTTGATTATTCTAGGATTTTTTAGATCCATACAGAAATTGCTACAGCTAGGAAAGTCACTAGCTCAATTTTCACTTATTTCTCAAAATTGAGAGTACTTTGGGAAGAGTTTGATAGTTTGGCACCCATTCCTGGTCGTGATGCTACAAATTCTCGTGATTTTGTTCAGTTTATGGAGCTTCAAAAGCTTCTACAATTCCTGATGGGACTTAATGAGTCTTATGAACAAGCTTGCAGTCAACTCTTGATGATGGTGCCAATGCCATCAGTGAACAAGGCATATTCTATGCTAATGGAACGTGAAAGCCAAAGGACTATGGCAAGTGTTTTTGCTAACATGGATAATGCTGAAATGACAGCATTGATAACTAATAGGGCTGGAAATCAGCAGAAAATGAGGAAGAATTACAACCTCTTCTGTGATTTTTGCAAGATGAAGAGCCATACTAAGGAAGTTTGTTATAAAATAGTAGGGTATCCAAATGATAACAAGTTCGGGAAGAAGTACAACACATAGTCAGCAACTAACATAGCAGTTGAACAGACTGCACCTGCAGGATGCATTCCAACTCCTACTGCACAAACTTTCACTCTAGAGCAGTACCAACAGATTTTGCAACTTCTAAATAGCAAGCCTACAAAGGTCACAGCTACTGCAACAGATCTTGAGTTAGGTAATATCACATGTCTAATGATTTTTTGAACTAGGGAAACTGAATTGTAGACAGGTGGAGCCTCCAATCACATGACCTCAAAGATTGACTTATTGAATAATACAGTTCCATTAGATAATAGTAGCTCAGTTCACTTACCAAATGAAAATCTAGCTAAAATCACTCACAGAGGATCAACTAATATTTTCAAGGATTGCAAGATTAGTGATGTACTTCATGTTCCACATTTCAAGTATAACCTACTATCAGTTTCAAAGCTTACTAAGGAGTTGCAATGCTTGGTTGCATTCTTTCCTGATCTATGTGTGTTTAAGGACCTCTACACTGGCAAGGTGTTGGGGATTGGTAGTGAAGCTAATGGGATATACATTCTTAGAAGCTGTCTTCATGAGAAACAACCATCTATACCAACTGTAAATACCACAGCTATGCAGATTTCAACACAGAATAAGCAGAGCTTAATAAACCTGGAAGTCTGGCATCAAAGACTTGGATTGTTCTGTTTGTCCATTAGCCAGGCAAACTAGGTTGCCATTTCGTGCCAGTATTAATAGAGCAAAGAGTCCATTTGTTCTTTTACATGCAGATGCATGGGGGCCTTACAGGGTGCCTATATATGACAATAAAAGATTTTTTTTCTTACAGTTATTGGTGACTTCTCTAGAACCACTTGATTGTTTCTGATGAATGCCAAAGATGAAACCTATTTGTTGATGAAAGGACTGATTTGCATGATTCACACACAGTTTAATTATTCTGTTAGAGCTATAAGAATAGACAATTGACCAGAATTTGTCAATTCAGATGATAAACACTTCTTAGTGTCACAGGGAATTTTTCATCAAACAACATGTGTGTATACTCCACAACAGAATGGTTTTATGGAGAGGAGACATAGATATATTCTAGAAGTGGCAAGAGCATTAAGGTTCCAGGCTGCTATTCCTCTAAGATTTTGGGGTGAGTGTGTTCTTATAGCAGTACCTATCATAAATAGGTTACCCTCTATAGTTTTAAAAGGTAAATCTCCATATGAAAAGTTGTTTAATACTGAACCTTCTTTAGACCATATGAGAGTGTTTGACTGTTTATGTTACGCTGTGAATGTTAGGAGGTAGGATAAGTTCTCAGTTAGAGCTTTACCTGCAGTGTTTATCGGGTATTCTCCAACTAAAAAGGTGTCACGACCCAAAATCTACTAAGGGTCATGATGGCGCCGGATACCATTGTCAGTCAAGCCAACACTAAATAACTAGTAATTTATCGTTTTAGATATTTCTGAATTCACTTCTTTTATACATTTAAACAATAAAGAATAAATTCCACTGAATAAATAATTATATCTTTGACAATTTTAAAATACTGACTACTCTCATAGACATCCTAGAACCCGGTATCACAATTGCATGAGCAATTACTAAGGAATCGAATAAAGTACAATAACTGTCCGGAATACAAATTGGACAGAAAGTATTCACGCTGAAAGAGACTATACTGGTTGCGGGTTGCCTCGAGAAATGCAGCTCACCTAATCCCCGTATCATCCATGCTGCTACGCCCAGTAGGCCACTAGGAATACATGTGCATGTGCAATAAAAATGCATAACAAGTGTAGCATGAGTATGAAAACAACGTGTACCCAGTAAGTATCCCGTCTAATCTCGAAGAAGTAGAGATTGGAGGTCGACTTCGACACTTACTAGTGGTCCAATAATGATACGTCCATAATACAATAAATCGAGGACTTTTATAACATGATTGTAATTCAATAGAATGAAGCAAGTAAACAATTCTTTCTTTTATAGGAAATTCCCAAATTCCTTTTCATCATTTATAAATTTATTCTCAAGTTAGGGAGAGCAAATATCAACATATATAAATCCCAAGGCAAGCAATACAAGCATGCACAAATCATGCTGAGGACGTACGATCCGATCCAACAATATTTAAACTGTGCACTACCAGAGGGCCGAATGGCGCGAATCATAGATGCATCTATTACCTCGGTCGCGAATCATACATGCGACACGGTCAAATATAAATAAACACAACAATCAATTAATCAAAAATTCATTAGGGAACAATTATCCAAAGAAAAATCAATTCTCTTTTAACAATTCAAGAAAATAAAGTTTAATCTTTTTAGAAATTCATTTACTAATTAGATGTGATTTAAGCAATTCAAACTGTCAATTAGATTACAAATATTCCAAGTATAGCATGTTTTTGGGTCCTAGACTACCCGGTCTTAAACATAATAGTAGAAATGCACGGACTCTCATCACCTCGTGCGCATGTATCCCCCACAAATAGGAGCACAAATCCAATTAGTTTACCTATAAGGACAATTCCCTTTTACAAGGTTAGAAAGGAGACTCACCTTGCTCCGAAGTCCAATGACCGGCTTCCAAGCCCTTCCAACGACTCAAACCGATGCCCCAACGCTCCAAAACTAGCTAAATAACGGGCAAACAAATGAAAATACACCCTAATATTCATAAAAATTCAGTTTATATAAAATCCCAACTCCGCTCGAAAAAGTTGACAAAATCGCCCTCGAATCCATGTGCCCGAATTCTGAAATTTTTCGAAGATAAAGTTTACCCATAACCTCACGAACTCAAATATGCAATTTACTCTCAATTTCATGTCTAAAATCGTGGTCAAAATTCAAGAATACTAATTTTCTAGGTTTTCCATCAAACCCCAAGTTTCTACCAATTTTCATGCTAAAAACCATACATAATCAATGTATTTAACTCAAGATAGGTATGGATAGCTTACCTTACTGTTGATGATGAAAAATCCCACTTGAAACTCTCCAAAAATCGTCCAAACAAGAGAAAAATGGAAGGAAATGAACCAAATCTCCGTTCAAATTCCGCTTCTGCGGAAAACCTCCTGCTGCCCATGTCCGCTTCTGCGCCGCCCAGACCACATCTGCGATCTCGCAGGTGCGGAAATACCTTCGCATCTGCGGCCTCTGACCCCTTCACTTCTAGCCGCTTCTGCGGTGAAACCTCCACAGGAGCGGTTACACCAGCAACCAGACCCCCTTCAGCTCCTACTTTAAGTCCAAATCGATCCATTAACCATCCGAAATCCAGCCGAGGCCCCCGGGACCCCGTCCTATCACACCAACCAATCCCAGAATATAATGCGGACTTGCTCGAGGCCTCATATCACCTCAAATAACGCTAATATCACGGATTGATCATAGTCTAAAAACTCGTATTTTAGTCATTGTAACAACACTTTAATTATTGCATTTTACAAAGATTTAAGCTTAAATAATAATGAATTGTACTAAATTCATGCTTTATGCCTTGCAAGAAGCTAATCCGACTTAAGAAATAAATTTGGGATGAATTTGACTGATTTGGGGCATTGAAGTCTGAGTAAAAGCTAAATAAATCAAGTCGAGATCGTGTTCGGGAGTCGCAAAGCAAGCCTGGATAGCAAAACAAATGAAAAAATGCAACAACACAAAATATTGCACTGCCGCGCCACGGGACGCGCCGCGGCAGTGCAAATATTTTCGCTGCATTGTTTTGCTCCGTTAGAATGCATTCTGCCTCTGTCCAATCCATGTACGCGTCGCACGGAGCACCACGGGGCGCGCTGCAGGTGTGTAAAAATCACAAAATTATTCTATTTCGGACTAAAAAGGGCATACTTGTCAAAAGCCCGTCCGACACGATTAAAAAGGCAAAAGCAGTGCCATTATTGGAAGGGAGACTGTTTTTGAGAGAGAAAAAGAAGAGGAGATCCATCTTGGAGGATCAAAATCAAGAGGAGACAACACTTTGGAGCAAGGATTGAAAGAGTTTTTCTAAACCTTCCTCTAGTATCTATTTATTTTATGTTTAAGATGTATATTGTTGATGTTTGTACGATTGTGAGTAGCTAAAAACCCAAATATTCTGGGGTTATGGGTGTTATATGATTATGTTGTTTGAAGCTTAAATTGATGATCTTGAAATTATCGTTAAGGGTTGTTTATTTGATTCTGCTGTTAATTATTTTACTGCGTAGCTAACAGTGAAATACTATTTACGAACCTTGAGTTAAACTTGAAAAAGGAAATTCTTGATTGCATATAGAATCAAATAGAGCAAGATCTGGATCCTGGACATCGGGTGAAAGATTCGCGATTAAGATATAACTATACTTAATTGCCTTGTTTGGTTGAGAAATAGGATTTGTAAATGCATTTGAGTTAATATTAATACCATAGAAATATAGGTATTAATTTAACTTGAATAGGCACATATGAAATCGACAGATTCTTATGGGTATTATTAACCCTATAATCAATAACCCAGATAATTCAATAAATCATTTTTAAGCTAAAAACGTAGCATGATCTCTAGCAATCCCATAACCCCGGGATATCTCTTTTATTAATTGTTAAAAGAAAAATTCATAAGTGGCGTAGTAACTTTGCGTTGTATTATTGTTTGTCTACTAGTTAAATTGTAAATTGGTTATTTAGGTATTTTGTGATGAATTAGCTTGAATCGATAATTGTTTGAGTTTGCATCAGTCTATAAGTTGATCACAAGTCCTCGTGGGAACGATATTTTATTATTACTATATTACTTGAAGATCGCGTACACTTGCGTAAGTGTTTTGGTCGCAAAAGGTTTTAGGCACCGTTGTCGGGGCCTTGGAAATTAGCTACTTGACTAAGTTAAGCTTTTATCAGCTATTGGTTTAAGTATTAATTTTCAGTTCACTTTGTTTGTGTCATGCAGGCTCTTCTCTTGAATGCGGAGGAGTAGAAGCACAAGCAATCTCTTCCCTCTTGATCCTGAAATTGAAAGAACACTTCATAGAGCGAGGAAGGAGTTGGAAGCTAGATACAAAACAGAAAGAGAGTTGGACATTTTAGTTCAACCACAGCCAACAGTGATGGCAGGTAATGGAGGGCGTCCAGTGATAGAAGCTGCAAGGCCAAATCTTGCTAATATGACCCAGGCTATTGTCAAGCCTGACATCACAGGTCACTTTGAGCTTAAACAGTACATGGTACAACTGATTCAGTCCACTGGGCAATATGTAGGTCTATCTCATGAAGACCCGCAGAGGCACATTTAGAATTTTTTGGAAATCACAGATACTTACAACTATCCAAATGTTTTCAAGGACTATGTCAGGCTAACTTTGTTTCCTTTTTCATTGTTGAGGGAAGCTAAAGAATGGTTGCAAAAGGAGCCTGCTAATTCAATCCATACTTGGGATGATTTAGCAAAAAAAAATTTAATCAAGTTTTTCCCCACTAAAAAGACAAAGTCTTTGCGGAGCGAGATTCTTGGGTTTCAACAACGAGATGATGAGACTCTTCACCAAGCTTGGGAAAGATACAAGAAACTACTCCGAGACTATCCACATCATTGTCAAACTGATGAGGTATTGGGCCATAATTTTGTTGATGGATTAGATGAGACTTCAAAGATGAATCTTGATTCAGCTTGTGGAGGTAGTTGCATGGCGAGACCATATAGTGAAATACAACTTCTGCTAAACAACTTTACTGCTAATGATCATAATTGGCAAGGTGAGGGAGAACCAAGGAGAGCAATGAAACAGAAAGCAGCAGGGGTACTTGAACTTGATGATTTTTCAGCCATGAGAGCAGATATAGCAAAATTGGCAAATCAAATGAATAGAATGACAATGAACCAGACACAACAATTGCAACATGTTCAACAAATGTCGATTTGTTGTGAAATGTGTGGTGACAATCACACAAGTGACATGTGCCTAACGAATCCGGAATATATTTATTATGTGGGACAACAAAACAGAGGTCCGATGAACCAACAGGCACAATATGGGAACACTTACAATGCAAATTGGAGAAATCATCCTAATTTCTCTTGGGGTGGAAATCAATCAAATCACAATCAATATAGACCCCAAGAAAATTTTAATCAACCACAAAGGCTATCCCAACAGGTAGAAGAAAGTACAAATGATTTGTTGAAGAAATTATTGCATGACAATCAACAACTCAGAACTGATTTCAGAAATCTTGAAAGGCAAATGGGACAACTAGCTGCAAATCAAAACACTAGACCTACAGGTACTCTTCCAAGTGATACAGAAAAAAATCCGCAAGTTAGTGCAATTACACTTAGAACTGGAAGAGAATTAGAAGAAGTTCCAAAGAAGAGAAAAGACAAGCCTATACCTGAGGGTGAATTGATTCCCAAAGCAACACAGGAAGCAAAGAAAGATGATACAGTTTCAGTGCCTGTGAATGTTCCAAGGCCACCACCACCTTTTCCACAAAGATTGCAGAAAAAGAATGATGATCGCATGTTCAACAAATTTCTCTCTATGTTGAGTCAGATTCAATTGAATATTCCGTTAGTAGATGCAATTCGTGATATTCCAAAGTATGCCAAGTACATAAAAGATATTGTGGCTAACAAGAGGAGATTGACTGAATTTGAAACAGTTGCACTTACTGAGGAGTGCACTTAAAGGGTCCAAAATAAGCTTCCTCAAAAGCTTAAGGATCCTGACAGCTTTACTATCCCTGTGAAAATAGGCAATGTTGATGTAGGCCATGCACTTTGTAATTTGCGAGCAAGCATAAATTTGATGCCATTGTCCTTGTATAAAAAATTGGGTTTGGGAGCTCCAAAACCCACCACTGTGATGTTACAACTAGCAGACATGTCCATAGCTTACCCGGAAAGGGTGATTGAAGATGTGCTACTAAAAATTGGAAAATTCATTTTCCCGGCTGATTTCATTATCTTAGATTTTGAAGCAGATGAAAAAGTTCCTATTATATTGGGAAGACCTCTCTTGGCTACAGGTGATGCTATAATTAAAGTAAGAGAGGGAAAAATGATCATGAGAGTTGACAACGAGGAAGCTGTTTTTAATGTATACAAAGCAATTCAACTTCCTCGCCATTATGAAGAATTGTCTATGATATCTGTCATGGAGATGGATGAGCAACTTATTGCCCCAAGTGTATATTTGAAGGATTCTTTAGAGAAAGCAATTGTGTTGTTCGAGAGTTTGGAGATTAATGATGAGGTTGAAGAGATGAAGCATATTTTGAATGCATCATGTGAATATATGAAAGGTTTAAATCCCTTTGAACCTTTGAATAGACCAAATGGTCCTCCTCCGAAGCCATCAATTGAAGAAGCTCCAAAATTGGAACTAAAGCCTTTACCTTCTCACCTTCATTATGCTTATTTGGGTAGTTCTGATACGTTACCTGTTATTATTTCTTCTGACTTGTATGAATTGCAGGAGGAAAAATTGTTGAGAGTACTACGTGCGCATAAAAGAGCAATTGGGTGGACAATGTCTGACATAAGAGGTATTAGTCCAATTTTTTGCATGCATAAAATTCTCATGGAGGAAGGACACAAGCCGAACATAGAACAACAATGCCGTCTAAATCCCAACATGAAAGAGGTGGTAAGAAAAGAAGTGATTAAATGGCTTGATGCAGGTATTGTATTTCCAATCTCTGATAGCAAATGGGTAAGTCCAGTTCAATGTGTTCCAAAGAAAGGAGGAATGACCGTAGTGACAAATAAAAACAATGATTTGATTCTCATTCGAACTATTACTGGGTGGAGGATTTGCATAGATTATAGAAAATTGAATAATGCCACCCGAAAAGACCATTTTCCTCTTCCCTTTATTGACCAAATACTTGATAGATTAGCTGTGCAAGAATACTACTATTTTTAGGATGGTTACTCGGGATATAATCAGATTGTTATAGCCCAAGAGGACCAAGAGAAGACCACATTTACATGTCCCTATGGGAAATATGCATTTAAAAGAATGCCATTTGGTCTTTGCAATGCACCTGCGACTTTTCAAAGGTGTATGATGGCTATTTTTACTGATATGGTTGAAAGATTTGTAGAAGTATTTATGGATGATTTTTCTGTATTTGGATGTTCTTTTAATGAATGTTTAATGAATCTTGACAAGGTACTTTCTAGGTGCAAAGAAACAAATTTGGTACTAAATTGGGAAAAATGTCATTTCATGGTAAGAGAAAGCATAGTCCTAGGGCATAAAGTGTCCAAGAATGGATTGCAGTAGATACAACAAAGGTGGAAGCAATTGAATAATTACCTCCACCGACATCAGTTAGAGGCATTCGCAGTTTCTTGGGCCATGCAGGTTTTTATCGTCGTTTCATTAAAGATTTTTCAAAAATTCCATCTCCTTTGTGCAGGCTTCTTGAGAAAGATACATCCTTCAAGTTTGATGATGCTTGTCTGAAAGCATTTGATGAGCTGAAAAGAATATTAGTTACTGCACCAATTATCATTGCTCCAGATTGGAAACTTCCATTTGAGTTGATGTGTGATGCAAATGATATAGCCATTGGAGCTGTTTTGGGGCAGCGAAAGGAGAAAATCTTTTACTCCATTCATTATGCGAGCAGAACTCTTAATCCAGCTCAAATGAATTACACTGTTACTAAAAAAGAGTTGCTCGCAGTAGTATGGGCATTTGATAAGTTCAGGTCCTACCTAGCGGGAACCAAAGTCATAGTTTACACAGATCACTCAGCTATCAGGTATTTATTTGCAAAGAAAGATGCCAAGCCAAGGTTAATCCGATGGGTTCTTCTTTTGCAGGAATTTGATTTGGAGATTCGAGATCGAAAAGTGATAGAGAATCAGGTTGCAGATCACTTATCCAGTCTGGAACATCGAGGCCATGTCACTGAAGGAGAATCAGTCAAAGAAACATTTCCTGACGAACATTTGCTAGCCATCACTTCAGATGAAACCCCGTGGTATACTGATTATGTGAATTTCATTGCAAGTGGGGTGACTCTACCAGAATTCACAGCTGATCATAGAAGAAGATTCTTACATGACATGAGATTCTACATGTGGGACGAGCCTTTTCTATACAAGCAATGCGCAGATCAATTGGTAAGAAGGTGTGTACCTGAGGAGGAGATGAATACAATATTGCATGATTGTCATACTTCTCTTTATGGAGGTTATCATGGTGGAGACAGAACTACACAAAACGTTCTACAATCAGGTTTTTACTGGACAAAATTGTTTAAAGATGCACGCTTTTGTTAAAAATTGTGACAGGTGTCAAAGAACAGGTACAATCACAAAGAGGAACAAAATGCCTTTGCAAAATATTTTGGTAGTAGAGCTCTTTGATGTCTGGGGAATTGATTTCATGGGACCATTTCCATATTTTAATGGGCACAAATATATTTTGGTTGCAGTCGATTATGGGTCTAAGTGGGTTGAGGCCATTGCTCTCCCTACTAATGATGCAAAGGTAGTGGTAAGTTTCGTAAAGAAGAACATTTTCACACGCTTTGGAACTCTAAGGGTGTTGATAAGTGATGGAGGAACACACTTTTGCAACAAATTGTTGAAAAATGTTCTAGCAAAATATGGGGTAAGACACAAGGTTGCTACTGCATACCACCCTCAAATGAGTGGTCAAGTTGAAGTGTCAAACAGGGAGGTAAAACATATTTTGGAGAAAATAGTGAGTGTAAATAGGAAAGATTGGTCTGGTAAGTTAGAAGATGCATTGTGGGCTTACCGAACTGCATACAAGACTCCAATAGGTACTTCTCCGTACAGGTTGGTTTATGGAAAGGCATGTCATTTACCTATTGAGCTAGAACACAAAGCTTATTGGGCAATCAAAAAGCTAAATATGGATATGGAGTTAGCCGGTGAAAAAAGACTGCTACAACTCAATGAACTTGATGAGTTCCGGTTGCATGCTTATGAAAATGCCAAGTTGTATAAAGAAAAGACCAAGAGGTGGCATGACAAGCACATCCAACATCGTAAGTTTGAGCCGGGTCGAAAAGTTCTCTTGTTTAATTCAAGGCTAAAGCTTTTTCCTGGAAAGCTTAAGTCTCGTCGGGCAGGCCCTTTCGTTGTGGTAAGTGTGACTCCTCATGGAACAGTTGAATTGCGGGACATAAATTCAAATGGTACATTCTTGGTGAATGGGCAGCGAGTAAAACACTATTGGGGTGGTGATATTAAACGTCACAAGACCTTGATAGATTTGGTTGGTGCATAATGACGTGTTGAGTCGTGCCGCGACGTTAAATTAGGCGCTTGTTGGGAAGCAACCCAATGACTAACATCACTAACTTTTAATTGTAGTTTAGAATTATTAGATTTTATATGTATAGTGTTTTTAGTTAGGTGCAAGCATGAATTTAGCAGAAAATCAGTGTACAATGATGTGGGGGTGAATGGTGAGCTAAAATATTCGAAAAATATGCTAACTCTTTGAAAAATTGGCCTACCGCGTCGCATGGGGCGTCGTGCCACACACCGCGCAAGGCAAAATTGCACAGATAAGGTAGAATACAAAATTGTCGGAGCAGCTTGGATTTTTGGCCTACCGCGCCGCGGGGTGCGCCGCATGGGGCGCCGCGGCAGGCCAGTTTTATAAAAAGAATTTTTTTTTGCTTAAATACGAACCCCCTCCCTTTATTTCATTATTTCACTCCCCAAACTCTATTCTTCTCTATCACTAAACTCAAGCACCCCAACCAAATAAATTCATTCAAAGATTCACCCACAAATCCTTCTTCTGCAAGGTAAGTATTCTCTTCTCTCTTTTCCTTCAAACTAGTAGTATTTCATTTTGTATTTCTTTCTTATTTTCAAGTGTATTTGTATAAACCCTAGCAAGAATTGTGTTCATAATCTTCTTTTAGTTTCTTTTGTTAATATTGTTAAAAATAGTATTAGAAACTTAGCTTGTATATTCTTTTGGGGGTTATGGAGGATTTGAAGGTGGGTTGGGGTGAAATGAGTTGAGTTTCTTGTTGAAGATTGTTAAGGAGTGTACTAATCCGAAAATGCATATAAGAAAGTAAAAAATTGTGTATTGAATATTATTGTGAAGATGTGGTGATGTTATAGTTGTGATGAGAGGCATATTGGAGTTGTTGGTATGATGATTATGCCTCTTTTGAAGTTGAAATTTTAAGAATAAAAGACATGCTTACAATGTGTTTGTTAAAATGTCTAAGTGACATAAAATTGAGAAATGTTGCAAATTGAGAAATAAATTGCATTGTGAGATGTTATTATTGATAACAACTATAACATTAGGCCAAGCCATGATTTTTTCGCTTTCTTTATGTAAAAATGAGATGTAAGATTCATGCTAATGTGCCTATGTAGTATATTTTGTATATAAATTTTGAATTTTGTAAAATAGACAAATTTCTTTTTATGTTTATGTTTAATATTAATTTAGCTTGTAAAATCTAGCTTAGTTTTTGATTTTTATTTTATTTTTAATTGTTGCAAGTCTCTTTAATGATTGGGTAGGCCGATAAACATTATATCATTCTAATTGAAGAACAGGGTAGTCTGAATCCCTGTTATACATGCTAAGTGTCAATATAATATAACATAAGTGTGGGGTAATTACTCCACTTGCTCTTAAAATAATTTTGTGTATCTTTAACTAATATATCATGTTGTGTAGGTATAATGTATCGACGCCCAAGCAAAAGATCAAACGCTGGCCTATCTGAGGCTGCATCTACTAGCCGACGTGGAGGTAGAAGGGCACCACCTCCGGCACCAGTGGAGGAGGAAGAGGAACACTTTGACCCTGATGCAGATGAGGTGTCAGAGTGGAAATATGGCATCAGGGCTATTCCAGCCCATACAATACAATGGTTCCAATCCTTCGTCCCTGCGGTGCCACCAACCCCAGAAGTTGCCATAGATGAAGCAAAGCTTGCACGTAAGTATAATGCCATATATACTAACATTCGAGCTTTGGGTTTTGAAGGGTTGTTTCGCCAAGGTGATAGTGTGAACATCAACTTGGTAAAAGAATTTTATGCCAATTGGCAACCAGGCGGTGATTTAGATGCCGTCTATCAAGTGAGGGTCAGAAATAGAGTGATCCCATTTTCGTTAAAGGTCATAAATCAAATAATGGGTTTCACTGAACATTCACATAAGTTGTTCCATAGGTTCGTGCGTAGACCAGATTACCAAGACATCCGCAGATAGCTATGTGGTGAAGATTCCTTTGCCTTGTGGATTAGAGATACAAATGAGTGTCACAAGGAAATGAAAAAGGAACATTCCAGCGTCCTGCACGAGTCATTTTGAAGATAATAAATGCCAAAATCATGCCAACACAAAGTGATACAGACGTATCAAAACTAAATGTTTGCTTGATTTATGCATTTTTAACAGGAATGCAGGTGGATCTTGGGAAAATTATGCTAGAACACATGTCAAAGGTGAGACCTTTTCAGGGACGCCGCCTACACTATCCGAGTATGATTACTCGGTTATTGCGGACGCACTTCATTGAAGAAGAGTATCACTATGATCGGCGGATAGAAGTAATATATCCTATGAGGGCGCTTGATGTCACGACTGTGATAGATCCGCCTGCAGCTGCACTTAACCCCGATCAAAGGTTTATCCGGGTGGAAGAGACTTTGTAGATATTATTTGCTGACCTGCGCCTTCGCGCTTCTAGAGGGGAAGTGAACTTGGAAGAGTTGAAACAAAATCACCCTTTATCTCCTTTCACACAACAGTGGTTAGGAATGGATCGGCATGGATAAATCCCACCGGATGAAGATGTGAACTCTATTCCCTTAGATTACGAAGAATATTTGCGCACCTTTGAGGATGACGATGCTTAGGCCAATGGCCTCAGGAAGTCTTTTCTGATCTAGTTTTGATCTTTTCGCATTAGGGACAATGCAAATTTTTTAAGTGTGGGGTGGTTGGCCCCTATTATAATGTACTTACTTTTATATTTTTCGTATTTTATTTGATTGGGTTTAGTTATTTTGTTTGATTTTGTTTAGTTTGTTAAAATTACTTTTAGTTTGTTTTGTTAGATTATAGTGTTGATAGATAGTAAGTAATCCTAATTTCGGTATAGATCCCTACTGGATTTTCTTGTTGAAAAATAAAGTCAAAATTTGAAAAAAAAAAAAATATATCCATCAGAAAAATTTAATTTTTTTGAGTTTGCAGTTTTTGTTTTGTTTTATTTTCAGTTTAGTGTATGCTAATTTTGATTTAAATTAAAACTTTCCCCTTGATTTTTCTTTACACTACTGTTCTTTTCCAAGGGTGTAATTGAACCGGCTATATTGTAATTTTTAGTTCAATTGAATAAAAAGTTCCTAACTACAGAGTTAATCTCCTCAAATGCACATGTGTTAGAAGTTATATGTACCTTATTTGTGATGCTCAATCTCAGTTCTTGATTCTAAAGTAAGTGCCTTAAATTGTGTATTTATAACTATGCTTAACTGCTTTGACTAGAGAGTCGAGAAAGATCCAAGTTTGAATGAGTTGTGTGCCAATGTGTGAGTGAGGTTGTTGAAATATTCTGTGTATAATAGTTGATATCTAGAACTTGCCCCAAGTGTTTGCAAAGCGAAATAGTAGCATTATTCAGTTTAGCAGATGATATAGGCATTTCTTTGTTGAACCAATTTTATAATTGTTCCCACCTAGTTGTATATATCTTAGTCAAACCTTTTGAGCCGTTAATCCTATTTTTTTGGCATCCGCATTATAAACCTTACCAATTTATGTAAATATTTCAGTTATTTGAACCTCTATCTCTCATGAGCACTTAGTGTTGTTTTAATGTTGTTAAAACATTATATATGTACATATACATATATATATATATATATATATATATATATATATATATATATATATATATATATATGTATGTATATATATGTATATATGTATTAATACATATAAGGTTAGTAACATTCCTTAGCTTATGGTGCTTAAAGAGAATGAGATTTGTTGTTATTATGTAAAACCTCAAAAAAAAAAAAAGTTGGAGATCGTTTAACATAAGAGTAATGCTAAAATTATGAAATGAAATGGTGTATGTATGAAGTGCTCAAAGAGATGTAGCTATTACATTATATATTTATCACACCCTTCCTAAGCATGCATTAACACCAATTAAAGTCCTATTTGATCCTTGATTGAATAAGCTCAATTAGTATGGTATTACACTAGGGGCAAGCATATGGTATGTCATCTGTTGCACATGAATTTCAATCTGAGAGTGATTTAGTTCTTCCTATTTTGAGTTCCTAAATATTTGTGAATAATATGCTGAGAGGAACTAGTCTATATTAGTTGTGGGAGGGCACATGATTTGTGAAAGCAAGGAAACGTTTTGACCTTTGTGTTAGAGTAAGTGAGCAAGTTATGAAAATGCGTGGCACTTGTGAGTCATGTCTTGAGGTTGAACTATTATGAATTGGTACTTAAGTGTCGGCATGTGTTGTTAGAGAAATTGTTTGATAAAAAGATCGTCCTTATGTGAAATGTAGGTCAATTGCTCGAGGACGAGCAATAGTCTAAGTATGGGGTGTTGATCATAGGCTAAACCTCGTGTTTTAATCATTGTAACAACACTTTAATTATTGCATTTTACAAAGGTTTGAGCTTAAATAATAATGAATTGTACTAAATTCATGCTTTATGCCTTGCAGGAAGCTAATCTGACTTAAGAAATAAATTTGGAATGAATTTGACTGATTTGGGGCTTTGAAGTCTGAGTAAAAGCTAAATAAATCAAGTCGAGATCGTGTTCAGGGGTCGCAAAGCAAGCCCGGATAGCAAAACAAATGAAAAAACGAAACAACACAAAAAATTGCACTGTCGCGCCGCGGCAGTGCAAATATTTTCGTTGCACTGTTTTACTCCATTATAATGCATTATGCCTCTGTCCAATCCATGTACGCGTCGCACGGAGCACCGCGGGGCGCGCCGCGGGTGTGTAAAAATCACAAAATTATTCTATTTCGGACTAAAAAGGGCATACTTGTCAAAACCCATTCCGACACGATTAAAAAGGCAAAAGCAGTGCCATTATTGGAAGGGAGACTGTTTTTGTGAGAGAAAAAGAAGAGGAGATCCATCTTGGAGGATCAAAATCAAGAGGAGACAACACTTTGGGGCAAGGATTGAAAGAGTTTTTCTAAACCTTCCTCTAGTATCTATTTATTTTATGTTTAAGATGTATATTGTTGATGTTTGTACGATTATGAGTAGCTAAAAATCCAAATATACTGGGGTTATGGGTGTTAGATGATTATGTTGTTTGAAGCTTAAATTGATGATCTTGAAATTATCGTTAAGGGTTGTTTATTTGATTCTGCTGTTAATTATTTTACTGTGTAGCTAACAGTGAAATACTATTTACGAACCTTGAGTTAAACTTGAAAAAGGAAATTCTTGATTGCATATAGAATCAAATAGAGCAAGATCTGGATCCTAGGCATCGGGTGAAAGATTCGCAATTAAGATAGAACTATACTTAATTGCCTTGTTTGGTTGAGAAATAGGATTTGTAAATGCATTTGAGTTAATATTAATACCATAGAAATATAGGTATTAATTTAACTTGAATAGGCACATATGAAATCGACAGATTCTTATGGGTATTATTAACCTTATAATCAATAACCCAGATAATTCAATAAATCATTTTTAAGCTAAAAACGTAGCATGATCTCTAGCAAGCCCATAACCCCGGGATATCTCTTTTATTAATTGTTAAAAGAAAAATTCATAAGTGGCCGGCGTAGTAACTTTGCGTTGTATTATTGTTTGTCTACTAGTTAAATTGTAAATTGGTTATTTAGGTATTTTGTGATGAATTAGCTTGAATCGATAATTGTTTGAGTTTGCATCAGTCTATAAGTTGATCACAAGTCCTCGTGGGAACGATACTTTACTTATTACTATATTACTTGAAGATCGCGTACACTTGCGTAAGTGTTTTAGTCACAACACGGATCACACTCCATTTCAAACTTGAAGAACTTTAGAATTTCAAACTTCAACATTCGATGCCGAAACCCATCAAATCACGTCCGATTGACGTCAAATTTTGCACATAAGTCATAGTTGACGTTGCGGACCTACTCCAACTTCCGAAATCGGAATCCGACCCCGATATCAAAAAGTCCACTCCCGGTCAAACTTCTCAAAAACCTTCAAATTCCTATCTTTAGCTAAATGACCCACGAACCTCCGAATTCACTTCCGATCGTGCTCCCAACACCAGAATCACCATACAGAGCTATTCCCAGACTCGGAATCCCAAACGGACATTGATAACACTGAAATACACTTCAACCCAAACTTATGAAATTCTTCCAAAAATGCTAACTTCCACAATAGGTGCCGAAACGTTTCCCGGTCTTCCAAAACCCGATCCGGACATACGCCCAAGTCCGAAATCATCATACAAACCTGTTGGAACCTTCGAATCCCAATTCCGAGGTCGTTTACTCAAAAATCCAATCTTGGTCAATTCTTTCAATTTAAAGCTTCTGAAATGAGAATTCTCTTTTCAAATCAACTCTGAACTTCCCGAAATTCAATTCCGACCATGCGTACAAGCGATAATATCTGAAATGAAGCTGCTCATGGCCTCAAACTGTTGAACGACTCGCTAGAGCTCAAAACAACCGGTCGGGTCGTTACATTCTCTCCCACTTAAACATACGTTCGGTCTTGAACGTGCTAAGAACTGCGCTGGAGCTGTCAGAAATCACTATTTAGCACCTTGAGCACTTACCCATGCTACCAGAATTCAGTTGAGCGCATTAGCCTGAGCAAATCTGAAGATGTTCTCTTTCATTCAAGCAAATACGCTTGGAACCCAATTCCAACATCCGAAATTCTCTGCCAGGCCTGTTTCCAACATACGAACATTGCACCAATCACTACACATTGTACCAAAACATAACTACATACCTTCGCTAAATTCACACCTTGCACCACTTTACTCACAGGACACCATAGCATTCGTTGATCATAATAGCCTAAATTCCATGAATCTAATACTCCTGATGCACCTCATGACATATCTAAGTCCTGTTCTACCCCTTTGCAATACTGCCATGACGGAAGAGATGTGTGGAAGTTCATAACCAACTGCCGAGTCGACAAATCATTGGGTCTATACTCCTGACAAGAACCATTACCTCATTCTGAACCAAATAATGGTCTTTGCTCCTTAATATACTTCATATAATCAGATTGCACTGATCCTAAATCCAATGATCTCGTCTCACCCAATACGAACTGCTCAGGAAATAAGCCACCCCGGACATAATCAAAAGTCTCATATGATGCCACAATGCCAATAGGCTACCAACTCGAACGTAATACAAAAGGTAAACAAACTCTGGAAGGGACTACTCAACTCACGCACTAATATGAACTTTCCTCAGAAAAATAGGAAACAAAACACATAAAAATAGATATAAGGAATTGTACACAATATCACACTGTTGCGGCGTGCAACCCGATCCAATCAACATACCCATGGCGGCGTGCCACCCGATCCACACATAAAATTCACATAAGGAGATACACTCCGTGCTAAATTACTCATTAAAATGAAAATACTGAATATCGATCACAAGCACGCTAAGTGCATAATACCATCCATAGACTTTAAGCCGATTCTGATCGCATTACACTAGGCTAACAACCTTTCATGGGTCCATAATGACCCCCTTTTCCTCACAACACACAAGAACAACTATCATAGTTGGAGCAAACCTCCAGAGTCCATAACCAAATAAACCGAGTGCCTTCCAGGCATAAATTCTCAAATCAGCAGTATTACCACAACCTTCACACTTGGTTTAAATTTCCAATCAATTAAATGACTACATGTCACACTAATGTCGTAAGCATATCAAGGATCCATAACAAGGATGCAAAGCCTCCGGCACAAAATGTCGACCTCAGGTGATGCTGAAGACAATACCAACTTACTCCAAATATCCAAATCCCCTTCCTGCTCATCCAAGCTCGTGACATCCTCGTCAAACATCGAACCGCAACCTTGATCCTCACCTTCAAATTTCATATCGTTCACTGCACCTAACAAGCCATGTCATAGTACAAGAATTTCATCATAACTCTTGCACCACTATTAGGGTAAACACTTCATCACATAGAATTTTTTTACTTAACTCATTCCAAGAGAACCATAGCGATATGCGAGTGAATTCTCATAACCGCAGATTATTCAAATCCTCAAGTAGTGGTCTAAACCACCATAACCCTTCTGGGATCCGCCTACACAAAACAAGGCCATAATACTTGAATACTTCCAAATAAAATCAATTACGGTGGTCGTCGAGCCTCGCCCGCACAGCCATCACTATGCCAATTCAACCATGGCTAACCAATCTATCTTCTTCTAATCAATCCTTAACTTACTTTAGAGATAATAATACCTCAATTCCTTACATCACCAACCTGAATCTGCACTCATCTTGAGCAACTCCATTCCTTGAGACCACATTGTCTCCAAGCCCATGAACCGTTTCATACCCTCCTTGCTCGCACATTCGCATCTTCAACTGATACACCCATTCTGATAATTCCTCTACAAATCCGAAGTCTTTTTCTCATTTTCCTCCTAATGCTACACTACAAGACAAAAATATCATAGAACACTCCGAGCCTCTTATCATAATCTTCTACAAAAGCTCGATTCTTAAGCATACTTATAGGCTCGAAATCATTAGGCACCACACTTTAACTTTTGAATCCACTAGGACCATGGTTGAGATCCACCCACTCTGACTTGATCCCGAATATAATCAACTCCATGAATCTTCTAGCACATGAATACCCTCTCGACGAAGCACCCGGCTGAATCACTTTCCGTGAAACCCATATTTATACAAGGCATAAATCCTGAATCCTTCTCCAACTCCGAACATAAGCCAATGAGGCCAGCCCTAGCACACCCTTAACAATTCCTTTGCTCAATTACCTCTTATGTTCTTTTTCCCTTAGCTGAAATAACCCATCAATATGCTAATAACCGAAAATCTCATAAATAGACGACCATGCAATCCAATTATAGGCAGTGGGGATCTCCCACTTAGCTTGAAGCCACTATTACACAACTTTGGAACCCACTAAGATTCTTTATCTCTTATTGACATAACCTTGCGCAATTAAACTGCCAGATTTCTCGAAATCTTTCGTTAGAATTTCATGAACACTCTGAATCTCAAGCAATATTAACATATTAGACCTATTACCGGATAGCCAGTAAAATCCTTCGCAGGAGCTTCACCAACCATGTGACTGCTGACCTACTTACAGGATATAACCCGCTTAAGCCCGTGCTCATTCACCAGTTGCACAAGTCCATTCACTCCTCGTGGACATCAACTAAATGTGTAACAATATCTTCCAATTCAAAGTTATGTTGTATCCTCCTTCGTATCAAGCAGCTCCTTTCCGTCATATCAAATCTCCCGTCGAATAATAGCCGATATTTTAAATTAAGTCCGTAGACCCAGCCATTGTCCACTAAAACTCCCGAAATCACTCTAAACTTTCCTCAAGGGTATAGTTATCCTGCCACTGAATCCACATACTACTCTGCCACTCTCCCACTTTGGGCAGACTCACCTCTTTAAGAAACTACTCAACCTCCACTTCTTACATCTGGCCTTCTAGAAGTTTAACCACTGCGTGACACTTCTCAGACGTCCTTCCTCATCCTTTGCTGCTCAGTTAATGCCTTGGATCAAAATCTATCTCGATAGCACTTGAACAAATAGACTCCTACTAGCATTTAAACCTTTCCGTCTCTCTCTAGCCATCAGCATTAGAAATATGCATTCAATCCTGAACCACCGCACCCCGCGATCTCTGACAGTCGCTTCTCCAATATTATCTTACAATATCCTGCCCTAAAGGCGAATTGTTGAAGGTCTTAACACCGGCAAACTTAGTACATTCAACAAGGACAACGACACCTCATCACAGATGAAAATTCCACCACGCTCGCAAATACCAAGCCTTATTACTCCATCAACCCAAATCTGAACATCCTTAGCCCGATTGCCTTTCCTCCACCGGAAATAAAATACTGAATCTCTACATTATGCACTGAGCAAACCTCCCTTCAAATCATTTACTGTCCCAACACGTAGGCAAGCATCCTACCATCACGTCAATATTACGCGACAATTGTTCATAAGCATCATGGCAACTTGTGCCTAGCCTCAGAGCTCTCAGAAGTACAGCTACTGAGCTGAAACGACAGAATATCCTTCCACAAGGCGACGACCATAGTCAAATCAACTACGCTGGGAGACGCATCCCGTACCACCTCTGTAGTACCTTTAAAATTTCTCAATTCCTGATTTATAATAAGCGCTCCACGTCGCATAAGATTGAATAGGAAGGAAATAAAGGCATAAGCCTCAAAGGAATCAAATCGCACGATGAGAAATCAAGAAGGGAAGTACTCCTAACAGCCCTGTAGCCTCCCGAAGATAAGTACAGATGTCTCTGTACTGATCCGCGAGACTCTACTAGACTTGCTCATGATTGGTGAGACCTAAGGGAACCTAGTGCTCTATACCATGTTGTCACGACCCAAAATCCATTAAGGGTCGTGATGGCGCTGGACACCATTGTCAGGCAAGCCAACACTAAATAACTAGTAATTTCTCGTTTTAGATATTTCTGAATTCACTTCTTTTATACATTTAAACAATAAAGAATAAATTCCACTGAATAAATAATGATATCTTTAACAATTTCAAAATACCGACTACTCCCATAGACATCCCAGAACCCGGTGTCACAAGTGCATGAGCAATTACTAAGGAATCGAATAAAGTACAATAACTGTCCGGAATACAAATTGGACAGAAAGTAAATACAATAGGCTGAAAGAGACTATACTGGCTGCGGGTAGCCTCGAGAAATGCAGCTCACCTAGTCCCCCTATCATCCATACTGCTACGCCTAGTAGGCCACTAGGAATACATGTGCTTGTGCAACAAAAATGCACAGCAAGTGTAGCATGCGTACGAAAATGTGTGCCCAGTAAGTATCCCGTCTAATCTCAAAGAAGTAGAGATGAGAGGTCGACTTCGACACTAACTAGTGGTCCAATAATGATACGTCCATAATACAATAAATCGAGGATTTTTATAACAGGATTGTAATTTAATAGAATGAAGCAAGTAAACAATTCTTTCTTTTATAGGAAATTATCAAATTCCTTTTCATCATTTATACATTTATTCTCAAGTCAGGGAGAGCAAATATCAACATCTATAAATCCCAAGGTAAGCAATACAAGCATGCGCAAATCATGCCGAGGACGTACGACCCGATCCAACAATATTTAAGTTGTACACTGCCAGAGGGTCTAATGGTGCGAACCATAGATGCATCTCTTACCCCGTTCGTGAATCATACATGCGACATGGTCAAATATAAATAAACACAACAATTAGTCAATCAAGAATTCATCAGGGAACAATTATGCAAAGAAAACCCAATTCTCTTTTAACAATTCAAGAAAATGAAGTTTAATCTTTTTAGAAATTTATTTACTAATTAGATGTGATTTAAGCAATGCAAACTGTCAATAAGATTACAAATATTCCAAGTATAGCATGCTTTTGGGTCCTAGACTACCCGGACTTAAACATAATAGTAGCTACGCACGGACTTTCATCACCTCGTGCGTACGTAGCCCCCACAAATAGGAGCACAAATCAAATTAATTCACCTATGGGGAGAATTTCCTCTTACAAGGTTAGAAAGGAGACTCACCTCGCTCTGAAATCCAATGACCGGCTTCCAAACCCTTCCAACGACTCAAACCGATGCTCCAAAACTAGCTAAATAACGGGCAAACAAATGAAAATACACCCTAATATTCATTACAATTCAGTTTATATAAAATGTCAACTCCGCTCGAAAAGTTGACAAAATCACCTTCGGGACCACGTGCTCGGATTCCGAAATTTTTCGAAGATAAAGTTTACCCATAACCTCACGAACTTAAATATGCAATTTACTCTTAATTTCATGTCCAGAATCGTGGTCAGAATCCAAGAATACTAATTTTCTAGGTTTTCCCTCAAACTCCAAGTTTCTACCAATTTTCATGCTAAAAACCATACATAATCAATATATTTAACTAAAGATAGGTGGAGATAGCTTACCTTGCTGTTGATTATGAAAACTCCCACTTGAAGCTCTCCAAAAATCGTCCAAACAAGAGAAAAATGGAAGGAAATGAACCAAATCTCCGTTTTTATAAAATCCTCTTCTGCCCAGCGACCTTTGCACCTACGGTCACTTAACCACTTCTACAGTTCCGCAGGTGCGGTTCAAATTCCGCTTCTGCAGAAAACCTCCAACTGCCCCTTGTCTGCTTCTGCGCCGCCCAGACCGCATCTGCAATCTCGCAGGTGCAAAAATTCCTTCGCACCTACGGCCTCTTACCCCTTCACTTCTAGCCGCTTCTGCGGTTCCCTTCCTCACTTCTGCGGTGAAGTCTCCGCATGAGCGGTTACACCAGCAACCAGACCCCCTTCAGCTCCTCATTTAAGTCCCAATCAATCCGTTAACCACTCGGAATCCACCTGAGGCCTTCAGGACACCGTCCAATCACACCAACCAATCCCATAATATAATGCGGACTTGCTCGAGGTCTCAAATCACCTGAAATAACGGTAAAATCACGGATCACACTCCATTTCAAACTTGAAGAACTTTAGAATTTCAAAGTTCAACATTCGATGCCGAAACCCGTCAAATCACGTCCGATTGACCTCAAATTTTGCACATAAATCATAGTTGACGTTGCGGACCTACTCCAACTTCCGGAATCGGAATCTGACCCCGATATCAAAAAGTCCACTCGCGGTCAAACTTCTCAAAAACCTTCAAATTCCTATTTTTAGCCAAATGACTCCAAAATGACCCACGGACCTCCAAATTCATTTCCGATCGCGCTCCCAACACCAGAATCACCATACGGAGCTATTCCCAGACTCGGAATCCCAAACAGACATTGATAACACTAAAATACACTTCAACCCAACCTTATGAAATTCTTCCAAAAATGCTAACTTCCACAATAGGTGCCAAAACGTTCCCGGGTCTTCCAAAACCCGATCCGGACATACGCCCAAGTCCGAAATCATCATACGAACTTGCTGGAACCTTCGAATCCCGATTCCGAGGTCATTTACTCAAAAATCCAATCTTGGTCAATTCTTTCAATTTAAAGCTTCCGAAATGAGAATTCTCTTTCCAAATCAACTCTGAACTTCCCGAAATTCAATTCCAACCATGCGTACAAGTCATAATACCTGAAGTGAAGCTGCTCATGGCCTCAAACTGCTGAACGACTCTCTAGAGCTCAAAACGACCGGTTGGGTTGTTACAAAAGGGCTACAAATTGTATGATCTGCAATCTAAACAGTTTATTGTTAGCAGGGATGTAGTCTTTAAGGAACATATATTTCCTTTCAGAAAAATGAAGCTATCACCTGTTCCACTATTTCTAGTACTTGAGCCAGTCGATGTACCAAATACTTCAGAGGTATTGTATGAAGATTTAGCAGATGATCATACTGCAGACCATGATAATGGTGCTGAACAAAGGAATGAAGTAGACACTGAAGAGCCAGACACTCCACTTAGTACTCATCATGTACCAGTTGTTACCAGTGTTGCTCCTGATGTTGTACCACAATTACAAACTGAGTCTTTATCCAGAAGTCTGAAGTTCCGTCTATAGAAGGTCTAATTCTGAGCCGAAGCTCTATTTATTACCCTATTCGTTCGCCCCTCCAGTAGCCTTTTGCGTGGGTCCTGCTCCTGCGCTTCCTGACCTCAATGAGATCCCGTCTCTGAAATTTTTTCATATTTGCAAGATGTGGATGATGCACTACCAATTGCAGTCAGAAAGCATCCCAGAACTGCAGGATCACCAAAATGGTTGCAGGACTTTGTGTCCACCTCCTGTGCATATCCCATGTCAGACTACCTGAGTTATGATAGGTTATCCCTTTCTTATGTTAGATGTTTGTCAGCTCAATCCTCTATAGTTGAACCCAGGCATTATCATGAAGCTTCAAAAAATGAAAGATGGGTAGCTGCTATGCAACAGGAAGTCACAACATTATAAGAAAACAACACATGGGATGTTTTTGATCTGCTTGCACATAAAGTTCCTATAGGATGTAAATGGGTATACAAAGTGAAGTGCCAAGCTGATGGTAAGGTGGAGAGACTCAAAGCTAGACTTGTAGCCAAAGGTTTCAGTCAAAAAGGAAGGCCTAGACTACAAGGAAATATTCTCATCAGTGGCCAAGATGGTCACTGTTAGATCAGTCATAGTAGTAACAGCCTCTAGACATTGGCACATTTATCAAATGAATGTGCACAATGCATTCTTGCAAGGTGACTTATTTGAAGAAGTGTACAAGCATCTACCACAAGGGTACAACATTAATGGGGAGTCCAAGAACAAGGTGTGCATGCTAAAGAAGTCACTCTATGGCTTGAAACATGCTTCAAGATAATGGAACTTGAAGTTGACAGAAGACTTAGAGATTTGGGATTTGTTCAAGTCATTTTGACTACTCTTTGTTTACACAACATAGAGGCTCAACTTTGGTTGTCATTCTAGTCTATGTAGATGACCTCCTAGTTACAAGAAATGATCCTAACCAAATTCAGTCTGCTAGGGAAAATCTGCAGAAGAAGTTCAAAATGAAAGATTTAGGGGAGCTTAGATTCTTTTTGGGCATAGAATTTGCTCGCATCAAGGCTAGCATTCTAATGAATCAGAGGAAATATGCACTTGACTTGATAGCTAATTCTGGGCTAGGGGAGCTAAGCCAGCATCCACTCCATTAGAGTGCAATCAAAGGCTAACTACAGCAGAATTTGATGAAGTTGTCTTGGGCTCTGAGGATGCCACAAGTGCAGGAGTGAAGGACAATGTGTTACCTAATCCTGAACCTTATCAAAGCTTAGTGGGCAGGTGGCTATACTTAACCATGACAAGGCCTGATATAGCCTATGTTGTTCAGGTTCTAAGTCAATTCATGGATAAACCTAAGAGATCGCTTATGGATGCAACATTGAGGGTAATCAGGTATGTCAAAAATGCACCAGGATTAGGCTTATTGATGTCTTCATAAAGCTTATTGATGTCTTCATAGCAATCTAAGAGCTTGGTTGCATTTTGTGACTCAGACTGGGCTTCTTGTCCTCAGTCCAGGAAATCGGTCATTGGGTATCTAGTCAAATTTGGCAATTCCTTGATATCATGGAAGTCTAAGAAACAAAACACAGTCTCCAGAAGTTCAGCAAAAGCAGAGTTCAGAAGTATGGCCTCCACAGTGGCAGAAGTGTCATGGTTAGTAAGATTGTTCAAAGAGTTGGGAATCCAGATTCAACTGCCTATTCCCTTGCATTGTGACAGTAAAACAACTATTCAGATAGCTGCAAATCCCATTTTTCATGAGCGGACAAAACACATTTACATTGATTGTCATTTTGTGCTAGAAAAGCTACAGCAAGGCCTTATCCAGACTCATCACATTAACACCAAGTTGCAATTGACAGATATACTCACTAAAGGTCTAGGGAAGGTCCAGCACTATTCTTTGTTTAGCAAGCTGGGGTTGAAAATTTGTTCATACCCATCAGCTTGAGGGGGAGTGTTGAGATTAGCAATAATTGTGGTGGTTAAGCTTCATCAATTAGTTAGATTAGTTGTAACTAACTTACCTTAGAATAGAGTTAGTGTAACTCAAGTTAGCTTTAGTTTTAACTCTAGTTAAGGATTAGAGTTAGATTTTATATATTTGCATGTACAGATACTGAAAACCAACTTCTTCTTCTTCCTCTGAAATATCGAATCACATTTCTTCTCCCTAACCTAGATCTACAGCTTCTCATCCATAGCAGATCTCCCTGGTTAGCTGATTTCTTCAAATAAGTGCAAAAAACAGACTTTGAACCCAATAAATTAGATGCATGACAGAATTCTGAATTTGAACCCATAAAGTTCAAATCCTAAATCAGCCTTTGGTTCAACTTTGGCGAAATGGATTCTCCATGTGCTCAATGATGCTACGCAATCCAGATTCATACGTAGGGTAAAGCAGTCTCACTCCCAGTTCTGATTTAATGCGTTTATTAGAGACTCGCTTCTCTCCCCTTGATGCTTCCTGTGGATTTAGAGACGCCGCGTCTTCAGAAGACTTGTTTAAAGTTAAGTGGCCTGGCCATTTCTTCTCAGCCAAGTTCCTAGCAAACGTAAATACCTGCTCTCTAGGAGCAGGGTCATCATCAACTACGTTGTATATCTTCCTGAAATGCCAAACCAGACAATCAATTGATTAAAGATGAAATTAAGAAGCTAATTACATAGAATTCGAAAAGTTCAATCATCAAAATGACCTAGAAGTTATTGCACATAGAAACCACGAGCAGAAGCAAATACACAAGTGAGCTAAAAGCGTCTACACCAGTTTCATGCCAGTCAAACTATTACCAACTTCAGAGGCATAATTTAATTGATCAACACAGCAGTAGACAAGAATTAACTTGGAAAAATAAAAGGGAGAAGGAAGCTTCATTAACATAATCGTGTAATTTTACCATTTGAGACAATCTAATTGGGTGAGCAAACGTACCGAGGAGATGGCCTCTGAATGCTCGCCTTAAGTGTCTGGCAGATATCAGCAACGTGAATACGCGATGTATAATGCCTAGAAAATCTCATCATCTGACCTTTTGACAGAGACTCCTGCTTGAGAATGGTGTCAATAGCACTGCATAACATGGCATCTAAAGGATCAGCGAGCAATTAAATCAAAAGTGTTCCTCATACAAAGTGCTAGCTTGTAATATACTTTGAGGAAATACAATTGCAATGTCCAAATAGAGTAACCAATCATAGCTATTTATACACTTCACAACCTTCTACCAGGACCATATATGCCACCCAGTCGAAATATTTGGACAGTGACTCCCACATCACAAGCCAAATGTAACCACCCTTCCTCAGCAGCTATCCTTGCTTTTGCCGATTCAGTTATCGACCTCGGTGGAAACCTGCCATATGATAATATGCATAAATCTAGGATGACTAATCTGAATGCACCAAAGAGATTTAAGAGCTTGATTCATGTAAACTTACTCTTCATCAACCCATGCACCACCAGAGTCGCCATAAACACCTATTAGTCCAAAAGAAAAAACGTTCAACATACTTTGCGCATAAAGTCTGTTTAAAGAATCTTTTACCATGTAGCAATGTAAATACCTATGAGTTTATCCAAGGAAAGAAGCTAGCATGTCACATGGGATATATGTTCTTTTGAGAATATATAACCAGAAATATACTGGTACTCCCTCCATCTCAATATAAGCCGACCTCCTTCATTTTTAGCTTCCCAAAAACTTGAGCTCTTTCTTCAATAGAAAAGTTTTTGGCACAATACGACATTGGCTGATCGACCTTAACTAGTTGCATTCGCTAGCCAAAAAAATGTATAAAATATGTATATTATATGTATGTAATACACACGTGTACAAAAAATACACATTTTATCGGATATTATTTTAGGGAGCAGCTAAAAATATACATTTTTCAAAAGTTTTTTCCCTCGAGTAATTTAGATCAATATAAGCTTAATACTAATTCATATATTGTTTCTAACTTGATTTGACACCACTCCTACAAATTGTTCCATTTGTTCACATCTCAAATGATTTATTAAACTACTTCTACTATACCAACCTCAATATAATAGTCCACCAAAATATTTTATTATAATAAAGCTGGGGACAAATCAGGTTTAGCTTTTCAGAAAGGGGATGGTATATTTCAACATTCCTTACTTTTGGAAACTTTAGAGAAATAGGTGTGGGTAACCTTATCCAAAGATTTAAAATAGAAATAGGTAGATATACTTCTCAAAATGTAAAAGGTAAACACATTGAGCCATATAAGTCATTTTTTATTTTTTAGCCATTCATTTGATAAGTGACTACAAACCAAAGAAGTATAATTCAATGGACTTGAGCAAAGAAGCAATAAGAACTCAGCTGGCATTTAATTTCAATGAAAGCCAAGAAAAACAATTAAGGTTGCTCTTTTATGTTGTTTTTGTTTTCAAATGTTGCTGTAACACCTGAATTGAGAAACTAATCTCTCCAAGGGAAAAAGAAAATGAAGTACATGAACATCTTCATTCAACCAATGGCTTGAAAGAGATCCATTTTTTCTCCGATATAGTTGTTATTTCCTTAGAGAAAGTAAAGTCACATTTACGTAATTTCCTACTTGTCAAAACAATTTTTTCCTTTCTATAAGGAGAAAAAAAGATGAAGAAAAAGAATGAACCAAGTACTTTTGGAGAGGAGATCTTGAAGAAAAACGGATTTTCAGTTCACCTTAATAATATTGTTAGGTCAAAATCAGACTTTTGAATAATACAAATGCACATAGCTTCCAGCATTAGTGACAGAATAACGTACTCGTTGATGACAAGTAACCAAGCCACTGGAGGTTACCATCCTTCAGTCTTTCTTTTAGCAGCTCTTTATGCTGAAGCATCTGCAGTACACACAACTATTAATGGACATAAAAGCAAGTAGAAAGGTAAGTAAAAAACTTCATAAGCTTTTCATGGTATCTTACAGCTCGCTTCCGGATTCAACAGTTTTTTGAAGGTCCCAAGTTTTATGGCTTCTGTGCATGAACTTACCTTATTGTTAGATTCAAAAGTGTTTTTTATAAGGTATTGTTACATTCAAAAATTAACAATGTTTGATTTAACGATGTTCCTAACTGTTGAACATAATATCGAGACTGTCCCTAACAAGAACTCTAACACCTAAAGAAGCAGAATTTTATTTTTACCATAATTAACTTCCCTATTTTAGATTTTATTTTTAACGCATAGTTCATATTCATATCATGACAGAGAAAAGGTCATTGAGGAACATTTATGATTAACATCCATCAACAAATATGGTGACATGGGAGGTCTCTACAATTAACACTGCCTATGCCTGTCATATTGCTTACTAAAACTGTAGCATAATATTGAGCAAATTTACCGGATCACCAACACCCAAAACTGGAGGGATGGAGATTAGAAGGTGTGAGTGGCATTTCACGATATCAAGGACCTCAAGTCTGAAAGATAGAGCAGAAATACTAATTAGAACAGAGGGAAAGATAGGAACAGGGTTTCTTCTAAAAACCTACCTACAAACATGGAAGTTTAAATATGTGACCGCTAACACTCACGCGTAGACCCAAAATTTATCGACACATTAGTCAAGATATACGAAAAAGGACCAAACTTTGACCTCATTAGGATGAAAGTAACTGTTACAGAAAAAGTGAGAGAAGAACTGCCAAAGAGGCATAATTTGATCTATAACAAAGAAATTTATCATTCACTTCCCTCAGCTAAGTAATCAGTAAAGGGGTAAACTCAAAAGGGACGACCAGTGATCAGTTTCGGAGTTCTTGGCTATTAAAGTCTTTATTTCAAATCTTCTGATTCTCCACCAATTCAAAGTTTAAGAATTATTGCATTTATAATTAAGATTTCACTTACCTAGTTAAGTATAGCCACGTGATTTCCCTCTTTTCATTAGCTTCTTAGATTTCAACGTTTCTACTGTTGTTTTCATTATATTATAGTAGGTCCTTAGATGAGAACAAGCCTGTCTTTTTTCTGGCCATTTTAGCCTTTGACCAGGAATCGGTAGTATCATGCATAATAAAATCCCAAGGCAGTCACTCATCCCTAAACTGATACATGAGGAATTCAGGAAATGACCACCTGCAACCAGATGGGTTGGTTCATTCATATTCAGCTTTTGACAAAATTTGCGGCGACAAACTACCTTTATATGTTATTATGATAAAGTTGAGGGCTCCTTTGGTGACACATAGATCACACAAGTTCAAGGGGAAAGCTACCTACACTAGCCATGGAGCAGTAATAGAAGCCCCAGCGTCCCCTCCGCCCTCCCATTCCCATTACTTAAAGAGGAATGTATATGACTTCATTTTGACCAATGGATATTCATGAGGGGAGTTGGTTTGGGGGGGGGGGGGGGGGGTCAGGAAAACTCACTGTGGTTCATTGGCGTCAAATATATGAGCATGGAACCCCATTTCCTCTAATTTCTGTTTCCGGGCAGTAGTAGTACAACTTCCTGTAACTTCCCTACACAATTCACATATGTTATATAAATGGTCAATCTCCAATATATATTAACAGCTCGCTTTTTTCACGACTTCAACTAGTACGAAAAGAGGAAAAGAGATAAAGTAGAAGGTATATTTACCATCCGTCGCGATTCAAATCTGCGGCCAAGAATTGTCCTACGAAACCCATTCCCAGGATGAACATTTCATTTTTGGAATCTGATTTCTTAGTGTTCGATTCGTAACCTAGACTGCACCTGATATAGGGGCAAAACGATGGCGTTTTAATTAAGGGAACACCGGCAGTTTGACCCTGCCGGAGTTGAATTAACGCCGGCTGGCTTGGTAGCCGGCAAATCTCCATTAAAATGGCTCTACTCTGAAACTTTCAGGAAGCGGTTAATCAGAGGTACTGGTCTCTCAGTTAAGTGGAAAGCCGAAAGCTCCAAGCCCATCCCGAAGCGCTTTGGGCTCAATAATATAAGGCCCGTATTAGGTAAAAATTGCACGGGGCGCCCTATTTGGTCGTCCCGTTTAACCTATAACCATTTTTTTAAACTTTTAACTTGCACCCACGTACGAGTGGGGCAGAGTGTGGGGCCCGGGTCAGGGTGTGGGACGGGAGGTAGGGGAGGTAGAGGGGGCAAGGGAGCCTATAGGTTGAGAATCGGGTCATGGAACATAGGTTCGCTAACGAGTAAGTCTATAGAGTTGGCGAAGATACTTCAGAAGAGAAAGATTAATATAGCGTGTGTCCAGGAGACTAGGTGAGTTGGATCGAGGGCGAAAAACGTGGATGAGTATAAGTTATGGTACTCTGGAGTCCTGAGGGGTAAGAATGAAGTGGGTATCCTGGTAGATAACCATCTTAGAGAGTCGGTGGTAGAGGTCAGTCGGGTGAATGATAGACTAATGACTATTAAATTGATGGTCACTTTAAATGTCGTTAGCGCGTACGCGCCGCAAGTAGGCTTGGATGAGGAGATTAAAAGGCGTTTTTGGGAGGGGTTGGATGGCATCGTTCGTAGTATTCCACCTTCGGAGAGGTTATTCATAGGAGGAGATTTCAATGGTCATATTGGGTCGTCTGCAGTTGGTTATACTGAGGTGCATGGTAGCTTTGGTGTCAAGGAGCGGAACGGAGGGGGCACTTCGTTGTTGGACTTTGCCAAGGCATTCGATCTAGTGATTGCGAACTCAAGTTTTCCGAAGCGGGATGAGCATTTGATTACTTACAAAAGTTTGGTGGCGAAGACTCAGATTGACTATCTCCTCCTCAGGAGATGCGACATAAGGTTGTGCGAGGATTGCAAAATTATCCCAGGTGAGACCCTAGCAACGCAACATAGGCTTTTGGTGATGGACATTGGTATTAGGATAAGGAGGAAGAAGAGGTCAGTACGAGGCTGTCCGAGGATTAGGTGGGGCGCCTTGACTAAAGATAAAGCTCAGGAGTTGGAAAGAAGGTTATCGGCAATGGGAGCTTGGAGAAGTAGTGGGGACGCAAATACTATGTGGTCGACGACGGCTGATTGTATAAGGAAGGTGGCGAGAGAGGTGTTAGGGATATCTTCAGGACGCACCGGTGGCCACAAAGGAGATTGGTAGTGGAATGCAGTTGTCCAAGATAAAGTGGAAGCGAAGAAGGCGGCGTACCTGCGGTTCGTAGGGAGCTCTGGAGAGGAGGAGAAGAGAGCGAACAATGAGAGATATAAGGTAGCTAGGAAGGAGGCGAATATGGCAGTAATGGAGGCTAAGACGATAACTTTTGCTCGTTTGTATGAGGAACTAGGGAACAAAGGAGGGGAGAAGAAGTTATTCCGACTCGCTAAGGTGAGAGAGAAGACGACTCGGGATCTGGACCAAGTGAGGTGCATAAAAAATGATGACGACAAAGTTTTAATGGGGGATGACCAGATTAAGAGGAGATGTCAGACCTACTTTCATCTTCTAAATGAAGAAGGGGATCAGGATATTATGCTAGGTGAATTGAGGAATGCCAACAGCCCCCATGAATTAAGTTATTGTAGGGACATTGAGATCGATCAGGTCATGGAGGCAATGCGTACGATGAGGAGGGGCAGAACTACCGGGCCAGACGAAATTCCGGTTGAACTTTGGAGGTGTGTGGGTAGAGCAGGCTTTGAATGGCTTACTGGGTTGTTTAATGTTATACTCAAAACTAATAAGATACCTGAAGAGTGGAGGTGGAGTACAATGGTTCCGCTGTATAAGAATAAAGGCGATGTTCAGAGCTGTAACAACTATAGTGGTATTAAATTACTGAGTCATACCATGAAAGTCTGGGAGAGAGTGGTAGAAATGAGAGTGCGAAGGACGGTGTCTATTTTAGATAACTAGTTCGGGTTCATGCCGGGGCGATCTACCACAGAAGCTATCCACCTTATTAGGAGGATGATGGAACAATATAGGGATAAGAAGAAGGATCTCCACATGGTGTTTATCGATCTAGAGAAAGCGTACGACAGGGTTCCTAGGGAGGTCCTATGGAGATGCCTAGAGGTTAAAGGGGTCCCGGTTGACTACATTAGGGTGATTAAAGACATGTATGATGGAGCTAAGACTCGGGTTAGGACAGTAGGAGGCGACTCCGACCATTTTCCGGTTGTTACGGGGTTGCACCAAGGGTCTGCGTTCAGCCCTTTCCTATTTGCCCTGGTGATGGATGCCATAACGCATCATATTCAAGGGGAGGTGCCATGGTGCATGCTATTCGCTGATGACATATTCCTAATTGACGAAACACGACGCGGCGTCAACGAGAGGATAGAGGTTTGGAGACATGCCCTTGAGTCTAAAGGTTTCAAGCTGAGCAGGACGAATACAGAATACCTCGAGTGCAAATTTGGGGCCGAGCCGACGGAAGCAGGAGTGGAAGTGAGGCTCGACTCTCAAGTTATCCCTAAGAGGGGTAGTTTCAAGTACCTTGGGTCAGTTATTCAGGGGACTGGGGAGATCGACGAGGATGTCACACATTGTATAGGGGTGGGATGGATGAAGTGGAGGTTAGCAACGTGAGTCTTGTGTGACAAGAAAGTACCACCGTTACTAAAAGGTAAGTTTTATAGAGTAGTGGTTAGGCCTGCTATATTGTATGGGACCGAGTGTTGGCCGGTTAAAAATTCACACATCCAGAAGATGAAAGTAGCAGAGATGAAGATGCTGAGGTAGATGTGTGGGCATACAAGGATGGACAAGATTAGGAATGAAGATATTCGAGAGAAGGTGGGTGTGGCCCCCATAGAGGACAAGATGCGAGAAGCAAGATTCAGATGGTTCGGGCACATTCAGAGGAGGAGCACTGATGCACTAGTGAAGAGGTGTGAGCGACTGGCTGTGGTGGGTATGAGGAGAGGTAGAGGGAGACCTAAGAAGTATTGGGGGAGGTGATCAGGCAGGACATGGCACGACTTAGGATTTCTGAGGACATGGCCCTTGATAGGGAATTGTGGAGGTCGAGCATTAAGGTTGTAGGTTAGAGGGTAGTTTGTGAATATTACTACAGCGCACTAGAGTGAGACTAGTCATTTAGGAGTTAGTCTTAGGATGTTACTGATCAGCTACTGATGTAGGGTTGTATCTGTTGGATATTAGTATACCTTACATCCTTTTCTCCATCCTTTTCGTATTTCCTATATTTTGTATATTGTTGTTATTTTTTATTTTATGTTATTTATTATGAGTCTATTGATAGTACTAATATATTGTCTCTTGTTGCTCTCTTGAGCCGAGGGTCTCCTGGAAACAACCTCTCTGCCCCTCGGGGTAGGGGTAAGGTTTGCGTACATATTACCCTCCCCAGACCCCACTTGTGGAATTATACTGGGATGTTGTTGTTGTTGTAACTTGTACCCACTTTTTAAATAACTTCAGCCCTCTTTCTCCTTCTCCTTCTCCTCCTTCGTTTTCTTCTTTTTCTTCTTTCTTCTGCTGCTATTGGTCCTGCTATGAAACTTCAGTTATTAAAATTTTGTGTAGACATATCTGGTTCAATAATAAGATGAAAATTTTCTTACACTACTATATTCCAGTCAAGAAACACGAATGGATCTGCAAGTGGTCATTGTTTGGCACCATGTCCTTTTTCACCCTTAACTTCAGGCTGAAGTGAAAGCAATTCATCACAAATTTAGCATATTTCCGATGACAAGGAAATACCAAGTTACTTGTATAGTTGTATGCAATAAGAAATAAAATGTCCATTGCTTATATAGTGCTGAAGTTTTTACAAATGAACTAAATAACTTCAGCTCTAGAGCTGAAGTTCGCCAGTTACAAAACAAAAACTTCAGCTCTAGAACTGAAGTTTGCCAGTTACAAAAACAAAAACTTCAGCTCTAGAGCTGAAGTTCGCCAGTTACAAAACAAAAACTTAAAACAAAAGCTCCAGCTCTAGAGCTGAAGTTTGTTAGTTACAAAATAAAAACTTCAACTCTACAGCTGAAGTTCGTCAGTTAAAAAACAAAAACTTCAGCTCTAGAGCTAAAATTCGCCAGTTACAAAACAAAACATCAGCTCTAGAGCTGAAGTTTGTCACACCTCCTTTTTTACCTACACCCGCAAGAGCGTAAAAGAGTTTTTCCACTTAAAGGATAATCAGAACGGGATTTATTATTATTTGTTCAGAGTCGCCACTTGGGATATTAATGGTGTCCCAAGTCATCGGTTGAATCCCGAACCGAGGAACATATGACTCTGTTAACAGTTCGCAAACCAAAAATCCGAGTAAGGAATTCTGTTAACCCGGGAGAAGGTGTTAGGCATTCCTGGGTTCTGTGGTCCTAGCACGGTCGCTCAACTGTCGTGTTTAGCTTTTTATCTGATTTTAATACATGTTGAACTTATATGCCAATTTTAAAGATCATTTACTGCTTTAATTAAAAAATTTAAGAAAGTGAACGTCGTTTAACAAACGTGTTTTCGGATCACGTCACATGAAATGCACCCGGATCCTTGACACATTTTTATATAACGTTTTAGGATTTGGATTTGGGTCGCATGAAATGCACACCCGAATTTAAGAATGTAATTTTATTAAAATCGCGCCTAAAGAGTCTAACGCGTTATTATCTTTGGGGAAGGCCTTGAAATTCGCTAAATGGCTCGTCCCTAAATCTAAGTATTTTAAAACAAATATTTATTGAAGGCCCCGCAATTTTGCATTTTTATTCGGCGAGGCTCATCTCATTTTTATTTAAAGGCCAATCCTAAAGAGACTATGATTTTCTACCTTTATTGTCTCTACAGATAAAAGCAAGGTCCTAATTAATTTGTTGTTGGACTAAGGCAAACCACATAATAAATCTGCACCAAAGCCATCGGGCTCTAAGACAAGCCCAACGAAGAGAGTGTTACGCTCATGCCCACGCCAATGATGGGCTATGCGCTGATTTCAGCCTGGACCCAAATATACACGGCCATCAGAGATGGGCCTGGGCTGCTCATTCAAGGACTGAAAACTATATTGGGTCAAAAGCCCAGACGCAACAATTCGAATTGAGCAATTACTCCTGGGTTGTCTCAAGTTTATTCACTTAATTCAAGCTAGTATTGATTGTTTTGATTGTAGCTTCATACTCAGGCATGCAAATAACTGAAGGTATTTATTTGAAGGTGTTGATCAAATAAAGGGAGGTTATTAACTAAAGCAAACTACTAAACTCAGTGAACCAATTCCATGAATCTGAATACTCACAAATCCTAACGTTAATTCAACGATAACAATTCAAATACACATATTAACTAAGTCCAGAACACTTATTCTTATGTATATGTTAAAACGGTGAACAGCCATATTACTGACCTAGTCTAGTTAAACTATTATCACATCTGAGCTGACCTCAACATTAAATCATGACTGGGCTCAAATCAATTTTCAGTTTGTAGTTAAACTTCTACTTTGAATTCAGTAGCTTCAATTAACATTCAATAATATCAACTAGAAGTTTAAATCAGATCCAATTATCACCTAATGACTACAAAATTCGCATCAGAAGACCTTGAATCAGCTAACAGTCCATGAATAAAAATAAATCCAAAGTTTATGTACAACAAATCACTACTCAACTATGCTTAACAATTCTAACATCCATTTAAATCCAACAGCCAGCAACAGTTCTCAGAACCAAGTAAGTGTGCAATTTATTCCATGTTCAAGCTCATAATTACATCAGAATTTTGAATGTGTACCTGGATATGAAATGTAAGAAGAAGAAGAGAATATCAGCAGCAGTTTTTACAGCAAACCACAACAACAAAATCAGTATTCAATTAGCCCAGGAATCAGTTAGAGATGATTAAAACCAATAGTGAACCAAATACACTTGCAAAACTCAAGTAGACCCAGCACCAATCCCGGAACTAACTTGTTAATTTTTCATTAGAACAATACTTCCTGATTATTTTTGGTTTTTCTAGAGGTTTTCTATCTTTTTTTGGGGGTTTTGAATGCTTAAATTTCAAAATTAGATCTGAGATTAGGGAGAGTTTTGGGGGAATTTTTTTTGGTTGCCACCTCTTTGTTAAGGCAAAGAGGCATGCCTTTTATAGACAAAGATGAGGGCAGCCCCTTAATTTCTGTTTATAATTCAGTCCCTTATTTATTTTCAGATTAGTCCTTTAGTCATTGACTTGTTCCTCAAGTAAGTGCAATTACTTTCTGAATTCTCACCCTAAAACCCCTTCGAGAATGCTCTAGGAATTTCAAGTAACAACTACAAGATTCTTTACCCTATCATTCCTAAACTACCCTTGCAATGCCCTGTTATTTACCCCAAACTGACCAACCCTTCACCTCAGTTAAAACTATGGTTTAATTAAACTAACTCTAAATCAAATGTTCATAAGCAGATAATCACCTAAAATCAAACTAGCTAGACATATTAAGCTAAATACGAAGTTAAACCTATTAATGAACTATTCTTAGCAACTAAATCAAAGTGAAGAAATTAACTAACTAAAACGAGAATTAAACCTATCATCACAGACTCCAATTGTACATGAAATTCAAATCAACTTGAAAAAAATGAAACATCAAAATTTAAACTAAACTAAACACTGAACAAGAACTAATTCTTATACTAATGACAAAATTAATATTTAACAGAACTCGAACAACAATCAAATAAGAAAAACTTCAATTACTAACCCTAGATAGATAACACCGAATCCAGATCAATTAATGAAGCAAAATCGTCAAGAAGAGAGGACAATTCGAAAATACAATGAAGAGAGAAACTCACTGATTTCAAACCTTCGACTCAACTGACTTCTCACTTGGTTTCCAAACAATATTATGTTCTTGTTCTTTCCAAGAACGCTCACATAATACAACTTGAAACCATATGGGCCCTTGGCTAACCCGAGAAATTCCAGAAACGTCGACAGAAACCCTAGATCCAAAATTCGCGGCAATCCAGTGGGATTCGAAGGAAATTAGTCAAAGGTTTAGGAAAAGGGTGGTGAGAGGAGTATGTGGTGTGATTTTGGGGAGGTTTAGACGAATTTGGGTTTTGGCCGGAAAACTTCGCTTCAAGATTCGAATCGTTCGGCTATGATTCGAGGAATGCTATGGCCAGATTCGAGATGAGGGAGAAGAGGAGATTCTAGGGTGTTATTTTGGTCTGGATTGGAGTGGTTACCGTTGTCGCCGCCGGCGAGCTTGACGGAGCGTATAGAGGCGGCGTCTCTAGGGTTTGTGTAGGGGTGAGTTCTGAGAGACGAGATAGGGGGTGAAGGGGTTCGGACAGTCTTATACTAATAAGATCCCACTTCTCCACCGTTGGATTGATTAACCTTGACGGCCTGGATTGATCGACGCCAAATGACGTCGTTTTAGTTATGCAAATGGGCAGATCGGGTAGAGGATACTGGGTTGGGTCATTTCGGGTGTGTATTTGGGCTGAAGAAACGAATTAAACGGCCCACTTCATTGTACCTGTCCACTTCTCCCTTTTTATTTGTATTCTCTTTATTTCTTTTATCTATTTTTGTATTTCATTATGTTTTTTTGTATTTTTTCAGATTTTATAAAAATGCAAAAAGTAAAATAGAGTCCTAATATATCTCAAAGTTAAACTAATTAACTCCTAAAATTATTTAAAATCTATTTCGTGACAAATTCAACAATTAACAATTAAAAATGCAAAAGTGGACTATTTTTTCTATTTTCTTTATATTTTGTTCTAAAACAAATTAACCCCCAATTAATCCTAAAATATGAAGTTAAATCCTAAATGCAAATGCCAATATTTTTTTTTTGTATTTTCATATGAATTAAAATGCACAAAAATGCAAACAATTAACAGAAAATGACACAAAATTTACAAAATTGTAAAATAATGAAAAAGCTCATTTTGTTTGAATTTTGGGAATAATTCATATATAGGGCAAAAATCACGTGCTCACAGCTTCCCCTCTTTGCTCGGAAACATAAAAAGTTTTCGTGCAAAGATAAGTGAGCAAATACGAGCGATGTTTGCCCTGTTTGAAGATTTCGTGTGAAGTATTTTTTTGGAAAAATTGACCGCACCCTACTTCAGAGGTTGCCTACATATTCTGGGCTAAACAGGAATCAGGTTAGTGTAGTTCGGGAGTGTCTGGTAGCTGGGACTACCAGGAGCTGTGATTTCACTGCGATTGCTGCTGCTGCTGCTCGCTGACCTTCCTTATTACACTATGTCAAAAATAAAAGAAGCTAAACTAAGCTATGACCTATGAATTACGAAATCCTATCTCAATTCCTCAAACTTGTTCTTGTACTTCCTTGTTGCTTTGTTGTCTTGTGTTCTTTTGGTAAAATCCCTTGTTGCCATTGCAAACTACAAACTGAGGTGTTGTTCCTTTCTTCAAATTGCTGAACTTAAATGTATTCCCTTGTTGTACGGGTGGGCTCCCGACTTCTGGACTTGGACTTGAAAGTATTCCCTTGTTGTACGGATGGGCTCCCGACTTCCAAACTTGAAGGTATTCCCACGTTATCCGGGCGGGCTCCTGACTCCTGAACTTGAAATGTATTCCTTGCTCTCCAGGCGGGCTCCTGACTTCTGAACTTGAAATGTATTCCCTGCTCTCCAGGCGGGCTCCTGACTTTTGAACTTGAAATATATTCCCTGCTCTCCAGGCGGGCTCCTGACTTATGAACTTGAAATGTATTCCCTGCTATCCAGGCGGGCTCCTGACTTCTGAACTTGAAATGTATTCCCTGCTCTCTAGGCGAGCTCCTGACTTATGAACTTGAAATGTATTCCCTGCTATCCAGGCGGGCTCCTGACTTTTGAACTTGAAATGTATTCTCTGCTCTCCAGGCGGACTCCTGACTCCTGAACTTGAAATGTATTCCCTGCTATCCAGGCGGGCTCCTGACTTCACAAAATAGACAAAACAAAGAATTTTGAAAGCTAAAACTTTAAATTGTACTTCCTTGTTCTCCAGGTGGGCTCCTGACTGCTGCGATTGAATGTATTCCCTGCTCTCCAAGCGGGATCCTGACTTCAACAAAACATACAAAAACAAAGAAAATTTTCTGCCCCAGCTTAGTAACTGGGCCCATGGGTGAGTGTTACTAAATCATTTACCAACTATTACGAAGAATTTGAAAACTAAGTCCTATTATCTGGGGAGGTCCTGACAATTCCTAACAATTATGAACTTAATTTATATTTTCTAAAGGCATTACTCCCACTACATTATGCCATTTACAAGGGGTTTTAAACTACATCCTATTATCCAGGAAGGTCCTGACCACTCCTAACAATTACAAGCCTAAGGTATTACTCTCGCTATATCATGTTATCTACAAGGGTTTTTGAACTGCATCTTATTATCCAGGAAGGTCCTAACAACCTCTACTTGAATTTTATCCTAAACATACGAACTTTGCAACCAACTTACATTCCCATATGCTATACATGATTATTTTATATTTAATCAAACCACACTTTACGGTCAAACCTGATTACTGTTTGTTTTTCACTCCTGGAGGGTCTCTCCAATACAATCGACTTTTCTGCCCCTGTTTCAATCAAAGAAAATTTCGTCAGTTTAAAATGGTGGTTAGATGATGGCATTCTTGCTGAAAATCCTTCCACTGTACTGCTTTATTTTGACCAGCCTCCCCGAACTGACCCAGAATCGCTTGCCTTCTTCTTGTCTTTCAAATCCCTGACTCTGACAAACTGAGTGTTCTGTACCCATGTTGTTGTTTCACACCTCTGAACCTTTTATTGGAACCTTTGCACTTCCCACGACATTTCCCAATCATCCCACCGATGACACTTCCGGTGATTCCCCATACTCCACTTTACATCAGGTTGTTGCTGACATGCTCTGGCCACGTTGTGCTTTACCAATTTCGGAAGCTGGTAGTGAGCTTTGAAATCCCTTCCCGCTTGTTTTGCACAGAACTAACATAGAACATCTTAGACAGATAAAAACCCCAAAAGAAATGAAATGCAATGATTTTACGAGTTAAGGATAGGGATAATCCAAAACCGAATGACTACTGAAAAGAAAAGGGAAAGAAACTTATCTGACCGGAAAAGCTGGTACCAATGGTCATGACATGCATTTCGGACTAATCGGCCCAATCTGTCCAACTACCCAGCTCTTGGTCGCCACACTTTGTTGCCCCAGAATTTCCATCACTTGATTACTTTACCCAAACCTTAACCTTGTTCATCTTGCGGCGCCTTGAAAGATTTTCACTAGCATACCTCTTTCATTCATTCATCTCTCAACTCACATCGCCTTACGGTGCCCGTAAGGGTTTTCATCGATAAGACTCTCTCATTTTAATTTCTCTCAACTCCCATTGCCTTACGGTGCCCGTGAGGGTTTTCACCAATAAGACTCTCTCATTTTAATTTCTCTCAACTCCCATCGCCTTACGGTGCCCGTGAGGGGTTTCACCAATAAGACTCTCTCATTTTAATTTCTCTCCTTGCTTGTACCAGAGTGTTGCCCCTGACGGGAATTACTTTTACTTGCTTGACTTAGCATTTCTCAAAAACTGATCAGAAGGTCTTTCTTTGGACCGTAATGTGGGCTTTGGATGGGGTTAGAAAGAAAGGGTATGAAAGGCTCAAAACAATTTCAAAATGGGTTAAAATTACAACATTCGGAATCCAATTTCTTTCACAACAACCAGAACTTCTGCCCCAGTTTCTTGCTTGGGGACTTTTAGATTTTTATTTTGGTATGACTGAACCTCAGCGAGGCTGCCTACGTACCCTTTCGGGATCAAGTCAAACGTAGTTCACATCATAGAGACTACGTTGTTGTGTTTTTTTCTTTTCTGTTCTTCTTTTCCTTTCTTTTCTTCATTTTCTTTTCTTTTCTTTTCTTTTCTTTCTTCTTTTCACTTTCAATTTTCTTCTTCTTTTCTTTTCTTTCTTTTCTTCCTTTCTTTTCACTTTTCTTTCTTTTTCTTTTTCTTTTTCTTTTCATTTTCTTTTCTTCCGCACCCGCGTTTCTTAATGGTGCCATTGATTCTGAAAGAGGGATATGAAAGAAAATAAGTAAGGCTCAAAGGAGATGACAAGGGGTAAAAGTGTTTAGATAGCAGAACAAAACGCCTTCGTCATTTCAATCTTTAAAATATGCCAAATACAAACAAGTACAATCAAAATAAAGAAATCATACATAGTATCTCTTGACCGCATCGGAATTGATGGCCATTTCTACACATTTTCCTTCCACATCTGTTAGATATAATGCACCATTAGACAACACTCTGGTTACGACAAATGGTCCCTGCCAATTTGGAGCGAACTTTCCTTTTGCTTCGGCCCAATGAGGCAAAATACGTCTCAACACTAACTGTCCCACTTCAAACTTCCTCGGACGCACTTTCTTGTTGTACGCTCTTGCCATTCTTTGCTGGTACAACTAACCATGACACACTGATGCCAATCTCTTCTCGTCAATCAAACTCAACTGCTCAAGGAGGCTTTTCACCCATTCATCATCATCGATCTCAACCTCCGCAATGATTCGAAGAGACAGGATTTCCACTTCTGCGGGTATCATTGCTTCCATACCATACACCAAAGAGTACGGAGTCGCCCCCACCGAAGTACGAACAGTGGTGCGGTATCCCAACAATGCAAAAGGCAGCTTTTCATGCTACTGTCTAGATCCTTCCACCATTTTCCGAAGTATTTTCTTTATATTCTTATTGGCCGCCTCAACCGCACCATTTGCCTTAGGGCGGTATGGAGTAGAATGACGATGAGTAATCTTGAACTGCTTACATGTCTCCTTCATCAAATGGCTATTGAGATTAGCTCCATTGTCTGTAATGATCACTTTGGGTATCCCAAACCGACAGATAATGTTCGAATGCACAAAATCCACTACAGCTTTCTTGGTCACGAACTTGAATGTTTTAGCCTCTACCCACTTGGTAAAATAATCTATAGCCACCAAAATGAATCTGTGCACATTTGACGCTGCTGGCTCAATTGACCCAATAACATCCATGCCCCATGCAACAAAAGGCCACGGTGCAGACATCGTGTGTAACTCCGAGGGTGGAGAATGAATCAAATCTCCATGCACCTGACACCGATGACATTTTCGTACATAGCCGATGCAATCCCGCTCCATCGTGAGCCAATAATATCCTGCTCGGAGAATCTTCTTTGCTAAAACATACCCGCTCATATGAGGTCCACAAACTCCGGCATGTACCTCAGTCATGATAGATGTGGCCTGTCTCGCATCAATGCATCTCAACAACCCGAGGTCTGGAGTTCTTTTGTACAACACTCCTCCGCTAAGGAAAAACCCGCTTGCCAACCGTCGAATTGTTTGTTTCTGATCACCTGTGGCCTGTACCGGATACACACCCATCCTAATATATTCCTTGATGTCATGAAACCATGACTCACCATCAAGTTCCTCTTCCACCACATTACAATAAGCGTGCTGATCGCGGACCTGAATATGCAAAGGGTCCACGTAAGCCTTATCCGGATGGTGTAACATCGACGCCAAAGTAGCCAACACATCAACCATTTCATTATGAATCCTTGGAATGTGCTTGAACTCTATTGACTGAAACTGCTGACAAAGCTCATGCAAACATTGTTGGTACGGTATAAGCTTTAAGTCCCGTGTTTCCCATTCTCCTTGAATTTGGTGTACCAGTAGGTCCGAGTCACCCATGACCAAGACTTCCTGGACACCCATAACTACAGCTAATCTCAAACCCAAGATACATGCCTCATATTCTGCCATGTTGTTCGTACAATAGAAACGAAGCTGAGCTGTAACAGGGTAGTGTTGCCCTGTTTCAGAAATAAGTACCGCTCCTATTCCCACACCCTTCATGTTTGCAACCCCATCAAAGAAGAGTTTCCATCCCGGCTTCTCAACTTGTTCCCACTCATCGGCATGCATTACCTCTTCGTCAGGGAAATAAGTTTTCAAAGGTTCATAATTGTCATCAACCGGTTTCTCGGCCAAATGTTCCGCCAAGGCCTGTGCTTTCATTGCAGTCCGAGTCACATAGACAATGTCAAACTCTGTGAGCAGGATCTGCCACTTTACAAGCCTCCCTGTGGGCATAGGCTTCTGAAAGATATACTTCAATGGATCCAAGCGAGATATGAGGTAAGTAGTATAAGATGACAAATAGTATTTCAGCTTCTGTGCCACCCAAGTTAGGGCGCAACATGTCCTTTCAAGATGAGTATACTTAACCTCGTAGGGTGTGAAATTCTTGCTGAGGTAATAGATGGCTTTCTCCTTCCTGCCGGTGATATCATATTGACCCAATACACAGCCGAATAAATTGTCCAATATCGTTAAGTATAGAATCAAAGGTCGCCCTGGTTCTGGCGGGACCAACACGGGTGGATTTGACAAATACCCCTTTATCTTATCAAATGCCTCCTGATATTCATTTGTCCACTTGACCGCAAAGTCTTTCTTTAATAGCTTGAAGATAGGCTCACAAGTTGTCGTGAGCTGAGCGATGAACCTGCTGATATAATTCAATCTCCCCAACAAACTCATCACCTCGGTCTTGTTCCTCGGAGGTGGCAATTCCTGGATGGCCTTGACTTTCGATGGATCTAGTTCAATATCCCCGGTGGCTGACTACGAACCCCAACAATTTTCTAGACGGCACCCCGAACGCACATTTTGCAGGATTAAGCTTGAGATTGTACCTGCGAAGCCTTTGGAAGAACTTTCTCAGATCCCTGACATGGTCAGATGGCTTTCTAGACTTCACTATCACATCATCCATGTACACGTTGATTTCTCGGTGTATCATATCATGGAACATTGTTGTCATCACCCTCATATAGGTTGCCCCAGCATTCTTCAAACCAAATGGCATGACCCGATAGCAGTACATTCCCCACAGAGTGATGAATTCCGTCTTTTCTGCGTCTTCCTCGTCCATTAAAATCTGATGATAACCCGCATAACAATCCACAAAAGAACCAATCGCATGCTTGGCACAATTATCAATCAAGATATGGATGTTTGGCAATGGGAAATTGTCTTTTGGGCTTGCCTTGTTGAGATCCCGATAGTCAACACACACCCTGGTCTTGCCATCCTTCTTTGGCACAGGCACAACATTGGCTAACCAGGTGGGATACCGGGTGACCCAAATGACTTTTGCATCGAACAGCTTGGTAACCTCCTCTTTGATTTTTACACTCATATCTGTTTTGAACTTTCTCAGCTTCTGTTTGACAGGAGGGAATGCCGGGTCTGTGGGCAATTTGTGAACCACTAAATCAGTGCTTAGACCCGGCATGTCGTCATAGGACCATGCAAAAACATCTTTGTATTCAAATAGTGCCTTAATTATCTCCTCCCTGAGTTGAGGTTCCAGATGGACACTTATTTTAGTTTCACGGACATTATCTTGGTCTCCTATATTAACTGCTTCTGTATCGTTCAAATTAGGTTTGGGCTTTTCCTCAAAATGACTTAGTTCCTTTCTAATTTCTTCACAGGCTTCATCATCATCAAATTCCAACTCGTCATCACACTCAATTTCTTGTATTATTATTTCAGAGTTAGATTGGCTTTTAAAACCGGGCCGGAGATTCCTCATGCAGGTCATGTCATTGATATCAACATAAAAAGGACTGTACAAAAGAAGAAAACAAAATAAAATTAGAAGAAATGAAGGAAAAAGGACAACTGCATTTCATTAAATTTAAAGATAACAGGGTTTTAACACATCCAACTGGACGGAACATAGTATCTGAATTACAGACCCTGGAATAATCCAGACAACTAAAAGAAAATCAAAACTCACTACCAAGACTCCCTCCGGATAGGAAGAGGAGTGGCTTCCCAGTTGTTGACTTTTGCACGTGATCCCACGAATTGCATATCTGCCTTGCTCGACCCTTCCCCAACCTCAACCACGTTAACCTCAGCGAACAACCTTTTGAATCCGTTCTCCAAGTCTCCATCAGCACTAATCAACGATCCAGGAACCTTTGACAATAATTGCTTTCTGACACCCGGCCTGACGAACGATCTGTATAGACGCGGGATTGGCTTTGGCAGTGCCCATGCTTTCTGTTTCATTTTGCGAGCTCGTCTCACATATGCAACTATGGGCTTGAACCCCAGACCAAATGTATCCAGATTCTTTGGAAAAGAAACTGGTTGCACAATACCTTGCAGTGATGCACCCAAACCCTTGCCTGGTACAAAACCGTTTTTCAACATTTCAACGGCTACCATGACTGATGTCGTAGCCATTTTTGGAGTTGGAACGTGCTTGTCGCACCTCCTTTTTCCGCCCCCGCAAGGGTGCGTGGGAGTTTTTTCCAATTAAAGGACAGTCGAAACGGGATTTATTTCTTTATTTCAGAGTCGCCACTTAGGAGATTTAGGGTGTCCCAAGTCACCTATTTTAATCCCGAATCGAGGAAAAGAATATGACTCTGTCTATTTAACAGTCTGTGCACCAGAAATCCGGATAAGGAATTCTGTTAACCCGGGAGAAGGTGTTAGGCATTCCCGAGTTCCGTGGTTCTAGCACGGTCGCTCAACTGTTATATTCGGCTTGATTATTTTGATTTGTTAAATACATTTTTATTGCATGATTTTATTGTTACCGCTTCTATTTAGATTTAAAGTCCCTTCTTTGAATCGAATCACGCGTACGTATATTCGTGTTATAAATTATATATTTTTTAAAACATGCGGAGTTGTGTCACGCGCACGTGTACACAATAATATAGATAATATTTTTATTAAAATAATTATTTTCGAAATTATGCTTTAAATAAAATCAAGAATATTCGCCCTTTTTGTATAATTAAGTAGTGAACCTCACATCTTGGGTTTTTATGAAATTAATAATGATATTTTCCGAGAAATCCCTTTTATTAAATATTCGATCGAAGTTGCACGAACGCATAATCCGAATTGCCTTTAGAAATATAATTAGGTTACGCGAACGTATCCCTAATCACAAAAATATTCTTGATGGTAGTATAAATTTGTTTACAAATTGTTTATTATATCCACTTATTTTTATATGAAAGCCATAGAGAAACATTGATTTAGACGTCTCTATATTTCTTGAAAAAACATTCAAAAGTTATTATGTGTTCACCGCAAATCTTATTTTACGCATATGAATTATATTCCTCCAAGCCATTCAAATTTTAAAGAATTAATGATATGAAAAAGAAACAAACAACAGGTAACTAAAAAATACTATCATTTTTTATCGTGGATACAACATTAATATATCCAAAAATCGAATCGCATATAAAAATGGAAAAAGAATTAATTTGATAAACAAATTAATAGTTTCTGAAGAATTTTCATTGTTTCATTTAAGGCGAACTCTTCTTCTATATATCTTTTACATAAAATGCCACGATTCGTTTATAAATCCTATGTCCTTCTTATGTATTTGTTTTAGTCCAAAGTTGCAATGGTTTGGTTAATGTTTGCAATGGAAGATAAGAGTCAAGTTGATAAGAAAGAGAACTATTATACAAATTGATTCAATAAAATTACATCACATGCAATATAGTTATACGTTTGAACCATTCCTAATATTGTATCAACTCACCTTCCACATATGATTATATATATACTCATCATCATGCTATATATGAACATACAACTTATATCAATCTAAAAAATCAGATTTTTTACAAGATATACTAATAATGTAATTTATTGATACTTCCATTCTACTTTGCATTTAGCTAACAATATTACAGGATGTAATTAATGGCCCATTTTATGCCATGTTCGCTACCTTGATATTTTAATCATGACTTCACTTAATGAAAATTCCGAAATAGATGATATTATTACAACACTTAAACGAATTTTAAGAGGTAACAATTATCTTATATTCATTACGCCAAACGTACTACTATATTAATCAACTGAAACAAAAACCAAATTTTTAACTACTGAACTTGAATGAATGGAAAACAGAATTATAATTCCCGAACTTCATTAATTTGTCATGTTGAAGCTTTTCGTGACATGAATTTACAGATATGTACCTGATATTGGAAGCAAAAGAAAATGATGATGAGAATCAGCAGCAATAATAACAGTACAATAGCAACAACTGCCCAGCAATAGTAACAACCCAGTAACAGACCGGTGGAGTAGTAATCCCAAAAACAAAAGCTTTAAGCTTTAAATGAAACAACAACCATTAATACTAATTTCAAACAAAGAAAGAAAGCAGTAGATTTTTTAGCTTTTATTTTTATTTTGAAAGCTTAAATATTTTTCGGAATTTTTCTCTCTTCTATTCTCTGTCCGTTTTTTTTTCTCTATCTGTATTCTTGTCCTCTCTCATTTGTCTTCAAGACTTCACATATATAACACATCCCAAAAACCTTTTAATTAATTAAAATCAATACTTTTTCTCTACCCAACCCATTATCTTTCCACTCATCCCCATTACATTAAATAAACATATCACACCACCCCATTATATTTTGTCCCCCATGCTTTATTTAAAATAATGCAAGATTCCCCTTTAATTTAAATCTTGTCCCCCCTTTATATTAAATAATCATATCACAACCCACCCCATTTCATTTTGTCCCCCATGCTTCAAATAAACAATTTCAAAATGTACAATTCCTAAACTACCCCTTCCGACCTTACTGAAATTACCAAACTACCCCTGAACGTACTACAAATTTACCAAACTACCCATCAGCTATAACACATCAATTAATCAAACTTAACCAAAATATAGACAATATGATCAATTTCTAACAATGTTCAAACAACAATATGAACATGGATGAACATCATAACAACAATATCACATGAACACGATTTTAACAACATTTCAACAACAAATCACATGAACACGAATTGAACAACAAAGAACAACTAAAATTTGATTGAACAATATTTTAGCAACAAACAATCCTATTTTCGGATTCAACAACAACAACAATCAAAGTATGAAGATTTCTAAATTCAATCATATTGAACTTAAAATCAACTCTAACAACATTACAACAAACAATTCTTATATTAAACTTAAAACAAGATTATGAGAACAATTCAAACAATAATCATAAATGGTAAACAAGAAATCAAACTATACAAAATTCGGATTCAAGATCATCCAAACAAAGTATGAACATGAATGAATCTATTTTAAGACAACAAACATGACGGATTAAACGATTAAAACAATATATTCCTTTAATACAACTAAATTCTTTAAACAAATAACAAGATCGACGAAGAAACAATTATGAACTTAAACTTGAACTTAACAATATTAACAATTTCTAACAATACATAAACACATGAAACAAATTGAAGAAATAGTTGATTAAATTTCAATTTGAATCTAACAAACATCAAACTAACAAATATTCACTTAAACAATAATACAAACATGACATGAATATGAAAACAACTAATTAAACTTCCATTTTAAAATCTGAAAATTAATTTAACAAATAACACATGAACATGAACTAAAAATTAATTCAAACGATAAACAAAACAAACATTTGTTGATTTTAGATTCGAAAATATCAAAACAAAATACGGACAAAATAAAACTCAAAAACTACTAACCGGATCGAAAGACGAACAACGACCAAACAAACAACGAACTTGACGTTGAACTCACGACGTATAGGATCTTCACTTGACGAAAAACCCTCGACCTTTGCCGGACTTTAACCGGACTGCCTTGCGTCGTCAACAACAGTACGAAGCGGCGAGCAGCAGCACGGCGCGGACAGCCATGGACGACGACATGGTCGACGTCGAAACTCGTCCATGGCTGGACGTATTAGATGGCAGAAGAAGATGGAACGCAGCAACGACGAGCAGCAGCAGCTGTCTGTCTAACACCTGCTGCGACGAGCAGCAGCAGCACGACGTCGAGAAGAAGAAGCAGCGGCGGAGGAAGGAGGAGCAGCGACAACTGTTGGCAGCATCGGCGGCGATAGGCAGCAGCAGTGGCGGCTTGTTTGGACGACGCAGCAGTAGGGGAAGCCATGGACGACGCAACATCCAAGTGACGATGAAGCTCGCCCATGGCTGGACGTAACAGAAGGAGCAAAAGCTAGCTGAACCGCAGCGGGGAAACAACCATAGTCGAGCAAGCTTTGAGCTTGACGAGCTTCAATGGCGGATAGGGCTGGGGTCATTTAGTTGAGCCGGGGTCGTGAAGGTGACGTACGTGTGTGTGTGTGTAGCCATGGCTTCTTGAGGTTGAAGGCAAAGGGAAGCCATGGGAGGTGGAGAAGCTTGAGGAAGAAGAAGAAGATAGGAGGGGTGGGGGCGGATTGGTTTAGTGTTTTTTAGGGTTTTCTTCCTTTAATTTTTGCTTTGTTTTTTTTTTTTGTAAAATGTAAGACAAAAGGGGTTTGGGTCTTTTGGGTTATGGACTGGGTCGACCCAGTTCGAAATGGACTGGGTCGTAGGGAAGATTGGGCCATTTTTTGGGCCTATGTCTTGAAATTGAAGAAGAGGCCTAATTCCGACTTTCTTTATATTTTCGCTCTCTTTTCTTCTTTTATTTTTTCTAAAACTAAATTATAAAAATACTTAAACTATTATTAAGAACTAAATTAAGTTATAAAAGCGCAAATTAACTCCCAATAACAATTAACGCACAATTAAGTATTAATTAAGCATAAAATTGTATATTTGGACATTAAATGCTAAAAATGCAAACGATGCCTATTTTTGTAATTTTTAATTTTTGTAAAACAAATTTAATTACTAACAACTGTAGAATTAAATCCTACATGCAAAATGCGACATATTTTTGTATTTTTTATTAATTTATCAAATAAACACGCACAGACAAATACAAATAATTATTCAAAATATCACAAAATATCACAAAATTGCACACCAAAGAAAAATCATTTTATTTTTGAATTTTTTGGGAGTAATTCTCATATAGGGCAAAAATCACGTGCTTACAGCTGCCCCTCTTTGCCCGAAGACACGAAGGGTTTTCGTGCAAAGATAAAGCGAGCGATTTTTGCCCATTCGAGTACTCCGTTGAAGCATTTTTTTTGAAAAAGATTTGACCGAACCTTTGCTTCAAAGGTTTCCTACATATCCTGGGCTAAACAGGAATCAGGTCAATGTAGTTCGGAAAACTTTGGTAGCTGGGACTACCGTTGGACTGCACTGTTACTGTTGTTGCATGCTATTACTACTGCTTACCGATCTCCTTGTTACAACGTGCTTAAAAGAAAACAAGAAGCTAGGCTAGAGTACAATTTGTTTTTGTTGCCTTGCTTCCTTGTCTGCTTGCATTTCTTCCGATACTTTTCTTCTTTTGACACATGCACTTGAGTTTGTGCTGTGACCTCTTGTTGCAACCTTCTGTTTCCCGGTGCCGGGGAATTTTATTGTTTCCTGCTGGGGATTCCTATTGTAACCCTCTGTTTTATTGTTCTCTGACTTGATCTTGAAATGTATGCCTCTGTTATCTGGGCGGGCTCCCAACTTCAATACTTGAAAATTAAAGACTTGAAATGTATGCCTCTGTTATCTGGGCGGGCTCCCAACTTCAATGCTTGAAATGTAAAGACTGAAATTTATGCCTCTGTTCTATGGGCGGGCTCCCAACTTCAATACTTGAAAATTAAAGACTTGAAATGTATGCCTCTGTTCTATGGGCGGGCTCCCAACTTCAATACTTGAAATTAAAGACTGAATGTATGCCTCTGTTATCTGGGCGGGCTCCCAACTTCAATGCTTGAAATATAAAGACTGAATGTATTCCTCTGTTATTATGGGCGGGCTCCCAACTTCAACACTTGAAATGTAATCGTCATTCCTCTCTTCAGGCGGGCTCCTGACTTCAAACCATACATCGCCATTCCTTTCTTTAGGTTGGCAAGATTTCAACATTTTTTTTAAAACGCCTTTCCTCTCTTCAGGGCGGCTCCTGACAACAACTTTGAAAATAATCGCCATTCCTCTCTTCAGGCGGGCTCCTGACTTCAAACAATACATCGCCATTACTTTCTTTAGGTTGGCAAGATTTCAACAACTTTTAAAAATGCCTTTCCTCTCTTCAGGCGGGCTCCTGACAACAACTTTGAAAATAATTGTCATTCCTCTCTTCAGGCGGACTCCTGACTTCAAACCATACATCGCCATTCCTTTCTTTAGGTTGGCAAGATTTCAACATTTTTTTTTTAAAAACGCCTTTCCTCTCTTCAGGCGGGCTCCTGACAACAACTTTGAAAATAATTGCCATTCCTCTCTTCAGGAGGGCTCCTGACTTCAAACCATACATCGCCATTCCTTTCTTTAGGTTGGCAAGATTTCAACATTTTTTTTAAAACGCCTTTCCTCTCTTCAGGCGGGCTCCTGACAACAACTTTGAAAATAATCGTCATTCCTCTCTTCAGGCGGGCTCCTGACTTCAAACAATACATCGCCATTCCTTTCTTTAGGTTGGCAAGATTTCAACAACTTTTTTAAAACGCCTTTCCTCTCTTCAGGCGGGCTCCTGACAACAACTTTGAAAATAATCGCCATTTCTCTCTTCAGGCGGGCTCCTGACTTCAAACCATACATCGCCATTCCTTTCTTTAGGTTGGCAAGATTTCAACAACTCTTTAAAAATGTCTTTCCTCTCTTCAGGCGGGCTCCTGACTTCAAACCATACATCGCCATTCCTTTCTTTAGGTTGGCAAGATTTCAACAATTTCTTTTTAAAACGCCTTTCCTCTCTTCAGGCGGGCTCCTGACTTCAACAACAACTTTGAAAATAATCGCCATTCCTCTCTTCAGGCGGGCTCCTGACTTCAACCAATATATTGTCATTCTGTTCTTCAGGAGGTCTCCTGACTTCTTCTTAAATTCTTCATCCTCGTTCTCCAGGTGGACGCCTGACTTCTTCTTAAATTCTTCATCCTCGTTCTCCAGGTGGATGCCTGACTTCTTCTTAAATTCTTAATCCTCATTCTCCAGGTGGACGCCTGACTTCTTCTTTTCTTTTCTTTTTCCTTCGCTCTGCTTTGTTCTTGCTTGCTGGGGATAATACCACTGTGGGAGTCTCCTTTGTTCCCCTCCTTCAAATTCATTTTTTTTTATTTTTTTTATTTTTTCTCTCAACACTGCTGGGGATAAAAGTGTTATCTTCTTGGGATAACGTTGTTGAGGATAATGCTGCTGGGGAATTTTATCCCTTCAAATCGATGCTTCATTCTTGTGGAAGCTGCTGGGGATGATAATGGCTTTTTGGTTTTCTGAGCACAAGCGTCATCCCTTTATTCTGTCTGCTGGGGATAACTTCCTCCATTGAAACTTATTATGTTGGGGCAACACTGGTTCAAAGACCACTTCCTTGGTGTTATCTTTATTCTTCCCCATATGGGTACCTAATTTCCAGAAAATTTTCTGCCCCAGTTTGATAATCTTCTTTTTTTTTATTTTTTATGGCATGCCTTTCCGTCATCAATGCCATTTCCTTTACCTGTTTCAAATCAAAAATTTGTTAGCTTAAAGCATGGTAGTTGGCTGTGATACTCCACTCGGATGGCTTTTCCCTTTCTCCTTCCTTGCTCTGCATTCCACAACTTGCTGGGGGATGATATTATTTGCTGGGGATAATCTTTTTCTGCTGGGGATATCCCTCTTCTTTCGTGGCATGGCTCGGAGATTTGCATTTTCCCGACCTTTTAGTCTTGCATGAATTTCCCAAATCATGCTTATTGCTCTCCTTGTTTGTCCATGAGCCTTGGCCTTGAGGTTTTAATAACCTCTTATTTTGGCAAGGATATCCCTCTTGACACTCGTTGATTTTTTTGTCAATTCCCTGTTGCTGGGGATATCTTTTTTGATACTAGCCTCGCGCTTGTTCCTTGCTGACTATATCACTTGGATGTATTAGTCAGATCTTATATTGGAAAGCTGATGGCTTATTTTGAAGTCATTTCCCACTGGTTCTGACCAAACAGACTCTACTGGGGAAATTTCTATGAAAGGAAAAAATAAAAGGGAACAGAATAAAAGACAACGGGAAAAGATGACTCTTTAACAAAAGAAAAGTATAAATAAAAACCTATCAAACGCAAATACCGACTCTAATGGTCATGACATGCACATGTGGCCTATCCTCTGTTGTCAATCATCTTTCAAGATCTTCAATTGGCAATTCCTCATCTGATTTTCAATCCTATTCGACTTGTAGTGCCCGAAGGGTTTTCACTATCAAGTCTCTCTCATTTTTGGTTTGTCTCTCAGCTTTCATCGCCTTATGGTGCCTGTGAAGGTTTTCACCGATAAGACTCTCTCATTTGTATCACTTTCCAGCTGGGGATTTGGAGTGTTGCCGGTATGACTCTCTCTGCTGGAGATTAGAGTCCTTTCTGCTGGGGAATAGAATGTTATGTTCGCCGGTAAGACTCTCATTTGTCTGACTTGGCATCTTTTGTAGACTGGTCAGAAGGTCTTTCTTTGGACCGTAATGTGGGTTTTTTGGATAGGTTTAGAAAGAAAGGGTATTAAAGGCTCAAAAAAAACAAATAAATTTGGGGTTTAAAAATTACAACCTTCGAAATCATATTTGTTTACAACAAGCGCAACCCTTGCCCCAATTTCTTGCTTGGGGATTATTTATTTATTTAATTTAATTTTTTTTTTAAAAAAAATTTATTACACCATGCATACCATGCACATTATGCACACTATGCACCCTATGACCGAGCCGTGAAGCGCCTACGTATCCTCTTTGAGGAATCAGGTCAAACGTAGTTCCCAATTCCTCTTTTTTCATTTGACTTTCTTTTGTTTTTTTTTCATTTTTTTTTTCTTTATTTTTTTTTTTGATTTTTTCTTTACCTTCCAGGCTCGTATTTCCTAGTCGTTGCTATTGATTCCGAACGAGGGGTATGAAAGAAAATAAATAAGGCTCAAAAGGGGTAACGAAGGATAAAGTGTTTAGGTAGCAGAATAAAATGCCTTCGTCATTCCAGTCTTCAAAACATGCCAAGTGCAAACAACACAATTGAACATAGATTTATAGTCTCCTCCGATGGTGCTGGACTTGACAATTATGTTAAACACTTACTTTTTCATTTGTCATTTCTAAAGCACTGCTGGGCGACACTCTCACTCTCATGCACGACCCTCATGCCAATTTGGCGAATCTTGCATTTAACGGTTTTCTTTAAGTTTTACTTGCCCCAGTTCCACATGACTCGGGCTTCAAATAATTTCAAACTGTTCTTATTTCCCTTAAATGCTTTGATCACCTCTCCAGGGTTTTATGATTATCTTTAAAGACTAGGCCCAAACTGTGTGCGCATGTCATGTCACTAGAATCAGCGCTTGAATAAAAATGATAAAAGGACTAGTCAAAAGAAAACTGGAAATAATAAAAGACCGGCTTTTGTATTAGACTACTGGCGAAATGGTTTGAATAATAAAACAAACAAAACAAGCAGAATAAAATCCTAACACAGCCTTGACAAAACTTAAACAAACTGATATGACAAAATGGAAAGATAAGAAGGTTTGACACAAGACAATATTCGGATTACAACCCTAAGAATAATCCGGACAACAGAAATGACAACAAAATAAGCCACCACAAGCTTCTCTCTTGCTAACCAAGGAACGGAGCGTCCTCCCATTTTATCAAAGTTGGCATCTTTAGCCACTGAGCTTTGCAGTATTGTCCAGACCATTTCCAACTTCGATATCATTATCATCAGTTAGTGGCTTTCCGGGATGACTCTAAAATCCCATGTTACCAGGCATCCTCCCCATAAAGTGTGCATCATGATGTGCAGGTAAAGGATTCTGCGCGATATTCTGGGTGTCATTACCTTGGATTACAATCAGATTTTCCTGGATCATCCTTTCTATTTCTTTTTTCAAATCCCGACAACTTTCAACATTGTGCCCCTGGGCATTGGAATGGTATTCACACCTTTTAGAAGGGTCAAAGCTTCTTGCACGTGTGTCCAGATGATTTGGAGGAATAGATGCAATCATGTCGTGATGCTTTAACCTCTCAAATAAGCTTTCATAGGACTCTCCTATTGGTGTAAAATTATCTTTCAACCTTCGTTCCCCTTTATACTTCTGGCTTGGATGTGGGTTATAGGGCACCTGAAAGTTATGTGGAGGCTTCTGGAGATTTTGTGATGCTCGTGCTCGCCTTCTGGGGCATTTTGGTGGCCGGGCAACATACTGAGGTGGAACAATAGAGTGTCGTGGGTTCTGAGGGGGATAATATTGCTCAGGGGATTCATAGATAACTTTAGGAGGCTGCTCATACCTTCGAGATGTTCTCATAGGACCTCTTCTTGACCCTGATGTCATCATGATTTCTTCAATCTTCTCATTTGTGTCGCAAAAATTATCAGACTCAACCCGGACAGCGTGAGTTGCAGCTTTAAAAACTGCTTGACTCATAATTTTTCCTGTCTTAAGACCATTCTCTATTATTTCTCCCATTTTGATTGCTTCCGAGAAGGATTTGCCAACTGCGGACATCATGTTCTGAAAGTAATCTGGCTCTTGCGCTTGAAGGAAGACAGTTATTAGCTCGTGGTCATCCATGGGTGGCTTAACTCGAGCTGCTTGCTCTCTCCATTTAATGGCATATTCCCTGAAACTTTCACTTGGTTTCTTCTTCAGGTTTGAAAGGGAAATGCGGTCTGGGGCAATGTCGATGCTGTATTGGAACTGTTTGACAAATGCTTGTGCCATGTCGTCCCAGACATACCAGCGAGACGTGTCTTGATCCATAAACCATTCGGAAGCTACTCCCGTAAGGCTTTCCACAAAATAAGCCATCAACAATTCTTCATTTCTTCCCGCACCTCTCATTTGATTGCAATACCTTTTCAGGTGGGCAATGGGATCTCCATGTCCATCGTACTTTTCAAATTTGGGAGTTTTGAAACCAGGCGGCAAGTGGACATCGGGGAACATACATAGATCTTTGAAGGCAACACTCTTTTGGCCAGACAACCCTTGCCTGTTTTTCAACCATTGTTCTAAGTTTTTCACCCTTTGGGTCATTTCTTCTTGTACCATCTTTCGGGCAGGCTCTTCAATCTTTGCAGGAAGATCAAACGAGTACGGGTGGTACTTAGGAGAGTGGTACTGCTCTTGTTGTGTCGCAAATTGTGACTCATGACGAGGCTGTCCTTGCCCACTGGCCCATGCTTGACACCCTCCGGTCATTTGCTGTTTCAGTATTCTATTTTTTCCAGCACAGTAGACTCTTGTTGAACCCTCTCAACAAACCGACCAATTCAACTTTCTTCACAATTCAAAACAAAACATGTTAGAATGGACTCAGTCGGTTCTTATTACTAGCAACATCTTTTTACTTCTTTTTTTTCGATTTTTTTTTTCAATTTTTTTTTCATTTTTGTTGTGGTCGAATCTTATGGAGATTGCCTACGTATCATGACCCCGCATGAATCAGACCTTGCGTAGTTCGGACCGACAAAAGATAAACAATACTAATCATTTTTTCGATTTTCATATTAAAATAAACTGAGTTTCAAAGGTTTGAAGATGACCTACAAACTCGAAAATCAAACAACCCACATATTTTAATTAAAAGATTTACAAACTCCAAAAACAAATGACCAGCTTCTTTTCCTGTTTGACAAAGACAACCAAACAGTTATTTTTCAAATGTGGCCCCTTCCAAATTTTGAGGCCGGAGAGGATTATTTTACGACACTTTACAAACTTGTTCATTCTTTTACGAAAATAGCCTTTCAACAATTGAAAGATACTCTAGGGCTATTTCGGCAAGAACGGTTTAAGACGTGGTCAAAGCTGGCTCGGCTTATTTTGACCAAAAATCCAAATGGTATTCACCTAACCGTTGACTCTTTGTTTTTGTGTTTTTTTTTCAAATTACAATAAAAACCGGGTGTTGCAAACACGGCCCTTCAGCGCCTCGGGGACGAAGATTTTTTTTAAAAGCTGTGTAGGTCAACTGGACCAAAAATCCTAAACATGACCCAAAAGGTGGCTGTTTATGCAAAGTCAGCCTTCCGGCGTCCCTTTCGGGAACATTCGGCTATGTCTTGATAAATCAGCGTCACCCGACTTCTTTCAAAATTAAAATTTGACATATTTTTTTTGGCTATTTTTTTTAGCAAAAGGGGAGGCTAGACACCGTCCGACTTATTTACGACAAAATTAAAATTTTGACACGTTTTTTATTTATTTATTGGTTTTTGGCTTATTTTAGCAAAAGGGGGGGGTTGGACCCGATGAGGGTTGCCTACGTATCTCACATCCAGTGAGAATCAAACTCGCGTAGTTCGGGCAGGTCGTGAATAAAGTAAGTAAACTAATTTTAAATTATTATTATTTTGAATTTGTAAAAGAACTGCTTTGAAAGGAGAAATGAAGTATGTATATTTTTTGAATTTTTGATTGATTTTTTTTTTGAAAGAAAGACTTCTAAGAATTCCTTTTCTTTTGATTTGAACTTTGAGAATTTCAAAAGTAAAAGGAAGATTTTTTTTTGTTCTTTCTTATTCTAAGAAGAAAGAAAATATTTTTTTTTTGGAATTTTACCTTTAATAAATGAAATGCTTTCTAAAAAAAATATTTTTTTTTGAATTTTGAATTTTCTTTTCAATTTTTAAAGAAGAAGGAAAATATTTTCGAATTTGTTTTATTTTATTATATATATATTTTTTTTAATAATTAAAAAGACTTTCTTAAAGAAGTCAATAATGGAAAATATTTTTGGATTTTTTTGTTTTGAAAATTGGGAGTCTAAAAAAAAACTTTTCTAGTCTTTTTGGCAGGACAAATATTTTTGCAATAAATAAAGATATATATACATTTTTGGAAATAAAGAAAATTTTTTGGATTTATATATATATATATATATATATATATATATATATATATATATATATATATATATATATTTGCAACAAATAGTAAAACCACTTTCAACGCGACTCTTTTTATTTTATTATTTTGAATCAGAAACGAATAAAAAAAAACTATTTTAAAAGTAAGACTCTTTTTCATTGTCATTTTCAGGGGAAGACAAACTATTTTTCTTTATATATATATATATATATATATTATTTTTTTTTCTATTTTTCTTTGCTTTTATTAAAACAAACTAATAAACATTTTTTTTTCATTTTCTCAAAATTTCGGCAGAGTTTTGACAGTATTTGGGCTTTGTTTTTTTTTTTCAAAAATAAACAATCAATTCCCTAACCGTTATTTTTTTCAATTTTAAAATATTATTCATGATATTCAAAAGTCAGTCAACACACAAATCCGGATCAAATAAATGCGCAAGTAGCAGCAAGTAGGATGCATCAGGATGGTCATTTTTTGGTACACCTGTCCTAGACAGACCCAACCCCTGTGTTGAGTTTCCAAAGTCAAATGCACGTGATGCAAACAATCGCTCCTACTAGGGATCCGGCATGAAGCTGAGTTATTCTAAGTGAAAAAACCTGAGGCATATTGATCTAGCCCTGGCTTACCCAAACGGACAGTTTGAGCCGAAGCGGGGGCAACGTACCGGGAGCACGAAAGTCTACCCGGCCTAGTTACTTGTCCCAACTTCGTCTTATTTGGTATGACTTTAACAGAAAGGTGGGCCACGCGCACGTGTGCACCATAAATTTAGAAGACTCAGAAAGAAGGGGGTTTCGTAGCAGTTGTATATATTCATAATTCAAATAATATTAAAGCGGTAAAAGTGTCATTTAGCACATTGGGCATATATCATGTAAAAAAAATCAGATAATAAATAAAACCAACTATAACAATTATTTTAAGCTCGAATTCTTGAACCCTGAACCAGTGGTTCTGGGTTTTGTCCCCAGCAGAGTTGCCAGAGCTGTCGCACCTCCTTTTTCCGCCCCCGCGAGGGTGCGTGGGAGTTTTCTCCAATTAAAGGACAGTCGAAACGGGATTTGTTTGTTTGTTTCAGAGTCGCCACCTGGGAATTTTAAGGCGTCCCAAGTCACCGGTTTTAATCCCTGAATCGAGGAGAATATGACTCTGTCTATTTAACAGTCTGCGCACCAGAAATCCGGATAAGGAATTCTGTTAACCCGGGAGAAGGTGTTAGGCATTCCCGAGTTCCGTGGTTCTAGCACGGTCGCTCAACTGTTATATTCGGCTTGATTATTTTGATTTGTTAAATACATTTTTATTGCATGATTTTATTGTTACCGCTTCTATTTAGATTTAAAGACCCTTCTTTGAATCGAATCACGCGTACGTATATTCGTGTTATAAATTATATTTTTTTAAAACATGCGGAGTTGTGTCACGCGCACGTGTACACAATAATATAGATAATATTTTTATTAAAATAATTATTTTCGAAATTATGCTTTAAATAAAATCAAGAATATTCGCCCTTTTTGTATAATTAAGTAGTGAACCTCACATCTCGGGTTTTTATGAAATTAATAATGATATTCTCCGAGAAATCCCTTTTATTAAATATTCGATCGAAGTTGCGCGAACGCATAATCCGAATTGCCTTTAGAAATATAATTAGGTTACGCGAACGTATCCCTAATCACAAAAATATTCTTGATGGTAGTATAAATTTGTTTACAAATTGTTTATTATATCCACTTATTTTTATATGAAAGCCATAGAGAAACATTGATTTAGACGTCTCTATATTTCTTGAAAAAACATTCAAAAGTTATTATGTGTTCACCGCAAATCTTATTTTACGCATATGAATTATATTCCTCCAAGCCATTCAAATTTTAAAGAATTAATGATATGAAAAAGAAACAAACAACAGGTAACTAAAAAATACTATCATTTTTTATCGTGGATACAACATTAATATATCCAAAAATCGAATCGCATATAAAAATGGAAAAAGAATTAATTTGATAAACAAATTAATAGTTTCTGAAGAATTTTCATTGTTTCATTTAAGGCGAACTCTTCTTCTATATATCTTTTACATAAAATGCCACGATTCGTTTATAAATCCTATGTCCTTCTTATGTATTTGTTTTAGTCCAAAGTTGCAATGGTTTGGTTAATGTTTGCAATGGAAGATAAGAGTCAAGTTGATAAGAAAGAGAACTATTATACAAATTGATTCAATAAAATTACATCACATGCAATATAGTTATACGTTTGAACCATTCCTAATATTGTATCAACTCACCTTCCACATATGATTATATATATACTCATCATCATGCTATATATGAACATACAACTTATATCAATCTAAAAAATCAGATTTTTTACAAGATATACTAATAATGTAATTTATTGATACTTCCATTCTACTTTGCATTTAGCTAACAATATTACAGGATGTAATTAATGGCCCATTTTATGCCATGTTCGCTACCTTGATATTTTAATCATGACTTCACTTAATGAAAATTCCGAAATAGATGATATTATTACAACACTTAAACGAATTTTAAGAGGTAACAATTATCTTATATTCATTACGCCAAACGTACTACTATATTAATCAACTGAAACAAAAACCAAATTTTTAACTACTGAACTTGAATGAATGGAAAACAGAATTATAATTCCCGAACTTCATTAATTTGTCATGTTGAAGCTTTTCGTGACATGAATTTACAGATATGTACCTGATATTGGAAGCAAAAGAAAATGATGATGAGAATCAGCAGCAATAATAACAGTACAATAGCAACAACTGCCCAGCAATAGTAACAACCCAGTAACAGACCGGTGGAGTAGTAATCCCAAAAACAAAAGCTTTAAGCTTTAAATGAAACAACAACCATTAATACTAATTTCAAACAAAGAAAGAAAGCAGTAGATTTTTTAGCTTTTATTTTTATTTTGAAAGCTTAAATATTTTTCGGAATTTTTCTCTCTTCTATTCTCTGTCCGTTTTTTTTCTCTATCTGTATTCTTGTCCTCTCTCATTTGTCTTCAAGACTTCACATATATAACACATCCCATAAACCTTTTAATTAATTAAAATCAATACTTTTTCTCTACCCAACCCATTATCTTTCCACTCATCCCCATTACATTAAATAAACATATCACACCACCCCATTATATTTTGTCCCCCATGCTTTATTTAAAATAATGCAAGATTCCCCTTTAATTTAAATCTTGTCCCCCCTTTATATTAAATAATCATATCACAACCCACCCCATTTCATTTTGTCCCCCATGCTTCAAATAAACAATTTCAAAATGTACAATTCCTAAACTACCCCTTCCGACCTTACTGAAATTACCAAACTACCCCTGAACGTACTACAAATTTACCAAACTACCCATCAGCTATAACACATCAATTAATCAAACTTAACCAAAATATAGACAATATGATCAATTTCTAACAATGTTCAAACAACAATATGAACATGGATGAACATCATAACAACAATATCACATGAACACGATTTTAACAATATTTCAACAACAAATCACATGAACACGAATTGAACAACAAAGAACAACTAAAATTTGATTGAACAATATTTTAGCAACAAACAATCCTATTTTCGGATTCAACAACAACAACAATCAAAGTATGAAGATTTCTAAATTCAATCATATTGAACTTAAAATCAACTCTAACAACATTACAACAAACAATTCTTATATTAAACTTAAAACAAGATTATGAGAACAATTCAAACAATAATCATAAATGGTAAACAAGAAATCAAACTATACAAAATTCGGATTCAAGATCATCCAAACAAAGTATGAACATGAATGAATCTATTTTAAGACAACAAACATGACGGATTAAACGATTAAAACAATATATTCCTTTAATACAACTAAATTCTTTAAACAAATAACAAGATCGACGAAGAAACAATTATGAACTTAAACTTGAACTTAACAATATTAACAATTTCTAACAATACATAAACACATGAAACAAATTGAAGAAATAGTTGATTAAATTTCAATTTGAATCTAACAAACATCAAACTAACAAATATTCACTTAAACAATAATACAAACATGACATGAATATGAAAACAACTAATTAAACTTCCATTTTAAAATCTGAAAATTAATTTAACAAATAACACATGAACATGAACTAAAAATTAATTCAAACGATAAACAAAACAAACATTTGTTGATTTTAGATTCGAAAATATCAAAACAAAATACGGACAAAATAAAACTCAAAAACTACTAACCGGATCGAAAGACGAACAACGACCAAACAAACAACGAACTTGACGTTGAACTCACGACGTATAGGATCTTCACTTGACGAAAAACCCTCGACCTTTGCCGGACTTTAACCGGACTGCCTTGCGTCGTCAACAACAGTACGAAGCGGCGAGCAGCAGCACGGCGCGGACAGCCATGGACGACGACATGGTCGACGTCGAAACTCGTCCATGGCTGGACGTATTAGATGGCAGAAGAAGATGGAACGCAGCAACGACGAGCAGCAGCAGCTGTCTGTCTAACACCTGCTGCGACGAGCAGCAGCAGCACGACGTCGAGAAGAAGAAGCAGCGGCGGAGGAAGGAGGAGCAGCGACAACTGTTGGCAGCATCGGCGGCGATAGGCAGCAGCAGTAGCGGCTTGTTTGGACGACGCAGCAGTAGGGGAAGCCATGGACGACGCAACATCCAAGTGACAATGAAGCTCGCCCATGGCTGGACGTAACAGAAGGAGCAAAAGCTAGCTGAACCGCAGCGGGGAAACAACCATAGTCGAGCAAGCTTTGAGCTTGACGAGCTTCAATGGCGGATAGGGCTGGGGTCATTTAGTTGAGCCGGGGTCGTGAAGGTGACGTACGTGTGTGTGTGTGTAGCCATGGCTTCTTGAGGTTGAAGGCAAAGGGAAGCCATGGGAGGTGGAGAAGCTTGAGGAAGAAGAAGAAGATAGGAGGGGTGGGGGCGGATTGGTTTAGTGTTTTTTAGGGTTTTCTTCCTTTAATTTTTGCTTTGTTTTTTTTTTTGTAAAATGTAAGACAAAAGGAGTTTGGGTCTTTTGGGTTATGGACTGGGTCGACCCAGTTCGAAATGGACTGGGTCGTAGGGAAGATTGGGCCATTTTTTGGGCCTATGTCTTGAAATTGAAGAAGAGGCCTAATTCCGACTTTCTTTATATTTTCGCTCTCTTTTCTTCTTTTATTTTTTCTAAAACTAAATTATAAAAATACTTAAACTATTATTAAGAACTAAATTAAGTTATAAAAGCGCAAATTAACTCCCAATAACAATTAACGCACAATTAAGTATTAATTAAGCATAAAATTGTATATTTGGACATTAAATGCTAAAAATGCAAACGATGCCTATTTTTGTAATTTTTAATTTTTGTAAAACAAATTTAATTACTAACAACTGTAGAACTAAATCCTACATGCAAAATGCGACATATTTTTGTATTTTTTATTAATTATTCAAATAAACACGCACAGACAAATACAAATAATTATTCAAAATATTACAAAATTGCAAAATTGCACATCAAGAAAAATTACTTTATTTTTTTGAATTTTTTGGGAGTAATTCTCATATAGGGCAAAAATCACGTGCTTACAGTGCTTTCCTTCTGGAATTTTCTCTATCGATACTGTGTCGAAAACCTAATAAACCCACGGTCTCTTGGCGTCGTCAACCTCTATGAACGGAACAATGACATCATTGGGCACACATAAATTATATTCACCATGTACAACAATTTCCTGTCGATCCCATTCAAACTTGACGACTTGATGTAGAGTAGACGGGGCTGCCTTGGCAGCATGAATCCAAGGTCTTCCCAACAGCAGGTTGTAAGAAACAGCCACGTCGAGTACCTGGAATTCCATAGTAAAATCAACTGGCCCTATGGTGAGCTCAAGCACTATGTCCCCAACTGAATCTTTCCCTCCACCGTCGAATCCCCGAACACAAATACTATTCTTGTGAATTCTTTCATCTTCCACTTTCAGCTTGTTCAACGTGGAGAGAGGACAAATGTTTGCACTAGACCCATTATCGACCAGTACCCGAGTAACCACAGAATCTTCGCATTTCACCGTCAAGTAGAGGGCTCTATTGTGCTCAGTACCCTCCACGGGCAACTCATCATCAGAAAAAGTGACTCTGTTTACCTCAAATATCTTGTTAGCTATCTTTTCTAGGTGGTTCACCGAGATTTTATCAAGGACATGGGACTCGTTCAAGATCTTCATCAAAGCCCGACGATATTCATCGGAATGGATCAATAATGACAATAAGGAAATCTGAGCCGGTATTTTCCTCAACTGCTCCATAATGGAATAGTCCTGCACTTTAATCTTTTTCAAAAATTCCTCTGCTTCCTCCTCAGTCACAACTTTCTTTATCAACACCGGGTTATCTTTGGAAGTTTTAGCTTTTCTCAACTCTTCGGGAGCAAAGCATCTCCCCATCGAGTCAAGCCATGGGTCTCACACACTTTTTCTCTAACCTCTTTCCCCTAGTAAGTTATTGTCACTCGTTCATAATTCTACGGGACCGCCTTGCTATTGATCACTGGAATCTGAGTTGCTGGTTTTATAATAACAGGCTCTGTGCGAGCACCCTTCACGACCACAACAGGTTTACTTGTAACCCCCGGTACCACCACTTTAGCTTTCTCTGGTTTCACTGCAACAATGCTTGACGACCCTTTCTCTGCTACCACATCTGGCTTATTGTCTACCCCTTTCAACTGGACCACTGATTTCCCACTGGTTACCTTTTCTTTTGAACTGGTTTCACTTGAACGGATCATCATCACCGTCCGCGAGGGCTTTTTAGGCTCCCCTCCCTTGTGTATCAACTCAATCATATGGGTCTCATGGTGAGCTGGCAGCGGATTCTGGTTGATATTTGGTGCTTCTGGGGCCTGAACCTCGATCCGATGAGTATTAATAAGCTCTTGCACAACTGTTTTCAGTTTCCAACACTTCTCTGTATCATGTCCCGGGGCCCCTGAACAGTACTCACAATTTACCGAGCGGTCAAGATTTTTGGGAAGGGGATTCGATATTTTGGCCTCGATTGGACTCAACATACCCAACTGTCTCAGCCTGTGGAATAGACTAGTATATGATTCTCCCAATGGAGTAAAAGTCTTCTGCTTCTGTAACCTCTCATTCTTAAAGGCTTGATTGGGTCGAAAACCTATTCCAGGAGGGTTTCTGTAGGCCTTTGGAGGTGGATAGTTATTTTGTGGAGCTTGGTATAGATTTTGGGGAGCCGGTGCACGCCATTGTGCATGAGCGGGAGGTTGGGTATAGGTTTGTGCATGATAGACAGATTAATGGGGATCTGGCGATGGGTAGTAATGTTGTGGTGGGCTATATAGAGTGTGGGGGTAATTTTGGGGATAGGGTCGAGGCTGGTTGTAGTAATATGGAAGGTCCCTGGATCCACCCCAAGCTACTGACTCGATCGTTGCAACGTCCTCTTTCTTCTTTTTCCCAAGTGCACCTCCTGTACCGTTTTGAATGGCCTGGGTGGTTGCTTTGATTGCTGAATAACTCATGATCTTATTGGACTTGAGTCCCTCCTCAACCATGCCTCCCATTTTCACAACTTCATTAAAGGACTTGCCCACGGCCGACACCAAATGACCAAAATAAGTGGGCTCCAAAGCCTGCAAGAAATAATCAACCATTTCACTTTCTTTCATCGGGGGGTCAACCCTCGTTGCTTGCTCCCTCCAACGAAACCCATATTCTCGAAAGCTCTCTCCGGACTTCTTCTCGATCTTTGTCAACGACAGTCGATCTGGGATGATTTCAAGATTATATTGAAAATGACAGGCGAAGGCTTGGGCCAAATCGTCCCATGTGTACCACCTACTGTGGTCTTGTCTAGTGTACCATTCTAACGCCGATCCGCTCAAACTTTGGCTGAAATATGCCATCAGCAATTCATCTTTTCCTCCTACTCCTCTCATCTTGCTACAGAATCCCCTTAAATGTTCTACTGGGTCGCCATGCCCGTCGTACAGATCAAACTTAGGCATCTTGAACCCGACCGGTAACTAAACATCTGGGAATAGACATAAATCTTTATAGGCCACACTTACTTGGCCCCCTAACCCCCTCATGTCTCGGAATGATTGCTCCAGGCTTTTGACCTTTCTGATCATCTCCTCCTGCTCAGGGTTTTTGGGCGGTTTCTCAGTGTCTGTCATGAGATCAAGATGAGGGGTGTAAGAGTAGGGTTCTGGAACTTTGAAGGTAGATTCAGGGGGATAATACTAGTTATCATGAGTCTGGAACAGAGGTTCACTGGAGGATCGGTGTAGGGTAGCAGAGGTGCCACAAAAACGGGAGTGATTGGTGGATGAGGGTATGAAACTTGTTTGGGTGGAGGAGCCTGTAATGTATGAGAAGTGGTGCCTTGGCACTTTTGGTAGAGGGGAAAGGCTGGAGATGAGTTCACAGTGGGTGACTCCTGAGGCTGAGCCAATGGTGGGATATAAGCGGGGTTAGCGGGATAAACTGGCGGTGGATGCCCCTTCGCCCAGGCTTGGTACATTTTAGCCATCTGTTGCTTCAGCTTATACATTTCCTCCCTCATTGCATAAACGTCCATTTCTTCTACTTCTTTAGATGGGTCAACAATACTCGTATCAGATTCCTGGCCAGTCATGTTCACTTTATCTTTAGACCGGGTGTTGTATGGATGGGTTGCTAGAATGCCAAACAACTAACCACCTACCTGGACTCAACATCAACAATAGCTTGGTCAATGGTTAGGGCATGAGTAGATTTGATAACCGCACGTTGGGGAATGAATGCACCTAAGCAGTTTAACGGATTTTATTTTGCATTTGCTCGGCTGCTTGCGTCATCCCGGCTTTTATTTCCAACAACAACTTTCTTTCTTTTTTGCTTCCTTTTTCCCTTCTTTTTTTTCTTGCTTTTTATTTCTTTTCTCTGTTTCCTTTTCAATTCTTGCCTTTATTTTCTGCTTGTTTCGGTTCTCTCACTCCCTCGATTTCTTATTTTCACTCTTTCTTGTTTTCCCGCTCTTTTACTTCTTTTTCTATTTTTCTTTCATTTTCTTCCCTCTCTCTTTTGCTTTTTCTCTTAAGGTTACGGTCGAATCCGATGAGGATTGCCTACGTATCGTGACCCCGTACGAATTAGACCGAGTGTAGTTCGTGAAGATAAGTGCGAAAAGTAAAGAGACAATTTTGGAAATTTTTTATTTTTCATTAATAAACATTCTATTACAAACTAGAAGCTTTCAGAAAGGAAAATAACAGACTCGAAACCAAACCAAATACAAACTCAAGAACTTCTGACAGCCTCTGATGCGAAAGGAAAAATAGACTCTAACAGACAACATACTCTAAGGAGAAAGAAAATGCAGACTCGACCTACGATTACATTAAAGCTTTAAATTTGGGTGCCCGCGGGGCGTCATTCGGCCTTGCCGCGGGTTTAGGTGTAAGGCCCCTTTCTAGTTGTTCCAATTCATACATGATTTGCTTCACAAATATCATCACTGCCGAGAAGAAAGTAGTGCGGGTCATGTTTTCACACACCCGACATTTCCTGGTAATAGCATGAGCAATAGTCAAAATCTTGTCCCTAGTTCGGTCTTTCTCTAAGAGTAGGCGTTCTATCTGATCCCCTCTTGCCTTCAAAACCCAAGAATCATGCAGATGTTATTTCTGTAACTGTTGTATTTAATCTTCCATCAAGGCCATTAGATCATAACAGTGTTCACTTTCGGTTTCAAAAGCCTTGGCTTGTTTAGCCGCCTCGCTCTCTAGGGTGGCCACCTTCCTTTTTAGATTGGCAATGGTCTTTTCATAATCCTTCCTCGCCTGTTGTAAGTACTGTGTGCGCTCTTTTGTTCTTTTTGCCCATTGTGCCTGGAGTTGTGCTATGGTACCCTCAGATTTCTTCAAATCATCCCGGCACTCACTGATTTCCTTTTTCAACCCTTTTATTAACCGCTCATCTGACCGACTCCTTTGTTGGTTGTCAGCATCTATCCTCATTTGTCGGATTTGGACTTTCAGCGCCTCATTTTCTTGGGCCAATTTGTTCTTTTCTCCCTGATCGACATCAACTTGTAGACTATTTTCAAATTCCAGGTCTCTAATCTGTTGCTTCAGCTTGCCTAATTCTGCCCTGTAACTCTCTTCTTTTGCTAACCAACCCCATTACTCTTGTGAATCATTAGTAAATTGTTGGACATGGGCTATTTTGGCGGGCCTTTGGAGAATCTGGAACCTTTTCCCAAACCACGCATTATACTTCGGGTCCACCTCACCTTTAGCCAGATCTCGGACCATAGTCTTAGGCTCGAGGAGCCGGTATTCGTTCCACAATTTGCGAATTTTATCTTCCGAGAATGTGGCTCTCGGACTTAACTCAATGACGTGCTTGCTCAAGTCTTCATCTTTGGGGGCGACTTGAAACCTTCCCAGTTGGTATAGTACCCGATGGGGAGCATACAGTTGGATACTCCGAACACCCATTAAAAGAATATGACACTCTCCCGTTGACATATATAGCACCTCGGTAACGGGCAACCACCCAAATGCCCATTCAATTTGATCGGCAGTCAATGACCTCAGTCGTATGAGCCAAGCTTCGGTACCCTCAGGAAATGCAATACCCCTTACCCGCTTTTCAAATTCTTCGATACAGCTTAACCCAGTCAGCCCATAGTCCATGTACCCCACCCGGTGGCACAAATGTTCTTGCATCCACAACTGAAGTAATAAATTGCAACCTTGGACAAAATTTCCTCCCCCCTGCACACCGTCAATGCTCGGTAAATTTCTGACAAAATCAAGGGAATTATAGTGCTATCAGCCCTTTTAATTGCAACATCAACCATCCCCACAAGACCTGCCTCTATTTTCTTATCTTCTCGTGGACAAATCATGATTCCCAAGAATGTCGTTATGAATGCCAAGGTTCGTCTTGCTTCCCACTTACTTCTGTTTCCAGCATGGGTCAGTCCTAGATTTGGTTCTTCGAAACCCCGAGGATTATCATAACGCTGATACAGGAACTGAAGAGTGCAACATCCCCCCGACAAATCATCATTCTGAACACTCTGGCTGATGTTTAGCAAATCCAAAAATTTGTGCGGAGATACCGGTCTGGGTGACAACAAATATTGACCCCTCAGATTTCCATTCAGACCCGCATAACCCGCGACTTCCTCCAACATGGGCGTAAGCTCAAAATCCCCAAAGCGAAACACATTGCGGGTCGAGTCCCAAAAGGGTATTAAGGCCTCGATGACATCCGGGTTTGGCTTGACATTTAGTAGACCGACAAGACCTCCCAGGATTCGAGCCACTATTTCTTTGTTGCTTTCTCCCAGATCATTCCACCACATGTGGAGCTGGAGGGGGACCTCATTAAGTACGGTGAAAGATTCATTTGCATTTGTACTCATCCTGCACATTTATTAAGGTAATTAAGAAAAAGGTAAAATTTATTTGATTCAAAACAATACTACTATTTTTGTTTTTCCCCAAACTAAAATGAAAAACCCAATTTTTCAAACACGGCCTTTCAGCACTTCGGAGACGAAGATTTTAAGGTTGTGTGGATTAACCGATCGAAATCTTAAAAATGACCAAAGGTGGCTATTTATGCAAAATCGACCTTCCGGCGTCCCTTTTGGGGACATTCGGCCATTTTTGACAAAAACGGCATCACCCGACTTATTTATGACGAAAATTAAAATTTGACATTTTTGGCTATTTTTGCAAAAGGGGAGGTTGGACCCGATGAGGGTTGCCTACGTATCTCACATCCGGTGAGAATCAAACCTGCATAGTTCGGGCAGAGAAACTAGCTATTTTTGAAAACAAGATTCTTTTTCCTTTTATAACAAACAAACTATTTTTCTTCTCCGTTTTTTAAAATAAGACAAACTAAAATAAAAGACTCTTTTTCACGCATTTTTGCTTTTTGAGTAAAACAAACAATTTTAAAAACATAAAATATTTTCTTTTTATTTTCTCAAAATTTTGGCAGAGTTTCGGGAGTACTTGACCATTGGTTTTATTCTAAAAATAGGTAATTAACTCTCTACACTGCTATTTCCTCTCTTTCTTTTTTTTTCTCAAATTTCTGATATTCCCGAGATTCAGAAGTCGGTCAGCATGCAAGTCCGAACAAATAAATGCATAGAAAACAAGTAGGATGCATCAGGATGGTTTTTTTCATTTCAGGTTGCTTGTCCTAGACGGACCCAACCCCTGTGTTGAGTCCCCTAAGTCAAATGCACATGATGCAAATAAGCGTTCCTACTAGGGATCCGACATGAAGTTGAGTTATTCTAGGTTTAGAACCTGGGTGTTTGTTCTAGACCTGGCTTACCCGAGCGGACAGCTCAAGCCGAGGGGGGGGGGACAACGTACCGGGGATACAGAAGCTTCGCCGGCTTTGCAACTTGTCCGAACCTCGTTCTAAATGTGGGATATGACTCTAACAGAAAAGAAGTCACACGAAGTGCACACATCTTCATGAATTAGAAGACTCAGAGAGAAGAGGGATTTCGCAACAGTTTATATACAGTTCACGGAATATCAAAGCGGTAAAAACAATCAATTAGCACCTTAGGCCCAAATCATGTAACAAAATTAGATAATGGATAAAGCCAACTATAACAATTATTCTAAGCTCGAATTCTTGAACCCTGAACCAGAGATTCTGGGTTCTGTCCCCAGCAGAGTCGCCAGAGCTGTCACACCTCCTTTTTACCTACACCCGCAAAGGCGTAAAGGAGTTTTTCCACTTAAAGGACAATCGGAACGGGATTTATTATTATTTGTTCAGAGTCGCCACTTGGGAGATTAATGGTGTCCCAAGTCACCGGTTGAATCCCAAACCGAGGAACATATGACTCTGTTAACAGTCCGCGAACCAAAAATCCGAGTAAAGAATTCTGTTAACCCGGGAGAAGGTGTTAGGCATTCCTGGGTTCCGTGGTTCTAGCACGGTCGCTCAACTATCGTGTTTAGCTTTTTATCTGATTTTAATACATGTTGAACTTATGTGCCAATTTTAAAGATCATTTACCGCTTTAATTAAAAATTTTAAGAAAGTGAACGTCGTTTAACAAACGTGTTTTCGGATCACGTCACATGAAATGCACCCGGATCCTTGACACATTTTTATATAACGTTTTAGGATTTGGATTTGGGTCGCATGAAATGCACACCCGAATTTAAGAATGTAATTTTATTAAAATCGCACCTAAAGGGTCTAATGCGTTATTATCTTTGGGGAGGGCCTTGAAATTCGCTAAACGGCCCATCCCTAAATCTAAGTATTTTAAAACAAATATTTATTGAGGGCCCCGCAATTTTGCATTTTTATTCGGCAAGGCTCATCTCATTTTTATTTAAAGGCCAATCCTAAAGAGACTATGATTTTCTACCTTTATTGTCTCTAAAGATAAAAGAAAGGTCCTAATTAATTTGTCGTTGGACTAAGGCAAACCACATAATAAATCTGCACCAAAGCCATCGGGCTCTAAGACAAGCCCAACGAAGAGAGTGTTACGCTCATGCCCACACCAATGATGGGCTATACGCTGATTTCAGCCTGGACCCAAATATACACGACCATCAGAGATGGGCCTGGGCTGCTCATTCAGGGACTGAAAACTATATTGAGTCAAAATCCCAGACGCAACAATTCGAATTGAGAAATTACTCCTAGGTTGTCTCAAGTTTATTCACTTAATTCAAGCTAGTATTGATTGTTTTGATTGTAGCTTCATACTCAGGCATGCAAATAACTGAAGGTTTTATTTGAAGGTGTTGATCAAATTAAGGGAGGTTATTAACTAAAGAAAACTACTAAACTCAGTGAACCAATTCCATGAATCTGAATACTCACAAATCCTAATGTTAATTCAACGATAACAATTCAAATACACACATTAACTAAGTCCAGAACACTTATTCTCATGTATATGTTAAAACGGTGGATAGCCATATTACCGACCTAGTCCAGTTAAACTATTATCACATCTGAGCTGACCTCAACATTAAATCATGACTGGGCTCAAATCAATTTTCAGTTTGTAGTTAAACTTCTACTTTGAATTCAGTAGCTTCAATTAACATTCAATAATATCAACTGGAAGTTTAAATCAGATCCAATTATCACCTAACGACTACAAAATTCGCATCAGAAGACCTTGAATTAGCTAACAGTCCATGAATAAAAATAAATCCGAAGTTTATGTACAACAAATCACTACTCAACTATGCTTAACAATTATAACATCCATTTAAATCGAACAGCAGGCAGCAGTTCTCAGAACCAAGCAGGTGTGCAATTTATTCCATGTTCAAGCTCATAATCACATCAGAATTTTGAATGTGTACCTGGATATGAAATGTAAGAAGAAGAAGAGAGTATCAGCAGCAGTTTTTACAGCAAACCACAACAACTGAATCAGTATTCAATTAGCCCAGGAATCAGTCAGAGATGATTAAAACCAATAGTGAACCAAATACACTTGCAAACCTCAAGTAGACCCAGCACCAATCTTGGAAATAACTTGTTAATTTTTCATTAGAACAGTACTTCCTGATTTTTTGTTTTTTCTAGAGGTTTTCTATCGTTTTTTTGGGGGTTTTGAATGCTTAAATTTCAAAATCAGATCTGAGATTAGGGAGAGTTTTGGGGGAATTTTTTTTGGTTGCCACCTCTATGTTAAGGCAAAGAGGCATGCCGTTTATAGACAAAGATGAGGGAAACCCCTTAATTTCTGTTTACAATTCAGTCCCTTATTTATTTTCAGATTAGTCCTTTAGTTATTGACTTGTTCCTTAAGTAAGTGCAATTATTTTCTGAATTCTCACCCTAAAACTCCTTCTATAATGCTCTAGGAATTTCAAGTAACAACTACAAGATTCTTTACCCTATCATTCCTAAACTACCCTTGCAATGCCCTATTATTTACCCCAAACTGACCAACCTTTCACCTTAGTTAAAACTTTGGTTTAATTAAACAAACTATAAATCAAATGTTCATAAGCAGATAATCACCTAAAATCAAACTAGCTAGACATATTAAGCTAAATACAAAGTTAAACCTATTAATGAACTATTCTTAGCAACTAAATCAAAGTGAAGAAATTAACTAACTAAAACGAGAATTAAACCTATCATCACAGACTTCAATTGTACATGAAATTTAAATCAACTTGAAAAAAACGGAGCATCAAAATTTAAACTAAACTAAACACTGAACAAGAACTAATTCTTATACTAATGACAAAATTAACATTTAAAAGAACTCGAACAACAATCAAATAAGAAAAACTTCAATTACTAACCCTAGATGGATAACACCGAATCCAGATCAATTAATGAAGCAAAATCATCAAGAAGAGAGGACAATTCGAAAATACAACGAAGAGAGAAACTCATTGATTTCAAACCTTCGACTCAACTGACTTCTCACTTGGTTTCCAAACAATATTATGTGCTTGTTCTTTCCAAGAATGCTCACATAATACAACTTGAAACCATATGGGCCCTTGGCTAACCCGAGAAATTCTAGAAACGTCGACAGAAACCCTAGATCCAAAATTCGCAGCGGTCCAGTGGGATTCGAAGGAAATTAGTCAAAGGTTTAGGAAAAGGGTGGTGAGAGGAGTATGTGGTGTGATTTTGGGGAGGTTTAGACGAATTTGGGTTTTGTCCGGAAAACTTCGCTTCAAGATTCGAACCGTTCGGCTATGATTCTAGGAATGCTATGGCCAGATTCGAGATGAGGGAGAAGAGGAGATTCTAGGGTGTTATTTTGGTCTGGATTAGAGTGGTTACCGTCGTCGCCGCCGGCGAGCTTGACGGAGCGTATAGAGGCGGAGTCTTTAGGGTTTGTGTAGGGGTGAGCTCTGAGAGACGAGATAGGGGAGGGGGTGAAGGGGTTCAGACAGTCTTATACTAATAAGACCCCACTTCTCCACCGATTGATTAACCTCGACGGCCTGGATTGATCGACGCCAAACGACGTCGTTTTAGTTATGCAAATGGGCGGACCCGGTAGAGGCTACTGGGCTGGGTCATTTTGGGTGTGTATTTGGGCTGAAGAAACGAATTAAACGACCCACTTCGTTGTACCAGTCCACTTCTCCCTTTTTATTTGTATTCTCTTTATTTCTTTTATCTATTTTTGTATTTCATTATGTATTTTTGTATTTTTTCTGATTTTATAAAAATGCAAAAAGTAAAATAGAGTCCTAATATATCTCAAAGTTAAACTAATTAACTCCTAAAATTGTTTAAAATCTATTTCGTGACAAATTCAACAATTAACAATTAAAAATGCAAAAGTGGACTATTTTTTCTATTTTCTTTATATTTTGTTCTAAAACAAATTAATCCCTAATTAATCCTAAAATATGAAGTTAAATCCTAAATGCAAATGGCATTTTTTTTATATTTTCATATGAATTAAAATGCACAAAAAATGCAAACAATTAACAGAAAATGACACAAAATTCACAAAATTGTAAAATAATGAAAAAGATCATTTTGTTTGAATTTTAGGAATAATTCATATATAGGACAAAAATCGCGTGCTCACAAAGTTCACTAGTTACAAAAACAAAAACTTCAGCAATGCAAATAGAGAACAAAACTTCAGCTACTATGCTTAAGTTCAGCAATTACAAACAAAAACTTCAGCATACTTGGTTCAGCACACTTGCTACTTCAGGCCCGTCTACTAGAATGCTGAAGTTTTGCGTGATTGCCTTTGCTACTTCAGCCCCGTATGCTGAAGTTATGCAAAAAAGCGGGTACGCTTGCAATTTTTTTTGTAAAGCGGACACAAGTTAAAATGTAACACAAAAAGCGGGTATAGATGCAAATCCCGTATTAGTGTCTTGGTGCTATTGGGCCTCAATAGAAAGCCCAAGAAGAACGACGGTTGCACAACTCAGAAGTCATCACCTTTGCTTGTAGTTTCATGGCAATACACAGTCTATCCCCTAACTTGGACACCAAATCTGGCAGACACAGCTAGAGGCGGACCTTGGATTTAAAAGTTGCAAGGTATTACTGTCGAATAAAAATTTAAGCAAATATTAGAGCCGGAATCAAACTCAAACATCATACTAAAAGTTAAATTGTGCCCCCAAATCAACCAATGCATCAGCCTAAGATTTGAATCTTAGGGTGCCAATTAAGATATATATATATATATATATATATATATATATATATATATATATATATATATATATATTATTTAAGATATATTTTTGATCGGGGGCCGATGACCTCCTACCCAAAGGGTAGGTTGCCTCTGGACACAGCTGTGGACCACAAACTTCTTACACACTCAATCTTTTCAAACTACACATTGTCCTTGTATTTAATCACTTCTTCTTAGAGATTGTAGCGCACATGCCAATTAAAGCATGCCACATGTCATAACACAAAAGAAGAAGAAAAACTTAATTTACACCTCAATTACTATTTGTAGACATTGAATTTTTAACGGATCAAGCCCGTATGAAATTTGGATTAAATCCTAATTTGAAGACACTACAAGACGACTATTGAAATTCTAGGTGTAACAGCCCAGCCCGCTAGTGATATTGTCCGCTCTGGGCCTAGACCCTCACGGGTTTAAAATGCGTCGCTAGGGTCTAAGGCTTGTTAACATATATACCCAGCATCCCTCTTGTGTTTTGCCGATGTGGGACTCTGTCTATAGTCTGGCATGTTACATACACTCCCTATTATGGACTTAGCGTCCTCGTTGAGGTTTGCCCCACCGCATGGGATTTGCCTAGACTGAGCACTGAGGTTTGCCCCGCCTAATCGGGATTTGCCTAAACTCAGTTGAACTCTGACCCACCATTGTCAAGGCTGACACAAAGAGTGACTCTGATACCATCTGTAACAGCCCAGTCCGCTAGTGATATTGTCCGCTCTGGGCCTAGGCCCTCACGGGTTTAAAACGCGTCGCTAGGGTCTAAGGCTTGTTAACTTATAAACCTATCATCCCTCTTGTGTTTTGCCGATGTGGGACTCTATCTATAGTCTGGAGTCTTACACTAGGAGTCTATTAGGATTGCTTGGAAACTACTCTACCAAAACCCTAACTTGGTGGCTACTCTCCCCTAACCCTAGATCATTCATATAGGAAGGGTTACATATTCCCTTAACAGAAGTATCTAAAAAATGAAGATCATCTCGAATATCCCATAAACTCACGGGATACTCACAAAGAAATCAAGATGTAGCCGTATAATTCTTGATAATCAAATACTTCAAGAAGATCCACAATGTATACAGTCAAAATCATATGCCTCTAATTTAAATAAGATCGAGAAGTTGCATCGAGGACAAAAGCTCGATATAGACCAAGCACGAGATCGAAGGTAGAATAAGAGGCTCGAAGACCTAAGTGCTCAAGGAACATCAAATCCAAATACGACCGACTCCGAGACAGTGCCGTTATGAGTTTGTTATAGAAGGACAAGATTCCCGGCACGTCCCCAAGATCATGGCGTAAATTCTGGAATAGATTTGTACGAATTAGTACAAATCCGAACTAGGCGGTTATACAACTGTCCTAATAAGATTCCTTACTGTAAATATAAATGTGCCTTATTTAGGGTTCCCCTATTATATAAAGGGGAACCCAATCATTTGTAAACATTATCTAATCATTGGCAAAGAATATACTCTCTACTTTTTACTCATTGTTCATCAGAATTGTCCTTTAGCTTTATTATTCTTGCTTTATTGTTCTTGACCAATCTCGAGGTCACTTGGGCTCGAGGTCGAGGCTGGCTTATCTATTGGTTTTGGTCTTACTTATTTCTTTCATCTATATTTTAGATTTCTTGATTATTAATTAGTATTGAACTAAATCACGTATCTTTCAAATCACAAATCAAATTTATTTGTTACTCATATTTTCGAGGTAAACAGTTTGGCGCCCACCATAGGGCTAAAGATAATAGTGATTATTTCATTACTGATTCTCATAAAATACGTTATTTTACACTTTTTCTTGTCAAGAATTTTTTGATTCTCAGGATTAAATATGTCGAACTCGCAAAATGCACATGTTCATAACAACGAAGGTCTTGGATTTCATGGGAAAACAACAATGTAGGGGTCGGTTTACCACCGATAAACCCTGGGGAATTACCAAATGTGGAACCAGTTGATGTTAGTTCACACATCTCTTTGAATGTAGATTTAGTCACAATCCCCGGAGGAAGTGTACGCAGGGAAGCCCGTTCTAGGGGCCAAAGAACATAAGGTATAAGAGAGGGGGGAATCAGACTCCAAGTGATATTCGAGATGCTGCAAGCTCAACAGATTGTCATCGCTCAACTTCAGAGTCAGAATAAAACTCCTAGTATAGCTGAACCGGAAAATACTCGACGTGCTGAATCAACGCCAGCAAGGTCAAACGAAATGGCTTGGTGACTGACCCCACCATTATGAAGATGCTCGAAGAGCTTACCAAGAGAATCGAGTCTGGGGAAAAGAAGATTAAGGACAATGACAAAAAGGTAGAGACTTATAACTCCCATATTGATCAAATACCCGGGGCACCCCCGGTCTTGAAAGGTTTGGATACCAAAAAGTTTATATAGAAACCATTCCCTCAGAGTGTGGCTACGATGCCCATTCCTAAAAGGTTTTGCAAGATATACCCAAATATAACGGGACAACTGATCCTAATGAGCATATTACCTCATATACTTGCAGAATTAAAGGAAACGACCTGAATGATGATGAGATCGACTCAGTATTGTTGAAAAAATTTGGGAAATATTTGTCGAAAGGAGCCATGATTTGGTACCACAACTTGCCCCCGAACTCTATCGATTCGTTTGCTATATTAGCAGACGCCTTCTTGAAAGCACATGTCGGGGCCATAGAGGTGTCGATGAGGAAATCTGACGTTTTTAAGATAAAACAGAGGAACAACGAGATGTTAAGGGAGTTTGTGTCCTAGTTTTAGATGGAGCGAATGGAATTACCACCGGTCTCGGATGATTGGGCAGTACAAGCTTTTATGCAGGGTTTGAATGAGAGGAGTTCGATCGCGTCGCGACAATTAAAGCAGAATCTAATTGAGTTCCCAGTTGTGACGTGGTCGGACGTACATAACCATTACCAATCGAAGATTAGGGTTGAGGACGACCAGTTGATAGCCCCCTCAGGTTTAGTTCATTCTAACAAGTTGGCAGCTAAGCCCCCGAGGGATTCAGACAGAGAATCAAGATCCCACAAGGAGCGATATCAGTCATATGTCAATCGAAAAACAACGACTCGGGTCATAACGCTCCTTAGAATGATTGGAGAAACGATCGAGGTCAAAGCTCTTGGGGACTCATGAGTAAGAATAGGTTCGATAAACATACCGACCCCGTGGATGCACCTCAATTGTCGAAGTACAATTTCAGTGTAAATGCATGAGGGATTGTGTCAGCTATTGGAAGAATCAAAGATACCAGGTGGCCCAGGCCTATACAAACTGATCCCTCTCAAAGGAATCCAAACTTGATGTGTAAGTATCATGGCACACATGTCCATAGAACCGACGACTGCATGCAACTAAAGGAGGAGGTATCTTGGTTGTTCAACGAAGGTCACCTTCAAGAATTTCTCAGTGATCGAGCTAAGAATCACTTTAGGGAGAGAGATACAAGCATAAAAAATGAGCAGGAAGAACCACAACATGTAATCTACATGATCGTTGATGGTGTCGATGTCCTACAAAGGCCTATATTCAAACGCACCAAGGTGTCGATCACCAGAGAAAAATGAACTCGGAGCTATGTGCCCGAGGATGCCCTATCATTCTATGACGAGGAAGCAGAAGGCATATCTCAGCCGTATAATGACTTAGTAATTTCTATTCTTTTAAATAAGATTCAAGTTAAATATGTTCTAGTGGATCCAGGTAGCTCAGCAAACATAATCAGATCGAGGGTCGTAGAACATCTTGGCCTACAAGATCAGATTGTACCTGCATCCCGGGTCCTAAATGGCTTCAACATGGCTAGCAAAACAACAAAAGGGGAGATCATCCTTCTAGTAAACATAGTTGGGACCATACAAGATACAAAATTCCATGTCATTGAAGGCGACATGAGGTATAATGCGCTCCTCGGGAGACCATGGATACACAACATGAGGGCAGTACCTTCAACTCTTCATCAGATGATGAAGTTCCCAACAGAGGATGGTCTGAAAACGATTTACGGAGAGGAATACGCTGCAAAGGAAATGTTTGCAGTCGATGAAGTGATGCTGATACCAGAGCTCTTCACCTAGAAAAAGTCGAACACCAAAGGTAAACATGCAGCCAAATAGCAATCATCGATCCCAGTCCCGATCAAGCCGGAGGAACATGTCGAAGAAGAAAAAGAGGATTTCCTTACTCCTCAAACCTTCATTGTTCCCGAAGAATCAGATGCAACCAAATCAACGGTCGAGGAACTGGAGCAGATTATACTGATCGAATATATGCCCGAGAGAAAGGTATACCTAGGAACGAGATTAACCCCCAAACTCAAGAAAAACTCATTCAATTTCTTATTGATAATATGGATTGCTTTGCTTGGTCCCATTTAGATATGATAGGGATTCCACCGGAAATAACAACACATCGACTAAGCCTCGACCCCAGGTTCAAACTGGTAAAGCAAAAAAGGAGGCCCCAGTCTGAGGTGAAGCATGCATTCATAAAGGATGGGTAACCAAAATTCTTAAAATAGGGTATATTCGGGAGGTAAAATACCCTGAATGGTATTATTTTATCACTTTTTAACTATTATCATGTGTAATATCATCATAGAGTATGGTATAAACTCTGTGATGATCATTGAATATTTGGTACTTTCAAGTTCTTATTTTTTACATGCTTGTTAGTAAGTGAGGCCTTTTCTTTGCCTCGATAGGATTAGTAAGGTAAGGTTTAGCCTGAGTTGTGTTGCCTTGGTCCTATGCCTTTGGAAAAATATCCACACAGCTATGAGATTATATGCCCTCGTGAGACTTTGCCGGCAGCTACACCATGAATCCTCTACATGAGGCTGCCATCATAAGGCAATGTGAAGCGTAGAGGAGTGATTATATAGCCAAGGCATATGGGTAAAAATACCGGTGCTATTGTCCCCCTTATTTATACTTTTCCTAATTGTTGTATTTTTCATTCTTTTATTAATAAAAAACTAGCCCTAGGTGATTGCCATAAAAAAGAATACCCCGAATAGTTATCCAACGTAGTTGTAGTTCCTAAAAAAGGAAACAAACATAGAATGTGCGTAGATTACAATGATCTAAACAAAGCATGCCCAAAAGACTCTTTCCTATTGCCCAACATCGATCGTATGATCGATGCCATGGTTGGTCACGAGATCCTAACTTTTCTCGATGCCTACTCCGAGTACAATCAAATTCAGATGAACCCCGAGGACCAGGAAAAGACCTCATTTATCATTAAGTTTGGAACGTACTGTTACAATGTAATGCCCTTCGGGTTAAAAAATGCTGGAGCTACATACCAACGCTTAGTTAACAAGATGTTCGAAGAACAGATAGGTAAATCGATGGAAGTTTACATTGATGATATATTAGTTAAGTCCCTGCATGCAGAGGATCATTTAACTCATTTACAGGAAACATTCAAAATCTTGAGGAAATATAACATGAAGTTTAACCCGGAAAAATGTGCCTCGAAGTCGGTTCGGGGTAAGTTCCTCGGCTTCATGGTGTCGAATCGGGGTATCGAAATTAACCCCAAGAAGATCAAGGCCATCGAGGATATCACGATCGTGGATAGTGTGAAGGCCGTACAAAGGCTAACATGACGAATAGGGTCGATTCATTTCGAGGTCGTCAAATCGAAGTTATAGGTTATTTTCCTTGCTCAAAAAGAAAAGGGATTTTGCATGGACCTCGGAATGCCAGCAAGGCTTAGAAGAATTAAAGCGATACTTATCGAGCCCGCCTTTGCTTCACACCCCAAAGGTAGATGAAATGCTTTACTTGTATTTGGCAGTGTCTGAGATAGCGTAAGTGGGGTACTCGTTCGAGAAGAGCAAGGTACACAATTCCCTATTTATTATGTAAGCCAAACTCTAATAGATGCTGAAACTAGATACCCTTACTTGAAAAAATTAGCACTTGCATTGATAAGCGCATCTAGAAATCTAAAGCCATATTTTTAGTGTCATCCCATATGTGTATTAACCACTTACCCTCTTTGAAATGTTTTGCATAAGCACAAACTATGGGGCTAATTGGCTAAGTGGGCCATCGAGCTTAGCGGGTATGATATCGAATATCAACCCCAAATGGCCATCAAGTCTCAAATCCTAGCTGACTTCGTGGCCGATTTTACATCGACCCTCATACCTGAAGTGGAGAAAGAACTCTTGCTAGGATCGGGTACATCATCGGGGGTATGAACCCTTTTTACGGACGCTGCCTCAAATGTAAAGGGGTCCGGGCTTGGCATTGTCTTGAAGCCACCTACAGGTAGTACCATTAGACAATCTATCAAAACTTCTAGGTTGACTAATAATGAGGTCGGGTATAAGGCCATGATTGCAGGTCTCGAGCTAGCTAAGAGCTTGGGGGCAGAATTCATTGAAGCTAAGTGCGATTCACTATTGGTGGTGAACCAAGTAAACAAAAGTTTTGACGTTCGAGTGGATAGGATACAACGGTACTTGGATAAGCTACAGATAACTTTACAGTGCTTCAAGGAGTGGACTTTGGATCATGTGCCTCGAGAACAAAATAGCGAGGCCGATGCACTTGCTAATTTGGGATCCTCGAATGAAGAAGATGATAGTGTCCCGGGGGATGTCGTCTAGTTATCAAGGTTTGTGATTGAAGAGGGTCATGCCGAAATAAATTCTACAAGTTTGACTTGGGATTGGAGGAATAAGTATATCGATTATTTGAAAAATGGAGAACTCTCATCAGACCACAAAGAATCGAGGGCCCTACAAACCAAGGCTGCTAGGTTTGCATTAGATGAACATGGAATATTGTACAAGAGAACGTTCGATGGGCCATTGTCGGTATGTTTAGGGCCGGGGGACACCGATTATGTTCTACGAGAAATCCACGAAGGTACTTGTGGGAATCACTCCGGCGCCGAGTCTTTCATTCGCAAAACTATTAGAGCAGGGTATTACTGGGACAGCATGGAAAAAGATAATAAGGAGTTTGTCAAAAAAATATGATAAGTGCCAACTGTAAGCACGTGATTTTTGCTCCACGAACAATCACTCCAAAAGAAATCAAAAATAATAAATGGCATCGCGGTACAATTTTCACGTGACATGTGTTGGTAATCATTTGTGTTTCTGTCCATTTTTTCATTGAGTCTTAACAAACAAAATACAAAATATGTATGTCCTGGTAATTAAACCATAATTCGGTCATTAAAAGAAAATTCACAAAATATGCATCTTTTATTCTAGGATGTGATTTAACCTATTTAAATATTTTAATATGTGTGTGATAAATGTGTTAAGTGTTAATTAATGGGTGTTTTAAATTTCGTTTTATTTTTAATTGTGTTTAAAATTAGAAAACAAAAGAATTACTGCAAATTGTTTAGAAATCCGAGTGGGCCTATTCTTATTCTGAATTTTGAGGCCCAAAATCAATTGCATCTGACCCAGTCCAAACCAGGCCTCAGGCAAACCCCCCCCCAAACGACGCCGTATAAAGGCATTTGATCTGAGCCGTCCGTCCAGGCCAATCCAACGGCCCAGGACCCCCTTCAGCAACCCGTTTCCAAACCCGACCCAGTAACCGGTTCAACCCAACCCCTCACTTAAACCAAACGACTCCGTTTCTATACCAAACGACCCCGTCTCGTCCATCACCAGTAGATCCAAGCCGTTGAGATCACTTGATCTAACGGCCCTGATCTATCTCCCCCTTCCGTATATAAACCCTCCATCACACCCCACGCCCCCCTATCCAAACACCCCCCGGTTCCATCATCCCCAAGAGCCCAACCCTAATGTCCCAAACCCTAGCCGCCCCCCTTCACCTTCACCGTAAAGCCAGCGGCAAGGACGCCGGTGACCACCCCCTTAACACCCCTGATGTATCTTACCACCCCAAACCCAAATCTACTACCCCCTAGCCTCGAATCACCCTCCATCATCTCGAATCTTGATTTGAAGATTCGAGACCAAACCCCGATCTACACCAAACCAACCCAAACTCACACTGGACAACCCCCTGACCTCCTCGTGACCAAACCAAGCTTGGTTTGGTCCGAATCTACCGACAAATCCTAAAATCCCAAATCTGAAGATTCAAATTCTGGAATACAAGAACCTGGGGAATCCGGTCAGTTTCATGGGGATTTTGGGACCTAATAGGCTTTAATCAAGGTGTTCTCGGTCGAGAACACCCCGATTAAGGTTTGTTCGGCCTCAAATGGTCAAAACTGGTTCAGGTCTGGTCCGTTCTTGGTTAAGCTCCCACAGTAAGTTTTCCTTTTCCTTTTAGTTTGGTTTGAGTATTGTCTAAATTTGTTAGCATGTTTTGTTGTAATTGTTTGTTATTTCTGATATTTTCCTTTCAATTTCTTCCGTCTTTGTAAAGACCATTTATTTGGTCGCTTGTTCTTCTGTGTGTATGTTGAACACGTCTTGTGATATACATGTTCGTCAATTAGATTAGTCGTCGAGTAGATAATTCATATAGATTCTCTGTGTCGTGCAAAGTTGTTGAAGGCAGTCGATTGCCCTGTTCGTATTGTTTGATTGATCGACTGATTATTTCATGTTATAATTAGTATAGTCGACCTGATAAACGTCGTCGATTAATTGTCTATGACTAAGTGATCAAATGGTCAAACAACTTCACATGACTGATCGAACCCTGTGATTAATTGGATGCTTGACATTGCCTGAAATTAGCTTGTAACTGCATTATAAACAACTAAAAGACTCAGGCTAGGGCAGTTTTGAATTTGAACTTTCAGAAGTTCAGAATGCCCTGATGCTACAATGGTTTAGGACAGTAATAACTAGGGGCTAACAAGGGTAGTTTGGGGTTTGAAAAGAACAGAAAAGCTTAGTTTAAGTGAGCTGACAAATAGAGTACTGAATTAGGATTAAACTAATGTAATAGTGGGGAGCCAAACTTGGTAGCATGGGGTTGATTGAATAAAAAAGGGGTGCCCATGCTTTTGGGCAGAAAATACAGGCTAAAGGCCTGTCGAATGGATGGGCATGGGGGAATACTTTTAGTTTAAAAAGAAGTTATGGGCAGGAAGGAGGAAAAAGGGTTCAAGGCAGCTTAGTGCTTGCCATTTCTGCCTATAAATAGGACTGTTTCAGAACATAAAAAGGGCTGGATATTTTTTAGTCTTCAGAGAGGTCTTGTGAGTTAGAAAAACTGAAGAGAAAGAAATAGACATAAAGAGATTTTCAGAATATTGTAACCAAACACTGTCTGAAAACTGCTTAGGAGTTCAAGTTGGCCAAGCTGTCTTTGTTAATTGTTGTTGGTTATTTGCCGAGCTGTTTGTGATTGTTGAACTGCTGGTGCTGTTACATTGAATATTCTGGTTTTCTGTTGGTTCATCATTCTATTTCTGGGACTGCTTGTTTGTTGCTCTACCACTTGTGAGCTTCATCATTGTGGCTGGTTGTTGTTGCTGTGTTATTGATGTTTATCTGCTGTTGCTGTATTTGCTGCATACTACTCAGCTGACCATTCTCCTTCTTCTTTGCTTTGCTATACCAGGTACACGATTAATAGTGTCAATGTAACTTGAAAGTTGAGCATGAACATAAAAGAGAAGAGCTGAAGATGTTTATTTCATACATAGACTGTTATATTGAACCCCATGAATGTATAATAGTTTACATTCTTGTTTAGATACTGAAGGTAGCATGCATGCCTAGAAGATATCAATGTATGGTGATTGAATGTTAGTTTGTATATGTAGGCTGATAGATAAAAGTATTCCCAATGCAGTAGGTTGTGTCTTAGACTTTATCTAATTACGTTTAGCATGTCCTTAAATGCATAAAACTATCCATGTTAGTTAATTTCATTTCCTTTTGATAAATTGCCTCCTTATAATTGGCAAACCATTGTTTTAAAACAAACGGCGCAAGTCTACACTTCTCAACCTCAAGAAGGTGGAGCCCGAATCAAACGAACCCAGCAGGCATCATCAGAAAGGCAGTGGCCCAGGCCCAGCCGATACTGTGTGGGCTGGGTTTGGGCCCATAATGTTCGATTAGTTGCCCACGTGCATGGCCATATTTTCTTATTCTGCAAAGGCATTCGAAACCCTGCTATAAATAACCTGCAAGCATGTAATTAATTAGGGTTATTTCTGTTTTCGATTAGTAGAGACAAACGCGATAAGAAACGTAGTTGCTATAGGATATCCTTCTAAAATGAATGAGATAAGCCTCACCAAATGAAATGCACAGATTGCGGGGCCCTCACAAAATGTATGGTTTAAGTAGAATTCGGAAGGACCGTTTAGGGAATTCCACGGTCTTCCCAAAATAATAACGCGATAGTCTCTTTAGGCGCGTGTTTAATAATTTACTTTCTTAAACATGGGTGTGCATTTCATGCGACCCAAATCCAAATCCCAAAACATCGAATAAAATGTGTTCCGGATTGTGGGTGCATTTCATGTGGTGCAGTCCAAAGACATGTTTTAAGCGATGTTCACATTCTTTTAAAATAATAATAATAAAGTGGTAAAAAGTTAAAATTGGCACATCGGTTCATAATTGTATTAAAATCAGATAAATAAGCCGAATATGACAGTTGAGCGACCGTGCTAGAACCACGGAACTCGGGAATGCCTAACACCTTCTCCCGGGTTAACAGAATTCCTTATCCGGATTTCTGGTACGCAGACTGTAATATGGAGTCATTCTTTTCCTCGATTCGGGATTAAAATTGGTGACTTGGGACACCCTAAATCTCCCAAGTGGCGACTCTGAAATAAATAAACAAATCCCGTTTCGATTGTCCTTTAATTGGAAAAAACTCCCTTGTACCCTTGCGGGTACGGAAAAAGGAGGTGTGACAGCTCTGGCGACTCTGCTAGGGAATTAGACCCAGAACCACTGGTTCAGGGTTAGAAATCGAGCTTAGAATAAATTGTTATGTTCAGCTTTATCTGATTTTGTTACATGATATGTGCTTAATGTGCTAATTGGTTGCCTTTTACCGCTTTGATATTACGTGAACTGTATATAAACTGTGCCGAAACCCATATCCTTTCTGAGTCTTCTAAATCATGAAGAAGGGTGTACTTCGTACGACTTCTTTTCTGTATAGTGTCAAATCCCAATTTAGAACGAGGTTCGGACAAGTTGCTAAGCCGGTGAAGCTTCTGTATTCCCGGTACGCTGCCCCCCTCGGCTCGAGCTGTCCGCTCGGGTAAGCCAGGTCTAGAACAAACACCCAGGTTTTGAACCTAGAATAACTCAGTTTCATGCCGGATCCCTAGTAGGAACGCTTGTTTGCATCATGTGCATTTTTGACTTAGGGGACACAACACAGGGGTTGGGTCCGTCTAGGAATAGCAACCTGGAACAGAAAAGGCCATCCTGACGCATCCTGCTCACTGCTTGTGCATTTATTTGCTTCGAACATGCATGATGACTGGTTTTGGATGTTGGGAAATTTTTACAACAAAAAAAATGACAAAGTTCAAATAGAAGAGAAAATGGGTATATTTTATTTTAACAGTTTGTTTTACTAAAAACAAAGGAAAAGAGAAAAGAGAAAAGAGAAAATAGCAAGCTGAGAATGAGGAATGAGTTTTTATTTTTAATTTACTTTATTTTCAAAAAAAAAATGACATACAACAAAGTATATATGTATATATATATATATACACATGTATATATATGCATATATTGTTTTTTTCTCTCTCAAAGATTTTTGTTTGGAACCAAAATAAAGATTTTTGCTGTCGCCTAAAAACACCTTAATAAATGTGCAGGATGAGCACAGAGCGAAATGAACCGTTCTCGGCCCTCAGCGAGGTCCCTCTACAACTCTAAATGTGGTGGAATGACTTGGAAGCCGATGGCAAAGAGATAGCGGAAAGAGTATTGGGAGGTTTTGTCGATTTGCTGAGTGTTAGGCCAAGGACAGATATTCTTGAAGCTCTCATACCATTTTGGGACCCAACCCGCAATGTATTCTGTTTCGCTGACTTTGAAATTTCACCAACACTGGAGGAAGTCACCGGATATGCAGGATTGAGTGGGAGGTTAAGAGGGCAATACCTACTTTCGTCAAGGCCGGTATCTCCGCATGCGTTTCTGGATCTGCTAAGCATCAGTCGAAAGATACAACATGATGATTTATCGAGAGGATGTTGTGATCTCCATTTTTTGTATCAGCGGTACGGAACTCCGCAAGGTTTCGAGGAACTAAACCTTGGACTAACTCATGGCGGGAACAGAAACAAATGGGAAGCAAGACGTACTTTGTCTTTCATCACAGCATTTTTGGGAGTCATGGTCTGTCTAAGGAAGGATAAAAAGATAGAGATAGGCCTTGTAGGGATGGCCGGCGTTGCAATCAAAAGAACCGACAGCACTGTGGTTCCTTTGATTTTGTCCGAAGTCTACTGAGCTTTGACTATATGCCGAGAAGGAGGCAAGTTCTTTCAAGGTTGCAATCTGTTACTTCAGCTATGGATGCAAGAACACCTCCATCACCGAGTAGGATACATGAACCACAGGTTGACCGAGAGGAATTGTATCAACGGCTTCGAGAAGCGCATGACAGGCGCCAAATTTCCTGAAGGTGTCGAAGCATGGTTTACACGGTTAAGGTCAACAACAGCTGACCAAATTGAATGGGAATTCGGTTGGTTGATTGATACTGAGGTGATCTACATGTCGGCTGAAGAATGTCATGTTCTCTTAATGGGACTTCGTAGCATCCAGCCATATGCTCCTCATCGGGTATTACGACAGCTGGGCAGGTTTCAAGTAATCCCTACTGACGAAGATCTGAGCAAGCATGCCTTGGAGCTGAGCCCGAGAGTCATATTTCCCGAGGGGAAGATTAGAAAGCTGTGGCACGAATGTAGATTCTTGGAACCCAAGACCATGGTGCGAGAACTAGCTAAAGGTGAAGTAGACCCAAAGTACGATGCTTGGTTCGAAAGAAGGTTTCAGATTCGGCAAAGACCTGCTAAAAGAGCCCACGTTCAACAATTCGCAGATGATTCGCAGGAGCAATGAGGATGGTTAAAAAGGGAGGAAGGTTACCGGGTTGAAATCGGGAAACTAAAGCAACAAGTTGAAAGGCTTGTGTTTGAGAACAACGTGCAAGTCGCCTCAGAGCAGGTTGAAAGAAACAAGCTAGCCCAAGAGAACCAGACCCTAAAGGCCCGCCTTCGCCAAGCCAGTAAGAGTAACATTGACCGACAGAAGCGTCGCTCCGACGAAAAATTGATAGCAAGTTTGAGAAACCAGGTCATCCAAAGCCAAGAAGAATTAGAACAATCAGAAGCTTGCATAGCAAGGATGAAGGTCAAATGGGCAAAATGTACAATAGCCCGGAGGCAGCGTCTGCAACAGGTCATAAGGTATTATGAGATGAGCATCGGGATATTAAAGAAGACGAACTCCACTCTTCATGATCAAATCATCAAACAAGCACGAGATGCCCAGGCCGACAGAAGACATTGTTACGATGCAATGGCCTGCATGGAAAGACAAATGGAGTTGTTCCAGAATCGACTTGCCGACAATGCTCAGGCACTGGGATTGAAGAATCAACAAATCAGGCAATTGTTCATTGAAAGGAACAACATTCGAGGAAGGATCGACGAAATTGGGCATTACATCTACATGAAATGCCTAGCATGTGAGAAAATACCTCAGAAGACCCTCCTTGTTTCCATCATGGGCTACGTCCACCGGATTATGAACGAGTTGAAGAGCTTGCAGAGGGACCTCACACCAAGGACCGCGGAAGGGCTAAATGATGCCTCGTGGGCCCCTAAGTTGGAAAATTAATCTTTGGTCGAGTCCTGTATATTTGGCTTTGTTACTTTCCCATATGTTGTTTTCTTTTTTTAGTCAAACCGGGTTAAGGATTGTGGAGTCTGTACTATTGTTGTTCCTTGTTTGAAGTAATTTGTAATAGCAAAATTTTGAGAATGAATTTAATGATTCCAAAAGAATTTTGTGTTTCTTTACTTTATGGCAGAACTATGCCTGGTCTGATTCGCGCGGGGACGTGATACGTAGACAATCCCCATAAGATTCGACCGCTTTAATAAAGAAAGAAAAGAAAATACCAAAATAAAATAAAATACAGGGTTTCCCAAAGTACTGTAAAAAGGGACAAATGAGCAAGCCGGGATGACGCATGTTGTTTGAAGCAAAGCATGTAGAAACGGTTAACTGCCTAGGAGCATTGCATCCTCTATGTGTTATGATCAAATCTGTTAAGCTCTAACGCTAACAAAGTTTGTTGTTGTCTGAATCCAGACAGTTAGTTGTTAAAGAATTCTGGCAACACACTCTTACCAAACCAGATCCAAAGGACCAGTAGCAACAAGCATGACTACTTCAGAGAATAGTAACGAGGAAGAAAGGCCGATGAGCCAGTTGTTAAAAGAAGCGATGGAAAAGATTGAAAGGATGTGACTAGAGATGAATGCAATGCAGCTGGCTCTAGCCAAAGCACAAAAGAGCCCTGAGCCACTGGGGCACATGCCGGAATACCCTCACTCCGGCCCTTCAACAAACCTCCCGAATCCCCGTTATCATCAGGAAAGAAGCCCACATGATTCCCAAGCTCCACCACCCCATCAACCTCTCCCAACACCAAATATTCCCACTTTTGTGGGACCCACATCAGCCACCCTGCAAAAAACGACCAGTGAGCCATTGTTTCAGGCTCACGATACGCAATACTATCCCCCTGAGCCCACATTCCATGCCCCCGAACCACAGGCCTACAATCCGCACTTGGAGGTACCGGCAGAGATTGAAAAGCCGGTTAAAGCCCCTGAACAGGATGAGGTATTGAGGAAGTTCAAAATCCTGGAGCAGTCCTTCAGGAACCTGCACGGATTGGGCAACCAAGTCAGTGTGGCTTACAAAGATCTATGCCCTTTCCAGGACGTCCAACTCCCGGCTGGGTTCAAGATGCCTAAGTTTGATTTATATGAAGGGCACAGTGATCCCATGACACATTTGCGGGGATTATGTAGCAAAATGAGAGGGGCAGGCGGCAAAGATGAGGTGCTGATAGCTTATTTCGGCCAAAGTCTGAGCGGATCTGCACTAGAATGGTATACCAGGCAGGATTCCAGTAGATGGTACACTTGGGATGATCTGGCGCAGGCTTTCGCGGGTCATTTCCAATACAATCTCGAGATAGTCCCCGACCGTCTCGTGTTGTTGAGGACCGGGAAGAAGCCCGGGGAAAGTTTTCGCGAGTACGGGTTCCGTTGGAGAGAGCAAGCAGCCATAGTCGATCCTCCCATGAGAGAGGGAGAGATGGTGGACTACTTCTTGCAAACATTGGATCCAACCTACTTTGGTCAGTTGGTGACGACAGTTGGAAAATCCTTCAACGAGGTAGTGAAGATAGGGGTCATGATAGAAGAAGGTCTGAGGTCTGACAAAATCTTGAATTATTCGGCACTCAAGGCCACGACCCAGGCTATTCAGAGCGGCACGGGAGGTGCGCTAGAAAGAAGAAATTGCCACGATCGAGGCAGGCAGTTGGTCCAGGGCTGGCAAGCCACACTACAACCAACCCAGACCTCACAGGCCAAACTACCCATACAACCCACCACAACATTGCTATCCGCCTCAAGAACCACATTGCTCCGTGCACCAGGCCCAGACATACACTCAGCCTCCGGTTTGCCCACAATCGCGCCGGTTCCCCAGAACACTTATGCACCACCACAAAACACCTATCCTCCACCAGGGGCATATAGAAACCCTCTAGGGGCAGTCTTTCGGGGAAATCCAGCTGCTAGGAATGACAGGCTACGGAAGCATAGAACTTTCACTGAGTTGGGAGAAACCTACACCGCTCTGTTCCACAAATTGAGGCAATTGGGTTTGGTTAGTCCTGTCCAGACTCGAGAACCAAATCCCCCACCCCAGAATTTGGATCGATTAATAAGTTGTGAATACTGCTCAGGGATGCTGGGGCATGATACCGAAAAGTGTTGGAAATTGAGGCACGCCATACAGAATCTTATTGACACCAATAAGATCGAGGTCCAGACACCGGAGGTTCCCAACATCAACCAGAACCCACTGCCAGCACACCACGAGACTCACATGATTGAGTTGGTGTATGAGGGAGGAGAGTTGAGAAAACCCTCACAAACAGTGATGATGATCCAGGCCGCTCTGAAAGAAGGACCGACCAGTAGAGGAACAGGGGTACAGTCCCAGGGAGAAGGCATCAAGCCGGTAGTGATATTGGGAAAGAGCCCGTCCGCCATAACAAGCAAACCCGAGCCAAACAAGTTGGTAATATCAGGGGCTCCGCCCACACCTGCGGTTGTGTTGAAAGGGGTATACAGGGAACTGGTCACCATAAAGCCTGTAGTTCAGTTGCCGATGATTGATAGCAAGGCTGTGCCTTGGAAATACGAGAAGGCAGTGGTGATGTACAAAGGAAAACAAGTGGAGGAAGTTAGTTGTGAAGCGCAAGGGCTGACTCGATCAGGTCGGTGTTTTGCTCCGGTGGAGCTGAGAAGAACCAACCCCGCTACAACCAAGAAACCTGTGTCCGAAGAAGAGGCTGAGGAGTTCTTGAGGAAGATGAAAGTACAGGACTACTCCGTGGTCGAACAGCTGAGGAAAATACCGGCCCAAATCTCGTTGCTATCATTACTAATCCATTTTGAGGAGCATCGTCGGGCCTTGATGAAGATATTGAACGAAGCTCACGTGCCCAACAAGATTTCTGTAAACCACCTAGAAACCATTGCCAACAAGATTTTCGAGGTAAACAGGGTAACATTCTCCGATGATGATTTGCCGATAGAAGGTACGGAGCATAATAAAGCTCTCTACCTAACTGTCAAATGTGAAAACTCGGTAGTCACTCGGGTGTTGGTGGACAACAGTTCAAGTGCCAATATTTGTCCATTATCCACCCTAAACCAGTTAAGGATCGACCACGAAAGAATCCGCAAGAATAACATCTGCGTCCGAGGGTTTGACGGAAACGGAACAGCCACTGTGGGGGATGTTGTGCTTGAATTGACCATCGGTCCAGTCCTGTTCACCATGGAGTTCCAGGTGTTGGATGCCACAGTATCTTATAACCTTCTATTAGGACGACCATGGATTCATGCAGCCAAAGCAGTGCCCTCCACCCTACATCAAATGGTGAAGTTCGAGTGGGATAGGCAGGAGGTCGTACTACACGGCGAGGACACGGCGTGTGCTATGGGTGGCGCCATTGTACCTTTCATAGAGACCGATGATGACAAAGGTCCTTGGGTCTACCAGATTTTCGATACAGGGTCGGCAAACAAAATTGCTGAAGGAGAAATCATCCCGCACCCTAGGGTAGCTGCCGCGACAGTCATGATGGTCTCGGAAATGCTGGGTAATGGATTTGTGCCGGGAAAGGGCCTGGGAGTCGAGCTTCAGGGGATTGTCCAACCTGTCTCCCTGCCTAAAAATCTGGAAACTTTCGGATTAGGGTTCAAACCAACTGCAACAGATGTAAAGCAAGCACGAAAAATGAAGAAGAAAGTCTGGTATCTTCCCAAACCCGTGCCACGTCTTTCAAGATCTTTTGTCAGAGCAAGCGCCAAAAGGGCACCGGTCCCAAAGATTCTAGGACCATTGATTGATATGGATGGGGACCTGAATCGGAGTTTCGAGAGGCTATTCGCTGATGTCAGTATGGTAGAAGCTGGAGAAGGTTCCAGCAGAGCAGAGATACAGTTTGTGGGGCCTGAGGCCAAAACCAACAATTGGACAGTTACTCCTCTTCCTGTCCGAGGGGAGTCTTGGTAGTAGGCTTTGATTTATGTTTTGTTTGTTTTGTTTTGTTCGGATTATTCCAGGGTGTAATCCAAATTTTACTTTTGTTTTGTAAAAGTGTGAACCCTTTTATCCCGCAAGTTTAATAAAGTTCTTTTCTTTTGTCCCATTTTAATTTTGTTTTGTTCTTTTTCTTTCTGAACAGTTCTCTTTTTACTGGTTCTAATGACATGGCATGCACAGCGGATCTTCGACCTAGTCTAATAAATCAATCTGAATCCGACTCAATGATGCAAGAGGTCGTTTGTGATGATGAATCTGAATGTGACGAAGGTGAAGCCTTCGAAGAGATAAACCGAGAACTGTGCCAATTTGAAGAGAAACCCAAGCCTAACCTAAATGACACTGAGGCTGTGAATCTAGGAGACGCTGATAACGTCCAAGAGACCAAAATTAGCATCCACATTGAGCCGAATGTCAGGGAAGAATTGATCAAAACCCTCATGGAATTCAAAGATGTTTTTGCATGGTCATATGACGATATGCCTGGATTAAGCACCAATTTAGTGGTTCACAAATTGCCCACTGACCCGGCATACCCTCCGGTCAAGCAAAAGCTAAGGAAATTTAAAACAGAAATGAGTGTAAAGATCAAAGAAGAGGTGATTAAGCAGTTGCAGGCGAAAGTCATTCGGGTCACTCGATATCCCGAGTGGTTGGCTAATGTGGTACCAGTTCCAAAGAAGGATGGGAAAATCCGGGTGTGCGTCGATTACCGCAAACTCAACAAAGCAAGTCCCAAGGACAATTTTCCATTGCCCAACATCCATATCTTGATCGATAATTGCGCTGGGCGCGAGATCGGAACATTTGTGGATTGCTATGCAGGTTATCATCAGATCCTAATGGACGAGGAAGATGTGGAAAAGACAGCATTTATCACTCCATGGGGAACTTACTGCTATCGGGTAATGCCGTTCGGACTAAAGAATGCCGGGGCAACGTACATGCGAGCAATGACTGCTGTGTTTCACGACATGATACACAAAGAAATTGAGGTGTACGTAGATGATGTGATCATAAAGTCTTGGCGTCAGGAAGACCATGTAGCAGACCTAAGGAGATTCTTCCAAAGACTCCGAAGGTATGATATCAAGCTTAACCCGGCCAAATGCGCATTTGGGGTTCCATCAGGAAAGCTGTTAGGATTCATCATCAGTCGACGGGGTATTGAGCTGGAACCATCTAAGATCGAATCCATCCGAGATTTGCCACCGCCAAAGAACAAAACAGAGGTAATGAGTCTGCTGGGTAGACTCAATTACATCAGCAGGTTCATCGCTCAACTCACGGCGACTTGTGAGCCCATATTTCGGTTGTTGAAAAAGGATGCTGCGGTAAGTTGGACGGTAGAGTGTCAAGAGGCTTTCAACCAAATCAAAGGGTATCTTTCTAATACACCCATGTTGGTCCCGCCTAAGCCAGGGAAGCCCTTAATTCTTTATCTGACGGTCCTGGAAAATTCATTTGGTTGTGTACTGGGGCAACATGATGACACAGGAAGGAAGGAGCAGGCCATCTACTATCTTAGCAAGAAATTCACAGTATATGAGGTCAAGTACACTCAACTCGAGAAAACATGCTGCGCCCTAACTTGGGTAGCTCAGAAGTTGAAGCACTACCTGTCCTCGTATACTACTTATCTCATATCCCGCTTGGACCCGTTGAAGTATATCTTTCAGAAACCTATACCCACAGGAAGGTTGGCCAAATGGCAAATTCTGCTCACAGAGTTTGATATCATCTATGTGACGAGGACAGCCATGAAAGCCCAGGCGTTGGCCGACCATTTGGCAGAGAATCCCGTTGATGAAAAATACGAGCCTTTAAGAACGTATTTTCCCGACGAAGAAGTGATGCATACAAATGAACTGGAGTTATCCAAGGAAACGGGTTGGAAGCTTTTCTTCGATGGAGCTGCAAATGTGAAAGGGGTTGGAATAGGAGCAGTACTCATTTCTGAAACAGGATGCCATTATCCTGTTACGGCTCAACTGCGCTTCTATTGCACCAATAATATGGCCGAGTACGAAGCTTGCATTTTGGGTCTGCGATTGGCTGCAGACATAGATGTCCAAGACGTTTTGGTCTTGGGAGACTCGGACCTCTTGGTACATCAGATTCAGGGTGAATGGGAAATACGGGATTTGAAACTCATACCATATCGACATTACTTGCACGATCTGAGCAAGCGATTTCGATCGGTGAAGTTCAAACATATCCCGAGAGTTCATAATGAGGTTGCGGATGCATTGGCCACCTTAGCATCAATGTTGCACCACCCTGACAAAATGTATGTTGACCCTCTGCACATCCAGGTTCGTGATCAGCACGCTTATTGCAACACGGTGGAAGAGGAAGCGGATGGCAAGCCCTGGTTTCATGATATCAAGGAGTACCTCAAAATGGGGATATATCCGGAACAGGCCACTGGAGACCAAAAAAGAGCCCTTCGGCGTTTGTCAAATGGTTTCTTCCTCAGCGGAGGAGTGTTGTACAAAAGAACCCCGGATTTGGGATTGTTAAGATGTACAGACGCCGGTCAAGCCACGACGGTCATGGCAGAGGTACATGTTGGAGTTTGCGGGCCACATATGAGCGGATATGTATTGGAAAGAAAGATCCTTCGAGCAGGGTATTATTGGCTTACCATGGAGCATGATTGTATCTCTTTCGTGAGAAAATGCCATCAGTGTCAGATACATGGAGATCTGATTCATTCTTCGCCAACAGAGTTACATACGATGTCAGCACCCTGGCCGTTTGTGGCATGGGGCATGTATGTCATTGGACCTATCGAGCCGGCAGCATCCAACGGTCATAGGTTTCATTCTAGTAACCATTGACTACTTCACCAAATGGGTTGAGGCTAAAACCTTCAAGTCGGTAACTAAAAAAGCAGTGGTGGATTTTGTGCACTCCCATATCATCTGCAGATTTGGGATCCCAAAAGTAATCATCATGGATAACGGTGCAAATCTTAACAACAGCCTGATGAGAGAGGTATGCCAACAATTCAAGATTACACACCGCAATTCCACCCCATATCGTCCCAAGGCGAATGGAGCGGTCGAAGCAGCCAATAAGAACATCAAGAAGATACTGCGGAAGATGGTGGAAGGGTCCAGACAATGGCACGAGAGATTACCCTTTGCTTTGTTGGGTTATCGCACTACCATCCGGACTTCCATAGGTGCAACTCCTTAGTTGTTGGTGTACGGAACTGAGGCCGTAATACCAGCGGAGGTCGAAATTCCGTCCCTCCGGATTGTCGCTGAAGCCGAAATTGATGATGATGAATGAGTCAAAGCTCGACTAGAACAGTTGAGCTTGATAGACGAGAAAAGATTGGCAGTAGTGTGCCATGGTCAGCTATATCAGAAGAGAATGGCAAGGGCATACAATAAGAAGGTACGCCCCAGGAAGTTTGAAATAGGGCAGCAGGTATTGAAGAAGATCCTCCCACATCAGGTCGAGGCAAAAGGCAAGTTCGCCCCAAATTGGCAAGGGCCTTATATCGTGACCAGAGTATTGTCCAACGGTGCTTTGTGTTTGACGGATATCGAGGGAAGATGTGTTGACATGGCTATCAATTCGGATGCAGTCAAGAGATATTATGCGTAATTTCTTTGATTATGGCAATTATTGGTTCGTTTGTTTGTACTTGGTACTTATTGGATAATGAAATGACGGAGGCAATTCTTTCTTCTATCCAAACACTTTTTACCCTTGTTTCCCCCTTTTGAGCCTTAAGTTATTCTTTCATATCCCTCTTTTGGAATCACTAATGAAAAAAAAAGAAAAAAAAATAATAAATATAAAAAGAAAAAAAAGAGAAGGAAAAAGAAAATTGTAAAAGAAAATGAAAAAGAAGAAGATAAAATCACAAGAAAAACAAAACCGTGGGAACTACGTTTGACCTGATTCCTCAAAGAGGATACGTAGGCGCCTCACGGCTCGGTCATAGTGTGCATAATGTCCATAAGTATGCATAATAGGCACAATGCGCATAACACACATAGCTCAACATAGTGTAAAAATAAAATCCCCCAAGCAAGAAAACTGGGGCAGAGGTTATGTTTTAAGGTTCCAACAACGTTTTGATTCCAAAAGTTGTAGCGTATCACCCATCAAGTTATTTCATTTTTGATAGCCTTTCTTTTAGCCCCACACCAAAACCAACATCGACGTCCAAAAGACCTCCCGATCAATATCCAAAAGGTGCCCAAGTCAGGCAAATAAAGCCGAGAATAATACACTGATCCCCGGTGAAGAAAAGGATCATAAAACTGGAAATGAATTGATAGTCCAAAGGAATCTCCAAAAGAGAGGATCATATCGACAGCACTCCAATTCTCCGTTGAAGAAATAAAATGAGAGAGTCTTGGCGGTGAAAACCTTCGCATGCACCACAAGGCGACGAAAGATGAGAGATATAAAACGAGAGAGTCTTATCGGTGAAAACCTTCACAGGCACCATAAGGCGCCGGGAGCTGAGAGAAAAGAGAGAGTCTCATTAGTGAAAACCCCTCGAAGGGCACTATGAGGCGACAAGACAGATCAACAAAAGGGTCCGCGTTCGCAAAGAAATGGACACCCATTTATCCCCAGCAAGTAAGGTCATCAGTCAAGTTGATTGATACAAATAGACTGGGTCAGGAATCTATGGTGCACATCATGATCATAAGGACCAGTCATGTCATCCAGATAAGTTTTTGGTTCAGAAAGATTTTTCTCCTTTTCTACCTTTTTCGTTTTCTTTCTAAAAAAATTTTGTTTTGAAAAGGATCTTTCAAAGTTTACTACCAAAGACTGAAGGGGTCCAAAAGCAAAATATGAAAGGGATAGGCCAAACACCGAGAATAAGACAAAAGGCGTCGGTCGCAAAACCAAAAGACGAATTGCATCGAAGGAAGGGTGACGTAAAGAGAGCGGAAAATGACGAGTGAAGGACTCGTGGACCAAGTTCCGAGAAGGTCTCCCCGCAGAACGTCGATAAATCATGGACCCAAGTCCAAAGTGGTCGGACTCCACAGGAAAGGGAAATTGATCCGATGCAAGATAACCCTAACAGTCCCAAAGGTTATCCCCAGGCAATAAAGTTCTATGCCTTGCAATTCCGGGAGGAAATAAACTCTTAAGGGAGTGGTTTCGGGAGGGAAGCAGACTCCCACAGTTGGTTCTGTAAATAGAAAAGCAAAAGGGGGATAAATGGAAGACCATCCCCATCAGACGGGTCACCCCCAGCAAGCAATTTTGCCCACCAACCAGTTATGGGGGGGCACAAAGCCGGAAAAGAGAAAGAGAGAAAAATCATCTCCCAGCGGAAAGACACCGCTACCCACCATGATTAAAACTAACTAAATCCTTTTGTCTGCTACAGGAAAATAAAGGCTGATGATGGCAGCAAGACGCAAAACCAGGGAAATCACCAAAACCGGGGTAAAAATTTTCTGCCGTTGTCAAAAAATTTTCTCGGAAGAACGAGGATAAAATGCGGGAATACTTTCTGTTCTAGGTCGCCCACCAGTAAAATGCGGGAATACTTTCATGTTCTAGGTCGCCCACCAGTAAAATGCGGGAATACTTTCTGTTCTAGGTCGCCCACCAGTAAAATGCGGGAATACTTTCTGTTCTAGGTCACCCACCAGTAAAATGCGGGAATACTTTCTGTTCTAGGTCGCCCACCAGTAAAATGCGGGAATACTTTCTGTTCTAGGTCGCCCACCAGTAAAATGCGGGAATACTTTCTGTTCTAGGTCGCCCACCAGTAAAATGCGGGAATACTTTCTGTTCTAGGTCGCCCACCAGTAAAATGCGGGAATACTTTCTGTTCTAGGTCGCCCACCAGTAAAATGCGGGAATACTTTCTGTTCTAGGTCGCCCACCAGTAAAATGCGGGAATACATTCATGTTCTAGGTCGCCCACCAGTATAATGCGGGAATACTTTCTGTTCTAGGTCGCCCACCAGTAAAATGCGGGAATACTTTCTGTTCTAGGTCGCCCACCAGTAAAATGCGGGAATACTTTCTGTTCTAGGTCGCCCACCAGTAAAATGCGGGAATATTTTCTGTTCTAGGTCGCCCACCAGTAAAATGCGGGAATACTTTCTGTTCTAGGTCACCCACCAGTAAAATGTGGGAATATTTTCTGTTCTAGGTCGCCCACCAGTAAAATGCGGGAATACTTTCTGTTCTAGGTCGCCCACCAGTAAAATGCGTGAATACTTTTTGTTCTAGGTCGCCCACCAGTAAAATGCGGGAATACTTTATGTTCTAGGTCGCCCACCAGTAAAATGCGGGAATACTTCATGTTCTAGGTCGCCCACCAGTATAATGCGGGAATACTTTATGTTCTAGGTCGCCCACCAGTAAAATGCGGGAATACTTAATGTTCTAGGTCGCCCACCAGTAAAATGCGGGAATACTTTCTGTTCTAGGTCGCCCACCAGTAAAATGCGGGAATACTTTATGTTCTAGGTCGCCCACCAGTAAAATGCGAGAATACTTTCTATTCTAGGTCGCCCACCAGTAAAATGCGGGAATACTTTCTGTTCTAGGTCGCCCACCAGTAAAATGCGGGAATACATTCTGTTCTAGGTCGCCCACCAGTAAAATGTGGGAATACTTTCTGTTCTAGGTCTCCCACCAGTAAAATGCGGGAATACTTTCTGTTCTAGGTCGCCCACCAGTAAAATGCGGGAATACTTTCTGTTCTAGGTCGCCCACCAGTAAAATGCGGGAATACATTCTGTTCTAGGTCGCCCACCAGTAAAATGCGGGAATACATTCATGTTCTAGGTTGCCCACTAATATAATGCGGGAATACATTTCTGTCTTTTCATTTCATGATTCAAGGTCGCCCACCAGTACAATGCGGGAATACATTCAGTCTTTTCATTACAAGTGTTGAAGTTGGGAGCCCGCCCAGATAACAGAGGCATACATTTCAGTCTTTAATTTTCAAGTGTTGAAGTTGGAAGCCCGCCCATGGAACAGAGGCATACATTTCGAGATCAAGTCAGAAGACAATAAGACAGAGGGTTACAACAGGAATCCCCAGCAAGGAGCAATAAAAATTCCCAGCACCGGGAAGCCGAAGGTTGCAAACTCAAGTGCATGCGTCAAAAAGAAGAAAGAACGCATTTTGAAAGAAGCGGATTGTGAACATTAGACCATGCCAAGCATAACAAATCTGATGAAGAGAGCCACACCACCAGAGGAACCATTGAAAAGCTTAATGAAGAAGGCCATGTTCCCAGCGGACCAAGCAAAATGATGAAAACTGGTACTCAGAAGAGCAAAGGGCCAGTACCATCCCTCAAATTCACAGAAGAAAAAGCACTGGAGGAAAACGCAAGCCGACAAGAAAGCAAGGCGACAAGAACAAGTTGAAGATAAATGAGATCTTATGATCCATAGGCTAGCCTAGCTTCTTGTTTTCTTTTCAGCACAATGTAACGAGGGGATCGGTAAGCGATGACAGCATACAGCAACATGTAACAGCACAACCACAACAAACATGACAGTCACACGGTAGTCCCAGCTACCAAAACTTCCCGAACTACATTGACCTGATTCCTGTTCAGCCCAGGATATGTAGGAAACCTCTGAAGCGAAGGTTCGGTCAAATCTTTTTCAAAAAATGCTTCACACGGAGTACTCGGACGAGCAAAAATTGCCCACTTTGTCTTTGCGCGAAAACCCTTCGTGTCTTCGGGCAAAGAGGGGCAGCTGTAAGCACGTGATTTTTGCTCCACGAACAATCACTCCAAAAGAAATCAAAAATAATAAATGGCATCGCGGTACAATTTTCACGTGACATGTGCTGGTAGTCATTTGTGTGTCTGTCCATTTTTTCATTGAGTCTTAACAAACAAAATACAAAATATGTATGTCCTGGTAATTAAACCATAATTCGGTCATTAAAAGAAAATTCACAAAATATGCATCTTTTATTCTAGGATGTGATTTAACCTATTTACATATTTTAATATGTGTGTGATAAATGTGTTAAGTGTTAATTAATGGGTGTTTTAAATTTCGTTTTATTTTTAATTGTGTTTAAAATTAGAAAACAAAAGAATTACTGCAAATTGTTTAGAAATCGGAGTGGGCCTATTCTTATTCTGAATTTTGAGGCCCAAAATCAATTGCATCTGACCCAGTCCAAACCAGGCCTCAGGCAAACCTCCCCCCCAAACGACGCCGTATAAAGGCGTTTGATCTGAGCCGTCCGTCCAGGCCAATCCAACGGCCCAGGACCCCCTTCAGCAACCCGTTTCCAAACCCAACCCAGTAACCGGTTCAACCCAACCCCTCACTTAAACCAAACGACTCCGTTTCTATACCAAACGACCCCGTCTCGTCCATCACCAGTAGATCCAATCCGTTGAGATCACTTGATCTAACGGCCCTGATCTATCTCCCCCTTTCGTATATAAACCCTCCATCACACCCCACGCCCCCTATCCAAACACCCCCGGTTCCATCGTCCCCAAGAGCCCAACCCTAATGTCCCAAACCCTAGCCGCCCCCCTTCACCTTCCCCGTAAAGCCAGCGGCAAGGACGCCGGTGACCACCCCCTTAACACCCCTGATGCATCTCACCACCCCAAACCCAAATCTACTACCCCCTAGCCTCGAATCACCCTCCATCATCTCGAATCTTGATTTGAAGATTCGAGACCAAACCCCGATCTACACCAAACCAACCCAAACTCACACTGGACAACCCCCTGACCTCCTTCGTGACCAAACCAAGCTTGGTTTGGTCCGAATCTACCCATAAATCCTAAAATCCCAAATCTGAAGATTCAAATTATGGAATACAAGAACCTGGGGAATCCGGTCAGTTTCATGGGGATTTTGGGACCTAATAGGCTTTAATCAAGGTGTTCTCGGTCGAGAACACCCCGATTAAGGTTTGTTCGGCCTCAATGGTCAAAACTGGTTCAGGTCTGGTCCGTTCTTGGTTAAGCTCCCACAGTAAGTTTTCCTTTTCCTTTTAGTTTGGTTTGAGTATTGTCTAAATTTGTTAGCATGTTTTGTTGTAATTGTTTGTTATTTCTGATATTTTCCTTTCAATTTTTTTCGTCTTTGTAAAGACCATTTATTTGGTCGCTTGTTCTTATGTGTATATGTTGAACACGTCTTGTGATATACATGTTCGTCAATTAGATTAGTCGTCGAGTAGATAATTCATATAGATTCTTTGTGTCGTGCAAAGTTGTTTTAGGCAGTCGATTGCCCTGTTCGTATTGTTTGATTGATCGACTGATTATTTCATGTTATAATTAGTATAGTCGACCTGATAAACGTCGTCGATTAATTTTCTATGACTAAATGATCAAATGGTCTAACAACTTCACATGACTGATCGACCCTGTGATTAATTGGATGCTTGACATTGCCTGAAATTAGCTTGTAACTGCATTATAAACAACTAAAAGACTCAAGCTAGGGCAGTTTTGAATTTGAACTTTCAGAAGTTCAGAATGCCCTGATGTTGCAATGGTTTAGGACAGTAATAACCAGGGGCTAACAAGGGTAGTTTGGGGTTTGAAAAGAACAGAAAAGCTTAGTTTAAGTGAGCTGACAAATAGAGTACTGAATTAGGATTAAACTAATGTAATAGTGGAGAGCCAAACTTGGTAGCATGGGGTTGATTGAATAAAAAAGGGGTGCCCATGTTTTTGGGCAGAAAATACAGGCTAAAGGCCTGTCGAATAGATGGGCATGGGGGAATACTTTTAGTTTAAAAAGAAGTTATGGGCAGGAAGGAGGAAAAAGGGTTCAAGGCAGCTTAGTGCTTGCCATTTCTGCCTATAAATAGGACTGTTTCAGAACATAAAAAGGGCTGGATATTTTTTAGTCTTCAGAGAGGTCTTGTGAGTTAGAAAAACTGAAGAGAAAGAAATAGACATAAAGAGATTTTCAGAATATTGTAACCAAACACTGTCTGAAAACTGCTTAGGAGTTCAAGTTGGACAAGCTGTCTTTGCTAATTGTTGTTGGTTATTTGCCGAGCTGTTTGTGATTGTTGAACTGCTGGTGCTGTTACATTGAATATTCTGGTTTTCTGTTGGTTCATCATTCTGTTTCTGGGACTGCTTGTTTGTTGCTCGACCACTTGTGAGCTTCATCATTGTGGCTGGTTGTGGTTGCTGTGTTATTGATGTTTATCTGCTGTTGCTGTATTTGCTGCATACTACTCAGCTGACCATTCTCCTTCTTCTTTGCTTTGCTATACCAGGTACACGATTAATAGTGTCAATGTAACTTGAAAGTTGAGCATGAACATAAAAGAGAAGAGCTGAAGATGTTTATTTCATACATAGACTGTTATATTGAACCCCATGAATGTATAATAGTTTAAATTCTTGTTTAGATACTGAAGGTAGCCTGCATGCCTAGAAGATATCAATGTATGGTGATTGAATGTTAGTTTGTATATGTAGGCTGATAGATAAAAGTATTCCCAATGCAGTAGGTTGTGTCTTAGACTTTATCTAATTACGTTTAGCATGTCCTTAAATGCATAAAACTATCCATGTTAGTTAATTTCATTTCCTTTTGATAAATTGCCTCCTTATAATTGGCAAACCATTGCTTTAAAACAAACGGCGCAAGTCTGCACTTCTCAACCTCACGAAGGTCGAGCCTGAATCAAACGAACCCAGCAGGCTTCATCAGAAAGGTAGTGGCCCCGGCCCAGCCGATACTGTGTGGGCTGGGTTTGGGCCCATAATGTTCGATTAGTTGCCCATGTGCATGGCCATATTTTCTTATTTTGCAAAGGCATTCGAAACCCTGCTATAAATAACCTGCAAGCATGTAATTAATTAGGGTTATTTCTGTTTTCGATTAGTAGAGACAAACGCGATAAGAAATGTAGTTGCTATAGGATATCCTTCTAAAATGAATGAGATGAGCCTCGCCAAATAAAACGCACAGATTGCGGGGCCCTCACAAAATGTATGGTTTAAGTAGAATTCGGAAGGACCGTTTAGCGAATTCCACGGTCTTCCCAAAATAATAATGTGATAGTCTATTTAGGTGCGTGTTTAATAATTTACTTTCTTAAACATGGGTGTGCATTTCATGCGACCCAAATCCAAATCCCAAAACATCGAATAAAATGTGTTCCGGATTGTGGGTGCATTTCATGTGGCGCAGTCCAAAGACATGTTTTAAGCGATGTTCACATTTTTTTAAAATAATAATAATAAAGTGGTAAAAAGTTAAAATTGGCATATCGGTTCATAATTGTATTAAAATCAGATAAATAAGTTGAATATGACAGTTGAGCGACCGTGCTAGAACCACGGAACTCAGGAATGCCTAACACCTTCTCCCGGGTTAACAGAATTCCTTATCCGGATTTCTGGTACGCAGACTGTAATATAGAGTCATTCTTTTCCTCGATTCGAGATTAAAATTGGTGACTTGGGACACCCTAAATCTCCCAAGTGGCGACTCTGAAATAAATAAACAAATCCCGTTTCGATTGTCCTTTAATTGGAAAAAACTCCCTTGTACCCTTGCGGGTACGGAAAAAGGAGGTGTGACACCAACGGTTTGCACCGATGATCCATCAGCCAGGAGAACAACTCCACTCGGTCCTATCCCTGTGGCCTTTCATGAAATGGGGAATGGACATTGTCGGCCCTCTACCTACGGCCCCAGATAAAGCTAAATTTATTTTGTTTATGACTGATTATTTTTCTAAATAGGTGGAAGCACAGGCCTTCGAGAAAGGTCAAAGGAAAGGAAGTTATTAACTTCATCTGGGACCATATCATATGTCGGTTCGGGATGCCTAATGAGATTGTATGTGACAATGGAAAATAATTCATCGGCAGCAAGATGAGGGAGTTCCTTGAAGCACATAAAATAAAGAGGATCTTATCAATATCGTACCACCCAACTGGAAATAGACAGGCTGAGTCAACAAACAAAATGATCATTCAAAACCTAAAGAAAAGGTTGTATGATGCAAAGGGAAAATGGAGAGAAGTTCTACCCGAGGTCATTTGGGCAATATTGAACAACATCGAAGTCTAGCACAGGGGCTACTCCGTTCTCTTTATTATATGGCTCAAAGGCCCTTATCCCTGCCGAGGTCGGATAACCCAACACCAGGTTTCGACATGCATCGGAGGAGTCAAATCACGAGGCCATGAATACTAGCCTCGAGCTATTAAATGAAAAATGAGAGCCAGCGCTTGTTCGGATGGCCGCACAGAAACAAAAAATCGAGAGATACTACAATAGAAGGACCAACCTTTGACACTTTGGAATCGGGGACCTAGTTCTACGAAAAGTCACCCTCAATACTCTTTATAAAGAGGAGATATTTTACTTTTCACTTCCTAAATGTGAAATTGACAATATATGAAAATTACTTACTTTAGGTTGTGTTAATATTGACAAAGAAGCTCCATGGTGTTGCTATGTGTAACACTTAATATTACTTTGATGAATTATTATTAAATACATTATATAATTAAATTTTTGGGCTGCCAACCTTTTGTATTTGTCTAAAGATATTAGTAGTTTGGGCAGCCACATTTTTCATACTTATCCAAAGTTTAGATATTACTTTGGAAGACTTGTTTTTCCATATCCTTCTCTCTTGTTTCATTCTTGCACGACAAAGAAACAAAACCACCTACCCTCTCTCCTTCTTAGCCTCTGAAAACTTCATGAAACTACCATAAGTTTCTGCTAAATCAACCAGCAAAATTCATTTTTCGTGAAGATCAAGTTGCTCCTCTCTTTTATGGTAAGTTTCTAAACTCGTTTTTACACTAGACAATTATTTGTGTTTTTACATAACTTTTTGTACAGAGCTCCAATTTAAGTGATTCAGGACTTTCTGGAAAGGTACTTCATAGATCTATAACTCTTATTGAATAACCAAAATCTAGTTTGTCTGGTATTTATCCAAAAAGGGATCAGAAAGTACAGGGCAAGTGCTGCCCAGATTTTCAGTTTTAGAAATACTCCATGCACTACTATTAGTAATTTTAGCAAATATTTCTGTACAAAATAGATATGGGGGTGATTCAAGATGTTCTGAAATACTACGACATAGATATACAACTTTTATGAAGACTATACATTCTAGTTTATCCGTTTAGATTTTCAAAACTAAGCCGCAATACGAAACAATGATACTGTCCAGAATTTCTATTTCAAATATTTTTGGGTAATTTTCACCAGTATCATGTTTAGTTTGACATGTTAAATCACTGAACTTATTTAGATATTTGATTATGTATTTAAGATATATAAACCCTTAAAAAAATCAAAGGGGAAGTGTTTGAGGAAGTGGACGGATATGGTTTGTTTACGGCGTAGACGATTCGAATGTCCCCAAGTTGTGATTGAACTGTTTTGTAGTAAAATACCAAGGTTTGTGTATAAACTTTGTACTCTTTTTGCTTGCTAAGAATATTTTGTAATAACCTGATATTTTATTTTTTCTTGTTTTCAATTTATATTGTTATATCCGTATTATATCAAGTATTGCAAGATATTTGCTAAATCGCCCATTCGTACGGATTGTTTGATCATTTTGCATTCTTGTTAGGACTTTATCCTTCTTGTGGCAGTGACCTTATCACTCATCTTGGCATGCCTCTTGATTTGGATCTTTTGCCATCTTAACTTTGGATTTGTAATTCGTCTTAAATTATGGAACTTGTCCGTGTTAAGTACGAACTAGGAAGCCATTTTTTATGTGGTTCTTGGTTCTCTTGACTATTGGATTTTGACCCTACTTGATTTGGGGCTTCGGTCCATCTTGATATTTGATTATGCTTAGTGTGATGGAATGATGTACACATTGGGCGAAAAATGGATATTTGGTAACTCTCTTAGATTGATAGTATATGCTTTCTCGACTCTTGAACATTGTTATTGATATTTGAAAACACTTCAAAGTTTGATATTTGATATGTTTGATATATTTGTTCACTTGTTTTAAATTATGTCAAATTGAGCTACCTATGACTGATAAGGGGAATTGGAGAATTTAATGACTCCAAGCCCAAAGTTTATACGCCGGTAAATACCAGTATAAATAGATTTTGGTTTCTTCATAAGAGTTATAGATATATGAAATACCTTTCTAGAAAGTCCTGGATTACTTAAATCTGAGCTTTGTACAAAAAGATATGTAGAAAATACTAATAGTTGTGTAGTATAAAAACGAGTTGGGAAACTTACCACAAAAGAGAGGAGCAACTTGATCTTCACCAAAAATGAATTTTGCTTGTTGATTTAGTAGAAATTTATGGTGGTTTTATGAAGTTTTTAGAGGCTAAAAAGGAGAGAGGGTAGGTGGTTTTGTTTCTTTGTCTTGCAAGAATAAAACAACAGAGAAGGATATGGAAAAACAAGTCTTCCAAAGTAATATATAAACTTTGGATAAATATGAAAAATGTGGCTATCCAAACTACTAATATTTTTAGATAAATTCAAAAGGTTGGCAGTCCAAAAACTTAATTATATAATGTATTTAATAATAATTCATCAAAATAATATTAAGTGTTACACATAGCAACACCATCGAGCTTCTTTGTCAATATTAACACAACCTAAAGTAAGAAATTTTCATATATTGTCAATTTCACGTTTAGGAAGTGCAAAAAATATCTCCTCGTTATAAAAATGCTCAATCAAGAATAAAAATATTATTAAAATTTTGAGTTATTACAGACCGCACCGAGTCATGGAGTTGTCGGTAAAGGATCTTACAAACTTAGTACGATGGAAGGTGAACAACCGCCAAACAATTAGAACGTATCACTACTCAAACGATACTATTGCTAAGGTATGAATTTCTCCTTTTGTCCATTTAAATTTGAAACTAACCCACTGTAGGTGATTGGTAGAAGATATCGAGGCGAATGTCTTAGGTTTTAAAGCAAGCGTTGCACTCTTTTTCCCTTAGATCGGATTTTGTCCCAAATGGGTGTTACCAACGAGGTTTTTAACGAGGCAACAACTATGTGCTACCTAAGGAGAACTCAATAGTATCCAAGTGTCACGACCCAAACTGAAGGGCCATGACTAGCACCCGACCACACTTGCCGAGCACCAACGTACATTTCATCTAACCTTCATTATTATCTTTTAGGGCTGACGAGATCAATATAAATGGTAGACCTAGATCATGGACAACCAGCAATAAAATATGACGGCATGAACATACATAGCAGGGGATGACCAGACAATCAAGAAACTACATATAAGGTATGAGCTACCACGCTACTATGAAAGACTATACAACAAAAACTAGCCGACAAGGCATACCAAACTATACATGAGCCGACACCTGTCTATGAGCCTCTAAAAGAACATAAGTGTTGCAACATAGCCGGAACAGGGCCCCGACATACCCATAATGTCTATAACAAAAATTGCATACCAAGACCAAGGCAAGTCCGGAGAAGGGATCTCGCCAATCACCGCTGAACTGGACAGTCTACTGTGGTGGGGGAGCTGCACCTGCCTGTCTATCAGGACCTGCAGCACGACATGCAGCGTCCACAAATAAAAGGACGTCAGTACGAATAAAGTACTGAGTATGTAAGGCAAGGAACCATAAATACGATCAGTAATGTAAGCAAGGATAGAGAATATACAACCTGTAACATCTTAGTACCTCTGAGGGCTACTTACATGAAATGCATGATACATATGTATAAATACATAAACCTTTAAAGCATTCGCCTCTGTGGGCATCATCATCATCATATCGTACCCGGCCATAATAGGCTCGGTAAAAAATGTACCCGGCCATCATAAGGCTCGGTAGAATCGTACCCGGCTACGTGGAGCTCGGTAAAACCCAACTGATCAGTGGTTGCACAATAGGTGTCGTACCCGGCCAACTATAGCGTGGCTCGGTAGAGTAAAATAGATACATATATATATAATGCATGCTCGACTCATAGAATCACATTCTAAACCTTTCGGAGTGACGTAAGGTCGGTATCCTCTATACACGTTATTAGGACTAACTCTTCACTATGAACCTTATAAGATTTAGGAAGTACGAACAACATTGATAACATAAGAATAAGAGAAGTAACATTAACATCAATCGTTCCATAAGAGGGAAAACAATGTAAGTACTGCTAGCTTCTAAGAGTAGAGTATCTTGGAAGCTCGTTCATTACATTATGTACAATCGGAGTCGTGCAAAAGAAGGAAAGGGATAGCCTCACATACCTTGTATATACTTCCCCAATCTCAAGCTATGCAATTGTCAAAACTCCTTAGTCTACAATAAGAGAAACGATACTATCGTTATCATTTAAGCGTCATAACTATTATGTATCGACCACAACCTATTTTACGATGAAACGGACAGCACCTCCCCTATATATATGACCTCACACCATTCAAAACAGTCACCAAACAGCCCAAACAACATCAATAATAAACATATTGAGCCTCCCAAAATAGTCCACACACAGCCTAATCACTCCATACATACGACGACCACCGTAGTCGTGTCAAACAACCTGGAAATGTTACGAATAACTATCAGCCCATAACCCTAAATATATATGGTGTTTCTACACACCCTTCCTCCTCCAAAACTCCACAAGATAGTAGTAAAATACGCAGCCCAACAACAACGCAAAACAGTCCACAAAACAATAACATTACTACCAAGCCTTTCGATATATATCTCACAAGTTCTAGCTTCAATGGCTTAGCCGCAACTTGGATAATCTTAAATACATATAGAGTAAGAGGTTCCTTACCTTTATACAGAAAGAACAACTCCAATTTGACCTTAAATTTCCATGAAATATCCCTCCAATGCTGCCACAACAACAAAAAAGCGAAACTAGCGATCAATTAGTGTTTTTCGGCACTAGAATCACTTTAGAAGGCTTGAAATCACCTAGGATTGATATTAAGAACATGAGGGAGTATTTACAGAACATAAACCCTTTAAAACAACCTCCCACACGAGCTGGAACGACACAAAAATGAGCAACAACAAGAAGAACAAGAGACTTACTAGCGCCACGGAATTCCCGACACTTGATTTGTGTTGTTTGCCCTTTTTTGGGTCTTGAATCTTGCGAGAACCTTGAGAGGATGTTCCTAGGGTTCTAAGTTCTGAAAATAGTGAGAAGAAATGACTTAAAACGGGTTGGAGGTATCCTATATAGGTCCAAATATCTTAAACCGCCTTAGTGGGCCCCATAGAGAGGTGCTTGGCGCAGTCTCGCGAAAACGTGAATATATCTCTACTCCGAGATCGTATCGATGAACGGTTTAATACGTTGGAAACTAGACTCATAGATATTTAATTTCGTATATAGATCACCCCGTAATTCCTTGTAAATTATGAGAAAAGATTAGAAACATTTGACCTAATGTTTAAGTAAAATTATGAACCTAAGTTGCGACAACTTTTGTCGACTTTTGTTTCATAACTCGTTTGACTTCAAGACTTATGATACGGATATTATATGATTAAAATACCTTAATAAATGACCTCTTGAGTGTATTAAGCACCGCTAGATTACCTAAAAATACGAGTTACAACATCCTTGATTCGTTTAACTTCTAATACTGGTTAATCACCCTTATACACTCTTGTATCACTTAAGACCAATAGGATTGACTTCTTATCATCTCAAAGATAATTCCTTCTTGGATTTATGTTAACTAATATATGGCATGAACTAACACATGTGGATATGGGTTGTAACACCCTCCCCCCCTTAGGAACATTCGTCCTCGAATGTAAGGGTTTATGGGGAGTTTAAATCATCGTGGATTCCAATGGAAATTTCCGATCAATTTTCCCCTATAAAATGGTCACTAGAAAAACTTGCAAGTAATTAAGCCCAACATATGGCTTCACAAGGCTACACAAAGCATTATGCGTATTTACATTATCTACATATCACCATTTTGTATTAAGGAGGAGTATTCTCAAATTATTGCTTACCTCATAGAGCCGTTTCACCTTCCAATGTATCCTGTCTTCCACCAGCATCCTTGTTATCTTCATTCTGGAATAAGTAAGGGTATTTAGACTTCATCTCCTCTTCTGCTTCCCATGTCATTTCTTCCATATTTTTGTTCCTCCACAATACTTTGACGGAAGCTACATCTTTTGTTCTCAGCTTGCGGACTTGCCGATCTAATATCGCCACTGGCACTTCTTCATATGATAGGTCCTCTGTAACTTGTACATCTTTGATAGGGACGACTCGAGAAGGGTCTCCAATACATTTTCTCAACATAGATACATGGAATACCGGGTGGACAAATTCCAATTCGGATGGCAATTCTAACTCATAAGCAACCTGTCCAATCCGTCGAAGAATTTTATACGGCCCGATATACCTTGGACTCAGCTTACCTTTCTTCCCAAAATGCATAATACCCTTCATTGGTGAGATCCTCAGGAAAACCCAATCACCAACCTCAAACTCTAGATCACGACGTCGGACATCAGAATAAGATTTTTGCCTGCTTTGTGCCGTCCTCAATCGCTCCTGTATCACTTTCACCTTCTCAATAGCTTGGTGAATCAAATCTGGCCCATATAATTCTGTTTCACCGACTTCGAACCATCCAACTGGTGATCTACATCTCCTCCCGTATAGTGCCTCGTATGGGGCCATTTTAATACTGGAATGGTAGCTATTGTTATAGGCGAATTCTATGAGTGGAAGATGATCATCCCAATTCCCCTTAAAATCTAGAACACATGCTCGTAGCATATCTTCCAGTGTCTGAATGGTACGTTCAGCCTGTCCGTCAGTCTGCGGATGAAATGCAGTGCTGAGATTTACCTGTGTGCCTAAACCCTTCTGGAAAGACCTCCAAAAGTTAGCCGTAAATTGAGCTCCTCGGTCTGATATAATAGATATGGGCACACCATGAAGCCTAACAATCTCCTTGATATACAACTTCGCATAATCTTCAGCCGTGTAAGTTGTCTTCACTGGCAGAAAATGGGCACATTTTGTAAGTCGATCAATTATCACCCAGATGGAGTCAAACTTATGATAAGAGCGAGGTAATCCAATAATGAAGTCCATATTAATCACCTCCCACTTCCAGGTCGGAATCTCTATATTTTGAAGCAATCCACCGGGTTTCTGATGTTCTATCTTTACTTGTTGACAATTGGGACACTGGGCTACAAATTCTGCAATAGACTTCTTCATATTATCCCACCAATACTGCTCCTTGACATCATGATACATCTTTGTCGAGCCGGGATGGATGGAATATCGGGATTGATGAATCTCATTCATAATCTTCTCTCGCAACCCTGCCACATTAGGCACACACAATCGGCTCTGGTATCTCAGTGCCCCGTCTTTTCCGATCCCAAAAGCCATACTTTTACACTGTTGAATGCTTTCTCTTAATCGTACTAAGATAGGATCTTCATATTGTCGTGCTTTTACCTCGGCTACCAAAGATGATTCTGATGTATTCTGTACAGTAACACCTCCGTCATCAGAGTCTAACAATCTGATTCTCATATTGGCTAGCTGATGAAGCTCTTTAATCAACCCCCATCTACCTGCCTCAATATGTACTAAGCTTCCCATTGATTTACGGCTGAGAGCGTCTGCCACAACATTGGCTTTACCGGGATGATACAATATCTCGACGTCGTAGTCTTTCAATAATTCAAGCCACCTACGCTGCCTCAAATTCAACTCTTTCTGCTTGAAGATGTATTGTAAACTCTTGTGATCTGTGTAGATGTCAACATGGACGCCGTATAAGTAGTGCCGCCATATCTTCAAAGCATATATTACTGCAGCCAATTCCAAATCATGGGTTGGATAATTCTTTTCATGCTTCTTCAATTGTCTTGATGCATAAGCAATCACATTCCCACGCTGCATCAATACGCACCCCAAACCTATACCTGAGGCATCACAATATACCACATAACCTTCTGTTCCTTCAGGAAGAGTGAGCACTGGTGCAGATGTCAATCGATTCTTCAGCTCCTGAAAACTACGTTCACAAGTGTCAGACCACTGGAATTTGGTAGCTTTTTGTGTTAACTTAGTCAATGGTGATGATATAGAGGAAAATCCTTCTACAAACCGCCTATAATATCCTGCTAGCCCTAGGAAGCTGCGGACTTCTGATGGTGTTGTAGGTCTCGGCCAATTCTTTACTGCATCGATCTTCTGAGTGTCGACACTAATACCCTCATCAGATATCACATGGCCAAGGAATGCTACTGAGTTCAGCCAGAATTCACATTTGGAGAGCTTAGCATATAACTTACGATCCTGAAGCATCTGTAATACTATCCGCAAGTGGCCCGCATGTTCTGCCTCCGAACGAGAATACACTAGAATGTCATCAATGAATACAATCACGAACACATCAAGATAGGGCCTGAATATAGTATTCATGAGATCTATAAAAGCTGCTGGGGCATTTGTTAGCCCGAACGACATCACCAAGAACTCAAAGTGCCCATATCTTGTCCGGAAGGCCGTCTTTGGAATATCCTTCTCCCTAACCCTCACCTGATGATACCCTGAACGTAAATCAATCTTAGAGAAATACTTGGCACCCTGGAGTTGGTCAAACAGGTCATCAATTCTTGGAAGTGGATACTTGTTCTTTATAGTAGACTTATTCAACTGTCGATAGTCGATACACATCCGTAACGACCCGTCTTTCTTCCGCACGAATAGGACTGGTGCACCCCAAGGTGAAGTGCTAGGCCTAATAAAGCCCTTATCCAGCAAGTCCTTCAACTGCACCTTCAACTCTCGCAACTCTGCCGGGGCCATTCTGTATGGAGGAATAGAGATCGGTTGAGTGTCAGGCAACACATCAATGCTAAACTCAATCTCCCTTTCAGGAGGAAGGCCTGGGAGTTCATCTGGGAAAACATCTGGGAATTCGTTGACCACAGGGATTGATTGTAAAGTAGGCGGTTTCGCCTCCGCATCCCTAACGCGAACGAGATGATAAATGTAACCTTTTGAGATCATTTTCCTTGCCTTAAGATAGGAAATAAACCTACCTTTCGGTGTAGCAATGTTCCCTTTCCATTCAATGACGGGTTCACCCGGAAATTGGAACCTAACCATCTTCGTACGACAGTCAACATTTGCATAGCATGAGGCCAACCAGTCCATTCCCATTATCACATCAAAATCAACCATTTCTAACTCAAATAAATTTGCCGAGGTTTGACGACTACAAATCATCACAGTGCAACCTCTATATACCCTTCTAGCAATCACAGAATCTCCTATCGGAGTAGATACCGCGAGGGGTTTACTTATCAATTCAGGTTCAATGCCAAACTTATTAGCCACAAAGGGTGTAACATATGATAATGTAGATCCCGGATCAATCAGCGCATATACATCATAAGAAAACACAGATATAATACCTGTAACAACATCTGGAGACGACTCGAGATCCTGTCGACCTACTAGAGCATAGGTTCGATTTTGAGCACCACTCGAACTCGGCACTGCACCTCTACCCCTACCACGACCTGTCGACTGCTGAAAACCCCGTGCTGGAGGTCGAACTGATGAGGAAGAACCAGACACAGATCCAGTCGGCTGAGCCATACCATCACCTCCTCTATTAGGACAATCCCGCATCATATGGCCAGGCTGCCCGCACGAATAGCATGCATCAGAACCTCGACGACACAGTCCAAAGTGGGCCTTGCCGCACTGATCACAATGTGGTGTTGGGGGTCTCATCTGACTAGTATCCCTGTGATGTTGCGAGCCAGATGCCCGCGAACTCTGACCTGGACCAGAATAGGATCGATCATATCGAGGCCTCTGAAACTGTGGAGGAGCACTAGCTACAGGTGGCGCCGAACTCCTCGAAAACTGTGGCCTGATGCGGCCTCTGAAGTCATCAGAATACCCTGCAAATCTCGCCCTCTTATGCTGGCCCCTATCCTGCTCCCTAACTGCCCTCTGCTGGCGCTTACGATCCTCTAGGGTCTGGGCATAAGCTTGAATACGGGAAATATCCATGCCCTCCACCAAGGAGGCTGTCGTACACTCATTTATCAGATGTGGTCCCAACCCATTCACGAACATATGCACCCTATCACTCATCTCGGCCACCATATGGGGAGCATACCTTGCCAAAGAATCAAACTGCATACTGTACTCTCGCACACTCATATTACCTTGTCTAAGGTTCAAGAACTTATCAGCTCTAGCTCGTCGTATCTCAACTGGCAAGTAGTGACGAAGAAAGGCCTCAGAAAATTCCTTCCACACAGCTGGAGGAGGGTTCGGACCCCTGGATCTCTCCCAACTATCATACCAGAGAACCGCTAAATCCCGTAGCCGATAAGAAGCCAACTCTACTGCCTCTGTATCACTAACATGCATAACCCGAAGTGTACGATGAACCTGGTCAATAAAAGTCTGTGGGTCCTCCTTGGGGTCTGATCCGGTAAACACTGGAGGGTCTAAATTAATAAAATCACGAACTCTTGTACTAACTGGTTTCTCAGCAGCACCTGTATTCTGCCTCTGAGCCTGAGCAGCTACCAAGCTAGTCAATAACTGCAAAGCACTCCGCATATCCTGGTCTGGAGTGCCAGACGGAGGAACTGGAGGTGCTGGGTGCCTTCTAATATCCTCTGGAGGAGATGGAGTAGATGAGGTATGAGAGGGCATCTCACTTTGAGCCTCACTTTGTCCTGCTCTAACTTGGGGCACCTGACTGGTACCCCCTCCCACTGCTGTATCAAGCCGTCTACTAATCGTTTGCTTCCTAGTTGAAGGCATCACTGAAAAAAACAAGGTGAATATTAGAGACGAACACTTACGACTCAACTCTACGCATGATCTAGATTCAGGAAGAAGGTAACAACCCTAGATGTCATGTAGCCTCCTGATTATAAATGTGGCGCGCTACACATCCATAATCAAGACTCTACTAGACACGGCTCATAGACAACCCCTAGGACAGACTTGCTCTGATACCAAGTTTGTCACGACCCAAACTGAAGGGCCATGACTAGCACCCGACCACACTTGCCGAGCACCAACGTACATTTCATCTAACCTTCATTATTATCTTTTAGGGCTGACGAGATCAATATAAATGGTAGACCTAGATCATGGACAACCAGCAATAAAATATGACGGCATGAACATACATAGCAGGGGATGACCAGACAATCAAGAAACTACATATAAGGTATGAGCTACCACGCTACTATGAAAGACTATACAACAAAAACTAGCCGACAAGGCATACCAAACTATACATGAGCCGACACCTGTCTATGAGCCTCTAAAAGAACATAAGTGTTGCAACATAGCCGGAACAGGGCCCCGACATACCCATAATGTCTATAACAAAAATTGCATACCAAGACCAAGGCAAGTCCGGAGAAGGGATCTCGCCAATCACCGCTGAACTGGACAGTCTACTGTGGTGGGGGAGCTACACCTGCCTGTCTATCAGGACCTGCAGCACGACATGCAACGTCCACAAATAAAAGGACGTCAGTACGAATAAAGTACTGAGTATGTAAGGCAAGGAACCATAAATACGATCAGTAATGTAAGCAAGGATAGAGAATATACAACCTGTAACATCTTAGTACCTCTGAGGGCTACTTACATGAAATGCATGATACATATGTATAAATACATAAACCTTTAAAGCATTCGCCTCTGTGGGCATCATCATCATCATATCGTACCCGGCCATAATAGGCTCGGTAAAAAAACGTACTCGGCCATCGTAAGGCTCGGTAGAATCGTACCCGGCCACGTGGAGCTCGGTAAAACCCAACTGATCAGTGGGTGCACAATATGTGCCGTACCCGGCCAACTATAGCGTGGCTCGGTAGAGTCAAATAGATACATATATATAATGCATGCTCGACTCATAGAATCACATTCTAAACCTTTCGGAGTGACGTAAGGTCGGTATCCTCTGTACACGTTATTAGGACTAACTCTTCACTATGAACCTTATAAGATTTAGGAAGTACGAACAACATTGATAACATAAGATTAAGAGAAGCAACATTAACATCAATCGTTCCATAAGAGGGAAAACAATGTAAGTACTGCTAGCTTCTAAGAGTAGAGTATCTTGGAAGCTCGTTCATTACATTATGTACAATCAGAGTCGTGCAAAAGAAGGAAAGGGATAGCCTCACATACCTTGTATATACTGCCCCAATCTCAAGCTATGCAATTGTCAAAACTCCTTAGTCTACAATAAGAGAAACGATACTATCGTTATCATTTAAGCATCATAACTATTATGTATCGACCACAACCTATTTTACGATAAAACGGACAGCACCTCCGCTATATATATGACCTCACACCATTCAAAACAGTCACCGATCAGCCCAAACAACATCTATAATAAACATATTGAGCCTCCCAAAATAGTCCACACACAGCCTAATCACTCCATACATACGACGACCACCGTAGTCGTGTCAAACAACCTGGAAATGTTACGAATAACTATCAGCCCATAACCCTACATATATATGGTGTTTCTCCACACCCTTCCTCCTCCAAAACTCCACAAGATAGTAGTAAAATACGCAGCCCAACAACAACGCAAAACAGTCCACAAAACAATAACATTACTACCAAGCCTTTCGATATATATCTCACAAGTTCTAGCTTCAATGGCTTAGCCGCAACTTGGATAATCTTAAATACATATAGAGTAAGAGGTTCCTTACCTTTATACAGAAAGAACAACTCCAATTTGACCTTAAATTTCCATGAAATATCCCTCCAATGCTGCCACAACAACAAAAAAGCGAAACTAGCGATCAATTAGTGTTTTTCGGCACTAGAATCACTTTAGAAGGCTTGAAATCACCTAGGATTGATATTAAGAACATGAGGGAGTATTTACAGAACATAAACCCTTTAAAACAACCTCCCACACGAGCTGGAACGACACAAAAATGAGCAACAACAAGAAGAACAAGAGACTTACTAGCGCCACGGAATTCCCGACACTTGATTTGTGTTGTTTGCCCTTTGTTTGGGTCTTGAATCTTGAGAGAACCTTGAGAGGATGTTCCTAGGGTTCTAAGGTCTGAAAATAGTGATAAGAAATGACTTAAAACGGGTTGGAGGCATCCTATATAGGTCCAAATATCTTAAACCGCCTTAGTGGGCCCCATAGAGAGGTGCTTGGCGCAGTCTCGCAAAAACGTGAATATCTCTCTACTCCGAGATCGTATCGATGAACGGTTTAATACGTTGGAAACTAGACTCATAGATATTTAATTTTGTTGGTAGATCACCCCGTAATTCCTTGTAAATTATGAGAAAAGATTAGAAACATTTGACCTAATGTTTAAGTAAAATTATGAACCTAAGTTGCGACAACTTTTGTCGACTTTTGTTTCATAACTCGTTTGACTTCAAGACTTATGATACAGATATTATATGATTAAAATACCTTAATAAATGACCTCTTGAGTGTATTAAGCACCGCTAGATTACCTGAAAATACGAGTTACAACATCCTTGATTCGTTTAACTTCTAATACTGGTTAATCACCCTTATACACTCTTGTATCACTTAAGACCAATAGGATTGACTTCTTATCATCTCAAAGATAATTCCTTCTTGGATTTATGTTAACTAATATATGGCATGAACTAACACATGTGGATATGGGTTGTAACACCCTCCCCCCCTTAGGAACATTCGTCCTCGAATGTAAGGGTTTATGGGGAGTTTAAATCATCGTGGATTCCAATGGAAATTTCCGATCAATTTTCCCCTATAAAATGGTCACTAGCAAAACTTGCAAGTAATTAAGCCCAACATATGGCTTCCTATATCATACACTTTGTGTCTCAAAGAAGTCTACTATTATACGAGCTTTACATTTACAATTCTATGAGAAATGACCTAAGGGCCAGAACGCAAATACCCCCCAAATACTAGGGGACTGTCATCGATAGTCCACACATCCGAGTCATCGAAAACTCAAATTCATAAGACCTCAAAGGGGCATACCCTCGATATAAAGGCCAAGGCCACTGTCACACCTCCTTTTTGCGCGCCCGCCCCGAAGGGTTAAATGCGCGAGGGGAGTTTTTCCAATTTAAGTGACAATATTCGAAATGGGATTATTTATTTAATTCAGAGTCGCCACTTGGGAAAGGTTTGGCTTTTGGTGTCCCAAGTCACCGGTTTATCTTGAATCCCAAATCGAGGAAATTTTCGACTTTTCCAAATGAAGTCTGCGAACCAGAAATTCTAAGTAAGGAATTCTGTTGACCCGAGGGAAGGTGTTAGGCACCCTCGAATCCCGTGGTTCTAGCACGGTCGCTTAAATTGTTATAATGGCTAAATATCTGATTTAAATACAATGTTATGACTTACATGCTTTTATTAAGTTTAAACCGCTTTTATCATTATCACTTATTTTATAGAATTGCAACGTCGTGAAAATGCATCTCGAACCACGTCACAATCAATGCGCCCGTGATTGTCAACACATTTTGACTTCGTTGAGATTTGGATTTGGGTCACATCAATGTGCACCCGAATTTAAGAATATGATTTAATTAAGTCGCGCCTAAAGAGCCTAACGCGTTATTATTTTTTGAGAAGGCCATGAGATTCACTAAACGGCCTAGCCTGAATTCTAAATATTTATTATGATTATTTATCGAGGGCCCCGCAATTTTGCATTTTTTATTTGGCGAGGCTCATCTCTATTTTAGAAAGGATATCCTAAAGTGGCTACATTTCTAATACATTTGTCCCTAAAATTAGAAGAAAAGGTACATGCTAATTTAATTATATGCTTTGGCTTGATCCGGATTTTTATGATTAATTATTTACAAAGTTAAGAAAACGTTATACTTTAATGGAAAAATGCTTTAATCTGACAAGAAATCACATACGAGCTAACGAAATATAACACTTAATCCGAACATTTCTTGAGTTGAACTTAACTAAACTTATTTAGGCTAGATTAAAGGATTTAGCTACTAGATATTGTTACCAATGGGACTTTGAATGTGACCCTATGTACTGCCTAATGGAACCCAAAAAAAACTAAATGAAACAGAAACAACATTGTACAAAGTCGGAGTATCCGTACCCCGTACTAACAAACAACTGACGAACTAACACAAAGGGCTAAATTCAATCGAGTATCAGTACATACTTTCACACTATTGAATTATAAACTAATCAATTTTTTACAGACCCGTTAATGTACCATGAATATTACAACAAATACTTGAACTTCTTCAACCTTTTCATTTCATGCTTTCAAACTGTTTCAGTTACATCAATATGGGACTTGAAATGTGTACCTGGAATGCTGAAATGCAAAGAGGAAGAAGAGAATAACAGGGAAGATCAGCAGCAGCAGGAATCAGAGTAACAACAGCAAATCAAAACAACACAGCAGAGCAGATTCTATTGCAAAGGGTGGAACTATAGTTGAAGAGAAAGTAGCCAAATGAAGCAGCACACAGTGTGGAGGAAACAGAACTCCAGACAATCCAATTCCGAGATATACCAAATGCAACAAAACACTAACAGTAATCTCGATTGAAACTTAGAAGAAGCAACACTACCTAACAAATTGACAACAGATGAACTTCAGACAAACAAAACCAAGTTTCTGATTTCCTAATCTGTTTTATCTCTTTCTTGTTCTCTTTCTATTTCTGTATATATGTGTATCTATGTATGTCTCCAAACCTCTCTTCTCAGATCTCTCTTGATCTCCTCTATCTTTTCCTTAACAATTTCCTTCTGTCTCTCTCTATTATCAGATGTCTTCCCCCCTAAAACTGATGGAAGTCCTCTTCTTTTATAAGCCTAAAGTCTGCCCTTTAACAGCCTGTTAGATTAATCAGATACCCCTCCCATGTGCTGTCCCTTTTCAGTTCCACTTAGCTATTTAATATTAGAAACCCATCACATTCCCTGGCAGACTTACCCTTTTGAAAGAGGTTTAATACTTCTTAACTAAAGCAGGGTAATGGGCAGCAGAATATATATCTGACAGCATGTGCTGTCGATTATTTTATTCAAAAGCCCTTATGCAGGGCACAGGCTGTACACAAATGCACCTGTGGTGCACAAATGCACATGTTGTGCAGAAAGTGCACATGCCCTCCAATTCAGAAGTTAAACAAACATTCCTTTTACATTTCTGATTCAAATTAACAACTATAAGTAAACAAACTCAGTTTCTAATTTATTCAAACAAATGTGCCCAGAAACAAATCGATTTGTTTTTGTTCAGGCAGTTGAAACTAATTGACGACACATGTCGACTCGACTATATTAACCATAACATGTACAATTCTATCCAAAGATCAGAAATCCAAACAGTATCAACCAGGGGTTCAGATTGCAATATCAATACAGATATGACTTTGGGAGCTAATTGAATGACCAATTACGAATTCAATTGAACACACAGTTTAAACACACACATTATGAAGAAAGATTTGACCGAATATAGAGGTCCAGCCAAGGTGGACAATAGCAGTTCAAAAACACAAAACAAAAAGTTTGGCCATACGGACAAACCTTTAACAACACACAATCATACGAACTGAAATAAAGAAAAGAAAATTAACTCACCTTAAAGCTTTGAAAGAACAAATCAGAAAAATCCACTGGTGTTTGAACAGACCTTCTTTAAGGTTGAATGGACTTTTAAACGAAGTGTTTCTCGGATGAGAAACACTTCGATTAAGGTCCATTAGACCCTAATCTCTTGGCTTAAATAGGCACGGACTAGCTTGGGGTTTCTAGGGTTCGTGGATGGTAGATTTGGAATTTGGGCTTCCATGGTTAGATTCGGACCAAACCAAGCATGGTTTGGTCACGAGGGGGTCCGGTGATTGTCTGGTATGAATCTAGGGCAGATCGGTGTAGATCGAATTTTGCTCGAATCTTCAAATGGAGATTCGAGGACCTAGAGGATGATTCGAACTAAACGGTCCACAGATCCATGTTCAGGGTGTCAAGGTGGTTTTAGGGTGTTAAGGTAAAGGTCATCGGCGTTCATGCCACCGGGATTAACGGCGAGGGATAAGGGGGCGACTAGGGTTTCGTAGGGAAGGAGGTGAAGACGAAAGCTGGGGTATTGGATAGGGGGGCAGGGTGTGGTAGGAGGCTTATATATGGAATGGGTGGATTGATTTCAACCGTTGGATGAGGCGAGATGGACGGCTTGGATCTGAAGGTTTAAACGAAACGTCGTCGTTTGGCTTAGTAGGGGTCAGAATTGGTTCGGGTAACGGGTCGGGTAGTGGGGTTATGGGTGAGAGATCCGGACCGTTGGATCGGCTTGGTTTGAACGGTTGTGATGGATTGGCATCGAAACGACGTAGTTTTGGTGTTAAACTACGTCGTTTTATGGCCTGGGGGTGGGCTGTTTGGACTGGTGGCTTGGGCTGTTCATTTGGGCCTCCGATTTTGAAAATGGGAATTGGCCCAAGTTCATTTAAAACGAGTTTTAACCTCTTTTCTTTATTTTCTAATTTTCCTAAACATACAACCTAATTAAATAAAACTAAACAACATTAATTAATACTTAACGTATTTATTACACATATTAAAATGTTAAAAGTAGGTAAAATTAAACAAGGCAACAAATCAAGACAAAAATGCGTATTTTGTGATTTTCCATCTAACAAACGGATTATGGTTTAAATTACGCATGACACATACATTTTGTATTTTTTTTAATAAAGATAAAAATGGGCAAAAGATCATAAATAATTAACAAAGTGCCATGTAAAATCCAAAAATTGTACAGGAGGACCATTTGTTATTATTTTTATTTCTTTTGGAGCGATTGTCGCGTAAAACAAAAATCACGTGCTCACAGCTGCCCCTCTTTGTTCGAAAACACGAAGGGTTTTCGTGCAAAGATAAAGTGAGCGGATATGAGCGATTTTTGCCTATGGACTACTCCGTGTGAAGCATGTTTTTGAAAGATCTGACCGAATCTTGCTTCAAAGATTTCCTACATATCCTGGGTTAAACAGGAATCAGGTCAATGTAGTTCGGGAAAATTTTGGTAGCTGGGACTACCATGGGATTGCAATGCTTGCTGTTACTGCTGTTGCTGTTGTCACCGCTGCTTTACTGACCGCCTTATTACAACCAAAGAAAAATTGAAACTGAACTAAACACTTATATGCATGTCAACTGCTAGTTACAAGATTCCTATCTATGATTCTTTTGCGACTTGATCTTGGGTCTTAGCTGATTCTGCTTGTAGACTCCGATCTGAATCTTGATGCTTGCGAGTTGCGGCGACTTGTTTAATCTCTGGGATACTGAGTGAGACGCGATTGGCAGGGTTCAGGACCTTAATCAAATGTTGGAGTCAATCTGCCTTCCATTTACTCCGATATCACGGGACATCTTCTTTTTTTTTGTCTTTTTCTTCTTTGATTCTGAGTTGAGACTCATCTCGTGGGTCATTTCGATCCGTGTGGCTCGAGGTTAGACCTGCGGGAGAAAACAAACAAACGAACGAAATTTTCTGCCCCAGTTTCACTAGGAAAATTTCGTTAATTATTCGCCAGGAAGTTCATAAAATTGATGAAGGAAGATAAAAATGCTTAGTTCAGGATTGGAGCCCTAATACCGACTAGCTGGGGAGAAGTTCAGTTTTAGAGTTTGAAACTCTAATACTGACCAACTGGGGAAAAGTTCAGTTTAGGGTTTAAAACCCTAATGCTGACTGAAGGAAAAGTTCAGTTTAAGGTTTAAAACCCTAATGCTGATTATAGGAAAAAGTTCAGTCTAGGGTTTAAAAACCTAATGCTGGCTGAAGGAAAAATTCAGTTTAGGATTTAAAACCCTAATGCTGACTAAATGGAAAAATTCAGTTTAGGGTTTAAAACCCTAATGGTGGCTGAATGGAAAAAAGTTCAGTTTAGGGTTTAAAACCCTAATGCTGACTAAAGGAAAAATTCAGTTTAGGGTTTAAAACCCTAATGCTGACTGCATGGAAAATCTCAGTTTAGGGTTTAAAACCCTAATGCTGGCTGAATGGAAAAAGTTCAGTTTAGGGTTTAAAACCCTAATGCTGATTAAAGGAAAAATTCAGTTTAGGGTTTAAAACCCTAATGCTGACTGCATGGAAAAGCTCAGTTTAGGGTTTAAAACCCTAATGCTGGCTGAATGGAAAAGTTCAGTTTAGGGTTTAAAACCCTAATGCTGGCTGAATGGAAAAGTTCAGTTTAGGGTTTAAAACCCTAATGCTGGCTGAATGGAAAAAGTTCAGTTTAGGGTTTAAAACCCTAATGCTGATTAAATGAAAAATTCAGTTTAGGGTTTAAAACCCTAATGCTGACTGCATGGAAAAGCTCAGTTTAGGGTTTAAAACCCTAATGCTGGCTGAATGGAAAAAGTTCAGTTTAGGGTTTAAAACCCTAATGCTGATTAAAGGAAAAATTCAGTTTAGGGTTTAAAACCCTAATGCTGACTAAAGGAAAAATTCAGTTTAGGGTTTAAAACCCTAATGCTGACTGCATGGAAAAGCTCAGTTTAGGGTTTAAAACCCTAATGCTGACTGAATGGAAAAAAGTTCAGTTTAGGGTTTAAAACACTAATGCTGATTAAAGGAAAAATTCAGTTTAGGGTTTAAAACCCTAATGCTGACTGCATGGAAGAGCTCAGTTTAGGGTTTAAAACCCTAATGCTGGCTGAATGGAAAAAGTTCAGTTTAGGGTTTAAAACCCTAATGCTGATTAAAGGAAAAATTCAGTTTATGGTTTAAAACCCTAATGCTGACTAAAGGAAAAATTTAGTTTAGGGTTTAAAACTCTAATGCTGACTGCATGGAAAAGCTCAGTTTAGGGTTTAAAACCCTAATGCTGGCTGAATGGAAAAGATCAGTTTAGGGTTTAAAACCCTAATGCTGGCTGAATGGAAAAAGTTCAGTTTAGGGTTTAAAACCCTAATGTTGATTAAAGGAAAAATTCAGTTTAGGGTTTAAAACCCTAATGATGACTGCATGGAAAAGCTCAGTTTAGGGTTTAAAACCCTAATGCTGGCTGAATGGAAAAGTTCAGTTTAGGGTTTAAAACCCTAATGCTGACTAAAGGGAAAATTCAGTTTAGGGTTTAAAACCCTAATGCTGACTGCATGGAAAAACTCAGTTTAGGGTTTAAAACTCTAATGCTGGCTGAATGGAAAAAGTTCAGTTTAGGGTTTAAAACCCTAATGCTGATTGCATGGAAAAGCTCAGTTTAGGGTTTAAAACCCTAATGCTGACTAAAGGAAAAATTCAGTTTAGGGTTTAAAACCCTAATGCTGACTGCATGGAAAAGCTCAGTTTAGGGTTTAAAACCCTAATGCTGGCTAAATGGAAAAAGTTCAGTTTAGGGTTTAAAACCCTAATGCTGATTGCATAGAAAGGCTCAGTTTAGGGTTTAAAACCCTAATGCTGACTGCATGGAAAAGCTCAGTTTAGGGTTTAAAACCCTAATGCTGACTGCATGGAAAAGCTCAGTTTAGGGTTTAAAACCCTAATGCTGGCTGAATGGAAAAAGTTCAGTTTAGGGTTTAAAACCCTAATGCTGATTGTATGGAAAGGCTCAGTTTAGGGTTTAAAACCCTAATGCTGGCTGAAGGGAAAAAAGTTCAGTTTAGGGTTTAAAACCCTAATGCTGGCTAAATGGAAAAAGTTCAGTTTAGGGTTTAAAACCCTAATGCTGACTAAAGGGAAAAATTCAGTTTAGGGTTTAAAACCCTAATGCTGATTGCATGGAAAAGCTCAGTTTAGGGTTTAAAACCCTAATGCTGGCTGAAGGGAAAAAAGTTCGGTTTAGGGTTTAAAACCCTAATGCTGACTAAAGGAAAAATTCAGTTTAGGGTTTAAAACCCTAATGCTGATTAAAGGAAAAATTCAGTTTAGGGTTTTAAAACCCTGATGCTGATTGAATGGAAAAAGTTTAGTTTAGGGTTTAAAACCCTAATGCTGATTGGCTGGGGACAAAGTTCGAGAATACTAAACGACCTCTTTTTTTTGAATTTTCTTGTTTTAGTAGAAGATAAAAGGGAGTTTCGTGGAACTTACCTTTCGAGTGAATTACTTATTGCCAAAATTTTTCTTGTACCCATGTACCTTCTTCTTCGGGCGACAACTGCTTCTTGCACGATTGTCTTGGATTATCCCTGTTTCAACTTTTCAAACAAAAAAACAATTGTTAGTTCGTAAATAACGGTCGGTTCGGTGACTTTGATCGTTCCCGGTTGCTTTGTTGCGTCTTCGTTTCTGTTGCGAAGTTCCGCCATTGATTTGATTCATATGTCGAAACCCTTTAAACTGCTCAGGCTTGTATTTCCAGATTCTGTGATGATTTGCATCGCAAGGCTCTTTTTTTTTCTTTTCTCTTTTTTTGTCCCGTTTTGCTTGGAGGTTCTCAACGGGGGTTTTATTGGAGGTATTCTGTGGGGATTTGTACAAAAGGAAGCTCTGTGGGGGAATATTTACAAAGTGGATTCTTTGTGTCGACTTTTGTACAATGGGGCATGCTGGGTATTTGTTTCAAGGCGGGCTTTCTAGGATTTGTTGGGGTAAGCTTGTTGGGGAATTTTTACAAAGGGACTTGCTGGGGATGTGCTGGGGAAATTCCAACGGGGATTTTTTTTTTTTTTTATATTGGGGAGACTCTGTGGGGATTGTACAGGGGGAGACTCTGTGGAGATTTGTCTGAAGGCGGACTTGCTGGGGGAAATTTCTCTTTTCCTCTTTACTTCAAACGCCATCAAACATCATGATTCATCAAGTTTGGACAGACGTACCAACGAAACAGGGTGTTTTCCTTCATGAAACGGAACTCCGTGAAAACGAACCTGCCAACCATCCTTTCCGGTACATCTAGAACTTGGGCTTAAACATAAAAGAGATTCGACGAAAAACAAAGAAAAGATAAAACGAATTTCAAAAAAGGAGTGCCCCTTTCGGGACGAGAAAAACTTATCTGAGGAAGATAATGCTGGCTTTAAATGACATGACATGCTTTTTGGCCTGGACGCCTGACCTTTCATGAACTTGCGTTTCCCTGAACCAGAACGAATCTGTGATTCTAAACCGGTGGAACTTTGCCGAGACCTCTTTGGGGTGGAGTAATTCTTTTCGGCCAACAACGCCCTTTGCGGGTTTTCGCTGGCTGACCTCTCTCATTTCTCTTCCTGTCATCGCTTGATAGCACTCTTTGTGAGTTTTTACTAAACAAGCTCTCTCATTTTTGTTTCTCTGCTCCCACCGCCTCGTGGTGCCCGAAGGTTTTCATCGACGAGACTCTCTCTTTTTATCTCTCTCAATTCAGCGTGTGCCGGTCTCCATTTGTGACGCTTATTGGTTTCCCACTATCTTTGGTAATTGATCTGAAAGCTTGTGCTTGGTAAAGAGAGGTAGATGATACTAACTTCTCAACTGCTCGACGTGCCCCGGTTTCAATTTCAGGGCGGTGTGACTGAACCTCAGGGTGAGGCTGCCTACGTATCCTTTCGGAATCAAGTCAAACGTAGTTCAGGCCTCTATCAATGTTTTGTTTTGTTTTCTTTTGTTTTGTTGTTGTTTTTTTTTTCTTCTTGTGAACGGCTCAAAGGTTTGTAGAGAGAATTGGGTAGTGTTTGGGGAGTAGTGGGGAATAAACTTTCGTCATTTCAAATGTGTCAAGACTACTGGAGTATAATTCAGACGTAGTATCTCTTGACTGCATCCGCATTTACTGCTGTGTCGGGGTCATTTCCTTCGATATCACCTAAATACAATGCTCCTCTCGGCAATATCTTCCTTATGATGTATGGGCCTTTCCAATTTGGAGCAAACTTCCCTTTTGCTTCCTCATGATGCGGCAGAATACGCCTCAGTACCAGCTGACCTACTTCGAAATTCCTGGGTCGGACTTTCTTGTTGTAAGCACGGGCCATTCTTCGTTGGTACAACTGTCCGTGACAAACCGCGGCCATTCGCTTTTCATCAATCAAAATCAATTGCTCTAGCCGAGTCTTGACCCATTCGCTGTCTTCAATTTCCGCTTCGACAATGGTTCGAAGCGAAGGAATTTCTACCTCTGTCGGTATTACAGCCTCGGTCCCATAAACCAAAAGATAAGGAGTCGCTCCTACTTATGTGCGTACCGTAGTGTGGTACCCCAACAATGCAAATGGTAACTGCTCATGCCACTGTCGGGAACTTTGGATGGTCTTCCTCAAAATCTTCTTGATGTTTTTGTTTGCCGCTTCCACAGCACCATTGGCCTTTGGCCGATAAGGAGTAGAATTCCTATGCGTTATCTTGAATTGCTCGCATACATCTCCCATCAAGTGACTGTTCAAGTTTGCTGCGTTATCTGTAATGATAGTCGCAGGAATACCGAAACGACAGATAAGATTTGAGTGTACAAAATCCACCACAGCTTTCTTAGTGACCGACTTGAGAGTGACAGCCTCTACCCATTTTGTGAAGTAGTCTATGGCAACCAGTATAAACCTGTGTCCATTCGAAGCCTTTGGTTCAATTGGTCCAATGACGTCCATGCCCCAGGCGACAAATGGCCAAGGTGCAGACATGGGATGCAGCTCCGTGGGAGGTGCATGAATCAAATCACCGTGCACCTGACACTGATGACACTTCCGAACGAAGCTAAAGCAATCCTTTTCCATGGTCATCCAGTAATAACCTGCTCGAAGGATTTTCTTCGCTAAGACATACCCGTTCATGTGAGGTCCGCACACACCTGCGTGTACTTCGTGCATGATCTTTCTCGCTTCCTCGATATCGACACATCTTAGGAGATTGAGGTCCGGGGTCCTCTTATATAACAATTCACCGCTCAAAAAGAAACCACTTGCATGTCGCCTAATGGTCCTCTTTTGATCTCCAGTAGCGTGCTCGGGGTATTCTTGCGTCTTCAGGAACCTCTTGATGTCATGGTACCAAGGCTGCGTATTTGATCCCGCCTCGATTACACTGCAGTAACCGTGTCTTTCCTTGATTTGGATTTCCAAAGGATCGACGTGGGCGTTGCCCGGGTAGGGTAGCATTGAAGCCAAAGTAGCAAGTGCATCTGCCAGTTCATTGTGACACCTCGGGATATACCTGAACTCTATTGATGTAAAGCGCTTGCTGAGGTCCTCCACATGCTGTCGGTAAGGGATAAGTTTGACATCCCGAGTTTCCCATTCGCCTTGAGCTTACCGGATAATAAGGTCAGAATCTCCCATAATCAGTAAGTCTTCGACATCCTGATCGATCGCCATATGCATGCCCATGATGCAGGCTTCATACTCAGCTGTATTATTTGTGCAAAAGAAACGCAATCTAGCTGTGGCGGGATAATGCTGACCAGAAGGCGAGGTCAAAATTGCCCCAATCCCTACACCTTTTGCGTTCACGGCTCCATCAAAGAACATCTTCCAAACATGAGCGTCCTCTGAGACCACTTCTACAGTATTTACCTCTTCATCTGGAAAGTAGGTACGCAATGGCTGGTATTCCTCATCGACCGGATTTTCGGCCAAATGATCTGCTAGCGCCTGGGCTTTCATTGCCGTGCGAGTGACATAGACTATGTCGAATTCAGTAAGCAAGATCTGCCACTTGGCCAGTCTTCCAGTAGGAATTGGTTTCTGAAATATATATTTTAAAGGGTCCAGCCTGCTTATAAGGAAAGTAGTGTGGGCTTGGAGATAATGTCTCAGCTTTTGAGCAACCCATGTGAGAGCGCAGCATGTCCTTTCCAGTAGAGTGTATTTGGCCTCGTAGCCGGTGAATTTCTTGCTCAAGTAGTAGATTGCTTGCTCCTTCTTTCCAGTTATGTCGTGTTGCCCGAGGACGCAACCGAAAGAGTTCTCCAGGACTGTTAGATACAAGAAAAGTGGCCTCCCTGGTTCTGGAGGGACCAAGACTGGGGGATTCGAAAGGTATTCTTTGACTTTATCAAAGGCTTCTTGACACTCAGTTGTCCATTTAATCGCCGCATCTTTCCTTAACAGCTTGAATATGGGCTCACACGTGCTTGTCAGCTGGGCAATAAACCGACTGATGTAGTTCAACCTGCCCAAAAGACTCATCACGTCTTTCTTTGTTCTTGGGGGAGGCAGATCTCTGATGGATTTTATCTTAGTTGGATCTAGCTCGATACCTCTCCTGCTTACGATGAAGCCCAAAAGTTTGCCCGACGGAACTCCGAAAGCACATTTGGCTGGGTTTAGCTTCAAGTCATACTTCCTTAGTCTCTCGAAGAATTTCCTCAAGTCTTGGATGTGATTATCTTGCGTCCTGGACTTGACTATCACGTCATCCACGTACACCTCTATTTCCTGATGCATCATGTCATGAAAAATGGCAGTCATGGCCCTCATGTAAGTAGCCCCCGCATTCTTCAAACCGAATGGCATAACCCGATAACAGTAGGTGCCCCAAGGCGTGGTGAAGGCAGTTTTCTCGGCATCCTCTTCATCCATCAGTACCTGATGATACCCAGTGTAACAATCTACGAAAGACTGTATCTCGTGTTTGGCGCAATTATCAACGAGGATGTGGATGTTGGGAAGTGGGAAATTATCTTTGGGACTTGATCTATTCAAATCTTGGTAATCTACACATACCCGAGTCTTCCCGTCCTTTTTCGGTACCGGAACCACATTCGCCAACCATGTTGTATATTGGACTACCCGAATCACTCCCGTTTTCAGTTGTTTAGTGATCTCCTCTTTAATCTTGTCGCTGACCTCAGTTTTGAACTTTCGTTGCTTTTGTTGAACTGGAGGACAATCAGGATGAATCGGCAATTTATGAACCACTAGATCAACACCTAGACCCGGCATGTCATCATATGACCAAGCAAACACGTCTTTAAATTCAAAAAGAAGTTGAATTATCGCCTCTCGCGTTTTCTTGTCCGTGTGAATGCTTATTTTGGTCTCCCGGATTTCTTCAGGAGTTCCTAAATTAACCGGTTCGGTGTCATTCAGATTTGGCTTAGGTTTATTCTCAAAATATTCCAACTCTCGGTTTATTTCCCTAAAAGCTTCTTCCGCATCATATTCTGGTTCTGGGTTCATTAATTCGCAGTTAAATAGCTCATTGTGATCTGGGCGTGAAGTTTGCAAGCATGTCATATTTAAAGCCGCATTATTATAACTGAAAATAAAGATAAAAGAAAAAATAACAAAAATCAGAACAAAAGAAAGAATGGGAAAGCAATGATGATTTTTTTTATTTTCTTTGGAAAGTTGGAAGACAACAATGTTTACAACTCAGGAGTACAAAACAAACAATGGAAAGGAAGAAAACGTTCAAGTTATGTCCTGGAGATAACTTGTGACACATGCAAGGTGGCAGGACAGGTCTACCCGGACTTCCGTCTAGTCGGGAATGGCGTGGCCTCCCAGTTTTGAAGTTCGGCGTTCGGCCCCACGTACATCATCTCAGCAATGCTTGTGCCTTCACCTGGTTGAACCATGTGGACCTCGTAGAGCATCTCTCTCATCGCCCCACATATCTCCTCGATTTCCTCAGCTGTGAAGACCTCATCATCTTCTTCTTCCGCGTACCTTGGCCTGAGGAAAGTCGCATATAAATCCGGCAATGGTCGAGGTAACTTCCAACCCTCATTTTTCCTTTTCTTTGCCCACTCTTCGTCTGCTGGAGTAGGTTTGAAACCTAGTCCAAAAGGTTTCTTGGTGACTGGCAAGGTAATGGGTTCTGTTATTCCCTGAAGGGTTCGTCCAAGCCCCTTCCCTGGCCTAAATCCGTGCCGGATCATCTCTTTGGCCACCATAACCGAGGCGTTAGACAAGAAAGGCTGGGGGCAGGGTATTCCCTCTTCGTGCTGCTCTGCCAGTACAATCTCAAAAGCTTGATAGACCGTATGTTCGCTCCCTTCTCTCGGTTCCAGATATGGGATGGATGGGTCCCGATAAATAGCATGCTCATCTTCCCCATGGACCACGATCTCTCGGTCTTCGTATTCGAACTTCACCATCTGGTGAAGAGTGGAAGGCACAGCTCCTGCCGCATGGATCCAAGGTCTACCAAGGAGAAAATTGTAGGATGTATCCATGTCGAGCACCTGGAAGGTTACTTGAAATTCGACTGGTCCTATGACCAACAACAGGTCTATTTCTCCCATGGTATCCCTCTTGATGCCGTCGAAAGCCCTTACGCAGATATTGTTGGGTCGGATTCTTCCGGTCCCAATTTCCATTCTTTGTAGCGAGACTTCTCTAGATTGTTATAGGTGTAGTGGCTGCAGTATGGGATGATAGAATAAGGGCATGTCCTTGGGTGGGGCAGAGTGTGGGGTGGGGTTCAGGGGGTGGGTTGGGTAGCAGGGTAGGTAGAGGGGGCAAGGGAGCATATAGGTTGAGAATCGGGTCATGGAACATAGGTTCACTAACGAGTAAATCCATAGAGTTGGCGAAAATCCTGCAGAAGAGGAAGATTAATATAGCGTGTGTCCAGGAAACTAGGTGGGTCGGATCGAGGGCGAAAAACGTGGATGGGTATAAGTTGTGGTACTCTGGTGTCCTGAGGGGTAAGAATGGAGTGGGTATCCTGGTAGATAGCCATCTTAGGGAGTCCGTGGTAGAGGTCAGGCGGGTGAATGATAGGCTAATGACTATAAAGTTGGTGGTGGGTGAGGGTACTTTAAATGTCGTTAGCGCGTACGCACCACAAGCAGGCTTGGATGAGGATATTAAAAGGCAATTTTGGGAGGGGTTGGATGAGATTGTTCGTAGTATACCGCCTTCTGAGAGGTTATTCATAGGAGGAGATTTCAATGGTCATATTGGGTTATCTGCAGGTGGGTACACTGAGGTGCATGGCGGATTTGGTTTCGGAGAGCGGAACGGAGGGGGCATTGCGCTGTTGGACTTTGCCAAGGCTTTCGATCTAGTCATTGCAAACTCGAGTTTTACGAAGCGGGATGAACATTTGGTTACTTACCAAAGTTCGGTGGCGAAGACTCAGATTGACTATCTACTCCTCAGGAGATGCGACAGAAGGTTGTGCGAGGACTGCAAGGTTATCCCAGGTGAGACCCTCTCAACGCAGCATAGGCTTTTGGTGATGGACATTTGTATTAGGATAAGGAGGAAGAAGAGGTCAGTACAAGGACGCCCCAGGATTAGGTGGGGCGCCTTAACTAAGGATAAAGCTAAAGAGTTGGAAGGAAGGTTATCGGCAATGGGAGCTTGGAGAAGTAGTGGGGACGCAAACACAATGTGGTCGACGACTGCGGACTGTATAAGAAAGGCGGCGAGAGAGGTGTTAGGGATATCTACGGGACACTATGGTGGACACAAAGGAGATTGGTGGTGGAATGCAGTTGTCCAAGGTAAAGTGGAAGCAAAGAAGGCGGCTTACCTAAGGTTAGTAGGGAGCACTGACGAGGAGGAGAAGAGAGAGAACAGTCAAAGGTATAAGGTAGCTAGGAAGGAGGCGAAGATGGCAGTGACAGAGGCTAAAACGACAGCTTTTGCTCGTCTGTATGAGGAGCTAAGGAACAAAGGTGGGGAGAAGAAGTTATTCCGACTCGCTAAGGCGAGAGAGAGGACAACTCGGGATCTGGACCAAGTGAGGTGCATAAAAGATGATGACGGCAAAGTTTTGATGGGAGATGACCAGATTAAGAGGAGGTGGCAGACCTACTTTCATAAACTTCTAAGTGAAGAAGGGGATCAGGATATTATACTTGGGGAATCGAGGAATGCCGACAGTCACCATGAAGTAAGTAATTGTAGGGACATTGAGATCGATGAAGTCATGGAGGCAATGCGTAAGATGAGAAGGGGCAGAGCTACCGGGCCAGACGAGATTCCGGTTGAACTGTGGAGGTGTGTGGGTCAAGCAGGCTTGGAATGGCTTACTGCATTGTTTAGTGTTATATTCAAGACTAATAGAATGCCTGAAGAGTGGAGGTGGAGTACAATGGTCCCGTTGTATAAGAACAAAGGTGATGTCCAGAGCTGTAACAACTATAGGGGCATCAAATTACTAAGTCATACCATGAAAGTTTGGGAGAGAGTGGTAGAAATGAGAGTGCGAAGGACGGTGTCTATTTCAGACAACCAGTTCGGGTTCATGCCGGGACGATCTACCACAGAAGCTATCCACCTTATTAGGAGGATGGTGGAACAGTACAGAGATAAGAAGAAGGATCTCCACATGGTGTTTATTGATCTGGAGAAAGCGTACGATAAGGTTCCTAGGAAGGTCTTATGGAGCTGCTTAGAGGATAAAGGGGTCCCGAGTAACTATATTAGGGTGATTAAAGACATGTATGATGGAGCTAAGACTCGGGTTAGGACAGTAGGAGGCGACTCTGAACACTTTCCAGTTATTACGGGATTGCACCAAGGGTCTGCGCTCAGCCCATTCCTATTTGCCCTAGTGATGGATGCACTGACTCATCATATTCAAGGGGAGGTTCCATGGTGCATGCTATTTGCTGATGACATTATTCTAATTGACGAGACAAGAGGCGGCGTCAACGAGAGGCTAGAGATTTGGAGACATGCTCTTGAGTCTAAAGGTTTCAAGTTGAGTAGGACGAAGACGGAATACCTCGAGTGCAAATTTGGAGTTGAGCCGACGGAAGCGGGAGTTGAAGTGAGGCTTGACTCTCAAGTCATTCCCAAGAAAGATAGTTTCAAGTACCTTGGATCGGTTATTCAGGGGATCGGGGAGATTGACGAGGATGTCACACACCGTATAGGGGTGGGGTGGATGAAGTGGAGGTTAGCGTCGGGAGTTTTGTGTGACAAGAAAGTGCCACCGTTACTAAAAGGTAAGTTTTATAGAGCAGTAGTTAGGCCTGCCATGTTGTATGGAACTGAATGTTGGCCGGTAAAGAACTCACACACCCAGAAGATGAAAGTAGCAGAGATGAGGATGTTAAGGTGGATGTGCGGGCATACAAGGATGGATAAGATTAGGAATGCAGATATTCGAGAGAAGGTGGGTGTGGCCCCCATGGAGGACAAGATGCGGGAAGTAAGACTCAGATGGTTTGGGCACATTCAGAGGAGGAGCACTGATGCACCGGTGAGGAGGTGTGAGCGACTGGCTGTAGTGGGCACGCGGAGAGGTAGAGGGAGACCTAAGAAGTATTGGGGAGAGGTGATCAGACAGGACATGACGCGACTTAGGATTACGGAGGACATGGCCCTTGATAGGGAATTATGGAGGTCGAGCATTAAGGTTGTAGGTTAGGGGAGAGGGTGAATATTTCTACAGCACAACTGAGAGAGACTATCTAGTTAGGAGTTAGACTAGGAATGTCAGTGGTCGTCTATTGATGCAGGGCCTTACCTTCTAGTTGTACTATACCAGCCATCTAATTCGTATTTCGTATTTCGTATCCTGTATTTCATATTTCGTATCTCCTATATATTGTTGTTATTTTATTACGCATTTTTATGGTACTAATATATTATCTCCTATTGTTTTTTTTGAGCCGAGGGTCTCCTGGAAACAGCCTCTTTACCCTTCGGGGTAGGGGTAAGGTCTGCGTACATATTACCCTCCCCAGACACCACTTGTGGGATTATACTGGGTCGTTGTTGTTGTTGTTGTTGTTGTAGCGTGGAGAGCGGGCAAATGTCAACGCCTGAGCCCCCATCCAACATTACCCGCTTGACATAATAGTATTCGCATTTAACTGTTAGATGCAAAGCCTTGTTGTGTGCCGCTCCTTCCGGGGGTAGATCGTTCTTGCTGAAAGAGATTTGGTTGACGGCGAAGAATCTTTCCGTCATCCGCTCTAATTGTTCCACTGAGGTTTCAAATGGCACATATGCTTCATTCAGGGTCTTCAGTAAGATCTTTTGATGCTCGGTCGACCTCATTAATAATGACAGCATGGACACTTGCTCGGGGTACTTGCGCAGTTGATCTATCACTTCGTAATCCGGCATTTTCATTTGTTGGAAGAACACTTCCGCTTCTTCAACACTCACGGGCTTCTTTGGCGGGAAGCGCCTTTGTGTGGCGTTGTTCAGTTCTTGGGTATTTGAATACCTTCCAATGAAAGTATTTTCTGGAAGTTCTCCCATGACCTCTTTACCTTTGTACATTACCAAAGTCTTTTGATAATTCCACGGCACTGTGGACGGGTTGGTCATTGGCTTTTGTGGCACGCGTCCGATAACCACTGGCTCATTCAGCCGAGGTGGTTGAATCGTCCCCCGGACCACATAGGCCCCTTTTGGCACGTACATAGGTTTTGTCTTTTTGATCCCGAAGTTCTAAAGAACCCCATCCTTTACCGGTACCACTTTCTTCTCCACCTTCTTTTCAGGCACTTTCTTTATAGCTTTGGCCTCTTCCCCTTTTCTGGTTTCTGTTCTGTTTCGGGCCTCTTTCCCGTGTCGACAATGGCAATTATGGCTTTCAGAGCAGAGTCGAACTCTTTGTCTTCACAAATCATTCCGATCAGCGGCCCATTATTGTGAGCAGGTAATGGATTGTTAGTTACATTCGGGATCTCCTCGTCCCTTAGCACTATTTTCCCTTGCTCTATCAAGTTTTCGACCACTCTTTTCAACGACCAGCAGTCATTTGTATCATGTCCCTCGGCCCCTGAATGATAGGCGCATCTGACTCCAGCTTTGTAAGAAGGTGACGTCGGGTTTTGCCTTGTTTGAGGGATTGGTTGCAAGAAACCCAACTGGACCAGCTTTGGGAACAAAGTTGAGTATGGTTCACCGATGGGCGTGAAAGTCCGTCTTTTGGGCGGCTCCTGAGGGCGGAAGTTATTCTGTGGCGGTTGTGGGTTATAGTGGTTGCGGTAAGGAGGCTGATTTCTGGGAGGTGGAGCTGGGCCTCGGTTGGCTTGTTGTGGTGGATGGGTATAAGGTTGGACATTCATGACCATATAAGGTTGATGAGCATATGCTAAATTTGAGTGGAGGTAGTAATGTTGTGAGGTTCTTTCCGGAAAACGGGGCCTGGGATGACGATACTCCCTTGCTTCTGAGGCTGCCATAGTCGTTTCTTCCTTCTTTTTCCCTCTTGTCGTTCCTCCGGACCCGCTTTGGACGGCTTGGGAAGTCGCCCTTATGGCTGCTTGACTCAGAATCCTGCCTGTTTTCAGGCCATTTTCCACCATCTCTCCAATCTTGATCGCTTCCGCGAATGGCTTACCCATGGCTGACATCATGTTTTGGAAATAATCAGACTCTTGAGCCTGGAGAAAGGTAGTGACCATCTCCACTTCATCCATGGGAGGCTTCACTCTTGACGCCTGTTCACGCCACTTAATAGCATATTCTCTGAAGTTTTCTGAAGGTTTCTTCTTCAAATTCGACAGAGAGTTTCGGTCTGGCGCAATGTCGATGTTATACTGGAATTGTTTTACAAAATCTCTGGCGAGATCATCCCATATATGCCATCGGGACATTTCCTGATCCATATACCATTCCGAAGCTATCCCTACTAGACTTTCCCCAAAATACGCCATCAGCAGTTCTTCTTTTCCGCCGGCTCCCCGTAATTGGTTGCAGTATTTCTTAAGATGTGCAATGGGGTCACCGTGCCCATCGTATTTCTCGAACTTTGGGGTCTTGAAACCCGTTGGCAGGTGCACGTGAGGGAACATGCACAGGTCGGCGTAAGAGACGCTCTTTTGTCCGCTCAATCCTTGCATATTCTTCAAACTTTGTTCAAGGCTTCTCATTCTCTTGGCAATCTCATTTTGTTCTGCAATTCTGGGGTTCTGATCCTGCCCAGGTGCAAGCTCGCACTGAGGCGGTAGAGGATTAGTACTGGTAGCGAACCTAGTTGGTTCCATTGAGAACGATGGTGCTTGGAATGTAAAAGAGGATGAGTCAAAGCTTGGCTTGTACGTGGCTGGCTGTGCCGTGATCGGGCAAGGCGATGCAGTAAAGATGTTCATGCTTGCATCAGTGGCCGACATTCGGGGATGAGGCTCAGAAGGCGATCCAGCAGAGAAGGCTGAGGTGGCTGGGTACCCGAATGGGGTAGCAGGATAATTTATGGGAACATTAGAAGTCCCACTTGACCAGGAGAATAATTCAGGGAATTCGGGGACGACACTTGGCGGCTCTTTCCCATTATTCCAGTCGTCCAGCATTTCCAGCATGCGGAGCCGTAGGATTCTATTTTCCTCCGCAGTTGCGGATTCAGGTGTGAGGACGGCCGAGATCGAGCTTTCCTTGGAAACAGGGATTGTTTGCAATGGAATTTCTGAAGACATTTCCACACTTCCTTTTGACCGGGTGAAGTAAGTGTGAGTACTGCTTCTGGTCCTAACAACAGGTAGTTGAACACTTCTCCTTGACCTCGTGAAGTATGAGTGCGAGGCCAGACTTTCACCAAACCAACCGTCTTTTCAAAAACCCTGGAAAGATACTCAACGACAAATGCACGGTTAATTTGCAGCAAATAACAGATAGTCAATCTCACGTTGGGCATGATGCACCTATACAGTTAAGTGGACTACTATATGTTTGCTACGAGAGCATGCGTCATTCCGGCATTTTTCCTCTTATTTGTTTTCCCCTTTTTTTCTTTTTTTTCTTTTTTTTTTGTTATTATTTTTTATTGTTTTGCAGTAAAAGCAATGCGACCGGATCCGATGAGGATTGCCTACGTATCACGATGCCTACGTGAATCAGATCATTACGAAGTTCGAAAAACACAAATGAGCGTAAAAGAAACAACCTCTTTATTGTTGAAATGGTCTATTACAAACTACATTTTGCAAAAGAAAGAGCAAACTTTGAAAATAAACCTAGACTCAAAATAGACTAAAAATCACCCTGATGGGAAAAACAGGCAGAAGATGCTAAGATACAGGCTTGACTTATGAGTGCATTATGGTTTTGAAAATTGGTGTCCGCGGGGCATCGTTCGGCCTCACCGCGGTCCTAGGCGTGAGATCCCTCTCAAGTTGCTCCAGCTCATGCATAGTCTGCTTGACATAACCCATCACTGCCGAGAGGACGGTAACGCTGGACATGTTCTCACATCGTAGACATCGTCTGGTGATGGCATGGGCAATGGCCTTGATCCTATCTCTGGTTTGCTTCTTCTCTATGAGTAGGCGTTTTATCTGATCGCTACATATCTTGAATACTTGAGCATCCTGTATATGCTGGTGCTTCAGTCGCCGTACTTCCAACTTCATCTGGGCTATTGAGTCGTACCAGTATCTGCTCTCAATTTGGAAACCCTTGGCCTGATTAGCTGCTTTGATCTCAAGTGTAGCCATCTCTCTCTTTATTTTAGCAACAGTTTTCTCGTGGTCGCCTTCCAATTGATTCAGGTATCGGCGATGCTTATCTGCTCTTGTATCCCACTGTGCCCTGAGCTCTGCTATGACGTTTTCAGATTTCTCCAAACCATCTTGCCATTCCCTGATTTCACCTTTTAGCCTTTTTATCAGCTGCTCGTCTGATCGATGCCTTGGCTGTTTATCCGCATCCACCCTTATCTGTTTGATCTGGGCTCTGAGTCTTTCATTGTCCTAAATTAACCTGTTCCGCTCTCCCAGATTGGTAGCATCTTGCACGTTGTGCTCATATTTCAAACTTTCCACTTGTTGCTTTAACCTGCTGATTTCGGCGCAATAGTCTCTTTCCTTTGCTAACCAATCCCACTGCCTTTGCGATGATTCAGTGAAATTCCGGATGTGGGGTCTCTTAGTTGGCCTTTCATGCTCAAGTTCCCTTCTATACCATGCAAGGTAACATGGCGCCGTCTCTCCTTTGGCTCGATCCCGCACACAAGTATCTGATTTCAAATATTGACACTCACTCCAGATTTGGCGAATCTTTGCTTCTAGGAATTGTCCGTTAGGACTTATCTCAACTGCTTGAGTGCTAAGATCTTCCTCATGAGGTACTGTCTGGCATCTTCCGAACTGTCTCAAAACTCGGTAGGGTGCGTAAGGTTGAATGCTCTTAAGCCCCATCAGTAAGAAATGAGTTTTAGCTGCCGACGTATATAGGATCTCATCAACAGGCAACCATCCTAGCGTCCACTGTATTTGGCTGGCAGTAAGAGCTTGAAAGAACGAGGTCCATGCCAGGACTCCTTTGGGCAAACTGATCTCTTTGGTTCTCGTGTAAGATTCTTCTATGCAAGTCTTTTCCGGGGAACCATGGCTCAAAATCTCGGAATGATGGCAGAGGTGCTCGGTCATCCATATCTGTAGGAGCAAGTTACAACCTTCGAAGAAATTTCCCCCAGCTTTACAAACTGTAAGAGCTCGAAAGATGTCAGATACCACCATAGGTGCGAGAGTACTGTCACTTTGCGTGAGTAAAGTGCTGACGACCCCGGATATCTTCAAATCAATGTTTCCGTCTTTCCTTGGAAATACCAGAAGGCCCAGGAACATCATCATGAATGCTGTCCGTTTGTGTTTGTCCCACTTCTGACGAACACCTTTGCTACACAGTTTGTTGATTGGATTATTGAATCCCCCCTCATGACCGTACCTATCATATATGAAGCATGGAGTACAAAATCCGGCCGCTAGATCCGGGTTGTGGACTGTTCTGGGTATCTTCAATGAATCTAGGAACCGATGTACCGTGACAACTCTTGGGGCGACCAAGTATTTTTGCCTCAACGGAAGTTCAGCATTCCCGACGTACCCGGCCATTTCTTCCAAAGTCGGGGTGAGTTCAAAATCAGAGAAATGGAAAACATTGTGCGTCGGGTCCCAGTAGGTAACCAAAGCTCTTATGATATCTCCCCGAGGCTGGATTTCCAACAACCCACGAGACCTTTCAGATATTTCTTGACCTCATTTTATCCTTCAATACCTAGATCATCCCACCATAGCCGTAACTTGACAGGGATTTTGGTCATTATTGAAAAATGTTCATTTTGCATCGTGCTCATCCTGCACATTTATTAAGGTGATTTTAACAAAATATGACTTGACTCAAAAATATTTTACAAAGGGGATCAAGTTTTGAACACAGCCTTTAAACACTTTGAGGACGAAGATTTAAGGCCGTGTGGGTCAACTGGACAAAATACTAAACAAGACCCAAATGTGGCTATTTATGCAAAGTCAGCCTTCCGGCGTCCCTTTCGGGAACATTCGGCTATTTATGACAAAACAACATCACCTGATTTATTTACGACTCTTTTTATCGTTTTTCGAATTAGAAAACTCAATATTGTCAACACGGCCTTTCAACGCCTTGGTGACGAGGATTTTAAGGCTGTGTGGGTCAATTGGACCAAACCTTAAAAAAAATGACTCAAAGGTGGCTGTTTATGCAAAGTCAGCCTTCCGGCGTCCCTTTCGGGAATATTCGGTTATTTATGACAAAACAACATCACCTGATTTATTTACGACTCTTTTTAAAGTTTGAAACACATTTTTTCTTTTATTTATTCATTGATTTTGGCTACTTTAGCAAAAAATGGGGGTTGAACCCGACGAGGGTTGCTTACGTATCTCACATCCGGTGAGAATCAAACCGGCGTAGTTCGGGCCTATCGTGAATAGAGAAAATCAAATAAACCTAGAAAAAATATTTTTTATTTTTATTTTTTGAAAAGAGATAAGAATTTGGACTATTAGTCTGATTTTATAAAAGGGGTACTACGAAAGAAACAACATTTTTGAATTATGAATTTTCCATTTTTTTTTTAATAAATACCTTCTTTTTTATTTTGAAAGTGATAAAAAAAGAAAAATTTTATATTATTTTTTTTCTTTTTTCTTTAATAACTCAAACTAAGAAGACAAATTTTGTTTTTATTCTTTTTTTTTTAGAAAAATTCCGGCGAGGTTTTGACACTACTTAGACATTGGTTCTATTTTTCCAAAATAAGTAATTATCTCCCTACGCTGCTATTTTTCTTCTTTTTTTTAGAAACCGGTCAGCATGCGGAACCGAAGCAAATAAATGCACGGAAACAAATAGGATGCAACAGGATGGTCTTTTCATTTCAGGTTGCTAGCCCTAGACGGACCCAACCCCTGTGTTGAGTCCCCTAAGTCAAATGCAACATGATGCAAATAAGCGTTCCTACTAGGGATCCGGCATGAAGTCAAGTTATTCTAGGTTCGTAACCTGGGTATTTGTTCTAGACTGTGTACCCGAGCGGACAACTCGAGTCGAGGAGGGGGCTACGTACCGGGGACCCGCGAGATCGTCCGGCTTTGTAACTTGTCCGACCTCTTTCTTATTTCAGGTATTGACACTAACAGAATAGGGAGTCTCGACCAGCGAGCTTCTCCCCGGAGGTAAGAAGAGAAGGGTTTCGGCACAGTTTATATACAGTTCAGATAATATCAAAGCGGTAAAAGACAACATTTAGCACGTTATGCAAAAACATGTAATAAAGATCAGATAATAAAGCCAAATATAACAATTATTCTAAGCTCGAATTCTTGAACCCTGAACCAGTGGTTCTGGGTAAAAATCCCCAGCAGAGTCGCCAGAGCTGTCACACCTCCTTTTTGCGCGCCCGCCCCGAAGGGTTAAATGCGCGAGGGAGTTTTTCCAATTTAAGTGACAATATTCGAAATGAGATTATTTATTTAATTCAGAGTCGCCACTTGGGAAAGGTTTGGCTTTTGGTGTCCCAAGTCACCGGTTTATCTTGAATCCCAAATCGAGGAAATTTTCGACTTTTCCAAATGAAGTCTGCGAACCAGAAATTCTAAGTAAGGAATTCTGTTGACCCGAGGGAAGGTGTTAGGCACCCTCGAATCCCGTGGTTCTAGCACGGTCGCTTAAATTGTTATAATGGCTAAATATCTGATTTAAATACAATGTTATGACTTACATGCTTTTATTAAGTTTAAACCGCTTTTATCATTATCACTTATTTTATAGAATTGCAACGTCGTGAAAATGCATCTCGAACCACGTCACAATCAATGCGCCCGTGATTGTCAACACATTTTGACTTCGTTGAGATTTGGATTTGGGTCACATCAATGTGCACCCGAATTTAAGAATATGATTTAATTAAGTCGCGCCTAAAGAGCCTAACGCGTTATTATTTTTTGAGAAGGCCATGAGATTCACTAAACGGCCTAGCCTGAATTCTAAATATTTATTATGATTATTTATCGAGGGCCCCGCAATTTTGCATTTTTTATTTGGCGAGGCTCGTCTCTATTTTAGAAAGGATATCCTAAAGTGGCTACATTTCTAATACATTTGTCCCTAAAATTAGAAGAAAAGGTACATGCTAATTTAATTATATGCTTTGGCCTGATCCGGATTCTTATGATTAATTATTTACAAAGTTAAGAAAACGTTATACTTTAATGGAAAAATGCTTTAATCTGACAAGAAATCACATACGAGCTAACGAAATATAACACTTAATCCGAACATTTCTTGAGTTGAACTTAACTAAACTTATTTAGGCTAGATTAAAGGATTTAGCTACTAGATATTGTTACCAATGGGACTTTGAATGTGACCCTATGTAATGCCTAATGGAACCCAAAAAAAACTAAATGAAACAGAAACAGCATTGTACAAGGTCGGAGTATCCGTACCCTATACTAACAAACAACTGACGAACTAACACAAAGGGCTAAATTCAATCGAGTATCAGTACATACTTTCACACTATTGAATTATAAACTAATCAATTTTTTACAGACCCGTTAATGTACCATGAATATTACAACAAATACTTGAACTTCTTCAACCTTTTCATTTCATGCTTTCAAACTGTTTCAGTTACATCAATATGGGACTTGAAATGTGTACCTGGAATGCTGAAATGCAAAGAGGAAGAAGAGAATAACAGGGAAGATCAGCAGCAGCAGGAATCAGAGTAACAGCAGCAAATCAAAACAACACAGCAGAGCAGATTCTATTGCAAGGGGTGGAACTATAGTTGAAGAGAAAGTAGCCAAATGAAGCAGCACACAGTGTGGAGGAAACAGAACTCCAGACAATCCAATTCCGAGATATACCAAATGCAACAAAACACTAACAGTAATCTCGATTGAAACTTAGAAGAAGCAACACTACCTAACAAATTGACAATAGATGAACTTCAGACAAACAAAACCAAGTTTCTGATTTCCTAATCTGTTTTATCTCTTTCTTGCTCTCTTTCTATTTCTGTATATATGTGTATCTATGTATGTCTCCAAACCTCTCTTCTCAGATCTCTCTTGATCTCCTCTATCTTTTCCTTAACAATTTCCTTCTGTCTCTCTCTATTATCAGATGTCTTCCCCCCTAAAACTGATGGAAGTCCTCTTCTTTTATAAGCCTAAAGTCTGCCCTTTAACAGCCTGTTAGATTAATCAGATACCCCTCCCATGTGCTGTCCCTTTTCAGTTCCACTTAGCTATTTAATATTAGAAACCCATCACATTCCCTGGCAGACTTACCCTTTTGAAAGAGGTTTAATACTTCTTAACTAAAGCAGGGTAATGGGCAGCAGAATATATATCTGACAGCATGTGCTGTCGATTATTTTATTCAAAAGCCCTTATGTAGGGCACAGGCTGTGCACAAATGCACCTGTGGTGCACAAATGCACATGTTGTGCAGAAAGTGCACATGCCCTCCAATTAAGAAGTTAAACAAACATTCCTTTTACATTTCTGATTCAAATTAACAACTATAAGTAAACAAACTCAGTTTCTAATTGATTCAAACAAATGTGCCCAGAAACAAATCAATTTGTTATTGTTCAGGCAGTTGAAACTAATTGACGACACATGTCGACTCGACTATATTAACCATAACATGTACAATTCTATCCAAAGATCAGAAATCCAAACAGTATCAACAAGGGGTTCAGATTGCAATGTCAATACAGAAATGACTTTGGGAGCTAATTGAATGACCAATTATGAATTCAATTGAACACACAGTTTAAACACACACATTATGAAGAAAGATTTGACCGAATACAGAGGTCCGACCAAGGTGGACAATAGCAGTTCAAAAACACAAAACAAAAAGTTTGGCCATACGGACGAACCTTTAACAACACACAATCATACGAACTGAAATAAAGAAAAGAAAATTAACTCACCTTAAAGCTTTGAAAGAACAAATCAGAAAAATCCACTGGTGTTTGAACAGACCTTCTTTAAGGTTGAATGGACTTTTAAACGAAGTGTTTCTCGGATGAGAAACACTTCGATTAAGGTCCATTAGACCCTAATCTCTTGGCTTAAACAGGCACGGACTAGGCTTGGGGTTTCTAGGGTTCGTGGATGGTAGATTTGGAATTTGGGCTTCCATGGTTAGATTCGGACCAAACCAAGCATGGTTTGGTCACGAGGGGGTCCGGTGATTGTCTGGTATGAATCTAGGGCAGATCGGTGTAGATCGAGTTTTACTCGAATCTTCAAATGAAGATTCGAGGACCTAGAGGATGATTCGAACTAAACGGTCCACAGATCCATGTTCAGGGTGTCAAGGTGGTTTTAGGGTGTTAAGGTGAAGGTCATCGGCGTTCATGCCGCCGGGATTAACGGCGAGGGATAAGGGGGCGGCTAGGGTTTCGTGGGGAAGGAGGTGAAGACGGAAGCTGGGGTATTGGATAGGGGGCAGGGTGTGGTAGGAGGCTTATATATGGAATGGGTGGATTGATTTCAACCGTTGGATGAGGCGAGATGGACGGCTTGGATCTGAAGGTTTAAACGAAACGTCGTCGTTTGGCTTAGTAGGGGTCAGAATTGGTTCGGGTAACGGGTCGGGTAGTGGGGTTATGGGTGAGAGATCCGGACCGTTGGATCGGCTTGGTTTGAACGGTTGTGATGGATTGGCATCGAAACGACGTAGTTTTGGTGTTAAACTACGTCGTTTTATGGCCTGGGGGTGGGCTGTTTGGACTGGTGGCTTGGGCTGTTCATTTGGGCCTCCGATTTTGAAAATGGGAATTGGCCCAAGTTCATTTAAAACGAGTTTTAACCTCTTTTCTTTATTTTCTAATTTTCCTAAACATACAACCTAATTAAATAAAACTAAACAACATTAATTAATACTTAATGTATTTATTACACATATTAAAATGTTAAAAGTAGGTAAAATTAAACAAGGCAACAAATCAAGACAAAAATGCGTATTTTGTGATTTTCCATCTAACAAACGGATTATGGTTTAAATTACGCATGACACATACATTTTGTATTTTTTTTAATAAAGATAAAAATGGGCAAAAGATCATAAATAATTAACAAAGTGCCATGTAAAATCCAAAAATTGTACAGGAGGACCATTTGTTATTATTTTTATTTCTTTTGGAGCGATTGTCGCGTAAAACAAAAATCACGTGCTCACAGCCACCATACTCGAGGACTAACCTTTCGAACAAGTTCGAAAGGTTATCAGGAAACAAGTCCAAGAGACATACCCGAAGGTTACAACCATATTAAAGACTATGGTCATATAAAAAGGCTACGGCCGAAATAATGCAGCTCAGAGACTTCCAACTTTCGCCATAAAATAAAGGCCTTCGAACACTTCGAAAAAATCGGTTAAATCAAGCTACCCTCGACAAAAGCAAATGATGAAGGGCTTCGATAAAATCAGCCCTCGGATAATTTAAATGCTTCGACAACATCAACCTTCGAAAAAGCCTCAAGAGGTATTTGATTACGTTTACACAAACAAATTACAAATAAGATTCCGATCTTTCAAACCTTCAAAAAAATCAAGGGGTACAAAGAACACATGCTAAGGCATAGAAAAACTTTCACTAAGTCTTTTAGCTAAAGAGAGGGAAAAATTATAGCCGCTTTAGAGGCTGAATTAGCCCAACCTAAAAGATCCTAAGGGCTGATATAAAAGAGCTTAAGGGCCAAAACATATAGGGTTCGGGATCAAGCTCTCACTCAACCCGTACTCAAGAGTCCCATCATCCCGAGCTCGAGTCAAAACAACTTAAGCTTAGCTCGAGGATTAACAAAAACCTTAAGAGGTATTCTATTATAAAGGTCGCCCATTGATTAGTAAAAAACCTAAGGGGTTATTATATTTTGAGTTCAAACCAATATTCGGGCTGATCATTAGAATTATAACATCAAATATTTTCACAAATGAAGATGAAATGGAATTCAATGCAAATCGAAGATGAAGCAAAGAGATTCTTTGTATTTATAAGATATGTTTACAAAAGATATTTACAATACCCACGAGGGGCCCTTGCACAAAAACACAAAAATAAAATAAAGGAACCTAATCTACTTCGGGGCCACATCTTCGAGAACTACATCCTCGGGAGCTGCATCTTCAAGAGCCGCGTCTTCGGGAACCTCCTCCTCGGGGACTTCATCTCCTCCGCTTTTGGAGCCACTAGCAAAATCCTCATCATCAGAGAGAAAAGCGGCAGCCTCTTCCTCTAAATTATTTGCCTTTTCAATGTCAGTTGAGAGGTCGAAGCCATGAGCGTGCACCTCTTCGAGGATTTCTCACCGGGATTGTCGCCTGGCGTGGTCGAGGGCACATGATAACTTAACTTTGGCCTAAACGAAGATCCCATTTGCCCGAGTATTTGCGGCTTCAGCGTCAGCTCGGTACGAAGACACAAATGCATCTGCATCAGATTTGGCCTTTGCAAGCTCAGCAATAGATTTAGCTTCGAGCTCCTCGATTTTGTGGCTTCGGGCCAGGCTTTCCTCCTTTACACTTTGAAGTTGATGTTCGATTGAAGTCAGCTGCTCTCGAAGTGTATCTTTCTCTGAGGTGAGATAGTCCATGTATTATTTCCACCCTAGGGTCTCAGCCTCTTTCATTTTGAGCTCCTCTCGAAGATGCTCCACCAGCTCGCCCTTCTGATGGGCCTGCAAAGTTGAAATGTTAATCGCCAAATCAAGTAAATGCATAACAGACCCTCAAAGTCTATTTTAGCTTTTCAATAATCTCGGTCTGTTCTTGACAAGCCTTCTCCAACTCGGCTCGGAGATCACTGATCTCCCCCACTTTTTTGACGTAGAGGATCTTAAAGTTGTCCCTCTCTTCCACGAGCTTCTTGGACTCGACTTCGCATCGGGCAAGCTCGACCCAAGAATTGGCAACTGCTTGTCGGTGAAGCGATACGACCTTCTCACAAAGAAAACGAGTTAGGCTTAGAAAGGTAAAAATTAAATTCGAAGCATAGTCATGAAGACAAAACTTACTTGTTTAAGAAGCTTTTCAGACTCATCAAAAATAAACAAGGCATCAGGATTGGGGCCATCTTCGAGCCCCGCAAGGCACTCCTAAAAAATATCACTCCCTTCATAGATCGTTCCCACATCAGGAGTCCTCATGGCCTGGGCATCTCGGAATTTCCCCTCGGAGAACACCGGACCCTACGACAAATCATCCACATTGATTACCCCAAGTGGTTCACTTATGATGTTATCCTGTCTTTGAAGGGCCTCGAAACAGGGCCCCTCGGTCTCACCCTCCAAATGACCTCCAAGACGAGGTTTTCTTTTGCTGCCCGATGGATCGGGGACTTTGCTCAAATTCCCCTCTAAGATTTCTTCAGTTCAAGAGTGGACTGCATAAGCCACCATCGGTTTGGCGGTCTTTGAAGCGTTAGTCCTCCCTCTTTTTCTAACTACCAACAGGAAGTCGTCATCTTCCCCCTCTTCATCCTCATCCTAAAGGTGTTGGGCCGATTTTTGTGACAGGACCACAGTATCGGCCTTAGGCTTTCGAGCCTTGCTTTTCTTTGGCTTCAAGGAATTTGCAAGCGACCCCCTCTTTCTTTTATTTTCCTTGGAAGGCTTTGGGATCTCTTCCTCACCGAATGGGGGCGGCCGCATAACAATGAAGTCTCCGAGGCCTACATAAAGATAAAGTAAGTATTTTGCTAAGAAACATAAGTATGCAAATAAGAGAACTCACTATGGTTTTTAGCCTCCCATTGGCCCTTGGCCAGGTCACGCCAGTTGCGCTACACGTATGAAAAAGTAGAGGCCAGTTTTCAAACCCCACCTTCGAGGTTTGGGATCGCACTAGGAAACCAAGAAATAGCTACATCATCAGAAAGGGATTAGATTGAGAAAGGGATAAGGTCGAAAAAGAGTATGGAAAGCAGAATATGAAGTCACTATCGATGAACCTGTACTTGCGTTTCATGTTTCATTCCTCAGAGAATGGCATCCTCTCAGCAGGAATTAGGTCGGAGGTCCTGATTCTGACAAACCAGCTCATCCATCCTTGATCCTTGTCCTCATCGATGCTGGAGAAGAGAGATTTCGTAAATCGACATTGCAGCTTTATCAGACCACCTCGATAAAGGCAAGAGTTGTATAGTCCGATCAGGTGGTTGAGGGTAAAAGTCATCCCCTCGACCAAGCTCGAGAAATATCTGATTTGGTTGACGATGCGCCAGAATGAAGGGTAGATCTGGCCAAGCATCACCTATTGTTGGCAAACATCAAGAATCACTAGGTCTATAGGACCCAGAGCTGGATCTGCAGGACCCAACATGAATGGGTAGGTATACACGCTTCAGTACCCCGCCTTATAAGTAGTGATGTCCTCTTCAGGGGAAAATATCACCACATCCTTGTTCTCCCAGTTGTAGTACTTTTTCACCCTGCTCGAGTTAATTTTCGGTTATCAAACAGATGTATCGGGACATGGGCTCACATCGACCTAGTGTTGATGCGGGTTATCGATTTTGAAATTAGAAGTTAGTTCACATGCGAGGAGGGGGGACTGCACTCTTCGATACGAGGTGGCACCACCGCTCTACCTCTAGCCGGCCGCGATGATGAAGAAGTTTTTTCTTTCTGAGTGACAGTTTTAAATGTTTTAGCCATTGCGGTTTGTAAATTCAAGAGAAGAGAATGAGTAGATGCTGAAATAAGAGCAAATTGAAAGAAGGGTAAAATCTGAGAAGTTAGAAGAGTTAAAGGGATTTTAAGAGTGATTTAAGAAGTAAAGTTTGCAAAAATCATGAAGTTGGCCTATTTATAGTGACCGCTTAAGCATGTTGGGGAAGCCAAATAGCCGACCATCAACCGCCTCCTATTAATGGCCTTGGAAAACTATGCAGACACAACCTTTTAGTCACTTCAGTCAGTGACGTCACGAGATTGGCATCAAGATCGAGGCATCGAAGGATTGAGAATCAAATCGTTTCTTATCATTTTATTCTAAGAAATGCGGGGACTATCAGTATACAGTCAAAATCATATGCCTCTGATTTTGTAGGCTCGAGAAGTTGCATCGAGGACAAAAGTTCGATATAGACCAAATTTGAGCTCGGAGGAAGAATAAGAGGCTCGAAGACCTAAGTACTCGAGGAACATCGGAGCCAAATACGACCGACTCCGAGATAGTGCCGTTATGAGTTTGTTATAGAGGACAAGATTCCCGCCACGTCCCTAAGATCATGGTGTAAATTTCGGAATAGATTTGTACGAATTAGTACAAATCCGTACTAGGCGGTTATACAGCTGTCCCAATAAGATTTCTTACTGTAAATAGAAATGTACCTTATTTAGGGTTCCCCTATTATATAAAGGGGGTCCCAATCATTTGTAAACATTATTTAATCATTGGAGAAGAATATACTATCTACTTTTGCTCATTGTTCATCAGAATCGTCCTTTAGCTTTATTATTATTGCTTTATTGTTCTTGACCAATCTCGAGGTCAGTTGGGCTTGAGGTCGAGGCTGGCTTATCTATTGGTTTAGTCTTACTTATTTCTTTCATCTATATTTCAGATTTCTTGATTATTAATTAGTATTGAACTAAATCACGTATCTTTAAAACCACAAATCAAATTTAATTGTTACTCATATTTTCGAGGTAAAAATACAACATACTTTCATAGATATCAGATGCATCCAAGGAAGTCCGCATCATCCTACGTTAAAAACACGTTGCTCCAACCCATGGATCACGGAGATAATCAGGAGAGAAGTGTAAAGCCCCGTAAATTCTTTTAGTTAACTCCTACTAATTTTGAGCTTGAGAATGCAATGTAATTAAATCTGAGCTACATGATTATTCGAGTGAACAAAGTTATTGGAATGCTTAGGGACAATATCGATAGTTAATCATTGAATTAGTGAATGTTACAAGGACATCAAATGCATTTGAAGCATTTCAAGTTTCTATTCATAAGTGCTGAAATTTTGAGAATTCAATGGTATGTAACTAACTTGAAGAGTTGGAATTTAATAAGGAAAACAAGGATTTAAAATCCTAGTCTTCAGATGGCAACGACAAAGGATTTAGAAAACTAGGAAAAGTGGTTGGCCAACAAAGAGACAAGCGGGGGATAATGGAATTAATTAAATAACAAGGATAAGGAAATAATAGAAGTAATTATGAAAGACAAAAGCAAGTGGGAAATAGAATGATTAAAGTTGAAGACCAAAATGTTGCTTCTGTGATGGAATAAATTAGAACCCAGTGAAGGCGTGCAACTCAGCACCCGAAATTTAGAATCCATAGCTGAAGTTTTTGTAGACATATTGTAAAGAACAAATTATATTATATTTGACTTGGCCTTGGGGATTAGAGAGAAGGAGCAACTATTTACCATTAATACATCTTCAAGGTAAGAATTAAATGCTTTTCTTTGATAAATTTGATTCTTTTATTACATCTCTTAACCCTCAAACATCGTGGGATTCATAGATTTTTGAAGATAATCTCAAGGACATTTCAAGAAACTCAAATCTTGAAACTTTTAGGGTTTGACAAAAGTAATTTCTTCACTCCAATATTATGTACCATACTCCATGGGTGTATTAGAGTATATTTATGAAGTTAGATTTGTATTTAAATACCTATTCATAAAACCCTAGAAGCTAGTCTTGAAATTGAAAAGTTGGTTGGTAAGAATGATGAATAGTGATGGGTGTTGTTTGAACGATGTTATTTTGAGTTTATAGTGGAATGACTAGATTCCATAACAAGTTTAATAAACAAGTTGAAGTTAAAATTCAAGGATTTTCATTCAAATAATCAAATGAAGATTTTTGTTAAACTTACAAGATTAGATTTAAGTGTTAGACACTTAGTTGGTTTAGTAGGTATCATTGTGATTAGTTCTTGAATTATGTGAGTTTGTATATGTATATTGTGACTCATTGGCATTACTAGATCATTTGTGATAAGGTTGGAAGCAATTTTAGGTACGTTGAAACTTACTTCCCTCAGAATTTTTCTCCAAACTCATATCGAAACACGATTAAACTGAGTTTCAAAATGCGAGTCCTAGCTTGTGGGGACGAGTGAGTTGAGATTTTACCATTCTTGCATCATAAACGATTTAAGTGTATGAATATTATTTTCCTGAAATGTTGTATCTTAACTAAAGGAAAAAAAAACTAAATAAATAAGGAATAACACTTGTAGTATTGTGAAATGAAAATACATGAGTTGTAAAATATCTTGGATATAGCTATTCTCAAATAGTTGATTTGGCTATAAATATCATCATTGTTAAATGTAAAGGTTTAGGGAGTTACTTAAATTCACCGAGATTGACCTTGGACATTTTTCCTCATTAGGTCATGAAACTACACGTGTCGGTGTAGGCGTAGAACCTACCTTACGGTTGGGGACTACAACAGAGTACTTCCCATTAGGGTTACTATTGTGCTACTTTATTAGTATGGCTGAGTCGATTCATGTGGCACAACGATGAGATGTCTTGAGCAAGTAGGGTATATGATACTTGCCGCTAGGTACATAACCTAGTTGACCTTCTTTCATGTCGGTGATGGTATAGTGCTCCCGGTAAATGAAAAATCTAACATGATTTTGCAAAGATCAATGATAAAGAAAGACTTTGAAATATGTTTAACCATATTATTTTATTGTACTTTTTAAATTGTTAATTGATATGAATACTTCTTTCTTGATATAAATTATTATTGCATATCTTATGTCTTCTTAAATATCATCCTATTTTCTTTTTGGGGAATGGTTCATGATTCGTACTAGGCATGTGGAGCTTAGGCTTTTCGGCCACATTTCCATTTTCTATTTTCAGGGACTGGACCTGAGCAACTTGGACCGCTTGGATAGGGCAACTCTACATTTCCCATTGACGTTATTTGGTGAGACTTCACACTTGTATTTGTGGAGGACTTTATTATATTAATATCCTTTTGAGCCACCGGGTTATGCCTTGGTTGACTATTCCAGTTCGTGTCATAGAGATTCCATAGACAATAATAGTATTCATTTTGGGTTGTAATCCTATGGTTACTTACATGGCGTGCATGAACAAAATTTTCTTTTATCTTTATGAAGCTTTGCCTTCAAAGGAAAATATTTACTTAAAGACATTATTCATGTTTTGCATATATCTTAAAATGATTGAAATTGAAGAGCCTTTCGCATCCTCCTATTAAGCATATAGATGTGTATCAATCTATAGGATGATTTATTCGGGTCGGGTAGAATACCAGGTGCCGGGCACATAGTTTTAGGGTGTGACAAACTTGGTATCAGAGCCCTAGGTTCTAATTCGAGTCCTAGGAAGTCTATGGAATCATGTCTGGTAGAGTTCTCTTTATTGGTATGTTGTGCACCATACTTATATATCGAGAAGGCTATCCCATGACCGTCCTTGAGTATAGCATCAGATTCAAGAAGTTATCCCGTTATGATCCCCACCTCATCCCCACCGAGGATGAAAAGATTGATCGCTTTGCTCGTGGCTTGATTTCGGGCATCAGAAAAGATACGACTAGTGGGAGAAGGAACACTACCTTTACTGACTTTGTAGATCTAGCAATGGATCTTGAGAGGATTCATCATAAGGAGAGGGCCAACAGGGAGCAAAACAAAAAGGTTCGGAATTTTGGCACTTTCAGTGCAGTGCCTAGTTCGGGCAAGGGGCAGAACAATAGAGGATCATCTTGACCATTGATAAGTTAGGATTTTAACATGTTTTATGTCCCTACTTCCCTATGCTTTGATCATATATTGTTACAAAATAGTCCTAAAAGGCTCACAAGTTGTGCTTGATCGCAGGTTTAATCGACAAAGTGACAAAATATGAAAGATTGGCTCAAAAGGTAGTGAAACTTGCTCAAGTATCAAAGACCAAGAAATTTAAGAAAAGAAGGTCTAGTGCGGACCGCACAAAGTGGAATGCGGTCGCACTAGGTGGCTCAAAGAGTTGGTGAATCAGGCTAGAAGAAGCGCGACCGCGGTACACATCTCGCGATCTGCGGTGAAGTCTCTGCGGCAGTACTACGCTTTTGTGCGGTCCGCGGTCATGAGATTCAGAGAGATGAACTTTGCAAAGCCAGTGCCATGCGGTCCGCAGTCGTGGTTTCGCGGACCGCGCCATCTCCCTCCGCGGCCGCGGTTCGTTCTACGCGATTCGCGGAGTCCAAGTTCAAAGAAGTAGAAGTGAGCCCAGTGCGGCCACGATCCATTTAATGCGGCCCGCACTGACCCCGCAGGGGTTTTTTTTCCAGTTTTTCTAGCCTAGTATAAATAGTACATTTTACCATTTTTAGGTTATCAGATACATCAGTGGAGAGTTGCGCTCGTGAGAACGTATTTTGTAGCCATTTTTGGCACTTTTGCTTTACATTTACGATAGATTCTTGTAATTTAATTTTAGCAATTAATTAATATGCTTAGTTCTTCATCTATTTCTTCAATTTCTTTATCTAGCATGAGTAGCTAAACCCATTAGCTAGGGTTGTGGCTCAACCCTAGTGTGGGTAATTGATGGTTGTTGCCATCTATTGTTAGATTGACTATGAGTGTTTGCTATTTGGGTTGATTTTATGTTTTAATCTAGAATTGGTGGTTGCAAACACTGATTCAAGCTTTGTGGGTTTAACTCTTCTTGAGAAAGAGAGCCTATGACCCCAAAAATTGACCCAACAAGGAATTGGGATGGACTCATGAGAAATGATAGTCCCAATTAACGGGTTAAACCTCGAGAGAGTAATTACCCTACTTGAATCCTAGTTGCTTGGTCTAATTTGCCTACCCATTTGGTCTCGAGAGAGTCAATTGGGCAAAATCACTCTATCTACCGAGAGGTGTGAGAGTGGGTAAAATTGTGCAACGGTTATAGCATAAGCCCCAATTTGTCAATCGAACCTTAGTAACATCTACCCATCAATTAGCCACCTAGGTAGTGTCATGACCCTAGTGCTCGTCTTCCCATTATATACAACTTAGCAATATTCTCGTAGCATAATTTAGTGTTAATCAATAGTTTTACAAAAATAGTTATAATTTGAAAACCCAAAAATGTTTGAAGTGACATTAGGAGTACAAACACATCTCTAGGATAGACAGATAATCCAACTCCACTACTAGCTCCCTGAGGAATTTGATCCCGACCCTCATATCGGGTAAAAGCTATTGCAACCCGCTCTACCTACCTTAGTGTAGTGTCGAGTTGGCAGCGATCACTTTTTGGTGCCATTGCCGGGGAGCTTACGGTGTTGACTATCTGTTTATTTAGTTTTATGTTTTGCTTCTCTTTCCTTCTTGTTTACTAATTTTGTTTGTGTTGATCAATCAGGCACAAATGGCTCTTAATGCAAATTACCCTCTCGGCAACGTGGTAGCGGGGGAGGAGGTAGAGGATCTAGAACTAGATGAGGTCTTACCTCAAGTTCCACGGAGAGGCCAAAATGCCAATGTAAATGCAAATGAGAACAACAATATTCCAGACCCTCCTCCGGCACCGCCAAGAGTGGCTCCCAGAGTTTTACCAAATCAAGGATATGCCAGTGCTATTGTGCCTCCCCGAATCTGGGCGGGAAACTTTCAAATCACAAATGTTATATTGACCTTGCTCGAGCAAAGAAGGTATTTCACGGGTGCCTCCGATCAAAATGCCTACAAGCACTTGAAGGGGTTCGTGGATACATGTTGGGGTAGTAAGCAGATAAACGTGTCCAAGGATGCGTTGAGATTGAGGCTTTTCCCGTTCTCTCTTTGGGGTAAAGCATTGGATTGGTTAGAAAGGCTCTCCAATCATTCTATTACAACATGGGATGAATGGGCGGACAAATTTATTGCCAAGTTCTTTTCTCCAAGTCATATGGCGGCTCTTCGAGATGAAATTTTAGCCTTCAAGCAAGAGCCAACAGAACCTTTGCACGAGATATGGGAAAGATATACAACAATGGTGAAAGAGTGCCCTAATAACGACATGACCGAAGCTATGATTCAACAAACCTTTTATCGGGGCATCAACACCACGAATCAATGTATTGTGAACCAACTGGCCGGAGGGAACTTTATGAAACTTTCTTACCAAAAGGCATGTGATGTACTTGATGAAATGGCCGACACCTCTTCGGCATGGCAAAGCCGAGCAAATGTGCCCCAAGGTGACCCCACGGTCATCCATTTGCACAAGGAATTGCACGATCATGGACAATCTATTGCCGAGCTTACAACAACTATGAATCAATTGGCAAAGGCGCAATTGCAACAAGTCCAAAACCCGCGCCACGTCAATGCAATGGAAGGTGTTTCTATGTTAAAAAAGAGGCAAAGAGGACAACAACCTCAAGGTAATTGTGAACAATATGACAACAACAATGATGGTGGTGGTTATTCAAATGAGTGCTATAATGATCAAAGCGAAGAGGTCCAATATGTCAATAACTACCAAGGGAATAGAGGCAACTCTTTGAATCAACAATGGCATCCTCAAGGAAATTGGGGCAATTAACAACAAGGCGGAGGTAATTGGAAAAACAACAACTAAAACAACAATTGGATTAATCAAAGTAACCAAGGGAATTGGACTGGTAATAACAATAATTGGGGCAACAATAACAATCAAGGAGGGTGGAACAATAGCGGGAACCAAGGCAACCGGGGGCAAAGCTTTCAAAGGCCCCTCATGTACCAACAACCGAACAATCCACCCCCCTTTCCTTCTCAAGGTCCAAGTTCTTTCGGGAGTGATATGGAGAGAATTGAAAGCATGTTCGAGCAAATGATGAAAAAGAACCAAGACTCCGATGCCCAATTAGCTTCTCATAATACATCTATCCGGAACTTGGAGGTGCAATTAGGACAAATCTCTCAAGCGTTGAATACTCGTCCCAAGGGTGCGCTACCAAGTGATACGGTAGTAAATCCGAAGGGTGGGAATAATAATCATGTGATGGTGGTTACAACAAGAAGTGGGAGAGGCGATGATGTGAATGCCTCAAAGCAAAAGCAAGTTATGGATGAAGATGTTGAGTTGCGGGATAATGATGTACCTATGATTGTTGATGATATGGTTAATCAAAATGTGAACAATGATGTGCGGATTGATATTGATGATGAAGCCGAGGTAGAGACTCAAGATACCGTGAACCCGTCTAGGGAACACGTGATTGACATGCCCGAGCCAGTTGTACCAAAGGCCAAGGCACCTTTGCCTAGGACACCTCTACCTTATCCTCAACGGTTAGCAAAGCAAAAGAGTGACAATCAATTCAAAAAGTTCATTGACATGATGAAGAGCCTCACAATAAATGTGCCTTTGGTGGAGGCGCTTGAGCAAATGCCGGGGTAAGCTAAGTTCATGAAAGATTTGGTAACAAAGAAGAGGTCGATGGAGTGTGAAACAATTAAAATGACTCATCAAGTGAGTTCCATAGTGCATTCAATGGCACCCAAGCATGAGGACCCCGAAGCTTTTACTATCCCTTGTACTATCGGAAGTGCGGATTTTGCCAAGACCCTTTGTGACTTGGGGGCTAGCATAAATTTGATGTCGTACTCGGTCTTCAAGACTTTGGGAATTGGACAACCCTGACCCACCTCAATGAGACTTCAAATGGTGGATCGATCGATGAAGCGACCTTTGGGCATAATCGATGATGTACTTGTCCGGGTGGATAAGTTTATACTTCCGGCCGACTTTGTCATATTGGATTATGAGGTGGACTTTGAAGTGCCGATTATTCTTGGTAGGCCTTTCCTAGCTACGGGGAAGGCATTGGTTGATGTTGAAGCAGGTGAGTTGACTTTCCGAGTGGGGGATGAGAAGGTGGTATTCCATGTTTGCAAATCAATGAGACAACCTAATATCACGGAGGTGTGTTCATTTGTAGACATTGTCACAGCTGTGATCGTGGATGACACAAGTTCCATGATCCATGTTGAATATCCCCTTGAGGTCGTGCTTCTTAATATGGATGTCAATGATGATGCTAGTAGAGTGGAGTGCGTGAATGCATTGCATGGTATGGGTTCATATTTATATGAGCCTAGGAGGCTATCTTTGGACCTTAAAAACCGCAAAACTCTACCAACAAAGCCATCGATTGAGGAGCCACCGGTGTTGGAGTTGAAGCCACTTCCTCCACACCTCAGGTATGAATTCTTGGGTTCAAATTCTACTTTACCTATTATTCTTTCTTCTTGCCTTACTAACATGCAGGTTGAGGCCACCTTGGTGGTTCTTCAAAAGCGGAAAAGGGTAATCGGATGGACTCTAGCTGATATTCAGGGAATAAGCCCCGCATTTTGCATGCACAAAATCATCTTGGAGGAGGATGAAAAGCCTTTCTTAAAGCATCAAAGAAGACTAAATGAGGCGATGTAAGAGGTGGTGAGGAAAGAGGTTATCAAGTGGCTAGATGCAGGGGTGGTTTATCCTATTTCTGACAATTCGTGGACCTCTCCGGTGCAATATGTGTCGAAGAAGGGTGGTATGACCGTGGTGACCAATGACAACAATGAGCTTATTCCCACTAGAACGATCACCGGGTGGAGAGTTTGTATGGATTACCGGAAGCTGAACAAGGTGACTAGAAAAGATCATTTCCCATTGCCATTCCTTGACCAAATGCTTGATCGTCTTGCAGGTCGGGCTTTCTATTGTTTTCTGGATGGTTACTCGAGGTACAATCAAATTCTAATTGCCCCGGAGGACCAAGAGAAGACCACCTTTACATGTCCTTATGGCACATTCGCTTTCTCTAGAATGCCATTTGGATTGTGTAATGCTCTGGCGACCTTCCAACATTGCATGATGGCTATTTTCACCGACATGGTGGAGGATGTCTTGGAGGTATTCATGGATGATTTCAGCGTGGTTGGGGATTCTTTTGAGGAGTGCTTAGTAAACTTGGATAGAGTGTTGGCCCGATGTGAAGACACCAACCTTGTTCTCAATTGGGAAAAGTGTCATTTTATGGTAGAAGAAGGTATAGTGTTGGGTCACAAGATCTCGAAGCGAGGAATTGAAGTTGATAAGACCAAGATTGAGGTTATTTCAAGGCTCCCTCCCCCTACTTCTGTCAAAGGGGTGAAGAGTTTCCTTGGACACGCGAGTTTCTACCGGAGGTTCATAACGAATTTTTCTAAAGTGGTGCATCCGTTGTGCAAGTTGCTAGAGAAATATGCAAAGTTCTTGTTCGATGAGAGTTGTATGCAAGCATTCGCGCTTCTTAAGCTCAAGTTGACTTCTACCCCTATCATTACCGCACCAAATTGGAGCTTGCCTTTTGAGCTCATGTGTGATGCTAGTGACGTTGCGGTTGGGGCTGTTTTGGGCCAAAGAATCAACAAGATGTTTCATCCGGTGTACTACTCAAGCAAGACCATGAATGAGTCTTAAAGAAACTATACAGTCACCGAGAAAGAATTGTTGGTTATTGTGTTTGCTATGGAAAAGTTTCGACCTTACCTTATGGGGGCCAAAGTTATAGTGCACACCGATCATGCCGCCCTTAGGTATTTGATGACCAAGAAGGACTCCAAGGCAAGATTGATGAGATGGGTGCTACTTCTTCAAGAGTTTGATCTAGAAATTGTTGACCAGAGGGGTAGTGAGAATCAAGTGGCGGACCACTTGTCCCATTTGGAAGAGGAGGTGAGGCCTTGTGACGGGCTTGAGATCAATGATTCATTTCTCGACGAACAACTCCTTGTGGTGTCAATGAAGGATATGCCATGGTTTGCCGATGTTGCCAATTACCTTGTGACCGGAATAATCCCGTATGAGCTCTCGTCTAACCAAAGGAAGAAGCTCAAGCGGGATAGTTTGGATTTCTATTGGGATGAGCCATACTTGTTCAAGATTTGCATAGATGGTGTGATTCGACGATGTGTCTCGGAGGAGGAACAATTGGGTATTTTGGAGGCTTGCCATTCCTCTCCCTATAGTGGCCATCATGGCGGGGCGAGAACGGCTTCTAAAGTGCTTAGTTGCGGATTTTACTAGCCTACCTTGTTTAAAGATGCGGGCAATTTGGTGAAGAGATGTGATGAGTGCCAAATAGCCAGCGGAATTTCTAAAAGGGATGAGATGCCCCTCAATACAATTCTCGAAGTAGATATTTTTTATATTTGGGGCATCAATTTCATGGGTCCTTTTGTGAGCTCTTCTGGGAACACTTACATTCTCGTGGCGGTGGACTATGTCTCAAAATGGGTTGAAGCCGTGGTTTTTCCCAACAATGAAGCCCGAAGTGTTGTGGCATTTTTGAAAAAGAGTATCTTTACAAGGTTTTACACTCTTCGTGCTATCATTAGTGATGGGGGTCTCACTTTTGCAACAAGGATTTCAACACGCTGCTTTCTAAGTACGGTGTCAATCATAAGGTTTCGACCCCCTATCATCCTCAAGCTAGTGGCCAAGTGGAAGTCTCCAATAGAGAAATTAAGAGTATTTTGTCTAAAACTGTCAATGCTAATAGGACCGATTGGTCGAAAAAGTTGGATGACGCTCTTTTGGCTTATCGGATGGCCTACAAAACTTTGATTGATATGCCACCTTACCGGTTATATTTGGGAAAGCTTGTCATCTTCTGGTGGAATTAGAGCACAAGGCCATGTGGGCTTTGAGAAAGTTGAACTTAGAATGGGATATTGCGGCAAATCTGCGGGTTGAACAACTTAATGAGCTTGATGATTTTAGATTCCATATCTACTCTAGCTCGTCCTTGTACAAGGACAAAATGAAGTACCTTCATGACAAATATGCTCTGGCCAAGTAGTTCAAGGTTGGAGATATGGTTCTCTTGTTCAATTCCCAGTTACGTCTGTTTCTGGGTAAGCTCAAGCCAAAGTGGAGTGGGCCATTTGAAGTTGTGTTCGTGACCCCATTTTGTGCTCTTGATCTAAGGAACAAGAACGGTGAAGTATTCAGAGTCAATGGACATCGGTTCAAGCATTATCTTGGGAAATTTGATGATAGCCACGTGGTGGCACTTCTCCATCTAAAATGATATGCTGGTAACATGCGTCGTGCCGCGATGTTAAATCAGGCGCTGCTTTGGAGACAATCCATGTCTTTTTTTTTGTTGTTTTCTGTGTTTTTCTTGGTAGTGTAGGTTTGATTTGTGAGCTAACTGATTGTGAGATGTTGCAGGGATTGAGTTGAGGCAGTGAAAATTAGTTTGGAAAAAAAAAGTTGAACAGTCTTTAAAGGTTGCCAGTGCGGCCGCATTGCACTTTGTGCGGTCCGCACTGGTGATGGTGAAAAGTGGTTCTCTTTGAAGTATGCCACTGCGGTCGCATTCCATTTAGTGTGGTCCGCGGTGGACCTCTGCGACTGCCGAGGTTGCCTACTCAAGCTTCATTTTGAACAAACCCAGCGCGGTCCGCGGTTGGTTTTGTACGACCGTGCTGTTAGGTAAGGCTGGGTCCCACTGTTTTCTATAAATAGAACTCACAGGTCACTATTTACCTTTTTCGAACTTTTTACACTCAGAGAAATAAAAGTATTGTTCATAACCTCTCTTGACCGTGATTCTTGCTTAAGATTGACTAATTACATTTCATTATCTCATTTGGTAATGTTTCACTCAGTCCTTGTACATTTACTTGATTAATTTTGTTTAATTTTATTATCATTAGCTCATAACTTCTTTTTCTTCTCGGTAGTTTTAAATGATGGATTTGTGTGCTAAATATGCATAATGGTTGGGCAAGTGAGTAAGGACAAAGTAGGTGAACAAATTTGAACAATTGTGCAAAAAAATGAAACCCTAACTTAGTGCCTGTGCAAATTACTCTCCGCGGTCCGCAGTTGCCTTTGTGCGGTCCGCAGTGCCCTGACGCGGTCCGCATTACCATTTTGCGCGGACCGCGGTGCCCAAATGACTGAAATTGAACCTATGCCTAGCGCGGCCACATTGCACTTTATGCGGCCTGCGTTGGCTTACCGCGGCCGCAGTGCTTCTTTGTGTGGGTCGCGGTGGTTGGATTCGGAGAGGTAGTGTTACAAACCTCACCTTAGTGCGAACCGCAGTTGCTTTTATGCGGTCTGCGGTGCCCCCAATGCAGTTGCAGTACTTTTTGTACGGATCATGGTGGGGAGATTCAGAGAGATGTTTTCCATGGCCTTGTCCCAATGCAGAATGCGGTAGCCTTTGTGCGGTCCGCGGTGCCCCAGTGTGGCTGCACTTCTGTTTGTGTGGGTTATGGTGTTCTATTCTGTACTATTTCTGCAACCTGTAATCTATTGTCTGCAATTCATTTTCAACCCTTTTTTCACTGCTTGTTCTAATACTAATCATGTTAGATGGGTATGCTTGCAGATAATGGTCAAACAACGAGGTGGAGGTGCCAAACAAACCGGGCGAGGTAGTTCCTCCTAGAGAGGGAAGCAAAGGATGGTAAAACTCACTCCCCATGCTAAAAAAAACATAAAAGAAATGAGAAAAGCAATCAAAGCGGCTGATAGAGCCATTGACAACTCGGGGAGTGAGTACGAGCCCTCCTGGGAGATCTCTTTAGATTCAGTCCCTCTTTACATCCCCTATCCGGAGAACGCCATATATAGAGACATTCCTCCATCTTCCCCTGATGCTCGAGCTTCAATCAACATTTCTTCTGGGTCGTCTAAGGGCTCAACGGCAGGTAGTGGGGATGAACACTCTACCTCTCCCACACCGTCTCTATCGGGAGAGGTTGTTAGGGGTAATGAGGGAGATAGGGAGTTACCTAGGGGTGGTGTGCCTCAGGTTGGGGGTGTTGACCGGACTAGGAATTCCGCTGTGTGGGAGGACAGATTTGTCAGCCAGGTGGCATTCCACAAGTTTAGGGAATGGTGGCCGTCACGAAAATTGATTCTTGAGAGGAGTTTCATTGACAGAGACCTCCTACCCCTACACCCCAATGTACATAGACAATTTCAGGCTCGGGTGGGTTGGGAGTTCTTTAAAGATAATTGTGTAAAGGCGAATGAGCATATGATCAAGGAGTTCTATAGCAATGTGGCCCACTTCTTGAAGGGCACTAAGGTGACCAAAGTGAGAAACAAAAATGTGGTATTTACCTGGAAGGCACTAAATGAATACCTGGGGTTCAATGATGAAGATTAGTCCTTTTACAATGAAAAGTTGGCAATGGGCGAGGAGGTTCGTCCGTGGTTAGCTTCATACCTGGCAATCCCGGGTACGGTTCCAGAGTGGTTGCAAGCAGGGGCCAAAATACTTTGGAGAACTTTCAACTTTGAGGCTAGAGGGTGGTTAACTTTTGTGTGCAGTCAGCTCGACCCCACTACCCATGATCAGACTATTCCACTTGCTCGGGCTGTTCTTGTTGCTTCTATTATGGCAGGATATCCTATCAACGTGGGCAATGTAATGTCCCGCATCATTTTTGCAGTGGGGGTTGAGCATGACTGGAACTATCCTTTTCCCAGCACCCTCACTATGTATTTTCGGGACCTGGAGGTGGAGAAGAGACCTTTTGACGTAAAGGTCAAACCCGTGGCTCCGTTTTCATGGTACAGTTTGAAGGGGTCAGACAACCCCAAGGATAAAAATTACAAGCCGCCTTGTTCTGTCCCAACCGACCAGTCTGAAGAGCCGGTTGCGCTAGAGCCCTCCACTGAGCCTACTTCCACAGTTGCTGACATGCCTCCCGGACCTTCCACTTCTGCTGGTCCTTCGACTTCAACTGGCATGGGGATTCCATCTTCTCGGGCCCATCCTATTACCGCCCACCAGTTGAGCCAGACACTTCATAGCTTGAACAACTGGATGGCGACTACTTTATCCAAGTTGTCCACCTTGACTTCTACCATTGCAGCTCAGTCGGCACCACAGCCAGTGCAGGTGCCCCAGTCTATCGAGGATTCACTTAAGGAGATTCTTGCCAACCAGCAAAAGATCCTCGATTTTCAGGTGCCTTGGTTAAGGCATTGGATTCACATGGCAAGGCCCTAAAGGAGCTTGCCAGGGAGCACAAGAAGTTGCGCAAAACACGGGCTTCCAAAGAGACTGTGAAGGGGCTGAGGGAGGATGTTGACAAACTGAAGGCAAACCAACTACCTTTAGACTTGCTATTTGAGGATCCAGCCCCAGTAGCAGCACCAGTAGCAGAGCCACAGCAGGAGCAGACACAGAGGCTTCCAAAAAAGAAGAGGAAGCTCCCTAGTGCAGATGAGGCAATCATCCAGTTGGCGGACCCACCGGAGGTTTCCCACAGTCAGCCACAGGATGTTCCAGATATTCATCCCATACAGGTCCAGGACCCAGTCCCAGCAGCTGAGCAGCAGGAGACCGAGAATCAGTCTGAGGTTCCCGTACATACAGAGGACTAGGGGGCCACTCATGTTCCCATGCAGACAGACGAGGCTTAGGGAGCTCCTATATCCTTTCCTTTTGATTTCTTGATGCTTATTTGTTTAGTTGGCATTGGGGACAATGCCAACTTTTATTTGTGGGGGTGCGCCCTACTTTTTATCTGGATGATTGTATATATTAGTTGACTTAGTTTATGTTTTTGTTGATTTTTTTTATTTGGTCTGTATATAACTTTACATTTAATTACTTTTATCAAACTTTTTATCTTCTCTTTGGTCTGTATATAAAGTTATATTTTTGTATATATATTCATCTCCTGTTGTATATTCTAATCCCCTATTGTAAATATTCATTCTATTTTCTATTTTTGTACAAATATTTCATTCTTAGCTTAGTAGATAGGCTCGCGGCCTTTTTGTTTCGGTTTTGGCACTTTCAATAAATCCTTGGTTTTCTTAATGCCACGGTTCTTTCCAAGGGTGGAGTATTGTGCGAACCGGGTGGCTCTTCCCGATGATGGATGGCGTGACAACCTTCTTAAGGGTTTGAGTCCATTTTTTATTTTTCTCTTATTTTTAGTAGTTAGTTAAGGGTACCTCAATCAAAGCTTCACTTGGTCCTAACACATTTGCCTTTGATCCCATGGTCAAAGACAAGGGGTTGTGTTTAAGATGGTGAAAGTAGTGACCTTGTGACTCTTGTTTTGACCAAACAAATATCATGTGGTCTTTCGGGACAATTGTATACTCAATTGTGTCTAAGGTTGTTGTGGGCCCCCGATTCTATGTCTTTAGCAATCCTTGAGTGTATGTGGTGAGAAATCGAATTGTGAGTCCTAGTCCCGAGCCAATGGTCTAGAACTTTCCCTGAATGTTTGTTGAGGCGAAATTTTGAGTGAAATTCGATTTGAGAAGTGATTATAGGCTCTCCTTGATCCAAACAATAGTCGAACAATTCCATAGCCTACCAATGATATAATCCTTAGCTAACCCTTTTGAGCCTTAAACCTTTTTCTTTCAAGAACCAATGCTACAAGCCTATACCCGTTCTAAATTATACCCTCTCTTGGCACCCAAATCGTCCCTTAAGTAATGGAAAAAGTCTAAGTTTGGGAGGGAGAGATAAGAAAGGAAACAAAGTGGTAAAAGGAACAAAAACAAAAGGAAAGGAACGCGATGAAAAGGAAAGAAAAGAAAAAAACAAAAAGAAAGCCCAATATGCAAAGAATAAAACAAGATTCAAGAAAAACAAAAGTGAAAAAGGTGTGGAAAAAAGTAGAAAAGGGAGAAATGCTTTGAATTGCATAAGAAAGAGTGAGAATGTGTCTCTCTAACCCCTTGAAAAGAAGCGAAATACTCAAAGAGTCAAAGAGAATTGTGCTAGAATAAATCAAAAAAAGTGCTTAAGGGAAGATGGAACTCATATAGACCAACAACTTTCATACCCTGAACCAAAAGCCTTCACATTGACTCCACAAAAGCCCTATATGATCTTGAGTTGGATGACGCTCGCATTAGTAGATACTTACATGAGGGTCAAGCATATGGTACTTAGAGCCGGACTTGTGACCTTTCCTTGAGAGAGAGACGAGTGACTTCCCATTAACCTTGGTTTGCGTGCTTATACTCTAAAAGGTGAGGTTTGCTTAGGGAGAGTTGAGGATGTGTGAGTTTGGGGTCCACAGCGACCAAAGTAGTTGAGAGAGTTCTTTGATGTAATGAGTCAATTCTTGATACTCTTGTGCACACTTGATCCATAGTTTTTCAAAGTTTAAATTTTGTTAATGATCCATTTGTATTGAGGGCAATTGTTAGTCCCAATTAATGCTTGTTGAGGTTACTTTAGGACAGCTAGAATTATTTGGATTTTCCTTTAAGGGGTGGGTCTTATTTTGTTTGCTTGAGGACAAGCAAAAGTTTAAGTTTGGGGGAGTTCATAAGTTAGGATTTTAACATATTTTATGCCCCTACTTGTATATGCTTTGATCATATATTGTTACAAAATAGTCCTAAAAGGCTCACAAGTTGTGTTTGATCGCAGGTTTGATCGACAAAGTGACGAAATGTCAAAGATCAGCTCAAAAAGGAGTGAAACCTGCTCAAGTATCAAAGACCAAGAAATTTAAGAAAAGAAAGCCTAGTACGGACCGCGCAAAGTGGAATGCGGCCGCACTAGGTGGTTCAGAGAGTTGGTGAATCAGGCTAGAAGAAGCGCGGCCACGGTACACATCTCGCGCTCCGCGGTGAAGTCTCCGCGGCCACACTACTATTTTGTGCGATCCACGGTACTAAGATTCAGAGAGATGAACTTTGCAAAGCCAGTTCCATGCGGTCCACGGTCATGGTTGCGCGGACCGCGCCAGCTCCCTCCGTGGCCGCGGTCCGTTCTATGCGGTTCGCGGAGTCTAAGTTCAAAGAAGCAGAAGTGAGCCCACAGTGGCCGCGGTCCATTTAATGCGGCCCGCACTGACCTCGCAGGGATATTTTTGTCCAGTTTTTCCAGCCTAGTATAAATAGAACATTTTACCATTTTTTAGGTTATCAGATATATCATTGGAGAGCTGCACTCGTGAGAACATATTTTGTAGCCATTTTTGGCACTTTTGCTTTACATTTACGATAGATTCTTGTAATTTAATTTTAGCAATTAATTAATATGCTTAGTTCTTCATCTATTTCTTCAATTTCTTTATCTAGCATGAGTAGCTAAACCCATTAGCTAGGGTTGTGGCTCAACCCTAGTGTGGGTAATTGATGGGTGTTGCTATCTAGTGTTAGATTGACTATAGGTGTTTGCTATTTTGGTTGATTTTATGTTATAATCAAGAATTGGTGGTTGCAAACACTGATTCAAGCTTTGTGGATTTAACTCTTCTCGAAAAAGAGAGCCTATGACCCCAAAAATTGAGCCAACAAGGAATTGAGATGGGCTCATGAGAAATGATAGTCCCAATTAACGGGTTAAATCTTAAGAGAGTAATTACCCTACTTGAACCCTAGTTGCTTGGTCTAATTTGCTTACCCATTTGGTCTTGAGAGAGTCAATTGGGGAAAATCACTCTCTCTACCGAGAGGTGTGAGAGTGGCTAAAATTATGCAATGGTTATAGCATAAGCCCCAATTATGTCAATCGAACCTTAGTAACAACTACCCGTTAATTAGCCACCTAGGTAGTGTCACGACCCTAGTGCCCGTCTTCCCATTAGATACAACTTAGCAATATTCTCGTAGCATAATTTAGTGTTAATCAATAGTTTTACAAAAATAGTTATAATTTGAAAACCCAAAAATGTTTAAAGTGACATTAGGAGTACAAACACATCTCTAGTATAGACAGACAATCCAACTCCACTACTACCTACCTGAGGAATTCGATCCCGACCCTCATATCGGGTAAAAGCTATTGCGACCCGCTCTACCTACCTTAGTGTAGCGTCGAGTTGGCAGCGATCAACCACCGCAGTCTAGGATGCAGACAACTTTTAGTAGCCCTCCAGTGGCATACAGTTCTGAATAAGGAGGTCAGTCTAGGTTCGTTCAGAGTGAGCACCGTACTGCATAGTAGGGTCAAAGTAGTGTGGGTTCTCATCAGCGTCAGCCTAGTGTTACTAGGGGACCCTGTGGTCCGTGCTATGGATACAGGTTGATGGGTCACATCTGAAAGTTTTGCCCTAATGGGCAACAAGGTTCGAGATCTCACCCGACACCTTCTATGGCTACTACTTCAGTTGCACCGCCCCCACCTAGGGGTAATGGGGCCTACATCGAACGCAATGCAGGAAGGTGCCACAGACAGCTGCTACTTCTTGGGGAACTCATCTTAGTTTCTGTGCCATGCCTACTCGCCCTACTGCAGAGGCTTCAAATGCTGTCATCACAGGTATACTTTAGAGTTTGTGCTCTAGATGTTTATGCTCTTATGGATTCTGGATCTACTTTTTCCTATGTCACTCCATACTTTGCTTTGGATTTTGGCATAGATACAAAACAACTATTTGAACCATTTTTTGTGTCGACTCTATTGGGAGATCCTGTTATTGCCTCCCGCATTTACAGGGGTTATGTGATCATAATCCAAGATCGAGAGACTACTATAGACCTTATTGAACTAGAAATGGTTGACTTTGATGTGATTATGGGGATGAATTGGTTATACAAGTGTTACGCCATTCTTGATTGTCGTGCTAAAGTGGTCAAGTTTGAGTTTCCTAATGAGCCTGTTCGTGAGTGGAAAGGCAATATTGTTGAGCCTCGAGGTAAATTTATTTCATACCTTAAGGCGAAAAAGATGATCACGAAGGGATGTCTCTATCATTTAGTCAGAGTCATTGACACAACTACGGAGGTAACAAGCATTCAGTTTGTGCTATTTGTTAATGAGTTTCTTGATATTTTTCCCGATGAGCTTTCGGGTATCCCACCAGATCGGATCATCGACTTTGGGATAGATGTGGTGCCAGATACTCAGCCGATATCTATTCCCCATACCGAATGGCTCCAGCCGAATTAAGAGAATTGAAGGAGCAATTGAAAAATTTACTGGATAAAGGGTTTATTAGACCTAGTGTATCACCTTGGGGTGCGCCAGTGCTATTTATGAAAAAGAAATATGGTTCTTTGAGGATGTGTATTGACTACAGGCAACTTAACAAAGTGACCATCAAGAATAGGTACCCACTACCTCGGATAGACGACTTGTTTGACCAGTTGCAAGAATCAAAGTTCTTCTCAAAGATTGATTTAAGGTCGGGGTATCATCAACTGAAGATTCGAGAGAAGGATATTCCCAAAATGGCCTTTCGGACCCGCTATGGGCATTATGAATTTTTGGTGATGTCATTTGGACTAACAATTTCACCTGCGACCTTTATGGATCTAATGAATCAGGTTTTCAAACTAGTTCTTGATAGATTCGTGATTGTTTTCATTGATGACATATTAGTCTATCCGCGAAGTCAAGAGGAGCATGCCAATCATTTGAGAATAGTGTTGCGAACGCTTTTGGAGAATGAGTTAGATGCCAAATTCTTTAAGTGTGAATTTTGGCTCGAATACGTGGCATTCTTGGGCCATGTAGTATCTCGTGAAGGTATTAAGATTGATTCTAAAAAGATTGAAGCAGTTAAGAGCTGGACTCGACCAACTACACCAACGGAGATCCACAGTTTTTTGGGATTAGCGGGTTACTATCAGCGGTTTGTTGAAGGATTTTCTACTCTTGCATCTCCGTTAACTAAGTTGATGCAGAAAGCAACGAAGTTTTAGTGGTCGGATGCTTGTAAGAGAAGTTTTCAAGAGTTGAAGGCTAGATTAACTACGGTGCCAGTGTTGACATTGCCAACAGGTTTGGGTGACTTTGTGGTTTACTGTGATGCCTCTAGAGTTGGGGTGGGTTGTGTATTGATGCACAAAGGTAAGGTTATCTCTTATGCTTCTAGACAGTTGAAGATCCATGAGAAGAACTATCCAACCCATGACTTGGAACTTGCCGCGGTTGTTTTTGTTTTGAAAATCTGGCGGCATTACTTGTACGGTGAGCATTGTGAACTATACACCGACCATAAAAGCTTGCAATATATATTCAAGTAGAGGGAATTAAACTTGAGCAAAGGATATGGTTAGAACTATTGAAGGATTATGATTTAACCATTCATTCCCATCCGGGAAAGGCGAATGTGGTAGCCGACGTGCTAAGCCAAAAGTCAGGAGGTACCTTAGCACAATTACCGATAAGTAAAGAGCTATCCGCTTGTGCCATAGCACGTTCTTCTCCTATTGATCATGTCAAGGCTAAGCAATTTGTAGATCCAAATTTGGTCAATATTCGAAATAGTGTAAAATCTAAAGAAAACCTTGCATTTTCCCTTGATGAGGATGGGGTGTTGAAGATGAACGGTCGCTTGTGCGTGCTAGATGTTGATGGGCTTCGTAATGAAATTATGGATGAGGCACACAGTTCGAGATATTCTATACATCCAGGGTCCCCAAAAATGTACAAAGACTTGCAGGAGATCTATTGGTGGAATCGGATGAAGGAAAACATTTCGGACTTCGTGGCTAGATGTTTAAATTGCCATCAAGTAAAGGCTGAGCATGAAAGACCTGGTGGGTTGGCTCAGAATATTGAGATTCCACTTTGGAAGTGGGAGATGATTAATATGGACTTTGTTATGGGTTTGCCTCGCACTCGCTTGAAACATGACTCTATTTGGGTAATTGTACACCGACTTACGAAGTCGACGCATTTCTTACCAGTAAAGATGACCGACACAGCACCACAGTATGCTAAGTTGTACTTGAAAGAAATTGTCCAACTTCACGGGATTCCAACTTCCATTATATCTGATAGAGGGGGCCAATTTACTGCTCATTTTTGGCAGTCCTTTCAAGTAGGATTGGGTACAAGTGTCAATTTTAGTACCGCTTTTCATCCATAGACTCATGGACAGCTGAAAGAACTATTCAGATACTTGAAGATATGTTGTGGGCTTGTGTCCTTGATTTTAGCGGGAACTAAGATGAACACTTACCTCTAATCGAATTTGCCTACCATAAAAGATATCATGCTAGTATCCAGATGGCTCTATATGAAGCTTTGTACGAACAACGTTGTAGATAACCTATTGGATGGTTTGAGCCGACAGAGGTAGGACTACTTGGTCTCGATCTTGTACATGATGCCTTAGAAAAGGTGTCTTTGATTCAACAACGGCTTAAGACTACACAAAGTCGACAAAAAAGCTATACAAATGTACATCGACGTAAGTTGTAGTTCAATGAGGGTGATCAAGTGTTCTTGAAAGTATCACCAATAAAGAACATTATGAGATTTGGGAAGAAGGGCAAGCTAAGTCCTAGATTCATTGACCCATATTGTATCTTGAAAAGGATTGAGAAAGTAGCCTATAAGCTGGAGTTACCTGCATCGATGACTTTGGTTCATCCTGTTTTTCATGTATCGATGCTACGAGGGTATGTGCATGATCATGCTCACATCGTCTCACCAGAAGTAGTAGAAATAAATGACGGCTTAACTTATGACAAAGAACCTGTTGAGATTCTTGATAGGCAAGTTTGTAGGTTGAGGACTAAAGACATAACTTTAGTTAAAGTGTTATGGCATAATCATGACGTCGAGGAGGCTACTTGGGAGGCCGAGGAAGATATGAAAATCTGATATCCACAATTATTCACAACTTCAGATATGACTATTTTTTTGAAATTTTGAGTTTAGAGTTTATTATAATTTAATTCCATGGGGCACGTGATTGATTGATTTATCTATTGCACATGGTTGTTAGACTTGTCTTATTTTGATAAATTTAATTGTTGTGATGTTGGGAGAGGCTAAGTACTAATGTCCGGAGATATAAGAAATCGCGGATACATTCATAAGGTAGTTGTATTGAGTTGAGCCATGTAAGGCCTTTTATATTGTATTCTTATAACTTGTTGTAAGGTTGAAATTTTGGGATAAGCCTATTAACGAAGGAAACTCTACTGATTTTTTTTTTTTTGGAGAGTTAGTCAAATTTCGAAGCCTTAAAGAGTTAAGGATTAAGCAAAAGGCTCGGAGATTGCGTTTTTAGACTTTAACATGACAAGAAATTTACATTCGAGGACGAATGTTTCTAAGTGGGGGAGAATGTAAAGCCTCGTAAATTCTTTTAGTTAACTCCTACTAATTTTGAACTTGAGAATGCAATGTAATTAAATCTGAGCTACATGATTATTCGAGTGGAACAAAGTTATTGGAATGCTTAGGGACAATATCAATAGTTAATCATTGAATTAGTGGATGTTACAAGGTCATTAAATGCATTTGAAGTATTTCAAGTTTCTATTCATAAGTGCTGAAGTTTTGAGAATTCAATGGTATGTAACCAACTTGAAGAGTTGGAATTTAATAAGGAAAATAAGGATTTAAAATCCTAGTATTCAGATGGCAACGAGAAAGGATTTAGAATATTAGAAAAAGTGGTTGGCCAACAAAGAGACAAGTGGGGGGGGGGGGAATGGAATTAATTAAATAGCAAGGATAAGGAAATAATGGAAGTAATTATGAAAGACAAAAGCAAGTGGAAAATAGAATGATTAAAGTTGAAGACCAAAATATTGCTTCTGTGATGGAATAAATTAGAACCCAGTGAAGGCGTGCAACTCAGCACACGAAATTTAGAATCCACAGCTGAAGTTTTTGTAGGCATTTTGTAAAGGGAGAGATTATATTATATTTGACTTGGTCTTGAGGATTAGAGAGAAGGAGGAATTATTTACCATTAATACATCTTCAATGTAAGAATTAAATGCCTTTCTTTGATAAATTTGATTCATTTATTACATCTCTTAACCCTCCAACATCGTGGGATTCATGGATTTTTGAGGATAATCTCAAGGACATTTCAAGAAACTCAAATATTAAAACTTTTAGGGTTTGACAAAGAGGTAATTTCTCACTCCAATCTTATGTACCATACTCCACGGGCGTAGTAGAGTATATTTATGAAGTTAGATTTGTATTTAAACATCTATTCATAAAACCCTAGAAGCTAGTCTTGAAATTGAAAAGTTGGTTAGTAAGAATGATGAATAGTGATGCGTATTGTTTGAACGATGTTATTTTGAGTTTATAGTGCAATGACTAGATTCCATAACAAGTTTAATAAATAAGTTGGAGTTAAAATTCAAGGATTTTCATTCAAATAATCAAATGAGGATTTTTGTTAAACTTACAAGATTAGATTTAAGTGTTAGACACTTAGTTGGTTTAGTAGGTATCGTTGTGATTCGTTCTTGAATTATGTGAGTTCGTATATGTAGATCGTGACTCATTGGCGTTACTGGATCAATTGTGATAAGGTTGGAAGAAATTTGAGGTACGTTGAAACTTACTACTCTCAGAACTTTTCTCCAAACTCATATCGAAACACGATTAAACTAAGTTTCAAAATGCGAGTCCTAGCTTGTGGGGACGAGTAAGTTGAGATTTTACCATTCTTGCATCATAAAAGATTTAAGTGATATGTATATTATTTTCGTGAAATATTGTATCTTAACTAAAGAAAAAAAACTAAATAAATAAGGAATAGCACTTGTAGTATTTTGAAATGAAAATACATGAGTTGTAAAGTATCTTGGATATAGCTATTCTCAAATAGTTGATTTGACTATAAATATCATCATTGATAAATGTAAAAGTTTTGGGAGTTACTTAAATTCACTGAGATTGACCTTGGACATTTTTCCTCATTAGGTCATGAAACTACATGTGCCGGTGTAGGCGTAGAACCTACCTTACGGTTGGGGACTGCGACAGAGTACTTCCCATTAGGGGAACTATTGTGCTACTTTATTAGCATGGCTGAGTCGATTCGTGCAGCACAACGATTAGACGACCTGAGCAAGTAGGGTATATGATACTTGCCGCTAGGTACATAACCTAGTTGACCTTCTTTCGTGTCGGTGATGGTATAGTGCTCCCGGTAAATGAAAAATCTAACATGATTTTGCAAAGATCAATGATAAAGGAAGACTTTGAAATATGTTTTACCATATTATTTTATTGTACTTTTTAAATTATTAATTGATATGAATATTTCTTTCTTGATATCAATTATTATTGCATATCTTATGTCTTCTTAAATATCGTCCTATTTTCTTTTTGTGGAACGGTTCATGATTCGTACTAGGCATGTGGAGCTTAGGCCTTTCGGCCACATTTCCATTTTCTATTTTCAGGGACTGGACCTGAGCAACTTGGACCGCATGGATAGGGCAGCTCTACATTTCCCGTTGATGTTATTTGGTGAGACTCCATGCTTGTATTTGTCGAGGACTTTATTATATTAATATCCTTTTGAGCCACCGGGTTAAGCCTTGGCTGACTATTCCAGTTCGTGTCATAGAGATTCCATAGACAACAATAGTATTCATTTTGGGTTGTAATCCTATGGTTACTTACATGTCGTGCATGAACGAAATTTTCTTTTATCTTTATGAAGCTTTGCCTTCAAAAAAAAATATTTACTTAAAGACATTATTCATGTTTTGCGTATATCTTAAAATGATTGAAATTGAAGAGCCTTTCGCATCCTCCTATTAAGCATATAGATGTGTATTAATCTATAGGATGGTTTCCTCTGGTCAGGTAGAATACCGGGTGCCGATCACCTAGTATTAGGGCATGACAAGAAGAATCAAGAAAAAAATATAATTGTACTCACAATTGATTAATAAAATTACTTTGTTCTTTTGTGATTGTTGTTAATTTTCGTGTGCCGAAAATTTATTGCAAACACTATTATTTTAAGAAAATAAAAACAAAAAAGAATCCCTCTTCCCCGCCCGTTTCTCAGCTTCTCCTGAATACTTCTTAAAAAAGTTGTCGAAAAAGTATTGAATCGGTCAACTTAGTATAAGCAGCACGATATTTCCAGGTAAGTGTTGCTTTTATGAATATCGGCTGTAGTATTTAATTTAGGTCTTTGGGGTCCTCCAATTAGATATTTGATGGTCCAGTCAATTTTGTTCAGCTGCTCCACACGCTTTCTCGCCTACAAAATTTCCTTAAGCAAAGAGTTAGGGCGGACCAATTACCTAGAACGCCTACATAAATTTTAGACGTAAGAAATGTAGCAAATTTAGTGACAGAAATTGTTGTTACCAACTATTTCTTTCAACTGTTGCCCAACTCTTCCATTTTTCATCTCTTATTATTTTTAAATTCTTTTTTACCTCCAATAAGTGAATTTTCATTTTATTTTGCAACTCAACTTGAATATCCATCTTTTTGGATAGCCAACTGAGATCACAAATGAAACTATAGTCCTTTTTTTTTTTTTTAATTTATAAGAGGGTGTTTAATCATTCTATGGGAATGTCCAAATACAATGTCCAGTTGCTTGTAGTTAAATTCTACAGGGTAAAACAGAACAACTGCAATAACGATGGGTCTGGCAGTAGACACAATATTCAATGTCAACGGGTCAACCTACCAAATTATCGTGATTGATCAATTATTCCTGTTTGACTTTCATTACCTCAAACCTTCTATTCTTTCACTTATTCCTACACGTATTCTCGTTGAAATTTTCTTCTTCCAACTCAAACTCCAATACTTTGAAACTCAACATTATTATGCCGCGTTGATGTTTGATCATTTTCTCAAATTTCAAAACTTCTGCTATGCTTATACAAACAACAATCTCTTGAGCTCCTCTTTGTTTCTTCTGAGTTGAAAATGAATTATTCTCATCTCATCTGTGTTTTCACCATTATATTTGCTTCTTCCTCTGTTTCAATCCTTGCACAACAGCCTTACATTGGAAAGGGAACAAACGTCTGCAGCAGCCAAGATAACTCCAATTCTGCTTTTGGGTATTTCTGCAATGGCGTTAACCGCAGCTGCCAATCTTATTTGACATTTAGATCTCAAACCCCTTTTACTTCAGTGGCCTCAATCTCTTCTCTACTTGGTGCTGACCCTTTGGAGCTTTCTCAGCTCAATTCAGTTGCTCAAAATGCTACCTTTGACACAAACCAAATGGTTCTTGTTCCTGTCACCTGTTCTTGTGCAGGTCAGTATTACCAAACAAACACATCTTATGTCATAAAAAAAGATGATACTTTCTTAACAATTGCAAATAATACCCTACAAGGCTTGTCTACTTGCCATGCTATTAACGCTGAGAACAAAGAACAAGCTACTAATCTGATTCTTGGTTCAAGAATTAATGTTCCTCTTCGATGTGCTTGTCCAACAAAGAATCAAACTGATGATGGTACAAAATATCTGCTTAGTTACTTGGTTACTTCTGGAGAATTTGTTTCCCTCATTAGTGGCAAATTTGGGGCAGACACTAGAGCAACACTTGCTGCTAATGGACTATCAGAAAATGATGCTACTATTTTTCCTTTCACTACTCTATTAGTTCCTCTTTTGAACCCACCTTTGAGTTCCCAAGTTGTAGGAAATTCTCCACCGCCGCCTCCTCCGTCAGCACCAACATCACCTGCTGTTCCTGTATCAAATAATGGCTCAAAAAAGACTTGGATATATGTTGTGGTTGGTGTTGTTGGAGGAGTTGTCGCTTTGTCTCTTTTGGGGGTGGTTATTTTCTTCTTGTTCTTTAGGAAAAGGCAAAAGAAAGCTGATCCACAGTTTGTTTCTGAAAGTTTTGAAGCAGTTGAGAAACCATTGAATAAGAAAGTTGAAGATGAGTCTGAGGAGTTCTTGGAAAGTTTATCCAGTATAGCTCAATCTGTCAAGATTTACAAATTTGAAGAGATCAAAACAGCCACAGAAAACTTCAGTCCTACATGTTTGATTAAAGGATCTGTTTATCGGGGCACGATCAATGGTGATTTTGCTGCTATAAAGAAAATGAGTGGTGATGTATCCAAGGAAATTAATTTGTTAAGCAAAATCAATCATTTTAATCTTATTAGCCTCTCAGGAATTTGTTTTCAAGATGGCCACTGGTATCTTGTTTATGAATATGCTGTCAATGGACCATTAAGTGATTGGATATGCCACCAGAATAGTGATCAGAAGTCTCTTAATTGGACACAAAGAGTACAGATTTCTCTTGATGTGGCCACAGGGCTTAACTATTTGCATAGCTACACATCCCCTCCTCATGTTCACAAGGATCTAAACGGTAGTAATATTCTTCTGGATGGCGATTTAAGAGCCAAGATTGCTAATTTTGGTCTAGCAAGGTCAGCGGATGGAGAAGAAGGTGAGTTTGCCTTGACAAGGCACATAGTTGGGACCCAAGGTTACATGGCTCCTGAGTATTTGGAGAATGGTCTAGTCTCCCCGAAGCTGGATGTTTATGCATTTGGAGTTCTGTTGCTGGAAATTCTCACTGGAAACGAAGTTTCTGTTCTATATGAAGGCTCGAATACTTACTTGGCTGAGGTGTTGATCCCTGTGCTTCATGATGAAAATGCAAAGGAGAATTTGAGCAATTTCATTGATCCTTCTCTGCAAGGGAAGTACCCTGCGGAACTTGCCATTGCCATAGTCAGATTGATCGATAACTGCATAAAGAAAGATCCTTCTCATCGCGATGGTATGGATGAGATTGTCCAATCTCTTTCAAGAATTATGACAGCCACACACTCTTGGGAAATGTCATATAGCATTTCAGTATCACCTCAAACATTGCCCTAGATCAATGAATGTAAGGTTTTCATATTTCCTTTTCTTTTTGGGTTTTTCTCCTCTCACGTGTAGCACGATTTGCTATGTGCATAATGTTATTACCTTATTAATGAATTTTGAAGAGCTATTGCTCCAATTACCCTACATAAATATCAGTTTAACATTTCAATCAAGCCACCTTGTGTTCTCTTGTTATGTTCTTTCTTGCTCTGTGTAATGCATGTAGTCCTCCTCATGTTCCAGATATATTCCAGGGGGTAAACCAGTCCTGGATTTAACCTAATAAAATAGAGCGACATCAAACATAATAAATGTCTTGCTAACCGGTAAACCCCTAAAACAAAATACAGGAAACAGGACTAAACTTACCTTAAAACATGGATGAAGACAGCAACTTGCTGGCATTACCTTGTAGTGGCACTATATCATTGACCATGTCCTTTGTTTTTTCATCTCATATTCTTGTTAGCTATACAACTTGTGGACGCAATAGAGCAACCTTTTATCAAGCCATTGTGTGTTGTGTAACCTGGGTATAAGCTATGTTGAAGCTGTAGTTTCAGCTACACTTAAAACATACATCAAGTATAAAGAAAAGATCTAATTGATTGAAGGAATATACCTGTTTGTATGTTCCCACTGATGCCACAACATTCGACTAATCCAGCCGTCTGAAAACCAATAATTAATTAGATCATCTTTGATTTGTAGAATTCGCAGATCAAGAACCATAAAGTATACGAAGGTTTTCGCATTGATGATGGCATAGTTACGGGGTCAGCCTCTGGAAAAAATGGAAACATTGACTATTAGCTTTCAAATCCAATGATTAAATGCATATCTAGGAGCAATATGTGAAGGCAAGGCCGGCCGGCTAGTTGTTTAAATTAAATTAATTTAATTTAACTTTTAAAAAAGGCCAGCAGCCTAGTGGTTATTTTTATTATTATTGGAAAGCAAGTACCCTTAGGAATTTAACTAAAACGATTAATGCATATCCAAGCCTCTTGTAACCCAATGGGTTTGTTATTGGTATATTTAAGTTGTGATCATTTTCAACTGAAATCAGCTTAAATGGAGCGATTCAGATAGTCAGGAGTTATATAGTTGATCCCAATTTGGCTGAAAGGCATAATTTTGTGACTGAGACGAGCATAAATAGAGCAATATGGACAGTAAGGAGTCAAATAGCCAACCCCAATTTGCTTGGGATTGAGTCGTGGTTGGTATTGTTTATATTAAGTTGTGATGATTTTGGACTGCAACGATTTAAATGAAGTGATATGAACAACAATGTGAGAAATAGCCGAACCCAACTTGCTTGCGACGAAGCACACTAGTTGTTTTGTTTATATTAAGTTGTGACAAGTTTGTTTATATTAAGTTGTGATAAGTTACCGACTTCTATCTTAGTTGGTTTAGTAAAACAATATCATTTGGCATATAAAGATTTCAATTTTCAGGATAAATTGTCTATTCCTGGATTTGTTGCAGATGATGCCTTTAATAAGCAGCTGCATCTTAGTTTCTTGCAAGACTGTACAAAGCACCAGACCCGCTCATCAAAGCTAGGTCAACAGCTGATGATGCAATACAAATTTTTCTTAGACAATATTGCAATTAGACCATAAATCACCATTTTGAAACTTCCCTCATATACTAGTAATTGTTTAATACTACTTTTTAAATGTGGAAGGCTGCAATGGTTGTTAGATGAAAAGGTCGTTTAACTAGAAAATTACTCCAGATCATAAGTGGTCTACATCAATGTGGTAGCATCAATTTGTCAATGACATATGATGTTTGACTTTACACAGAAGACCATTTTATGTTTTCACTTGACTTATAGAGCCCATAAGAGCATGCACCTCAGCTTTCTGTGGTGCCACTGAATCACTCTGAACCAATAGAATACCATGGGAAATTTTCTGCTTATTCTTTTCTTGAGTTTCACACTTCTATCTTCAAAGGTCTGTGCCCAGCAAAATTATTCAGGTAATTCTGTCATGAGTTGTAAAGGAACCAATGAAACAGGAACTTCTTCCTCCTTCCTCTATTCTTGCAATGGTGAAAAGCTCACCTGTCGAGCATTTCTGATTTTTAGATCACTCCCTCCTTATAACTCAGTATCTTCCATTTCAAATCTCCTAACTTCGGACCCTGATGAGATTGTCCACATCAACAACATCTCAAGGTCTGAAATCTTGGATCAGAACAAAGAACTTATAGTTCCAGTAAATTGTTCATGTTCAGGTCAGTACTATCAGGCTGTCACCTCTTATGTTATACCAAGCAAATACGACACCTATTTTACAATCGCAAACAACACATATCAGGGGTTGTCTACTTGCAATGCTCTTGTACATGAAAATGTATACAATCCAATGGATTTGCTTCCTGGTTTAAATTTGCGAGTACCGCTCAGATGTGCCTGTCCTACAAAGGATCAGACTAGAAATGGTGTAAAATATCTGCTAACTCATTTGGTTACTTGGGGAGACAATGTTTCTACCATTAGCGCGCAGTTCAGTATCAGTAGTCAAAGTACAGCATATGCAAATGGATTTTCTGAAAATTCAGTTCTTTATCCTTTCACAACTATATTGATTCCTCTGCCAAAAGAACCTTCAAGCTCCCAAACAAGGACTATTAATAGAGCAAGGACTGCAATCAATTACCCTTCTAAGCACAAAATATCGTACAAAAGTCTTTTTATTGGGGTAGGAGCTGGTGTTTCCCTTGCAGTCCTTTGTTTTATATTGTTCATTGTCTTAAAGCATAAAAAGGAAAACAAAAGAAGTGAAGTAGTACTTGGTAAAGGAAGAGAAGGGAAACAGAAATGGAATTTACAAGAACATGTCCTGGAAAGGATAGTTGGTGTCGATCAGATAATAAAAGTCTATGACTTTGAAGAACTGGTGGCTGCAACAGAAAACTTCAGCCCTCGAAAAAGACTTGGTAATTATGTTTATAAAGGGTTCGTTCGAGGAAAGTTGTCAGCCATTAAGGAGATGAGAACAGACATATCGAAGGAGGTTAAGTTCTTTTCAAAGATCAACCATTTCAATTTAATTACCCTCACTGGTGTCTGTAAGCATAATCAATTATCTTATCTTGTTTTTGAGTTCATGGAAAATGGATCCTTAAAAGACTGGCTTCACAAGGATGATAATCCAGAGGCTGAGAGCTGGAACTTCAGAATTCGTATTGCCTTAGATATCGCTGATGGTCTAGATTACATTCATAACTTCACAGCTCCAGCTTATGTGCACAATAACATTACTAGTAGCAGTATCTTACTTAACAGAGATCTAAGGGCCAAGATTGCTGATTTCAGCCTGGCGAGATCAGCTGACAATGAAAAGTCAAGTTCATCTATGAAATGCGTCAAGGGGAGAAATGGCTACTTGGCACCTGAGTACCTCGAAGCTGTTCAGGTTACTCCAAAAATAGATATCTATGCATTTGGAGTCATTCTGTTGGAGATAATTACAGGAAAAGGGGCTGTTTTCGAGCAGGATGGAAAAGAAGTATTGTTATCGGAGACAGTGCTTGGAATTATGGATGAAGAATCTAACATTCAAGAATTTGCAGATTCCAGGCTACAAGTTAAGCACCCTCTTGGTTTCATAATTCAACAGACTAATCTTGTGCTTCGATTGGTGAAACTATGTGCAGCATGCTTGAAGACAGAACCTGAAGAAAGACCAACTGCTGCAGAAATAATATCTACCTTAATGAAAATCCAGTCAGATGTACAAAACTAGAGAACTTGGGAACAGAATGAATAAGTGCTCATATGTTATATTCAGACAGGTCTCAGTAGTGAATGTTTCTTAAATGTAAAGTTATGACTTAAGCTGTGGCCTCTGTAATGTTCATTTGATTCCTCTTTCTCTCATTTTTCTTTGTTTGGAATGATTGAAGTTTGTTGTGTGTGTGTGTGTTTGGGGTTTTGGGGGAAGGGGGGGGGGGAGGGGAGTCTGAGGGATAAACACAAATTGCTGGTCAGTGGGCGCTGAATCTAAAACATCACTTCTTGATAGATGCGACTCTACAGGATGTACAATGGCAACTGTTAAGAAGAATACAGGGAATAACTAGACGCGAGGACTCCAATTTACAACATATTATGGAGAAAATGCTGAGTTTTGCTGCTTATATGGAGTCAATAGGTATTGAACAGCCAATCTCCCTCTTCTGCAACGTAGAAAAAAAATGAAGCGCCCTTTGGAGACTGGAAAAAAGATAATTCAGCGTTACTATGTTTAGGTTTCCTTTATATGAACAAGTATACAACTTAAAAGTATCGGAGATACATTATGTGTGCATCTTATAGATGCATTTACTCTTTACCTTTTCATTATTGGACTATTATTATGATGATTATCATCTCTGTGTGGTATTTGGTCCTATAAAACAAGAATCGAGTTGAAGTGGAAACACTCAGAGTGACTGAATAATTTAACAAGGGAAGGTTCCTGTAAGCTTGATATGATCAAGTGTTGTCTTCAGGCCATACTTGAGCACTGCCTTATTACCTTCTCTGAATCCATCCCCATAAGCTGCTGATGTGTCTGATTCAATCTGGTGCTTGAAAAAATCACCCAATTTCTTCTCAAACTCAGAACGTTTCCCTTTCTTTGATGAAGTAGTAGATGGTGATGAAGAGGATGATGAGGACGCCGAGGAAGATGCAGAAGTACTATTACTACCAGAACCAGCTATAATTTCAGACTCCAACCACATGTGAGCTAATACTTGGCAGATACCTTCTTCAACTTCTGGACTTAAACTCGGATAACCTACAATCATTTAAATGGAAAAGCTACCTTCAGAACGAGAAAAGGACATAATATACAAGTAGTTATGGAATGAAAGATCCACCTTTAAGCCTCAGCCATGCATGCATCATTTCATGAGCCAGAATTGAACCAGTCAATAACCTGGACAATCGTCAAGTATAAGTAAATTTGTTGTGGGACATAGTTAAGTAACATTTTCTTTTTGGTATCATGAGGAACAATTTTTTAGACTATCATATTAAACATGGACAGAAGAGTGGCATTTATTACCTAGGGAGACCATACAAGATTAAAATAGCTGTCACTTCACATCGTCGAATTAACCTGTAAGGCTCAGTAAACATATCTAAAATCCGATAACTACCAATCCGTGGCCGCCTTGAAATCTGAAATGTTTGTTGTGATAAAGACAGATTTCAATTTGAACACAATTATGGCCATTAAGGAAAGTGCAGAAGAAGGGAAGATTCATACAGTGCTAATGGTCTGTTCTTCAGACAGGCAGAGTCCTCGAGTCTCAGGCATGTGATGATGACCCTATCAAGATGAACAAACAAAAGCTAGAAGTTGAGTAACAGCTTTCTCAACCTCTGAACGTATAGTGTTTTAAGAAATGGATAAGTCTCACATTTTTTTCTCCTTCCATCGCTTCATTTAAGGCTTGTCTTTCCACTAGAAGCAAAGGAATTTGCTGCTCTACTTTCATATTTAAACCTTCGTAAAATTCTTGTATCTCAAGATAAAGTGGTTGGCATTCATGAGTATCCATTATTGCAGAGTCCAAGCACTCCAGACACAGCTTCCTACCATCATCATTTATCAAATATCTGGCATCTACGGGCTACAAAATTTAGAAAGCCTAATATTATTCAACAGGCACAAGAAAAAGAATGTCGCAAATAGTGACATATAATTCAGGTTTAATAATATCCCTATTCGTTCTGCTAATGTTTATGGCAGATACGAACTTTACATCCTTAAAAACCATGTCAAAACCCAAATGAAAATGTAGCAGTAGTATACTAGCAACTAACCTCCATTCTCTCACAACTGCAACAACGAGGTGTCCCATCAGTTTCATGTGATGGGCAATACTTCTGAAGCCAGAAAGGATGAGCCCTATATTCAATTAGACCAGCCGGATTTGTTGGAATCTAAAAAAAATAGAGAAAATATGGTTAGTCATAGTTTACCAGACAATGAAGCTGTTTAATACAGTAAAGGTCACTGTGCAATACCACAATAATAAAATGTCAATCTCAGCAAAAAAATCGAATGAATTCCACAAAACCTCTTAAGGCATCTCCCTGAGGATTGCTCGAGTCAAGCGGAAATTAAATTAAGGGCTCAATTTTGCTCATATCCATATATAATAATAGGAGTTCTAGTTGCTTTGCCTTCTATTTTGTTCTTTTTTTTTTCCTGATCTTTTCCCTCTAGTAGAATCAGTAGACTGTGTGAATGCGACAACGAAATGAAATTGCATTTGCTTGGCTAAAGTGGAGAAGTTGCAACAGCCTAAAATATGGAGCAGAAACATTTCATATGCTCGCTAAGTATTTCGATGGCAAATAAAACATACAACAAGATCAAATAATAGACAGAAAAAGCTTCTTGAGGAAGGCCGCTCTTATATCTGATCTAAAGTAGTAAATATGGAGATTGGAACTAGGAAGAATGTGATGCTGGTTAGAAGATCCAAAAGAACAATGAAAAGCACAAATTTGGATATGAATGAACACTTACGAAGTTCTTGCAAACATCACATTTTGGGTGATGCTGTTCTTTGTAGCATGATTTATGGTACGGACGGTTATCTGACATCGAAAACTGAAAAAAGAAGAAGATAAAGTTGCTTTTATATTCAACAATTCAAGGTAGTAATAATTGAAAGAACCATGGGATAAAACTTCAACAAGTATTTGAGTATATTTAGACCTCATAGTCAGAAATCGGTTGATTGCAACCATGGCAACGGAAACATTCTGGATGCCAAACAGCTCCCATGCAACTTAAATATCTTCCATGACCAATTTCAGCATTACAACCGGCACATACCCTACACTCAGACAAAATGGTACATAAGGTAGTCTGTACACAAATCTGAAAGAAAATAAAGTTTGAAATGACAAAGACGCTCTGAGAAGTCTTATATTGCCAAGAAATATAGATGAGTCCAGGGCATATGCAGATTTATCTGCAAAGATACAACTCTAAGGGCTTGCTGGAGCTCTTTCTCTGTTGAAATGCAAGAGAAAATGAACGAAGCTGTTCAGAGTACAAGAAATTAACCATCTAGTTTTCGGTATGATTTGAGACATCAATCTTTTGAATTTGTGAAAATAAATTTACATACATATTTAGAGGCAATTCCAAGTAAATAAACAACAGTGAATAGCATACATATACATATCAGACCACCGCTCTTCTTTAACATACGACTGCCTCTTCCATTCTTCTTTAAGTGTTTAAAGCATCAATCTCAGCCATGATGCCAGAGAAAGATTGAAGCAGAAGGATGAGTTTATAGAAGAGGTGTTACCTATATCCATGTGGATACGAGTGTGAGACTGGTGGAAAGAAACTTCCATAATCATATCGAGGTGGAGACGACTCCACATTCAAACTTTCCTGAAGAGCCTTGGCAAGCGCCTCGTCTTCCTCCAAGTTGGGTTCACTCTCTATTAAGTAGTGATACAAGATTAAGATATACATGATTAGCAATTAACCACCAATATACTAGAACTGGATAAGAAATTATAGGTTTGCCTAGATACTATATAACCCCTAAAAACACAATTCAAGTAAAAGAACAACAGTAAATAAGTTCTATTATGTCTGACCACTGAAAAACAAATTTAATTTTCAGATTGCTTGCGCATTTATAACCACACAGATTCTCCAAAGAAAGTTTAGGATAAAATTTGCAGGACCACCTCAATAGGGTGAGCATTTTTCACACTTTTTAGATCTACTATGCAGTTCGATAATGAAGTCAACGAGAAATTATCGAGTGGAAACAAGAAGACAGCTTCTTTGTTGTTTACATTATCGTTATTCACCAGATGATGTAGACAATCAGAAGTTCAATCTTTATACATGGGTGACATCCATATCGAATCCTAGTCATGCTACTTACCGATTACTTTTTTCCCTTTCTGATCCTCTTCAGCTAGAGAAAGTGCAATGGCACGATCAATTTCTTCATTATCGAAATCTGACAATGCATCCTACACTCAGTCCGTATTATCATATTCAGTTAGCAAGGGAAAGCCTTATTTAAGAGTTAGAACTTTCAGAGCATTTTCTCAGCAACACAGCTTGGGAAAATGCTCAGTTTCTCCTGCACCAAGAAGCTATAATAAACAGAACAACTTGAAAGAGATGGAGAAAAAAAGTTAAGCAAATTAGCAATCGAACACTAATTACCACTGAGGCAGTTGGTCCCTCCCAAATTGTATTGTCCTCATACCCTCCCTGATATTGCCCTCCTTCGTGCCCCGAATGATATTGTCCTAGGTCGTAGCCCCCATGATATTGCCCACTCTCATACCCCCCATGATATTGCCCACCAGAGATCCTGTGAGTGGAACCTCCAAATATCTTTTCTAGCCAGCCCATAACACAATTGCCGTCACTACTGCACAACAATAACTACGGATCAATCGCAAGCAAGTTGGCGTCAGCTATATGAATCAGTCACTGGTATGTTGGCATTAAAAACCTGCAAAGCCAAATAAGGATATCGATTAGTTAACAATAGAATTGTTTGTGGACTGGATCATCCATATCTGCCAGTAATCTCAAACTGATCCTATAAGCAACAAAACTAATATGAGCTTTGCAGAGATGGAACTGCACATACAAATAGCAAATTATCTACAAAGAATGAATGAAGAATATCATTAACAGAGGAAATGGAGCCTCTAAATAAAGCAAATCCATCATGACCACGAACACAAGCCAATAATCAGCTGATGAAAAAGGATGATCTTTTCAAAACTTGCAATAAAATGATCAGCATAATATGCTGCTATATATCAATCAATCAATCAAACCCAGTGAAATCCCAGTGTGTACGAGAAACTCATGGAGTAATAAATAAGGTGAACACTCATCACTGAACAACGACCCCCCACCAACCGTCAAAAAACAACCGACTATTGATTTGAGGTCTAATATGAATTACTATGATAAGTTAAAAGAAACAGAAAATTCATACAACAAACTGTTCAAAGGAACAGAGAAGAGTCGTTATGTTTTTGGAATCTCACTTCTAAAAAGTTAAAAGAATCAGCACAATTTTGAAGGAATCTGATGAATAAGGAGCAGACAAAACATCAAATTCAGTTTAAAGGTAGGTCATGCCCCTGAATTGGAGATGACACGAGAGATACACATATCCCCCACCACCATCATTCTACACAAGAATATAAGAAAAAAACTTGGGAAAATTACAATAAGAATAAAAGTGAAAGATCATATCACAGCAGTGGGCAGTGGGGAATTCTTCTTGGCAGGTTCAGAGGAACATTCTAGTGGAAGTGTGAAAAAAAGACTTTAAAAAAAAGGAGAAACCAAATAAAGGACTTGAATTCCACGCAAAAATGGACCCAGAAAAAAAATAAAGAAGTTCAAAACTTTTCCAAATCCAAAGTACAGTAATTACATCAATACCTTCCTCAAAAATTGATTCAAGGGGGTATGAAAAAAAATCCGATTTTTCAAAACTGAAAAGTTTTGTGCTTTTCTTGGAGGTGGGACCTTTGGTCCATTATAATTTGATCATCAGTCCACAATATGTCAAAAACCCATAATTCATGTGTGTTATTGAGAATGCGTCAGCAGAAAAAGAGAAGAAGATTTTTGGGTCATATTCCATACTGTTGATTCTTTTGGCTTTTTGCTCCAAGTGGGTACTGTGCAGTGGACTTGATTAAGTCTTGCATTTGCTTTGCTTTTTTGGTGTAAGATGAAATGAAGGAGAATTTTCTTGTTTAATCAAAAGTGAAGATTTTGAGTGGTGTGGCAGGTGAAAAGTACAAATCAAAGCTCAGAAAATTGACAAGTGGCCAAATGAAGATCGCATCTCAAAGTGGCTGCTATCTAACTTTGCTTAACGTTCTGACACCAAGTGCCTGTCTACTACTGTCTATATTGTCCTATAAAATCAACTTTGCTTTTCTAACTTATAACTCTGGAAAAGGCACTTCACCCGCTCTGTTCTGACTTCAAGACATCCAGTGCCTGACTGGTACTTCTCCACGACGCACGTAATATTAAGTTACTAACCGAACCAAGTTTTATGTGCTTTTTTTTTGGTTAGTTGTGAGAACTACTCCATTTTCTTTTATAAATAATAATAATATAATGTCTAGATTAGTTTGTGTGCACCTTAGCTCTCTGCTAGTATATTGACTAGCAAAATTTAGACATATGAAAAAGCTTACGTACTTATTTGAACCTATCACTCATAATTTTCACCCGTTTTATTTCATGTCCACTTCTCTTTGTACTTTTAGTTTTTAGTTACGTTTTATATTGGTTTTAATCATCGAAAAATAAAATTATCTATTTAGAGAAATATATTACTCCTTCTATTTCAATTTAGATAACATATTTTACTTATTAGTCCGTTTAAAAAAGAATGACATATTTTTTACAATTGGAAATAATTCAACTTTAAACTCTTCATTTTACGCATTTACCATTAATGACAAGCTTTTATAACCATACAAATGTCATGACCCCACAAAGCTTTTACCCCTTAAGCTTTTAAGACCACAAGTTAAAAGTCTTATTTTTTCCTTAAACTTCGTACCGAGTCAAACTACCTCATCTAAATTGAAACGTATTTGACCCAAAAGATATTGAAACCTTTTCGATTAAATCAATTAAAGAAGATGAAGAGGTAAATCTCAGCTAAGTATAGTAAACTCTAGAATGAAAGATATAAGGGATGGATAAGGTGGATAGTATTTCTTGGTCTCATGAAACCAAATGATTAAGCCAAAAAAATTTGACAACCTTGAATGTAGAAAGATATTACAATGGGTGTTCTTAGCCAAAAGTTCGTATCCTTTACAAGGGTTTTTTACTCACTATATATAAGGGACAATCCCCTCCTGAACCTTAAAAGACATATCATAGAGAATATTCGAAAGTATATTCCTACTGTCTCCTGTTGGGTCTGTATTACTGCAAAAGTCATGCGTCCTTTAACTGTTGTTGATCGTCGTCGCCTTCAACGGCCACAGGACGTCGTGTCGTGAAGATCTCGTCTCTTGTCGTATTCGTCAGTAGTCGTAGTCGTCCAAATTTGGACCTATACAGTTGCTTGTCGAGGTTGCGACTTGGTGCGTCCTCGATAAGTGGACATCGCCCACACCTATGGAGAAATTTGGTTTTGAGAATCGTCATGGTTTGGCTAACAACGGATGGTTAGCGTGCCCAACGATACCCTGGGTGGTGTGTCTTATCGGGAAATGACATCACTCCCACGTGCGTCATCGTTATGCGTGTTTTAGAGACAGAGGCTGACGGTTTGTTGCTTCGATTTCGGTGCCATTTTGCAGCCTTCCGCTTCGATTCTGGCACCACCCAATCCTATAAATAGGTGGGGGGTTATTTTTTCAAAAACTCTTGGTCATTTCGTCTCTGGTTATCCTTTCTCATCCCTCCTGTGTTTTCTCCAACAATTTCTTTGCTTCCTCTCTTCCATTCTCCGTTCTTAGCTTTTTCTATCATATTAACACATCTTCCTGTAACGACCAGGTCAGTCGTTCTGAGAGTTATAGGCCTGTTTCCCCCATTTCTATTTCTTTATGTGTTGTTCAGTTGTGTTGAGTTGTATCGAGTTGGTAGGTTTGGGTTCGGAGTAGTTTTGGAGTGAAATGATCACTTAGTCTCTTAGTTAGAAAGATAAGTTAGAAAAGTCAACCGGAAGTTGACTTATGAATAATCGAATTCAGATTTGGATTTTTATGATTCGATTAGCTTCATTGGGTGATTTTAGACTTAGAAGTGTGTTCGGAATGTAATTTGAAGGTTAGTGGTAGAATTAGGTTTGAATTGGTGAAAGTTGGAAGTTTAGAAATTCTTAGGCTTGAATTCGAGGTTGATTTGGTGTTTTGGTGTTGTTTTGGAGGTTCGACTAAGTTCGGGTAGTGATATATGACTTGTTAAAATTATTGGTTGAGATTCCGAGGACCTCGAGTGAGTTTTGGATAGGTTTGGGTTGTGTTGCGCTCGTTTTTCTTATGTTTAACGCTGTTTCTTCAAGCGTAAATGATATCATATTGAATAAATGAGCTCCGATTTCATTTTTGATTGTAGCATTAGATCCGTATCATAATTACGGACCTGTAGTAAAAAGAATCGTCGAATTTGGACATCGTATGAGGATTTTATGATCATTTTGCTAAGAATTAGGTTGCGAGATTTTTCAGATTAATTACGAAATTGCCACTAGTAGGGTATTTAAAAATCTATACTATTTGCAAATATTAAAACCTACATATCTCATTCATTATAAGGTCAAATTGAGTGATTCAAAAGCCTAACTTGACTAGAATTTCACAAGGAATCCATTGGAGGCATAAAATACGAGTTTCATAATTTTTTGGCATGAGAAACGAGGTAGAATAACTGACAGAAAAATATATAAAATTGGGGTTTGTTCATTTGGTCATATTTTGAGTTGGGGATGTCGGATTTAGGCAATATTGGAGGCAATTTTCACCATATGGATTGGGGTAAGTGTTCTCTACTCGGTTTTGATTATATTTCATGAATCCATCATCATTTTTTGGATTTGATTGATGATTTCAAAGTGAAATTGAGGGAGTTAGGGTTTGAGTTTTGGAGAGTTTTAAGTGAGGATTTGAGGGACCAAACGGAGTCCGATTTTGATAAATTTTATATGGTTAGACTCGGGAGAGAATGAGGTTTATGATTCTGCCATTTTTGATTGATTCTGAGATGTGGGCCCGGGGGCTAGATTTTGGCCGATTTCAGATTTTTGGCATATTTTGTAGTTTTTATTGTGGAATTCGATTCTTTAGAACATGGTGATGGTATTAATCTGATTATGGTTAGATTTGAAGCTTTTGGAGACCGAGTCCAGAGACGAGGGCATCCCGAAGTAGGATTTTATGCGGTTGATGTAAGTAACAGTTTTAACTCAGGCTTTGAGGGTATAAACCCGGAGAATTTGATATCCTGCGATTATTTGGAGGTGATACCCACGCTAGGTGACGGGCGTGTGGGTGTATATCTCTAGGGATTGAGACTTGGTCTATCCCGTGAGGCTGCGAGGCCTAATAGCTATTATCCGTGGTTATGTATTTACTTGTTGTTGAACTTGTTTGCCTTCATGTTAGAGATCATGCTAAGGCTTTATTCATTCTCACATTATTTGTACTCAGTCATAGAAATTATTGTACATGTGTACCTCAGTCTCTATTATTTGCTAATATGTTGTGATACTTGATGTGGGTTGTGTTCCCTTATTTGTTGATGATGGTGAGGCTAGTGAAGTACATGATTGAGTGAGACCAATGTCCTGATTGTGAGGATAATAATACCATAGCGTGTGAGTTGTCCGCGTAGCACGTGAGTTGACTGTGCGGGTCCAGGTATTGATACCATAGCGCGTGAGTTGTCCGCGTAGCACGTGAGTTGACCGTGCGGATTCATATATTGATATAATGGCCTAGTTGTGAGGATATTAATACTATAGCACGTGAGTAATCCACGTAGCACATGAGTTGACCGTGCGGGTTCAGGTATTTATGTCATAGCGCGTGAGTTGTCCGCGTAGCACCTGAGTTGACCGTGCGGATCCAGGTATTGATATGATGGTACGTGAGTTGTCCGTGCTTAGCGCTTGGGCTTTGGGAGCCCCTCCGGAGTCTATACACACCCCTAGTGAGCGCAGAGTGTTGAGTGTATTGAGTGTTGAGTGTTGAGTGTATTGAGTGTTGAGTGCTGAGTGTGAGTGCTGAGTGATGGAGTGACATTGTTGTGAAGTTACATTTACTTTTGTTGTTGTTGCATTTATCTGTTAAATTTCTTTGTGGCATTTACTGAGTTATGAAATTTACCTATTTATTCGTGTTATTTTTAAATTGTGAAAATAAATAATTGGACTATTTTGTATAGCTCATCACTACTGCTTAGTTCCTTCGTTATTTCTGTTACTACTGAGGTACCGCTCTTGCCAGTCGTCTCATGAGTTACCGCTCCGTTTTTCCCCATTCTACTTCTTTATTCTTTGTTTATCCATGTTATGTGGTATCGGGTTGGTCGGATCGAATCCGGAATGATTTTGGTAAGGTTTGAGACACTTAGTCTCTAAAAGTAGCTTTAGAGTTAGAAAGGTCAACCGAGAGTTGACTTATTGGTAAACGACCTCGGAATATGGATTTTATGGCTCAGACAGATTTGTTAGGTGATTTTGGACTTAAGAGTGTATCCAGAATATTTTTGTGATGTCCGGTGTAGAATTAGGCTTGAATTGGTGAAAGTTAGTTTTTGGCAATTTCTGATCGGTAGTGGAAAATAGGCTATCGGGGTCGGAATGGAATTCCGACAGTTGGAACATGTTTGTAATGTCATTTTGGATATGTCTTCAAAATTTTAGGTCAATCAGAGTTGTTTTGGATAGTTTTGGCGTCGTTGGTGGAATTTAGGAATTTCAAAGTTCATAGGCTTGAATTTGATGTGATTTTGGTGTTTTGATGTTGTTTTTGGTGTTTCGAAGGCTCGACTAAGTTTGAATGGTGTTATGGGATGTGTTGGTATATTTGTTGAGATTTCCGAAGGCCTCGGGTGGATCTCAAAAGTTTAACGGATCAATTTAGACTAGAAGAAAAGCTGCTGCATTTTTCACAGCAGCATGAACAGCAACTCGGATGAATAGTAAAACACTTGAGCAGTATTTAAATAAACCCTCCACGACCATTAAATCCTTTTACACCATTGAATGGGAAAAGAGCTTTGAGGTAATTTTGAAGAGAGGAAATCATTGTTGTTCATTGAGGTAAGGATTTTGGACCCTAAAACTCGATTCTTTTGTATTAAGGAACAAAATATCAGTGTTTAATTCATGAAGATCAGTAGAAAAATGTGGAGTTAGGGCTTGAGATTATGAGACCTTCTAGGGATGATTTGAGGGGTTAAACGAACTCCGTTTTCCAGTTCTTTATATGTACGGACTCGTGAGATGATGAAGAATATTATGGTATAAAGTTTATCCAGTTCTGGGATGAAACCCGGGGGTCGGGTTTTGACTGATTTCGGATTTTGTGCTTAAAATCAATATTTTTCAATTGGAATTCATTCGTTTAGCATAATTTGATGATAAAAATCTGAACTTGGTAGATTTGGGGCACTCGGAAGTTGGTTCGAGAGGCAAGGGTGTTGCAGAGTAGCTTTTCGGGCTAGTTCGAGGTGAGAAGTGATTTTAAATACTGTTCTGAGGGTATGAAACCCAGGATTATACAACGTTCGGCTGTGTTGAGATGACGCACACGCTAGATGACGAGCGTGGGGTCGTGCACCTTTGGGGATTATGACTTAGTCCATCCCGAATGACTATTCTCCTGTATATTTGGTAGCTAATTGTTCGATATTATTATACTTTGGCTAAATGTCATATTTGGGCTTCGTGCCAACTGTTTGAACCCTTAGGGGATCGTTAATGATATTTTCCTCACTGTTTGATTTCATACTTGTGCTCAGTCATGCCAGATCTTTCAATGTTTTCAAAACTCAGCTATGTTAATCTGTTTTAGAAACCTTAAATGATGTTTTAAAGATATTTTGATCTGAGCTGCATATTTTTACTATTGCCCGAAGGACTTATGGGATTCTGATTGAGTAAGGCCGAGAGTCTGTATTGTGAAGATACTTTTGGGTCAGGCTGCACACCGCAGCAGTGATACACCAATTATGATAATGATGTTGATGGCCTGAGATTGTACGCCACGAGGTGGCTTTATATTGATATGAGGTCGAGATCCTGTTTATGATGCCACACGATGGCTTGATATTGCGCTTGGGCCATAACGGGCCCCTCAAGGAGTCTACACACCCCCAGTGAGCGCGGGTACCCATTGTTCCGTGAGATATAGCCCGAGGGGCTGGTATTGTTCTGTGATATTGCCCAAGGGGATGATTTGATGTTATTGTGCCCGAGGGGCAGTTCTTATGTGTTTACCATTCCTAGTTGTTTTTCCTATCTATTGTTGACTGCTTAAAAAGGTGTTTTTATAAGATTTCATTATTAAATTGTGTTACTGATTTTGTTATGCCTCTGATAGCTAAATGTTGTGTTTAACGTGATTTTATATCATTCAGTCTTCATTTATTCTTATTACTCACTGAGTTGGAAGTACTCACTTTACTCCCTGTACCTCTGTGTGCAGATTCGGGCGCTATAGGTCCTGCTACTGAGGGTTGACAGTTCCAATAGATATTCGAAGGTTTACTAGGTAGCTGCTTGGTGATTCGCAGCCCAGTGCAACCTCCCTCTATCTTATTTCTTTTCTAATTTAGTTATTTAGTAGTGAAGTAGACTTTCAGACTGATAGTATTGTTTTAGATGCTAATGACTGGTGACACCTTGATATCGGGCTGTGTTGGCTTTTATTTTCACAAATTATACTGTTAAATGGTTATTTTGGGATTTTATTTTTGATTAAAGGTGTAGTAGTTATTATTTTAATTGCTTAAAGTGAATTGGAAGTGAGTCGGCTGGCCTTGTCTTCACGAGAGGCGCCATCACGACCGGGTTGGGTTTAGTGTCGTGACAAGTTGGTATCAGAGCCTAGGTTACATAGGTCTCATGAGTCATGAGCAGGTTTAGTAGAGTCTCGCGGATCGGTACAAAGACTTTTGTATTTATCCTCGAGAGGCTGCGAAACCTTTAGGAAAAATTTCATATTCTTGAATTTCTTGTCGTGCGAATTTGTTGATCCGAGAACTAAACTTCTGTTATCTATTCTCTCACAGATGGTGAGGACACGCGGTACTGTTCAGGATGGACGACCACCAGTACCACCAGCTGGAGCCACTAGAGGTCGAATATGCGGTCGAGGCCGTAGTAGGGGCAGAGGTGCAGCCCACATAGCAGCTGGGGCAGCACTTGCAGATCCACCAGCCGCCCCAGTTCAGGATCAGGTCCCGGCTATGGACGCTCCAGTAGCACCCCCTCAGGCACCAACTGTGCCCATTGTTATTCCGGGTCTTTTGGAGACTTTAGCCCAGATATTGACCGTATGTACGATGCTTGCTCAGGCGATCGTGATTTCTACTGCCGCAGCCATTTCTCAGGCAGGGGGAGGCTCTCAGACTCCCGATGCCCACACACCCGATCTGGTGGTTCAGGGAGTGCAGACACCGGAGCACATCCAGCCCAACCGGTTGTAGATGCTCAGGATTATGTAATTCCTACTAGCCAGAGGACGAGCACCGCAGGTTGGAGAGGTTTGGTAGACTTCAGCCTCCGACCTTCAGTGGTGCAGAGGGCGAGGATGCCCAAGGTTTCTTAGATAAGTGTCAGAGGATGATTCGTACAGCAGGTATTCTGGAGACCAACGGGGTCGCTTTCACTACTTATCAGTTTTCTGGAGCTACCTTTACTTGGTGGGAGGCATTTGAGAGGCGTAAGCCTGTTGGTGCAACACCTCTTACCTGACAGCAGTTCTCCGTTCTCTTTCTGGAGAAGCATGTGCCGCAGTCTCGCAGGGAGTAGCTGTGTAGGGAGTTTGAGTGGTTGCGTCAGGGAGAGATGACTGTGACGTAGTACGAGATAAGATTTTCTAAATTAGCTTGTCATGCGATTTAGTTGGTCGCGACAGATAGAGAGAGGATTAAGAGGTTTGTTGATGGCCTCACTTATCAGCTTCACATTCTTATGACTAGGGAGAGGGTGGCTGGTGCTATGTTCGAGGAGGTTGTGGATATTGCCCATGAGAATGAGTCTTTTTGTTGTCAGGAGCGAGAGGAGAGGGAGGCCAAGAGGCCTCGAGGATCTGGTAGTTATAGTGGTGCTCCATCGAGAGGTCAGTTCCAGCACGGCAGAGGCCGTCCATTCAGGCAGGCTCAGCCAGCTTGCCCAGGTTATCATGGGGCGTTGTCGGGTCATAGTTATCACAGTTCTAAGCAAGTCCAGTTATCACTTAGTGCCCTTCCAGCTAATAGTTCGTCCCGTGCTCCATCGGTTCAGGGCTCCTCTATGCTAGGTATATCTGCTAGTCACTCCGGTGTGAGGGGTTCCCTTAAATCCCCTTCTCCAGCACTTGGGAGTTGTTATGAGTGCAAAGAGATGGGTCATATGTGGAGGCAGTGCCCTCGTCATCTCACGAATTCATCTCAGTAGAGGGGTCAGTTATCGGCTTCAGCGCCAGTTGCTTCATCACCACCCACCCAGCCAGCTAGGGGTGGAGGTCAGTTAGCTAGGGGTCGCCCTAGAGGGGGAGGCCGATAAGGTGGCGGTCAGGCCCGTTTCTATGCACTTCCAGCTAGAGCCGATGCTATTGCTTCCGATGCTATCATTACAGGTATTGTTTCAGTCTACCATAGAGATGCCTCTGTATTATTTGATCCTGTTTCCACCTTTTCTTATGTGTCATCATACTTTGCTCATTATTTGGGTACAACCAGTGAGTCTCTGGTTTCTCATGTTCATGTATCTACCTCGGTGGGTGATAACTAGGAATTATGATGCATTTTACACTCCTTCATGCTCAAGTTTTGATTAGAAATGTGTACAAAATAATCCCAAAAGCTCACAAGTTGTGCTTGATTGTAGGTTTGATCAACAAGGTGAAAGAAGTCAAAGATCAGCTTAAAAAGGAGTGAAACTTGCACAATTACCAAGACAAGACAAAGCTCAGTCAAACAGGGCTAGTGCAGCTGCCCACCATTCTGTGCAGTCCGCACAAGTGACGTTCAGAGAGGGTGTTATTTAGGCCAAAAGGCAATGCGACCGCAAGGGGTTTTGTGTGTTCCGCATTGGGATCATTGCGGCCGCACTCGATTTAGTGCGTTCTGCGGAGCCAAGGTTCAGAGAGGTGGTGTTTTGGAGGTTGAAGATCAATGCGGTCTGCGGTCCTTTTTGTGCGGACCGCAGTGGAAACCACCGCGGCCGCACTCGATTTCGTGTGGTCCACATTGCCCAAGTTCAGAGAGCTGAGTATTTAAGTTCAGAGCCTTAGTGTGGCCGCACTCATTTTTTGTGCGGTCCGCACTAGCCCCGTAGGGGTATTTTTGTCCAGTATTTTTGTTTTGGCAATTCGCTAGGCAATCGCCTAGGGCTAGTTTTTATTAATAAAAGAAAAGAAAAATACAACAATTAGGAAGTGTACAAATAAGAGGGACAATAGCATCGGTTTTGTTACCCATATGCCTTGGCTATATAATCACTCCTCTACGCCTCACATTGCCTTATGATGGCAGCCTCATGTAGAGGATTCATGGGGTAGCTGCCGGCAAAGTCTCACGAGGGCATATAATCTCATAGCCGTGTGGATAATTTCCAAAGGCATAGGACCAAGGTAACACAAACTGGGCTAAACCTTACCTTACTATTCCTATTGAGGCTTTAAATAACCTCACCTACTAACATGCATGTAAAAAATAAGAACTGGAAAGTACCAAATATTCAATGATCACCACAGAGTTTATAACATACTCTGTGATGATATTACAAATGAGAATACTAATATAATGGTAGAATAAAATGATGAAGGAATTTAAATGTTGTCCCTTCTTCTCCGAACTTGTAATTTCTTCAATTTGTAACTTTTTTTCATCACAATCCCAATTCTTCAAAATGTATTCAAAATTCATGATTTCTTTTTTGAACGATTGGACTTTGTAGATGTAGTTGGGGCGGCCTTCTTTTGTTTGGCAACTCTCATTGGAGGTCGCCTAACATTTAAAAAATCACTAACCTTTTCGTCCCAACTATTTTTTCTTGTATGAGTTTTCTTACCTTTGCCGCTATGCATTGGTGATAGATCCCCTTTTCTTGCTGCCTCTGCTCTATACTGTTGTAACATTGCTTCTTCCTCTCCGTCTTCATACAAGTCTCTCCCCAGGTGCACTTGTTGTGTAACATTTTGGTCGATAACAATTGTCTCCAATGCAGATTGACCTTGTGTATTAGTCACCATTGTCTTGCTTTGATGATGTTCTATTTTTTGCAATTTGTTCCTGCTCTTACTCAACATTCCAGTGCTAGAAACATTAGGATTTACAGGATTAGAACTCACCATTGCATCCAAGAATCTTCTTTCCTCCTCTGAGATATCTGGGATGGTTGTAACAGTTTGGTTCTTTCCATAATTTGTTGTTGTGACTTCTCGATCACCTAGATGAGTAGCAGCTGGAATAACCTGCCTTGTAGGTGTTATTGCATGAAGACTTGTTGTCACAATTTGGATCTGCCCAGATTTTGATGTTGTTGTTTTTGTTCATTCACCAGTAGAAGTAACATTTGAAGTGTTGGGATTAACTTGCTGCTGCTGCACAGTAGATGTAGGTGTTCCAACTACTATGTTTTGAATAGCTGGAGATGAAGGATTTCTTGGAATGAAAGCAGGAGCATTGGAGTTCAAATTGCTCATTGGACTTGCTGCTGGCACTCGTTCAGATTTTATCATCTCTAAGGAATCAATCTCCTCACCTGTACTATCATGATTAGCCTCACGATCAGCTTCTTCTGATGAATAACCAGCAAAACCATCTCCCCAATCCTCTTCATCATCATCATCCCGTTGATCTAGCCAAAATTTGGACTTGATAGCCATCAACCTCAAATTTCCTTGTGTAACATCATTGTTATTCCCCATTGATAACATAAGTTGCCCAGTTTCACCTTCAACCTCTCCAGAAGATTCCATTGACTGCGAAGGAACCTCAAAAACAGATTTGTTTAAGGTGACCAAAGGATGTTTGGCCATGAGATTGTTCATCATCATTTCTTTTTGAACATCTTTAATGAGTTGTTCAACATGTGGATTGGAAAAGTGCAATGTAGGTGCATTGGATTTGTGTGCCTCTGTATTTTGCACATCAACTAGAACAATGTCCTTCAAAGTAATGAGTCGTTCACCTGTGTTCTTGGATTTTTGCTGTTGTGTGTTACTGTCTCGAGCTTGTGGCTGCCCATATTTTGTAGTTGTGTTGATCATCGTAGCTGCATGGGCATTCTCTACCATTTTATCTAGCTCTGTATTGGACATGTGCATTGTTGTTGTAGGATCATCAGGTACTTGACTTTGCTCACCAAACTGATTTTTATCTGTTGCAGTCCCAAGTCGCATAGCTAAGTCCTTTACATTTTTCTCCTGAATTACACTGCATGTAACTCTTGTTTTTCCACCAACTGATTGTGTCTCATCCTCCCTATGTTGCTCCTTATTTTTAGCCTCATTCACATCATGCTCACCCTCATTAACCAATGCATCAAAAGAGTTCAAGACTCCAATAATTGTTGATGGATGAATCTGATTTTGAATAACTGGAGTTTGCTTCTTTATAGGTGATTTACTCACCACTGTCCAATTACTGCTCTTTGTATCAGATTTGTGTGGTGAAGTAGCAACATCATCTGCCTTCAAATGCCCAGATGTTTCAAACTTTGGATCAACAGTGAATTACAAAACGCCAGCTGATTTTGCCATAAACTCCAGCTGAGATGTCGTAGCATTTGTCCATTCCAAAGCCTCAACACTTGCATGCTCATATCTTTATCCATTTAAAGTAGCAGCTTTGTCACCTACTACTTTACAAAATTGCTCAGTTGAAACTATCCCCACTTCTTGTTGTATCAAATTGTTGACATCATTTGCATTCACCATAGCATTGTAGTGTAAAGTTGACTCCACAACCTATGTACCTCTTGCTACAACAGGAGAAAAATCATCTGTAATCTTGGTTGTAGCTCGATTGGTAGGAACTTTAGCATGCTTCTTGGAATTAGAAGCTCGATTTACTACTGTCCAGACTGCTCCCATCGAATGTTGCACAGTTTGAGCACTAGTTTTTACAACATCACCATTAATCAATGTAACTACTGATTTTTCAACTGCATTAACTCGATCACAATTTTTATTCAATGCAACTGTACCATCCAAATTCGAAACAAAAGAAGCTTGTTCTGGCAGTTTCTGTATAATAATTTGCTCATGTCCTTTAAATAATTGATTCCCAACTTCAGCATATTTTTGCCCAGTATGTGGACCCTCATGAACACCAATTGGACCGCGATCAAAATCAGGACCTGTAGCTGCAATCTCTTCACACTCCAATGCATCAATAGCTCCTGCGACTGTCGCTATATCACTGACAATCCCTCGATTTTTCGACACCCTATTTCTTGCTTCATCAGCCATAGCTTGAAACATCCTGGCTAAGGCACGATCAACAGGGACAGTAGCCAAATTCTTTGAGGTCCCTCGCTTGTTGGAATCATCGTGGATATTAGAATAAGCTAAAACTGCTTTTGATCCATCTGTTCTTGGTGCCTCAATTATACCATGCATTTGTCTCTTTTCATTGAGCATCTGTCCAGGATTTTTAGCCTAGTATAAATAGATTTTTTTCCCATTTTTAGGTCATCAGATAGTTTTTGTACTGAGATGCGCTCGTGACTTCATATCTTCGACCTATTTTGAGTAATTTTAGCGTGATTTCAACATTGAATCTTCAAGTTTATTTTAGCAATTAATTATTATGAGTTTTTCTTCATCTATTTCCTTATTTTCTTATCTAATTATGAGTAGATAGACCCATAAGCTGGGGTTGTGGCTCAACCCTAGTGTGGGTAATTGATGGGTCTTTTGTTTTGATGCTTGATTGTCTATGGGTGTTTGATATTTGGGCTAATTTAGGGTTTTAATTGTGAATTAGTGGTTGTATACACTAGTTTATGCCTAGTAGACTTTGATTCTTCTTGAGAAAGAGAACCTAAGTCCATGAAATTAGTCAAACAAGGAATTGGGGCATATTCAAGAGATTGATAGCCCCAATTAAAGGGTTAAACCTATAGATAGTAATACCCGACTTGAACTTTGATTGCTTGTCCAAATTTGCATACCCAATTGGTCTTGAGAAAGTCAATTTGGGCAAAATCACTTGAACTACCGAGAGGTATAGAGTGAGTAGAATCGTGCAATGGTTATATCATACTCCCCAAATGTGACAATCTAGCTTTAGACTCAAGAATCCGTCAATTGACCACCTAGGCGAAGGCCTCTACCCTAGTGACTTTTAATCATTTGAACAACTTGCAATAGTTTAACCTTAGCTTATTTTAGTTTAATTGAGAATTGTAGTTTTTTAAAATTATAATCATAATCAAAAACCAAAAATGTGTAGAAGTGCAATTTAGAGCAAATACGCAACTGCTTTAGATAGACACCCGACTCCAATATCTAGCTCCTGTGGAAATCGATCCCGGCCTTAATCAGATAAAAGCTGTTTCGACCTCTCTCGCTACTCCATAGTAGTGCATGGTTGACCTCGATCAACTTTTTAGAGCCGTTTCTAGGGCTACCTCCACCTTATCCTCAAAATCTCGCGAAGTAGAAAAATGAGAATCAGTTTAAAAAGTTTATTGACATGATGAAGAGCTTATCCATTAATGTGCCTTTGGTGGAGGCTCTTGAACAAATGCCGGGCTATGCTAAATTCATGAAGGACTTGGTGACAAAGAAGTGGTCTATGGATTGTGAAACTATAAAGATGACTCACCAAGTTAGTGTAATAGTGCATTCAATGGCCTCGAAGATTGAAGATCCCGGTGCTTTCACCATTCCTTGCACCATTGGGAGTGCGGACTTTACCAAGGCTTTATGTGATTTGGGGGATAGTATCAATTTGATGCCCTACTCAGTTTTCAAAACTTTAGGTATTGGGAACCTAGGCCGACTTCCATAAAGAGACCATTGGGTATTATTGATGATGTGCTTGTCCGGGTGGACAAATTTATCTTGCCAGCTAACTTTGTGATCTTGGATTGTGAGGTGGATTATGAAGTTCCTATCATTTTGGGGAGACCTTTCCTTGCTACTGGGAAGGCGTTAGTTGATGTGGAAGCAGGGGAACTCACCTTCCGGGTGGGTGATGAAAAATGGTCTTTCATGGGTGTAAGCACGTGATTTTTGCCCTATATGAGAAATACTCCCAAAAAATGCAAAATAAAATGATTTTCCATGGTGTGCAATTTTGAGTATTTTTGTGATATTTTTGGATAATTATTTGTATTTGTCTGTGTTTGCTTATTTGTTAAATTAATAAAAAATATAAAAATATGTCGCATTTTGCATGTAGGATTTAATTCTACAATTGTTAGTAATTAAATTAGTTTTAACAAAAATTAAAAATTACAAAAAATAGGCATCTTTTGCATTTTTAGCATTTAATGTCCAAATGAACAATTTTATGCTTAATTATTACTTAATTGTGCGTTAATTGTTATTGGGAGTTAATTTACGCTTTTATAACTTAATTTAGTTCTTAATAATAATTTAAGTACTTTTATAATTTAGTTTTAGAAAAATAAAAAAAGAAAAGATAATAAAAATACAAAGATAAATCGGATTGGGCCACTTCTTCAAATTTCAACCTCAGGCCCAAATAATTGCCCAATCTTCCCCATGACCCAGTCCACTTCAGACCGGGTCGACCCGGTCCGCCCCACTAACCCATTTACCCAACACCCATTCTTCATTTTTGTCAAAACACAAAAAAAAAAACCCAAAAACCCTAAAAGTCTAACACAGTCCCCCCCCCATTTTTTGCTCCTTCTTCTTCAAAAAACTTCATCCCAAGCCAACCATGGCTGCTACCATAGCTTCATCTCTTTCGTCAAGCTCAAAGCTTGCTCGACTATGGCTGCCTCCCCCGCGTCCAAGCGCGCCTCCAGCTGCTTCACGCTACGGTTGATTACGTCGTCGGGATCCACCGTGAAAACCCAGCTGCGTCCAGCCCGTCGACCTTCTGCCATTTTCCTTCGACGCTGCTGTCGAGTATTTGCTCCAGCTCCCTCCAGCTGCCATCGCGTCGTCAACCCCCGTTGTTGCGCCTTCACGATTCGGCGAGCAGCCATGACTGCGACGAGCTGCGACGAGCAGCCATGAGTGTCCAGCTGCGACGAGCAGCCATGACTGCTCCAAACGGATGTTGATTGCTCCAGCTTCGGCGTGGACATGGCTACCATTGCATCACCTCAATACCGAGCAGCTATCCGTCGACCTCCCCGTCGACTTTGTCGCCGCTTTTTCTTCCTTTTCCTCCACTGATGCTGCGTCGAACCACCATTGCTATTGTTTCGACGTTGCTTCAGTCAATTTATTAAAGTCGAGTTCGTCGTTGAGTTAGTCGTTGAGTCTGGACAGATTTATTCCCATTTGAGGTTCGTCGAAACAGTCCATACAATCGAATTCGTCGTTGTTCATCTCCGGTTAGTAATTTTTGAGTTTTATTTTGTCCGTATTTTGTTTTGATATTTTCGAACCTAAAATCGGCAAATGTTTGTTTTGTTCATGTAAAATCGGTAGATATTTGATTTTTGGTTTTGTTCATGTTCATGTGTTCTTGTTAAATTAATTTTTCAGATTTCAAATGAAAGATTAATTAATTGTTTTCATGTTATTTCATGTTTGTATTATTGTTTATGTAAATATTTGTTAGTCTAATGTTTGTTGGATTCAAATTGAAATTTAATTAATTATTTCTTCAATTTGTTTCATGTTGTTATGTATTTTCCAGAAATTAGTAATGTTGTTTGAATCATGTGAATCCGTCATGTTTTGTTGCTTAAAAATAGATTTAATTCATGTTCATCTTTGTTTGAAGTTCATGTTTAAATCCAGTGATTTAATGTGAGGTTATGTTTGTTTTTGGTTTTTGATTCGTTGATGAATCATGGATTGTGTCGTTTGTATTGTTGTATTCTTGCTCATACATTCATGGTCTAAATTAACCAGGATTGGTTCCCGATATGGTTAATTCATTCCATTAATTTTGAGTTGTGTTGTTAATCATGTTCATGTGATTTGTTGTTAAAATATTGAAGAAATCATGTTCATGTGATTTGTTGTTTAAACATTGTTAGAAATTGATCATATTGTCTATATTTTGGTTAAGTTTGATTAATTGATTGTTATAGCTGATGGGGTAGTTTGGTAATTTGTAGTACGTTCGGGGTAAAATAGTAATTGCAATAAGGTCGGAGGGGTAGTTTAGGAATTGTACATTTTGTAATTTTTTATATGAAGCATGGGGGACAAAATGAAATGGGGTGGGTTGTGATATAGTTATTTAATATAAAGGGGGGACAAGACAAAATTTAGTGGGGAGGAATCTTGTATTTGTTTAGTGAAAGCATGAGGGACAAAATATAATGGGGTGGGGTGATATATTTATTTAATGTAATGGGGATGGGTGGGAAGATAATGGGTTTTGTAGAGAAAATGGGTTGATTTTAATTGATTAAAAGATTTATGGGATGAGTTATAAGAAGTCTTGAAATCAGAATAGACAGAAGAAGAAAAAATACAAAAAACAGAATACAGATAGGAGAGAAAAAAAATCTGAAGATAGAGAGAAGAACTGAAAGAAAAATAACAAACAGAAAAAAAAGAGCTGAATATTTAAGAGAGAGAAAAATTCCGAAAAATATTCAAACCTTCAAATAAAAAAAACAAAAAAAATATTCTACTTTCTTTCATTGTTTGAAATCAGCATTAACTGTTGTTGTTTCATAAAAGTTGGAAGCATTTGTTTTGGGATTACTACTCCACCGGTCTGTTACTGGGTTGTTACTGTTGCTGGATTGTTGCTGCTGTGTTGTACTGTTATTACTGCTACTAATTCTCATCTTCATTTTCTTTTGCTTCCAATATCAGGTACACAACTGAAAAGCTGGTTATTGTAATCTGAAATATAAAGCATGAATACGAAAAAATGAAGAGTTGAAATTCTGAATTATATTCAATTATATTCTGAATTTTGTTTGTATAAATTATTTAGCTTGCAAAAAATCAGAATCATGTAGATATTTAATACATATAGTGGAACATTCGACGATAGCTTAACAAATGAACTATCTACATCTACTGCCTAAAAATAAATAAATGGTGTAGTAATTCCGTCGAGTCAAAAATCAAACGAATAGGCCATCTAGTAGGAAGTTGGTAGAAATATTGTTTAGTTAAGTAATATTGGTTAATTTCAGTATGTAAATGGTCTAGGATTAAAATTAGAATTGCTATGTTTTTTTTTTAATTTGACAAACTGAGAACATGCCTAGTATAATGTAACTAGGTAATAACATGTAAATAAATTAAGATATTTCTCCTTTATTTTGTAGAGACAAATTTCAATAAAAAATGTAGGCATTTTAGGACTGTCCTTTTAAAAATAAAATGAGATGAGCCTCGCCCAATAAAATGCACTAATTGCGGGGCCCTCAATAAATGTTTAATTGAGTATTTAGAATTCGGGATGGACTGTTTAGTGAATTCCACAGTCTTACCCATAAATAATAATACGCTAATTGCTTTAGGCACGATTTTAATAATAATACATTCTTAAACACGGGTGCGCATTTATGCGACCCAAATCCAAATCCCTAAACATTGAATAAAAATACGTTCCGTATCGCGGGTGCATTTTATGTGACGCAATCCAAAGACATGTTTTTAAACAATGTTCACATTCTTGTAAAAATAATTAAAAAATAATAAAAGCGGTAAAAAGATAAAATTTGCACATAAGTTCATATTTGTATAAAATCAGATAATCAAGCCGAATATAACAGTTGAGCGACCGTGCTAGAACCACAGAACTCGGGAATGCCTAACACCTTCTCCCGGGTTAACAGAATTCCTTATCCAGATTTCTGGTGCGCAGACTGTTAAACAGAGTCATTCTTTTCCTCGATTTGGGATTAAAATTGGTGACTTAGGACACCCTAAATCTCCCAAGTGGCGACTCTGAAATAAATAAATAAATCCGTTTCGATTGTCCTTTAATTGGAAAAAACTCCCTTGTACCCTAGCGGGGGCGGAAAAAGGAGGTGTGACAATGGGTGTAAGTCAATGAAGCAGTCCAACAGTTCCGAGGTGTGCTCTTTTGTGGACCTTGTCACAGTAGTGATAGTTGATGACACTAGTGCAATGATCAATATGGAAGACCCTCTTTAGGCCGTATTGTTGAATCTTGATGTCAATGATGATGAGGGCCGAGTGGAGTGTGTGAATGCTTTACATGGAATGGGCTATACTCTTATGAGCCTAGGAAACTTTCTTTGGATCTCAAGAATAGGAAGACTCCACCAACAAAGCCTTCAATTGAGGAACATCTGGTGTTGAAGTTGAAGTCGTTGCCTCCACACCTCAAGTATGAGTTCTTAAGCCCAAGTTCTATTTTTCCAGTTATTCTTTCCTCTTATCTTACTAACATGCAGGTTGATGCCACATTGGCGGTGCTTCAAAAGCGGAAAAAGGCAATTGGATGGACTATAGCTAATATTCGGGGGATAAGCCTTCTGTATGCACAAGATTATTCTAGAAGATGATGCAAAGCCCTCATTGGAACATCAAAGGAGGTTGAACGAGGCAATACAAGAAGTTTTGAAAAGGAGGTGATCAAGTGGTTGGATGCCGGGGTTGTGTACCCCATCTCTGATAGCTCTTGGACTTTACCAGTGCAATGTGTACTGAAGAAGTGTGCCATGACCGTGGTTGCAAATTTCCAAAATGAGTTGATTCCCACCAGAACCGTCACCGGTTGGAGGGTATGCCTGGACTACCACAAGTTGAATAAAGTGAACCGCAAGGATCACTTTCCTTTGCCTTTTCTTGATCAGATGTTAGACCGACTTGATGGGCGTGCCTTCTATTATTTCTTGGATGGGTATTCTGGGTACAACCAAATCTTGATTGCTCCGGAAGATCAGGAGAAGACCACATTCACTTGTCCATATGGCACTTTTGCCTTTCCTAGGATACCTTTTGGGTTGTGTAATGCACCAGCAACATTCCGACAGTGTATGATGGCCATTTTCACTGATATGGTGGAAGACATTTTGGAGGTGTTCATGGACCACTTTAGTGTTGTGGATGATTCATTTGATGAGTCCTTGAAGAATCTTGATAGAGTTTTGGCCCGTTGTGAAGAAACCAATCTTGTTCTCAATTGGGAGAAATGCCACTTTATGGTGGGAGAGGGCATAGTTCTTGGGCATAAAATTTCAAAGCATGGTATTGAGGTAGACAAAGCAAAAAATTGATGTGATTTCCAGGCTCCCTCCCCCTATCCCTGTCAAGGGAGTTCAAAGTTTTCTTGGGCATGCGAGGTTCTACCATAGATCTATCAAAGACTTTTCGAAGGTAGTGAATCCTTTGTGCAAGTTGTTGGAAAAAGATACCAAGTTCGTATTTGATGACAAATGTATGCAAGCCTTCAAACTTCTCAAGAATAAGTTGACCACCTCTCCTATCATTACCGCACCTAATTGGAGCTTGCCCTTTGAGCTCATATGTGATGCGAGCGATGTTGCAATTGGGGTGGTTTTGTTTTAAAGAGTGAACAAAATATTTCATCCGGTGTACTATGTGAGCAAGACAATGAATGATGCTCAAGTGAATTACACGGTGACCGAGAAAGAACTTTTGGCTATTGTGTTCGCAATGGAGAAATTTCGGCCGTATCTCATGGGTGCCAAGGTTATAATCCATGCCACACCCCTTTTTTTACAACCTTACTAACCCTATTAAAATAAATAAAAAGATTAGTAAAGCTCAAACAAAGGTTTTTAATTAAAATGTGACAAAATTATGTTCAAAAGGAAATTACTCAGAGTCGCCACCTGACATTGATTTCGGTGTACCAGGTCACCATTTTTTTAAAAATGATTTCTCCTTTAAAACACTTGGGACTCCAAAAATAAGTCCGCACCAGAGATTTAGGTAAGAGGGTTCATTTGACTCAGGGAGAAGGTGTTAGGCACTGCCCAAGTCCCATGAAGGTCACGGTTGCGTACTCGATCTAGTTGGCTTTTAAAACATTCAAATTGAGGTAAAATCACAGAAAAGGAAAACAAACACAAAAGAGGCTCGAGGTCTTCCGCACCTAAATGAAAGAAAATTAAAAGAAAGAAAATTAAAGTTCCAAATTATCCTACGCTACTTCTTCGATGTTTGTCACGATCTCCAATTATAGAATACTAAGGGGCATTCCCCAAAATAAAATATATAAAAATCCTTCGGGGCATTCCCCGAATAAATTTAATTAAGGGAATGACCTCTCGCCTCAAACTAACCAAAAATCCTAAAGCTTTCCTACCCAAGTGTGGTCGGCCTAAACATGCTCCTAGCGATTAGGTAAGAAAAACAAAATTAAATAAAACTAAAGAGGGCACTTCATGGCATGTTTTATTTTGAATTTTCTCATTTCATGTTTTTGACCAAGCCCGATCCCTATGGCCAAACAACCATTTAAGATTCGTAATAATAAACCAAAATTCAATTATACAACACGTAAAAGCATTTAAAAGAAGCTATCAACTAAACTAAAATGGAATGACAGAATAGGTGGTCTTGAAACGTGAAAAGAGCCTTTGAACTTTGATATACCTCATCCATGTATATCATCTCTCAAGTCCAGTGAACTGCATATTATATGGTGGCTAACCTTATAGCTCTATGAAGCCACACAAACTCACTGTTCAATTCAAAACTCTTAACAATTTCACTCATATGGTATTGAACCCACCAAAGCCTAATGATACCGCCAAATAATTCTAACTTGACACAAAAAGAGCCTATTAATCTATTGAAAAGATTATCTCCGTCTAACATGTGGATAAAACAATTTTCTGTCTAGACATCCCTTGACAATAAGAACACTAATTACAGTAAGCTCTAACACTTTGAATGGAAGATTGAATTCAAATAAACACTCTATGATAGAAGTAACTTAGGACCAGACAAATCAAGAATAACTTGTGCCATTTCCAACAATTTCAATGTGTTATGGACAAAATTCTCTATTAATGACTACCCAATTGCAACTTTAAAGAGAATTACTAGAGGACAACCCGACTACAGTAACGAAAACTGACAAGATATAAACTAATATTGATGAAGCACTAAGGATCATGATTAGAAAAATTCAACAGGACTCAAAAGCCAATATCATGTTTAACATTATCACATAGAAATAAAAATGAGAAAATGGGATAATAGGCCAATACTATAGTTCAATCACATAGAAGCCAAACATTAAAGTGAAAGAGAGGGGGAAGAATGGACCTCAACGAGCAAATTCCTTGTAACTAACTTTGGTTGAAAATACCAACAAATGATATGCCAACGACGAAAACTCGACTAGAACAGGCAGAAACAACGACGAAAAGCAGAACAAAAGAGATTCCTTAAAATCCTAATATAAACGCGGACGGTGATGAACAGACGACGACGAACTCGAACGTTCTTCAAACTCAATCTAACAGTTTTTCGAATGAGATCTATCACCCGATACTATTATATAGTTACTGGCTGCTTAGGGGTGTTTAAGGGTTGAAGAAGACGAAGTCAGGTGGCTGATGTTCTGGTTCCCAAAGTGTGTGGCGGCGGAAGGGTGGTGGTTGTTCGCTTGGTTAGAGTGAGAATGGAGGTGGAAACGGCTGGAATGGGGTGGCGTGAAGAAGCAGCAGCCGCTGCTTGAAGGGTGTTGGAATGGAGATGGTGATTAGGTCTGGCCGCTGGGATATGGAGAGGAGGTCCGGCGACATTTAGGGTGGTCGTTTTGGATTGAAGAAGAAGCTGTCCTCTTCTGGTCAAGGTTTTTGAGAGGTTGACCACTGGTGGCGTGGTTAGTAAAGATGTAGATGAAGAAGCTTGGAGGCGGCGGTGATGGCAGGTGACAGTGGGTGTGAGACGGTTGTGTGTGGCTGGTCGGAGTGTGGTCGGCGCCTGACCTAGATGTGAAGAAGAAGGTGACGACCTGGTTGGTTTTTTCTTCCCCTTCCCTAGGGTTAGGTCTTGTGTATATTAAGAAGGAGATCTGTTGATGGGTCTTTGGGGTTAGGGAAGGGTCAATAGGGCCAAAATGATTGGGCTTGGTGAATTGGGTCATAAATTTGGTTTTTAATTTCATAATTTTTGCAAGTTGGCTAAAGATATTAATTACTTTTATAAAATAATACCATAAAAATATAAAATTAATCCTAATGAACTAAAACAACTATATTATGACATGAAACTATTTTTGATATTTTCAAGGATTATACTAAAAATAAAAACGGGTTAAAAATAATATTTTTCTAAAATACCTAATACTTTAATTAAATAGAAAAAATAAGTAAAACTATTTTTGTATTTTTCAATTTTGTGATAAAATAATATAAAAGAGTCAAAATTAGTTGAAATAACTATATTAGACATAAACTAAGTATTTAAATGCTAAAATATGTAAAATCTTGGGGAGGGTCAAAAATCACATGTCTACAGCTGCCCCTCTTTGACTGGAAATACGAAGTATTTTCAGACAAAGAACGACGAGACAGGTTTTTTGACCCGACCCTTATTTAGAGAGACCAAAGACTAAAAGAAAGGAGAATGTGACTGAGCCCTGGTATATGAGCTGCCTACATATCCTTGGCGATAAAGGAATCAGGCCACGTGTAGTTTAGAAATAGGAGAAGTGATGGAGTTTACCGAGGTGGAAAGCCGATTGAGGCGTTGTCGAGGTTCCAGTCCGCGGTCCTGTTATTATATCAAATCAAAATCTAAAAGAACTAAGCAAGTCTATCAGCTATAAGTTACAAGATTCCTATCTATAAGTCTACTGAAGCTTGATATTGAGTCTTGAATGGTTCTTCATGCAGACTTTTGATTTGAACCTTGATGTTTTCTAGCTGTAGGTGCTGATTCATTCCTCCACGACTTCTTCGTATCAAGACCAGACATGTAGTGCTCGTTACTTCAACCATATCTTGAGCAGTTCACATCTTACATCTGCTTCTGCATTTGGATTTACTTATTTTTTCTTCTTTTTTTTATTCTGGATTGAGACTTCTTCTTTTGGCCATCTCAGAATGTCGACTCACATTCTTGTCGCGAGCTTCTACTACTTCTAACTTGAATTGAATTTTGAAATGACTTCCCTCGTTCTTCAGGTGGGCACCTGCTACTGACTTGAAACTTGAAATATTTCCGAAACGAATTTCCTCATTCTCCAGGTGGGTGCCTGCAATCAAAACAATAAAACAAACAAAATTTTCTGCCCCAATTTGCACTAGGAAGATTTGTGAGTTGTTAGCAAAACTATAAATCACCTATGTTATTGATGCAATAATGAGAGTAAAACTAAAGACTCGACGAGGATGTGCGTCTCCTAGGGATAAAACTCGAATGACTTAAACTAGGAAGTGCGTCTCCTAGGGAAGAAACTTGAATGAACCAAACTCCGAAGTGCGTCTCCTAGGATAAAACTTGAGTGACTCAAACTAGGAAATGCGTCTCCTAAAATAAAAATATAACTTGAATGACCTAGACTAGGAAGTGTTTCTCCTAGGGGTGAAATTTCAATGACTCAAGCTAGGAAGTGCGTCTCCTAGGTGTGAAACTCAATTTGGGAAGTGCGTCTCCTAAAATGAAAATATAACTTAAACGACCTAGACTAGGAAGTGTGTCTCCTAGGGGTGAAATTTCAATGACTCAAGCTAGGAAATGCGTCTCCTAGGGGTGAAACTCAATTTAGGAAGTGCATCTCCTAAAACAAAAATATAACCCGAAAGACCTAGACTAGGAAGTGCGTCTTCTAGGGGTGAAACTTCAATGACTAAACTAGGAAGTGCATCTCCTAGGAATAAATTTAAATGACTAAAGCTAGGAAGTGCGTCTCCTAACAAGTATAATCTGAAAGACCCGGACTAGGAAGTGCGTCTCCTAAGGGGTAAAACTTCAATGACTCCAACTAGGACGTGTGTCTCCTAGGGATGAATGACCAACATTAGGAAGTGCGTCTCCTAAAATAAAATATAACTCGAAAGGCCCAGACTAGGAAGTACTTCTTCTAGGTGTGATGTGTGATCTTCTCAATAGCCTTTGCGCAGGCGGAATTGGGGCATTACACCTGAAAAATTCAAGCTTTCTTATGCACATAGCCTTCATCCCTATTTCAGACAAAGAAAACTTGTGAGTTTAAAACACGGTGGTTAGTTTGTGGCCTTGACTGTGAGGGCGATTGCTCCTTCGGTTCCTATGATAACTGTGATTTCAACTTGAAAGACCTTGCTTGTTCATTGACTAACCATTTTCTCTATCATCATTATCACAAAAATATCTCTGATCCATTCAAACCCAATACCCTTTATCTATTGTATTGTGCTCATGAATTGACATTTACTGAATCTTTGCATTTCACATGAATCCCAAAGCATGTTGATTGTTACCAAGTCAGTGTGCATACTGTTCTTTCCTGACTTATGTCATTTTGATGTGCTAACCAGACTCCGCTTTGTGCAATTGGAAAGCTGGTAGTAGATTTTGAAGTCAATTTCTTTTCTTGTTCTGACAAAACAGACTCCAGAGAACTTAAACAGAGCAAAAAGAACACAGTTAAGGGGACAATAGAAAGAGATGACATCTAACAAGAAAATCACCGAGTAGAAACTTGACAGATGTAGATACCAACTCTAATGACTGTGACATACATTTTGGATTAAAGTGGCCTAATCTGTTAAGCAATTCTAATGTTCAACTCTTGTTGTGCCTCTAAGCTGCGAAACTGGGCTTCGGCACTCTAATTGTCCCATTTGATCCACAATCCTCAGTCGACTTATAGTGCCCTGAAGGGTTTTCACCATCAAGCCTCTCTCATTTTGCTCTTTTTCTCAACTCACCGTCGCCTTACGGTGCCCATGAGGATTTCACCTATAAGACTCTCTTATTTATCATTTCCTCTCTTTGCGATGAGAACAAGGTATTACTCATGATGTAGGAAGATCATACTTTCACCACACACTTGATTTGGCATCCTCAAAGATTGGTCAGAAGGTCTTTCTTCGGACCGTAATGTAGGCTTTTGGACAGGGTTTGAAAGAAAGGGTAGCATGAAGGCTCAAAATAATTTAAGATGAAAGAGTTCAAAATTACAACTTTTGGAATCAGATCTTTTGGCAAAATTAAAACTTCTGCCCCAGTTTCTTAGAGTCTAGGGATATTTTTTTTTGATTTTTTTATGGGATTTCTAAGAAAACCCGCCCCACTCTTGACTTCGGGGGATTATGAAATATTTATTTGGTGTGACCGAACCGTAAAGCTGCCTACGTATATTGAGGTGACAAGAATCCGGTCGAATGTAGTTCAAAAACAAAGTTGTTTTTTTTTCTTTTCCTTTTTTTCTTTTCTCCTTTTTTCTTTTTTTTTCTTCTTTTTCTCTTTTCCTTTTTTCTTATTTTTCTCTTTTTCTTTTCCTTTTCTAGTTCCTAACTCTATTTCTAATTCCAAAAGAGGGGTATGAAACAAAAATTAGGGCTCAAAAGGGGTAGCAAAAGATAAAAGTGTTTGGGTAGCGGAATAAATTGCCTTCGTCATACCAAACTTAAAAATGTCAAGTACAAACATGAAATTGAAGATAAGAAAACAAATCACACATAGTATCTATTGATGGCATCAACACAAACAAAACGTGCCAATGGGCAATACCTTTGTCCCAATAAATGATCATTGCCAGTTCGAAGTAGACTTGACTCAACCTTATCTTGACGTGGAAGAATGCATTTCAGCATTGACTGATTTACCTCAAACTGCTTGAGAGGCATCTCCTTGTTGTATTCTCTTATCAACCTCTTGATTTTCCAGACTTACTACCTCAGTTTCACTCAATTCAAAGTTCAGGTCATCTCAAAATGCGTGAATCTTTAATTGTTTCCTCAAACACACCCTTTTATCATATTCAAAACTGTGTCATTTCTTCATGATTAGACTAATTTTCAAGATCAAGATGAGAATTATGCGTGCATGTCATGTCACTAGAGTCGGCATGAAAAGAACTATAAAAGGAAAAATGACCAAAACAAAAACTGACTAGAACTAACGAAAAATAGGAGATTACATTAGACAGATGATGAAAAGGGTTTGACCAAGACAAGCAAAATAGACATGGGTTACAACCTTGGAACAATCTTAAATAGCACTAGATGAGTTACTACAACTAAACGAACTAGACAAAATGAGAAGAAGAAGAGTTTGATCCACAAGACAATATCCGAATTACAACCCTGAAATAACCCGGACAACAGAAATGACAACAAAATAAACTACCAAAACTCCTCCCTGGCTAGCCAAGAAAGGAGTGTCTTTCCAATTACCAAGTTCGACATCTTAGCCACTGGGTTGTACATCAAGATTACTAGGACCTTCACCAATTCCCAACACGTTGACCTTAGTAAATAGCTTTTGGGTCCCTTTATCCAACTCATCCTTAAGATTAACCTCTGGAACCGAGACTGATAGAGCAAAAAACATTGCAGTAAGTGGCCCTCCAAGGGATTCAGGACAACTCTCATATTCCCTTTCCACACAAATCATGTCCACCATATGCGTTTCATTATGAACAAGCAATAGACTTTGTCTAGTATCTACTACATTTGGATTTTGCACGGTAATGTCACCTGCATCAATAAGCTTTGGACTGCTCTTTTTAGATGCCAACACTTTTCTATGTCATGCCCCGGGGTATTAGAGAAATATGCACACCTTTGAGAAAAATCAAAATTCTTTGGAAATCATTTCGACATATTTATCTAAATCAGCTTCAACATGTCCAATTGCCTCAGCCTTTGGAACAGACTAGCATATGATTCTCCAATAGGAGTGAAAGACTTTTCTCTTTGCTGCTGCCTTCTCATTTTGTACTCCGGCCTTGGTTGGAACCTCTTTCGGGTAGGGGTTGATATGCTTGTAGATGTGGGTAAGACATTTATGGAGGCGGTACAAGTTGTTGCGGGTTTCGTGGATGTGGAGCATATGGTGGTGCATTGTGGATAGAGTACTGGGGAGGTGAGGTATGACTTTGGGGATTCTGTGGAGGAAAGTATCATTGGGGAGGATTATCTGGAGTATGAGGATATTTATGGGTTTGGTATTGAGGCTGAAAGCATTTAGCAATAATGCTCACTGGATTCTGTTGTTGGCGGGGCTCAGCAACATCTTTTCTACCAATCAGAGAACTGACCCGAGCAACTTGTTCATTCCATCTGAACCAAAACCCCCTAAAGCCTTCCTTGGGTTTCTTTTCCATCTGAGATAGGGAAGAGCGGTCTGGGATAATGTCTACATTGTACTGATAGTTCCGAACAAAATCTTGAGCCATGTCCCCCCATGCATGCCACTTACTAGCATCTTGGTGGGTGTACCACTCCAGAGATGTCCCACTTAGACTTTGACTGAAATACGCCATCAATACTTCATCTTTCCCGGAAACATTTCTCATTTCACTGCGATAACCCCTCAGATGGGCTACTGGATCTCCACATCCATCATATATGGCATTTTAGACCCTTTCAGCTTTCTGGATATCTCATCCTGCTCCACTGTCTTATCCGGCTTTGCAGTTTCACCGGGAGGCTCAAAGTGAGGAGCGTAAGAATATGGATCCGAGACCTTGAAAATTGGTTCTGGAGAATAGTGTTGGACATCTGGAGCTTGGAAAACAGTCTCGCTGGAGGATCGAGGAAGAGTAGCTGGTGGATGAGCTACAAAAATACGAGTGGTCAAAGGAGCGAGATATGATGTGCTTTTGAGGGGTGGAGTGTGAAAAGGTTATGGGGAGATATCGGCAGCAGTGGAAACCTGGGCTTGTAATAGTGGTGGGATAGTTGCAGGGTTTCCAGTGTAATTAGTGGGGAATGAAGGTGGAGGATGCCCCCTGATCCAAGACTGATACATTTCTGCCATCTGTTGTTTCAACCTTTGGACCTCCTCTTTCAATTCAAATTCCGACTTCTCAATCCCCTCGACGGGTCAACAATTTTGTGTCCAAGTCTTTGCTAGCCATGGTTACCTTGCTCTTTGACCTTTTGTTGTATGGATGAATTGCCAAAGTGCCACAAACTAACCACCTTCTGTTATGATAACAATGAAAGTAACAAAGGGGAGCAAAACAAAGCCAACATGTTAGCGTTAGGGCATTTATCAAATAGAAATATCACATTGCGTGTAATGCCCCTAGTCACAGTTAACGGTTCTAGAATGGCTTCGAGGGTACAAAGGCCATATAGCATCATCCCAATTTCACTCTTCTTGGCCCATTTCCCTCTTCATTTTCCTTTCCAACACCACTTGGTTTCTCATTTCTTTCACCCTCTTTTCTTTTTTCTCATTTCTCACGTTCCACAACTTCATTCACTTTTTCTCTTTTTTTTTGTTTATTTTGTTAAAAGATGCTTCGATCGAACCCTATGTAGGTTTCCTACATATCATGTCCCTCATGAATCAGATCAAGCGTAGTTCTAAAAAAAGTAATGGACAAATAACTAAAACTAAAAATATTTTTGAATTTTTCATTTATAACTTTTTTTTATTTTTCAAATACAAAATGGGATGTAATATAACAAAAGACTCGATATTACTGTACAAGTCAACATGAATGACAGACTCAAAACATAAAAGTATCTATAAACAACTCCTAAATGCAGTGGTCCTGGGGTATTTATCATGCTCGAGCTCTGGTACACTGATCTTTACCTAAATGAAACAAAAATAAGATCAAATAGAGTTAGTGACTCAAGACATATATGATGCCACAACACCTTCTATTGGACACATGCAAGGCATGATTAAGTCTATTTCTGCAAAATGACCTACGTAGCCAAAATGTGGCTATTAGGGCAAACTCAACAAAGATGACCTCAAGACATGAAAAAATACTTCACTAAGGCTTATATGGATTCAAACTCCCAATAATCATGGCCCAAATTAATTTGCAGAAATGACCCATTTTGCAAAAACGGCCGATGTGAACCGAAGTGGCTAAAGATGCAAACTCAATGAGGACGTGTCTTAACTTAATATTACACCTAATTGTGGAATCAAGTTTCTGAGACATGGGTCATTGGACCACTTTTGCGAAAACGATCCCATTTTGTAAGAACAACCGACGTGTCCCAAAGTGACTAGACATGCAAATTTAACAGGAATGAACCTTCAAACTGAGAGGACACATTGTTGTAGACTCAACTCTCTAAGATATGAGATAACAAACTACTTTGAGAAAATAGCTCTATTTTTCAAAAACGGCTGATGTGGCCAAAAGTGACTAGACATGCAAGATTTGGCTAAGACCCCGCGAAACCGAGAACCTAAGACTCACTAGGAAGACCGGACCCTATGTGAGTTGCCTACGTATCCCGCCCCGAAAGACGAGAATCAGGTATGCGTAGTTCAGAAAGATCGGACATGGAAGAAAGCTTTAAAAAGAAATGCAACTAGTTTGGAAAAACTATTTTTTGTCTTTTTGAAAAATGATGGAAAATATAAAATCTTTTTTGATTTTCCTTTTCTCTCTTTTTTTGATTTTTTTGAAAAATGACGGGAAAGTGCAAAATCTTTTGAATTTTTCATTTTTATTTTTTTTATTTTTGTAAAACTATGAAAGAAATATGTGAGTGGGGCCTACTTGCTTCATTTTATGTTTCACCCTCAAATATCCTTGATCCGCCAAATGACCTTTCTACCCTCGTAGATGCAACATTTAGCACATAAGATGATTAAATGTCATTTTGGTCCACTGCCTATTTTTGCCATAATTTGGATAGGCCTCCTACAACGGGACACGATGCTTGGGACCGAACTCTGCTAGATTTAAATGATATGATGCAAACAAGCATGACCTAAAGGCTGACCTACGTTTGGGGATCACTAGACAAGGCAATTCGGGACGACACGTGGTCGATGGCGGCTGCTCTAGCTGTCCGCTCACTCCACGCTCCCACGCCATCCCTTAAAGACACGAGTGACTCACAAAAAGGTCGTGTATGCTCAAACGTACTCCGGAAGACTTGTTGCAAAAAGAAGACCCGAGTTATGCAAATGATCACAATTTATAAAGCAGTAACACATAAAGGAAAAACAGTAAGCAAATAAGCGACTAGCAAATAAAAAACAACATAAAAAATCAAATAAATCAAACAAAACACATAAAAACCTCAAACGAACATCCTAAAAGCCAACAAGATCAAATACTGGCTCGAACCTGCAGCTCTCCAGCAGAGTCGCCAGAGATGTCACACCCCCTTTTTTACAACCTTACTGACCCTCTTAAAATAAATAAAAAGATTAGTAAATCTCAAATAAGGGTTTTTAATTAAAAAGTGACAAAATTGTGTTCAAAAGGAAATTACTCAGAGTCGCCACCTGACATTGATTTCGGTGTGCCAGGTGACCGTATTTTTAAAAATAATTTTTCCTTTAAAACATTTGGGACTCCAAAACTAGGTCCGCACCAGAGATTTGTGTAAGGGGGTTCATTTGACTCGGGGAGAAGGTGTTAGGCACTCCCCAAGTCCCGTGAAGGTCACGGTTGCGTACTCGATCTAGTTGGATTTTAATACATTCAAATTGAGGTAAAATCACAGAAAAGGAAAACAAACACAAAAGAGGCTCGAGGTCGTCCCCACCTAAATGAAAGAAAATTAAAAGAAGGAAAATTAAAGTTCTAAATTATCCTATGCTACTTCTTCTACGATGTTCGTCACGACCTCCAATTACAGAATACTACGAGGCATTCCCCGAAATAAAATACATATAAATCCTTCGGGGCATTCCCCGAATAAATTAACTAAGGGAACGACCTCTCGCCTCAAACTAACCCAAAATCCTAATGGTATTTGACCAAGCCCGATCCCTATGGCTAAACAACCATTTAAGATTCGTAATGATAAACCAAAATTCAATTATACAACACGTAAAAATATTTAAAAGAAGCTATCAACTAAACTAAAATGGAATGACAGAATAGGTGGTGTTGAAACGTGAAACAAGCCTTGGAACTTTGATTAACCCCATCCATGTATATCATCTCTCAAGTCCAGTGTACTGCATACTATATGGTGGCCAACCTTATAGCTCTATGAAGCCACACAAACTCACTGTTTAATTCAAAACTCTTAACAATTGCACTCAAATGGTATTGAACCCACCAAAACTTAATGATACCGCCAAATAATTCCAACTTGACACAAAGAAGACCTATTAATCTATTGAAAAAATGATGTCCGTCTAACATGTGGATAAAACAACTTTCTGTCTAGACATCCCTTGACAATAAGAACACTAATTACAGTAAACGCTAACACTTTGAAGGGAAGATAGAATTCAAATAAACACTCTATGATAGAAGTAACTTAGGACCTAACAAATCAAGAATAACTTGTGTCGCTTCCGACAATTTCAATGTGCTATGGACAAAATTCTCTATTAATGACTACCCAATTGCAACTTTAAAGAAAATTACTAGAGGACAACCCGACTACAGTAACAAAAACTGACAAGATATAAACTAATATTGATGAATCACTAAGGATCATGATTAGAAAAATTCAATAGGACTCAAAAGCCAATATCATGCTTAACATTATCACATAGAAACCAAAATTAGAGAAAATGGGATAATAGGCCAATACTATATTTCAATCACATAGAAGCCAAACATTAAAGAGAAAGAGAGGGAAAAGAATGGACCTCAACGAGCAAATTCCTTGTAATTAGTTTTGGTCGAAAATACCAAGAAATGATATGCCGACGACGAAAACTTGATTAGAACAGGCAGAAACAACGACGAAAAGCAGAACAACAAAGATTTCTTAAAATCCTAATAGAAACTCAAACGGCGATGAACGGACGACGGCGAACTCGAACGGTCTTCAAACTCAATCTAATAGTTTTTCGAATGAGATCTATCACCCAATACTATTATATAGTTACCGGTTTCTTAGGGGTGTTTAAGGGTTGAAGAAGACGAAGTTAGGTGGCTGATGTTCTGGTTTCCGGCGTGTGTGGCAGAAGAAGTGTGGTGGCTGTTCGCTTGGTTAGAGTGAGAATGGAGGTGGAAATGGCTAGAATAGGGTGGTGGGAAGAAGCAGCAGCCACTGCTTGAAGGGTGATGGAATGGAGATGGTGATCAGGTGTGACCGGTAGGAGATGGAGAGGAGGTCCGACGACGTTTAGGGTGGTCGTTTTGGATTGAAGAAGAAGTTGTCCTCTTCTGGTCAAGGTTTTTGAGAGGTTTGTGGTTAGTAAAGGTGTAGATGAGGGAGCTTGGAGGCGGCGGTGATGGCAAGTGACAGTGGGGTGTGCGGCGGTTGTGTATGGCTGGTCGGAGTATGGTCGACGCCTGACCTAGATGTGAAGAAGAAGGTGACGGCTTGGTTGGTTTTTTCTTCCCCCTCCCTAGGGTTAGGTCTTGTGTATATTAAGAAGGAGATCTGCCGATGGGTCTTTGGGGTTAGGGAAGGGTCAATTGGGAAAAAAAGATTGGGCTTGGTGAATTGGGTCATAAATTTCATAATTTTTGCAATTTGGCTAAAGATATTAATTTCTTTTCTAAAATAATACCATAAAAATGTAAAATTAATCTTAATTAACTAAAACAACTATATTATGACATGAAACCATTTTTGATATTTTCAAGGATTATACTAAAAATAAAAATGGGTTAAAAATAATATTTTTCTAAAATACCTAATACCTTAATTAAATAGAAAAACTAAGTAAAACTATTTTTGTATTTTTCAATTTTGTGATAAAAATAATATAAAAGAGTCAAAATTAGTTGAAATAACTATATTAAACATGAACTAAGTATTTAAATGCTAAAATATGTAAAATCTTGGGGAGGGTAAAAAATCACATGTCTACAATCCATACCGACCATGCCGCACTCCGGTACTTGATGACGAAGAAGGATTCCAATGCTAGACTGATGCGATGGGTCTTGTTACTTCAAGAGTTTGATTTGGATATTATGGACCGGAAGGGTAGTGAAAACCAAGTGGCGGACCACTTGTCCCGCTTGGAGGAGGAGGGGAGGCCTCGTGATGGCCTAGAGATCAATGATTCATTTCCCAACGAACAACTCCTTTCGGTGTCGGTGAATGGTATGCCATGGTTTACAGATGTTGCTAATTTCCTTGTGAGAGGTTTAATCCCGTGTGAGGTTTCTTTTAACCAAAGGAAGAAGCTCAAACGGGATAGTTTGGATTTCTATTGGGATGAGCCATACTTGTTCAAGATTTGCATGGATGGTGTGATCCGAAGGTGTGTCCCGGAGGAAGAGCAATTGAGTATCTTGGAGGCATGTCATTCCTCTCCCTATGGTGGCCATCATGGCGGGGCGAGGACGGCTTCCAAAGTTCTTAGTTTTGGGTTTTATTGGCCAACGTTGTACAAATATGCAAGTGAACTAGTAAAGAGGTGTGATGAATGTCAAAGAACGGGTGGAATTTTGAAGAAAGATGAGATGCCTCTCAATACCTTGAGGTTGATATTTTTGATGTATGGGGCATTGATTTTATGGGCCCGTTTGTTAGCTCGTATGGGAACACATACATTCTTGTGGTGATGGACTATATTTCAAAGTGGGTTGAAGCTGTGGCTTTGCCCAACAATGAAGCCCGGAGTGTTGTTGTATTTCTCAAGAAGAGTATTTTTACAAGGTTTGGTACTCCTCGTGCAATCATAAGTGATGGGGGTCTCATTTTTGCAATAGAGTTTTTGACACTTTGCTTGCAAAGTGTAGTGTCAATCACAAGGTTTCTACTCCCTATCATCCTCAAGCAAGTGGTCAAGTTGAAGTCTCCAATAGGGAAATCAAGAGCATATTGTCAAATACGGTCAATGCAAATAGGACCGATTGGTCAAAGAAGTTAGGATGACGCTCTATGGGCTTATATAATTGCTTACAAGACTCCGATTGGTATGTCTCCGCATCGGTTGGTGTTTGGGAAAGATTTCCGTCTACCGGTTGAGTTAGAGCACAAGGCCATTTGGGCTTTGAGGAAGCTAAATCTTGAATGGGATGTTGCAGCCAATCTTCGTGTGGAGCAGCTTAATGAACTTGATGAATTCTGATTCCATGTCTACGCCAGTTCGTCCTTGTACAAGGACAAGATGAAGTACCTTCATGATAAATATGCTCGTAGCAAGGAGTTCAAAGTGGGTACTTTGCTTCTCTTGTTCAACTCTCGGTTATGTCTGTTTCCGGGAAAGCTTAAGTCAAAATGGAGTGGACCTTTTGAAGTGGTGTTTGTGACCCCGTTTGGTGAACTTGATTTGAAGAACAAGAATGGGGAAGTTTTCAGAATGAATGGGCATAGGGTCAAGCACTACTTGGAAAACATTGATGACAGCCACGTGGTGGCAATTCTTCATCTCAAATGATTTGATGGTAACCTGTGTCGTGCCGCGACGTTAAATCAGGCGCTTCTTGGGAGGCAACCCATGTGTTTTTCTTTTTGTTTCCCTTTGATTTTCATTGTAGTGTAGGATTTATCTTTGGACTGACTGGTTGTGAGATGCTACAGGATTGTGTTGATGCAGTGCAGGACAAAGTGGAAAAAATCGTTCAAGTCTCTGAAGTTTGCATTGTGGACCGCACTACATTTTGTGCGGCCGCAAAGAACTTAGTGCGGGGGCACAAAATCAGTGCAGAACGCACTAATGATGGATGAAAAAACCAACTCTCTGAAGTTTGCCACCGTAGCCGCATTACATTTTGTGCGGTCCGCGGTGGACCACTACAGACGCAATGGTATTTTATGCGGACCGCAGTGGTTGCCTTCTCAAACTTGTATAAATTCCATGTGGTACAGACCACACTGTATTTTGTGTGGCCCGCGGTGGGTAGGTAAGTTGGGCCCCAGGACTTTTTCTATAAATAGTACCTAAGACCCTCATTTTGAATTTTTCGATCTTTTAACTCTCAGAGCTTTAAAATCACTGTTCCTCTCCACTTATTGCACGTAACTGATCACCAAAGCTTAATAATCATCACAACATCTTACTTCTGGTACTTTCATCTCTTTTCAAGTGTTAATTTTATTATTTTCATTAAATTTTTGTTTTTCTTAGCTCTTCTTCTGCTTTTCCCGTATTTCTTGCGATTTGGTAATATTAGGTTAGTTACTTTCTTATTTAAGGTAGAATTAGGTAGTTAAATGACTGAACCAACACTTAGGGAACCTTTAAGAGGTGAAAAATTGGACTTAAAGTGAGTATTTCATGAACCCTAGGTTGGTGTTGTGTTTTGGTATTCAATGCGGATCGCGATGGAAATAGTGCGGTCCGTGGTGCCCTTGTGCGGTCTACAATGGTATTTTGTGCGGACCGCATTGTTAAAAGTTCTGAAACCTGATCATTGAGGACCGCGGCCGCATTGCATTTTGCGCGGTCCGCAGTGCCTCAATGCGGACTGCATTGACTTTTTGTGCAGTCGGTGGTGCGTTTATTCAGAAAGTGGGTAGTCTGAACCCCACCTCTGTGCAGACCGCGGTGCCATTTTGTGCGGTCCGCATTGGCTTCTGTGCGGTCGCACTATATTTTGTGCGGACCGCATTCTTCAATGTTTTACTATCTGCAACTATCTTTTCTGCAACTCTGAATTACATTGATTATATTGATACTAATAAAGCATGATTGAATTTATTTGCAGACAATGGTGAAACAAAGAGGCAAGGGTGCTAAACAAGCAGGTAGAGAGAATCCTCTCGAGGTGGGAAACAAAAGATGATAAAGTTGACCCCCCAAGCCCAACAAAATATAAAAACACAAGGAAACTCATCAGAGCTGCTGATAGGGTTATTGATCAGTCGGGGAGTGAGTACGAGCCCTCCCGGAAGGCATCATTAGATTCAGTGCCATAGTACATTACTGACTGGCCAGAGAAAAACAGATTGAGAGATACCCCTCCACTTTCCCCTACTGCTCAAGCTTCAGTGCGTGTATCTTCTAAGTCATCTAAGGGCTCAGCTACCAGTAGTAGAAATGAATACTCCACCTCTCCTACAGCTTCATTATCCGAAAAGGGTGCAGAAGGAGAAGAAGAGACAGTAGGAGAAGGGGTTGAACCTCAGGTGGGAGGAGTAGCGAGAACTAGAAACCCGAAGGTGTGGCAAGACCATTTTGTAAGTGAGGTGGCCTACCATAAATTCAGAGAATGGTGGACTGTGAGGAAATTGATTCCGGAGCGAAGTTTTGTGGATAAAGACCTTTTACCTCACAACCCCAATGTGAGAAGACAATTTAGAGAGAGAGAATGGGCTAGGAGTACTTCTTAAGCAATTGTGTAGATGCAAACGAGCACCTGGTCAAGGAATTCTACACCAATGCTGCCCACATCAAGAAGGGCACCAAAGTGACCAAGGTGCGGAATTTGAAAGTGCTATTTGATGGGAAAGCAATAAATGACTACTTGGGCTTCAATGAGGAGGATGAATCACTATATCTGGAGAATATGGCATTAGGTGAGGCGGCCCGTCCTTGGTTGGCACTGTACTTGGCAATTTACCCCCGATTGGTTGAATGCCGGAGTGAAGATCTTAAGGAGAAGTTTGAATTTTAAGGCTAAGGGGTGGGAGACATTCGTGTGCAGTAGACTGGACCCCACTACCCACGACAACTCACTCCCTCTTCACTAGGCGGTACTGGTAGCATCAATTATGGCGGGGTACCCGATTAACGTTGGGAATGTGATGTCTCGGGTTATTATACAGGTAGTGAGTGAAGGTGACAGAAACTACCCCTTCCCTAGCTTCTTAACCATGTACTTCAATGACCTAGAGGTAGAAAAACGGAAATTTAACGTCGAAGTGAAAGCAAGGGCACCGTTCTCATGGTATAGCATGCAGAATGATGACAACCCTAAAAGCAAGAACTACAAGGGAATAGCCACTACTTTAACTATTCAGTCTGAAGAGCCAGTAGTGGTAGTGGCTCCTACTCAGCCTTATTCCACCTCAGCGGACATGCCCCCTGGTCCATCCACTTCGGCAGTTCAAGACATATCCTCCACCTCAGCCTACCCAGTTCTGCCCACCGTCTGAGCCAGGCCCTTCTCAGCATCAACAATCGGATGCAGACAACTTCATATAAGTTGTCTGTCCTTACTACTACAGTGGCAGCTCAGTCGACACCTCCGCCTTCATAGGTCCCACAATCTATTGAGGACTCCCTCAAGGATATTTTGGATAACCAGAAGAAGATCCTGGACACTCAGAAAGTGTTTATAGAGGCTGTGGATTCTCATGGGAAAGCTCTCAAGGAGCTTTCTAGGGAGTCCAAGAAGATGAGAAAGACTCGGGCTTCCAAGGAGTCTATGAAAGAGTTGAGGTTGACAGGTTGAAGGCCGATCACCTGCCTTTAGATTTATTGCTAGATGACCCGGTGCCAGCGACCCATCCCCATCCAGTGCAGTCGAAGAGGACTCCCAAGAGGAAAAAGGTGATTCCCCGTGCAGATGATGCAGTCATACAGTTGGAGGACTCGCAGGGAGATTCCTCCAACCAGCCCCAAGAGTTAGTCCAGGCCTCGGTCCAGGTCAAGGTCCCAGCAGCAGAGCCACAAGTCATAGGGAGCCAGTCTCAGGTTCCCGAGCTTATAGAGGACACAGGGACCACTCATGATCCTATGTAGACAGACGGGCCATAAGGAGTTTTTGTATCCTCTTCCCTTTATTTTTGGTGCTTATTTTGCTTAGTTGGCATTGAGGACAATGCCAGCTTTCATTTGAGGGGGTAGACCCTACTTTGATTTGTCGGATGACTGTATATATATGACAAATTTTATTATCTCTTTCTTTCCTTTTTCATCTTTGGTATGTATATAATTTTAGCACTTTATTACATTTTTCGTACTTTTCACTTTGGGTCTCTATATAAAAGTTATGTTACATTGTATATATTCATCCCCCTTATTGTATATTCGATCAAACCCCTCTTGTATATATTCATTTTACTTTACGTAATTTTTCTTTCTTAGCTTCTTATTTGTGTTCGTAGCTTCTCGTTTTGGATTTTTGCAATAAGCCTTTGGTTTTCTTAATGCCACGGTTCTTTCCAGAGGTGGAATTTGTGTGAACCGGGTGGCTTTTCCCGATGATGGATGGCATGACTACCTTTTTAAGGGTTTGAGTCCGTTTTTCCTTTCTTTTTACTTTTTAGTAGTTAGTGGGTAAGAGTGCCTCAAGCAAAGCTTCACTTAGGCCTAGTACATTTGCCTTTGATCTTATGGTCAAAAACAAATCGTTGTGTTTATGATGGTGAAAGTTGTGACCTTGAGACTCTTGTGTTGGCCGATAATCATCAAGTAGTTTTTTGGAACCATTGTGTGATAAAATATTATCTAAGGTTGTTGTGGGCCCCCGACTCTGTGTCTTTAACGATCCCATAGCTTGTGCGGTGGGAAATTTGCATTGCAAGTCCAAGTCCCGAGCCATTAGTCTAGAACTTGCCCTGAATGTTTGTTGAGGCAAAATCCTAAGTGAATTTTGACTTGAGACATGATTATAGGCTCTCCTTGATCCAAATAATAGCTTGAACACTTCCATAGCCTACCAATGATAAAATCCCTAGTCAACCCTTTTGAGCCTTAGACCTTTTTCCTTCAAGAACCAGAATACAAGCCTTTACCCGTTCTAAAAGATAACCTCTCTTAGCACCCTATCTTTCCTTACCACATGGCAAAAGTATAAATTTGGGGGGAGAGACGAGGATTGCAACAAAGTGGCAAAAAGGCACAAAATAAAGAAAAGGAAAGGCCATGAAAAAGAAAGAAAAGCAAAAAGATAAAAAGAATATTCAATATAGAAATGAATAAAGGGATTCAAGAATAGGCAAAGAATGAAAGGTGTGGAAAGTTGAGAAAGGAGAAAAGAATTGAAATGAACAAGAAAGAGAGATAGTATGTCTCTCTAACCCCTTAGAAAGAAGTGAAATGACTTAAAAAGTCAAGTGAATGTGTGCCAAAATGAAACAAAAGAAGTGCTTAAGGGAAGATGGAACCTACTTAAACCAAACATTTCCTACCCTGAACCAAAAGCCTTCACTATGTCTCCACAAAATCCCTATATGATCTTGAGTTAAATGAAGCTTACATTAGTGGTGACTCACATAAAGGGCAAGCATATGGTACTTAGAGCCGGACTTGTGACTTTTCCTTGAGAGAGATGAGTGTGCTTCCATTAACCTCGTTTTGAGTTCCACTATCCTAAAGGTGAGGTTTGCTTAGGGAGAGTTAAGGATGTGTGAGTTTGGGTTCCATAATGACCAAAGTAATAGAAAGAGTTCTTTGATGTGTTGAGTCAACTCTTGATTCTCTTGTGTCGCACTTAATCCATGGTGTTTAAAAGAGTAAAATGTTGTTAATGATTCATTTGTATTGAGGGCAATTGTTAGTCCCAATTGATGCTAGATGAGGTCATTTTAAGATAGCTGAATTTTCTTGGATTTTATTTTAAGGGGTGGGTCTTATTTTGTTTGCTTGAGGACAAGCAAAAGCTTAAGTTTTGGGGAGTTGATAACTAGGAATTATGATGCATTTTACACTCTTTCATGCTCAAGTTTTGATTAGAAATGTGTACAAAATAGTCCCAAAGGCTCACAAGTTGTGCTTGATTGCAGGTTTGATCAACAATGTGACAAAATGTCAAAGATCAACTCAAAAAGGAGTGAAACTTGCACAAGTACCATGACAAGACAAAGCTAAGTCAAACAGGGCAAGTGCGGACCGCACACCATAAGTGAAGTTCAGAGAGGATGTTATTCAGGCCAAAAGGCAATGCGACCGCAAGCGGTTTTGTGCAGTCCGCATTGGGATCATTGAGGACACACTCGATTTAGTGCGGTCTGCGGAGCCAAGGTTCAGAGAGGTGGTGTTTTGGAGGTTGAAGATCAATGCGGTCCGCGGTCCCGCACTCGATTTCGTGCGGTCCACATTGCCCAAGTTCAGAGAGCTGAGTATTCAAGTTCAGAGCCTTAGTGCGGCCGTACTCGTTTTTTGTGCAGTCCGCACTAGCCCCGCAGGGGTATTTTTGTCCAAGATTTTTAGCCTAATATAAATAGATTCTTTTCTCATTTTTAGGTCATTAGATAGTTTTTGTACTGAGCTGCGCTCGTGAATTCGTCTCTTCGACCTATTTTGAGTAATTTTAGCATGATTTCAACATTTAATCTTCAAGTTTATTTTAGCAATTAATTATTATGAGTTTTTCTTCATCTAATTCCTTGTTTTCTTGTCTAATTATGAGTAGCTAGACCCATAAGCTGGGGTTATGGCTCAACCCTAGTGTGGGTAATTGATGGGTCTTTTGTTTTTATGCTTGATTGTCTATGGGTGTTTGATATTTGGGCTAATTTAGGGTTTAAATTGTGAATTAGTGGTTACAAATACTAGTTTATGCATAGTAGACTTTGGTTCTTCTTGAGAAAGAGAGCCTAAGTCCATGAAATTAGTCCAACAAGGAATTGGGGCGTATTCAAGATATTGATAGCTCCAATTAAAGGGTTAAACCTAGAGATAGTAACACCCGACTTGAACCTTGATTGCTTGTGCAAATTTGCATACCCAATTGGTCTTGAGAAAGTCAATTTAGGCAAAATCACTCGAACTATTGAGAGGTATAAAGTGAGTAAAATCGTGTAATGGTTATATCATACTCCCAAAATGTAACAATCTATCTTTAGACTCAAGAATCCGTCAATTGACCACCTAGGCGAAGGTCGCTACCCTAGTGCCTTTTAATCATTTGAACAACTCGCAATAGTTTAACCTTAGCTTATTTTAGTTTAATTGAGAATTGTAGTTTTACAAAATTAAAATCATAATAAAAACCAAATATATGTAGAAGTGCAATTTAGAGAAAATATGCAACTCCGCTTTAGATAGACACCTGACTCCAATATCTAGCTCCCTATGAAAATTGATCCCGACCTTAATCGGGTAAAAGCTGCTTCGACCTCTCCCGCTACTCTATAGTAGTGCAGAGTTTACCTCGATCAGTGGGTGATACTGTTGCTGTAGACTGTGTGTACCGGTCGTGTGTGGTGACTATTGGGGGTCTGGATATCCGTGTAGATCTGTTATTATTGTGTATGGTAGATTTCGATGTCATTTTGGGCATGGATTGGTTATCTCCGTGTTGTGCTATTCTGGACTATCATGCCAAGATAATCATATTGGCTATACTGGGTGTGCTACGGATCGAGTGGCGAGGCTTGACTGATTATTTTCCCAGTAGGGTAATCTCCTTCTTGAAGGCCCAGCGTATGGTTGGGAAGGGATGTCTTTCGTATCTAGCCTTTGTGAGGGATGTCGGAGCTGAGACTCTCAGTATTGATTATGTTCCAGTTGTGAGGGATTTTCCCGATGTGTTCCCTACAGACCTATCGGGCATGCCACCGGACAAGAACATTGATTTTGGTATTGACCTAGTGCCGGGCACTTAGCCCATTTCTATTTCGTCGTACCGTATGGCACCATCAGAGTTGAAGGAGTTAAAGGGGCAGCTTCAGGAACTCCTTGATAAGGGGTTCATTCGGCCTAGTGTGTCGCCTTGGGGTGCGCCGGTTCTATTTGTGAAGAAGAAGGATGGCACTATGAGAATGTGCATTGATTATAGGCAATTGAACAAGGTAACAGTTAAGAACAAGTACCCTTGGCCTCGCATTGATGATTTATTCGACCATCTTCAAGGAGCAAGAGTGTTCTCCAAGATTGATCTCCGTTCAGGGTATCACCAATTGAAGATCAGGGACTCGGATATTCTCAAGACAGCTTTCAGGCCCAGATATGGACATTATGACTTCTTGGTGATGTCTTTTGGGCTGACTAATGCTCCAGCAGTGTTCATGTATTTGATGAACAGCGTGTTTCGGCCTTATCTTGACTCGTGTGTCATAGTCTTCATTGATGATATTCTGGTATATTCGTGTAGTCAGGAGGAGCACGCGGAGCATTTGAGGGTTGTGTTGTAGAGATTGAAGGAGGAGAAGCTTTAAGCATAGTTCTCCAATTGTGAGTTTTAGCTCGGTTCAGTGGCATTCTTGGGACACGTGGTGTCCAGTGAGGGTATTCAGGTTGATCCAAAGAAGATAGAGGCGGTCCAGAGTTGGCCCAGACCATCCTCAGCCACAGAGATTTGCAGCTTTCTTGGTTTGGCGGGTTATTATCACCGGTTTGTTCAGGGATTCTCATCTATCGCATCGCCCTTGACCAAGTTGACTCAGAAGGGTGCTTCATTTGTATGGTCGGACGACTGTGAGGAAGGCTTTCAGAAGCTTAAGACAGCTTTGACCATAGCTCCAGTGTTAGTTATGTCGTCAACTTCAGGTTCATATACCATGTATTGTGATGCTTTGAGGGTCGGTATTAGTTGTGTAGTGATGCAGGAGGGTAGATTTATTGCTTATGTTTCTCGTCAGTTGAAGCCCCATGAGAAGAACTACCCCGTTCATGATTTTGAGTTGGCTGCCATAGTTCACGCGTTAAAGAGTTAGAGGCATTACTTGTATGGTGTGTCTTGTGAGGTATTTACTGATCATTGCAGCCTCCAGCACGTGTTCAAACAGAAGGATTTCAATTTGAGGCAGCGGAGGTGGTTGGAGTTGCTTAAGGATTATGATATCACTATATTGTACCATCTGGGGAAGGCCAATGTGGTGGCCGACGCTCTGAGCCGAAAGGTGGTGAGTATGGGGAGTCTGGCATATATTCTAGTTGGGGAGAGACTTCTGGTAGTTGATGTTTAGGCCTTGGCCAATCGGTTAGTGAGGTTGGATATTTTGGAGCCCAGTCGGGTGTTGGCTTGTGTGGTTTCTCGGTCTTCCTTATATGATCGGATTAGGGAGCACCAGCATGATGATCCTCAATTGCTTGTCCTTAAGGACAGAGTTCAGCACAATGATGCCAGAGATGTGGCCATTGGCGATGATGGTGTGTTGAGGATGCAGGGCCGGATTTGTGTGCTCAATGTAGATGGGCTTCGGGAGTTGATTCTAGAGGAGGCCCATAGCTCGCGGTATTCCATTCATTCGGGTGCCGCGAAGATGTATCAGTATTTGAGGCAGCACTATTGGTGGAGAAAAATGAAGAAAGACATTGTGGAATTTATAGCTCGGTGTCTCAATTGCCAACAGGTGAAATACAAGCATCAGAGACCGGGTAGCTTGCTTCAATGGATGGATATTCTAGAGTGGAAGTGGGAGAGGATTACTATGGACTTTGTAGTTGGACTTCCACGGACTTTGAGGAAGTTCGATGCATTTGGGTGATTGTGGATCGACTGACAAAGTCCGCGCACTTCATTCCTGTGTGTACTACCTATTCTTCAGAGCGATTGGCAGAGATCTATATTTGGGAGATTGTTCGGTTGCATGGTGTCCCAGTTTCCATCATTTCAGATAGGGGCACTCAATTCACTTTGCAGTTTTGGAGGTCTGTGCAGCGAGAGTTGGGCACTCAGGTTGAGTTGAGCACAACTTTTCACCCTCAGACGGACGGGCAGTTCAAGCGCACTATTCAGATATTGGAGGACATGTTGCGTTCTTGTATCATTGATTTCGGCGGGTCATGGAATCAGTTTCAACCGCTTGCAGAGTTTCCTTACAACAACAGCTACCAGTCGAGTATTCAGATGGCTCCATATGAGGCTTTGTATGGGAGACGGTGTAGATCTCTAGTTGGTTGGTTCGAGCCCGGTGAGGCTAGGCTATTGGGGACAGACTTGGTGCAGGATGCTTTAGACAAGGTGAAGGTGATTCAGGAGAGGCTTCGTACAACGCAGTCGAGACAAAAGAGTTATCCTGACATGAAGGTTCAGGGTGTGTCCTACATGGTTGGTGAGAAGATTCTGTTGAAGGTTTCACCCATGAAGGGTGTTATGAGATTTGGGAAGAAGGGTAAATTAAGTCCTCGGTTCATTGGGCATTTCTAGGTGCTTAGGAGGATTGGGAGGTGGCTTATGAGCTTGCTTTGCCACCCAGCTTGTCAAGTGTGCATCCGGTATTTCATGTTTCTATGCTCCGAAAGTATATTGGGGATCCGTCTCATGTTCTAGATTTCAGCACGGTTCAGCTGGATGGTGACTTGACTTATGATGTGGAGCCGACAGCTATTTTGGAGCGTCAGGTTCGAAAATTGAGGTCAAAGTATATAGCTTCAGTGAAAGTGCAGTGGAGAGGTTGGCCCGTGGAGGAGGCTACCTGGGAGACCAAAAGGGAGATGTGGAGCAAATATCCTCACCTGTTTGAGGCTTCAGGTATGTTTCTTAACTCATTCGAGGATGAACGTTTGTTTAAGTTGGGGAGGATGTGACGACCCGACCAGTCGTCTCATGAGTTACCACTCCGTTTTCCCCATTTTTGCTTCTTTATTCTTTGTTTATCCATGTTATATGGTATCGGGTTGGTCGGATCAAATTCGGAATGGTTTTGGTAAGGTTTGAGACACTTAGTCTCTAAAAGTAGCTATAGAGTTAGAAAAGTCAACCGAGAGTTGACTTATTGGTAAATGACCTCAGAATGTGGATTTTATGGCTCGGATAGCTGCGTTAGGTAATTTGGGATTTAGGAGTGTGCCCAGAATATTTTTGTGATGTCCGGTGTAGAATTAGGCTTGAATAGGCAAAAGTTAGTTTTTGCCAATTTTTGGTCGGCAGTGGAAAATAGGCTATCGGGGTCGGAATGGAGTTCTGACAGTTGGAACAGGTTCGTAATGTCATTTTGGATATACCTGCAAAATTTCAGGTCAATCGGAGTTGTTTTGGATAATTTCGGCGTCGTTGGTGGAATTTAGGAATTTCAAAGTTCATAGGCTTGAATTTGATATGATTTTGGTGTTTTGATATTGTTTTTGGTGTTTCGAAGGCTCGACTAAGTTCGAATGATGTTATGGGATGTGTTGGTATATTTGTTGAGATTTCCGAGGGCCTCGGGTGGATCTCGAAAGGTTAACGGATCAATTTAGACTAGAAGAAAAGTTGTTGCATTTTTCACAGCAGCATGAACAGTAACTCGGGTGAACAGTACTCGGGTGAACAGTAAGACGCGTGAGCAGTATTTAAATAAACCCTCAGCGACCATTATACCCCTTTACACCATTTTTTGAACGGGAAAAGAGCTTTGAGGCAATTTTGAAGAGAAAAAATCATTGTTCTTCATTGAGGTAAGGATTTTGGACCCTAAAACTCGATTATTTGTGATTAAGGAACACAATATCAGTGTTTAATTCATGAAAATTAGTAGAAAAAGGTGGAGTTAGGGCTTGAGATTATGAGACCTTCTAGGGATGATTTGAGGGGTCAAACGAACTCCGATTTTTGAGTTCTTTATATGTACAGACTCGTGAGATGATGAAGAACATTTTGGTACAAAGTTTGTCCAGTTCTGCGATGGGCCCGGGGGGTCGGGTTTTGACTGATTTCGGGTTTTGTGCTTAAAATCGATATTTTTCAATTTAAATTTATTCGTTTAGCATAATTTGATGATAAAAATCTGAACTTGGTAGATTTGGGGCATTCAGAAGTTGGTTCGAGAGGCAAGGGTGTTGCAGAGTAGCTTTTCGGGCTAGTTCAAGGTGAGTAATGATTTTAAATGTTGTTCTGAGGGTATGAAACCCCGGATTATACAACGTTCGACTATGTTGAGGTGACACACACGCTAGATGACGAGCGTGGGGTCGTGCACCATTGGGGATTGTGATTTAGTCCATCCCGAATGACTATTTTCCTATATATTTGGTAGCTAATTGTTTGATATTATTATACTTTGGGCTAAATGCCATATTTGGACTTCGTGCCAATTGTTTGAACCCTTAGGGGATCGTTAATAATATTTTCCTCACCGTTTGATTTCATACTTGTGCTCAGTCATGCCAGATCTTTCAATGTTTTCAAAACTCAGCTATGCTAATCTGTTTTAGAAACTTTAAATGATGTTTTAAAGATATTTTGAGCTGAGCTGCATATTTTTACTATTGCCCGAAAGGGTTATGATAGCATGCGACCAAAACACTCACGCAAGTGTACGCGATCGACAAGTAATATAGTAGTAAGTAATGTATCGTTCCCACGAGGAATTGTGATCAACTTATCGACTGATGTAGACTCAAACAATTATCAATTTATGCTATATTATTACAAAATATTTAAAGAACCAATTTACAACTTACTTAATAATTGCACAATAATTCAACACAAAATTACTACACCAATTTCACAATATGTTTATAACAATTTGGATAAATATATTCCCGGGTCATGGACTTGCTAGAAATTATGCTACTATTTTAGCTTAAAATGGATTTATTGAATTATCCGGGTTATTGATTATAGGGTTAATAATATTCATAAGAATCTTTCGAGTTCTTATGCATCTATTCAAGTTAAACTAATACCTATATGTCTATGGTATTAATATTAGCAAGAATGCATTTACAACTCCTATTTTTCAACCAAACAAGGCAATTAAGTATATGTCTATCTTAATTGCGAATTCTTCACCCGATGCCCGAGATTCAAAACTTGTTCTATTTGATTCTATATGAAACCAAGAATTTCCTTTTTCAAGTTTAACTCAAGATTCGTAAATAGTATTTTACTGTTAGCTACGCAGTAAAATAATTAACAGCGGAATCAAATAAATAACCCATAATGATAAATTCAATATCATCAATCTAAGCTTCAAATAACATAATTATCTAACATCCATGACCCAAGAATACTAGAGTTTTTTAGCTACTCATAATCATACAAAAATCAACAATAAAAGTTTTAAACATAATATAAACAAACAAATAGAAGAAAGTTTAGAAGAACTCTTTGAATCCTTGCTCCAAGATGTTGTTCTTCTTCTCCTTTCTTCGCTCCAAGATGAAGCTCCTCCTTCTTCTATGGTTTTTTCTCCCTCAAGGATGAATAGTATTTTGCACTTATTCCCCTCAAAATCTGATCTCCTATCTCAATAATGGAGCTTTACTTTATGTAAGTTGAGTGGATCCTCTCAGATTTTCCATTTTGCCCCCAAATAATTGATTTCTCGGACAGGACTAGCGCGGGAGAGCATGACCAGCGCACATCCCGCGCATATCGAGTTTCTTTCTGTCCAAATCACTGAACTAGCGCGGGAGCGCATGACCAGCGCATGACCCGCGCTAGTGGGGTTTTCTCTTGTTGAGATGTTGCTGCTCAACTTTTCGTCATTTGACTCCATTTTTCACTTGATTACCATCATAAATCCTCATTTGTTTATTGAACTCTTGTGAGACATTAAAGTCATGATTAGAGCCAATTTTTGCATTATTTGAACATTTACAATAGTAAACCATCCTTAAATTTAGCTAAAACATAGGCTATATTAAACAATTTAGCCTATTATCAACACCCCACACTTAAACCATTGCTCGTCCTCGAGCAATTAACATACACTTCACATAAGGACGATCTTTTTATCAAAAAATTTCTTGTAATAACACATGTTGACACTTAGGTACCAATTCATAATAATTCAACCTCAAGACATGACTCACAAGTGCCACGCATTTTCATAACTTGCTTACTTGCTCTAACACAAAGGTCAAAAATTCTCCTTGCCTTTAAAAATCATGTGCTCTCCCACAAATAATATAGACTAGTTCCTCTCAAAATAATAATCAAGAATATTCAGGAACTCAAAATAGGAAGAATTAACTCACTCTCAGAATAGAAATTCATGTGCAACAGATTACATACCATATGTTTGCCCCTAGTGTAATACTCTACTAATTGAACTTATTCAGTCAAGGATCTAGTAGGACTTTTATTGGTTGTAATGTAGGCTAGAAAAAAAGGTGTGAAAAATATAGAATGTAGTAACTACACCTCTTTGAACACTTCCATACATACAACATATTCAAAATTTCAGCATCATTCCTATGTTAAACCATCTCCAACCTTTTTGAGATTTTACATACTAACAACAAATTCCATTCTCTTCAAGCACCTTAGGTTAGGAAATGTTACTACTGAAAATTCATCCCCTATATATATACATATATACATATATGAATTATTCTTCACTCTTTTTTTGATTTTTTTTCAAATAAACCAACCAATCTCTTCTCAACTTCTTCAACATTAAAACAACATTAAGTGCTCATGAGAGATAGAGGTGCAAACAACTAATATATTACATAAATTGGTAAGGTTTATAACGTGGGTGCCAAAGAAATAGGATTAACGGCTCAAAAGGTTTGACTAAGATATATACAATTAGGTGGAAATAATTATCAAACTGGTTCAACAAAGAAATGCCTATATCATCTCCTAAACTGAATAATGCTACTATTTCGCTTTGCAAAATACTTGGGGGAAAGTTCTAGACATCAACTATTATACACAGATATTCCAGCAATCCTTACTCACACATTGGCACATAATTCACTCAAGCTTGGATCTTTCTCGACTCTCTAGTCAAAGCAGTTAAGCATAGTCATAATTATACAATTTAAGGCACTTACTTTAGAATCAAGAATTGAGATTTGAACATCACAAATAAGGCATATATCACTTTTCAAGCATGTGCATTTGAGAAGAATTAACTCTTTAATTTAGGAACTTTTTATTCAATTGACATAAAGGAGAGAAAAAAATTACTATACCCGGTTCAAATACACCCTTGGAAAAGAACCATGACATAAAGAAAAACCAAGGAAAATTATTTAAATTAAACCAAAACTAGCGTACATTAAACTGAAAAATAAAATAAACAAAAATATATTATTATTTTTTTTCGAATTAATTCTGATTTCTTTTCGTTTTTTTTTCCGACTAAATCAAGAAAATCTAGTAGCAATATTTCGAAATTAGGACTACTATCTATCAATACTGTAATTTAACAAAACAAACTAAAAGCAACTTTAACACACTAAATAAAATAATAAAAAAATAATATAACTCAATCAAACAAAGAGCAATTTGATAAAGTAAATACATTATAATAGGGGCAAACCATCCCACACTTAAAAACTTGCATTGTCCCTAATGCAAAATAAAAACAAAATAGATCATAAAAAATACTCCCTGAGGCCATTGGCCTAAGCATCTTCTTCTTCAAATGTGCACAGATATTCCTCGTCTTCTGAGGGAACATTGTCCCCATCCCCATCCTTGTCGGCTACTAGATGCAACCTCAGGTAGTCCAATGTTTGATCTTTTGCTTGGGCGCCTAGACATTTTATCTGCACAACATGATATATTAGCTAAAAAAATAATTTTAAGAGCAGGTGGAGTAAATACCCCACACTTTTGTTAATATCATGTTGACACTTAGCATGTATTGTCACACCTCCTTTTTTACACTACCTACACCCCCGCAAGAGCGTAAAGGAGTTTTTCCATTTAAAGGACAATCGGAACGGGATTTAATTATTAATTATTCAGAGTCACCACTTGGGATATTAATGGTGTCCCAAGTCACCGGTTGAATCCCGAACCGAGGAAATTTATGACTCTGTTAACAGTCCGCGAACCAGAAATCCGAGTAAGGAATTCTGTTAACCCGGGAGAAGGTGTTAGGCATTCCCGGACTCTGTGGTTCTAGCACGGTCGCTTAACTGTTGTATTTGATTTCATCTGTTTTTAATACATGCTAGCTTATGTGCCTTCTATTCGTAAACCGCTTTTTATCATTATTTATTTTAAAGAATTGTGACATCGTGAAAACACGTTTCAAACCACGTCACAATCAATGCACCCATGGTCGTCAACATATTTCGACTTTGTCGAGATTTGGATTTGGGTCGCATCAATGCGCACCCGAGTTTAAGGGAGTAATTTAATTAAATCGCACCTAAAGGTTCTCACGTAATATTATTCTGGGGAAGACCATGGAGTTCGCTAAATGGCCATCCCAAATTCTAATCATTTTTAATAACCATTTATTGAGGGCCCCACATTTATTTATTTTTGTTCGGTGAGGCTCGTCTCAATTCATGAACCTTTTTTCTATCATTATTTATTTTATAAGAATTACGATGTCGTGAAAACGCGTTTCGAACCCCGTCGCAATCAATGCGCCCGTAATTGCCTACACATTTCGACTTCATCGAGATTTGGATTTGGGTCGCATCAATACGCACCCGAGTTTAAGAAGGTACTTTAATTAAAATCGTGCCTAAAGATTCTAACGTATTGTTATTTTGAGGAAGGTGGTGAAATTCGCTAAACAACCTTTCTAAATCTAAACAGCGAGATAATTATGCTATTAATTACTTAAGGATCCTAATTGGTTAAAGCCAACATTTCGTTAAATTTGAATTTTGAACATTCAGGCAAAAATGCTGAGAAAATGGGCTTAAAGCCCATAAGGTCCAAATCATTGTCATTACATATGCTCCCGGCGCAGGCTCTTAGAGCTCTAAGAACCAGGCCTAACACAGGCCAGACTTGTAACTTGTTGACAACAGTTATATAGTCCAAGGATCGAACCCTTGGGGAACCTCTTGAATTAATTATGTTCTTAAGCCTTAATGCACCTATGCCCCAATCCAATTTGTCACTTAACCAATAATCTGGGCTACCTATTAATATGCCAGGCCCAAAACTGGCCCAATACTAAGCTATTGAATGTACAATTCATATTAAACCCAAAATTAAAAGCAGTACCGAGTATCGAACGCCAAATCACTTACAACTTTGCAAATTTGAATTCAACAGACATGTGAAATTTAAGCACAACTGAAAGCTACGATTACATAAACATGAAATGTACAGTCTAAACACTCCACAGTTTTGACTACCTACATGAATCTGCATATCCCAGTACCCACTTAATAATTAAAATGAACAAACTCATGCTTAATAGTTCATCAATCCAATTTATACAATCCAGGAGCAGTCTAGTACACAAATGTCATGAAATATTGAGTAAGCTAGTTGTTTTATACATTAAATCAAGCACAAACACGAGGAGTTCAGAGATCAACTTTAAACAGCATATTTACTTCACTTCCATAGACTTGAGAGCCACAAAACAAGTACCTGGAAATTGGAATGTAAGTAGAGAAAAAGAAAGGAATCAGCTACTTTGAACACCAACAGCAACTAACTCAACAACGTGCACCACAGAATTTGCCAGGAACTGCTTTTGAAAAACCAAAAATACCAACAGACTCCACAGACCAACTCAAACACACTTCAAATGCACTCCTAGCCCTTCCAGCTGAACCTAAGCACCTCTGTAATAATGCTAAACCCAAAACCCAAAACTGAAATCCAAAACTAGCAATGAAACTGTGAAGTTGTTTTGGATTTCTCCATTTTTTGATGTTTTTGTTTTCTGAATAATCTTGGAATTAAAATGCTAACTGAAATCAAAAGCAGGAATGAAAGCTCAAATTGAAACTCAGGGCTGAAGGCAGAAGAAGAGAGAAGAACCCCCTTTCCCAAGGCATTTCATGCCCTTTTATAGGCAACCCCAAAGATAATAGATTAGATTCTGATTTTCCAATCAGTCCCTCCCTATTTTCAGTTTGGTCCCTCTATTCTTAACTTGCTAAACAAGTAGATGCCTTACAATTATTAAAATCTACACTTGTACCCCATTCTAGAAGGCCCTAGGGTATTCCTCTACCCATATAATACCTATACTGCCCTTCCATATACCTTGATATTACTATTCCTATTAGAACTACCCTTTTTCATACCCAGATTACCCCTGAAAGCCCCTCAAAGTTACTGAACCTACCCTCATCCTTAACAGCTATAACCAATACCCTAACCCAATCTAAAACTAATTGAGAATGATTAACTAGCACTCAAAAAAAATTAATCAATTGACCAAACCCAATTGTTCAATTATATTAATTCAATCAAACTAAATGATATCAAACTAAACTTAAACTAACATGAACAACATTAAATGAACTGAAGCTAATTCTTAATCCGTAAACTCATAATCATTCAAACAAATATCAATTCAGAACTAATCAACAATTGGCAGAACTTAAACTAATACAAATAAATCATAAAATTAACAGAAAAATTAACAAAACAACAACTGTAAATAAAACTTCAAACATACGAGTAAGAGGAAACAGTAAAAACTCACAGAGGCACAAGGGACTCCGGCTAGTCAGAAACGTCTGAATCCTTTCAGATTTTTGACGCGTAACATCCCTAACCATGTGTTCTTACAAGAGAACACATGGTTAAAGATACTACGGTTCGAAATCAAAAAGATTTGGTTTAGGGTTTTGGCTAGAAATTCTTAGATCTAAAATTCGGGTCGTTTCACAATGATTTGAAGGAAAATAACCATGGATTAGTGTTGAGGAAATACGAGCATTTTTGAAGGCAAATACGAGCGATTTTTGCCCGTTTGAAAATTTCGTGTGAAGCATTTTTGAAAAGTTTGACCGCATCCTGCTTCGGAGGTTGCCTACATATCCTGGGCTAAACAGGAATCAGGTCAGTGTAGTTCGGGAAAGTCTGGTAGCTGGGACTACCAGGAACTGTGATTGTATTACACTTGCCGTTGTTACTGCTGCTGTTACTGCTTGCTGACCTCCCTTATTACACCATGTCAAAGATAAAAGAAGCTAAACTAACTATGCTCTATGAATCATAAAAATCCTATCTAAATTCTTCAAACTTGCTCGTGTACTTCCTTGTTGCCTTGTTGTCTTGTTCTTTCTTGATAAAATCCATATCGCTATTCCCTTAGGCAGACTCCCAACTTCTGAAACTTGAACTGTATGTATTCCTCTGTTATACAGGTGGGCTCCTGACTTCTGAAACTTGAACTGTATGTATTCCTCTGTTATACAGGCGGGCTCCTGACTCTATTCTCCAGGTGAATTCCCTGACCTCCGAAACTTGAATCGCATGCCTCTATACTTCAGGCGGGCTCCTGCCTTCAAAATAAACAGAGAGATTGATTGAAAACTAAAATTGAATTATATCACCTCTGTTCTCCAGGCGGGCTCTTGATTTCGACTGCTAAAATATTTAACACCTCCATTTTCCAGGCGGGCTCCTGATTTTTGAACCTAAAATTGAAACTACTCCTCTATTATCCAGGCGGGCTCCTGATTGCTAAAATTAAATTGTATGTCTCTATTTTCCAAGCGGACTCCTGACTTTTGAACCTAAAATTGAAACTACTCCTCTATTATCCAGGCGGGCTCCTGATTGCTAAAATTAAATTGTATGTCTCTATTCTCCAGGCGGACTCCTGACTTTTGAACCTAAAATTGAAACTACTCCTCTATTATCCAGGCGGGCTCCTGATTGCTAAAATTAAATTGTATGTCTCTATTCTCCAGGCGGACTCCTGATTACTAAAATTAAATTGTATGTCTCTATTCTTCAGGCGGACTCCTGATTACTAAAATTAAATTGTATGTCTCTATTCTTCAGGCGGACTCCTGATTACTAGATGAACAAAGAGATTGAAGGGAAGCTAAAAACTTGAATTGTATCACCTTCGTTCTTCAGGTGGGCCCCTGACTGCTTAAAAATCTGAATGATATGTCTCTATTTTCCAGGCGGACTCCTGACTTTCGGGTATATGAACTACGTCCTATTATCCAAGAAGGTCCTGACAACTTGCACTTATTCTAATCATGCCAACTTTGCAATCAAATTCCACTCCCCTTATGCACTTCAAGATTATCTCGTATTTAATCAAACCGCACTTTGCGATCAAACCTGATTACTGCTTGTTTTCCTTCTTGGAGAATTCCTTTTCAACGGCTAACTTTCTGCCCCTGTTACAATCAAAGAAAATTTCGTCAGTTTAAAATGGTGGTTAGTTGATGGCCTTCTTGCTGAAAAATCCTTCCACTGCCTTGCTTTGTGTTGATTGCCTTCCACGCACTGTCCCTGAACTGCCTGGCTTTCTGACCAACTTTTAAATTTCCCAACATCCGGCGACCTAAATGTTTTACATCCATGCTGTTATTTCATTTTCTAACCTTTTGTTTAAGCTTTTGCCTTTCCCACGACCTTCCCCAATCATTTCACCGATGAAACTTCCGTTAATTCCCTGTATTCCACTTGACATCAAGTTGTTTTTGACATGCTCTGACCACGTTGTGCTTTACAATTCTAGAAACCGGTAGTGAGCTTTGAAGTCCTTTCTACTTGCGGTAACTAAGGCTAGTACTGAAACATCTCAACTAGATAAAAACCCTCAAAAGAAAATGAAATGCGATGATTTTTGAGTCAAGGATAAGAAGAATACAAAACCAGATGGCTGTTTTTTTTTAAAAAGAGAAGGAAAAGAAACTTATCTGAGCGAGACAGCTGGTACCAATGGTCATGACATGCATTTTGAATTGATCGGCCCAATCTGTCCAAATAACCAGCTTTCAATCACCATACTTTGTTGCCCAAAACTTCCATCACTTGTTTGGATTACCCAGATCTTAACTTTGCTTTGCTACGGTACCTCGAAACATTTTTCCACCCACATACATTTTGCCATTCAAACATTTTCCAACTCACTTTCGCCTTAAGGTGCCCGCGAGGGTTTTCACCAATAAGACTCTCTCATTTATTTTCTCTCAGCTCCTATCGCCTTACGGTGCCCGTGAAGGTTTTCACCAATAAGACTCTCTCATTTTACTTTCGTTCTTTCTTGCTTGAACCAGAGTGTCGCCACTGATACGAATTACCGTCACCTGCTCGACCTGGCATTTCTTAGAAATTGATCAAAAGTTCTTTCTTTGGACCGTAATGTAGGCTTTTGGATTGGGTTTGAAAGAAAGGTATAAAAGGCTCAAAACAATTCGAATGGGTTTAAATTACAACTTTCGGAATCCAATTTTCACAAAAATCACAACTTCTGCCCCAGTTTCTTGCTTGGGGATTTTTAGATTTCTATTTTGGTATGACTGAACCTCGGAATAAGGCTGCCTACGTACCCTTTCGGGATCAAGTCAAACGTAGTTCACTGTATTTAACTTTTGTTGTTTTTTTTTTCTTTCTTCCCTTTTCTTTCTCTTTCTTTTTTCCTTTTCCTTTTCTTTCTTTTCCCTTTCCTTTGTTTTTCTCTTCTTTCTTTCTTTTGCTTTTCTTTCTTTCCTTTTCTTCTTTGCTTTTCTTTTCTTTCTTTTTCCTTTCCTTTGTTTTTCTTTTCCTTTGTTTTTGTTTTTGTATTTCTCTTCTTTCTTTTCCTTTTTGTTTTTCTCTTCTTTCTTTTATGTTCGGCACCTGTGTTCCCTGATAGTGCCGTTGATTCTGAAAGAGGGGTATGAAAAATAAGTAAGGCTCAAAGGGGATAACAAGGGATAATAGTGTTTGGATAGCATGACAAAATGCCTTCATCATTTCAATCTTTAAGATATGCCAAATACAAACAGATACATTCAGAAAATAAAGAAATCATACATAATATCTTTTGACCGCATCGGAATTGATGGCCATTTCTATACATTTTCCTTCCACATCTGTCAAATACAATGCTCCGTTAGATAACACTCTGGTTATTACGAATGGTCCCTACCAGTTTGGGGCAAACTTTCCTTTCGCTTCAGCCCAATGAGGCAAAATCCGCCTCAGTACTAATTGCCCGACTTCGAATTTCCTTGGACATACTTTCTTGTTGTATGCTCTTGCCATTCTTTGTTGGTACAGTTGGCCATGACACACTGATGCCAATCTCTTCTCGTTGATCAAACTCAACTGCTCAAGACGGCTTTTCACCCATTCATCATCATCAATCTCAGCCTCTGCAATGATTCGCAGAGATGGGATTTCCACTTCTGCGGGTATTACTGCCTCGGTACCATATACCAAAGAATAAGGAGTTTCCCCCACCGAGGTACGGACGGTGGTGCGATATCCTAACAAAGCAAGAGGTAATTTCTCATGCCACTGTCTAGATCCTTCAACCATCTTCCGGAGTATTTTCTTTATATTCTTATTGGCTGCTTCAACCGCACCATTCGCCTTGGGACGGTATGGAGTAGAATGCCGATGGGTAATCTTAAACTGCTCACACGTCTCCTTCATCAAATGACTATTAAGATTAGCCCCATTATCTGTGATGATTACCCTTGGGATCCCAAACCCACAGATGATATTTGAATGCACGAAGTCGACTACAGCTTTCTTAGTCACAGACTTGAACGTCTTAGCTTCCACCCATTTGGTAAAATAATCTATAGCTACCAGAATAAACCTGTGCCCATTTGATGCTGCTGGATCAATTGGCCCAATAACATCCATGCCCCACGCAACAAAAGGCCATGGTGTGGACATCGTATGTAATTCTGATGGTGGAGAATGAATCAAATCTACATGTACTTGGCATTGATAACACTTACGCACAAAACTGATACAATCCCGCTCCATCGTGAGCCAATAATAACCCGTTCGGAGAATCTTTTCTGCTAGTACATACCCACTCATATGCGGTCCACAAACTCCGGAATGTACCTCAGTCATGATAGTTGTGTCCTGCCTTGCATCTATACATCTCAACAACCCGAGATTTGGGGTTCTTTTGTACAGCACTCCTCCACTAAGGAAAAACCCGCTAGCCAATCGCCGAATAGTTCTTTTCTGATCACCAGTGGCCTGTATCGGATATACTCCCGTTCTAATGTACTCTTTGATATCATGGAACCACGGCTCTCCATCAATTTCCTCTTCTATCACATTACTGTAAGCATGCTGATCACGGACCTGAATCTGCAATGGATCAACATAAGCTTTATCTGGATAGTGCAACATTGACGCCAAAGTAGCCAACACGTCAGCAACCTCATTATGAATCCTTGGAATGTGCCTGAATTCTATGGCCTGAAAACGCTGGCAAAGCTCATGCAGACACTGCCGATATGGTATAAGCTTCAAATCCCATGTTTCCCATTCTCCTTGAATCTGGTGTACCAGTAAGTCCGAGTCACCCATGACCAAGACTTCACGTACACCTATATCCACAGCTAATCTCAATCCCAATATACACGCTTCATATTCTGCCATGTTGTTTGTACAGTAGAAACGAAGCCGAGCTGTAACAGGGTAATGCTGACCTGTTTCCGAAATAAGTACCGCTCCTATTCCCACGCCTTTCATATTTGCAGCCCCATCAAAGAAAAGTTTCCATCCCGACTTCTCAGCTTGTTCCAATTCATCAATGTGCATCACCTCTTCATCAGGGAAATAGGTTTTCAAAGGCTCATAATCTTCATCGACGGGGTTCTCAGCCAAATGATCGGCTAATGCCTGTGCTTTCATGGTGGTCCGTGTCACATAGATAATGTCAAACTCGGTAAGCAAGATCTGCCACTTTGCAAGCCTTCCTATGGGCATGGGTTTCTGAAAAATATACTTCAATGGGTCCAAGCGAGATATAAGGTAAGTAGTGTAAGATGACAAATAATGTTTCAACTTCTGTGCCACCCAAGTTAGGGCGCACCATGTCCTTTCCAGATGAGTATACTTAACCTCGTAGGATGTGAACTTCTTGCTGAGATAGTAGATAGCCTGCTCCTTTCTGCCCGTAACATCGTGCTGCCCCAGTACACAGCCGAAGGAACTGTCCACAACTGTCAGATATAAAATCAAAGGCCTCCCTGGCTCTGGCGGAACCAACACGGGTGGGTTTGACAAATACCCCTTTATCTTATCAAAAGCCTCCTGACATTCGTCGGTCCATTTGACCGCGACATCTATCTTTAACAACTTGAAAATTGGTTCACGCGTTGCCGTGAGCTGAGCAATGAACCTGCTGATATAATTCAGTCTTCCCAATAAACCCATAACCTCGGTTTTATTTCTTGGAGGTGGCAATTCCTGAATGTCTTTGATCTTTGACGGGTCTAATTCAATACCCCGCCGGCTGACTATAAACCCCAACAACTTCCCAGATGTCACCCCGAAAGCACATTTTGCAGGATTGAGCTTAAGATTCTACCTGCGAAGCCTTTGAAAGAACTCTCTCAAATCTCTGACATGGTCGGATTGCTGTCTAGACTTCACGATCACATCATCCACGTACACCTCGATTTCCCGATGTATCATATCATGGAATATGGTTGTCATGGCCCTCATATAAGTTGCCCCGGAGTTTTTCAAACCAAACGGCATGACCCGATAACAATACATTCCTCACGGCGTGATGAATGCCGTCTTTTCTACATCTTCCTTGTCCATTAGAATCTGATGATAACCCGCATAACAATCCACAAAAGAGCCAATATCATGTTTGGCACAATTGTCGATCAGTATATGGATGTTGGGCAATGGGAAATTATCTTTTGGACTTGCTTTGTTAAGGTCTCGATAATCGATGCACACCCTGGTCTTGACATCTTTCTTTGGCACAGGCACGACATTAGCTAACCAAGTGGGGTACCGTGTAACCTGAATGACCTTTGCCTCAAACTACTTGGTAATCTCTTCTTTGATCTTCACACTTATGTCCGTTTTGAACTTTCTCAACTTTTGCTTGACAAGGGGAAGTGCCGAATCAGTGGGTAATTTATGAACCACCAAATCGGTGCTTAGACCTGGCATATCATCATATGACCATGCAAAAACATCTTTGTACTCATGCAATACTTTAATTATCTCCTCCTTGAGTTGTGGCTCCAGATGAACACTTACTTTAGTTTCCCGCACATTGTCTTGGTCCCCTAGATTAACTGCTTCTGTGTCATTTAGGTTAGGTTTGGGTTTTTCTTCAAAATGACTTAATTCTTTACTAATTTCCTCATAAGCTTCATCATTGTTACAATCCACCCCATCATCACACTCGATTTCTTGTATTATTACTTCCGAGCTAAATTGGCTTTTAAAACTGGGCCGAAGATTCCTCACGCATGTCATATCATTGATATCAGCATAAAAAGAACTGTACAAAAAGAAAAGAAAATGGAAAGAGAATTAGGGACGAAGAAAATTGCATTTCATTAAAGGTAAAGATAACAAGGTTTTAACTCATCCAAACGGACGGAACATATCAACTGGATTACAAAACCCTGGAATAATCCAGGTGACAAAAGGAAAACAAAACCCACTACCACGACTCACTCCGAATTGGAAGAGGAGTAGTTTTCCAATTGTTGATGTTAGCATGTGGTCCGATGTGCTGTATGTCTGCTCCGCTTGACCCTTCCCCAGCCTCAATCATGTTTACTTCAGCAAATACTCTCTCGAACACCTTATCCAAATTCCCCTCTACCCCAATCAACGAACCTGACATCTTCGCCAATGATTGTTTCTTACTACCCGGCCTGACGAAGGACCTGGACAAACATGGAATAGGTTTAGGAAGAACCCAAGCTTTCTTTTTCAATTTATGGGCCCTTCTAACATTTGCTGCTGTTGGCTTGAAACCTAATCTGAAGGTGTCCAGATTTTTTGGAAGGGACATAGGTTGAATAATGCCCTGAAGTTCAGCCCCCAGACCTTTCCCTGGCAAGAACCCGTTATTCAGCATTTCTGATACTACCATGACGGTCGCAGCTGCCACCCTGGGACATGGCATGCTTTTACCTTCGGGCACTCTACTCACCGGGACCGTGTCGAAGACCTGATAAACCCATGGTCCCTTATCATCTTCAATTTCTATAAAGGGCACAATGGCATCATTCATGGCACATGTGGGATCTTCTCCATGTAACACAATTTCTTGTCTGTCCCACTCGAACTTGACCATCTGGTGCAGCGTGGAAGGCACGACTTTGGCTGCATGAATCCAAGGTCGACCCAACAAAAGATTGTAGGACACTGCAACATCCAACACCTGGAATTTCATAGTGAACTCGACTGGGCCAATAGTCAATTCGAGTACAATATCCCCTACTGTGTTTGTTCCCCCTCCGTCGAACCCTCGAACACAAATGCTATTTTTGCGGATTCTATCCTCATCGATTTTCAACTTGTTCAATGTGGACAACGTGCAAATGTTAGCGCTCGACCCGTTATCGATCAGTGCCCGAGTAACCATTGAACCTTCACACTTGACCGTCAAATAGAGAGCTTTGTTGTGTTCTGTGCCTTCCACAAACAATTCATCATCAGAAAACGCTACCCTGTTCACATCAAAGATTTTGTTGGCAATTGTCTCTAAATGGTTCACTGAGATTTTGTCAGGCACATGAGCCTCATTCAATATCTTCATCAAAGCTTGGCAATGCTCGTCAGAGTGAATCAATAATGACAACAACGAGATTTGGGCCGATATTTTTCTCAGTTGTTCAACAATGGAATAATCTTGTACTTTCATCTTTTTCAGAAACTCTTCTGCCTCTTCTTTCGTCACAGCTTTTTTGACTGGCACTGGATTGTCTTTAGTGCCCTTAGCCTTTCTCAACTCTTCGGGAGCGAAACAACGTCCTGACCGGGTTAGTCCTTGTGCTTCACAACTTTCTTCTTCAACTTCCTTTCCTTTGTATGTCACCATTACCTTGTCATATCTCCACGGTATGGCTTTGCTATCAACCACGGGTAACTGGACTACCGGTTTTATGACAACCGGTTCCACGTAAGCTCCTTTAACAACCACCACGGGTGCAGATGATGACCCTGGTACCATTAACTTGACTGGCTCTGGCTTTTATGCAGCCACAAATGGTCCCTTTCCCATTACCAACATTGGCTTGTCTTTTATTGCTTTTAACTGAACCACTGGCCTTGCACTCACTGTCTTTTCTTGGGCTTCCGTAGAACGAATCACCATAACCACCTGCGAAGGTTTTTTAGGCCCTGCCCCTTTGTGTATCAGTTCGATCATGTTGGCCTCACAATGCGCTGGCAAAGGATTTTGATTGATGTTCGGGGCTTCTGGAGCTTGTACTTCAATACGGCGATTATCAATGAGCTCTTGTATTGCGTTTTTCAACTTCCAACATTTTTCAGTATCGTGCCCCAGCATCCCTGAGCAATACTCGCAGCTAACAGAATGGTCCAGGTTTCTGGGAAGGGGGTTTGGTGCTTTGGATTCAATCGGGGTCAACATTCCCAACTGTTTCAATATATGGAAGAGAGCAGTGTAAGATTCTCCCAGCGGAGTAAATGTTTTTCTGTTCGGGGCCTTCTCACTTCTAAAAGCTTGGTTTGGGCGGAAGTTGGTTCCTGGTCTATTTGCCTTGGGAGGGGGATAAGTGTTTTGCGGGGGTGGATGTGTGTTTTGGGGATTCGGTGTACGCCATTGCGAGTGCACCGGGGGTTGAGTGTAGGTCTGGGCGTGGTGGATAGAAAAATGTGGTTCTGGTGGTGGGTAATAGTGTTGCGGTGGGCCATATGGGGTATATTGGTAGTTTGGGTGGTGGGGTCTGGGTTGGTTGTAGTAGAGTGGAGGGTTATTGGGCCTGGACCAAGCACTAGCTTCAACTGTAGCAACTTCTTCTTTCTTCTTCTTCCCAAGCACACCACCAGTACCGCTTTGGATGGCCTGGGTGGTTGCTTTCAACGCCGAGTAACTCAATATCTTTTTAGATTTCAATCCTTCTTCAATCATGGCTCCCATATTTACCACCTCATTAAACGACTTTCCGACAAATGTCACTAGATGACCAAAATAGGTAGGTTCCAATATTTGCAAGAAGTAATCTACCATCTCACTCTCCCTCATCGGAGGATCAACCCTTGCAGCTTGTTCCCTCCAGCGGAAACCAAACTCTCTAAAACTTTCCCCAGGCTTCTTTTCCAGCTTCAACAATGACAGACGATCGGGGACTATCTCGAGGTTATATTAAAAATGGCCAATGAATGCCTGTGCCAAATCATCCCATGTATACCATCGGCCGGGGTCTTGCCTCATGTACCATTCTAGCGCTGACCTGCTCAGGCTTTGACCGAAATATGCTATCAACAATTCATCCTTTCCCCCAGCACCTCTCATTTTGCTACAAAAGCCACGCAGATGGGCTACTGGGTCACCGTGCCCCTCATATAAGTCAAACTTCGGCATTTTAAACCCCGCAGGCAACTGGACATCAGGAAAAGGGCATAGATCTTTGTATGTGATGCTGGCTTGGTTACCTAAACCATGCATGTTCCTGAAGGATTGCTCCAGGCTTTTGACTTTACGAATCACTTCCTCCTGTTCTGTATTCTTAACCGGTTTCTCAACTTCTCCCGGGATTTCAAAATGGGGAAAATAGGTATATGGCTCGGGTGCTTTGAAAGTGGGTTCGGGAGGGTAATATTGGGTGTCGTGAGCTTGGAATAGCGGCTCACTGGACGATCTATGTAGTGGAGCTGGGGGAGGTGCCACAAAGACGGGAACCATGGGTGGTGGAGGGTTCTGTTTAGGGGGTAGAGCCGGGGGAGCGTATGAAGTGGTACTATAACCCTGGGCCTGATAAGGGAAAGCTGAAGATGCGTGGGGAGTGGTAGGCTCCTGAGTTTGAGCCAGGGGTGGGATGTAAGATGGGTTAGCAGGATATAGTGGTGCCGGATGTCCCTGAGACCATGCCCGATGCATTTCAGCCATTTGTGCTTTTAATTTCCTCATCTCTTCTTTCATAGCACCCACATCTGTTACTTCAACCTCATTTGAAGGGTCTATAATGCTGATTTCCGAATCTTGCCCTGTCATTTTTACTTGATCTTTTGACCGGGTGTTGTACGGGTGAGTTGTCAGAATTGCCAATCAACTAACCACCTGCCTGGACTCACACATTTAGACAACCACTTTGTTAGCGATTAGGTCTTAACAGATTTAACAACCGCACGTTGGCATGAATGCACTTATACAGTTATTCATTTCTACTATGCGTTTGCTCGATTGCATGCGTCATCCCGGCATTTCGTTCTTTGTTTCTTTTTACCTTTCTTTCGAATTTCTTCACCTTATCCCTCTCTTGTGTTTCTTCTCTCTCTTTCTGTTTTTCCGCTCTTTTCTTTCTTTCTCTCTTTCTCGGTTTTCCTTCTATTTTCCTTTTTCTTCTTTCTATTATTTTTTTTACGATTATGGTCGAATCCTATAGAGATTGCCTACGTATCGTGACCCCGCACGAATCAGACCAAGCATAGTTCGTGAAAATAAATGCCAAAATAAAGGGTGGAAGTAAGATTTTTCGAAATTTTCAATTTTCATCACTAAACAAACTATTACAAGCCCAACATTTTCGGAACGAAGCTAATAGATGCAATTTAAAAACAAGTACAGACTCTAAAACTGCAGACATACTTGACCTGGACATATAACAGACATACGAAAGACTGACTCAAAATGGTAGAAAATTACAGACCCAGACTATGCATATTCTAGTGCTTCAAACTTAGGTGTTCGCGGGGTGTCGTTCGGCCTCGCCGCGGGTCTAGGATCCAAATCCCTTTCAAGCTTCTCTAATTCATTCATGGTTCGCTTCACATAGATCATCACTGCTGAGACAAAAGTAGTACGGGTCATGTATTCACAAACCCGACATCTCCTGATAATAGCATGCGCAATGGCTCTAATCCTGTCTTTTGTTTGTTTCTTTTCTATGAGCAAGCGTCTTATCTGATCGCTGCACGTCTTTAAAGCTCGAGAGTCTTGCAGGTGTTAGTCTTGCAGTTGCTGCACTTCTACCTCCATTTGGGCCAATAAGTTGTAACAATGTCCACTTTCAATTTCAAAATCTCTAGCCTGCCTAACCGCTTTACCCTCAAGGGCAACCACTTTTCTCTTTAAATTGGCAACAATTTTCTCATGGTCCCTTTTCAACTGATTCAAGTATTGGCGATGCTCATCTGTTCTTGTAGCCCACTGTGCTTTAAGTTCTACCATGACATTCTCAGATTTTTCTAACTCATCCCGCCATTCCCTGACTTCGTTTTCCAATCTTTTTACCAATTGTTCATCGGATCGGCTCCTCGGTTGCTTATCGATGGTTATCTTCAACTGTCGGATTTGGGTCCTAAGTGCTTCATTTTCTCGAGCCAGTCTATTCTTTTTCCCTTGATCCGCGGCAACCTGTACACTGTTCTCGAATTTCAGACTCTCAACTTGCTGCTTTAGTTTACCAATCTCAACTCGATAGCTTTCTTCCTTCGCTAACCAGTCCCACTGCTCTTGGGATGACTTGGCGAAATCTTCAAGATGAGGTCTTTTAGCTTGTCTCCCACATGCCACGTCACCTTTGAACCACTCGTGATACCCTGGGGCAACTTCCCCTTTGACCCTATCTGACACGCAAGTGTTTGCCATCAAATGTTGACACTCGCTCCAAATTTGGCGAACTTCTTCCTCGGGGAATCGACCGTCAGGACTGATTTCGACCACTTGGGTACTCAAATCTTCATCTCTCGGTACTACCTGATATCTACAGAGTTGCCTCAGAACCCGATATGGCACATAGGGCTGGATGCTTTTGAGTCCCATCAACAGAAAATGCGGGCGGGCTGCTGGCATATATACGACCTCTTCGACAGGCAACCATCCAAGCACCCACTGTATCTGGCTGGCATTGAGGTTCCGAAGTAGTAATGCCCAGGCCGCGACTCCTTCAGGTAGACTAGCCCCTTTGATTCTTGTGCACCTATACAAGTTTTCTCAACCGAACCATAACTCAGTAACTGAGAGCGAGGGCACAAATGCTCAGTCATCCACATTTGTAACAACAAGTTACATCCCTCAAAAAATTTGCCCCCAGCTTTGCACGCAGTGAGAGCTCTGAAGATATCAGCCACAATCATAGGTGCTAAAGTGCTTTTCCCCATGGTTTGCAAGGTACTGACGACCTTCACTACTTTCAAATCAATATTACCATCTTTCCTTGGGAATATTATGAGGCCCAAAAAAGCTATCATAAATGCCACTCGTCTGTGTTCCTCCCATTTTTGTCGGCTATTTCTGTTGCACAGCTTAAAGTCTGGATTATTGAACCCGCCCACATGGCCATATCTATCATACATGAAGCGGAAACTGCAGAAACCCTTTGCAAAATCTGGGTGATGAACTGTTCGGGGTATTTTCAAGGAATCCAAGAATCGGTGTATGGTAATGGCCCTAGGAGAAATCAAGTATTTGAATCTCAATGGAGCTTGATCACTTCCAATGTACCCCACTATTTCTTCCAATGTTGGGGTGAGTTCAAAGTCTGAAAAATGAAATATATTATGTGCCGAATCCCAATGGGCGACCAATGCCCTGATAATATCCCCCCGAGGCTGAATGTTTAATAAATCCGGAAGGTCTTTCAAATATTTTCTCACTTCGTCTTGCCCCTCTTTGCCTAAATCATTCCACCATAATTGCAGCTCAAAAGGGATTTTGGTCATTATTGAAAAGGGCTCATTCACCATCGTGCTCATCCTGCACATTTATTAAAGAGTTTTAAGCAAAAGAAAACTCTTGTTCGACACAAAAAAATAAGCTGTCTATATTTGCAACTCAAAATTACCTATTTATTATCAAGCGAAGAACTTGACTTTCAAACATGGCCTTTCAGTGCTTTGGGAAAAGATTTTAAGGCTATTTATGACTAGACGGCTCTACTTATCTTCTTTTTCATTTCAAGATAAAATAAAAAACGAAAACACATGACCAAAGGTGGTTGTTTATGAAAAGTCAGCCTTCCGGCGCCCCGTTTGGGAACATTTGGCTATTTTTGACAAAAACGGCATCACCTGGTTTATTTATGACAAAAATTAATTTTTTGGTTATTTTTTTGGTTATTTTTGCAAAGTGGAGGTTGGACCCGATGAGGGTTGCCTATGTATCTCACGCCCTGTGAGAATCAAACCATGCGTAGTTCGGGCAAATTTAACCGAACTATTTTAAAACATGACTCTTTTCCATCTTTTTTTTAGCATAAGCGAATAACAACTATTAAAAGCAAAACTCTTTTTTTTTCAACAACTAAAACAACCTATTTTCCAAGCTAAAAACGGACTCTTTTTTTCATTTTTTTTCAACAAAATAATGAAACAACTTATGTTTTCCAAAACAAAGACTCTTTTTCTATAAACAATTCCCTTTTTTTTCAAAAATTTCGGCAGAGTTTCGCCAGTAATTGGTCATTGATTTCTTATTTCTAAAATAATCAATTGACTCCCTAACTGATATTTTATTTCACCCTTTCTTTTTTCAATTTTCCAACACCCGAGATTCAGAAACCGGTCAACATGCAGGTTCGGAACCAATATATGCACAACACAAGAGAATGCATCAGGATGGTCTTTTCATTTCAGGTTGCTAATCCTAGACGGACCCAACCCGAGTGTTGAGTCCCCTAAGTCAAAGACAACGTGATGCAAATAAGCGTTCCTACTAGGGATCCGGCATAAAGTCATGTTATTCTATGTTCAAAGCCTGGGTCATTGTTCTAAACTGTGTACCCGAATGGACAACTCGAGTCGAGGAGGGGGCAACTTACCGGGAACCAAAAGGCCATCCGGCTTCGTAACTTGTCTGGCCTCTTTCTTATTTCAAGGTATGACACTAACAGAATAGGGAGTCTCAACCAGTAAGAACATCCCCGGAGGTGAAGAGAGAAGGGTGTCGGCACAGTTTATATACAGTTCAGATAGTATCAAAGCGGTAACATTTAGCACATTCGGCACAAAACATGTAGGAAAATCAGATACAATTAAATACAGCAATTTTTCTAAGCTCGAATTCTGAACCCTGAACCAGAGATTCTGGGTTTGAGTGTCCCCAGCAGAGTCGCCAAAGCTGTCACACCTCCTTTTTACACCACCTACACCCCCGCAAGGGCGTAAAGGAGTTTTTCCATTTAAAGGACAATCAGAACGGGATTTAATTATTAATTATTTAGAGTCGCCACTTGGGATATTAATGGTGTCCCAAGTCACTGGTTGAATCCCGAACCGAGGAAATTTATGACTCTGTTAACAGTCCACGAACCAGAAATCCGAGTAAGGAATTCTGTTAGCCCGAGAGAAGGTGTTAGGCATTCCCGGGCTCCGTGGTTCTAGCACGGTCGCTTAACTGTTGTATTTCATTTCATCTGTTTTTAATACATGCTAGCTTATGTGCCTTCTATTCGTAAACCGCTTTTTATCATTATTTATTTTAAAAGAATTGTGACATTTATTGAGGGCGCCACATTTATTTATTTTTGTTCGGTGAGGCTCGTCTCAATTCATGAACCTCTTTTCTATCATTATTTATTTTATAAGAATTACGATGTCGTGAAAACGCGTTTCGAACCCCGTCGCAATCAATGCGCCCGTAATTGCCAACACATTTCGACTTCATCGATATTTGGATTTGGGTCGCATCAATGCGCACCCGAGTTTAAGAAGGTACTTTAATTAAAATCGTGCCTAAAGATTCTAACGTATTGTTATTTTGAGGAAGGTGGTGAAATTCGCTAAACAACCTTTCCAAATCTAAACAGCGAGATAATTATGCTATTAATTACTTAAGGATCCTAATTGGTTAAAGCCAACATTTCGTTAAATTTGAATTTTGAACATTCAGGCAGAAATGCTGAGAAAATGGGCTTAAAGCCCATAAGGTCCAAATCATTGTCATTACATACGCTACAGGCGCAGGCTCTTAGAGCTCTAAGAACCAGGCCTAACACAGGCCAAACTTGTAACTTGTTAACAACAGTTATATAGCCCAAGGATCGAACCCTTGGGGAACCTCTTGAATTAATTATGTTCTTAAGCCTTAATGCACCTATGCCCCAATCTAATTTGTCACTTAACCAAAAATCTGGGCTACCTATTAATATGTCAGGCCCAAACTGGCCCAATACTAAGCTATTGAATGTACAATTCATATTAAACCCAAAATTAAAAGCAGTCACGGGTATCGAACGCCAAATCACTTACAACTTTGCAAATTTGAATTCAACAGACATGTGAAATTTAAGCACAACTGAAAGCTACGATTACATAAACATGAAATGTACAGTCTAAACAGTCCACAGTTTTGACTACCTACATGAATCTGCATATCCCAGTACCTACTTAATAATTAAAATGAACAAACTCATGCTTAATAGTTCATCAGTCCAATTTATACAATCCAGGAGCAGTCTAGTACACAAATGTCATGAAATATTGAGTAAGCTAGCTGTTTTATACATTAAATCAAGCACAAACATGAGGAGTTTAGAGATCAACTTTAAACAGCATATTTACTTCACTTCCATAGACTTGAGAGCCACAGAACAAGTACCTGGAAATTGGAATGTAAGTAGAAAAAAAGAAAGGAATCAGCTACTTTGAACACCAACAACTAACTCAACAACGTGCACCACAGAATTTGCCAGGAACCGCTTTTGAAAAACCAAAAATACCAACAGACTCCACAGACCAACTCAAACACACTTCAAATGCACTTCTAGCCCTTCCAGCTGAACCTAAGCACCTCTGTAATAATGCTAAACCCAAAACCCAAAACTGAAATCCAAAACTAGCAATGAAACTGTGAAGTTGTTTCGGATTTCTCCATTTTTTGATGTTTTTGTTTTCTGAATAATCTTGGAATTAAAATGCTAACTGAAATCAAAAGCAGGAATGAAAGCTCAAATTGAAACTCAGGGCTGAAGGCAGAAGAAGAGAGAAGAACCCCCTTTCCCAAGGCATTTCATGCCCTTTTATAGGCAACCCCAAAGAGAATAGATCAGATTCTGATTTTCCAATCAGTCCCTCCCTATTTTCAGTTTGGTCCCTCTATTCTTAACTTGCTAAACAAGTAAATGCCTTACAATTATTAAAATCTACACTTGTACCCCATTCTAGAAGGCCCTAGGGTATTCCTCTACCCATACAATACCTATATTGCCCTTCCATATACCTTGATATTACTATTCCTATCAGAACTACCCTTTTTCATACACAGATTACCCCTGAAGCCCCTCAAAGTTACTGAACCTACCCTCATCCTTAACAGCTATAACCAATACCCTAACCCAATTTAAAACTAACTGAGAATGATTAACTAGCACTCAGAAAACAATTAATCAACTGACCAAACCCAATTGTTCAATTATATTAATTCAATCAAACTAAATGATATCAAACTAAACTTAAACTAACATGAACAACATTAAATGAACTGAAGCTAATTCTTAATCCGTAAATACATAATCATTCAAACAAATATCAATTCAGAACTAATCAACAATTGGCAGAACTTAAACTAATACGAAACAAAAAAATTAACGAAACAACACCTGTAAATAAAACTTCAAACATACGAGTAAGAGGAAACAGTAAAAACTGAAAGAGGCACAAGGGACTCCAGCCAGTCAGAAACGTCTGAATCCTTTCAGATTTTTGACGCGTAACATCCCTAACCATGTGTTCTTACAAGAGAACACATGGTTAAGGATACTACGGTTCGAAATCAAAAGATTTGGTTTAGGGTTTTGGCCAGAAATTCTTAGATCTAAGATTCGGGCCGTTTCACAGTGATTTGAAGGAAAATAACCATGGATTAGTGTTGAGGAAGGGCCGGGGGTTGTGTGGTATGATTTTGGACTGATTTGGATGAACTTGTCACTTGGCTGGAAAACTTCAAACTAAGATTCGACGAGTTCCGGCCTTGTTCGAGGTGAACTAGTGGGTGCAATGGAAAGAGGAGAGTGAGGGGGATATGTGGTGTTAATCTCGGAGTGAACAGCATAGGTTGTGTTCACTGCCGGCGAGGGGTTTGATGGCGGCGCGGATTAGGGTTTGTTGAGGAGGGGTAGGGTAAGGACGATGAGGCAAATGGGGGTAGGGGGAGAGTTTCAGACCCTTTTATATTAAGAACCTCGTTAGTTCCGGACCGTTGGATTGATGAGATCCAGCGGTCCTGATTTGGAGGCCACGAAACGACGTCGTTTCGATTAGAAGGGGGGACGGGCCGGGTTGGGGACTTGGGCTGGGGCTGATTTACAATGGGTTGAGACGTTTGGGCCTGAACAATTCTTCTGATTTGGCCCAAATTTGGGTCTTTTATTAAGTTCCAATTTCTATTCTTATTTCCTTTTTGTTTTCTTTTCCCACTTTTACAATTTTTATAATTTTTCTAATTTTTATGGAAATGTAAAACAAACATGAAATCCTAGCTATTTCAAAACAAAGACTAATTAATTACTAAAATTGTTCAAAAGCTATTTCATGACAAGTTCATAGTAAAAATCATTAAAATGTGAAAGTGACTAATTTTTGTGATTTTCATGTTTTGTTTTTTAAAACAATTAACCCTTAATTGATACTAAAACCTAAGCGCAAAAATGCATATTTTTGTACTTTATAGAATTAGCATGCGCAAATAGAATGCAACAATTATTAGAAAATGACACCAAAATGCACAAAAGAAATTGTAAAGATAAATGAAAATTATTTTATTTGGGATTTTGGGAATAATCATATTTAGGGCAAAAATCAAGTGCTCACATGTATAACAGGGATTCAGACTACCCTGTTCTTCAATTAGAATGATATAATGTTTATCGGTCTACCTAATATTAGAGATACTTACTACAATTGTACATAAAAATAAAAATTACAAACTAAGCTGAAAATATAAACAATAAACATAAAAAGAAATTAGTCTATTTTACAAAATTCAAAATTATTATACAAAATATACTACACAGGCGTAAATACAAATCCTACATAGACAATATACAATGTGAACCACTTTTTGCTTCCACCTTAAACTTATGAAATGTACCCCTAACAAGGCATCAAGTCTGTCGCTATGCTTCTTTGGTGGGGCTACAATGATAACCAGGCCAAGTAATAAATTTTTCACTCGACACTTCTCGGCCTTTGGATGAGGAATGTAATTTTTGCTTTTTGGCACAATAAATTCAAGAATATATGCACTTTCATCCTCACTCTTTGACTTCCCCATAGGGTCAGGTGGCTCGATTACTATCTTACTATTTAAACACAATGTGGAAAAATGATTGGAATAAGGTTTAATGCGCCATAACTCATGAATTTTACTACTATTTACATCCCCATTTATACAAACACTCAATTCTTCTAAAGTAATGTTATCTACTCCCTCACATGACTCTAGAGCACTCTTCTTAACATGGAAATCCTCAAGAAAAATATGATATAATGATTGGTATTCTTGTTTTAGCTCCTCTATTTGGTCTAGAAGATTTTTTTCAGCTTCATACAACTCATCATTAAATTGTTGGGCGTTACACGCATCAACCTTTGCCCTCAAATTTGAATCCAAGTTATGCACAACCAAGCCAAAATTATCACTTTTTTGTGCAAGCTCATCTCTCTCCTTAGACCAATCTTTCATCACCGTTGTTAGTAAACAACGTCGTTTCACAGAATCTACTAATCGAGAATATCCGTCTTAATATCAACCCTTACTCCCATATTCAAATTCAGATGTCCAAGAGGTGAGGTCATGACTAGCCAAAAAATACGGGCCATAAAAATCTTTGATTAACCAAGTGTCTTCATCATTAACCTTACCTCTGTATATTTCATCCTCAGATGTCATCCTGAGAGAACTAGAAACATACTAAGAGAAAAATCAAATAGTTATAAAAATAACATATTTACAAAAAGAAAAGAAAATAAACTTGTAAAGATAATAATAAAAGTCTAACCCAGAAGAATAGTTAATGTCTAATTCCCGGCAACGGCGCCAAAAACTTGTTGCGACCAAAACACTCACGCAAGTGTACGCGATCGACAAGTAATATAGTAGTAAGTAAAGTATCGTTCCCACGAGGAATTGTGATCAACTTATCGACTGATGTAGACTCAAACAATTATCAATTTATGCTATATTATTACAAAATATTTAAAGAACCAATTTACAACTTACTTAATAATTGCACAATAATTTAACACAAAATTACTACACCAATTTCACAATATGTTTATAACAATTTGGATAAATATATTCCCGGGTCATGGACTTGCTAGAAATTATGCTACTATTTTAGCTTAAAATGGATTTATTGAATTATCCGGGTTATTGATTATAGGGTTAATAATATTCATAAGAATCTTTCGAGTTCTTATGCATCTATTCAAGTTAAACTAATACCTATATGTCTATGGTATTAATATTAGCAAGAATGCATTTACAACTCCTATTTTTCAACCAAACAAGGCAATTAAGTATATGTCTATCTTAATTGCGAATTCTTCACCCGATGCCCGAGATTCAAAACTTGTTCTATTTGATTCTATATGCAACCAAGAATTTCCTTTTTCAAGTTTAACTCAAGATTCGTAAATAGTAATTTACTGTTAGCTACGCAGTAAAATAATTAGAAGCAGAATCAAATAAACAACCCATAACAATAAATTCAATATCTTCAATCTAAGCTTCAAATAACATAATTATCTAACATCCATGACCCAAGAATACTAGAGTTTTTAGCTACTCATAATCATACAAAAATCAACAATAAAAGTTTTAAACATAATATAAACAAACAAATAGAAGAAAGTTTAGAAGAACTCTTTGAATCCTTGCTCCAAGATGTTGTTCTTCTTCTCCTTTCTTCGCTCCAAGATGAAGCTCCTCCTTCTTCTATGGCTTTTTCTCCCTCAAGGATGAATAGTATTTTTGCACTTACTCCCCTCAAAATCTGATCTCCTATCTCAATAATGGAGCTTTACTTTATGTAAGTTGAGTGGATCCTCTCAGATTTCCCATTTTGCCCCCAAATAATTGATTTCTCGGACAGGACTAGTGCGGGAGCGCATGACCAGCGCACATCCCGCGCATATCGAGTTTCTTTCTGTCCAAATCACTGAACTAGCGCGGGAGCGCATGACCAGCGCATGACCCGCGCTAGTGGGGTTTTCTCTTGTTGAGATGTTGCTGCTCAACTTTTCGTCATTTGACTCCATTTTTCACTTGATTACCATCATAAATCCTCATTTGTTTATTGAACTCCTGTGAGACATTAAAGTCATGATTAGAGCCAATTTTTGCATTATTTGAACATTTACAATAGTAAACCATCCTTAAGTTGAGCTAAAGCATAGGCTATATTAAACAATTTAGCCTATTATCATCCACCAACTATGGAGTACCTAGTCCCGTATGAGGCTGATACATAGAAAGCAGTAAGACTGAAAGTAAAAAAGGCAAGAGATTTTCTACGTGGAAAAATCTCATACAAGGGGATCAAAAAACCACGACCTACTCTTGTAGGCTTTTAACTCAACTAACTTGTAATCTACCTATTACAAGCCACTTTGCAATACTACCGATTACAAAGACTTCAAACTAACTTGTGATGCAACCACCACAAGCCACTCTCTAACTCTCCTAGTTACAGAGTATTTAACTTATGACTATTCCTAGTCACAACATAAACTCTAAAGTTTACGAATTTGATTTATTCCTAAAACAACGCTTCTAAGAAAGCAAACTAGGAATTATAATATAGAGCAATTAACAAGATTACAACTCAACTATGGATATAAATAAGACTCGTTTAGAAACTGATCCTTAGTGGAGTTGTCTTCTTGTTCTTGACTTACCAGTGACTCCAATGACAGATGAATGCTTTTTCTTCTTGAGAAAATATCACTGAATACACAAATCCTGGTGTGTCTTGCACCAGGTGGTTTTATCATAAAAGATATCACAATAGGTAGTGATGTCAACTCGTGGTGTATTTTTTCCCAGAGAGAAGTGACTGTTGCACTGTCTGCACAACCACTACTGGGCAGTTGCGTTCCAACTGAATAGTGGACTTTGTACTTCTGTTAGAACACACCAACGGACCAGGTCCTCGTTGTATTCCGCTTCTGTAACAGTTACCAGATGGTCACTTTCTTCTTTCATATTCCAATTGTGTACTTGACCTGTACTTCTGTCAGAGAAACTACAAGGAGCAGGTCCCTATTGTGTTCCTCTTTATATTGATTGCATACAGTCACTGACTTCTTTGTCCCGGAGAACCCTAAGAGACCGGGGCACCAGGTCCCTGTGATGTTCCTCTCTGTGATCGTTTAGTTCCTTCCTGTTGCTGACTTGTTCATATGAGATGTATAACTTGTGCGACAAGGTTCTCTATCTGATTCTTCATAACAAGTTTGTTAGATCATCAAAACATAAGAAGTATAAGGCTAAGACATTCAAAACCCATCAGCTTATAAGACTCTGACTGAGTAAGGCCGAGGGCCTATATTGTAAGGATACTTTTTGGTCGGGCTATATGCCGTAACAATGATACACTAATTATGATAATGAGGCCGAGGGACTGCGATTGTATGACACGAGGTGGCTTGATATTGATATGAGGCCAAGAGCCTATTTATGATGCCACGAGATGGCTTGATATTGCGCTTGGGCTGTAAGGGGCCCCTCCAAGAGTTTGCACACCCCCAGTGAGCGCGGGTACCCATTCTGACATGTGATATAGCCCGAGGGGCTAGTATTGTTCTGTGATATTGCCAGAGGGGCTGATTTGATGTTATTGTGCCTGAGGGGCAGTTCTTATGTGTTTACCATTCCTAGTTGTTTTTCCTATCTATTGTTGACTGCTTAAAAAGGTGTTTTATGAGATTTCATTATTAAATTATGTTACTGATTTTGTTATGCATGTGATAGCTAAATGTTGTGTTTAACGTGATTTTATATTGTTCGGTCTTCATTTATTCTTATTACTCACTAAGTTGGAAGTACTCTCTTTACTCCCTACACCTCTATGTGCAGATTCAGGCGCTACAGGTCCTGCTATAGAGGGTTGACAGTTCAAGCAGATCTTCAGAGGTTTACTAGGTAGCTGCTTGGCAATTTGCAGCCCAGTGCAACCTCCCTCTATCTTATTTCTTTTCTGATTCAGTTATTTAGTAGTGGAGTAGACTTTCAGACTGGTAGTATTGTTTTAGATGCTCATGAATGGTGACACCCCGATGTCGGGTTGTGTTGGCTTTTATTTCTGCAAATTATACTGTTAAACTTATTTTGGAATTTTATTTCCGATTAAAGACTTTGTAGTTATTATTTTAATTGCTTAAAGTGAATTGGAAGTGAGTCGGCTGACCTTGTCTTCACGAAAGGCGTCATCACGACCGGGTTGGGTTTAGGGTCGTGACAATACTACACCCTACACTTTATGTGCAGATCCAGGTGAGTTAGAGCGTGGCGATCATTGATTTCAGGCCGGCTATCTATGGAGATCACAAGGTAGTTGCTAGCATCCGCACGATCTTACTCCTTTTGTCATTTCTTCTTTGGACAACTAAATAGTTTATACATCTTAGTATATAGTTTTAGACGCTCATGACTTAGTGACACCCTGATGTTTGGGACTCGTTTTCGGTATTTTTTTTATATTATATTTAGAGTTGATTTAGTTTATGAAAATTTTAAATATTGAAATTGTTTATTAATTTCTTCTAATCGATTTAGTAGTAATATTTTAGGAAGTAGGCTTGCCTTGTAACACGATATGCGCCATCACGTTCATGGTTAGATTTTGGGTCGTGACAAGTTGGTATCAGAGCCTAGATTACATAGGTCTCACGAGTCATGAGCAGGTTTAGTAGAGTCTTGTGTATCGGTACGAATACGTCTGTACTTATCTTCGAGAGGTTGCAGAACCTTTAGGAAAACTTCACCTTCTTGAATTCTTATCGTGCGATATTGATTCAGCTTGAAGTGCAACTCTTTGAATTCCTTCCACGCAATCGTATGCACATATGAGCGCTCGACATTAGTTGTGCAACGACAGCTTGTGATTCCCTGGATGAGGTGTGAGAGGTGATTTTTGTGTGTTGATGTTGGGAAAGTCTAGAGGACTTGAGGCCGGGTTTTAACTGTAGATTGAGCACTGAGGTGTTGATTGTGTGAGCACGTGCTTGTGGACCTATATGTCCGATAGTGTCTCTATTAGTGAAAATGGTAGCTGGATGGATATGTGGTGAGTATGATGTGACCGCGAGATGAGTTCATATGATTTGAATGTGACGAGAAGGTATTGCTGAAGGTTTTACCTATTTGAGACTCTAGGTATGTTTTTAGACTCGTTCGAGGACGAACGTTTGTTCAAGAGGGGGAGGATGTAACGACCAGGTTAGTCATTCTGAGAGTAATAGCCCCGTTTCCCCCATTTCTATTTCTTTATGTATTGTTCAGCTGTGTTGAGTTGTATCGAGTTGGTAGGTTTGGGTTTGGAGTAGTTTTGGAGTGAAATGATCACTTAGTCTCTTAGTTAGAAAGATAAATTAGAAAAGTCAACCGGAAGTTGACTTATGAGTAATTGAATTCGGATTTGGATTTTTTTGATTTGATTAGCTTCATTGGGTGATTTTAGACTTACAAGTGTGTCCGGAGTGTAATTTGGAGGTTAGTGGTAGAATTAGGCTTGAATTGGCGAAAGTTGGAAGTTTAGAAATTTGTAGGCTTGAATTCGAGGTTGATTTGGTGTTTTGGTGTTGTTTTGGGTGTTTTGGAGGTTTGACTAAGTTCGGGTAGTGATATATGACTTGTTAAAATTATTGGTTGAGGTTCCAAGGACCTCGGGTGAGTTTCGGATAGGTTTGGGTTGTGTTGCGCTCGTTTTTCTTATGTTTCGACGTCGTTTCTTCAAGCATAAATGGTGTCATATTGAACAAATGAGCTTCGATTTTGTTTTTGATTGTAGCATTAGATCCGTATCGTAATTACGGACCAGTAGTAAAAAGAATCGTCAAATTTGAACATCGTATGAGGATTTTATGGTCGTTTTACTAAGAATTAGGTTGCTAGCTTTTTTCAAATTAATTACGGAATTGCCACTAGCAGTGTATTTAAAAATCTATATTATTTGCAAGTGTTAAAACCTACATACCTCATTCATTATAAGGTCAAATTGAGTGATTCAAAAACCTAACTTGACTAGAATTTCACAAGGAATCCATTGGAGGTATAAAATACGAGTTTTAGAATTGGTTAGCATGAGAAACGAGGCAGAATAACTGGCAAAAAAATATATAAAACTAGGGTTTGTTCATTCGGTCATATTTTGAGTTGGGGAGCTCGGATTTGGGCTATTTTGAAGGGGATTTTCACCATATGGATTGGGATAAGTGTTCTCTACTCGGTTTTGTTTATATTTCATGAATCTATCATCATTTTTGGGATTTGATTGATGATTTCAAAGTGAAATTGAGGGAGTTAGGGTTTGAGTTTTGGAGAATTTTAAGTGAGGATTTGAGGGACCAAATGGAGTCCGATTTTGATAAAATTTATATGACCATTTTTGACTGATTCCGAGATGTGGGACCAGGGGCCGGATTTTGGCCGATTTCGCATTTTTGGATAAATAATTTTTATTGTGGAATTCGATTCTTTAGCAGATGGTGATGGTATTAATCTAATTATGGTTAGATTTGAAGCTTTTGGAGACCGAGTCCAGAGACGAAGGCATCCTGAAATAGGATTTTATGCCGTTGAGGTAAGTAATAGTTTTAACTCTGGCTTTGAGGGTATAAACCCGGAGAATTTGATATCATGCGATTGTTTGGAGGTGATACCCATGCTAGATCATGGGCGTGTAACTGTATACCTTGAGAAATTGAGACTTGGTCTGTCCCGTGAGGCTGCGAGGCCTAATAGCTATTATCTGTGGTTATGTATTTACTTGTCGTTGAACTTGTTTGCCTTAATGTTAGAGATCATGCGTAGGATTTATTCATGCTCACATTATTTGTACTCATTCACATAAATTATTGTACATGTTTAACTCAGTCCCTATTATTTGCTAATATGTTGTGATACTTGATGTGGACTGTGTTCCCTTATTTGTTGATGATGGTGAGGCTAATGAGGTACATGATTGAGTGATACCAATGGCATGATTGTGAGGATATTAATACCATAACGCGTGAGTTGTCCGCGTAGCACGTGAGTTGACCGTGCGGATCCAGGTATTGATATGATGGCCTGGTTGTGAGGATATTAATAGCATAGCGCATGAGTTGTCCGTGTAGCACGTGAGTTGACTGTGCGGGTCCAGGTATTTATGCCATAGCGTGGGAGTTGTCCGCATATCACGTGAGTTGACCGTGCGGATCCAGGTATTGATATGATGGTACGTGAGTTGTCCATGCTTAGCGCTTGGGCTTTGGGAGCCCCTCCAGAGTCTGTACACACCCCCAGTAAGCGCAGAGTGTTGAGTGTATTGAGTGTTGAGTGTTGAGTGTGAGTGTTGAGTGATGGAGTGACATTGTAGTGAAGTTGCATTTACTTTTGTTATTGCTGCATTTATTTGTTAAATTTCTTTGTGGCATTTACTGAGTTATGAAATTTACCTATTTATTCCTGTTATTTTTAAATTGTAAAAATAAATAATTGGACTGTTTTGCTTAGCCTGTCACTACTGCTAAGTTCCTTAGTTATTTCTGTTACTACTGAGGTGGTTGTACTCATACTACACCCTACACTTTATGTGCAGATCCAGGTGAGTTAGAGTGTGGCGATCGTTAATTTCAGACCGGCTATCTATGGAGATCGCAAGGTAGCTGCTAGCGTCCGCAAGACCTTGTTACTACTTTTGTCATTTCTTCTTTGGACAATTAAAAAGTTTATATATATCTTAGTTTATAGTTTTAGACGCTCATGACTTAGTGACACCCTGATGTTTGGGACTCATTTCCGTATTTTTTCTATATTATATTTAGAGTTGATTTAGTTTATAAAATTTTTAAATATTGAGACACCCCATGGAAGAGTTACTGCTGAGACACCCCATGTCTCGAAGCAACTTTCTTAAAGATCCTCCTCCTACTCCCGCCTCAGTATTCTCTGAAACTGAGCAAGTCCATATTGATGGCCTCTGTGCAAAATATAACATTTCCGCTCACATTGTGATGGTTCCAGCGGGAAGGGACTTCGTGGAAGTCCATAGACTGGGGTACTGCGCTTTTTATGAGTACCCCTTTGTGATTGGTCATTCCTTCCTCCTTCTCCTGTTAGCGGTAGAATTCTGTCGATTTTATCAGGTTTACCTGGCGCAACTTTCACCGTACACGCTCAAAATACTCCTGTTGTTGACAAAATACGCTGAGTTGGTAGGGTGCGAAGTAACCGTTCACCACCTCCTACACTTGTTTTCACCCATCTTTCATAGGGCCACTATGGTGCATCTGAGGCACCATGGGACAAAAGGGTAGGTGGCCGGAACTGATGATTGGGCGAGTCTCAAATTCTGGCAAAAGTACTTTTTCGTTAAAACTGAACACATCGTGTCTAACCCCGCTAGATTCCCGAAGTGGTGGAACAAGAATCGTAAGTGTCGCCACTTGTTTATTCTTTCTTTTCTTCTTCATTCACCTTAGTGTTTATTTGTGTCTCTCTTTGCAGCTATAGGGCGCCCACCCCATCCTATTGCAGGTATAAGGGATTGGGTAGCCCGTCTGCTACCACATGCAACGGAGACTCTAGACTGGCCCGCTTTCGTAAAACACTTTGGGTCAAAAGTTTTATCTGGTAAGTGTCTTCCTCTGTATCACTCTCCGGCTGTATACCATTGTCTATTGATATGACTCTTTATGATGATAGGTCGCAGAGCTTCTAGGCATAGGGTCCCAGTCCCTGTATTTCGTCAGGTTGTCGCCTCCACAGGAATGCAATTCACTTTGGACGAGTCTGCCCGAGAGGGTCGTGCTTAGTCGGTACAGGCGAGGGACCCCTTTAGGGATATGGTTGTGAGGGGGAGATCCCTTCTTTACCAGTCCATCACCTCGTGGATGAGTCCTCTAATAGGGATGAATCTTTGTTAAGAAAAAGGAGAAAGATAGAGCTCGGGAAGAGCATGGTTTTGATACCGGTGGCAGTAGGACGGGTGCATCAGAGATGGTACTGGTACCCACGTTTATGGCCGAAGCCATCTTGGCGGGGAGGTCTCCCCAAACTGAAGGGTTTTATCAAGGAGGGGGTCTGCGTGCTCCGCCGAGGGTGGCGCATCATCTACTGTCGGCGGGGGTTTACGCGCCGAGGGCGACGACTCGGGCTTTGATGTCGACCCAGGGGATGTTCGCGAGTTTTTGGAGCGTCACACTCACGTAGAGGTCAGAATGGAGGGTTCTTATCGACATATAGTCGTTCCTGGGGACTACGACTTACTGTCGGACTGTGATCAAGTGGAATCCATTTTTGCCCTTTGTGTGCTGCCCCTGAGAGCGAGACACTTAAAGTGATGAGTGATGCGGAGTTGTCTCGGAGCATTTCTGGCATGGCTCTACGGGTAAATGTCTTTCTTTTTATTTCATCGTCGGATCTGCATTACTATTTTTGGCCCATTGTCTCTAACTTTACTTCTCGTGCTAGACCCTTATCATGGAGATCGAGCGTGAGCGTCGGGAAAGGAGGTGACGAATTTGTCTGCCATTTCCTCGAATGTTGCTATCGAGTGTGCTGGTAGTTGAGAGTACCATGTCAAGGCTCCCCCTGTTAAAGTTTTGCCGAACTTTTTCAATAGCACCGATGGTACCTGCTCTTTTGAGAGATCGTTGCCTTTTACGGCTGTAACGTAGTGGATGATGTGGTTTCCTGGATCGGTAGTACCATCATATATCTTTAAGTAGGGCGTCATTTTGAAGGTATTTGGAATGGTGTAGGGGGCCGCTTCTTCACTGTATGGTTTCTCGATGAATCGACCAACATCGCGTTTTGGCAGCAACTTTGGAGCACCTGATATTTTGTCAACCCTCTCTTGGTATTCCTTCATTTGGTCACGGAGTACCTTATTCTCATTTTCCATCTCCTTCATTTTCTTTAAAACGACTGCAAGCGTATCATTGCATGCGTCATTAGCAACATAAGTGTTACCTATGCGTAAGGCGTCTTGCTCACCGTCGTTTATCGTGACATATGCGTGTGCCACGTTCCTATCATCCCTTTGGGCGGGTTTATCAAGTATGGTGTTCAGAGCACTTGTTAGCCATTCCTCCAGTAGTCTTCTTACTACCGGTGGTGCCTCTCCTGTTGCAAAAGTAGAGGCTTCCCTCTTGCGCGAAGCAGTCACGCTTTCGTGCGGGGGAGGTGAAGTGTCTCCCTCGGGTGTTGTATTTGGTGTTTCATTTTCGTTATCCTCTCTGCTATCTTCGTTGATGGTGTCTAGGAGGTTGATTGTGACGCCTACTTTGGCTTTTTGCCTTGCATCTCCTTTCCCTGCTATTGTTGGTTTGTACCAAGCTCGGAAGAAGTGATTATCCCTCTCAGAAGTCTAGATGAAACTATAATCTTAGCTAAAGAAATCCCCACAGATGGTGCCAAATTTTTTGACCCAAAAGATAGTGAAACCTTTTTGATTAAATCAATTAAAGAAGATGAAGAGGTAAATCTCAGCTAAGTATAGTAAACTCTAAAATGAAAGATGTAAGGGATGAATAAGGTGGATAGTATTTCTTGGTCTCATGAAACCAAATGATTAAGCGAAAAAAATATGACAACCTTGAATGTAGAAAGATATTACAATGGGTGTTCTTAGCCAAAAGTTCGTGTCCTTTACAAAAGTTTTTTACTCACTAAAAGACATATCATAGAGAATATTCGAAAGTATATTCCTATTGTCTCCTGTTGGGCATGACTACTGCAAAAGTCATGCGTCCTTTAACCGCTGTCGATCGTCGCCGTCTTCAACGGCCACAGGACGTCGTGTCGTGAAGATCTCGTCTCTTGTCGTATTCGTCAGTAGTTGTGGTCGTCCAAATTTGGACCTATACAAAACGAATGGAGTACTTTTTTTGTCCAGCTAAAACAATAAAAAGTAGGTCATGTATATTAGAACGGTTAGGTAACTAAGAATGTCTAACTAACAAAGATTATGGTGAATGGATCGAATATTTTTATTTTTAATAAGAGATTTCGAATTTGAGCTTTGACAACCAAAAAAGTTCTAAGAAACGTTCTCAAATTTGAATTATTAGTCGGGCTTAAAAGGGGTCTCAGACGTCAAGTGAGAAACCAAATAGGAGTAAAAAATTTGCCTAATATATGCAAGAAGTAATTGGAGTTTGTTCTACTTTTTTCTTTTGATGGGGATAGGAATCAAAACAATGTTTCTCTGTACGTAGTTCAAAATTTACGTATAATAACCTTAAATTCTAGTGGTACTCTCTCAGTGACTCAGCCCTGTTTCAACTTTAACTTTTAGTTTGTTTGCCCCCAACTGTTATTGTTCCAATTTGTTATTATTGGAGTACTATTTTACCCAGCGCCGGACATAAATTTGATTGTAACTTGAAATAAGATATCAAGTGTTTGGACAAACATTTTATTTGAAGAAAATTGAAGTTCTTGACTGGAAGAAGAAATTTCACCCAAAAATTGTCCTGAACCAGTTTTTAGGAACTTGAAATTTTTTAAATTTGTTTTTCCCCGAAACATGATTATATTTCATAAATAAACAATATTTTCAAAAAAAAATTGAAAAAATAAGACAAAATCTATGGCAGAACGAAAGCTTAATCTCCGGGGGACATTATCAATTAATTCAGTGATCTTTCTCACACTTCAATTTAATAATTAACAATCTGTTGTACCAAGTTCAATATAATATCATTTTATTAAACTTACTTATGGGAGAATCAACGCAGATCAATTAAAATACAGCGAAGGCCGTATTTAATTAACTCATACAAGCTAGTCAATGCTTTCTCATGCCAGGCCAAAATTGTCTGAAACCTACTATCGGATTGTATTTTTTTTATTTTTTTTTATTTTTAAGCTGCACAACCGTGATCACTGCCTTCAAAACAAAAAAAGAAAAGAAAAAAGATTGTACCAATGAGGAACAGTTAGAAGACATGCTAATGTTAGAACAACATATAGAAAATTGGTATGGCTGTAAAAATACTTACTAATTGCTACGTTTTCTATTTTGGAAGTGTTATCCAATATTTTGCTAATCAATATACTCCCAGAGTATCAAAAGAAATAGCTTAGTACAGTAACAGCCCAGTCCGCTAGACCATTTTTTCACAAGATCAGCTTGTCATTCTTGCGCACGGGTCATGCTAATCTTCTTTGTGTCGTTCCAATTTTATCTGATGTCCCCGAAGGAATATTGAGTATATAAGTTAACAAGCCTTAGACTCTAATGACGCGTTTTAAACCCGTGAGGGCCTGACCCCGAGCGAACGATATTACTAGCGGGCTACGTTGTTTTAAATACATAGTCAAAACTCAAATAATCACAATACAAGATCGGGAGAAATTTAAAAATAGCCAGATTTACAAGTGGTCATTCAAAAATAACCACAGTTTCAAAAGTCATCGAAATTTAGCCACTTTTCATGTAAAGATAAATCTGAACGAAAACACTGTTCAAAATCCGGAAAATACTCCAGTATATTATACCGGAGTTACAACAAAGTATACTGGAACTCCAGCATATTATACTGGAGTTTGGAATTCCAGTATACTTTGCTGGAACTCCAGTATAATATACTGAAGTTCCAGCAAAGTATACTGGAATTCCAGTATATTATATTGGAGCCAGCAAAGTATACCGGTCTAGTATAATATGCTGGAAGTTCATGTACAGGTGCACCGAACTCCAGTATATTATGCTGGACCAGTCTCTGTTGCAGCAAAATAGTGGCTATTTAGTTTGGTCTTTCGTGATCTTGTCAAATGTGTGCACATTGACGAAGCCAGGAATTTTGCGAAGGGTGTTCAAGGTTTAATATACACATAAAAAATAATTTTTGGCATATATACGTAATATAAGTTTCTACATTCATAGTATATTTTTTTAATAAAGGGTGTTCAGTTGGCCACTCTTCAATGTATATGGTTACACCACTGCGTGTACATAACATACTTCTAAACGCGTGAAGTGCAATTGACATTTGGATTTATAATCTATTTATTTTATCTTTGCTAGGAGACATCAAAATAATTGAATAGGGCATTGTGCCATTGTCCGCCGATATTTTGCACCAGATAGGAAAGAAGAAAGTCCTGTTACAGAGTAAAATTGTAGTATAAACAGGGTGCAGTTGCAGATAACTAGTTTTGGATCGCGCAAAATGAATAAAGTCTTGTTTAATACAATATCCCATTTTCCAGCCCCGCGATGTCTACTCTCTCAACAGGCGGAAGAGTTAAATCCAACTCAATTTGCACCTATATTTATTAAGCCGTCCAAGTAGAGAAATGTCAGCCAAACTATTACCTACCGAAATGGGGTCATGAGTAATGAATTATCATTGCACTAACTACTCATTTGTAACAGTATAATGAGTATTTATTCTACTAGTTCTAATATCTAGGTATATTATTAAAGTTTTCCTTAGCAATTTCAGTGTAATTTTTGTATACGGGTAGAACCGGGCTTATGGTACGCCCCAGTCTCCGATAAGGTAAGCCAAGCTCGAGACATGATGACATAGGACCGAAATTGAGGCAAGGGCCTCATCGAGTCAGAGTCCGAAAGCATGACGCCCACCCTCGGGAATATCAGAGACATGGTCCGGGATCGGTCTTAACCCCGCACGACCTCGAAGAACATGTTCGGGCAACCAAGCACGACCAACAGAAGGTCGTAGTATTCGCCGACTGACCGGATATCACGGCAGGGATCCCGGCACGTATCGATGAAGAACCAACAATCAGTTAATCAAAGATTTTTTTACTTTTTATAGAGTTGTATCTAGAGTAGGACTTCCCTACTATATAAAGGTGGTCCGATAATTCAATATACGCATTGTAACATGCATTCCAAAGCAATATATTATTTTTTTTTCTGTTATTAGCTCTCTTTCTTGTCCATCAGTGCTGGCTATTGCAAGCCGGGATCGAGGGTGAATATTTCACTATGGCTAGAACCATCTTCCTCGTGTGGTTTAAATTCACTTTATCTTCGTTTGTTCAATCTAACTTAATTTATCGATTTGCATCAAATTAATTCGTGTATCTTTAAAATCACTTACAAATTTAATTGTTATTCGATTTTAAGGGTAAACAATTTTGCTAGACTCCTTCACCGACAGCGTATAATAGGATTAACAACCCAAAACATCATTATCATTCCACCAAATAATTGCGTCTTCCCAAGGACAAATATGCTGCACCACATAATATACTCTCTTTTCTTTTCGTTCTTTTTTTCGGCTAGAATCAAAACAAAATAAAGAGACCAAAATTTACGTGGCCTTTCTGCATGGCGTTACATCAACGTACGCAAGCACTGAAATTAATCAATATAAGTTTTCCTAGCTCCTTTGATATCAACATATTACCTCTATGTGAAAACTATAATCGTATTTTAAATAGACATTTTCTAGATCAGTACTGTTAGGATTTAATCTTGTTAGACATTAGAATGAAAGATATAAGAAGTTTATGTTTTAATTTTTCACTGGAACATTATCCATCGGTCCCAATTTGATTATCCAATGTCTTAAGAAGTTTAGTTGAAATTTTATTTTAACTAAATAAGTGTGTCCGATCCAAACTATACAGTTGATTCCTTTGATAATAAAACACTAAAAACAATATTAACAGTCTCTTATGATGAAAAAACAAAACAAAAAAAAATCTTTGGAAAAAAAAGGTTAGTGTGAGACAAAGGGAATATATTTCTTTATCAATACACACACAGAGTGAAGGATTGCATATAGATGTTCACAGCACGCAACGAAAGACAATAACAATCCTAGGTAGATCTTTTCATGTTTAAAATTTATTTACATGCCAATAGATCGGATCTAAGACGTACCTGGTGAAGAAAGTCTCGTTTCAAATTCTTCGATAGTGCGAAGACTCTATGCGTATCCACACTGAGACTGATCCTTGCTATCAACTCTTTGATCAACGAAACCCGCGAACAAATTGAACGAAGAATATTGTATTGAAATTTTTCTCAAAAATCTCAACTCAATGTTAGAAAACAAGAAACACTTTTCTTGTAATTGTATTTTCTTTCTTGGCTTTGTATTGTACTCTCACTTTCACAAAGTGTTTTTCTTCTCAAGAATCAACACAGGCAAATTTTTCTCCATCACCCTTTATATAGCATCACCTAAAATCTTTCCCATTGGTTGAGGTAATGATTTACATAGGGTAAAAGTTTATTCCAAAAATAAACTTTATGGAACAATTAAGTTAAAAATTTGCAGTCCCATTCTAAATAGGTTGTTGCCAGTCAACGTCCTTCATGGACTATGTACGTGACTTAGCCAATTATAGAATTGAATTTCTTTTCCATAATTTTCAATGGAAAATTCAAATCCTTTCCATATATGCACAGTGGTCGAGTCCTTCAAGGAGTTTGAATTGAATTCCTGCCTAGGAATTCCTTTATGGAATTTCATGTTTAATCAAAATTGGATCAAGTGTTCTTTATTAATATTTTCTATGTACACCTTATATATATATATATATATATATATATATATATATGTATGTATATATATATATATATATATATATATATATATATATATATATATATATGTATATATATATATGTATATATATATATATGTATATATATATATATATATATATATATATATGTATATATATATATGTATGTATGTATGTATGTATGTATGTATATGTATGTATATATATATTTCAGCCAAGAGATATAATTTAATTTTCTATTCCAAATAGAAAATTTCAATTGGTTCACAATATTAATTATAACCTCTGTGCTAGCAAAGAATATAATAATATTTTATTTGGACTAATAACTTTATTTTTTTGACTAATTAAATTCTTTAATTTAATTATCAAATAATAAAGTAACTAATCCTTTAGCAAAGATCAGAACACTCGTTAGTGTGCGACCTCATAGGTTCAATACTAAGCCGGTAGTAAATTGATCATAATCGATTTGCCAATCAAGTAGCAATACTCCTTAACGACCGGATAGCATGAAGTACACAATTTACTCTCGAGAACCCGCAGAAGAATAATGTAGTATTTCCTTTTGTCCTTATAGCTCTGGATCGCCCTAGGATATGATTTAATTATCAAATCCTAATAGGCAACCAACTATGTATTTACGTCAAATATAATCGACCATTAAATGACCTAAGAAACTCTTTTCTTCTATCATTCAATTGTCTTGGCCAAGGTCTTAATTTGGTCGTTTATAATTCATGACTACATGGAGCTTAAACTCATTACCAAGAGTTGGCAGATTCCATCTTGACCAATCATTAATTCTACAAGTATTTAATCGTACCCAATATCCTTTCAACTATTGTCCTTGGGCCATAGGTGTCTGGTATCAAAGCACAATAAATAACTTGTCAATTACTATGATGATCTCAGGTCAAAGGAAATTTTTACATCACATTATTCAAGAGAATATCCTATTGACAGTTTATGGTAATTCTAACCATTAGGAATTATCCAATGAATCGGTTCAATGATCATATCTCTATATTCATCATCTATCTATGTGATTTAGTTAATGAGATCAACTAATCTTTATCCAATAAAGACGATCACATAAATATTGATCTAACCAGATTACTAATGTCCAAATTAATCTTCCTATGATCAAGAACAAATTTAGATTAAATTATAAGAAACTTCACTCTCATTATCATGATCTCCATCACAATGTCAAGTCTAAAAATTTAATCAAGGATCTTATCAAGTTAATCAAACAATTAAATAAAAATATGATAAAAGAATATCAAATGCCATATATATTTTTATATCAAATAACGTTCACAAAAAAAAGTTCAAATCATCAAATATGATAGTGGATCTAGGGCATATCGATTATATCCCTAACAATCTCCCACTTGCACTAGAGCCAATAGCTCTTGTACTTCATTCCCAATTTCTACTTGTTCTTGCCAAACTCATTTACGCCAAGAGCTTTAGTGAATGGGTTTGCAATTATTTCCTTTCCATCAACCTTTTGAATCCCAACGTCTCCACGTTTAATGATTTCTCTTATCAAGTGATACCTTCGCACAACGTATTTGGACTTTTGGTGTGATCTTGGTTCTGTGCTTGAGCAATGACTCCAGTGTTGTCACACAACAATGGAACTGCACCTTCTATTGAAGGAACCACACCAAGTTTAGTTAAGAACTTTTTCATTCATACAACTTCCTTAGCAGCTTCACTAGCTGCTATATATTCTGCTTCAGTAACTAAATCAGCTACTGTAGCTTGTTTGGAATTTTTCCAACTCATTGCACTACCATTTAAGGTGAATACATAAACAGAAATAGATTTGCTATCATCTCTATCTGAAGAGAAACTTGCATCAGTATAACCTTCAAGTTTCAACTCAGAATCTCCATAGATGAGGAATTAGTCTTTAGTCCTTCTTAAGTACTTAAGAATGGTCTTCACCACCTTCCAATGTTCCTTACAAGGATTTGCCTGATATTGGTTAGTCACTCCAAGTGCATAATCCACATCAGGACGTGTACATGTCATGGTATACATGATAGCTTCCACTGCACTAACGTATGGGATCCTACTCATGCGTTCTCTCTCTTCAGGTGTTTTAGGACAATCCTCCCTATTGCGATTAATTCCAGTGCCTATCGGTAGATAGCCTCTTTTGGAATTATCCATGTTATACCTCTTTAAGATGGTATCAATGTACAAAGACTGGAAAAGTCCAAGAAGCTTCCTAGATCTATCTCTATAGATCTTTATTCCTAATATATAAGGTGTTTCTCCCAAGTCTTTCATGGAGAACTGTTCAGATAGCCAAATCTTGGTACTTTGCAATGCTAGTATGCCATTCCCTATGAGAAATATATCATCAACATACAACACTAAGAATATAATTGTGCTTCCACTAACCCTTTTATACACATAAAGTTCTTCTTCTCATCTAACAAAATTGAACTTTTCAATTGTCTTGTTAAAGCGAATATTCTAACTTCGAGAAGCTTGCTTTAGTCCATAAATGGATTTTTGTAGCTTGCAAATTTTATTATGATCAGACGAAGATGTGAAACCTTCAGGATGTGTCATGTACACATCCTCTTCTAGCTCACCATTAAGGAAAGTTGTTTTCACATCCATTTGACATATTTCATAATCATAGTATGTTGTTATAGCAAGCAAAAACTGAATTGATTTGAGCATTGCCACGGGGAGAGAAAGTCTCGTCATAGTTGACTCCTTCTTTATGACGATATCCCTTGGCAACAAGACAGGCTTTGTAGGTCTCCACCTTTCCGTATGCTCCAATCTTTTTCTTAAAAATTCATTTACAACCCATAGGTTTTATATCCTTTGAAGGTTCAACTAAAGTCTATACTTTATTTTCCTTCATGGATTCCATTTCGGATTTCGTGGCCTTTTACCACTTCTCATAATCAGAACTTTGTATAGCTTCTTCATAGGTTTTAGGGTCATCATCATTATGATCAACCTTATTTGATACATCAACATAATTAGCATTCACATTAGGTAAGACATAAACATCATGTTGGAGATAGCCATTCTTATATAAATTATCATCATAATTAATAGAGCAAATACCATTACCTATAATAATGCGAAAACCACATTTGTCTAACATAGAAGCTGAAATTATGTTTGAAGCAAATTTAGGAACGTAATAACAATCCTCCAACATAAGTACTTTGCACGTAGGTATTATTAAAGAAATTGATCCTACAGCTACGGCTGCAACTTTTGTAACATTTCCAACTTGTAGATTAACTTCTCCTTTCTTTAGCCTCCTACCTATCTTGAACCCTTGTAACATATTGCAGATGTTATAACCCATTGCTAGTATCTAATACCCACAGTGAAGAATTAGTAGTAGCTAGAGATACATTGAAAACATTTTTCATTAATGTCTCACCTTGTTTCTTGTCATTTAGAGTTGCAAAATACTCCTTGCAGTTTCTCTTCCAATGCCCTTTCTTCTTAAAGTGAAAACATTCAGCATCATATACTAACTGCAAGATCAAATCTTCAGAAAGCTCTTTACCAAGCTTGTACCCTAACTTCTCATGTTTTTCGGTAAGAACAATCACATGATTGACAAGGGGAGAGTTTTCAATGTCCAACTATGTATCAGTCATCTTCTTAAGAAATTCAATGATTGCAGTTGGATCCATATTCTGATGTTTCCTCTGGAGTTCAGAACTCATAGAAGCGAGAATTATGTGTTTAATAGCAAGGCATTCTTCCAAGGGTTTCTAATAAACCTTGGTACCTTGAACATCATTCTCTGGTGGGATTATCTTTGCATGCTTATCGATCACATTAATGAGCTTTTCATGCATGAGAACAATTCTCAAATTTCTATATCAGTCATCAAAGTTTGGTCCTACCAACTTGTTGGTCTCAAGTATTTCACGTAGTGATATAACAAACATATTGAGAAATATAAAATATAGAAAATAAAAGGCAATAATATAAGAATATATTTGCATATATCATAAAGACATGGACTTTTTCCACTAATTATTTAAACTATTTACCCTCACTATAGTTTACGAAATCTTTAATTCTGTTAGTGTAGTAAAGGAATCCTTTAACAATATGTATGAGCTCCTTGGAAGTCAAGTCGTTTCTCACATATATTTTAAAGATAGGTACTCTTACCAATTGTATCCCCATACAATTTCTTTAAATAGCTCTATGTCAAATAGTCCCCTGGTAGTCAGGTCGATCATATTGGCTTAGTTGAGTTCAACCATCATGATAGCAAAGAACTTATTAAATTTTATACTCCCCGGGTAGTCCAAGCGTCTAGTAAAAAATTGAATAATTCTTTCAATCTATACATCTAATGTAATAAAACATATTCTCGAACTATAAGTCTCCTGGTAGTCAGACCGCTCCTTATAAACAAGAAATAAGTAAAATTATTTACTTTGATGGATAGCTATATAATAAAATATCTTATATTTTATTATTTAAGAACTCAAATTTTAGTAAGAGGGAATTGTTACTAAAACAGTTTTTAATAACATGAAGATCAAATCTTTTATAGCATGTGAATTTAGTTCAAATTGTCTACATGCTTAGTCCTAAATTGATTTACATCACATGTGATAAATAATTCAAAATTATGTAACGGAACAAGCATGTGATATAAAAACGAAATTCAACATCTTTTAACTTGTTTATCTTATATATCACATAAAAATAATTCATGCCAGAAAACTATCATTAATTAACATCTCATGAACTAATAACAATTAAAAATAACAATAGAATCATGTAACCTATTATAGATTCCCGTCGTATTTCAAAATCAAGTTATGAACTATCTCAGATAGTTATAGGAATACATATTTTATCCACAATAAAATAATATCAACATTAAAACGATTTGACTATTGCACAAGACACATGTATTATGGTTTGAACTCTTCAAATATAATATTAAAATATTTCGTAAATAAATTTTAGACACAATAAACCACGGCTCTGATACCATTGAAGGATTGCGTATAGATGTTCATAACGCGCAGCGGAAGACAATAACAATCCTAGGCAGATCTTTTCGCGTTTAAAATTTATTTACATGTCAATATATCGGATCTAAGACGTACCTGGTGAAGAAAGTCTCATTTCAAATTCTTCGATAGTGCGAAGACTCTATGCGTATCCACACCGAGATTGATCCTTGCTATCAACTCTTTGATCAACGAAACCCGCGAACAAATTGAACGAAGAATATTGTGCTGAAATATTTCTCAAAAATCTCAACTCAATGTTAGAAGAACAAGAAACACTTTTCTTGTAATTGTATTTTCTTTCTTGGCTTTGTATTGTACTCTCACTTTCACAAAGTGTTTTTCTTCTCAAGAATCAATATGGCAAATATTTCTCCATCACCCTTTATATAGCATCACCTAAAACCTTTCCCATTGGTTGAGGTAATGATTTACTTAGGGTAAAAGTTTATTCCAAAAATAAACTTTATGGAACAATTAAGTTAAAAAATTGGAGTCCCATTCTAAATGGGTTGCTGCTAGTCAACGTCCTTCATGGACTATGTACGTGACTTAGCCAATTCTAGAATTGGATTTCTTTTCCATAATTTTTAATGGAAAATTCCAATCCTTTCCATATATGCACAGTGGTTGAGTCCTTCAAGGAGTTTGAATTGAATTCCTGCGTAGGAATCCCTTTATGGAATTTCATGTCCAATCAAAATTGGATCAAGTGTTCTTTATTAATATTTTATATGTACACCTTATATAAATAAATATATATATATATATATATATATATATATATATATATATATATATATATATATATATATATATATATATATATATATATATAGCCAAGAGATATAATTTAATTTTCTATTCCAAATAGAAAATTTCAATTGGTTCACAATATTAATTATAGCCTCTATGATAGCAAAGAATATAATAATATTTCATTTGGACTAATAACTTTATTTTTTTGACTAATTAAGTTCTTTAATTTAATTATCAAATAATAAGTAACTAATCCTTTAGCAAAGATCAGAACACTCGTTAGTGTGCGACCCCATAGGTTCAATACTAAGCCGGTAGTAAATTGATCATAATCGATTTACTAATCAAGTAGCAACACTTCTTAATGATTGGATAGCATGAAGTACACAATTTAATCTCAAGAACCCGCAGAAGAATAATGTAGTATTTCCTTCAGCCCTTATAGCTCTGGATCACTCTAGGATATGGTTTAACTGACAAATCCTAATAGACGACCAACTATGTGTTCATGTCAAATATAATCGACCATTGAATGACCAAAGAAACTCTTTTCTTTTATCATTCAATTGCCTTGGCCAATGTTTTAATTTGGTCGTTTATAATTCATGACAACATGGAGCTTAAACTCATTACCAAGAGTTGACAGATTCCATCTTGACCAATCATTAATTCTACAAGTATTTAATCGTACCCAATATCCTTTCAACTATCGCTCTAGAGCCATAGGTGTCTGGTATCAAAGCACAATAAATAACTTGTCAATTACTATGACGATCTCAGGTCAAAGGAAATTTTTACATCACATTCTTCAAGAGAATATCTTATTGATAGTTTATGGTAATTCTAACCATTAGGAATAATCCAATGAGTTGGTTCAATGATCATATCTCTATATGCATCATCTATCTATGTGATTTAGTTAATGAGATCAATTAATCTTTATCCAATAAAGACGATCACATAAATATTAATCTAACCGGATTACTAATGTCCAAATTAATAATCCTATGATTAAGAACAAATTTAGATTAAATTATAAGAAACTTCACTCTCATTATCATGATCTTCATCACAATGTCAAGTCTCAAAATTTAATCAAGGACCTTATCAAGTTAATCAAACAATTAAAAATAACTATGATAAAAGAATATCAAATGCCATATATATTTTTATATCAAATAACGTTCACAAAAAAAGGTTCAAATCATCAAATATGATATTGGATCTAGGGCATATTTACTATATTCCTAACACAGAGAAGGACAACTATCAGTATTAGCTGACCGGTGACGAGGATCATATAGTTTGAGAGCTGGATCGAGGTTTGAAGTGTGATTATGGCGGAATATGTAACCAAGCTAATGATTGAGCTGATGCATGTCAATATTAAGGTTCTTTCTAACTGCTTCATACACGATCTGTAGGTGGAGTGACTCTTAGTGATCGAGGTTGGAGTGCAGGGCTATATATGTTTATTTTTTTTGAAAATTTATAAAGTGGACAGGTTGTAAGCAAGCAAGCTTAGATGGGATTGGGGCACATAGTAAGTGGCCAGATAGAGGGGGAAAAAATTACTAAAAGAAATATTTAATTTGAGCAAGAATAGGAAAAGAAAAAGTTTAATTATACATGAGGAAAAGTAAAACAAGTTGAGTCTGATGGTAAAAAATGAGCAAGATAATAAGTTACATAATGCGAGATAATATCGTGGCAAAGGTAGGCCGAAGGGCGGGTTAGAGATTGATGATTTACAGCACGTGATGAAGTCCTCTCGGATAGGTTTGCTTTATTATTAACTGCAGACGCGGAGCTATTATTAACTGCAGATGCGGAGCTAACTTACGGAATCTATTAGTTTTAATTCAAATTTTATATTTGTTTTAAAAAAATTATTAAGTGTGCATAAATTATTAATTTAAAATATAAATAATTTAATTAAAATGATTAGAATTCCGAACTCATAAATTTATAAACTTAATTGTGTCCGCCTCGTGTGACGAAAAAGAACTATTTTTTGCTCTTTAACTAAGTGAGCCTTTCGTACTCAAACCAGTTGCATGCTTAACGACTTGCTATAAGTATAAATAGGTGGTTTATCAAGTACGGGAGCGGCTCCGCTCCATTAGTGCTTGCTCCAGTATTTATCAATGTATATTTTGATTAATTACACGTGTCCATGTGAATCTTCGAAGGATGAAATTGTTTTTGGTAATTCTCTATTATTATGCTTATATATTCACGTTGATAGTAATAATTGAAGAAAGAGAAGAAGAAAAAAACTAAAATATGTGGAAGTTGATGTTAGAATATACTATAAGCCATGCGTATTGTTATAATATTTTTTATGAACAATTATTTATTTACTTGTTTAAATTCAATAAAGTTTCATTTTAAATAGATCATGTGTTGGTTTGTGCGTCCATTGCTTACATAGTAGATGATTTAGTGTATAGAGTTTAGCTTATACACGGAAGATTAAATCATCGGTTCTTGTAAGACATAAAAGTTAATGTTCACAATCTAATGATGGAATTGGACAAATCATCGGAATGATTGTAGCACAAGATTAAATATAATTTATCTTGATTATGGGAATGGTTTAATTCCAACTTCTTGTGCTAGTACATTTTGTATGTATTGAACGGATCAAGTAGAGATGAGTATTTTATACTGACTTTATAAAATAATTTCTCTAGTCCATTTAATGTACTTATACTCTTAATCCTGATATAATTATTATTAGCTGTGTATGTCACTTGTTGTTTTGATTTATTAAAAGGCGAGATTCTTTCGCGAGTCAATAAGCCTGGTAAATTGGATAACAATGATATACATTGGCGAAGTAATAATTAGTTGATGGAATCCATGTCTCGATTTTGAGATTGATGATACTCCTTTATGAAAGCTTATAAGTTTTCATGTGTAAACCCGGCCGGTGGATTTTGTATCCGACACATGAAATAAGTTAAGTGTAAGTCTAAAGGAAGTAATCAATAAATTAAATAGTCAGTAATTTAATTTGATTGATTAGTATCTGAATCTTAACATGGGGAGTTAAATAAGGTTTTATGGAAGAATTTCGAAATTGAACTAAGGAGTGCAATTACGAATTTTTAGTGGAATAATTCGTAATTTATTATGATGGAAATTAGTTTCAGAATTTCGAAATTAATATCATAATAGGAAGCCTTGTTAATTAAATTCTGTGGTCCCTACTGTGCCTAAATAATAGAAAATAGTGGAAACTGTTACTTAGTGGGAAAGAAAACGTGGAAACCGTCCCTTAGTGGGAGAAGGAAACCTAACAGGTTTTGAAAACGGTTTTGACCTAAAAAACGCAGCTATATATATGGATATAAGGGCTGGACGTTTTTGACATGATTCTGACTGCGGTTTCTACTAGAATTTTGCCCACCCAAAATTCTTTTTTTTTGGTTATTGTTTGGGTAACACAGTAGAAGACTGTGAAAATCTGCTAGTGTGTTTTCAACTAAGGAACTGGAGAACGACATAGATTTGTTGTGTTTACGCTTCAAGAGGTAATCCTAAAATCTCCATACGTGCTAGTTGTTTAGATTACACATGAATAAGATTCTGTTATTGCTTCCGCTGTGGTATATATTCCAACAATTGGTATCAGAGCATACTCACGTCTAATTAAATAATTAGGATAAACCATAAGGATTAATATCATGTTCTATATGCAAGTTTTGAATTACATGCAAAGTTTGTTTTTCTGAAAACCTGCACTGTTTTTTGGTGTGATTATCTGTTATGGGTTGTGTTGATTATTCTGAAAACTTGATGTATCCTTTTAATATTGGTGATGTTGAGTTAGAATAATCTGAAAATTTAATTTTATCATGTAAAACGGAAAAACACGTTTTGCTGAATTAGGGTAGAAAATTGGAGGTCAAAAAGTTGACGGACTCCGATTGACCTGAAACTTGGCAGGTCCATGCGAAACGGCCCAGTGAGCAATACACATAGATTTCTCATGACTGAAGTCATTTTTTGGGCGTTCGGGGTCGTTTAGATGGTGTTTTTGCTGTTTTTCTAAAATTCTGAAATTTTTTTTAGTTGTTTTTAATTCCAGTAATAGTGGGGATCAATTCCCTTGGTCCCCGGCCTTAAAAAATTAGTGATATAATATTTTTACTCGTTGACGTAGGTCTTCTTCCATATCGGATAAAAATATTATGAATAATCACTATGTTATACTAGTCATTGATTATTTGTATTTACTCTCCATCTGAGTATGCATGTTGGTTCAATGGGACTAATATATGTTGAATGTTGATATTCACTTGGCTTAAATTAACAGTTTACTCTCCATCTGAGTATGACATGTTTAAGTTTATGGAGTGAAAATCTGTCATTATATATGTATATTGCAAGAATAGCTTCTTTCCCATCGAAATTTGTTGTTCAAGGTGCATAGATTGTATATATATAATGTGTTTTGAATTTTAATGTTCATAATACAAACTGATTTGATCTATTTAAATATTTAATGTCTCCCAGATTAACAATGACTGCTTTTAATCCCCTTACTGCCATTCTTACCCAAAACAAACTTGAGGGTCCAAATTATGTTGATTGGAAACGAAATTTGGATATTGTTCTAATTGCTGAAGAGTACAAATTTGTGCTCGATGAGGTGTGTCCAGAAAAACCTGGAGATGATGCCACAGATGATGAACAGAAGGCTTACCAGAAATGGATTAAGGCTGATGAGATGGCGCGGTGTTACATTTTGGCATCCATGTCGAATGTTCTACAACATCAGCATCAGTCGATGGAGTCTGCTTATGACATTCTGTAAAATCTCAAAGAAATGTTCGGAGATCAGAATCGTGCGGCTAAGCAGACTGCCATGAAAGCCCTTCTGAACACCAAAATGGTTGAAGGTTCATCTTCTGAAGATGATGAGTCTTCTGAATGAACTGGAGGTCCTTGGAGCTAACATTGATAAGGACACGCAGGTTGAAATGATCCTGCAGACTTTGCCTGACAGTTTTCAGCAATTTCGCCTGAATTATAACATGAACAAAATGGATTTGTCCCTTGCGAAATTGTTGAATGAGCTGCAGTCGGCAGAGACTATTATCAAGTCCCAAGCTCCTCCCGTGGCATTGAATTTTGAGGCAGGTTCTTCTTCTAAGCCGAGAGGCGGGCAGAAAAAGAAAAAGGCTCAAAAACCCTCTGTTGGTGGCGCGACTGCTGGTGTGAAAAAGGCTAAGGGCAAGTGTTATCACTGCAAGCAGCCCGGGCATCATAAGAAGCAGTGTCCAACTTATCTGGCCAAGCTGAAAAATAAACCAGGTGATTTACATCTACTTGTCGTTGAAACATTTTTAGCGGCTGTTTCTACCATGTCATGGTGTGTAGATTCGGGAGCCACTAATCATATCTGCACTTATTTGCAGGGGTTTCAGGTAACGCGGAGGCTAAGTAAAGGAGAAATCAATGTTTATCAAGCAGACGGTTCAACAGCCCTAGCTTTAGCATTAGGAAATATTATTATTTCGTTTGGTAGTGGTAGAGTTTTAGCTTTAAAAGACACATTATATGTACCTTCCGTTAGAAGGAATTTAATTTCGATTTCTAGCGCTATGAGAGATGGTTATGATTTTAATTGTCATGACGTTGATAAATGTGTTATTACTCATAATAAGCGTTATCTCTCTTTGGCTACATTGATTAATGGTCTTTTTGTTGTTGACTCTATTCCTAAACCGTTACCACCTAAAGAACTGAATAATGTTGATTTACCAAGCAAGAGAAAACGTTCTTCTGAATTGAGTGAAACATATTTATGGCACTTGCGTTTGGGTCATATAAATCTGAACAGAATTTCCAGGTTGGTCAAGGATGGACCTTTAAGTTCATTGAAAGTGGAGGCACTACCAACTTGTGAATCTTGTTTAGAAGGGAAAATGACAAAACGAAATTTCCCCTCAAAAGGAAATCGGGCAAGTGATAAATTAGAATTAATTCATTCTGATTTGTGTGGTCCAATGAATGTCCAAGCAAGAGGTGGTTTTGAGTATTTTGTGACTTTCACAGATGATTACTCAAAATATGGATATATTTATTTATTGCGTCGAAAGTCTAAACGTTTTGAAAAGTTCAAAGAATTCAAGACTGAGACTGAAAAGCGACATAATAAACATATCAAGACACTACGATCTGATCGTGGTGGGGAGTACCTCTCTACGGACTTCATTGGTTATTTATCAGAATGTGGAATTACATCTCAATTATCTGCACCTGGAACTCCATAACAAAATGGTGTAGCTGAAAGAAGAAATAGGACTCTTATGGAAATGGTTAGATCAATGATGAGTTATTCCGATTTGCCTTCGTCTTTTTGGGGACATGCCTTAGAAACGACGAATTATGTTCTGAACTTAGTTCCTTCAAAGTCAGTACCCTTGACCCCTACAGAATTGTGGACTGGGAGCAAGTCTAGTCTGCGGCATATTCAAGTTTGGGGTTGTCCGGCACATGTGCTAAAGGGGAAAACGGATAAATTGGAGGCAAGAACGGATGTATGCGTGTTTATAGGTTATCCAAAAGGGACGAAAGGTGGTTTATTCTATTGTCCTAAAGAGAAAAAGGTAATTGTTAGCACAAATGCCAAGTTTCTAGAAGAGGACTATTTGATGAACCATGTTCCTAGAAGTAAACTCGTTTTACAGGAACTTAGCAAAGGAATGGAAACTCAGTCATCTGAAAATCAAAACGACCATATCCAAACCCCGGAAGTCGATTTTGACATACCATTGCACTTTAGTAGTGGGAGAAATGTCAATAGACTTAATGTACCACAAGAACAAGTGCCCGCAGTCATACTACCACAAAGTAGTGGGAGTCATGTTGAGCAGACTGCACAACAGGAAGAAGTCGTTGATATCCCTGTGGATAGCATGGAGACTCAGGTTCCTGATGATGTTGTGGTTCAACCACAAAATCAACGTGATGTAGTTGCAACTGATGTAGTGCGTAGTCGTAGTGGGAGAGAAATAAGACAGCCAGTTCGTTACACGCTCTTGGGAGAATCATATGATAGGATCCCTGAGGAGCCTACCTCCGAACCTGTCAATTACGACCAAGCACTACATGATAAGGATGCCGATAAGTGGGTTGCTGCTATGAAATCAGAGATGGAGTCTATGTACTCTAATCAGGTTTGGGATCTTGTAGAACCAACTGATGGGGTTAAACCCATTGGATGCAAATGGATCTATAAGAAAAAGAGAGGTGTAGACGGAAAAGTACAAACTTTTAAAGCAAGGCTTGTAGCGAAAGGGTTTACTCAGAAAGAAGGGATTGACTATGAGGAAACCTTCTCGCCGGTAGCCATGCTTAAGTCTATAAGGATTCTCTTATCCATTGCTGCTCATTATGATTATGAGATTTGGCAAATGGATGTCAAGACAGCTTTCCTTAATGGAAGTCTTGATGAGTGCATCTATATGATGCAACCAGACGGTTTTATGGAAAGTGGCAAAGAGCACATGTTGTGTAAGCTTAAAAGGTCCATTTATGGACTAAAACAGGCATCTAGGGCATGGAACACTTGTTTTGATAAGGCGATTAAAACTTTTGGTTTTGATCAGTGTCTTAACGAATCTTGTGTATACAAAAAGTGGGATGGGGACAAAGTGGCATTTTTGATCTTATATGTAGATGACATACTGCTCATAGGAAATAATGTGGGCATGTTGAATTCAGTTAAGCAGTGGTTGTCCACACATTTTGATATGAAAGATTTGGGAGAAGCGGCTCATATCCTTGGGATCAAACTCTTGCGAGATCGCAAGAAAAGGATATTAGGCTTGTCCCAAGGTCTTTATATTGATACAATACTCTCCAGGTTTAGCATGCATGATTCCAAGAAAGGATTCCTTCCTTTCAGACATGGAATTTCTCTATCTAAAGATCAGTCTCCTAAGACTGATGAAGAGATAGAAAAGATGAAGGCGGTCCCTTATGCATCAGCTGTGGGGAGCCTCATGTATGCTATGTTATGCACTAGGCCTGATATCTGCTTTGCCGTTGGCGTTGTTAGCAGATTTCAGTCTAATCCTGGGAAAGAGCATTGGACGGCGGTTAAACATATAATCAAGTACCTGAAAAGGACTAGGGATTACATGTTGATCTACCAATCGGATGACCTGGTACCTATTGGGTATACTGATTCGGATTTCCAATCAGACAGAGATTCTAGAAAGTCTACCTCAGGTAATGTGTTTACTCTTGGAGGTGGAGCCATAAGTTGGAGGAGTATCAAGCAAACTTGTGTTGCTGATTCCACCATGGAAGCCGAATATGTGGCAGCCTCTGAGGCAGCCAAAGAGGCAGTTTGGCTCGGTAACTTCCTGAGAGAGTTGGGTGTGGTTCCTTCGATTCAAGCGCCAATTACGCTTTACTGTGATAATAGTGGTGCGGTTGCAAATTCAAAGGAGCCACGAAGCCATAAGAGGGCAAAGCACATTGAGCGTAAATATCATTTAATTCGTGATATAGTGCAGAGAGGGGATGTAGTGGTCACCAAGATTGCGTCAGAGAACAACTTGGCAGATCCGTTTACTAAGAGCTTACCACAGAAGACTTTTGATAAGCATGTAGAAGGAATGGGTGTCAAAATTGTAGACGCATGGTTATTAGTCTAAGTGGGAGATTGTTAGAATATACTATAAGCCATGCGTATTGTTATAGTATTCTTTATGAACAATTATTTATTTACTTGTTTAAATTCAATAAAGTTTCATTTTAAATAGATCATGTGTTGGTTTGTGCGTCCATTGCTTACATAGTAGATGATTTAGTGTATAGAGTTTAGCTTATACACGGAAGATTAAATCATCGGTTCTTGTAAGACATAAAAGTTAATGTTCACAATCTAATGATGGAATTGGACAAATCATCGGAATGATTGTAGCACAAGATTAAATATAATTTATCTTGATTATGGGAATGGTTTAATTCCAACTTCTTGTGCTAGTACATTTTGTATGTATTGAACGGATCAAGTAGAGATGAGTATTTTATACTGACTTTATAAAATAATTTCTCTAGTCCATTTAATGTACTTATACTCTTAATCCTGATATAATTATTATTAGCTGTGTATGTCACTTGTTGTTTTGATTTATTAAAAGGCGAGATTCTTTCGCGAGTCAATAAGCCTGGTAAATTGGATAACAATGATATACATTGGCGAAGTAATAATTAGTTGATGGAATCCATGTCTCGATTTTGAGATTGATGATACTCCTTTATGAAAGCTTATAAGTTTTCATGTGTAAACCCGGCCGGTGGATTTTGTATCCGACACATGAAATAAGTTAAGTGTAAGTCTAAAGGAAGTAATCAATAAATTAAATAGTCAGTAATTTAATTTGATTGATTAGTATCTGAATCTTAACATGGGGAGTTAAATAAGGTTTTATGGAAGAATTTCGAAATTGAACTAAGGAGTGCAATTACGAATTTTTAGTGGAATAATTCGTAATTTATTATGATGGAAATTAGTTTCAGAATTTCGAAATTAATATCATAATAGGAAGCCTTGTTAATTAAATTCTGTGGTCCCTACTGTGCCTAAATAATAGAAAATGGTGGAAACTGTTACTTAGTGGGAAAGAAAACGTGGAAACCGTCCCTTAGTGGGAGAAGGAAACCTAACAGGTTTTGAAAACGGTTTTGACCTAAAAAAATGCAGCTATATATATGGATATAAGGGCTGGACGTTTTTTACATGATTCTGACTGCGGTTTCTATTAGAATTTTGCCCACCCAAAATTCTCTATTTTCGGTTATTGTTTGGGTAACACAGTAGAAGACTGTGGAAATCTGCTAGTGTGTTTTCAACTGAGGAACTAGAGAACGACATAGATTTGTTGTGTTTACGCTTCAAGAGGTAATCCTAAAATCTCCATACGTGCTAGTTGTTTAGATTATACGTGAATAAGATTCTGTTATTGCTTCCGCTGTGGTATATATTCCAACAGTTGATACCCACAAGCTACATTGTATCTATTAAATTACTTTTTTATTTCATAGTCGGGTGAGTATGTTTATTTATTCAGAAAATGGAGTAATTATTACATATTTTTTAAGCTTGATTTTTGTATAGGGTAAAATTAGTTCATATTAAATGCTCATATAATAGAGTGACACGTGGAACCAGAGACAGATGGAAAGCGAAATAGGTGAAATCCAAGACAGGAGGCAAGAGTCTCGGCTGGCACCGGGAAGCCCCCAAAGGGAATGTTGCTCATGAAGACGAATGAATACCTGTCACCCCATAACATTCAATGAAGAATTTTCTGCATGTTAAATACATAGTCCGTTTATAGAATATGACATTCATAGCCTGTCGTTACACATTCTTCAATGGCCTCATAATTATCATTTAAGAGAGGCTTGATCCTAGGACCTTGTTCCCTATGTGACACTATAAATAAGGATTCCAACAACCATTGTATAGACGATGAATTTTCTGAAAACTTATGCTATATGCTGTTTAGAAACTCAATAATATTTTATTTTCTTGGTTCTTAATATCGTTATTACTGCCTTCGCAAGCTCCGCCCCGGAACCAAGCTCTCCACTGTCTTATCTCGATTTCAATGCTGTTACATTCTTATTTAATTTATATTTTATTTTGGAATCAAATCGATTCGCTTGTCTATAAACCACGTATAAATTTAATTGTAGCGTTTTACTGGTAAACAATTTTATTTGTCATTGTTATCTTTATATAAGTTTAATTACTTATTATATTGGTACTGTAAAGTACGAAGTATTAATCGACTTTTTGGGTTATAACTTACTACTAACGGAAATATAAGCATAATAATAGAGAATTAACAAAAACAATCTCATCCTTTGAAGATTCACTTGGTCACGTGTAGTTAATGTAAACATACATTGATAACCAGTGGAGCAAGCACTAATGGAGCGGAGCCGCTCCCATCAAGTACGGTTTTCTAAAAAGTAAAGTGGTAGGTTAAAAGGAAAAAGAAATGAAAGGAAAGCACACCTATTTTCTGTGGTTAAATATGATACACAATTAAGGAACCCAAATAGAATAAACTCAATCATGCGTTCGCAGTTTGCTCCAAGAGTCCTTTTCATTACCTACAATACACAGCGACACCTAACGCTAAATAATGCTCTTTCTTTAGAACCATTAATTTTCTCGCGAACGTAACAACCACAAATATTTTTCGAACTTCATTAACTACTACTATGATCCACGATCAATCATCTGCCAGCATGACATAAGGGGCTGCAGATGATTTTACACTTGATATACAACTTGAATTTTAAAAAAGTAAATAAAAATAAGAAAAGTTAGCTTGAAAAGCTGCTCGATCGACCTAAGTGTGAATAAGAACAAATGGATGACAAATACACATTAATTCTACATATACTACAAGATATGACTAATCTAGTCAAGAAATGAGTTGCCTATTGGGAAAAGGATGCTGGTAATTAAGTTAAATGCATGAACTCTTACAGAGTTTAGCCTAAAGGGAATATAATGGCTTCTTATGATCTAACTGTTTGTGATTGTTTGTTAGAAATGAACATATGCTAGTACTAATAACGACAACTATATGCTTCCAGTCATTCTGGGTGCATAAATTACTTATCTATACGAGTATTATAAAAGTACAAAATTCTAGTAAGAAATGTAAATCAATACATTGGATAAAATTGCAATTACAATTAATAATTATAGAAATTCATTATATTATTGTATTCATTATTTGATATTTCTATTTAACACAGATTCTTATATGGTTACATTAGGAATGTATTAACTCTCACTTCTAAGTTCACAATTCAAATTTTCACGTTTAATTAATTTTTTATCCTCCGGCTGACGCTTTTTATTAACCATAAGAAACCAACCATTTTGTTTATGTCACGATCCAAAATCCCACCACAGGCGTCATGATGACACTTAGTCTCTAAGACTAGGTAAGCCGATTACAATAACAATTCAGGCCTTTTTTTAACACTAGTTTAATACCAGTGTCGAAACCAAAAGCAGAAACAATTATAACACCTCCCAAGACTGGTAATACAGAGTCACGAACTCTAACTGAATACATGAAATGATCTCAAGGATGAATATACAATATTGTTCGAATAATAACTGACAGTACAATAAAATGGAAAGACTCCATGGACTGCGATGACCAAGTAACTCTACCTTGAATCCTTGCGATCAACAAACTAACTCTGCCCGAGTCCGATTTCTCTAATACCCGACTCTGCAAAAATGTGTAGAAGTATAGTATGAGTACACCACAGTCGGTACCCAGTATCAAGACTAATCTCTGTGGAGTAGTGACGAGGTACAGTCAAGATACTCACTAGTCAAATAACTTTTATGCAGTATATAAAAATAATAACATGAGAGGAACATACGGAAAAGTAAAATAGTTGTCTCATGATAATGAATCAATCCTCGAAATCCAATAAATACAGAAATATCAATTACTCAGAGTCTCGCACGAAAGCACCGAAGCCAATATAATTCAACAAGGAATACAATCACATAAATTGTTGCGGCGCGCAACCCGATCCCACCATACAACACTATCCACCCTTATTCCACTACGTAAATATCAATAAGAATAAGCAAATATATATTGTGCTTGCAACCCGATTCCACCATATAATCATAATCATAAAATACGGGTCTCAACCACTATCATATTCTCACGGCACCACATGCCCATAGCTCATTCATAACATATCTCAATCATACCTGCACGACTAACTCACGTGCCAAAAATATCAATATATAAGATCCGCTCGGACAACGACTCACGTGCCAATAATAAAATCATCATTTACTTACGGCACCTTGTGATCACGTGATTTTTGCCCTATATGAATTACTCCTACAAATTCAAAATAAAATAATTTTTTCCATTGTTTGCAATTTTGTGGATTTTTGTGGCATTTTCTGTTAATTGTTTGCATTTGTTTGTGCATGTTTATTCTATTTAATTAATGAAAATATAAAAATATGTTGCATTCGCATTTAGAATTTAACTTTGCACTTTTGAATTAAGTAGTAAATTAGTTATTTTATAAGAATTGAAAAATCACAAAATAGTTATTTTACACTTTTAATTTTAATTTTTGAACTTTGGTAGTTTTTCCTTTAATTTGGTTTTAATTAATTGTGGTAATTATTAGAGTTAATTAATTCAATGTGGTAGGGTTAATTTGATTTAGGATTTAGTTCGGATTTTATTTTATTTGAAATTTATTTAATTAAAAGAGTTTAAAAATAAAAGTATTAGTTTGGAAAAGAATGAAAAGAAAAAAGAAAGAAATCAGTTTTTGGGCCAATCCCATGCAAATTCCATAGGCCCAAACCTTTTGCCCTGAGACCCGTCCAAATTGAAGCCCCGACCCGCCCCTAACCCGGTCCAAACCCAGACACCAACCAAACGGCGTCGTTTCGATAAGTTTTGATCTGAGCCGTTGATCGTGCCTAGATCCAATGGACCAGAACTCGCCCTTCCCCCCGTATAAAAATGTCCGAACTCTCACGACCCTACCCCCCCCCTCGTCGTCTCCAACACCCTCAAAGACCCCAACGTAACGCCACCGTGCACCGCCGCCGGAAATCGTACTACGGCGGCGGTAGGTCTCCGATGGCCACCAAATTTACACCCTAGCTCCCTCTCCTTCTCCTTATTCCAAATCCACACCCATTTTCCCTCAAAATTTCTCGAATCTTGCTCAGAAGCTCTAAACCCTAAGCCGCCACCCTATTTTTCCACCGCCTCTACCGGCGGCGCCACCTCCAACCACTCCCAAAATAACACCCCATAACCATCAAGATCCCCTCTTTCCAAACCCCCACTCCGTTTGCCTCGAATCAAACCAAAACGATTCGAATCTTTGAATGAACGTCTCGCTAAAAACCCTATCTCCTCTAAAACTCCATCGTTTTGGCACCCCAAACTTCCCGTTCCCTCCTCATACCAGATTCCTCAACCGGTTTCCCAATAACTTCCGTTTACTGGTCGGAGTTTCAGATCCAAAACTCGGAAGACCCTATTTTCCCCAATATGGTCACTCAGGTCTCTCCATTTCAGTTTTCTTTCAAGGTTGAGACTCCCAGGAATTCTTTCTCTCACAAAGACTCAGCCGAAGCCATGCAAGACTGGGTCTACTGAAAGAAATGATTTCTGTTGGTCAAAGCAAAGTTGAAACCTAAGGGGGGCTTGATATCCGTTCGTCCTCTTAAGTAAGTTTTCTCAATGGCTTTCCTTGTTCTTCTCTTTCTTTTGTCCCTGCCTTCTTTCTTTTATCCTCTTCAAAAGATTGAGTCCAATTTGATCTCTGCGTTTTGAAAAATTGATTGTTGAAACTCTGTTTTAAGATTAGTTTCTTAAGTGCCTCTAAAATCGAGTTGTTTTCAGAGTCCTTTTATTTGTTTGTCTGAAATTGCTTAGTTTGTTAATTAGTTTTAATAGCTTAATTAGCTCCCTGCTTATGTGTGATTGTTAAATTAGTCAATTTGTTGGGTTCTGGTAAGTTTGCTTTCTTTTAAATTTGTTTTGGTTTCACTTTGCTATTTGGGCTCTGAGGGCAATACAGACCTCGTTCTCAGAGAGTCCTGTTTGGGCTGAATTTGAGGCTATGTCTTTTGAGACATTAAGCCCATTTGGGCCCCATAACCCACACCCGTTTGACCCAATTTGGTCTTCAGGGTAAAAACAGGGTGTTGGGAGGGTTGTCTAGGGAATTGGCATAAGGAATCTTTAGTGTAACTGATTTGGAAGTTTCTAGTGAGAGTTTCTTTGTGAATTTCAGACTTTTAACAATATAACTTGAGTAAGAAGCCAATAAGTGAGGGACCCCTAAGCTAAAACAAGAACTCAAAAGGGGGTAAAGGGTAAATAAGTAGTTCTGAGGGCTGCCCTATTGGTTGGGCCTATAAGAGGTATCATTCTTGCCTTTCAAGGCAAGAATGGAAGAGCAAAAAAAAATCCTAAAATCCTAGACGGCTAAAGATACAAAATTTTACTGTTTTATTGAAAAACTCCTAGAAATTCCTGTGATATTTCCTCTGTGTTAATTTCTGAACAAGTGAAGGTTAAAATGGTTTGAATCATTTGGTGTGTAAGTGTTTTGGTTCATTTCTGGTTCAAATTTTGATTGCTGGGTTTGGAGTCAATTTTTGGGTTGATTGCTTCGTTCTTTGGGTTCAAAACTGGTTGGAAAAGTTGTTGTGTGCTGCTGCCTTATTGCTGATCTTCTTCTCCTTTTTCTTTTCCATTCCCAGGTACTCTTTGACCTTCTGAATGTATGAGATGCAAATTTGAAAAGCTATGACTGTTTGAAGATCTCAAAAATGAACACTGTTTTTGAACCATGATTGAGCTATGTTTTGTTTTCTCTTTAAGAATTCCTGCAGTAGTAATGTGATGTAATAATGATTCTCTTACTGACTCATTTTAAGGTAGTAGTGGTGTAATGTGTCTTTTGGAGTTTTATGTTGCAATTTGTCTTAGAGAATGCATGAAACCTATTAGCTCATTGAATCCTGCTTAGATTAGTATATTGATTTCTCGCCATTGATAGATAATGACTTACATGTGCATGCAATTTAGTTCATTAAATTTTAGCAATAGGATTGGTTGTTTACAGTTCCTCTCCTCTTATATATGAAAGTTGAGAGACGGGTTTAAGTTAGAGTTGTAAGTCTGAAAGCCATAAGCCATTTTTTAGATGTTGAATAAGGATTTCAAGCTGGCATGGATTTGAATCATGAGGTCTTAATATCAAAAATGGTTCTAATGAGGATTCCCTTTTCTTTCTGTGTGTTAAATTTTAAAATGATGATTTCTTCGTAGTTGTGTAAGCATTGAAAATTAGTAGTTTTGGCGTGTATTTTCCTGAGAATAGAATGATTCCAAATAGTACGCGCAGCCTCATAGGCTCGACTTCGAGCCGCTGTTTTGTGTTTTGCCCAGTTTTCTGGGTTGGGCATGCCTGAGGCATCCGTTTGAGCATCAGCAATACAGGTATTCACAATTGGTTTTGGGCCAGCCAAGCCCAAACTTGGGAGGAAATTGAAATTGGGCCTTCGCCCTTTCTAAATCATTATTTTCTGAGTATGTAATAGGTTTAAATCCTCTAAAGGTCGGTACTGTAAATTTAGATCTTAACCATAGATCTATTTCGATCAGTCCATTTAATTCAGAATTCGAGGTGTGCCATCCACCATTAAATCACATATGGCCGTCGTGAATTAGTTTAAAAATGCTTTAATTAGAACAAATCGAGGTGCGCCATGCTAAATAAAAATGACAAATGCATGGCCCTCGTTTTGATTAAGTGTGAGTTAATCCTTAGAACTCGAGGCGTGCCAGTTAGTAAAATTTTCATGGCCCTCGCCAAGTTGCAACGCGAAATTACTTTAGGCGCGTTAGTTTAATAATATTACTTTCTCAAATTCGGGTGCGCATTTATGTGACCCAAATCCAAATCTCAACGATGCTAAAATATGTCAAAAGCCACAGGTGCATTTATATAACGTGGTTCGAGACGTATTTTAATGACGTTGCAATCTTCTTTAATTAATTAAATAAAAGCGGTTAAAAGATAAAATGTGCACATAGGTTCAAAATTGTTTAAAATTAGATAATTAAGCCGAATATAACAGTTGAGCGACCGTGCTAGAACCACGGAACTCGAGAATGCCTAACACCTTCTCCCGGGTTAATAGAATTCCTTACTCGGATTTCTGGTTCGCGGACTGTAATACATAGTCAATCTTTTCCTCGATTCGGGATTTTAATCGGTGACTTGGGACACCATAAATTATCACAATTGGCGACTCTAAATATTTTAATAATATGATCCCGTTTCGATTGTCTTTTAATTGGAAAAACTCCCTTATACTCCTTTCTCGGGGGGTGTACATAAAAAGGAGGTGTGACAGCTCTGGTGTCTCTGTTGGGGACCGAACCCGGAATCTCTGGTTCAGGGTTCAGAATTCGAGCTTAGAATAATTGTTATTATTTGACTTTATTTATTATCTTATTTTATTACGTGTTTGGGCCTGATGTGCTAATTGTTTCTTTTTACCGCTTTGATTTTATCTGAACTGTATATATAAACTGCTACGAAACCCCTTTCTTCTCCCTCTTGAGGAGTGCACACTGGTCGTGATTTCTTTCTGTTAGTTTCAAATCCCAAATAGAACAAGGTTCGGACAAGTTGCAAAGCCGAATGATATTTTGGTTACCGGTACGCAGCCCCCCCTCGGCTCGAGTTGTCCGCTCTGGTATGCCAGGTCTAGAATAAATAAACCAGGATTTTAAACCTAGTATAACAATACCTCATGCCGGATCCCTAGTAGGAATGTTTGTTTGCATCATGTGCATTTTTGACTTTGGAGACTCAACACAGGGGTTGGGTTTGTCTAGGACAGGTGCACCCAAAATAAAAAGACCATCCTGATGCATCTTACTTGCTACTTGCGCATTTATTTACTCCGAATTTGCGTGTTGACCGGCTTTGGAATGAAAGGGGAGAATTTGGGAAAGAAATAGCAATGTAGAGGGTTAAGGGAGTGAATCACCTGTTTAAAGAAAAAACAGTGTCCAAATAGCGCTGGAACTCTGCCGAATTTTTGAAAAAAAAGAGAGAAACAACAACAACAACAACAACAACAACAACAACGACCCAGTATAATCCCACAAATGGGGTCTGGGGAGGGTAATATGTACGCAGACCTTACCCCTACCCCGAAGGGTAGAGACGCTATTTCCAGGAGACCCTCGGCTCAAAAAGCAATAGGAGATGATATATTAGTACTATAAAAATGCGTATTAAAAATAACAACAATATATAAGAGATATGAAATATGAAATATAGAATACGAAATAGATGGCTGGTATAGTACAACTAGAAGGTAAAGCCCTGCATCGATAGATGACCAATGACATTCCTAGTCTAACTCCTAACTGGATAGTCTCACTCTATTGTGCTGTAGAAATATTCACACTCTCCCCTAACCTACAACCTTAATGCTCGACCTCCATAATTCCCTATCAAGGGTCATGTCCTCAGTAATCCTAAGTCGCGCCATGTCCTGTCTGATCACCTCTCCCCAATACTTCTTAGGTCTTCCTCTACCTCTCCGCATGCCCACTACAGCCAGTCGCTCACACCTCCTCACCGGTGCATCAGTGCTCCTCCTCTGAATGTGCCCGAACCATCTGAGTCTTACTTCCCGCATCTTGTCCTCCATGGGGGCCACACCCACCTTCTCTCGAATATCTTCATTCCTAATCTTATCCATCCTTGTATGCCCGCACATCCACCTCAACATCCTCATCTCTGCTACTTTCATCTTCTGGATGTGTGAGTTCTTTACCGAATTGAAAACGAATTGAAAAATGATAAAGGAGTTTTGTTTTCGAAAATAGTTCGTTTTATTCGCCCGAACTACGCCAGTTTGATTCTCACAGGGTGTGAGATACTTAGGCAACCCCCACCGGGTCCAACTTCCTTTTTTGCAAAAATAGCCCAAAAGAACAAAAATTTTACTTTTATTTGAAAATAATTAGGGTGATGCCATTCTTGTAAAAAATAGCCGAATGTCCCAAAAAGGGCGCCAGAAGGCTGGTTTTGCAAGAACAGCCACCTGTGGTCATTTTTCAAGGTTTTCGCCTGTTAGCCAACACAGCCTTAAAATCTTCGTCTCCGAGGTACTGAAAAGCCGTACTTGCAAAATCAGATTTTATTTTTAAATAAAAAAAAGAGAAAAAAAATGTCAATTTTGTCTTTGAGTCAAATGAGTCCTAATTTTTGCTTAATCACCCTAATAAATATGCAGAATGAGCACGAGTTCAAATTTGCCGATAACAGTCATGGACAAGATCCCTTTGGAGTTGCATATGTGGTGGGAGGATCTGGGAAAATTAGAGCAAGATAAAGTCAATCTACATTTGGGAGGTCTCACCGGGTTGTTGAAAATCAGACCTAGTGGAGACATCATAAAGGCTTTGGTTATGTTTTGGAACCCGACCCATAGCGTATTTCAATTTTCGGATTTTGAACTCACCCCAACCTTGGAAGAAATAGCAGGTTATATGGGAAGTACTGAAGGGCTGAGGCATAAGTACCTGATCGCTCCAAGAGCCGTTAACTCTCACAAGTTCATGGATTTGCTAAAGATAAGCAAGGGAGTCCCTTATTCCGAGTTGGAGGATGGTTTTTCATACTCTACGTTTTATATATCAGAGGTACGAGCATGTAGGAAGGTTCAACGATCCGGTAAGCGGGGTTTGTAGCAGAGGAAACTGAACAAAATGGGATGAGCATAGGCGTTTCGCCTTCATGGTAGCTTTCCTAGGCCTTGTGATGTTCCCCCGAAAAGACGGGAATATAAATTTGCGGGTGGCCGGAGTCGTCAAGGTCCTGATCACCAATGCCAAGAGCATTGTTGCCCCTATGATAGTGTCTGAGATATACCTAGCTCTCACAGCTTGTAAAGCTAGGGTAGATTTCTTCGAGGGATGCAATTTGCTATTACAGATGTGGATGATCGAGCACCTGTGTCATCGCCCTCAGTATATGAGTTATGGATCTACAAAGAAAGGTTTCATTGAAGAGTTTGACACAAGGACTTCAGGGTTCAAGCTGCCAGAGGGGTTTGGAGATTGGGTATCCTGCCTTCGTTCCATCACTGTAGGACAAATAGAATGGACATTGGGTTGGCTTCCTGTTGAATAAATTGTGTATATGCCCGCCATTGGTCCTTACTTTCTCCTAATGGGTCTGCGAGGTATCCAGCCTTACGCTCCTTACTGGGTGATGAGACAGTTGGGAAGGTGTCAGGTGATGCACCCAGATGAAGATCTCAGCGTTTATGCGGTCGAGGTTAGTTCAGACGGCCAATTTCATAAAGAAACAGTTCGTGCTATTTGGAATGAATGCCAGTATTTGACAGTGAACACTCGAGTGCGTGATCTATCAAGAGGCGAGGTCTCACTCGTCTATCTTGCCTGGTATAGAAAGAAGAACACTGCAAGGGCCGAACCAGAAAGACCAGCCAAAAAGCCTCACATTCAGGAATTCGTTGAGGCATCATAAGAACAGTGGGCTTGGTTGGCTAAGGAGAATGAGTACAGGGCCACAATAGGAAAATTGGAAAAACAAGTCAGAGAGCTTCAATTTGAGAGTGGCTTGTAAGTCACGGCGGACGAAGGAGAAAAGAAAAGGTTAGCCAAAGCAAATGAGGCCCTTCGAGCCCAAATTCAGAAAATGAAAATAGCAGCAGAAAACCCCTCCCAAAATGCCAAAGATGAAAATCTCATAAATAACCTGAGGCAGAAAGTGAATGACTACAGTTTCGATTTGAACAAAGCAAAAAGTGAACTAGCCAGGGCTCGAAAGCAATTGTCTAAAAACGCAGATGAACAAGCGCACCTGGTTAAGCAGTTGAAAGAAAAGTACAATAATGAGGTCGCATGACTAAAGAAAAGGGTTATCACCATGGAGAATAAAATAATCAGACAGGCGAAAGACTTCAAGGCTGAAAGGGAACAGTGTTATACGACAATGACACGACTAGAAAGAGACTTGCAACAACTCTAAGAGCAGAACCAGGTAGCCGAAAAAACTTTGGAAGCCAGAACCGAACAGATTGGGCGTTTGCTGCAAGAGAAGGGCGTCATAAGAGAGCGAGTCAAAAGGGTCGCCAACTACATCGCGATGAAGTGTAGTAGCTGTGAGGATATGACTAGATCAATGTTTTTCGCTACCGTGATGATTTTTGTTCGCCGGGTAATGGAATATCTCTACCACCTCCAAGGGGATTTAGCGAGACGGCCCGCGGCGAGGCTGAATGATGCCCCGCGGGTCCCGGGGGCAATTGAGGCACTGATGTATTCGTGATTTCTTGAGTCTGTATTTTCTTTCCGTTAAAGTCTGCCAGTTTGTCTTGGAATCTGTATTTCTTTTATTAGAGTATGTGGGTTGTTTGTTTTTCGAGTCTTTCATCAGAGTCTGTTAGTTTTTTTGTTTAAGTCTATTTCCGAGTCTTATTATGAAAAATTTGAAAATTCCAAAAAAAAATATTTTATTATTTTTATCTCCAAGAACTACGCTTGGTCTGATTCATGCGGGGTCATGATACGTAGGCAATCTCCATAGGATTCGACCGTAACCAAATGAAAAAGAGAAAAGGAAAAGAAGAAAAAGAGAGTAAAGAAAAGAAAAAGAGTGGAAAAACAAGAACAAAAAGAGAGAAAGTAAGAAATCAAGAGAGAATAAAAACAAAGAGAGAACACAGGCAAGAGTGAAAGGAAGGAAAAGAAAAAGAAAGGAAAAGGGGGAAGTTTGCAATGGAAAGTAAGAAAAGGCCGGGATGACGCATGCAACCGATCAAATACATAATAGAAACGGTTAACTATTTAGATGCATTCATGCCCAATGTGCGGTTACCAATCTGTTAAAGCCTAATCGTTAATAAGGTTGTTGTTTGATGTATTGAGTTCAGGCAGGTGGTTAGTTGATTGGCATTCTGGCAACTCACTTATACAACACCCGATCAAAAGACAGGCTGAATATGGCCAACCAAGAACCATAGACAAGTATTGTCGACCCGTCAAAAGAAGTGGAAAAATTGGATGTTAATGCGATGAGGGAAGAGATGTATAAGTTAAAGCAACAGATGACTGAAATGTACCAGGCCTGGGCAAAGGGGCATCCACCATCGGTTTATCCCGCCAACCCTGCTTATATCCCACCATCAGCCCAACCTCCGGAGCCTCCCACTGTGAACTCATCTCCAGCCTTTCCCCTCTACCAACAATGCTATGGTGCCACTTCCCATACTTCTCAAGCTCCACCACCCAAACAAGTCCCATACCCTCCCCCACCAATTACACCTATTTTTGTGGCACCTCCACCTGCTACATTACACCGATTTTCCAGTGAACCTCTGTTCCAAACTCACGACAACCAGTACTATCCCCTTGAACCCACCTTCAAAGTTCCAGAACCATATTCTTGCACCCCTCATCTTGATCTCCCAGCAGAGACCGAGAAGCCACCCAAAAATCTCGAGCATGAAGAGATGATTAGAAAGGTCAAAAGCTTAGAACAATCGTTCCGAGATATGAGAGGGTTGGGAGGTCAAGTAAGTATGGCCTATAAAGATTTATGTCTGTTCCCAGATGTTCAGTTACCAGCAGGGTTCAAAATGCCCAAGTTTGATCTGTACGATGGGCATGGTGACCCAGTAGCTCACTTAAGAGGATTTTGTAGCAAGATGAGAGGAGCAGGTGGAAGAGATGAGTTGCTGATGGCATGTTTTAGCCAAAGTTTGAGCGGATCGGCATTAGAATGGTATACCAGACAAGATCACAGCAGGTGGTACACATGGGATGATTTGGCCCAAGCCTTTGCCTACCATTTTCAGTACAATCTCGAAATTATCCCAGACCGTCTGTCATTGACAAAGATTGAGAAGAAGCCCGGTGAGAGCTTCAAGGAATATGGATTCCGTTGGAGAGAGCAAGTAGCGAGGGTTGACCCTCCGATGAAAGAAAGTGAGATGGTTGATTATTTCTTGCAGACTTTGGAACCTACTTATTTTGGTCACTCGGTGTCAGCAATGGTTAAGTCCTTTAATGAAGTTGTAAAAATGGGAGGCATAGTTGAGGAGGGACTCAAGTCCAACAAGATCATGAGTTATTCAACAATCAAAGCAATCACCCAGGCCATTCAAAACGGTACTGAAGGTGTACTCGGGAAGAAGAAGAAAGAGGATGTTGCTACAATTGAGTCAGGAGCTTGGGTTGGATCCAGGAATCTTCCACGTTACTACAACCCGCCCCGACCCTACCACCAAACTTACCCCACACTCCATATAGTCCACCATAACACTACTACCCACCGCCCGATCCCCATTTTTTCGTCTATCACGCACAAACCTATACCCAAGCTCCCGCTCACGCACAATGGCATGCGTCGGCTCCACCAAGTCCATACCTAGCTCCACAAAATGCCCAGCCACCCCCAAAAGCCTACAGAAATCCCCCTGGAACAGGTTTTTGGCCAAATCAAGCCTTTAAGAATGAGAGGTTGCAGAAGCAGAAGACTTTCACTCCTTTGGGATAATCATATGCTAGTCTATTCCATCAACTAAGACAGTTGGATATGTTAAATCCGATCGAGGCTAAACTGCCGAATCCCCCTCCCAGAAATCTTGACCGCTCGGTGAGTTGCGAGTATTGTTCAGGGACCCCAGGTCATGGCATAGAGAAATGCTGGAAGTTGAAAACAACTATTTAAGAGCTTATTGATACTAATTAGATTGAGGTCCAAGCCCCGGAGGCACTCAACATCAACCAGAACCCGTTGCCGGCCCATCATGAGACCAATATGATTGAGATAGTGCATAAGGGAGGGGAGCCTAAGAAGCCTTCGCAGACCATCATGATGATTCGGGTTAGTGAAGCCAAGCCATTTGAAAAGTCAACAAGTGAGAAGTCTGTGATCAAGTTGAACGAGGCAAATAACGAACCATCCGTGGAGGTTAAGAAGGGGTCCTCAAGTGACGTTGCAGGAAAACATCAAAGAGCAAAAGTGGTTTGCTAGGAGTGACGAACAAGCCTGTGGTAATTGTGAAGGGTGCCCCCACAAATCCTGTCGTTATCAAACCGGTAACTCAATTACTGATAGTCAATAACAAGGCAGTCTCATGGAATTATGAATGAGTGACAGTGGCTTACAAGGGGAAAGAGGTTAAAAAAGAAATGTGTGAGACTCATGGTTTGACTCGATCGGGGAGATGCTTTGCCCCCGAAATGTTGAGAAAAGCTAAGACCTCAAAAGATAATCCAGTGTTTGTGAAAAAGCGATGACCGAGGAAGAAGCAGAAGAGTTTCTGAGAAATGTGAAAGTACAGGACTATTCCATCGTGGAGCAGTTAAGGAAAACACCGGCTCAGATCTCGCTCTTGTCATTATTGATCCATTCAAACGAGCACCGTCGGGCATTGATGAAGATATTGAACGAGGCCCACGTTCCTGACAAAATCTCAGTAAACCACTTGGAAAAGATAGCTAACAAGATATTTGAGGTAAACCGAGTCACTTTTTCTGATGATGAGTTGCCCGTGGAGGGTACTGAGCACAATAGAGCCCTCTATCTGACGGTGAAATGGGAAGATTCTGTGGTTACTCGGGTACTTGACAATGGTTCTAGTGCAAATATTTGCCCTCTTTCCACTCTGAACAAGTTGAAGGTGGATGATGAAAGAATTCACAAGAATAGTATCTGCGTTCGGGGATTAGATGGTTGGGGGAAAGATTCAGTCGGGGACATAGTGCTCGAGCTTACAATAGGGCCGATTGAATTTACTATGGAATTCCAGGTGCTCGATGTGGCTGTTTCTTACAATCTGTTGTTAGGTCGACCCTGGATTCATGCTGCCAAAGCGGTCCCGTCCACTCTGCATCAAATGGTTAATTTTGAATGGGATAGATAAGAAATTGTTGTGCATGGCGAACACAATTTGTGTGTTCCCAGTGATGCCATTGTTCCATTCATAGAGTTTGAAGACGACAAGGGGCCATGGGTTTATCAAGTTGTTGACACGGTATTGGTAGAGAAAATCCCTGAAGAGAAGTGTGTGCCGACTCCAAGGGTAGCTGCAGCATCAGTCATGGTAGCCGTTGAAATGTTGAAAAATGGTTTTGTGCCGGGCAAAGGTTTGGGTGCACCTCTGCAGGGTATTGTACGACCGATTTCTCTTCCTAAGAACTTGGATACATTTGGTCTGGGGTTCAAGCCCACAGTCGCAGACGTGAGAAGAGCCAGAAAAATGAAACAGAGAGCATGGGCCCTTCCAAAGCTAGTCCCGCGTCTTTCTCGATCATTTGTCAGGCCTGGTACCAGAAAGCACCCAGTGATGTCAACTACCATTTTGGTGGTTGATGTGGATGAAGATTTGATGGAAAGGTTTGAGAGGATATTTGCCGATGTGAACGTGCTGGAAGCTGGAGAGGGTTCTAGCAAAACGGATGTGCAATTTGTTGGGCCCGGTGCAAAGATTAACAATTGGGAAGCTACTCCTCTCCCCACCAGGAGGGAATTTTGGTAGTTTGCTTTGATTTTCTTTCAATTTATCTGGATTATTCCAGGGTTGTAATTTAGATTCTATGTTCCGTCCGTTTGGATGTATAAACTTTGTTATCTTTAATTTCAATGAAATGCAATTTCTCTTTTTCCTTTCTTCCTAATAGCTTTATTTTTGTTTTTCTTTTCTTTCTTGTATAGTTCTTTTATGTTGGCTTCAATGATATGACATACATGCGGAATCTCCGGCCCAGTCTTAAAAGCCAATCTAGTTCTGAAATAGTAATTCAAGAAATAGAATCTGATGTTGAATCGGAATATGACGAGGATGAAGCCTTTGAAGAGATTAGTAAAGAATTAAGCCATTTTGAAGAAAAACCCAAGCCTAACCTGAGTGATACAGAAGCAATCAATTTAGGGGACCAAGATAATGTCTGAGAAACTAAAATAAGTGTCCATATTGAACCACAACTCATAGAGGAGATAATTAAAACACTGTTCGAGTATAAAGATGTTTTTGCATGGTCCTATGATGACATGCCAGGTCTAAGCACCGGCTTGGTGGTTCACAAATTGCCCACTGATCCGGCATTCTCCCCTGTCAAGCAGAAGCTGAGGAAATTTAAAACTGATATGAGTGTGAAAATCAAGGAAGAGGTCACCAAATAGTTTGAGGCCAAGGTCATTCGAGTTACTCGGTATCCCACTTGGTTAGCCAATGTAGTGCCTGTGCCAAACAAGGATGGCAAGACCAGGGTGTGTGTTGATTATCGAGACCTCAACATGGCGAGTCCCAAGGTTAACTTCCCATTGCCGAACATCCATATATTGATCGATAATTGGGCCAAATATGAGATTGATTCTTTTGTGGATTGTTATGCGGGCTACCACCAGATCTTAATGGATGAAGAAGACGTAGAAAAGATAGCATTCATCACGCCATGGGGAACGTACTGCTATCGGGTCATGCCATTTGGTTTGAAAAATGTCGGGGAAACCTACATGAGGGCAATGACGACCATATTCCACGACATGATACACATGTAGATTGAGGTTTATGTGGATGATGTGATTGTAAAGTCTAGAAAGCAGTCTGACCATGTCGGAGATCTGAGAAAGTTCTTCCAAAGGCTTCGCAGGTACAATCTCAAGCTCAATCCTACAAAATGCGCGTTCGGTGTTCCGTATGGAAAGTTGTTGGGATTCATATTCAGCCGACGAGGTATTGAATTAGACCCATCAAAAATTAAAGACATCCAGGAATTTCCACTTCCGAAGAATAAGACTGAGGTGATGAGTCTGTTGGGAAGATTGAATTACATCAGCCAGTTTATTGCTTAGCTTACGACAACGTGTGAGCCTATCTTCAAATTTTTAAAGAAAGATGTTGTAGTCAAGTGGACAGATGAATGTCAGGAAGCCTTTGATAAGATAAAGGGGTACTTGTCAAACCCACCTGTGTTGGTCCCGCCAAAACCATGGAGACCTTTGATTCTATATTTGATAGTCTTGGACAATTCATTTGGATGTGTGTTGGGACAGCATGACATCACTGGCAGGAAGGAGCATGCCATATATTATCTCAGCAAGAAGTTCACATCTTACGAGGTTAAGTACACTCTGCTTGAGAGGACGTGTTGCGCCCTAACTTGGGTAGCCCAGAAGCTGAAACATTATTTGTCCTCTTATACTACTTACCTCATCTCTCACTTGGATCCATTGAAGTATATCTTCCAGAAGCCTATGCCCACGGGAAGGCTCGCAAAGTGGAAGATCTTGCTCACAGAATTTGACATTGTCTATGTGACTCAGACCGCGATAAAAGCACAAGCATTGGCCGACCACTTGGCTGAGAATCCTGTGGATGAAGAATATGAACCTTTGAAAACTTACTTCCCTGATGAAGAGGTAATGCACATTGATGAGTTGGAACGGATTGAAAGGCCAGGATGGAAACTTTTCTTTGATGGAGTTGCTAACATGAAAGGCATTGGGATAGGAGCGGTACTTGTCTTTGAAACAGGCAATTATTACCCTGTTACGGCTCAGCTTCGGTTCTACTTTACTAACAATATGGCGGAATACGAGGCATGAATTTTGGGTTTGAGGATGGATATGGATATGGGTGTCCAAGAAGTCTTGGTATTGGGTGACTCGGACCTTTCGGTACATCGATTTAGGGAGAATGGGAAACACAGGATTTAAAACTCATACCGTACCGGCAATGCTTGCATGATCTCTACCAACGGTTTCAATCAATATATTTCAGGCATATTCCAAGGATCCATAATGAAGTCGTTGATACTTTGGCTACTCTGGTATCAATGTTACATCATCTGGATAAGGCTTATGTTGACCCGTTGCATATTCAGGTCCGTGATCAGCATGCTTATTATAACATGGTGGAGAAAGAGCTCGATGGGGAACCTTGGTTTCATGACATCAAGGAATACATCTGAAGGGGAGTATATCCAATACAAGCCACAGGTGATCAAAAGAGAATAATTCGTCGCTTGGCAAGTGAATATTTCTTCAGTGGAGGAGTTTTGTACAAAAGAACTCCAGATCTTGGGTTATTAAGATGTGTAGATGCCAGACAGACCGCGTCTATCATGACCAAACTACATTCTGGAGTCTGTGGACCGCACATAAGTGGGTATGTGCTGGCAAAGAAGATTCTCCGGGCAGGCTATTACTGGCTCACCATGGAGCGAGATTGTATCAGTTTCGTGCGTAAATGTCATCAGTGCCAAGTGCATGGAGATTTGATTCATTCTCCACCATCTGAATTATATACAATGTCCGCACCATGGCATTTGTTGCTTAGGGAATGGATGTCATTGGGCCAATCGAGCCAGCAGCGTCCAACGGGCACAAGTTTATTCTGGTGGCCATTGATTATTTCACCAAGTGGGTAGAGGCTAAAACATTCAAGTATGTAAACAAGAAGGCGATGGTCGATTTTGTGCATTCAAATATCGTTTGCCAGTTCAGGATATCGAAGGTGATCATTACAGACAATGGGGCTAATCTCAATAGTCATCTGATGAAAGAGGTATGTCAGCAGTTCAAGATTACACATCGCAATTCTACCCCATATCGCCCTAAGGCAAACGGAGCAGTTGAGGCGGCCAACAAGAATATAAAGAAGATACTTTGAAAAATGGTGGAAGGTTCTAGGTAGTGGCATGAAAACTTGTTGTTTGCATTGCTCGGTTATCACACTACTGTCCGTACTTCAGTAGGTGTGACTCCTTATTTGTTGGTGTATGGCACCGAAGCAGTGATACCCGCAGAAGTGGAAATTTCATCCCTTCGAATTGTCGCGGAGGCTGAGATCGATGATGAGGAGTGGGTCAAAACCCACTTAGAACAATTGAGTTTGATCGATGAAAAGAGACTGGCAATAGTGTGTCATGGCCAGTTGTATCAACAGAGAATGGCAAGAGCATACAACAAGAAGGTGCGTCCATGAAAGTTTGAAGTGGGGCAATTAGTATTGAAACACATTCTTCCTCATCAAGTTGAAGCAAAAGGAAAATTTGCCTCAAATTGGCAGGGGCCGTTCGTCGTGACTAGAGTGTTGTCCATTGGTGCATTGTATTTGACAGATGTAGAAGGCAAATGTGTAGAAATAGCTATCAATTCTGATGCAGTCAAGAGATATTATGTATGATTTCTTTCTTTGATTGTACTTGTTTGTATTTGGCATGTCTCAAATATTGAAATGACGAAGGCATTTTGTTCTGCTATCTAAACACTTTATCCCTCGTTACCCCTTTGAGCCTCATTTATTTTCTTTCATACCCCTCCTTCGGAATCAATAGCAAATATCGGAAACACAAGTGTAAGGATAAGTAAAGAAAGGAAAGAAAAAGAGAAAGGAAAAATGAAAAGAGAAAGAAAAGAACAGAAAAAGAAGAAGAAAAAAAAACAACAAAAGGAAAAACAAAAGAGGAAAAGAAGAGAAAGAAAAGGGAAGAAAAATCACAACAAACAAAGTAATTCCTATGTCATGAACTACGTTCGACCTGATTCCTTTTAAGGATACGTAGGCAGCCTCACGGTTCGGTCCCATCAAAATAAAAATCCAAAAGTACCCAAACAAGAAACTGGGGCAGAAGTTGTGGTTGTTATTAGAAATCTGATTCCAAAGGTTGTAAATTTGAACCCAATCAAACGGTTTTGAGCTTTTTATACCCTTCCTTTCTAAACCCATCCAAAAGCCACATTACGGTCCAAGGAAAGAACTTCCGATCAGTCCTCGGGAAATGCCAAGTCAAGCAGGTAGTGGTGATTCACATCAGGGGCAACAATCTGGTCCAAAGAGGGAAAAGAAGTCATAAATGAGAGAGTCTTATTGATGAAAACATTCACGGGCACCGTAAGGCGACGGGAGCTGAGAGAAATCAAAATGAGAGAGTCTTATTGGTGAAAACCCTCACGAGCACCTTAAGGCGAATGTGAGTTGACAGATGAAGGAATGAGAGAGGTCTGCTGGTGAAAACCTTTCAAGGCACCGCAGGACGAACAAGGTCAGGATTTGAGGTGAAGAAATCAGGTTATGGAAATTCTGGGGCAACAAAGTATGGCAACTGAAAGTTGATTGGTTGGAAAGATTGGGCCGATTAATCCAAATTGCATGTCATGATCATTGGAACCTGTTGTTCCACTCAGATAAGTCTCTTTTCTTCTTCTCTTCAGATAGTTTTCCAGTTTTGAACTTTGTTATCCTTAACTCTGAAAGTATTGCATTTCATTTCTTTTGGTTTATTTCTCTAAGATGTTCCCAATGCCAGTCCTGTTTAAGCAAACAAGAAGGAATTTCAAAGCTCACTACCAGCTTCAAGATTGCAAAGCACAGTGCGGCCAGAGCAATACCAAAGATAGCATGATGGAAAAGGAGATAAAATGCCAGCAAGAGTTCCACCGGCAAAATGATTTGGTAATTTCATGGGAGATGTAGAGGCTCAGTTAAAGGGGTAAGAAGTATGAGGCAACGGTTCGGGTATAGAACACTCGGGTCATCAAAAGTCATGGGGTTTTGAAAGTCAATCGGAAAGTCAAGCGGTTCAGGGCCAGCTTAGAGAAGCAAGTCAAAACAAGACAATGCAGCGGAGAGACCTTCAGCAAGAATGCCATCAACTAACCACCACATTTTAAAACTGACAAAATTTTCTTTGATTAAAACAGGGGCAGGAAATTTTGATTGTTTCAGAGAAACCTTCCATGGAGAAAGGCAGTCACCAAACAGGTTTGATTTTTGATTTTTAGGACCCTCCTGGAAGATGGGACCTAGTTGAAATGTTCAAAAATAGCATAATTTAGCATAAATGCATCCCAAAGGAATATAAGTCGGCGTAGAAGTTTGCATGTTCAAGATAGGATTCAATTAGGAGTTCTCGGGACCCTCCTGGATAATGAAACTTAGCTTTAAAGTTTCGGTTAGATAAGCAACATTTAGCGTAAATCCTGCTGTAGGGTAGTATAATCCAGCTATAAAAGTTGTCACTCTTAAGATAAAATTTGACCTTGGATTTTCAGGACCCTCCTGGATAATGGGGAGTAGTTTAAGACCTTCTTAGATAACAAAATGTAGCAGAAGTCATGCCGTTAAAAGATACAGCGTAGATCTGAATTTGTCGTTTATTTAAGAGCTGTCAGGACCCTCCTGGATAATGAGATGTAGTTTTAAGACCTTCTTAGACAACAAGATTCAGCGGGACCCTCCTGGATAATGAGATTTAGCTTTCAAATTCATAGAGATATTTGGTAACACGATTCAATTAACACTCATAGATGCGCCTGTCACACCTCTTTTTTTCGCGCCCCGCCCCGAAGGGTTAAATGCGCGAGGGAGTTTTTCCAATTTAAGTGACAATATTCGAAATGGGATTTATTTATTTAATTCAGAGTCGCCACTTGGGAAAGGTTTGGCTTTTGGTGTCCCAAGTCACCGGTTTATCTTGAATCCCGAATCGAGGAAAACATTCGACTTTTTCAAATGAAGTCTGCGAACCAGAAATTCTAAGTAAGGAATTCTGTTGACCCGAGGGAAGGTGTTAGGCACCCTCGAATCCCGTGGTTCTAGCACGGTCGCTTAAATTGTTATAATGGCTAAATATCTGATTTAAATACATGTTGTGACTTACATGCTTTTGTTAAGTTTAGACCGCTTTTATTATCATTTATTTTTATAGAATTGCAACGTCGTGACAATGCATCTCGAACCACGTCACAATCAATGCACCCGTAGTTGTTAACACATTTCGACTCTGTTGAGATTTGGATTTGAGTCACATAAATGCGCACCCTAATTTTAGGAAAGTAATATTATTAAAAATGTGCCTAAAGAGACTAACACGTTATTGTCTTTGAGGAAGGCCATGAAATTCTCTTGAACGGCCCTTCCCGAATTCTAAGTATTTTTAATATATATACATTTATAAGGGCCCCGCAGTTTGTGTTTCTCATTTGGCGAGGCTCGTCTCATTTTGAAGTAAACCTACGATGATTACATCTCTATTATGTTCGTCTCTAATAAGTGGAGAAAGAAATTACGTTCTAAGTAAATTGCATGCTTGGCCGATTCCGGATTCTGGTTGAATTATCCGATTGGTTGTTTATGTGGTGGGAATTGTCTCATGACTTACTTTAACAAGTGAATACGCTTGTTAATTTGCTAAGGGAGATTGCAAGCAAAAACTAATAACATATACTAAACTTACACTAAACGGCCTTCAAATTTAAACTTAAACTTAGCTTATTTGGGCTTGATTAACGAAATCGGCTATTTATTAGAAAACTGCTACTAATTAGATTCAAAACTGCCTAATGGAATTCGGCTTGTGACGGAGTTAAATTGAATAGTTTAAACTAATGTTGCATCCATCCAGGTTAATAGCAATCCATCTCATACATGCAGAATATAACTAAGAATGAAGTCTAGTTTTTGGTGTATCCATTACTCATACATTCCACGAATTATGCAATCATATCACACACACAATTAAACAAGGTAAACCATTGTAAGTTAAGATGAATAAACAGACCCAGTTTTAATTAGATACAAAACTGCCTGATGTATCTTCCTATCGAGTTACAATCTAAAGATTTGCGCGAATTTACTAACACTTTATAAGACTATGGGTGCAGTACCAAAGGACTAAAATTCTTCGCGTATTTCATTTCAACTCATTGCTATTGTTACATCAATATGAGATTCGAAAATGTGTACCTGGATACTGAAACGCAAAGAAGAAAATAGAAGCAGCAAGTCAGCAACAAACTCAGATGACAGCAGTGATCACAAATAAAGCAACGAGCAGCAGCAGTAGCAACAAATAACAGCAGAACGATTGGAGTAGAATCAAAATCCCAGATAGACCAAATCCAGGAACAAACCAACGAAATAAACAACCAGTAAACTTAGTTTGGACTTGGAAAAATCAGTGTTGAATAGACAGGTCGAAACAAGTGAAATCAAGACAACAATGGAAAGATAGTTTCTAATTTTGTCTGTGTGTTTTCCCTCCCTTGCTCTCTATCTCTCTCCTGTTTATATCCTCTCTCAATGTGTATCTGTATATGCCTGTTTTTGTGGTATCTCTCCTTTTTTTAAAATTCAGTCCCTCTTCTAATGGAAGTTCTCCTATTTATAGCTTAGCATCAGCCCTTTACAGTCTATTAAACACATCAGAACCCCCCCCCCCTTTTCTGCTGTTTTTCCACTCATATTTTAAAAGTAGAACCCTCCCATGATATTCCTTGACAGCCCCTTTTAATCCATTTATTAAACTAAACAAAGGTATGGGCAGGCTGAAAATGGTCTGACAGCTCATGCTGTCCCATTTGCTCTAATTATTAAAGCACTATAGTGCACATGCTATTAATTCAGAACTCAATCTGAACTGAAACCACAAACTAAACTATAAATGTTTCTGATTCAAATCGAACAAACACAGACAACACTCAGTTTCTTATTTGACTCAAACAGAGTTTCAGCAGGAAACAAATCAAATTGTTATCATTCAAACAGCTGAAACTATTCGATGACACGTATCGAATCGACTATACTAATTATAACATATACAATCAATAGCCAAGGATTAGAATCAAACAGTATTGAACAAGGGGTTCAGAATGCACTGTCAAAACAAGATGACTTCGGGAACTAATTAATCGACCAATTTCAAATTCAATCGACTATACAGTTTACACACACGCACATTATCAGTGAATGAAGAAGGACTTGACCAAATACAGAGGTCCGGGCAAGGTGGACAGGACACAGTCGACAAACAATTCAAAAATAAAATCAACTAAACATTTTGGGGCAATAAACAAACATTTAACTACAACAAAAACTCATGAACTGATAAAAGGAAAGCAAATAATACCTGAAATCTTGAAAAATCAGCAAACCCTGGCTCGGATGTGAATCGATCTTTCTTAGGGTTGAACGGACTTTAATCGAAGTGTTCTCAACTGAGAAAACTTCGATTAAGTTCCATTAGACACTAATCATTTGGCTCAAACGGACACAGATCAGACATGAGGAACCCTAGGGTTCCTAAAGGTAGATTTGAGATTTATGCTTCCCTGGTTAGATTCGGACCAAACCAAACATGGTTTGGTCACGAGGGAGGTCAAAAGAGGGCCTGGTATAAACCTGGGGTGGTTTGGGGTGGATCGAGTCTTTGTTCGAATCTTCAAAGGAAAATTCGAGGACCTAGAAGTTGATTCGAGGCAGAGGGACAACAGATCTATGTTCAGGGTGGTGAGGCGGTCTTATGGTGTTGAGGTGGGGGTCACCGGCGTCCATGCCGCCGGGTTTTTGGTGAGGGGAAAGGGGGCGGCTCTAGGGTTCCGGGGTTTTGGGTCTGTGGAGGGGATGAGGACGAAGGAGGGGTGTTTGGATAGGGGGTGGGGTATTAATGTAAAGCTTATATATGGGGTGGATGGCTTGATCTCAGCCGTTAGATCAATCGAGATCAACGGCCTGTATCTGAAGGTTTAAATGAAACGGTGTCGTTTGGCTTAGTAAGGGTCAAGGTTGGTTCGGGTAGAACGGGTCGGGTTTGTTTGTGGATATGGGGGATGTGATCTTGGCCATTGATCATTCTGAGATCAACGGCCCAGATCAAACATGACCCAAACGACGTCGTTGGGATACCCCTGGGGCCGAACTGATCTGGACCGGATAATTTGGTTTGGGCTTGTTTTTATTTGATTTGGACTGGCCCAATCCGAAAATCCCTTTTCCTCTTTAATCTCTTAATTAAATTAAACAATACTAATAAAAACATTAAACAACAATTAATCACACAATTAACAAAAAATAACATCACTTTATATTTTGTACACACGACACATATTTTTTTTATATTTTGTTTGATAAAAATACAAAAGGGGAAGATCACAAATAACTACCAAAAATGCCACGTAAAATCCGAAAAATTGTACAGCAAGACCAATTGCTATTATTTTTGTTTCTTTTGGAGTGATTGTCGCGAAAACAAAAATCACGTGCTCACAGCTGCCCCTCTTTGTTCGGAAACACGAAGAGTTTTCGTGCAAAGATAAAGTGAGCGGATATGAGCGATTTTTTCCTATCGGAATACTCCGTGTGAAGCACTTTTTTTTTGAAATATTTGACCGAATCTTCGCTTCAAACATTTCCTACATATCCTGGGCTAAACAGGAATCAGGTCAATGTAGTTCGGGAAGCTTTGGTAGCTGGAACTACCATGGGATTGCAATGCTTGCCATTACTGCTGTTGCCGTTGTCGCTGCTGCTTACCGACTCCCTTATTACAACCAAAGGAAAATTGAAATTGAACTAACTAACTGTGCTTGTCAATTGCTAGTTACAAGATTCCTATCTATGATTCTTTTGCAACTTGATCTTGGGTCTTAGCTGATGTTGTTTGTAGACATAGAACCGAATCTTGATGCTTGCAAGTTGTAGGCGCCTGTTTATTTCTGCGATATTGAGTGAGACGGGGTTGGTAGAATTCGGGACCTTGATCGAATCTTTGAGCGGTCCGCCCTTCGTCTCCCGGAACATCCTTTTTTCTTTTTCTTTCTTTTCTCTATTCTGGGTTGAGACTCATCTCGTGGGTCGCCCTGATCCATGCGTCTCGAGGTCAGACCTGCGGGGAAAAACAAACGGATGAACTTTTGCCCCATTCTACTAGGAAAATTTCGTGAGTCAGTTTCCAGGAAATTTATAGAATTGATGAAGGGATTGGAAAATTCTGGTCTACAAAATGCAACTCCGGGATTGGATCCCTAATATTGCGATAAGGTAAAAAATGCTCAGTTCAGGGTCGGAGCCCTAATGCTGGCTAAATGGAAAAAGTTCAGTTTAGGGTTGGAGCCCTAATGCTGACTAAATGGAAAAAGTTCAGTTCAGGGTTGGAGCCCTGATGCTGACTGAATGGAAAGAGTTCAGTTCAGGGTTGGAGCCCTGATGCTGACTAAATGGAAAAGTTCAGTTCAGGGTTGGAACCCTAATGCTGACTAAAGGGAAAGTTCAGTTTAGGGTTGGAGTCCTAATGCTGACTAGAGGGAAAAATTCAGTTTAGGGTTGGAGCCCTAATGCTGACTAAATAGGAAAAGTTCAGTTTAGGATCGGAGCCCTAATGCTGACTAACAGACAATGCTCATTCCAGGATTGAAGCCCTAATGCTGGCTAAATGGAAAGAGTTCAGTTCAGGGTTGAAGCCCTGATGCTGACTGAATGGAAAAGTTCAGTTTAGGGTTGGAGCCCTAATGCTGACTAAAGGGAAAAGTTCAGTTTAGGGTTGGAGCCCTAATGCTGACTAACAGACAATGCTCAGTTCAGGGTTGGAGCCCTAATGCTGGCGGAATGGAAAAAGTTCAGTTCAGGGTTGGAGCCCTAATGCTGACTAAATGGAAAAAGTTCAGTTTAGGGTTGGAGCCCTAATGCTGACTTAACATAACAATGCTCAGTTCAGGGTTGGAGCCCTAATGCTGGCGGAAATGAAAAAGTTCAGTTCAGGGTTGGAGCCCTGATGATGACTGAATGGAAAAGTTCAGTTCAGGGTTGGAACCCCAATGCTGACTAACAGACAATGCTCAGTTCAGGGTTGGAGCCCTAATGCTGGCAGAAATGAAAAAGTTCAGTTCAGGGTTGGAGCCCTGATGCTTACTGAATGGAAAAGTTTAGTTCAGGGTTGGAACCTCAATGCTGACTAACAGACAAATGCTCAGTTCAGGGTTGGAGCCCTAATGCTGGCGGAAATGAAAAAGTTCAGTTCAGGGTTGGAGCCCTAATGCTGACTAAACGGAAAAGTTCAGTTTAGGGTTGGAACCCTAATGCTGACTAAAGGGAAAAGTTCAGTTTAGGGTTTGAGCCCTAATGCTGACTAACAGACAATGCTCAGTTCAGGGTTGGAGCCCTAATGCTGGCTAAATGGAAAGAGTTCAGTTCAGGGTTAAAGCCCTAATGTTGACTGAATGGAAAAGTTCAGTTTAGGGTTGGAGCCCTAATGCTGACTAAAGGGAAAAGTTCAGTTTAGGGTTGGAGCCCTAATGCTGGCAGAAATAAAAAAGTTCAGTTCAGGGTTGGAGCCCTGATGCTGACTGAATGGAAAAGTTCAGTTTAGGGTTGGAACCCCAATGCTGACTAACAGACAAATGCTCAGTTCAGGGTTGGAGCCCTAATGCTGGCGGAAATGAAAAAGTTCAGTTCAAGGTCGGAGCCCTAATGCTGACTAAATGGAAAAGTTCAGTTTAGGGTTGGAGCCCTAATGCTGACTAACAGACAATGCTCAGTTCAGGGTGGAGCCCTAATGCTGGCGAAATGGAAAAAGTTCAGTTCAGGGTTGGAGCCCTGATGCTGACTGAATGGAAAAGTTTAGTTTAGGGTTGGAGCCCTAATGCTGACTAACAGAACAATGCTCAGTTCAGGGTTGGAGCCCTAATGCTGGCGGAAATGAAAAAGTTCAATTCAGGGTTGGAGCCCTGATGCTGACTAAATAGAAAAGTTCAGTTCAGGGTTGGAACCCCAATGCTGACTAACAGACAAATGCTCAGTTCAGGGTTGGAGCCCTAATGCTGGCGGAAATGAAAAAGTTCAGTTTAGGGTTGGAGCCCTAATGCTGACTAAACGGAAAAGTTCAGTTTAGGGTTGGAGCCCTAATGCTGACTAACTGTGGAAAGTTCAGTTTAGGGTTGGAGCCCTAATGCTGACTAAAGGGAAAAGTTCAGTTTAGGGTTGGGGCCCTAATGTTGACTAACAGACAATGCTCAGTTCAGGGTTGAAGCCCTAATGCTGGCTAAAATGGAAAGAGTTCAGTTCAGGGTTGAAGCCCTGATGCTGACTGAATGGAAAAAGTTATGGGGATACTAACTGTACCGTTTTTTTTTTTTTTGAGTTTTCCTTGTTTTAGTAAAATGTAAAAGAGAATTTTGTGGAAACTTCCCTTTCGAGTGGATTCCTTATTGCCAAACTGCTTCTTGCACTCATGTGTTTCTTTTCTTCTTTGGGTGACACCTGCTTCTTGCACGGTTGTCTTGGATCATACCTGTTTCAACTTTTCAAGCAAAGAACAATCGTTAGCTCAGAAATGGCGGTTGGTTCGGTGACCTTGATTGTTCCAGTTGCTTTGTTGCGTCCTTATTTCTGTTGAGAAACTCTGCCATTGATTGGATTCAAATGGCAAAAACCTTTAGATTGCTCAGGCCTGCGTTTCCAGATTCTGTGATGATTTGCCTTGTAAGGCTTTGGTTTTTCCATCCGGTTTTGCTTGGGGATTTTTCAACGGGGACTTTATTGGGGAGACTCTGTGGGGATCTGTACAAGGGGAAGCTCTGTGGGGATTTGTACAAGGCGGACTTGCTGGGTATTTGTTGCAAAGCGGACTTGCCAGGATTTGTTGGGGCAAGCTCGCTGGGGAATTTTTACAAAGGGAGGCTCTGTGGGGATTTGTACAAAGGGAAGTTCTGTGGAGATTTGTACAAGGCGGACTTGCTGGGGAAATTTCTCTTTTTTTTTCACTTTACTTTAAACGCCAGTCAAACATCATGATTCATCAGGTTTGGACAAACGTACCAACGAAACGAGGTGTTTTCCTTCGTGAAACGGAATTCCGTGAAACCAAACCTGCCACCTGTCCTTTCCGGTATATCTGGAACTTAGGGTTAAAAAATGAAAGGGATTCGAAGAAAAACAAATAAAGGAGAAAGCAAACTTCAGAAAAGAAGTGTCCTTTTCGGGATAAGAAAGACTTATCTGAGGAAGACAATGCTGACTTTAAATGGACATGACATGCTCTTTGGACTGGACGCCTGACCTTCAATGAACTTGCATTTCCTCCCGAACCAAAATGGATCTGTGTTTCCAAACCGGTGGAACTTTGCCGAGACCTCCTTGGGTGGAGTCGTTCTTTCGGCCAACAACGCCCTTTGCGGGTTTTCGCTGGCTGACCTCTCTCATTTCCCTCCTTGCTGTCGCTCGCTAGCACTCTTTGCGAGTTTTTACTGCACAAGCTCCCTCATTTTGGTTTCTCTACTCCCGTCGCCTCGCGGTGCCCCGAGGTTTTCACCGACGAGACTCTCTCACTTTATTTCTCTCAATTTACAGTGCACCGGTCTCCATTCGTGACGCTTCTTGGCTTCCTGCTACCTTTGGTAATTGATCTGAAAGGCTTGTGCTTGGCAAAGAAAAGTAGATGATACTACGACTTCTAAGCCGCTTGACGTGCCCCGATTTCAATTTCAGGGTAAATGGGATTTTATTGTTGGTGTGACTGAACCTCAGAGAGAGGCTGCCTATGTATCCTTTCGGAATCAAGTCAGACGTAGTTCAGGCCTCGATCAATGTTTTTTTTTTTGTAACCAAAGAACTGTAACCGGCTCAAAGGCTTGTAGAGAGAGTTGATAGTGTTTGGGGTAGTGGGAATAAAACCTCCATCATTTCAAATGCGTCAGGATCGCTGGGGTGTCACTCAGACGTAGTATCTTTTGACTGCATCCGCATTCACCGCTGTTTCGGGATCATTTCCTTCAATATCACCCAGGTACAATGCTCCTCTCGGCAATATCTTCCTGATGATGTATGGGCCTTTCCAGTTTGGAGCAAATTTCCCTTTTGCTTCTTGGTGATGTGGCAGAATGCGCTTCAGTACCAGTTGACCCACTTCGAAATTCCTGGGTCGAACTTTCTTGTTGTAAGCACGAGCCATTCTTCGTTGGTACAACTGCCCGTGACAAACTGCAGCCATTCGTTTCTCGTCAATCAAAGTCAACTGCTCCAATCGAGTCTTAACCCACTCGCTGTCTTCGATCTCTGCTTCGACAATGGTTCGAAGCGAAGGAATTTCTACCTCTGCTGTAATCACAGCTTCGGTCCCATAAACCAATAGATAAGGGGTTGCCCCTACTGACGTGCGTACCGTAGTGCGATATCCCAATAATGCAAAGGGTAGCTGTTTGTGCCACTGCCGGGAACTCTGGATCGTCTTCCTCAAAATCTTCTTGATGTTCTTGTTTGCTGCTTCCACAACGCCATTGGCCTTGGGCCGATAAGGAGTAGAATTCCTGTGCGTTATTTTGAACTGCTCGCATACATCTCCCATCAAGTGACTATTCAAGTTCGTTGCGTTATCTGTGATAATAGTTGCAGGAATGCCGAAACGGCAGATAAGATTTGAGTGTACAAAATCCACTACAGCGTTTTTAGTGACCGACTTGAGAGTGACGACGAGGGTGGCGTTCGGACGGTGTCGAGGAGGCAGTAGTTGTTTGACGGAAGGGGGGGAGCTATTTGGGGTGGTGGTTATGGCGTTTGTGAAGGAGGTGGGCGTTTGGTGATGTTCCGGCGAGGGGGCTGGTGCGTGGGGGTGCCGGACGTAGGTGGTGGCGTTTTGGACGTGAGGGGATGGTGGTTGAAGCGTGGGGGAGTGGGGAGCTGGAGGTTGATGGTGGGTTTGGACGCGGGGTCGTTAGGGTGTAGGGGGTTGGGCTTCGTAGGTTTTTCTAGTTTTCAAAGGAGGAAGAAGAAGCATCAACAGTGATTTTCTCCAAAAAAATTCCAAAGTCCCCCCTTTCCAAATGTTAGTCCGTGTATTTGACATGGGTTTGTCAAGAAAAATGAGCCCCACGCGTGGTGGGGTTCGAGACTTATGTCCCCCACGCGTGGTGGGGTTCCCCATGTGTCCTGGACTCGGTTTATTATGGGCTAGGTCCGAAAATTAGGCCTAAAACCGGGTAGTTTGAACCCGAATATTATTCTTTTGCCCGGACCCGAGAAATAGGAACACGTTGCTTAACTAGTCCTATGTAAGCAAAATAACTACCAAAAATAAGACTAGTATTCAAACAAAACTATATCTTTTTAAATATTTTTCAAGATTTAAAATAGCTACAAAATATTAATAAAACTATTTTTGTAATTTTCGTTTTTTAAATATTAAGATAAAATATGAAACAATATTTTTTGTATTTTTCAAAGTTAAAATGACTATAGAATATTAATAAAACTATTTTTTTTTTGTAATTTTTGTTTTTTAATAAAGACAAAAATATAAAGTAATATTTTTTGTATTTTTCCAAAATTAAAACGACTAACAAACATTAATCGAATTATATTTTTTGTAATTTTCGAATTTATATAAAGTACCAAAATAAAGTACAATTTTTGTATTTTTCAAGTTTATGAGAAATACATAAACTAAAATTTATATATATATTTTGTGATTTTTTCTTTTTGCAACGAAATAAAGTAAAATAGTTAAAATGGCTATATTAGACCCAATTTCATATTTATGCTAAAAAAATGTGAAAATCCTCGGGGAGGGTCAAAAATCACGTGCTTACAGCAACCAGTATAAATCTGTGTCCATGTGAAGCCTTTGGCTCGATTGGTCCAATGACGTCCATGCCCCAAGCAACAAATGGCCAAGGTGCAGACATGGGATGCAATTCCGTGGGAGGTGCATGAATCAAATCACCATGCACCTGACACTGATGACACTTCCGAACGAAGCCAAAACAGTCCTTTTCCATGGTCATCCAGTAATAACCTGCTCGAAGGATTTTCTTTGCCAAGACATACCCGTTCATGTGAGGTCCGCACACTCCTGCGTGTATTTCGTGCATGATCTTTCTTGCCTCCTCGGCGTCAACACATCTTAGTATATTGAGGTCCGGGGTCCTCTTATACAACAACTCACCTCTCAAAAAGAAACCACTTGCATGTCGCCTAATGGTTCTCTTTTGATCTCCAGTAGCATGCTCGGGGTATTCTTGTGTTTTCAAGAACCTCTTGATATCATGGTACCATGGCTGTATACTCGATCCTGTCTCGATTGCGTTGCAATAGCCGTGTCTTTCCCTGATTTGGATTTCCAAGGGATCGACGTGGGCGTTGCCTGGGTAAGGTAGCATTGAAGCCAAAGTAGCAAGTGCATCCGCTAGTTCATTGTGACACCGCGGGATATACCTGAACTCTATTGATTTAAAACGCTTGCCGAGGTCCTCCACGTGCTGTCGGTAAGGGATAAGCTTGACATCCCGAGTTTCCCATTCACCTTGGGCTTGCCGGATAATCAGGTCAGAATCTCCCATAATCAGTAAGTCTTCGACATCCTGATCGATCGCCATATGCATGCCCATGATGTAGGCTTCATACTTAGCTTTATTGTTTGTGAAAAAGAAACGCAGTCTAGCTGTGGCTGGATAATGCTGACCAGAGGGCGAGATCAAAATTGCCCCAATCCCTCCACCTTTGGCGTTTACGGCTCCATCAAAGAACATCTTCCAAACATGAGCGTTCTCCGAGACCACTTCTACAATGTTTATTTCTTCATCTGGAAAGTAGGTACTCAATGGCTGGTATTCCTCATCGACTGGATTTTCGGCCAAATGATCTGCTAGCGCCTGGGCTTTCAATGCCGTGCGGGTGACATAGATTATGTCAAATTCAGTAAGCAAGATTTGCCACTTGGCCAGTCTTCCAGTAGGCATTGGTTTCTGAAATATATACTTCAAAGGATCCAGCCTGCTTATGAGGAATGTAGTGTGAGCTTGGAGATAATGTCTCAGCTTTTGAGCAACCCATGTCAGAGCGCAACATGTTCTTTCCAGCAGAGTGTACTTGGCCTCGTAGCCGGTGAATTTCTTGCTCAAGTAGTAGATTGCTTGTTCTTTCTTTCCGATTATGTCATGTTGCCCAAGGACGCAACCGAAAGAATTTTCCAAGACTGTCAAATACAAGAACAGTGGTCTCTCTGGCTCTAGTGGGACCAAAACTGGGGGATTTGAGAGATATTCTTTAATTTTGTCAAAAGCTTCTTGACACTCAGCCGTCCATTTGATCGCCGCATCTTTCCTCAATAGCTTAAATATGGGCTCGCACGTGCTAGTTAGCTGGGCAATGAATCGACTGATATAGTTCAACATGACCAACAAACTCATCACGTCTTTCTTCGTTCTTGGGGGAGGTAGATCCCTGATAGATTTTATCTTTGTCGGATCTAATTCGATACCTCTCCTGCTCACTATGAAGCCCAAAAGCTTGCCCGATGGGACTCTGAAAGCACATTTGGCTGGGTTCAGCTTCAAGTCGTACTTCCTCAGTCTCTCGAAGAACTTCCTCAAGTCTTGGATGTGATTATCATGCGTCCTGGATTTTATTATCACATCGTCCACGTACACCTCTATTTCTTGATGCATCATGTCATGAAAAATGGCAGTCATGGCTCTCACGTAAGTTGCCCCAGCATTCTTCAGACCAAATGGCATAACCCGATAATAGTAAGTGCCCCAAGGCGTGGTGAAGGCAGTCTTCTCGGCATCTTCTTCATCCATCAATACCTGATGATACCCAGCGTAACAATCTACGAAAGACTGGATCTCATGTTTGGCGCAATTATCAATAAGGATGTGGATGTTGGGTAATGGGAAATTATCTTTGGGACTCGCTCTATTTAGGTCTCGATAGTCCACACATACCCGAGTCTTCCCATCTTTTTTCGGCACTGGAACCACATTTGCCAACCATGTTGTATACTGGACTACCCGAATCACTCCCGTTTTCAGCTGCTTGGTGATCTCCTCTTTAATCTTGTCACTGACCTCAGTTTTGAACTTTCGTTGCTTTTGTTGAACTGGAGGACAATCAGGGTGAATTGGTAATTTATGAACCACTAGATCAACACCTAGTCCTAGCATGTCATCGTATGACCAAGCAAACACATCTTTAAACTCAAAAAGGAAGTTGAATTATCGCCTCTCGCGTTTTCTTGTCCGTGTGAATGCTTATTTTGGTCTCCCGGATTTCTTCAGGAGTTCCTAAATTAACCGGTTCGGTGTCATTCAGATTTGGCTTAGGTTTATTCTCAAAATGTTCCAACTCTCGGTTTATTTCCCTAAAAGCCTCTTCTTCATCATATTCTGGTTCTGGGTTCATTATTTCACAATTAAATAGCTCGTTGTGATCTGGGCGTGAAGTCCGCAAGCATGTCATATTTAAAGCCGCATTATTATAACTGAAAGAAAAGATAAAGGAAAAATAACAAAATCAGAACAAAGGGAAAAATGAGAAAACAATGATGATTTTTTTTTTCTTCTTGAAATTTGGAAGACAACAATGTTTACAAACTCAGTAATTCAAAACAACAATTAAAAGAAGAAAACATCCAAGTTATATCCTGGAGATAACTTGTGATGCAGGAAAGGTGGCAGGACAGGTCTACCCGGACTTCTGCCTAGTCGGGAATGGTGTGGCCTCCCAGTTTCGGAGTTTGGCGTTTTGCCCCATATATAGTATTTCGGCGGTGCTGGTGTCTTCTCCTGGTTGAACCATGTGAGCCTCGTAGAGCATTTCTCTCATTGCCCCACATATCTCCTCTATTTCCTTAGCCGTGAAAACCTCATCGTCTTTTTCTTCAGTGTATCTTGGTCTGACTAAGGTTTTATATAAATCCGGCAGTGGCCGAGGCAGTTTCCAACCCCCATTCTTCCTCTTCTTTGCCCATTCTTCATTTTCTGGAGTGGGTTGAAAACCTATCCCAAAAAGTTTCTTGGCGGAAGGCAAGGTGAGGGGTTCCGTTATTCCTTGCAATGTTCACCCGAGCCCTTTCCCTGGCCTGAATCCGTGCCGGATCATCTCTTTAGCCACCATAACCGAGGCGTTAGACAAGAAAGGTTGGGGGCAAGGTCTTCCCTCTTCATGCTGCTCTGCTAACACAATCTCGAAAGCTTGATAGACCGTGTGTTCGCTCCCTTCTCTTGGTTCAAGATATGGGATGGATGGGTCCCGATAAATAGCATGCTCGTCTTCTCCATGGACCACAATATCTCGGTCTTCATACTCAAACTTCACCATCTGGTGAAGAGTGGAAGGCACAGCTCCTGCCGCATGAATCCAAGGTCTGCCAAGGAGGAAATTGTAGGACGTATCCATTTCAAGCACTTGGAAAGTTACCTCAAACTCTACTGGCCCTATGGTCAAAGCCAAATCTATTTCTCCAAGGGTGTCTCTCTTGAAGCCGTCAAAAGCCCTTACGCAGATATTATTGGGGCGGATTCTTCCGGTCCCAATTTCCATTCTCTGTAGCGTGGAGAGCGGACAAATGTCAACACCTGAACCCCCATCCAACATTAACCGCTTGACGTAGTAGTCTTCGCATTTAACTGTTAGATTCAAGGCTTTGTTGTATGCCGCTCCCTCTGGGGGTAAATCGTTCTTGCTGAAAGAGACCTGGTTAACGGCGAAGAACCTTTCGGTCATTCGTTCCAGTTGTTCGACTGAGGTTTCAACTGGCACGTATGCTTCGTTCAGGGTCTTGAGTAAGATCTTTTGATGCTCGGCCGACTTCATCAGCAATGATAGCATGGACACTTGCTCAGGGCACTTGCGCAGTTGATCTACCACTTCGTAGTCCGGCATTTTCATCTGTTGGAAGAAAACTTCCACTTCTTCAACGCTTACAGGCTTCTTTGGTGGGAAGCGTCTCCGTGTGGTGTTGTTTAGCTCTTGGGTGTTCGAATACTTTCCAATTAAAGTATTTTCTGGAAGTTCTCCCGTGACTTCTTTACCTTTGTACGTTACCAACATCCTCTGATAGTTCAACGGTACTGTGGACGGGTTTGTCATCGGCTTTTGTGGCAAGCGTCCGATAACCACTGGCTCATTCAGCCGAGGTGGTTGAATCCTCCCCCGAACCACATATGCCCCTTTGGCACATACATAGGTTTTGCCCTTTTGACCTCGAAGCTCTGCGACTTCTCTGCTCGACCTCGTGGGATGTAAAGAACTTCATTCTTCACAGGCACCGCCTTCTTCTCCACATTCTTTTCGGGCTCGCACTTTACAGTACTGGCCTTTTCCCCTTTTTCCGGTTTCTGGGCTGTTTGAGGCCTTTTCCCTGTGTCGACAATGGCGATTATAGCTTTCAAAGCAGGGTCAAATTCTTTGACTTCGCAAATCATTCCGATCAGAGGCCCATTATTGTGAGCAGGTAATGGATTGTTAGTCACGTTTGGGACCTCTTCGTCCCATAGCACTATTTTCCCTTGCTCTATTAAATTCTCGACTACCCTTCTCAAAGCCCAGCAGTCATTTGTATCGTGCCCTTCCGCTCCTGAATGATAGGCGCATCTAACACCGGCTTTGTAAGAAGGTGATGCCGGATTGTGCCTTGTCTGAGGGAGCGGCTGCAGGAAACCCAACTGGACTAGCTTCGGGAACAAAGTAGAGTATGGCTCATCGATAGGCGTGAAAGTCCGCCTTCTAGGTGTTTCCTGAGGGCAGAAATTATTTTGAGGAGGTTGTGGGTTATAGTAGTTGCGGTATGGAGGCTGATTTCTGGGAGGTGGAGCTTGGCCTCGATTGGCTTGTTGTGGCGGATGGACATAAGGCTGGGTGTTCATAACCATGTAGGGTTGAGGAGCATATGCCATGTTTTGGTGGGGGTAGTAGTGTTGTGGAGTCCTTTCTGGAAAACGGGGCCTGGGATTACGATATTCCCTTGCTTATGATGCTGCCATGGCCGTTTCCTCATTTTTCTTTCCTCTTGCCATTCCTCCGGACCCGCTTTGGACGGCTTAGGAGGTTGCCCTTATGGCTGCTTGACTCAAAATCCTACCTGTTTTCAAACCATTCTCCACCATCTCTCCAATCTTAATTGCTTCTGCGAACGGCTTTCTCATGGCTGACATCATGTTTTGGAAATAGTCGGACTCTTGATCCTGGAGAAAAGTAGTGACCATTTCTACCTCATCCATGGGAGGCTTCACCCTCGACGCCTGCTCGTGCCACTTAATAGAATATTCTCTGAAGCTTTCTGAAGGTTTCTTCTTCAAGTTCGACAGAGAATTTCGGTCTGGTGCAATGTCGATGTTATACTGGAATTGTCTCACAAAATCTCTAGCGAGATCATCTCATATATGCCATCGGGACATTTCCTGGTCCATATACCATTCTGAGGCTATCCCTACCAGACTTTCCCCAAAATATGCCATTAGTAGTTGTCACACCTCCTTTTGCGCGCCCCGCCCCCGAAGGGTTAGATGCGCGAGGGAGTTTTTCCAATTTAAGTGTCAATATTCGAAATGGGATTATTTATTTAATTTAGAGTCACCACTTGGGAAAGGTTTGGCTTTTGGTGTCCCAAGTCACCGGTTTATCTTGAATCCCAAATCGAGGAAATTTTCGACTTTTCCAAATGAAGTTTGCGAACTAGAAATTCTAAGTAAGGAATTCTGTTGACCCGAGGGAAGGTGTTAGGCACCCTCGAATCCCGTGGTTCTAGCACGGTCGCTTAAATTGTTATAAAGGCTAAATATCTGATTTCAATATATGTTATGACTTACGTTCTTTTATTAAGTTTAAACTGCTTTTACAATTATCATATATTTTTTATAGAATTGCAACGTCGTGAAAATGCATCTCGAACCACGTCACAATCAATGCACCCATGGTTATTAATACATTTCGACTCCGTTGAGATTTGGATCTGGGTCACATCAATGTGTACCCGAGTTTAAGAATGTAATCTAATTAAGCCGTGCCTAAAGCAACTAGCGTGTTGTTATTTTAGGAAGGCCGCAAAATTCGCTAAACGGCCTGTCCCGAATTCTAAGAATTTTAATGTATACATTAGAGGGCCCCGCAGCTGGTGCATTTTATTTGTTGAGGCTCGTCTCATTTTTATTTAAAAGGATAAACCTACAGCGACTACATTTCTATTGTGTTCGTCTCTAATAAAATGAAAGAAGGAGGAATGCGTGCTAATTACATGCTTGACCAACTTCGGATTCTTATTTGATTATCTGATTAGTTGTTTATGAGGCAAGAATTGTTTTGTGCCTTATTTCATGGATGAACACGTTGTTAAATTGCTAGAGGAAATTAATATACAAGATTAATAAAACTGCTAAAAAGCCTATGTTAAATGTTCTTCAAATCCGAATTTGAAACTCACTTATTTAAACCAGGTCAGTAGAATTAACTTATCGGAAACTGTTACTAATAGGGTTTGAACGTGATCATGTGAACTGCCTAAAAGATCCAATAAAACTACATTATATCTGGCAAGATTAAGTCATTCTGCTCTATACATGCAGAATATAGCCGAAAAGTTATCTAATTATCTGTGTGCCCAAAACACTCATGCATTCCTTATCATACAACCCACTAAACAACTGAAATCACAATTTAAAACAAACTAAACTGCAATTAAATACAAGGCTACATAATGTGTTTCTTTATTGAATTACAAACTAAACAAGTTACACAAATCTAATAACATTCGTAAAAACTGTAACTGCAGCAACGAATGATTAAACTCCCGCATATCTTTTATTTCATGCTTTCATTGTTACATCAGATGCAAAGTTCTAGTATGTACCTGGATGTTGGATACAACAAGAAGAAGCAAGGGGGTCAGTTAGAGCAATAGAAGCAATACCAAACAGCAGCAGTGGCAGCAGGTAACAAATAGAACAAATCCCAGTGCAAGAGGCAGCTAGAGCCGATGGAAAAATGGCAGAATGACAGCAATAACCAGTAGTATAGAAACAGAAATCCAGACAATCCAATTCCAAGAGAAACAACCAATACGAACCAACCAATAAACTTAGCTGATACTTGAAAGAAAACAGAACTGATTGAACAGGTTGAACAAACTGAGAATCGAACAAACAGCAGGAAGAAAACAGTTTCTGATTTTTGTATGTTTTTCTCTCTCATATGTGTGTCTGTATAAGCCTCTCTGTGATATCCCTCTCACTATCTCTTTTCTTTTCAAAATCCAGTGCTAATTTTCAGTCTTGAAATCTATTTGAGTTATCAAAAAGAATTCTTTTTCAGTGTTCTGTTTTTCAAACCTCAGTTCTCAATGTTTTTGACCCCTTTTTCTAATGGAAGTTCCCCCCTTTTATAGCCTAACATCAGGCTATTCCATCCTGTTAAAACACATCAGAACCTATTCCTTTTTAGCTGTTTTTCCAACTCAAAATTTTAAAATTAAGAACCCCCCATCATATTCCCTGACAGTCCCCTTTTAACATTTATTAAACTAAGAACAAGCCATGGGCAGCAAGAATATAATCTGACAGCATGTGCTGTCAAACTATTTTAATCCAAACAAAGGCCTTTATGCACATGTTGTGCACAAGTGCACATGCCCTCCAATTCAAACTGCAACTAAACAAAACCAATCCTTTTATATTTCTGATTCAAATTAACAACTATAAGTAGCTAAACTCAATTCCTAATTGATTCAGACAATGCTTAACAGAAGCAGATCAATTTGTTGTTGTTCAAACAGCTGAAAATAATTGACGACACATGTCGAATCGACTATACTAATCCTAAACATGTACAATCGAAAACCAATAATCAGGAATCCAATAGTATCAACAAAAGGGGGTTCAGATTGCACTGTCAGAACAAGAATGACCCTGGAAACTAATTAAATGACCAATTTCAAACTCAATCGAACATACAGTTTACATACACACACACACACATTATGAAGAAAGGAATTGACCGAATACAGAGGTTCGGGCAAGGTGAACAACGACAGTTGAAAACACAAATTAAACAAACATTTGGCCATACGAACAGACCTTTAATCAACACATGAACTGAATAAAGAAAAAGAAAAATGAATCTTACCTTAAACCCTCGAAAATCAGCAAACCTTAGCTCGGACTCGAATAGACCTTTCTTGGGGTTGAACGGACTTTAATCGAAGTGCTTCTCAAATGAGAAACACTTCGATTAAGGTCCATTAGACCCTAATCACTTGGCTCAAACAGACATAAGTCAGTCACGAGGAAACCTAGGTGGTAGATTTGGGATCTGGGTTCCCATGGTTAGATTCGGACCAAACCAAACATGGTTTGGTCACGAGGGAGGTCCAAGGACTATCTGGTATGAAACTGGGGTACATCGGTGTAAGTTGAGGTTCTGCTCGAGTCTTCAAATGAAGATTCGAGCAACTAGGATCTGATTCGAGGGAAAAGGATAACGGATCTATGCTCAGGGTAATGAGGCGGATCTTTGGTGTCAAGGAGGGGGTCACCGGCGTCCATGCCGCCGGGATTAATGGTGAAGGGAAAGGGGGCAGCTAGGGTTTCAAGGGGTCTGTGGTGAGGACGATGGAAGGTAGGGGGTGTTCGGATGGGGCGTGGGGTATGATGGAAGGCTTATATAGTTAGTGGGTGAATAGATCCTGGCCGTCGGATGAGACAAGATGAAGGACCAGGATCCTTCAGCTAATGGGAAACGGTGTCGTTTCAAGTGCAAAGGGTTGGGGTCGGTCCGGGGTTGAACGGGTTGGGTTTGTTCGTGGGTATGGGGAATGTGATCCTGGCCGTTGATCAATCTGAGATCAACGGCCCAGATCAGACCAGATCAATACGGCGTCGTTTGGACCCCCCTGAGGTCAGCTGGTCTGGACCGGGTAGATATGGGGTTTTGGGTTGGGTTGTTTGGGCTTGTTTGTTGAAAAATTAGACTTGCCCAAGTCCGAAACTCTTTCTTCCCATTTTTTTTCTCTTTAATTTCTTAAATTAATTTGCCAAATAATACCATATAAAACATTGAACAACAATTATCACACAATTAACATTTAATTATACTAAACACTTAATGACAAAATACAATGAAGGATGCACACATTTTATTTTTCTTTTAATAAACTGATTACGGTTCACACGACATATATACATATATTTTTTTTATTTTTGTTTGAATAAAATAACCACGGGCAAAATAAATAACTAGCAAAAATGCCACGTAAAAATCCAAAAAATGTACAGCAAGACCAATTGCTATTATTTTGTTTCTTTTGGAGTGATTGTCGCGTAAAACAAAAATCACGTGCTCACAGCTGCCCCTCTTTGTTCGGAAACACGAAGAGTTTTCGTGCAAAGATAAAGTGAGCGGATATGAGCGATTTTTGCCTATTGGACTACTCCGTGTGAAGCATGTTTTGAAAGATCTGACCGAATCTTTGCTTCAAAGATTTCCTACATATCCTGGGCTAAACAGGAATCAGGTCAATGTAGTTCGGGAAATTCTTGGCAGCTGGGACTACCATGAGATTGCAATGCTTGTTGTTACTGCTGTTGCTGTTGTCACCATTGCTTTACTGACCGCCTTATTACAACCAAAGAAAGATTGAAACTGAACTAAATACTTATATGCATGTCAACTGCTAGTTACAAGATCCCTATCTATGATTCTTTTGCGACTTGATCTTGGGTCTTAGCTGATTTTGCTTGGAGACTTCGATCCGAATCTTGATGCTTGCGAGTTGTAGGTGCTTGTTTAATCTCTGGGATACTGAGTGAGACGCGACTGGCGGAGTTCGGGACCTTAATCAAATCTTGGAACGATCCGCCTTCCATTTTCTCCGATATCTCGGGACATCTTCTTTTTGTCTTTTTCTTCTTTGATTCTGAGTTGAGACTCATCTCGTGGGTAGTTTCGATCCGTGTGGCTCGAGGTTAGACCTGCGGGGAAAAATAAACGAACGAAATTTTCTGCCCCAGTTTCACTAGGAAAAATTTCGTGAGTTATTTGCCAGGAAGTTCATAGGATTGATGAAGGAATTTGGACAATTTTAGTTTCCAAAATGCCCATTTTCGGGGTCGGATCCACGGTACGGCCACAAGATATGAGTGCTCAGTTTAGGGTTGGAGCCCTAAGGCTGGCGGGATGGAAATAGTTCAATTTAGGGTTGGAGCCCTAATGCAGACTAGTTGGGGAGAAGTTCAGTTTAGCGTTGAAACTCTAATGCTGACCAACTGGGGAAAAGTTCAGCTTAGGGTTTAAAACCCCAAAGCTGACTAAAGGAAAAGTTCAGTTTAGGGTTTAAAACCCTAATGCTGACTGAATGGAAAAATTCAGTTTAGGGTTTAAAACCCTAATGCTGATTAAAGGAAAAAGTTCAGTTTAGGGTTTAAAACCCTAATGCTGACTGAATGGAAAAATTCAGTTTAGGGTTTAAAACCCTAATGCTGATTAAAGGAAAAAGTTCAGTTTAGGGTTTAAAACCCTAATGCTGACTGAATGGAAAAATTCAGTTTAGGGTTTAAAACCCTAATGCTGATTAAAGGAAAAAGTTCAGTTTAGGGTTTAAAACCCTAATGCTGACTGAATGGAAAAATTCAGTTTAGGGTTTAAAACCCTAATGCTGATTAAAGGAAAAAGTTCAGTTTAGGGTTTAAAACCCTAATGCTGACTGAATGGAAAAATTCAGTTTAGGGTTTAAAACCCTAATGCTGATTAAAGGAAAAAGTTCAGTTTAGGGTTTAAAACCCTAATGCTGACTGAATGGAAAAATTCAGTTTAGGGTTTAAAACCCTAATGCTGATTAAAGGAAAAAGTTCAGTTTAGGGTTTAAAACCCTAATGCTGACTGAATGGAAAAATTCAGTTTAGGGTTTAAAACCCTAATGCTGATTAAAGGAAAAAGTTCAGTTTAGGGTTTAAAACCCTAATGCTGACTGAATGGAAAAATTCAGTTTAGGGTTTAAAACCCTAATGCTGATTAAAGGAAAAAGTTCAGTTTAGGGTTTAAAACCCTAATGCTGACTGAATGGAAAAATTCAGTTTAGGGTTTAAAACCCTAATGCTGATTAAAGGAAAAAGTTCAGTTTAGGGTTTAAAACCCTAATGCTGACTGAATGGAAAAATTCAGTTTAGGGTTTAAAACCCTAATGCTGATTAAAGGAAAAAGTTCAGTTTAGGGTTTAAAACCCTAATGCTGACTGAATGGAAAAAGTTCAGTTTAGGGTTTAAAACCCTAATGCTGACTAAAATGGAAAAGTTCAGTTTAGGGTTTAAAACCCTAATACTGATTAAAGGAAAAAGTTCAGTTTAGGGTTTAAAACCCTAATGCTGACTGAATGGAAAAAGTTCAGTTTAGGGTTTAAAACCCTAATGCTGACTAAAATGGAAAAGTTCAGTTTATGGTTTAAAACCCTAATACTGATTAAAGGAAAAAGTTTAGTTTAGGGTTTAAAACCCTAATGCTGACTGAATGGAAAAAGTTCAATTTAGGGTTTAAAACCCTAATGCTGACTAAAATGGAAAAGTTCAGTTTAGGGTTTAAAACCCTAATACTTATTAAAGGAAAAAGTTCAGTTTAGGGTTTAAAACCCTAATGCTGACTGAATGGAAAAAGTTCAGTTTAGGGTTTCAAACCCTAATGCTGACTGAATGGAAAAGTTCAGCTTAGGGTTTAAAACCCTAATGCTGACTGAATGGATAAATTCAGTTTAGGGTTTAAAACCCTAATGCTGATTAAAGGAAAAAGTTCAGTTTAGGGTTTAAAACCCTAATGCTGACTGAATGGAAAAATTCAGTTTAGGGTTTAAAACCCTAATGCTGATTAAAGGAAAAAGTTCAGTTTAGGGTTTAAAACCCTAATGCTGACTGAATGGAAAAATTCAGTTTAGGGTTTAAAACCCTAATGCTGATTAAAGGAAAAAGTTCAGTTTAGGGTTTAAAACCCTAATGCTGACTGAATGGAAAAATTCAGTTTAGGGTTTAAAACCCTAATGCTGATTAAAGGAAAAAGTTCAGTTTAGGGTTTAAAACCCTAATGCTGACTGAATGGAAAAAGTTCAGTTTAGGGTTTAAAACCCTAATGCTGACTAAAATGGAAAAGTTCAGTTTAGGGTTTAAAACCCTAATACTGATTAAAGGAAAAAGTTCAGTTTAGGGTTTAAAACCCTAATGCTGACTGAATGGAAAAAGTTCAGTTTAGGGTTTAAAACCCTAATGCTGACTAAAATGGAAAAGTTCAGTTTATGGTTTAAAACCCTAATACTGATTAAAGGAAAAAGTTTAGTTTAGGGTTTAAAACCCTAATGCTGACTGAATGGAAAAAGTTCAATTTAGGGTTTAAAACCCTAATGCTGACTAAAATGGAAAAGTTCAGTTTAGGGTTTAAAACCCTAATACTGATTAAAGGAAAAAGTTCAGTTTAGGGTTTAAAACCCTAATGCTGACTGAATGGAAAAAGTTCAGTTTAGGGTTTCAAACCCTAATGCTGACTGAATGGAAAAGTTCAGCTTAGGGTTTAAAACCCTAATGCTGACTGAATGGAAAAATTCAGTTTAGGGTTTAAAACCCTAATGCTGATTAAAGGAAAAATTTCAGTTTAGGGTTTAAAACCCTAATGCTGACTGAATGGAAAAAGTTCAGTTTAGGGTTTAAAACCCTAATACTGACTAAGTGGAAAAGTTCAGTTTAGGATTTAAAACCCTAATGCTGACTAAAATGGAAAAGTTCAGTTTAGGGTTTAAAACCCTAATGCTGACTGAATGGAAAAGTTCAGTTTAGGGTTTAAAACCCTAATGCTGACTGAATGGAAAAATTCAGTTTAGGGTTTAAAACCCTAATGCTGATTAAAGGAAAAAGTTCAGTTTAGGGTTTAAAACTCTAATGCTGACTGAATGGAAAAAGTTCAGTTTAGGGTTTAAAACCCTAATGCTGACTGAATGGAAAAGTTCAGTTTAGGGTTTAAAACCCTAATACTGATTAAAGGAAAAAGTTTAGTTTAGGGTTTAAAACCCTAATGCTGACTGAATGGAAAAAGTTCAGTTTAGGGTTTAAAACCCTAATGCTGACTAAATGGAAAGAGTTCAGTTTAGGGTTTAAAACCCTAATGCTGATTGAAAGGAAAAGTTCAGTTTAGGGTTTAAAACCCTAATGCTGACTGAAGGAAAGAGTTCAGTTTAGGGTTTAAAACCCTAATGCTGACTGAATGGAAAAGTTCAGTTTAGGGTTTAAAACCCTAATGCTGATTAAAGGAAAAAGTTCAGTTTAGGGTTTAAACCCTAATGCTGACTGAATGGAAAAAGTTCAGTTTAGGGTTTAAAACCCTAATGCTGACTAAAATGGAAAAGTTCAGTTTAGGGTTTAAAACCATAATACTGATTAAAGGAAAAAGTTCAGTTTAGGGTTTAAAACTCTAATGCTGACTGAATGGAAAAAGTTCAGTTTAGGGTTTAAAACCTTAATGCTGACTAAAATGGAAAAGTTCAGTTTAGGGTTTAAAACCCTAATACTGATTAAAGGAAAAAGTTCAGTTTAGGGTTTAAAACCCTAATGCTGACTGAATGGAAAAGTTTAGTTTAGGGTTTAAAACCCTAATACTAACTAAATGGAAAAATTTAGTTTAGGGTTCAAAACCCTAATGCTGACTGAATGGAAAAAGTTCAGTTTAGGGTTTAAAACCCTAATGCTGACTAAAATGGAAAAGTTCAGTTTAGGGTTTAAAACCCTAATACTAATTAATGGAAAAAGTTCAGTTTAGGGTTTAAAACCCTAATGTTGACTAAAATGGAAAAGTTCAGTTTAGGGTTTAAAACCCTAATACTGATTAAAGGAAAAAGTTCAGTTTAGGGTTTAAAACCCTAATGCTGACTGAATGGAAAAAGTTCAGTTTAGGGTTTAAAACCCTAATGCTGACTAAAATGGAAAAGTTCAGTTTAGGGTTTAAAACCCTAATACTGATTAAAGGAAAAAGTTCAGTTTAGGGTTTAAAACCCTAATGCTGACTGAATGGAAAAAGTTCAGTTTAGGGTTTCAAACCCTAATGCTGACTGAATGGAAAAGTTCAGTTTAGGGTTTAAAACCCTAATGCTGACTGAATGGAAAAATTTAGTTTAGGGTTTAAAACCCTAATGCTGATTAAAGGAAAAAGTTCAGTTTAAGGTTTAAAACCCTAATACTGACTAAGTGGAAAATTTCAGTTTAGGGTTTAAAACCCTAATGCTGACTAAAATGGAAAAGTTCAGTTTAGGGTTTAAAACCCTAATGCTGACTGAATGGAAAAAGTTCAGTTTAGGGTATAAAACCCTAATGCTGACTAAAATGGAAAAGTTCAGTTTAGGGTTTAAAACCCTAATACTGATTAAAGAAAAAAGTTCAGTTTAGGGTTTAAAACCCTAATGCTGACTGAATGGAAAAAGTTCAGTTTAGGGTTTAAAACCCTAATGCTGACTAAAATGGAAAAGTTCAGTTTATGGTTTAAAACCCTAATACTGATTAAAGGAAAAAGTTTAGTTTAGGGTTTAAAACCCTAATGCTGACTGAATGGAAAAAGTTCAATTTAGGGTTTAAAACCCTAATGCTGACTAAAATGGAAAAGTTCAGTTTATGGTTTAAAACCCTAATGCTGACTGAATGGATAAATTCAGTTCAGGGTTTAAAACCCTAATGCTGACTGAATGGAAAAAGTTCAGTTTAGGGTTTCAAACCCTAATGCTGACTGAATGGAAAAGTTCAGCTTAGGGTTTAAAACCCTAATGCTGACTGAATGGAAAAATTCAGTTTAGGGTTTAAAACCCTAATGCTGATTAAAGGAAAAATTTCAGTTTAGGGTTTAAAACCCTAATGCTGACTGAATGGAAAAAGTTCAGTTTAGGGTTTAAAACCCTAATACTGACTAAGTGGAAAAGTTCAGTTTAGGGTTTAAAACCCTAATGCTGACTAAAATGGAAAAGTTCAGCTTAGGGTTTAAAACCCTAATGCTGACTAAAATGGAAAAGTTCAGTTTAGGGTTTAAAACCCTAATGCTGACTGAATGGAAAAATTCAGTTTAGGGTTTAAAACCCTAATGCTGATTAAAGGAAAAAGTTCAGTTTAGGGTTTAAAACTCTAATGCTGACTGAATGGAAAAAGTTCAGTTTAGGGTTTAAAACCCTAATGCTGACTAAAATGGAAAAGTTCAGTTTAGGGTTTAAAACCCTAATACTGATTAAAGGAAAAAGTTTAGTTTAGGGTTTAAAACCCTAATGCTGACTGAATGGAAAAAGTTCAGTTTAGAGTTTAAAACCCTAATGCTGACTAAAGTGGAAAAGTTCAGTTTATGGTTTAAAACCCTAATACTGATTAAAGGAAAAAGTTCAGTTTAGGGTTTAAAACCCTAATGCTGACTGAATGAAAAAAGTTCAGTTTAGGGTTTAAAACACTAATGCTGACTGAATAGAAAAGTTCAGTTTAGTGTTTAAAACCCTAATACTGATTAAAGGAAAATGTTCAGTTTAGGGTTTAAAACCCTAATGCTGACTGAATGGAAAAAGTTCAGTTTAGGGTTTAAAACCCTAATGCTGACTAAAATGGAAAAGTTCAGTTTAGGGTTTAAAACCATAATACTGATTAAAGGAAAAAGTTCAGTTTAGGGTTTAAAACCCTAATGCTGACTGAATGGAAAAAGTTCAGTTTAGGGTTTAAAACCTTAATGCTGACTAAAATGGAAAAGTTCAGTTTAGGGTTTAAAACCCTAATACTGATTAAAGGAAAAAGTTCAGTTTAGGGTTTAAAACCCTAATGCTGACTGAATGGAAAAGTTTAGTTTAGGGTTTAAAACCCTAATACTAACTGAATGGAAAAATTTAGTTTAGGGTTCAAAACCCTAATGCTGACTGAATGGAAAAAGTTCAGTTTAGGGTTTAAAACCCTAATGCTGACTAAAATGGAAAAGTTCAGTTTAGGGTTTAAAACCCTAATACTAATTAATGGAAAAAGTTCAGTTTAGGGTTTAAAACCCTAATGTTGACTAAAATGGAAAAGTTCAGTTTAGGGTTTAAAACCCTAATACTGATTAAAGGAAAAAGTTCAGTTTAGGGTTTAAAACCCTAATGCTGACTGAATGGAAAAAGTTCAGTTTAGGGTTTAAAACCCTAATGCTGACTAAAATGGAAAAGTTCAGTTTAGGGTTTAAAACCCTAATACTGATTAAAGGAAAAAGTTCAGTTTAGGGTTTAAAACCCTAATGCTGACTGAATGGAAAAAGTTCAGTTTAGGGTTTCAAACCCTAATGCTGACTGAATGGAAAAGTTCAGTTTAGGGTTTAAAACCCTAATACTGACTGAATGGAAAAATTTAGTTTAGTGTTTAAAACCCTAATGCTGATTAAAGGAAAAAGTTCAGTTTAGGGTTTAAAACCCTAATGCTGACTGAATGGAAAAATTCAGTTTAGGGTTTAAAACCCTAATGCTGATTAAAGGAAAAAGTTCAGTTTAGGGTTTAAAACCCTAATGCTGACTGAATGGAAAAATTCAGTTTAGGGTTTAAAACCCTAATGCTGATTAAAGGAAAAAGTTCAGTTTAGGGTTTAAAACCCTAATGCTGACTGAATGGAAAAAGTTCAGTTTAGGGTTTAAAACCCTAATGCTGACTAAAATGGAAAAGTTCAGTTTAGGGTTTAAAACCCTAATACTGATTAAAGGAAAAAGTTCAGTTTAGGGTTTAAAACCCTAATGCTGACTGAATGGAAAAAGTTCAGTTTAGGGTTTAAAACCCTAATGCTGACTAAAATGGAAAAGTTCAGTTTAGGGTTTAAAACCCTAATACTGATTAAAGGAAAAAGTTCAGTTTAGGTTTTAAAACCCTAATGCTGACTGAATGGAAAAAGTTCAGTTTAGGGTTTAAAACCCTAATGCTGACTGAATGGAAAAATTCAGTTTAGGATTTAAAACCCTAATGCTGACTGAATGGAAAAATTCAGTTTAGGGTTTAAAACCCTAATGCTGATTAAAGGAAAAAGTTCAGTTTAGGGATTAAAACCCTAATGCTGACTGAATGGAAAAAGTTCAGTTTAGGGTTTAAAACCCTAATGCTGACTGAGTGGAAAAGTTCAGTTTAGGGTTTAAAACCCTAATACTGATTAAAGGAAAAAGTTCAGTTTAGGGTTTAAAACCCTAATGCTGACTGAATGGAAAAAGTTCAGTTTAGGGTTTAAAACCCTAATGCTGACTGAATGGAAAAGTTTAGTTTAGGGTTTAAAACCCTAATGCTGACTGAATGGAAAAGTTCAGTTTAGGGTTTAAAACCCTAATGCTGACCAAAGGAAAAAGTTCAGTTTAGGGTTTAAAACCCTAATGCTGACTAAAGGAAAAAGTTCAGTTTAGGGTTTAAAACCCTAATGCTGACTAAAGGAAAGAGTTCAGTTCAGGGTTTAAAACCCTAATACTGATTGAATAAAAAAGCTCAGTTCAAGGTTTAAAACCCTAACGCTGGCTGACTGGGGACAAAGTTCGAGGATACTAACTGACCTCTTTTTTTTTGAATTTTCTTATTTTAGTAGAGGATAAAGGGGAATCTCGTGGAAACTTACCTTTCAAGTGGATTCCTTCTTCTTTGGGTGACACTTGCTTCTTGCACGGTTGTCTTGGATTATACCTGTTTCAACTTTTCAAACAAAGAACAATTGTTAGTTCGGAAATGGCGGTTGGTTCGGGGACCTTGATCGTTCCAGTTGCTTTGTTGTGTCCTTATTTCTGTCGCGAAGTCCTGTCATTGATTGGATTCAAATGGCAAAACCCTTTAGACTGCTCAGGCTTGTATTTCCAGATTCTGTGATGATTTGCCTCGTAAGGCTCTTTTTTTGTGTCCCGTTTTGCTTGGAGATTCTCAACGGGGATTTTATTGGAGGTATTCTGTGTGGATTTGTACAAAGGGAAGCTCTGTGGGGGGGAATATTTACAAAGTGGATTCTTTGTGTGGATTTTTGTACAACGGGGACATGCTGGGGATTTGTTTCAAAGCGGACTTTCCAGGATTTGTTGGGGTAAGCTTGCTGGGGAATTTTACAAAGGGACTCGCTGGGAATTTTATAGTATTAACAAAGGGAAAACTTTGTGGGGATCTGTACAAGATAGAAAAAATCTGTGTGGATTTCACTGGGCAGACTCTTTGGGGAATATTTACGCAGCGGATTCTTTGTGCGGATTTGTACAAAGGGAAGCCTTGTGGGGTTTTGTACGAAGCGGGCTTGCTGGGGAAATTTCTCTCTTCCTCTTTACTTCGAACGCAGTCAAACATCATGATTCATCAGGTTTGGACAAACGTACCAACGAAACGAGGTGTTTTCCTTCATGAAACGGAATTCCGTGAAACCAAACCTGCCACCTGTCCTTTCCGGTATATCTGGAACTTGGGGTTAAACACGAAAGAGATTCGAAGAAAAACAAAGCAAGGAGAAAGCAAATTTCAGAAAAGGAGTGTCCCTTTCGGGACGAGAAAAACTTATCTAAGGAAGGCAATGCTGGCTTTAAATAGACATGGCATGCTCTTTGGACTGGATGCCTGACCTTCAATGAACTTGCGTTTCCCTGAACCAAAACGGATCTGTGATTCCAAACCGGTGGAACTTTGCCGAGACCTCCTTGGGTGGAGTCATTCTTTCGGCCAACAGCGCCCTCTGCGGGTTTTCGCTGGCTGACCTCTCTCATTTCTCTTCCTATCATCACTTGATAGCACTCTTTGCGAGTTTTTACTAAACAAGCTCTCTCATTTTGGTTTCTCTACTCCCGTCGCCTCATGGTGCCCGAAGGTTTTCACCGACGAGACTCTCTCATTTTATCTCTCTCAATTTAGAGTGTGCCGGCCTCTATTCGTGATGCTTCTTGGCTTCTCGCTTTCTTTGGTAATTGATCTGAAGGCTTGTGCTTGGTAAAGAGAGGTAAATGATACTAACTTCTAAACCGTTTAGCGTGCCCCGATTTCAATTTCAGGGTAAATGGGATTTTATTGTTGGTGTGACTGAACCTCAGAGAGAGGCTGCCTACGTATCCTTTCGGAATCAAGTCAAACGTAGTTCAGGCCTCAATCAATGTTTTTTTTTACATGTAACCGGCTTAAGGCTTGTAGAGAGAGTTGATAGTGGGAATAAAACCTTCAGTATTTCAAATGTGTCAAGACCGCTGGGGAGTCATTCAGACGTAGTATCTCTTGACTGCATCTGCATTTACTGCTGTTTCGGGGTCATTTCCTTCGATGTCACCTGGGTACAATGCTCCTCTTGGCAATATCTTCCTGATGATGTATGGGCCTTTCCAATTTGGAACAAATTTCCCTTTTGCTTCCTGGTGATGTGGCAGAATACGCCTCAGTACCAGCTGACCTACTTCGAAATTCCTGGGTCGGACTTTCTTGTTGTAAGCACGGGCCATTCTTTGTTGGTACAACTGTCCGTGACAAACCGCGGCCATTCGCTTCTCATCGATCAAAGTCAATTGCTCTAATCGAGTCTTGACCTACTCGTTGTCTTCGATTTCTGCTTCGACAATGGTTCGAAGCGAAGGAATTTCTACTTCCACTGGTATCACAGCCTCGGTCCCTTAAACCAAAATATAAGGAGTTGCTCCTACTGACGTGCGTATCGTAGTGCGATACCCCAACAATGCAAATAGTAACTGCTCATGCCACTGGCGGGAACTCTGGATCGTTTTTCTCAAAATCTTCTTGATGTTTTTGTTGGCTGCTTCTACAGCGCCATTGGCCTTTGGCCGATAAGGAGTAGAATTCCTATGCGTTATTTTGAATTGCTCGCATACATCTCCCATCAAGTGACTGTTCAAGTTTGCTGCGTTATCTGTAATGATAGTCGCAGGAATACCGAAACGACAGATAAGATTTGAGTGTACAAAATCCACTACAACTTTTTTAGTGACCGACTTGAGAGTGACAGCCTCTACCCATTTTGTGAAGTAGTCGATGGCAACCAGTATAAATCTGTGTCCATTTGAAGCCTTTGGCTCGATTGGTCCAATGACGTCCATGCCCCAGGCGACAAATGGCCAAGGTGCAGACATGGGATGCAGTTCCGTGGGAGGTGCATGAATCAAATCACCGTGCACCTGACACTGATGACACTTCCGAACGAAGCTAAAGCAGTCCTTTTCCATGGTCATCCAGTAATAACCTGCTCGAAGGATTTTCTTCGCTAAGACATACCCGTTCATGTGAGGTCCGCACACACCTGCGTGTACTTCGTGCATGATCTTTCTCGCTTCCTCGATATCGACACATCTTAGGAGATTGAGGTCCGGGGTCCTCTTATATAACAATTCACCGCTCAGAAAGAAACCACTTACATGCCGCCTAATGGTTCTCTTTTGATCTCCAGTAGCATGCTCGGGGTATTCTTGCGTTTTCAAGAACCTCTTGATGTCATGGTACCAAGGCTGCATATTTGATCCCGCCTGGATTACATTGCAGTAACCGTGTCTTTCCCTGATTTGGATTTCCAAAGGATCGACGTGGGCGTTGCCCGGGTAGGGTAGCATTGAAGCCAGAGTAGCAAGTGCATCCGCCAGTTCATTGTGACACCTCGGGATATACCTGAACTCTATTGATTTAAAACGCTTGCCGAGGCCCTCCACGTGCTGTCGGTAAGGGATAAGTTTGACATCCCGAGTTTCCCATTCACCTTGGGCTTGCCGGATAATCAAGTCAGAATCTCCCATAATCAGTAAGTCTTCGACATCCTGATCGATCGCCATATGCATGCCCATGATGCAGGCTTCATACTCAGCTGTATTGTTTGTGCAAAAGAAACGCAGTCTAGCTGTTGAGGGATAATGCTGACCCGAAGGTGAAATCAAAATTGCCCCGATCCCTACACCTTTGGCATTCACGGCTCCATCAAAGAACATCTTCCAAACAGGAGCGTCCTCCGAGACCACTTCTACGGTGTTTACTTCCTCATCTGGAAAGTAGGTACTCAATGGCTGGTATTCCTCATCGACTGGATTTTCGGCCAAATGATCCGCTAGCGCCTGGGCTTTCATTGCCGTACGAGTGACATAGACAATGTCGAATTCAGTAAGCAAGATTTGCCACTTAGCCAATCTTCCAGTAGGCATCGGTTTCTGAAATATATACTTCAAAAGATCCAACCTGCTTATGAGGAAGGTAGTGTGAGTTTGAAGATAATGTCTCAGCTTTTGAGCAACCCATGTCAGAGCGCAACATGTTCTTTCCAGCAGAGTATACTTGGCCTCGTAGCCGGTGAATTTCTTGCTCAAGTAGTAGATTGCTTGCTCCTTCTTTCCGGTTATGTCGTGTTGCCCGAGGACGCAACCGAAAGAGTTCTCCAAGACTGTCAGATACAAGAAAAGTGGCCTCCCTGGTTCTGGAGGGACCAAGACTGGGGGATTCGAAAGGTATTCTTTGACTTTATCAAAGGCTTCTTGACACTCAGTTGTCCATTTAATCGCCGCATCTTTCCTTAACAGCTTGAATATGGGCTCACACGTGCTTGTCAGCTGGGCAATAAACCGACTGATGTAGTTCAACCTGCCCAACAGACTCATCACGTCTTTCTTTGTTCTCGGGGGAGGCAGATCTCTGATGGATTTTATCTTAGTTGGATCTAGCTCGATACCTCTCCTGCTTACGATGAAGCCCAAAAGTTTGCCCGACGGAACTCCGAAAGCGCATTTGGCTGGGTTCAGCTTCAAGTCATACTTCCTTAATCTCTCGAAGAATTTCCTCAAGTCTTGGATGTGATTATCCTGCGTCCTGGACTTGACTATCACGTCGTCCACGTACACCTCTATTTCCTGATGCATCATGTCATGAAAAATGGCAGTCATGGCCCTCATGTAAGTAGCCCCAGCATTCTTCAAACCAAATGGCATGACCCGATAACAGTAGGTGCCCCAAGGCGTGGTGAAGGCAGTTTTCTCGGCGTCTTCTTCATCCATCTATACCTGATGATACCCAGCGTAACAATCTATGAAAGACTGTATCTCATGTTTGGCACAATTATCAACGAGGATGTGGATGTTAGGCAGTGGGAAATTATCTTTGGGGCTTGCTCTATTCAGATCTCGGTAATCTACACATACCCGAGTTTTCCCGTCCTTTTTCGGTACTGGAACCACATTTGCCAACCATGTTGTATACTGGATTACCCGAATCACTCCCGTTTTCAGTTGTTTGGTGATCTCCTCTTTAATCTTGTCACTGACCTCAGTTTTGAACTTTCGTTGCTTTTGTTGAACTAGAAGACAATCCGGATGAATCGGCAACTTATGAACCACTAGATCAACACCTAGTCCCGGCATGTCATCATATGACCAAGCAAACACGTCTTTAAATTCAAAAAGAAGTTGAATTATCGCATCTCGCATTTTCTTGTCCGTGTGAATGCTTATTTTGGTCTCCTGAATTTCTTCAGGAGTTCCTAAATTAACCGGTTCAGTGTCATTCAGATTTGGCTTAGGTTTATTCTCAAAATGTTCCAACTCTCAGTTTATTTCCCTAAATGCTTCTTCTTCATCATATTCTGGTTCTGGGTTCATTAATTCGCAGTTAAATAGCTCGTTGTGATCTGGGCGTGAAGTCCGCAAGCATGTCATATTTAAAGCCGCATTATTATAACTGAAAGGAAAGATAAAAGGAAAAATAACAAAAATCAGAACAAAAGAAAAAATGGGAAAGCAATGACGATTTTTTTTCATTTTCTTTGGGATGTTGGAAGACAACAATGTTTACAACTTAGGAATTCAAAACAACAATTGAAAGGAAAAAAACGTTCAAGTTATGTCCTGGAGATAACTTGTGACACAGGAAGGGTGGCAGGACAGGTCTACCCGGACTTCCGTCTAGTCGGGAATGGCGTGGCCTCCCAGTTTCGAAGTTTGGCGTTCGGCCCCACGTACAGCATCTCAGCAGTGCTTGTGCCTTCACCTGGTTGAACGTGAAGACACAACCATTTTCTTTGGGAGTCTCGTAGAGCATTTCTCTCATTTCCCCACATATCTCCTCGATTTCCTCAGCCGTGAAGACCTCATCGTCTTCTTCTTCGGTGTACCTTGGCCTGATGAAAGTTTCATATAAATCCGGCAATGGTCAAGGTAATTTCCAAACCTCATTTTTCCTTTTCTTTGCCCACTCTTCATCTCCTGGAGTGGGTTTGAAACCTAGTCCGAAAGGTTTCTTGGCGGTTGGCAAGGTGATGGGTTCTGTTATTCCTTGCAGGGTTCGTCCAAGCCCTTTCCCTGGCCTAAATCCGTGACGGATCATCTCTTTGGCCACCATAACCGAGGCTTAGACAAGAAAGGCTGGGGGCAAGGTATTCCCTCTTCATGCTGCTCTGTTAGTACAATCTCGAAAGCTTGATAGACCGTATGTTCGCTCCCTTCTCTTGGTTCAAGATATGGGACGGATGGGTCCCGATAAATAGCATGCTCGTCTTCTCCATGGACCACGATCTCTCGGTCTTCGTACTCAAACTTCACCATCTGGTGAAGAGTGGAAGGCATAGCTCCTGCCACATGGATCCAAGGCCTGCCGAGGAGAAAATTGTAGGATGTATCCATGTCGAGCACCTGGAAGGTTACTTCAAACTCGACTGGTCCTATGACCAACAACAGGTCTATTTCCCCCATGGTATCTCTCTTGATGCCGTCGAAAGCCCTTACACAGACATTATTGGGTCGGATTCTTCCGGTCCCAATTTCCATTCTTTGTAGCGTGGAGAGCGGGCAAATGTCAACACCTGAACCCCCATCCAACATTACCCGCTTGACATAGTAGTCCTCGCATTTAACTGTTAGGTGCAAGGCCTTGTTGTGTGTCGCTCCTTCTGGGGGTAGATCGTTCTTGCTGAAAGAGATTTGGTTAACGGCGAAGAACCTTTCTGTCATTCGCTCCAGTTGTTCAACCGAGGTTTCAACTGGCACGTATGCTTCATTCAGGGTCTTCAGTAAGATCTTTTGATGCTCGGCCGACCTCATCAACAATGATAGCATGGATACTTGCTCGGGGAACTTGTGCAGTTGATCTATCACTTCGTAATCCGGCATTTTCATTTGTTGGAAGAACACTTCCGCTTCTTCAATGCTTACAGGCTTCTTTGGTGGGAAGCCCCTTCGTGTGGCGTTGTTCAGCTCTTGGGTGTTTGAATGCCTTCCAATGAAAGTATTTTCCGGAAATTCCCCCGTGACTTCTTTACCTTTGTACATTAACAACGTCCTTTGATAATTCCACGGCACTGTGGACGGGTTGGTCATCGGCCTTTGTGGCACACGTCCGATAACCACTGGCTCATTCGGCCGAGGTGGTTGAATCATCCCCCGGACCACATAGGCCCCTTTTGGTACGTACATAGGTTTTGCCTTTTTGACCTCGAAGTTCTGCGGCTTCTCTGCTCGACCTCGTGGGATGTAAAGAACTCCATCCTTTACCGGTACCGCTTTCTTTTCCACCTTCTTTTCGGGCTCGCACTTTGCAGTATTGGCCTTTTCCCCTTTTTCTGGTTTCTGGGCTGTTTCAGGCTTTTTCCTTGCGTCGACAATGGTGATTATAGCTTTCAAAGCGGGGTCAAATTCTTTGTCTTCGCAAATCATCCCGACCAGCGGCCCGTTATTATGAGCAGGTAATGGATTGTTAGTCACATTTGGGACCTCTTCGTCCCTTAGCACTATTTTCCCTTGCTCTATTAAATTCTCGACCACTCTTTTCAACGACCAGCAGTCATTTGTATCGTGCCCCTAGGCCCCTGAATGATAGGCACATCTGACTCCAGCTTTGTAAGAAGGTGACGTCGGGTTTTGCCTTGTTTGAGGGACTGGTTGCAGGAAACCCAACTGGACTAGCTTCGGGAACAAAGTAGAGTATGGTTCACCGATGGGCGTGAAAGTCTGCCTTCTAGGTGGCTCCTGAGGGCGGAAGTTATTCTGCGAAGGTTGTGGGTTATAGTGGTTACGGTAAGGAGGCTGATTTCTGGGAAGTGGAGCTTGGCCTCGGTTGGCTTGTTGCAGCGGATGGACATAAGGCTGGGCATTCATGACCATATAGGGTTGATGAGCATATGCCAGATTTGAGTGGGGGTAGTAGTGTTGTGAGGTTCTTTCCGGAAAATGGGGTCGGAGATTACGATATTCCCTTGTTCCCGAAGCTGCCATGGTCGTTTCTTCCTTCTTCTTCCCTCTTGCCATTCCTCCGGACCCGCTTTGGACGGCTTGGGAGGTCGCCCTTATGGCTGCTTGACTCAAAATCCTACCCTTTTTCAGACCATTCTCCACCATCTCTCCAATCTTAATTGCTTCTGCAAACGGCTTTCCCATGGCTGACATCATGTTTTGGAAATAGTCAGACTCTTGAGCCTGGAGAAAGGTAGTGACCATTTCCACTTCATCCATGGGAGGCTTCACCCTCGACGCCTGCTCGCGCCACTTAATAGCATACTCTCTGAAGCTTTCTGAAGGTTTCTTTTTCAAGTTCGACAGAGAATTTCGGTCTGGTGCGATGTCGATGTTATACTGGAATTGTCTCACAAAATCTCTAGCGAGATCATCCCAGACATGCCATCGGGACATGTCCTGGTCCATGTACCATTCCGAGGCTATTCCTATCAGACTTTCCCCGAAATATGCCATTAGCAATTCCTCTTTTCCGCCGGCCCCCCTTAATTGGTTGCAGTATTTCTTTAGGTGAGCAATGGGGTCACCGTGCCCGTCGTACTTCTCAAACTTTGGGGTCTTGAAACCCACTGGTAGGTGTACGTGAGGGAATATGCATAGGTCGGCGTAAGAGACGCTCTTCTGTCCGCTCAGACCTTGCATATTCTTCAAACTCTGTTCAAGGCTTCTCATTCTTTTGGCCATCTCATTTTGTTCTGCAATTCTGGGGTTCTGATCCTGCCCAGGGGCGAGCTCGTACTGAGGCTGTGAAGGATGAGTGCTGGTAACGAACTGAGTCGGTTCCATTGAGAAGGAGGGTGCCTGGAATGTAAAGGAGGATGAGTCAAAACTTGGCTTGTACGTAGTAGGCTGAGCCGTAATCGGGCAGGGTGGTGCAGTAAAGATGTTCGTGTTTGCATCAGTTGCTGACATCCGGGGGTGAGACTCAGAGGGCGATCCAGCAGAGAAGGCTGAAGTAGCCGGGTACCCGAACGGGGTAGCAGGATAACTTATGGGAACATTAGAAGTCCCTCTTGTCCTGGAGAATTATTCAGGGAATCCAGGGACGACACTTGGTGGCTCTTTCCCATTATTCCAGTCGTCCTGCATTTCCAACATGCGGAGCCGTAGGATCTTATTTTCCTCCGCAGTTGTGGACTCGGGCGCGAGGACAGCCGAGATCAAACTTTCCTCGGGAACAGGCACTGTTGGTAAAGGAATCTCTGCAGACATTTCTGTGCTTCCTTTTGACCTTGTGAAATAAGCGTGAGCACTGCCTCCTGACTTAACCACAGGTAGCTGAACACTCCCTTTCGACCTCGTGAAGTATGAGTGCGAGGCCAGACTTTCACCAAACCAACCGTCTTTTCCAAAAACCTGGATGGCTCAACGACAAACGAGCGGTTAATTCGAAACAAATAACAGATAGGCAACCTCACGTTGAGCATGATGCACCTATACAGTTAAGTGAATTCTACATGTTTGCGACGAAAGCATGCGTCATTCCGGCATTCTTTTTTAGGCTTCCCTTTTCTTATCCTTTTTCTTCTCTTTTTGTTTTTCTTTTATGTTTTTATTTTGCGGTAAAAATGCGACCGGATCTGATGAGGATTTCCTACGTATCACGACGCCACGTGAATCAGATCATTACGTAGTTCAAAAACACAAATGAGTGTAAAAGAAACACACCTTTTATTGTTGAAACGGTCTATTACAAACTATATTTTGCAAAAGAAAGAGCAAACTTTGAAAATAAACCTAGACTCAACATAGACTAAAACAAACTGATAGGAAAAAACAGACAGAAGATGCTAAGATACAGACTCGACTTATGAGTACATTATGGTTTTGAAAATTGGTGCCCGCGGGGAATCATTCGGCCTCGCCGCGGTCCTAGGTGTGAGATCCCTCTCGAGCTGCTCCAGCTCATGCATGGTCTGTTTGACATAACCCATCACTGCCGAGAGGACGGTAACACTGGTCATGTCCTCACATCGTAGGCATCGTCTGGTGATGGCATGGGCAATGGCCTTGATCCTATCTCTGGTTTGCTTCTTCTCTATGAGTAGGCGTTTTATCTGATCGCTACATATCTTGAATACCTGATAATCCTGTATATGCTGATTCTTCAGTCACCGTACTTCTAACTTCATTTGGGCTAATGAGTCGTACCAGTATCTGCTCTCAATTTGGAAATTCTTGGCCTGATTAGCTGCTTTGATCTCAAGTATAGCCATCTCTCTCTTCATTTTGGCAACAGTTTTCTCGTGGTCGCGTTTCGATTGGTTCAAATATCGGCGATGCTTCTCTACTCTTATTCCCCACTGTGCCTTGAGCTTTGCCATAATCTTTCCCGATTTTTCTAAACCATCTCGCCATTCCGCGACTTCTCTTTTTAAACCCTTAATCAACTGCTGGTCTGATCGACTTCTGGGCTGTTCATCTAGAGACAATCTCAATTTTTGGATTTGGGCCTTAAGTTCTTCATTCTCTTGGACCAATTTATTCTTTTCACTTCGATCCGCCGCGATTTGTATGCTGTTATTGAATTTCAGACTGTCAATTTGTAGCTTCAAATCACCGATCTCTGCCCGATACCCCTTTTCTTTTGCTAACCAATTCCATTGCCCTTGGGACGATTCTACAAAATCTTTGAGATGCGGTCTCTTAGCTGGTCTTTCGCAAGACAGGTCGCCTCTGAACCAAGCGTGATACCCTAGGGCAACTTCCCCTTTTGCTATATCCGTCACACAAGTGCTTGCTGTCAGATGTTGGCACTCACTCCAGATTTGGCGAACTTCTTCTTCGGGGAAACGACCGTCTGGACTGATTTCAATCACTTGGGTACTCAGATCTTCATCTTTCGGCACCACTTGATATCTCCCAAGTTGCCTCAAAACCCGATATGGTGCGTAGGGTTGGATGCTTTTAAGTCCCATCAACAGAAAGTGGGGCCTGGTTGCTGGCATGTATATGATTTCCTCAATAGGTGACCATCCGAGCGTCCACTGGATTTGGCTAGCAGTGAGAGTTCGGAAAAATGAGGTCCATGATGTGACGCCCTCAGGTAGATTGAAACCTTTGACTCTAGTGTAGAATTCTCCAATACAAGTCTTTTCGGGCGAACCGTAACCCAAGAGCGGGGAGCGGTGGCATAAATGATCGGTCATCCATATTTGCAATAGTAGGTTACATCCTTCGAAAAAGTTGCCCCTGGCTCGACAAGCAGTGAGAGCCCGAAAAATGTCATCCATAATCATAGGCGCTAGAGTACTTTTATCTTGGGTGAGCAAAGTACTAACGACCCCAGTTATTTTTAGATCGGTGTTACCGTCCTTCCTTGGAAACACTATAAGACCCAAGAAGGCCGTCATAAAAGCTAACAGCCTGTGTTCATCCTACTTTTGTCGGTTGCCTTTACTACACAATTTGGAATCCGGGTTATTGAACCCGCCCTCGTGACCGTATCCAGCATACATGAGGTGGAGACTGCAGCAACCTTTGGCAAGATCTGGATGGTGAAATGTTCGGGGTATTTTCAGAAAATCCAGAAACTGGTGTACCGTGACGGCCCTAGGTGCAATCAAGTATTTGAACCTTAACGGAGCTTCATCACCCCCAATGTATCCCGCTATTTCTTCCAACGTCGGGGTGAGTTCGAAGTCTGAGAAATAAAATACATTGTGCGCCGAGTCCCAGTAAGTGACCAATGATCTGATAATATCGCCCCGAGGCTGAATGTCTAGTAAATCCGGGAGATTTTTCAGATATTTCCTCACTTTGCCTTGCCCCTCCTTGCCTAAGTCGTTCCACCATAATCGCAACTCAAAAGGGATCTTGGTCATTATTGAAAACGGTTCGTTTTGTATCGTGCTCATCTTGCACATTTATTTAGGGTGATAAACTTTTATTAGACTCAAAAAATTAAAATTATCTAGATTTTTTTTTTTGCAAAAACGGGAGGTTGGACCCGATGAAGGTTGCCTACGTATCTCACCCCGTGCGAGAATCAAACCGGCGTAGTTCGGTCGGATCAAAATAGGGGAAACAAAAAATAAAATCTTTTAAAGAAAAGAAGAATAACTCTTTTTTATTATTATTTATTTTTTGAAAAGAGACCAAAGAAATACTTATACATTAAAAAAAATTTGAAATTTCGAAAATCTTTTAAGAGGTACTACAAATGAAACAAAAATTTTTTTTTTTGATTTTTTTTATTTATATATATTTTGGATTTTGAAAGTGATTAAAAGGAATAGTCAAAAAGACAAGCTTTGTTTTCATTTTTTTTACGTATTATATATATTTTTTTAAGAAAATTTCGGCGAGGTTTTGATATTACTCGGACATTGGCTTTTTTTTGTTTTTTTTTTTAAAAGAATAAGTAATTATCTTCCTACCCTGCTATTTTCTTTTTTTTTTTTGAAAAATTTTCGGAAATCGGTAAACATGCAGATCTGAAGCAAATAGATGCGCAAAACAAACGGGATGCAGCAGGATGGTCTTTTCATTCCAGGTTGCCTGTCCTAGACGGACCCAACCCCTGTGTTGAGTCCCCTATGTCAAATGCAACATGATGAAAATAAGCGTTCCTACATAGGGATCTGGCATGAGGTTTCGTTATACTAGGTTTATAACCTGGGTAGATGTTCTAGACTGTGTACCCGAGCGGACAACTCGAGTCGAGGAGGGGCAACTTACCGGGAACCAAAAGGTCGTCCGGCTTCGTAACTTATCCGTCCTCTTTCTTATTTCAGGTATTGACACTAACAGAATAGGGAGCCTCGACCAGCGAGCTTCTCCCCGGAGGTGAAGAGAGAAGGGTTTCGGCACAGTTTATATACAGTTCAGATAATATCAAAGCGGTAAAAGACAACATTTAGCTAGTTATTTCAAAACATGTAATAAATATCAGATAATAAAGCCAAATATAACAATTATTCTAAGCTCGAATTCTTGAACCCTGAACCAGTGGTTCTGGGTTAAATCCCCAGCAGAGTCGCCAAAGCTGTCACACCTCCTTTTGCGCGCCCCGCCCCCGAAGGGTTAGATGCGCGAGGGAGTTTTTCCAATTTAAGTGACAATATTCGAAATGGGATTATTTATTTAATTCAGAGTCGCCACTTGGGAAAGGTTTGGCTTTTGGTGTCCCAAGTCACCGGTTTATCTTGAATCCCAAATCGAGGAAATTTTCGACTTTTCCAAATGAAGTCTGCGAACCAGAAATTCTAAGTAAGGAATTCTGTTGACCCGAGGGAAGGTGTTAGGCACCCTCGAATCCCGTGGTTCTAGCACGGTCGCTTAAATTGTTATAATGGCTAAATATCTGATTTAAATACATGTTATGACTTACGTGCTTTTATTAAGTTTAAACCGCTTTTATTATTATCATTTATTTTTATAGAATTGCAACGTCGTGAAAATGCATCTCGAACCACGTCACAATCAATGCACCCGTAGTTGTTAACACATTTCGACTCCGTTGAGATTTGAATTTGGGTCACATAAATGTGCACCCGAATTTAAGAATGTAATCTAATTAAGTCGTGCCTAAAGCAACTAGCGTGTTGTTATTTTAGGAAGGCCGCAAAATTCGCTAAACGGCCTGTCCCGAATTCTAAGCATTTTAATGTATACATTTAGAGGGCCCCGAAGCTGGTGCATTTTATTTGTCGAGGCTCGTCTCATTTTTATTTAAAAGGATAAACCTACAGCGACTACATTTCTATCGTGTTCGTCTCTAATAAAATGAAAGAAGGAGGAATGCGTGCTAATTACATGCTTGACCAACTTCGGATTCTTATTTGATTATCTGATTAGTTGTTTATGAGGCATGAATTGTTTTGTGCCTTATTTCATGGATGAACATGTTGTTAAATTGCTAGAGGAAATTAATATACAAGATTAATAAAACTGCTAAAAAGCCTATGTTAAATGTTCTTCAAATCCGAATTTGAAACTCACTTATTTAAACCAGGTCAGTAGAATTAACTTATCGGAAACTGTTACTAATAGGGTTTGAACGTGATCATGTGAACTGCCTAAAAGATCCAATAAAACTACATTATATCTGGCAAGATTAAGGCATTCTGCTCTATACATGCAGAATATAGCCGAAAAGTTATCTAATTATCTGTGTGCCCAAAACACTCATGCATTCCTTATCATACAACCCACTAAACAACTGAAATCACAATTTAAAACAAACTAAACTGCAATTAAATACAAGGCTACCTAATGTGTTTCTTTATTGAATTACAAGCTAAACAAGTTACACAAATCTAATAACATTCGTAAAAACTGTAACTGCAGCAACGAATGATTAAACTCCCGCATATCTTTTATTTCATGCTTTCATTGTTACATCAGATGCAAAGTTCTAGTATGTACCTGGATGTTGGATACAACAGAAGAAGCAAGGGGGTCAGTTAGAGCAATAGAAGCAATACCAAACAGCAGCAGTGGCAGCAGGTAACAAATAGAACAAATCCCAGTGCAAGAGGCAGCTAGAGCCGATGGAAAAATGGCAGAATGACAGCAATAACCAGTAGTATAGAAACAGAAATCCAGACAATCCAATTCCAAGAGAAACAACCAATACGAACCAACCAATAAACTTAGCTGATACTTGAAAGAAAACAGAACTGATTGAACAGGTTGAACAAACTGAGAATCGAACAAACAGCAGGAAGAAAACAGTTTCTGATTTTTGTATGTTTTTCTCTCTTGTATGTGTGTCTGTATAAGCCTCTCTGTGATATCCCTCTCACTATCTCTTTTCTTTTCAAAATCCAGTGCCAATTTTCAGTCTTGAAATCTATTTGAGTTGTCAAAAAGAATTCTTTTTCAGTGTTCTGTTTTTCAAACCTCAGTTCTCAATGTTTTTGGCCCCTTTTTCTAATGGAAGTTCCCCCCTTTTATAGCCTAACATCAGGCTATTCCAGCCTGTTAAAACACATCAGAACCTATTCCTTTTTAGCTGTTTTTCCAACTCAAACTTTTAAAATTAAGAACCCCCATCATATTCCCTGACAGTCCCCTTTTAACATTTATTAAACTAAGAACAAGCCATGGGCAGCAAGAATATAATCTGACAGCATGTGCTGTCAAACTATTTTAATCCAAACAAAGGCCTTTATGCACATGTTGTGCACAAGTGCACATGCCCTCCAATTCAGACTGCAACTAAACAAAACCAATCCTTTTATATTTCTAATTCAAATTAACAACTATAAGTAGCTAAACTCAATTCCTAATTGATTCAGACAATGCTTAACAGAAGCAAATCAATTTGTTGTTGTTCAGACAGCTGAAACTAATTGACGACACATGTCGACTCGACTATACTAATCCTAAACATGTACAATCGAAAACCAATAATCAGGAATCCAACAGTATCAACAAAAGGGGGTTCAGATTGCACTGTCAGAACAAGAATGACCCTGGAAACTAATTAAATGACCAATTTCAAACTCAATCGAAAATACAATTTACACACACACACACATTATGAAGAAAGGAATTGACCGAATACAGAGGTTCGGGAAAGGTGAACAACGGCAGTTCAAAACACAAATTAAACAAACATTTGGCCATACGAACAGACCTTTAATCAACGCATGAACTGAATAAAGAAAAAGAAAAACGAATCTTACCTTAAACCCTCGAAAATCAGCAAACCTTAGCTCGGACTCGAATAGACCTTTCTTGGGGTTGAACGGACTTTTATCGAAGTGCTTCTCAAATGAGAAACACTTCGATTAAGGTCCATTAGACCCTAATCACTTGGCTCAAACAGACATAAGTCAGTCACGAGGAAACCTAGGTGGTAGATTTGGGATCTGGGTTTCCATGGTTAGATTCGGACCAAACCAAACATGGTTTGGTCACGAGGGAGGTCCGGGGACTATTTGGTATGAAACTGGGGTACATCGGTGTAAGTTGAGGTTCTGCTCGAGTATTCAAATGAAGATTCGAGCAACTAGGATCTGATTCGATGGAAAAGGATAACGGATCTATGCTCAGGGTAATGAGGCGGATCTATGGTGTCAAGGAGGGGGTCACCGGCGTCCATGCCGTCGAGATTAATGGTGAAGGGAAAGGGGGCGGCTAGGGTTTCAAGGGGTCTGTGGTGAGGACGATGGAAGGTAGGGGGTGTTCGTATGGGGCGTGGGGTATGATGGAAGGCTTATATAGTTAGTGGGTGAATAGATCCTGGCCGTCGGATGAGACAAGATGAAGGGCCAGGATCCTTCAGCTAATAGGAAACGGTGTCGTTTCAAGTGCAAAGGGTTGGGGTCGGTCCGGGGTTGAGCGGGTCGGGTTTATTCGTGGGTATGGGGAATGCGATCCTGGCCGTTGATCAATCTGAGATCAACGGCCCAGATCAGACCAGATCAATACGGCGTCGTTTGGACCCCCCCCTGAAGTCAGCTGGTCTGGACCGGGTAGATATGGGGTTTTGGGTTGGGTTGTTTGGGCTTGTTTGTTTAAAAATTGGACTGGCCCAAGTCCGAAACTCTTTCTTCCCTTTTTTTTTCTTTAATTTTTTAAATTAATTTGCCAAATAATACCATATAAAACATTGAACAACAATTATCACACAATTAACATTTAATTATACTAAACACTTAATGACAAAATACAATGAAGGATGCACACATTTTATTTTTCTTTTAATAAACGGATTACGGTTCACACGACATATATACATATATTTTTATTATTTTTGTTTGAATAAAATAACCACGGGCAAAATAAATAACTAGCAAAAATGCCACGTAAAAATCCAAAAAATGTACAGCAAGACCAATTGCTATTATTTTGTTTCTTTTGGAGTGATTGTCGCGTAAAACAAAAATCACGTGCTCACAGTAGTTCTTCTTTTCCGCCGGCTCCCCGCAATTGGTTGCAATATTTCTTGAGATGAGCAATGGGGTCACCGTGCCCGTCGTACTTCTCAAACTTTGGGGTCTTCAAACCCACTGGTAGGTGCACGTGAGGGAACATGCATAGGTCGGTGTAAGAGACGCTTTTCTGTCCGCTCAAACCTTGTATGTTCTTCAAACTCTATTCAAGGCTTCTCATTCTTTTGGCCATCTCATTTTGTTCAGCAATTCTTGGGTTCTGATCCTGCCCAGGTGCAAGCTTGCACTGAGGCTGTAGAGGATGAGTGCTGGTGGCGAACCTAGTTGGTTCCATTGAGAAAGATGGTGCTTGGAATGTAAACGAGGACGAGTCAAAATTCGGCTTGTATGCAGCAGGTTGTGCCGTGATCGGGCAGGGTGGTGCAGTAAAGATGTTTGTGTTTACATCCGTTGTTGACACTCGGGGATAAGAATCAGAGGGCAATCCAGCAGAGAAGGCCGAGATGGCTGGGTACCCGAATGGGGTGGCAGGATAGCTTATAGGGACATTAGAAGTCCCGCTTGTCCTGGAGAATAACTCAGGGAATCCAGGGACGACGCTTGGTGGCTCTTTTCCATTATTCCAGTCGTCCAGCATTTCCAACATACGGAGCCACAGGATTCTATTTTCCTCCGCAGTTGCGGACTCGGGCGTGAGGACAGCCGAGATCGAACTCTCCTCGGAAACAGGAACTGTTGGTAAAGGAATTTCTGCAGACATTTCTATGCTTCCTTTGGACCTTGTGAAATAAGTATGAGCACCGCCTCCTGACTTAATAACAGGTAATTGAACACTCCCTTTCGACCTCGTGAAGTATGAGTGTGAGGCCAGACTTTCACCAAACCAACCGCCTTTTCCAAAACCTGGAAGAACTCAATGACAAACGAACGGTTAATTCGAAACAAATAACAGATAGGCAATCTCACGTTGGGGCATGATGCACCTATACAGTTAACTGGATTCCTACATGTTTGCGACGAAAGCAGCGTCATTCCAGCTTCCTTTTAGGATTCCCCCTTTTTCTCCTTTTTTTTCTTTTTATTATTTTTTTTATTATGTTTTTCTTTCTCCTTTTGTTACTGTTTTCAATTTTTGTGGTTAAAATGTGACCGGATCTGATGAGGATTGCCTACGTATCACGATGCCACGCGAATCAGATCATTACGTAGTTCAAAAACAAATGAGTGTAAGAAGAAACACACCCTTTATTACTGAAATGATCTATTACAAACATCATTTTTGCAAAAGGAAAAGCAAGCCTTGAAAAATAAACCTAGACTCAAACAGACTAAATCACCCTGATGCGAAAGGACAGACAGAAAATGTTAAGATACAGACTCGACTTATGAGTACATTATGGTTTTGAAAGATGGTGTACGCGGGACATCGTTCGGCCTCGCCGCGGTCCTAGGTGTGAAATCCCTTTCAAGTTGTTCCAACTCGTGCATGGTTTGCTTGACATAACCCATTACTGCAGAAAGAACGGTAATGCTAGTCATGTTCTCACACCATAGACACCGCCTGATGATGGCATGGGCAATGGTCCTGATCTTATCTATGGTTTGCTTCTTCTCTATGAGCAGGCGTTTTATCTGATCACTGCACATCTTGAATACCTGAGAATCCTGTATATGCTGATTCTTTAGTTGCCGAACTTCTAACTTCATTTGGGCTAATAGGTCATAACAATATCTGCTCTCAATTTGGAAATCCTCGGCCTGATTAACTGCTTTGATCTCAAGTGTAGCCATCTCTCTCTTCATTTTGGCAATAGTTTTCTCGTGGTCTCCTTTCAATTGATTCAAGTATCGGCGATGCTTATCTGCTCTTGTATCCCACTGTGCCCTGAGCTCTGCTATGACGTTTTCAGAATTCTCTAAACCATCTTGCCATTCCCTGACTTCACTTTTTAACCTTTTTATCAACTGCTCGTCTGATCGACTCCTTGGCTGTTTATCAGCATCCATCCTCATCTGTTTGATCTGGTCCCTGAGCATTTCGTTTTCCTGAGTCAACCCGTTCCGCTCTCCCAGATCGGTAGCAACTTGCACGTTGTGCTCATATTTCAGGCTTTCCATTTATTGCTTTAACCTGCTGATTTCGGCGCAATAGCCTCTTTCTTTCGCTAACCAATCCCACTGCCTTTGCGACGATTCGGCGAAATTCAGGATGTAGGGTCTTTTAGCCAGCCTTTCATGTTCGAGTTCTCTTCTATACCATGCAAGGTAGCCTGGTACCATCTCACTTTTGGCCCGATCCCGTACGCAAGTATCTGCTTTCAAATATTGACATTCATTCCAGATCTGGCGGATTTTTGCTTCAGGGAATTGTCCGTCAGGACTTATCTGAATTGTTTGAGCGCTAAGATCTTCCTCGTGTGGTACTATCTGGTATCTTCCGAGCTGTCTTAAGACTCGGCAGGGCGCGTAAGGTTGAATGCTCTTAAGCCCCATCAGTAGGAAATGAGTTTTAGTTACTGGCATATATATGACCTCATCAATAGGCAGCCATCCCATTGTCCACTATATTTGGCTGGTTGTAAGAGCTTGAAAGAATGAGGTCTATGCTATAACTCCTTTGGGCAGACTGATCTCTTTGGTTCTCGTGTAAAATTCTTCTAGGCAGGTTTTCTCCGAGGGACCATGGCTCAAGAGCTCGGAACGATGGCAGAGATGTTCAGTCATCCACATTTGTAGCAGCAAGTTACAACCTTCGAAGAAATTACCCCCGGCTTTGCAAGCTGTGAGAGCTCGAAAGATATCAGATACCACCATAGGCGCGAGAGTGCTATCGTTTTGAGTGAGCAAAGTACTGACTACCACGGATATCTTCAGATCAATATTCCCATCTTTCCTTGGAAATACTAAAAGGCCCAAAAATGTTATCATGAAAGCCACCTGTCTGTGCTTATCCCATTTCTGACGACTACCTTTGCTGCATAGTTTGTTAATCGGATTGTTGAATCCTCCTACATGACCATACCTGTCGTATATGAAGCATGGGTTACAAAAACCGGCGGCCAAATCTGGATTGCGGACCGTCCTGGGTATTTTTAGTGAGTCCAGGAATCGATGTACCGTGACAGCTCTTGGGGGACCAGGTATTTTTGCCTTAACGGAAGTTCAGCATTTCCGATGTACCCAGCCATTTCTTCCAGAGTCGGGGTGAGTTCAAAATCGGATAAATGGAAAACATTGTGTATCGGGTCCCAGTAGGTAACCAAAGCTCTTATGATATCTCCCCGAGGCTGGATTTCCAATAAACCCACGAGACCTTTCAGATATTTCTTGACCTCATCTTGTCCTTCAGCACCTAGATCATTCCACCATAGCCGTAACTTGACAGGGATTTTAGTCATTATCAAAAAGTGTTCATTTTGCATCGTGCTCATCCTGCACATTTATTAAGGTGACCCTTTTTTTTTAAAAAAAATAATAATAATATTTTGACTATTTTTCAAAAAAAAAGAAGATCAGATTTTCGAACACGGCCTTTCAACACTTCGGGGATGAAGATTTTAAGGCTGTGTGGGTCAATCGGACAAGAATTCTAAACATGACCTATAGGTGGTTGTTTATGCAAAGTCAGCCTTCCGGCGTCCCTTTTGGGAACATTCGGCTATTTATGACAAAACAGCATCACCTGACTTATTTTGACACATATTTTTTTTTGTTTATTGGTATTGGCTATCTTAGCAAAAGGGTGGGGTTGAACCTGATGGGGGTTGCCTACGTATCTCACATCCGGTGAGAATGAAACCGGCGTAGTTCGGTACATCATGAATAGAGTAAATCAATTAAACCCCCCCCCCCTTTTTGGAATACAATTTTTAAAAGAAAAAGCAAGAATATGTTTTTTTTTATTTTTATATATTATTATTATTTTATTATTTTTCTTTCAAAAAGAGATAAAGAAAATATTCTTAAGGACTGCTAAATAACATTTTTTTTTTGGATTTTTAATAAATCAAACTAAAAGACAAATTTTATTTTATTTTAGAAAATACTGGTGAGGTTTTGATACTACTTGGACATTGGTTTTATTTTTCCAAAAAATAAGTAATTATCTCCCTACGTTGCTATTTTCTTTTTTTTCTTTTTTTTAAGTTTTTTTTCTTTTTAGAAACCGGTCAGCATGCAGAACTGAAGCAAATAAAATGCGCAAAACAAACGGGATGCAGCAGGATGGTCTTTTCATTTCAGGTTACTTGTCCTAGACGGACCCAACCCCTATGTTGAGTCCCCTATGTCAAATGCAACATGATGCAAATAAGCGTTCCTACTAGGGATCCGGCATGAGGTTTTGTTATACTAGGTTTATAACCTGGGTATATGTTCTAGACTGTGTACCCGAGCGGACAACTCGAGTCGAGGAGGGGCTACGTACCGGGGACCCGCGAGATCGTCCGGCTTTGTAACTTGTCCGGCCTATTTCTTATTTCAAAGTATGACACTAACAGAATAGGGAGTCTCGACCAGCGAGCTTCTCCTCGGAGGTAAGAAGAGAAGGGTTTCGGCACAGTTTATATACAGTTCAGATAATATCAAAGCGGTAAAAAGACAACATTTAGCACGTTATGCCAAAACATGTAATAAAGATCAGGTAATAAAGCCAAATATAACAATTATTCTAAGCTCGAATTTTTAAACCCTGAACCAGTGGTTCTGGGTTAAGTTCCCCAGCAGAGTCGCCAGAGCTGTCACACCTCTTTTTTGCGCGCCCCGCCCCGAATGGTTAAATGCACGAGGGAGTTTTTCCAATTTAAGTGACAATATTCGAAATGGGATTTATTTATTTAATTCAGAGTCGCCACTTGGGAAAGGTTTGGCTTTTGGTGTCCCAAGTCACCGGTTTATCTTGAATCCCGAATCGAGGAAAACATTCGACTTTTCCAAATGAAGTCTGCGAACCAGAAATTCTAAGTAAGGAATTCTGTTGACCCGAGGGAAGGTGTTAGGCACCCTCGAATCTCGTGATTCTAGCACGGTCGCTTAAATTGTTATAATGGCTAAATATCTGATTTAAATACATGTTGTGACTTACGTGCTTTTGTTAAGTTTAGACCGCTTTTATTATCATTTATTTTTATAGAATTGCAACGTCGTGAAAATGTATCTCGAACCACGTCACAATCAATGCACCCGTAGTTGTTAACATATTTCGACTCCGTTGAGATTTGGATTTGAGTCACATAAATGCGCACCCTAATTTTAGGAAAGTAATATTATTAAAAACGTGCCTAAAGAGACTAACACGTTATTTTCTTTGAGGAAGGCCATGAAATTCGCTTGAACGGCCCTTCCCGAATTCTAAGTATTTTTAATATATATACATTTATGAGGGCCCCGCAGTTTGTGTTTCTCATTTGGCGAGGCTCGTCTCATTTTGTGAAAGCAAGTAAACCTACGATGATTACATCTCTATTATGTTCCTCTCTAATAAGTGGAGAAAGAAATTACGTTCTAAGTAAATTGCATGCTTGGCCGATTCCGGATTCTGGTTGAATTATCCGATTGGTTGTTTATGTGGTGGGAATTGTCTCATGCCTTACTTCAACGAGTGAATACGCTTGTAAATTTGCTAAGGGAGATTGCAAGCAAATACTAATAACATATACTAAACTTACACTAAACGGCCTTCAAATTTAAACTTAAACTTAGCTTATTTGGGCTTGATTAACGAAATCGGCTATTTATTAGAAAACTGCTACTAATTAGATTCAAAACTGCCTAATGGAATTCGGCTTGTGACGGAGTTAAATTGAATAGTTTAAACTAATGTTGCCTCCATCCAGGTTAATAGCAATCCATCTCATACATGCAGAATATAACTAAGAATGAAGTCTAGTTTTTGGTGTATCCATTACTCATACATTCCACGAATTATGCAATCATATCACACACACAATTAAACAAGGTAAACCATTGTAAGTTAAGATGAATAAACAGACCCAGTTTTAATTAGATACAAAACTGCCTGATGTATCTTCCTATCGAGTTACAATCTAAAGATTTGCGCGAATTTACTAACACTTTATAAGACTATGGGTGCAGTACCAAAGGACTAAAATTCTTCGCGTATTTCATTTCAACTCATTGCTATTGTTACATCAATATGAGATTCGAAAATGTGTACCTGGATACTGAAACGCAAAGAAGAAAATAGAAGCAGCAAGTCAGCAACAAACTCAGATGACAGCAGTGATCACAAATAAAGCAACGAGCAGCAGTAGCAACAAATAACAGCAGAACGATTGGAGTAGAATCAAAATCCCAGATAGACCAAATCCAGGAACAAACCAACAAAATAAACAACCAGTAAACTCAGTTGGGACTTGGAAAAATCAGTGTTGAATAGACAGGTCGAAACAAGTGAAATCAAGACAACAATGGAAAGATAGTTTCTAATTTTGTCTGTGTGTTTTCCCTCCCTTGCTCTATATCTCTCTCTTGTTTATATCCTCTCTCAATGTGTATCTGTATATGCCTGTTTTTGTGGTATCTCTCCTTTTTTTAAAATTCAGTCCCTCTTCTAATGGAAGTTCTCCTATTTATAGCTTAGCATCAGCCCTTTACAGTCTGTTAAACACATCAGAACCCCCCCTCCCCTTTATGCTGTTTTTCCACTCATCTTTTAAAAGTAGAACCCTCCCATGATATTCCCTGACAGTCCCTTTTAATCCATTTATTAAACTAAACAAAGGTATGGCCAGGCTGAAAATGGTCTGACAGCCCATGTTGTCCCATTTGCTCTAATTATTAAAGCACTAGAGTGCACATGCTATCAATTCAGAACTCAAGCTGAACTGAAACCACAAACTAAACTATAAATGTTTCTGATTCAAATCGAACAAACACAGACAACACTCAGTTTCTTATTTGACTCAAACAAAGTTTCAGCAGGAAACAAATCAAATTGTTATCATTCAAACAGTTGAAACTATTCGATAACACGTATCGAATCGACTATACTAATTATAACATATACAATCAACAGCCAAGGATTGGAATCAAACAGTATTGAACAAGGGGTTCAGATTGCACTGTCAAAACAAAGATGACTTCGGGAACTAATTAATCGACCAATTTCAAATTCAATCGACTATACAGTTTACACACACGCACATTATCAGTGAATAAAGAAGGACTTGACCAAATACAGAGGTCCGGGCAAGGTGCACAGGACACAGTCGACAAACAATTCAAAAATAAAATCAACTAAACATTTTGGGGAAATAAACAAACATTTAACTACAACAAAAACTCATGAACTGATAAAAGGAAAGCAAAAAATACCTGAAATCTTGAAAAATCAGCAAACCCTGGCTCGGATTTGAATCGATCTTTCTTGGGGTTGAACGGACTTTAATCGAAGTGTTCTCAACTGAGAACACTTCGATTAAGGTCCATTATACCCTAATCATTTGGCTCAAACGGACACAGATCAGACATGAGGAACCCTAGGGTTCCTAAAGGTAGATTTGGGATTTATGCTTCCCTGGTTAGATTCGGACCAAACCAAACATGGTTTGGTCACAAGGGAGGTCAGAGGAGGGCCTGGTATAAACCTGGGGTGGTTTGGGGTGGATCGAGTCTTTGTTCGAATCTTCAAAGGAAAATTCGAGGACCTAGGAGTTGATTCGAGGCAAAGGGACAACAGATCCATGTTCAGGGTGGTGAGGCGGTCTTTTGGTGTTGAGGTGGGGGTCACCGGCGTCCATGCCGTCGGGTTTTTGGTGAGGGGAAAGGGGGGCGGCTCTAGGGTTCCGGGGTTTTGGGTTTGTGGAGGGGATGAGGACGAAGGAGGGGTGTTTGGATAGGGGGTGGTGTATGAGTGGAAAGCTTATATATGGGGTGGATGGCTTGATCTCAGCCGTTAGATCAATCGAGATCAACGGCCTGGATCTGAAGGTTTAAATGAAACAGTGTCGTTTGGCTTAGTAAGGGTCAAGGTTGGTTCGGGTAGAACGGGTCGGGTTTGTTTGTGGATATGGGGGATGTGATCTTGGCCGTTGATCATTCTGAGATCAACGGCCCAGATCAAGCATGACCCAAACGACGTCGTTGGGATACCCCTGGGGCCGAACTGATCTGGACCGGATAATTTGGTTTGGGTTTGTTTTTATTTGATTTGGATTGGCCCAATCCGAAAATCCCTTTTCCTCTTTAATCTCTTAATTAAATTAAACAATACTAATAAAAACATTAAACAACAATTAATCACACAATTAACAAAAAATAACATCATTTTATATTTTTTACACACGACACATATTTTTTTTTTATTTTGTTTGATAAAAATACAAAAGGGGAAGATCACAAATAACTACCAAAAATGCCACGTAAAATCCGAAAAATTGTACAGCAAGACCAATTGCTATTATTTTTGTTTCTTTTGGAGTGATTGTCGCGAAAACAAAAATCACGTGCTTACAACGCCCAGCACCAAACTGGGGCAGAATTTTTCTTTATTTTTGTCCATTTTGTGGAAATTTGGCGTCCACCTGGAAAACAAAGGAGTACATTTCAAGTCAGCAGTCAGGAGCCCGCCTGGAGAGAAGGGAATACATTCAAGTTTAGCAATCAGGAGCTGTCCTGGAGAGCAGGGAATACGTTTCAAGTTGAAGTCAGGAGCCCGCCTGGAGAGCAGGGAATACGTTTCAAGTTGAAGTCAGGATGCCCTCCTGGAGAGCAGGGAATACATTCAAGCACAACAGTCAGGAGCCTTCCTGGAAAGCAGGGAATACATTTCAAATTGAAGTCAGGACGCCTGCCTGGAAAGCAGGGAATACTGTCAAGTTTAGCAGTCAGCATCCCGCCTGGAGAACAAGGGAGTACAATTCAAGTTTTGGTTTTCAAAAAATTCTTTGATGCGGCAATGTGATTCGTTTTACACTTACACATGGGCCCACATACCCAAATTGGGGCAGAAAAATTTCTTTGTTTTTGTCTATTTGCCGAAGTCAGGAGCCCGCCTGGATAGCATGGGAATACATTCACGTTTCGAAGTCAGGAGCCCACCTGGAGAGCAGGAAATACAATCAAGTTCAGCAATCAGGAGCCCGCCTGGAGAGCATGGGAGCTCATATCAAGTTCAGCAGTCAGGCATCCCCCTGGAGAAAGGGAAAACATCTCAGATTACAATTCAAGGCGGTAACAAATGGATTTCACCAGGAGAATATAAGTCAACAAGGCAACAAGAACCACAAGAGCAAGTTGAAGAGATAGATAGGATTTTTGTAATGCATAGATCATAGTCTAGCCTAGCTTCTTTTTTATTTTGACATGGTGTAATAAGGGGTTCAGTAAGCAGCAGCAGCAGCAACAGTAAAATCACAGCCTCATGGTAGTCCCAGCTACCAAAACTTTCTGAACTACACTGACCTGATTCCTTTATAGCCAAGGATATGTAGGCAAACTCAGAAGTAGGGTGCGGTCAAATCTTTCAAAAAATGCTTCCCACGGAGTATTCAAACGGGCAAAAATCGCTCGTATCCGCTCACTTTATCTTTGCACGAAAACTCTTCGTGTTTCCGGGCAAAGAGGGGCAGCTGTGAGTACGTGATTTTTGCCCTATATGAATTACTCCTACAAATTCAAAATAAAATAATTTTTTCCATTGTTTGCAATTTTATGGATTTTTGTGACATTTTCTGTTAATTTTTTGCATTTGTCTGTGCATGTTTATTCTATTTAATTAATGAAAATATAAAAATATGTTGCATTTGCATTTAGGATTTAACCTTGCACTTTTGAATTAAGTAGTAAATTAGATATTTTATAAGAATTGGAAAATTACAAAATAGTTATTTTGCACTTTTAATTTTAATTTTTGAACTTTGGTAGTTTTTCTTTTAATTTGGTTTTAATTAATTGTGGTAATTATTAGAGTTAATTAATTCAATGTGGTAGGGTTAATTTGATTTAGGATTTAGTTTGGATTTTATTTTATTTATTTGAATTTTTTTTAATTAAAAGAGTTTGAAAATAAAAGTATTAGTTTGGAAAAGAAAGAAATCAGTTTTTGGGCCAATCCCATGCAAATTCCATAGGCCCAAACCTTTTTCCCTGAGACCCGTCCAAATTGAAGCCCCGGCCCACCCCTAACCCCGTCCAAACCCAGGCACCAACCAAACGGCGTCGTTTCGATAAGTTTTGATCTGAGCCGTTGATCGTGCCTAGATCCAACGGACCAGAACTCTCCCTTCCCCCCGTATAAAAATGTCCGAACCCTTAGACCCCCCCCCCCCTTCGCTCGTCGTCTCTAACACCCTCAAAGACCTTAACGTAACGCCGCCGCGCACCGCCACCTAAAATCGCCCTACGGCGGCGGTAGGTCTCCGATGGCCACCAAATTTACACCCTAGCTCCCTCTCCTTCTCCTCATTCCAAATCCACACCCTTTTTCCCTCGAATCACACCTGAATTTCTCTAATCTTGCTGAGAAGCTCCAAACCCTAAGCCACCGCCCTATTTTTCCACCGCCTAAACCGGCGGCGCCACCTCTAACCACTCCCAAAATAACATTCCATGACCACCAAGATCCCCTCATTCCAAACCCCCACTCCGTTTGCCTCGAATCAAACCAGAACGATTCGAATCTTTGAATGAAGGTCTGGCTAAAAACCCTATCTCCTCTAAAACTCCATCGTTTTGGCATCCCAAACTTCTCGTTCCCTCCTCATACCAGATTCCCCAACCGGTTTCCCAATAACTTCCGTTTACTGGTCGGAGTTTCAGATCCAAAACTCGGAAGACCCGGTTTTTCCCAATATGGTCACTTAGGTCTCTCCATTTCAGTTTTCTTCCAAGGTTGAGACTCCCAGGAATCCTTTCTCTCACAAAGACTCAGCTGAAGCCATGCAAGGCTAGGTCTACTGGAAGAAATGATTTCAGTTGGTCAAAGCAAAGTTGAAACCTAAGGGGGGCTTGATATCCGTTCGTCCTCTTAAGTAAGTTTTCTCAATGGCTTTCCTTGTTCTTCTCTTTTTTTTGTCCCTGCCATCTTTCTTTTATCCTCTTCAAAAGATTGAGTCCAATTTGATCTCTGCGTTTTGAAAAATTGATTGTTGAAACTCTGTTTTAAGATTAGTTTCTTAAGGGCCTCTAAAATCGAGTTGTTTTCAGAGTCCTTTTATTTGTTTGTCTGAAATTGCTTATTTTCTTAATTAGTTTTAATAGCTTAATTAGCTTCCTGCTTATGTGTGATCGTTAAATTAGTCAATTTGATGGGTTCTGGTAAGTTTGCTTTCTTTTAAATTTGTTTTGGTTTCACTTTGCTATTTGGGCTCTGAGCGCAATACAGACCTTGTTCTCAGAGAGTCCTGTTTGGCCTGAAATTGAGGCATTGTCTTTTGAGACATTGAGCCCATTTGGGGCCCATAACCCACACCCGTTTGACCTAGGTTGGTCTTCAGGGTAAAAACAAGGTGCTGGGAGGGTAGTCTAGGGAATTGGCATAAGGAATCTTTAGTGTAACTGATTTGGAAGTTTCTAGTGAGGGTTTCTTTGTGAATTTCAGACTTTTAACAATATAACTTGAGTAACAAGCCAATAAGTGAGGGACCCCTAAGCTAAAACAAGAACTCAAAAGGGGGTAAAGAGTAAATAAGTAGTTCTGAGGGCTGCCCTATTGGCTAGGCCTATAAGAGGTATCATTCTTGCCTTTCAAGGCAAGAATGGAAGAGCAAAAAAAATCCTGAAATCCTAGACGGCTAAAGATACAAAATTTTACTGTTCTATTGAAAAACTCCTAGAAATTCCTGTGATATTTCCTCTGTGTTAATTTCTGAACAAGTGAAGGTTAAAATGGTTTGAATCATTTGGTGTCTAAGTGTTTTGGTTCATTTCTGGTTCGAATTTTGATTACTGGGTTTGGAGTCGATTTTTGGGTTGATTGCTTCGTTCTTTGGGTTCAAAACTGGTTGGAAAAGTTGTTGTGTGTTGTGCTGCCTTATTGCTGATCTTCTTCTCCTTTTTCTTTTCCATTCCCATGTACTCTTTGACCTTATGAATGTATGAGATGCAAATTTGGAAAGCTATGACTGTTTGAAAATCTTAGAAATGAACACTGTTTTTGAACCATGATTGTTAGCTATGTTTTGTTTTCTCTTTAAGAATTCCTGCAGTAGTAATGTGATGTAATAATGATTCTCTTACTGACTCATTTTAAGAGATAATTATGGGAAGGGAGAAGTCATGCTGAGGGGAAATATCAAGTTCTGGAAATAATACAGTAAAGAAACAAAGTAAATATCATGCTTTGAACCAACAGAAATAATAACAAAGCAACATGTGCACGGCACCACCCTTTGTGCTTTTACTCTCGTCCCTTCGTGCATTAATTATCTCATAATTATGGCACGGCATCACCCTTCGTGCATTAACACTCACAAAATATGGCACGACATCACCCTTCGTGCATTAACACTCACTCACAATTTTGTGCACGACATCACCCTTCGTGTTTTATACTCCCTCTCACCCTAACAATAGAAACAATAACAACCCGGCTAGAGAATCAGCAATAACCAACCTCGTTTCAACATTTAACTTCACAATATAAATCTCAACTTGAGTCATTACTCAACCAATATCCAAAACAGGTAAAACATAATAAAATTTGTTTAACATGAAGAATTAACCAGTTAAAGCATGAATAGTACGTATAAAAGAATACAACAGTCACAAGTATAAGACTCACTCACATGATATGACCCAACAATAACGTATAGATACTTGTCACCTCACCTATACGTCGTACTCAACAACTAAACACGTAGAAAATAAGGCAACAACACCTAATCCCTCAAGCTAAGGTTAGCCACGACACTTTCCTGGATTCCACGGCCAAACTCAAGCCTCAAATACTGCTTTTCCTTTAGATTCCACCTCCAATCCACTCGTATCTAGCCACAATTAACTTAATATCAACAATTATTGCTAAGAGAATCAACTACAATGCATAAATTTTAGTTTTCCCAAACTTTCCCCCAAAAAGTCAAAAACTGACCCCTGGCCCGCTTGGTCAAAACTCGAGGTTCGGACCATTCACCCATTTACCCACGAGCCCAAATATGTAATTAGTTTCGGAATCCGACCCCAAATCGAGGTCTAAATCCCAATTATATAATAATCCCTAATTCTACCAAAACCCCCAATTTCTACCATAAACCCTAGATTTTTGGATAAAAATTGATGAAATACAATGAGTAATTGAAAGGAAGTAGTTTAGAATCATATACCAACAATTTGGGGAAGAACTTGTTTCTTGAAAATCACCTCTATGCCTTCTAGTTTATGAAAATATAAAAAAATAGCTCATTCCCGTTTCTGCTTCTGTTTTAAGCGTTGGGCGACAGTGTTCATCGCGATCGCGTGAACACTGTCGCGTTCGCGAAGAGAAGCCTTACCAGGACATACACGATCGTGGGAAACACTACGTGTTCACAAAGGTTTAGACACTCCCTATCTTCGCGTTCATGATACGGGACTCGCATTCGCATAGGGTTTCCCTGGTCCCCTGACCAGCCTTCCTAAAGCTACGCGTTCGCGGTCGACCGGTTGCGTTCGCGTAGAGCAACTCCACCCAAGGCTCCGCGTTTGCGACTCTGGTCTCGCATTTGCGTAGAGTGAAGTCCTCCCCGTAGCCCAGTTTCTCCTTCGCGATCGCGAGAATGGCTTCGCGATTGCGAAGCACAAAGGATCAGAATACCAGCTGCAGCAAAACATACCAGATTTTCTAAGTCTAAAACATTTTGAAGCCTATCCGAAACTCACCCGAACCCTCGGGGCTCCAAGCTAAACATACATACAAGTCTAAAAACAGCGTACAGACTTGTTCGTGCGATAAAATCGCTAAAATAACACCTAAAACTACGGATTTAGCATCAAAATCAAAGAAATTCTCAAGAACACTTAAAGTTTCTATTTTCATAGTTGAGGGTCCGAATCATGTCATATAAATTTCATTTCTTACCAAATTTCACATATATGACTTAAATACCGTATTAAACATGTATCGGGCTTCGGAACCAAAATACGGGCCCGATACCAATGCAATCAAATAATATTCAATTTCTAAAAACTATTATGTTTTCAGTTTAACAATTTTCTTCAAAAATTCATTTCTCGGGCTAGGGACCTCGGAATTCAATTGCAGGCATACGCCTAAGTCCCAAATTTTTCTATGGACCCTCTGAGACCGTCAAAATACGGGTCTAGGTTCGTTTACTCAAAATATTAACCGAGGTCAACTTAAATTAATTTTAACGGCAAAACTTAGCATTTTCTCAAATTTTCACATAAACGCTTTCCAGAAGCGCGCCCGGACTTCACACGTAAATTGAGGAGAAATAAAATAAGGTCTTTGTCACGACCCAAATTGGAGGTCCATGACTAGCACCCAACCATACTTGCCGAGCACCAACGTACATTTTATCTAACTTTTTTTATTATCTTTTAGGGTTGACGAGATCAATATAAATGGTAGACATGGATCATGGACAACTAACAATAAAATATGATGGCATGAACATACATAGCAGGGGATAACTATACAATCAAGAAACTACATATAAGGTACGAGCTACCATGCTACCATGAAAGACTATACAACAAAAACCAGCCGACAAGGCATACCAAACTATACATGAGTCGACACTTGTCTATGAGCCTCTAAATGAACATAAGTGCTGCAACATAGCCGGAACAAGGCCCCGACATACCCATAATGTCTATAACAAAAATGCATACCAAGACCACGGCAAGTCTGGAGAAGGGATCTCGCCAATCACTACTGAACTGGACAACCTAATGTGGAGGGGGAGCAAAGCCTGCCTGTCTATTAGGGCCTACAGCATGACATGAAGCGTCCACAAACAAAAGGACGTCAGTACGAATAAAGCACTGAGTATGTAAGGCAGGGAACCATAAATACGAACAGTAATGTAAGCAGGGATAGAGAATATACAATCTAGAACATCTGAATACCTCTGAGGGCTACTGACATGAAATGCATGATACATATGTATGTATACATAAACGTTTAAAACATACGCCTCTGTGGGCATCATCATATCGTACCCAACTATAATAGGCTTGGTAAAAACGTACCCGACCGTCATAAGGCTCGGTAGAATAGTACCCGGCCACATGGAGCTCGGTAAAACCGAACTGATCAGTGGTTGCACAATAGGTGCCGTACCCGGCCGACTATAGTGCGGCTCGGTAGAGTAAAATAGATACATATATATAATGCATGCTCGACTCATGGAATCACATTCTAAACCTTTCGGAGTGACGTAAGGTTGGTATCCTCTGTACACGTTATTAGGACCAACTCTTCATTACGAACCTTATAAGAATCAGGAAGTACCAACAACATTGATAACATAACAATAAGAGAAGCAACATTAACATCAATCGTTCCATAAGAGGGAAAGCAATGTAAGTACTGTTAGCTTCTAAGAGTAGAGTATCTTTGGAAGCTCGTTCATTACATTATGTACAATCAGAGTCGTGCAAACGAAGAAAAGGGATAGCCTCACATACCTTATATATACTGCCCCAATCACAAGCTATGCAATTGTCACAACTCCTTAGAAACGATACTATCGTTATCATTTAAGCGTCATAACTATTATGTATCGACCACAACCTATTTTACGTTGAAACGGACAGCACCTCCCCTATATATATGACTTCACACCATTCAAAACAATCACCAAACAGCCCAAACAACATCAATAATAAACATATTGAGCCTCCCAAAACAGTCCACGCACAACCTAATTATATCATACATACGACGACCACCGTAGTCGTGTCAAACGACCCGGAAGTGTTACGAATAACTATCAGCCCACAACCCTACATATATATGGTGTTTATCCACACAATTCCACCTCCAAAACTCCACAAAGCAGTAGTAAAACATGCATCCCAATAGCAACACAAAACAGTCCACAAAACTGTCCGCTACAAGTGAATAACTCGAACTCACGGCTTCCAATCACCGTCCCGTGAGTTCTTACATGTATAGAATGAATTACCATGAATTAACAGCAGAGAAAAATGTATGAAATATGGAAGTAACTTAAATTATTTGTTGGATAACTCAGCTCTTCCCTTGGTTCTTCAAACTCTAGGTTTTACCTTCAAATAGAACTTGAAAGGGATGGAAAATCGATTAGGGTTTGTGTGGGATTTTTGGGGAGGAGTTGCAGGGGTTAACTTTGGTTTTGAGGGTCTGAAATATGAATGAAATAACTGAGTTCATAACCCCTTAAAAGTCCTCTCTTGGCCGACTTAGGTCTTTTAATTTTGTCCTATCATTTTGGCAAGTCGGTGATGCACCTACTTGTCATCTACCAATCTGCGCAGGCTTGCAAAAATATGAATATCTCTATACTCCGAGATCGTATTGACAAACGGTTTAATGTGTTGGAAACTAGACTTATAGATCTTTAATTTGGTAGGTATATCACCCCGTAATTCCTTGTAGGAGAAAAGCTTAGAAACATTTAACCTAATGTTTAAGTAAAATTATGAACCTAAGTTGCGACAACGTTTGTCGACTTTTGTTTCATAACTCGTTTGACTTCAAGACTTATGATACGGATATTATATGATTCAAATACCTTAATACATGACCTCTTGAGTGTATTAAGAACCTCTAGGTTTACCTGAAAATACGAGTTACAACATCCTTGATTCGTTTAACTTCTAATACTTGTTAATCACCCTTATACACCCTTGTATCACTTAAGACCAATAGGATTAACTTCTTATCATCTCAAAGGTAATTCCTTCTTGGATTTATGTTAACTAATATATGGCATGAACTAACGCGTGTGGATATGGGTTGTAACACCCTTCCCCCCTTAGGAACATTCGTCCTCGAATGTAAGGGTTCATGGGGAGTTTAAATCATCGTGGATTCCGGTCAAGTTTCTCCCATAAATAGAGGACAAACTTGCAAGCGGTTAACTCAACGTATGGCCTTACAAGAGTATGCAAAGCATTATGGACATGTACATTATCTGCATATCGCCATTTTGTATTAAGGAAGAGTATTCTCAAGTTATTGCTTACCTCATAGAGCCATTTCACCTTCCAATGTATCATGTGTTCCACCAGCATCCTTGTTATCTTCATTCTGGAATAGGTACGGGTATTTAGACTTCATCTCCTCTTCTGCTTCCCATGTTATTTCTTCCATATTCTTGTTCCTCTACAATACTTTGATGGAAGCTGCATTTTTTGTTCTCAGCTTGCGGACTTGTCGATCTAATATAGCCACTGGAACTTCTTCATATGATAGGTCCTCTATAACCTGTACATCTTTGATAGGGACGACTCGATAAGGGTCTCCAATACATTTCCTCAACATAGATACATGGAATACCGGGTGGACAAATACCAATTCGGATGACAATTCTAACTCATAAGCAACCTGTCCAATCCGTCGAAGAATTTTATACGGCCTGATATACCTTGGACGCAGCTTACCTTTCTTCCCAAAACGCATAATACCCTTCATTGGTGAGATCCTCAGGAAAACCCAATCACCAACCTCAAACTCCAGATAACGACGTAGGACATTGGAATAATATTTTGTCCTGCTTTGTGCCGTCCCCAATCTCTCATGTATCACTTTCACCTTCTCAATAGCTTGGTGAATCAAATCTGGCCCATATAATTTTGTTTCACCGACTTCGAACTATCTAACTAGTGATCTACATCTTCTCCCGTATAGTGCCTCGTATAGGGCCATTTTAATACTGGAATGGTAGCTATTATTGTAGGCAAATTCTATGAGTGGAAGATGGTCATACCAATTTCCCTTAAAATCTAGAACACATGCTCGTAGCATATCTTCCAGTGTCTGAATGGTACGTTCAGCCTGTCCGTCAGCCTGCGGATGAAATGCAGTGCTGAGATTCACTTGTGTGCCTAAACCCTTTTGAAAAGACCTCCAAAGGTTAGCTGTAAATTGAGCTCATCGGTATGATATAATAGATATCGGCACACCATGAAGCCTAACAATCTCCTTGATATACAACTTCGCATAATCTTCAGCCGTGTAAGTTGTCTTAACTAGCAGAAAATGGGCACATTTTGTAAGTCGATCAATTATCACCTAGATGGAGTCAAACTTATGATAAGAGCGAGGTAATCCAATAATGAAGTCCATATTAATCACCTCCCATTTCCAGGTCGGAATCTCTATATTTTGAAGCAATCCACCGGGTTTCTGATGTTCTATCTTTACTTGTTGACAATTGGGACACTGGGCTACAAATTCTGTAATAGACTTCTTCATGTTATCCCACCAATACTGCTCCTTAACATCATGATACATCTTTGTCGAGCCAGGATGGATGGAATATCGGGATTGATGAATCTCATTCATAATCTTCTATCGCAACCCTGCCACATTAGGCACACATAATCGACCTTGGTATCTCAGTGCCCCATCTCTTCCGATCTCAAAAGCCATACTTTTACACTGCTGAATGCTCTCTCTTAATCGTACTAAGATAGGATCTTCATATTGTCGTGCTTTTACCTTGGCTACCAAAGATGATTCTGATGTATTCTGTACAGTAACACCTCCGTTATCAGAGTCTAACAATCTGATTCTCATATTGGCTAGCTGATGAAGCTATTGAGACAACCCCCATCTACCTGCCTCAATATGTACTAAGCTTCTCATTGATTTACGGCTGAGAGCGTCTGCCACAACATTGGCTTTACCGGGATGATACAATATCTCGACGTCGTAGTCTTTCAATAATTCAAGCCACCTACGCTGCCTTAAATTCAACTCTTTCTGCTTGAAGATGTATTGTAAACTCTTGTGATCTGTGTAGATGTCAACATGGACGTCGTATAAGTAGTGCCGCCATATCTTCAAAGCATATATTACTGCAGCCAATTCCAAATCATGGGTTGGATAATTCTTTTCATGCTTCTTCAATTGTCTTGATGCATAAGCAATCACCTTCCCACGCTGCATCAATACGCACCCCAAACCTATACCTGAGGCATCACAATATACCACATAACCTTCTGTTCCTTCAGGAAGAGTGAGCACTGGTGCGGATGTCAATCGATTCTTCAGCTCCTGAAAACTACGTTCACAAGTGTCAGACCACTGGAACTTGGTAGCTTTCTGTGTTAACTTAGTCAATGGTGATGATATAGAGGAAAACCCTTCCACAAACCGCCTATAATATCCTGCTAGCCCTAGGAAGCTGCGGACTTCTGATGGTGTTGTAGGTCTCGGCCAATTCTTTACTGCATCGATCTTCTGAGTGTCGACACTAATACCCTCGTCAGATATCACATGGCCAAGGAACGCTACTGAGTTCAGCCAAAATTCACATTTGGAGAGCTTAGCATATAACTTACGATCCTGAAGCGTCTGTAATACTATCCGCAAGTGGCCCGCATGTTCCGCCTCCGAACGAGAATATACTAGAATGTCATCAATGAATACAATCACGAACACATCAAGATAGGGCCTGAATATAGTATTCATGAGATCCATAAAAGCTGCTGGGGCATTTGTTAGCCCGAACGACATCACCAAGAACTCAAAGTGCCCATATCTTGTCCGGAAGGCCGTCTTTGGAATATCCTTCTCCCTAACCCTCACCTGATGATACCCTGAACGTAAATCAATCTTGGAGAAATACTTGGCACCCTGGAGTTGGTCAAACAGGTCATCAATTCTTGGAAGTGGATACTTGTTCTTTATAGTAGACTTATTCAACTGTCGATAGTCGATACACATCCGTAACGACCCGTCTTTCTTCCGCACGAATAGGACTGGTGCACCCCAAGGTGAAGTGCTAGGCCTAATAAAGCCCTTATCCAGCAAGTCCTTCAACTGCACCTTCAACTCTCGCAACTCTGCCGGGGCCATTCTGTATGGAGGAATAGAGATCGGTTGAGTGTCAGGCAACACATCAATGCTAAACTCAATCTCCCTTTCAGGAGGAAGGCCTGAGAGTTCATCTGGGAAAACATCTGGGAATTCGTTAACCACAGGGATTGATTGTAAAGTAGGCGGTTTCGCCTACGCATCCCTAACGCGAACGAAATGATAAATGTAACCTTTTGAGATCATTTTCCTTGCCTTAAGATAGGAAATAAACCTACCTTTTGGTGTAGCAATATTCCCTTTCCATTCAATGATGGGTTCACCAGGAAATTGAAACCTAACCATCTTCGTACGACAGTCAACATTTGCATAGCATGAGGCCAACCAGTCCATTCCCATTATCACATCAAAATCAACCATTTCTAACTCAAATAAATTTGCTGAGGTTTGACGACTACAAATCATCACAGTGCAACCTCTATATACCCTTCTAGCAATCACAGAATCTCCTATCGGAGTAGATACCACAAGGGGTTTACTTATCAATTCAGGTTCAATGCCAAACTTATTAGCCACAAAGGGTGTAACATATGATAATGTAGATCCCGGATCAATCAGCGCATATACATCATAAGAAAACATAGATAATATACCTGTAACAACATCTGGAGATGACTCGAGATCCTGTCGACCTACTAGAGCATAGGTTCGATTTTGACCACCACTCAAACTCGGCACTGCACCTCTACCTCTACCACGACCTGTCGACTGCTGAAAACCCTGTGCTGGAGGTCGAACTGATGAGGAAGAAGCAGACACAGATCCAGTCGGCTGAGCCATACCATCACCTCCCCTGTTAGGACAATCCCGCATCATATGGCCAGGTTGTCCGCAAGAATAACATGCATCAGAACCTCGACGGCACAATCCAAAGTGGGCCTTGCCGCATTGATCACAACGTGGTGTTGTGGGTCTCGTCTGACTAGTATCCCTGTGATGTTGCGAGCCTGATGCCTGCGAACTCTGATCTAGACCAGAATGGGTAAATCGATCATATCGAGGCCTCTGAAACTGTGGAGGAGCACTAGCTATAGGTGGCGCCGAACTCCTCGAAGACTGGGGCCTGACGATGCCTCTAAAGTCATTAGAATACCTTGCAAATCTCGTTCTCTTATGTTGGCCCTTATCCTGCTCCCTATCTGCCCTCTGCTGGTGCTTACAATCCTCTAGGGTCTGGGCATAAGCCTGAATACGGGAAATATCCATGCCCTCCACCAAGGAGGCTGTCGTGCACTCATTTATCAGATGTGGTCCCAATCCATTCACGAACAAATGCACCCTATCACTCATCTCGGCCACCATATGAGGAGCATACCTTGCTAAAGAATCGAACTGCATATTGTACTCTCGCACACTCATATTACCTTGTCTAAGGTTTAAGAACTTATCAGATCTAGCTCGTCGTATCTCAACTGGCAAGTAGTGACGAAGAAAGGCCTCAGAAAATTCCCTCCACACAGCTGGAGGAGCGTTCGGACCCCTGGATCTCTCCCAACTATCATACCAGAGAACCGCTAAATCCTGTAGCCGATATGAAGCCAACTCTACTGCCTCTGTATCACTAACATGCATAACCCGCAGTGTACAATGAACCTGGTTAATAAAAGTCTGCGGGTCCTCCTTGGGGTCTGATCCGGTAAACACTGGAGGGTCTAAATTAATAAAATCATGAACTCTCATACTAACTGGTTTATCAGTAGCACCTGTATTCTGCCTCTAAGCCTGAGCAGCTACCAAGCTAGTCAATAACTGCAAAGCACTCCGCATATCCTGGTCTGTAGTGCCAGCCGGAGGAACTGGAGGTGCTGGGTGCCTCCTAATATCCTCTGGAGGAGACGGGGTAGATGAGGCATGAGACGGCATCTCACTCTAAGCCTCACTTTGGCCTGCTCTGGCTTGGGGCACCTGACTGGTACCCTCTCCCGCAGCTGTATCAAGCCGTCTACTAATTGTTTGCTTCCTAGTCGAAGGCATCGCTGAAAGAAAACAAGGTGAATATTAGAGACGAACACTTACGACTCAACTCTACGCACGATCTAGATTCAGGAAGAAGGTAACAACCCTAGATGTCATGTAGCCTCCTGATTATAAATGTGGCGCGCTACACATCCATAATCAAGACTCTACTAGACATGGCTCATAGACAATCCCTAGGACAGACTTGCTCTGATACCAAGTTTGTCACGACCCAAACTGGAGGGCCATGACTAGTACCCGACCATACTTGTCGAGCACCAACGTACATTTTATCTAACTTTTTTTAATTATCTTTTAGGGTTGACGAGATCAATATAAATGGTAGACATGGATCATGGACAACCAACAATAAAATATGATGGCATGAACATACATAGCAGGGGATGACCAGACAATCAAGAAACTACATATAAGGTACGAGCTACCACGCTACCATGAAAGACTATACAACAAAAACCAGCCGACAAGGCATACCAAACTATACATGAGTCGACACTTGTCTATGAGCCTCTAAATGAACATAAGTGCTGCAACATAGCCGGAACAGGGCCCCGACATACCCATAATGTCTATAACAAAAATGCATACCAAGACCAAGGCAAGTCCGGAGAAGGGATCTCGCCAATCACTGCTGAACTGGACAACCTACTGTGGTGGGGGAGCTACACCTGTCTGTCTATTAGCGCCTGCAGCACGACATGCAGCGTCCACAAACAAAAGGACGTCAGTACGAATAAAGTACTGAGTATGTAAGGCAGGGAACCATAAATACGAACAGTAATGTAAGCAGGGATAGAGAATATACAACCTGGAACATCTGAGTACCTCTGAGGGCTACTGACATGAAATGCATGATACATATGTATGCATACATAAACTTTTAAAACATACGCCTTTGTGGGCATCATCATCATCATATCGTACCCAGCCATAATAGGGTAGGTAAAAACGTACCCGGCCATCATAAGGCTCAGTAGAATCGTACCCAGCCATGTGGAGCTCGGTAAAACCCAACTGATCAGTGGTTGCACAATAGGTGTCGTACCCGGCCAACTATAGCGCGGCTCGGTAGAGTAAAATAGATACATAGATATAATGCATGCTCGACTCATGGAATCACATTCTAAACCTTTCGAAGTGATGTAAGGTCGGTATCCTCTGTACACGTTATTAGGACCAACTCTTCATTACGAACCTTATAAGAATCAGGAAGTACCAACAACATTGATAACATAAGAATAAGAGAAGCAACATTAACATCAATCGTTCCATAAGAGGGAAAGCAATGTAAGTACTGCTAGCTTCTAAGAGTAGAGTATCTTTGGAAGCTCGTTCATTACATTATGTACAATCGGAGTCGTGCAAAAGAAGAAAAGGGATAGCCTCACATACCTTGTATATACTGCCCCAATCACAAGCTATGCAATTGTCACAACTCCTTAGTCTACAATAAGATCGTTATCATTTAAGCGTCATAACTATTATGTATCGACCACAACCTATTTTACGTTGAAACGGACAACACCTTCCATATATATATGACTTCACACCATTCAAAACAATCACCAAACAGCCCAAACAACATCAATAATAAACATATTGAGCCTCCCAAAATAGTCCACGCACAACCTAATTACATCATACATACGACGGCCACCGTAGTCGTGTCAAACGACCCGGAAATATTACGAATAACTATCAGCCCACAACCCTACATATATATGGTGTTTCTCCACTCCCTTCCATCTCCAAAACTCCACAAAACAGTAGTAAAACATGCAGCCCAATAGCAACACAAAACAGTCCACAAAACAGTCCGCTACAAGTGAATAACTCGAACTCACGGCTTCCGATCACCGTCCCATGAGTTCTTACATGTATAGAATGAATTACCATGAATTCACAGCAGAGAAAAATGTATGAAATATGGCAGTAACTTACCTTACTTGTTGGATAACTCAGCCCTTCCCTTGGTTTTTCAAACTCTAGGTTTTACCTTCAAATAAAACTTGAAAGAGAGGGAAAATCGATTAGGGTTTGTGTGGGATTTCTGGGGAGGAGTTGCAGGGGTTAACTTTGGTTTTGAGGGTCTGAAATATGAATGAAATAACTGAGTTAATAACCCCTTAAAAGTCCTCTCTTGGCCGACTTAGGTCTTTTAATTTTGTCCTATCATTTTGGCAAGTCGGTGATGCACCTACTTGTCATCTACCAATCTGCACAGGTTTGCGAAAATATGAATATCTCTATACTCTGAGATTGTATTGACAAACAGTTTAATGCTTTAGAAACTAGACTCATAGATCTTTAATTTGGTGGTATAACACCCCGTAATTCCTTGTAAATTAGGAGAAAAGCTTAGAAATATTTAACCTAATGTTTAAGTAAAATTATGAACCTAAGTTGCGGCAACGTTTGTCGACTTTTGTTTCATAACTCGTTTGACTTCAAGACTTATGATACGGATATTATATGATTCAAATACCTTAATACATGACCTCTTGAGTGTATTAAGAACCTCTAGGTTTACCTGAAAATACGAGTTACAACATCCTTGATTCGTTTAACTTCTAATACTTGTTAATCACCCTTATACACCCTTGTATCACTTAAGACCAATAGGATTAACTTCTTATCATCTCAAAGGTAATTCCTTCTTGGATTTATGTTAACTAATATATGGCATGAACTAACGCGTGTGGATATGGGTTGTAACAGTCTTGAAGGCCTCAGATACCCGAATTGGGTTCTAAAACACGAGATGACCTTTTTGGTCATCACATTCTCCACCTCTAAAACAATTGTTCGTCCTCGAACGGACATAGAAAAAAAGTACCTAAGCTAGAGAAAAGATGGGGATATCTTCTCTGCATATCAGACTCACACTCGCATGTAGCTGGCTCAACAGGCTGAGCTCTCCACTATACATGAACCGAAGGATAACTCTTCGATCTCAACTGACAAACCTGCCTGTCTAAAATGGCTATTGGCTCCTCCTCGTAGGTCAAATCCTTGTCCAACTGGACAGTGCTGAAGTATAACACTTGGGATGGATCGCCATGATACTTCAGAAGCATATACACATGAAACACTGGATGCACTGCTGGTAAACCTGGCGGCAACGCAAGTCTGTAAGCCACATCTCCCACTCGATCAAGGATCTCAAAAGGATCGATGAATCTAGGGCTTAACTTGCCCTTCTTCCCAAACCGTATCACACCCATCATGGGTGACACCCGAAGCAACACTCTCTCTTCGACCATGAATGCCACATCACGAACCTTACGACCGGCATAACGTTTTTGCCTTGACTTTGCTGTACGAAGTCTATCCTGAATGATCTTAACCTTATCTAAGGAATCCTACACCAAATCTGTACCCAATAACCGAGCCTCTCCCGGCTCAAACCATCCAACCAGCCACTGCATCGCCTACCATATAATACCTCATAGTGAGCCATCTGGATGCTCGATTGTTAACTGTTGTTGTAGGCAAACTCCGCTAATGGAAAGAACTGATCCAAAGAACCTCCAAATTCAATAACACAGCAAAGCATATCCTCCAAAATCTTAATAGTTCACTCGGACTATCCGTCAGTCTGAGGGTGAACTGCTATGCTCAACTCGACCCACATACCCAACTCACGCTGAACTGCCCTCTAGAAATGCAAAGTAAACTACGTACCTTGACCAAAAATGATAGACACGGGCACACCATGGAGACGAATGATCTTACGGATATAAATCTCTGCCAACCGCTCAGAAGAATAGGAAATTGCCACAGGAATGAAATGTGCTGACTTAGTCAGCCTATCCACAATAACATGTACTACGTCGAACTTCCTCTGAGTTCGTGGGAGTCCAACAACAAAATCCATAGTGATACGCTCCCACTTCCACTCTAGAATCTCAATCTTTTGAAGCAAACCACCAGGTCTCTGATGCTCGTACTTTACTTGCTGATAATTAAGACATCGAGCTACATATGCAACAATATCCTTCTTCATCCTCCTCTACCAATAATGTTGCCGCAAGTCCTGATACATCTTAGTGGCGCCCGGATGAACAGAATACTGGGAACTGTGGGCCTCCTCTCGAATCAACTCACAAAGTCCGTCCACATTAGGCACACAAATACGACCCTGCATCCTCAAACTCCATCATCTCCAACTATAACCTGCTTGGCATCTCTGTGCCGCACTGTGTCCCTAAGGACAAGCAAATAAGGGTCATCATACTGTCGATCCCTGATATGCTCAAATAACAAAGATCGAGCGATTGTACAAGCTAGAACATATCTGGGCTTAGAAACATCCAACCTCACGAACTGATTGGCCAAAGCCTGAACATTTAAAGCAAGCAGTCTCTCATCGACTAGAATATACGCAAGGCTGCCCATACTAGCTGACTTCCTACTCAAAGCATTGGCCACTACGTTGGCCTTCCCGGAATGATACAAGATGGTGATATCATAATCATTCAATAGCTCCAACCACCTTCGCTATCTCAAATTGAGCTCCTTCTGCTTGAACAAATATTGCAAACTCTTGTGATCCGTGAACACCTCACACGACATGCCATATAAATAATGCCTCCAAATCTTTAGCGCGTGAACAATGGATGCTAGATCCAAGTAATGAACTAGATAATTCTTCTCATGAATTTTCAACTGCCGCGAAGCATATGCAATAACCTTGCCATTCTGCATCAACACCGCACCAAGTCCAATACGAGATGCGTCATAATATACTGTATAGGGCCCTGAACCCGTGGGCAACACCAACACTCGCTCCGTAGTCAAAGCTATCTTGAGCTTCTGACAGCTCGCCTCACACTCATCCGACCACCTGAATAGAGCATCCTTCTGCGTCAACCTGGTTATCAGGGTTGCTATGGATGAAAACCCCTCCACAAACCGACGATAATAACCCGCCAAACCCAATAAACTCCGGATCTTTATAGCTGATGTGGGCCTAGGCCAGTCCTTGACTGCATCAATCTTCTTAGAATCCACCTGAATACCCTCAGTTGATACAACACGACCCAAGAATGCAACTGAACTCAACCAAAACTCGTATTTTGAAAACTTAGCATATAATTGGTTATCCCCCCAAAGTCTGAAGAACGATCCAAAGATGTTGCTCATGCTCCTCTCGGCTGTGGGAGTAGATCGAGATATCATCAATAAAAACAATCACAAAGGAATCCAAGTAGGGCTTGAACATTCGATTCATCAAATCCATAAATGCTGCTGGGACATTTGTCAACCCAAATGACATCACTAGAAACTCATAATGCCCATAACGAGTGCGGAAAGCTGTCTTAGGGACATCGGATGCCCTAATCCTCAACTGATGGTAGCCAGACCGCAAATCAATCTTTGAAAACACCTTCGCACCCTAAAGCTGATTAAATAAGTCACCAATCCTCGGCAATAGATACTTGTTCTTAATGGTAACTTTGTTCAATTGACGATAATGTATACATATCCTCATTGATCCATCATTTTTCTTTACAAATAACACTGGCGCACCACAAGGCAAGACACTAGGCCTAATGAAGCCCTTATCAAGCAAATCTTGCAATTGTTCCTTCAATTCCTTTAACTCTAGCGGGGTCATACGGTATGGTGGAATAGAAATGGACTGAGTTCCCAGATCCAAATCAATGGAAAAGTCAATATCCCTATCGGGTGGCATCCTCACCAGGTCTACAGGAAATACCTTTGGAAACTCACGAACAACAAGTATGGAATCCATGGACGGAACCTCCGCACTGGAATCACGAACATAAGCCAAATAAGCCAAACACCCCTTCTCGATCATACGCCGAGCTTGATATAAGAAATAACTCTACTGGTAGAATGACCAAGAGTCCCTCTATACTCCAATCGAGGCAACCTCGGCAAGGCTAAGGTCACGGTCTTGGCGTGATAGTCCAATATGGCATGATGAGGTGCCAGCCAATCCATCCCCAGAATAATATTGAAATCAACCATATCGAGAAATAGGAGGTCTACACTAGTCTCAAGATCCCCAATAATAACCACACACGAGCGATAAACACGATCTACAATAATAGAATCACCCACCGGTGTGGACATATATACATGAGCACTCAAAGAATTACGAGGCACAACCAAATACGTAGAAAAATAAGATGACATATAGGAGTATATAGATCCTGGCTCAAATAGAACTGAAGCATCTCTACTGAAAACTGAAGCAGTACTTGTGATAACAACATCGGACGACTTGGCCTCACGCCTGGCTGGGAAAGCATAACATCGGGGCTAGCCCCCCCCCCCCACTCTGAACTACATCTCTAAGACGGCCTCCTGCTGGCTGGCCTCCACCTCTAGCCGCCTAACCTCTACCTCTAATACCTCGACCTCCACCTCTAGCTACCTGACCCCTATCTATGGCTGGCTGAGCATGCGGTGGAACACCCGGTGCCGGAACTATGGCACGATAACCCTAATGTTGAGAACTGCTCGATGCTCGAAGGCAAAATCTAGCAATATGCCTCGGATTGCCACAAGTATAATAAGACCTCGGCTGCTGAGACTGGTGACCCTGAAACTGACCCTGACGGCCTGGGTAACTACCCTAAAAACTCTTAAGTGAAGGTGCACTGACATGAGCTGGTGGTGCATTATAGGGTAGCTGATTAGAATGCCGCATATGAGGGCCACGACCACCTGAAGCACCGTGAGAAGCCTGAAGTGCTGAATGAAATGGCCTGGGAGGGTGGCCCCTACCTAAAGAATCTCTGCCTCCAGATGAGGCACCACTGAACCTACCAGAATGACGAGGCCTCTTGTCAGACCCCTGACCACTCCCCTGAGCTAGAATTGCCTCAACTTGCCTGGTCATATTGGTCGCATCCTGAAAAAAGATCTCACTCTCTGTCTCCTTAACCATCTATAATCTGATAGGATGAGCGAGTCCCTTAATAAACCTCCTCACCCTCTCTCTTTCGGTGGGAAGTATAAGAAGAGCATGACTGGCCAAATCAATAAATCTGGTCTCGTACTGAGTGATAGTCATAGAACCCTACTGAAGATGCTCGAACCGCTTGCGATAGTCCTCTCTCTGAATGATAGGAAGAAACTTCTCCAGAAATAGCTGATAGAACTGATCCCAAGTCAAAGCAGGTGACCGAGCTGGTCTAACCAAACAAAAATCCCTCCACTATTTCTTGGCGGAACCTGACAAATAAAAAGCAGCAAAGTCGACCCCATTGGTCTCCACTACCCCCATGTTTCGTAACACCTTGTTACAACTGTACAGATAGTCTTGGGGATCCTCTGAAGATGTAGCGCCATAGGTAGTGGTGAAAAACTTGGTAAACCTATCCAACATCCATATGGCCTCAAAATACATAACTGATCCATCGCCGGTCTGTGCTACACCCGGTGGAACTACTCTAACTGGCTAAGCTGCTGGAGTCTGAAACTGAGGAGCCATCTGCTCCAGACTGTGGGCAGTGGGAGTCTGTGTGCCTCCCCCAGCCTGAGAGACGGCTGGTGCTATAGGAAATGTGCCAGTCTGACGCTCTCCATAAGGCCCACTAGACAGACCAAAGCATCTTGAAGTACCGGGGTAGCGATGAACCCCTATGGAACCTGAGCTGGCCATGCTGGAACGGTATAGGCTGGAGCCTTCTCCTCAAACTCTACCTGAGGCTCAGCTGTTGGTGCTGTTGCTCGAGCTCTGGCCTGAGCCCTGCCCCTGCCTCGGCCCTTGGCATGGCCTTGGCCTTGTCCTATACCCCTCGTAGGAGCTGCCACTAGGGGCTCGGGCTGCTGATCAGCTGATGAAGCAGTACGTGTTCTCACCATCTGCGAATGAACAGAGTAGAAGTTCAATTAGCATTGAGAAATCAAATTGCACGATATAGAAGAATAGATGTAAAGTTATTCCTAAACTCTATATCCTCTAGGGGATAAACAGAGACGTCTCCTTACCAATCCCTCAGACTCTACCTAGCTTGTTCGTGAATTGCGAGACCTAGGCAACTTAGTGCTCTAATACCAACTTGTCACAATCCGGATTTTCCACCGTCGGGATCGTGATGGCGCCTAACTCTTAGAATGCTAGGCAAACCAACAGATACAATTCTAATATATTAATCATTAACCAAAACATTAATTAATAATAATTTAAACTAAACAAATATGATGTGCGGAAACCTTATAACGGTGTAAAACACTAATACACGGCTACCCAAGAGATCTAGTTTCACAATTCATGAACTTCTAAGAGTTTTCTACAAATACTGGCTTAAAAGAAAAACATTTGTTCTCGAAATGAAAAGAGACGGGAAAACTAAGATAGAGGGAAGGGGACTCCAGGGTCTGCGAACACTAGCAGGTCTATCTTAGGTCTCCTAATGGACTGAAGGCAGCAACCCAACTCTAATCACGAGGTCCAGCACCAAAATCTGCACAAAAAGTACAAAGTATAGTATCAGTAGAATCGACCCCCTGTACTGGTAAGTGTCGATCCTAACCTCGGTGAAGTAGTAACGAGGCTAGGACACGACAACAATATAAACCTGTACAATTAAATCACATACGAGAAGATAATAATAACAGAAAATTAAGAGATAATAACGGGAAGGGGAAGTCATGTTGACGGAAAATATCAAGTTCTGGAAATAATACAGTAAAGAAACAAAGTAAATATCATGCTTTGAACCAACAGAAATAATAACATAGAAACATGTGCATGGCATCACCCTTCGTGCTTTTACTCTCGTCCTTACCATAAGAAACAGCAGAAACGGCACGGCATCACCCTTCGTGCATTAATTCTCTCATAATCATGGCACGACATCACCCTTCGTGCATTAACACTCACAGAATATGGCACGGCATCACCCTTCGTGCATTAACACTCACTCACAATTTTGTGCACAACATCACCCTTCGTGCATTAACACTCACAGAATATGGCATGGCATCACCCTTCGTGCATTAGCACTCACTCACAATTTTGTGCACGACATCACCCTTCGTGCTTTACACTCTTCCTCACCCAAACAATAGAAACAATAATAACCCAGCTAGGGAATCAGCAATAACCAATCTCATTTTAACATTTAACTTCACAATATAAATATTAACTTGTGTCAATACTCAACTAATATCCAAAATAGGGAAAACATAATAAAATTTGTTTAACATGACCCAACAACAACGTATAGATACTCATCACCTCACATATACATCGTACCCAACAACTAAACACGTAGCAAATAAGGCAACAACACCTAATCTCTCAAGCTAAGGTTAGCCACGACACTTACCTGGATTCTACGGCCAAACTCAAGCCTCAAATACCGCTTTTCCTTTAGACTCCACCTCCAATCCACTCATATCTAGCCACAATCTCAATATCAATAATTATTGCTAAAGGGATCAACTACAATGCATAAATTTTAGTTTTCCCAAACTTTCCCCCAAAAAGTCAAAAAGGGACCCCGGACCCGCTTGGTCAAAACTCGATGTTCGGACCAAAACCCATTCACCCACGAGCCCAATTATGTAATTAGTTTCAAAATCCGACCCCAAATCGAGGTTTAAATTCCAATTATACAAAAATCCCTAATTCTACCAAAACCCCTCAATATCCCTCATAAAAACCCTTGATTTTGGATAAAAATTGATTAAATGCAATGGGTAATTGAAAGGAAGTAGTTTAGAATCATATACTAACACTTTGGGAAAGAACTTGTCTCTTGAAAATCGCCTCTATGCCTTCTAGTTTTTGAAAATATGAAAAAATGGCTCATTCCCGTTTCTGATTCTGTTAGTGTTGGGCGACAGTGTTCATCGCGATCGCGTGAACACTGTCGTGTTCGCGAAGAACAGCCTTACCAGGACTTACGCGATCGCGGAAAACACTACGTGTTCGCGAAGGTTTAGACTTGCCCTATATTTGCGTTCGTGATATGGGGCTCGCGTTCGCATAGGGTTTCCCTGTCCCCTAACCAGCCTTCTTAAAGCTACACATTTATGGTCGACCGGTCGCGTTCGCGTAGAGCAACTCCCCCCAATACTCCGTGTTCGCGGCCCTGGTCTCGCATTCACGTAGAGTGAAGTCCTCCCCAAGCCCAGTTTCCCCTTAGAGATCGCGAGAATGGCTTCGCGATTGTGAAGCACAAAGGATCAAAATACCAGCTGCAGCAAAACATACCAGATTTTCTAAGTTTGAAACATCCCGAAGCCTATCCGAAACTCACCCGAGCCCTCGGGGCTTCAAACCAAATATACACACAAGTCTAAAAATATCATACGGACTTGTTCGTGCGATCAAATCGCTAAAATAACACATAAAACTACGAATTTAGCATCAAAATCAATGAAATTCTCAAGAACACTTAAAGTTTCTATTTTCACAACTGAGGGTCCGAATCATGTCATATAAATTCCGTTTCTCACCAAATTTCATAGATATGACTTAAATACCATATTAAACCTATAACGGGCTACGAAACCAAAATACGGGCCCAATACCAACAAGATCAAATATTATTCAATTTCTATAAACCAATATATTTTCAATTTAACAATTTTCTTCAAAAATTCATTTATCGGGTTGGGGACCTCGGAATTCAATTTCGGGCATACGCCCAAATCCCATATTTTTTCACGGACCCTCAGGGACCATCAAAATATGATTTCAGGTCCGTTTATTTAAAATATTGACCGAAGTCAACTTAAATCAATTTTAAAGGCAAAACTTAGCATTTTCTCAAATTTTCACATAAAGACTTTTCGGAAGCGCGCCCGGACTGCGCATGCAAATCGAAGAGAAAGAAAATAAGGTCTTGAAGGCCTCGGAACCCCGAATTGGGTTCTAAAACATGAGATGGACTTTTGGGTCATCATACAACATCACACAAAAATCACCAACACAATAACCCCACATCATCACATATCATCCCTGACATTGCCATCCTTATCTCTCCTATAGTCACCCGTATCACCACTCAGACAATATCAATAGCCACCCTTATCTCTCCTATAGCCACCCGTATCACTTTGCCCAGACATATCAATAGCCACCCTTATCGTTCTTATATCCACTCTTATCTCTCCTATAACTACCCTTATTACGCTGTATAATAGCCTCCTTATCGCTCTGTCCAGACAATATCACAACACATATAACAACCATGAAATGCCACCCTTATGCCCCGCATGATATCAACAGTGAAATGCCACTCTAATACGCCGCATAACAGTAATCCAAATCACACAACAATTTACAGGTACTATTATCACAACATAATCAACTTGTATTACAAATACCCGTAGGCCAGAACCTTTCCAAAGGATACAACAATATCAAATAATTTCACATTAGATAGCCCACGGCTCAAAACAACGTATATAAAAATTTCAATATTAACAGCATCTTTTTTAAACATAACTTCATGTAAAATAATTCAATGCCTCTTGATTATTTCAATTCCAATTAATTAATTAAGGAAAACTTAACAAAATGCAATATCTCCCACAATATGGCAATTCAACAAAATCCCAGAATTCACGTAAAGGTCGGGTAGTAACAAGTCCAAGTAAGCAAATAAAATAAGCTCGGCGCGTACGGAATGTAACATATAACAACAATTTCCAATAAGGCATGTAATAGTGAACATGTACCGACAAATTTCCAATTTAAACACAGAAAGGATGTCTACGAATTTTAACAGATAGAATTTGCACATATAAGCACGAGTACGTACTCGTCACCTCACGTACACGGCTTTCACATTAAACAAAATAGCACATACGACTCAATGCCTAAGGGGCAATCTCCCACATAAGGTTAGGCAAGATACTTACCTTTGCAAAGTTAGGCCAATATTACAAAATGACCTTCTCGTGTGAAACGACCTCCGAACGGCTCAAATCTAACCAAAATAATTTCATAACATCATTAAAATTTATCGGAAACAATTCCGAATAATAAAACGTCGACTTTAAATTTTACATAAAAAGTCAACCCGAAAGTCATCTTGGGGCCCGTATCTTGCTGATAAAATTTTTATGAAATCCGAGCATCCATTCGGATACGAGTTCAACCATACCAAAATTATCAAATTCCGATAACGAATCGTCCTCCAAATCTCCATTTTATATTTTTAGAAAGATTTTACCAATTTCTCAATTTCTTCCATTTGTTTCACTAATAATTGATGAAAATAACTATAGAATGATAAAATATAATCACTTTCGAATATAGAACACTTACCCAAGTCAAACCCGTGAAAAATTCCTCTAAAATCGCCCAAACCCGAGCTCCGAAAATCTAAAAGTGAAGAAAATGACCAAACCCCCGAATATATGATTCTGTCCTGTTTTCTCGCATTTGCGGTCATATTTTTCACACCTGCGGTCTCGCTTTTGCGAGACAAATCTCGCATTTGCGAATTTCTTCTCAGCAGCCAACTCTCGCACCTACGGAAACTGTTTCCACTTCTGCGCCATCGCAGGTGCAAGGCATCCCTCGCTTCTGCGCAAACAGTCGCTTATGCGACGAGCCTTTTGCTTCTGCAAAGCCATTGGAGCATGCATTTTTCTGCTTCTGCGAAGCCTCCCCAACCAACCTTTACAGGTCGCTTCTGCGATCACTTCGTCCCTTCCGCGATCACGCACCTACAGTCCCTCATGCGCAGGTGCGAAGACACCAACAACCAAAATTCCAGCAACTTCAACAAGGCCAAAACTATCCGAATCTCGTCTGAAACTCACCCGAGTCACTCGGGGCCTCATCCGAACATACCAACGTAACACAACACGGACCTACTCTAGGTCTCAAATTACATCAAACAATGTCGAAATTACGAATCGTACCTCGAATCGAACTTGTGAATTTCCAAACTTTCCAACTTATGAAACTCGTACCAAAATGTAGCAATTCAATCTAGAATGACTTCAAATTTTGCACACAAGTTATAAATGACATAACAAATCTATTCAAATTTTTGGAATTGTAATCCGAGCCCGATAATATCAAGGTCAACTTTCAGTCAAACTTATGAAAATATTTCAAAACTTCAACTTCACAATTTTCACCGAAATGTGTCGTATTGTCCTACGGGCTTCCAAATTCAGATCCAGATGTGCACCTAAGTCCAAAATCACCATCGAAACTATTGAAATCATCAATAATTCATTTCGGAGTCATTTGCACAAAAGTAAAACTCCTATCAACTCTTTTCACTTAAGCTTCTAAAATAAGAATTGTTCTTTCAATTTAATCCTGAATCATCCGAAAACCAAACTCGACCACACACACAAGTCACAATATACATTACGAAGCTGCTCGAGACCTTAAGCCGCCGAACGGAACACAAATTCTCAAAATGACAAGTCGGGTCGTTACAGTTAAAAGTTAGATCAAATTTTTGAAAACATCATTGTTTTCTTGTGTTTATTATTTGGTCTTTTTTCAATTAATGAAAAGAACTCCATTATTTCTTTGTATCGTTACAATCGTAAAACAATAAATCTCATTATCATGTTTTCAAGTTTTTTTATTTTTAAATTTCAAATTCTTTTAATAATAGAACTTTGCCTAATATTTTAGGACATTGAACTAAAGTACTCAAGCCTCATATTTGTCAATGAAGTTGTTGACAAAAAACTAAGTATATTGAAACACGATGACTAACATGTTATTAATTTAAAATAAATATCGATACGATATTTTTTTTTATCAAATTCTATATTGACACATCATGAGGAACTCCTTTGCCTAAGAGCCCGTTTGAATTGGCTTATTTTAAGTGCTTTTAAGTCAAATAGCTTTTAAGCCATTTTTTAGTGTTTGGATAAAGTAAGAAAGTGCTTTTAAGCACTTATTCTTAAGCTAAAATGACAAAAACACGCCAAAAGCTAGAATTTCTAACTTATAGCTTTTGGCTTAAAAGTCACGTAGCCCTCTAAAAATCCCTCTTTACTTGTGTGGATGAGCAAGGTATATGGAAGTATAGCAGGTTTTGACATGTTTCTCTAATTCTGATCACCAGTTATGTGCATGATTATCCTCGCCATCACCCGGATAACAAAAATGGTATGCACACTATTTGCAAAAAGTTTGACAATATCAGGTTCGGTAAATAAAATGGGCTACATTCTCTTATTTATTTATCATTTTTCCTGGATTTAATGTGCACCAAGGTAGGATGAGGAGCAATTAATAAATAATAATAATAATAATAATAATAATAATAATAATAATAATAATAATAATAATAATAATAATAATGGGCATATGTAGGCTTTGTTTTTCTCTCGTTAAGAACTTTTTGAAATGATTTTGCCTGACCCATCGTTGGTTCGGGAAGAACCTCGATTTCAAGTCGTTAGCGGCGTTGTTCGAGCACCTCGAAGTTTAGCTCGTAGGCTGAGTAGCTCGAAGCCTTGGGATTTAGAGCTGACATGGTCGAAGCTCGTTTGCCTGTTGAGGGTAGCCTGTTTTAATCGGTTCTTTTCGAAGTAGATTCAAAGTAATGGCCTGTGATTTTGTAGCGACGGTCGGGCATCCTCGTCGCTACAAAATCATAAAATTATTATTATTAATTATTATTAATAATAATTAATAATAATTAGTAATATTGCAATTTTGGGAAATATTTCTACTCGTTGGGCCGGTTTATCAAGTCAGTTATTGATTCAGATTTTAGGCTATATTCGAAGTTTGCGTTAATGACGGGGTTGTGGATTTTTCACAGTCTATCACAGAGAATAGTTAGGGGTGAATGACACAATTACCGACAAAAATAAAATTATTTACTCTTGTCTACACATTTACTTTTCTACCCATCAAACTAATTACATTTCCTACCCATGATAGCTTTTGTGGGTAATTTCCTCTTTTTTCTCCTTTTCTTTTTTATTTCTTTGCTTCTTTCCTTTTTTTCCTTCTTTTCTTTCTTTTCCTTTTTCTCATTCTTTTTTTATTTTTTCTTCTTTTGTATTCATTTATCTTTTGCCCAAATCATCATATTGTCACACCTCCTTTTTACACGCCCGAAGATAGTACAGGGGAGTTTTTCCAATTAAAGTGACATTATTCGAAATGGAATTATTTATTTATTTTTTATTCAGAGTCGACACTTGGGATGGTTTGTTTTCTGGTGTCCCAAGTCACCTGTTTATTTTAAAATCTCAAATCGAGGAAAATTCGACTTTCCTTTTGAAGTCTGCGAACCAGAAATTCTGAATAAGGAATTCCGTTAACCCGAGGGAAGGTGTTAGGCACCCCCGGATTTCGTGGTTCTAGAACGGTCGCTTAAACTATCATAATTGGTCTATTATCTGACTTTAATACATGTTTTAGCCTATGGTACATTTTTAACTTATTAAACCGCTTTTAATTATTTTAGGAAGATTCAACGTTATTTAAAACACGCCTTGAACCACGCCACATGAAATGCACCCGTGATCCACGACACATTTTATTTAACGTTGTTGGGATTTGGATTTGGGTCACATGAAATGCACACCCGAGTTTAGGGAGGATATTTTTTTTTAAATAGCGCGCCTAAAGCAATTTCGCACTTTTCAAGTTTGCGAGGTCCATGGAAATTCAACTAAATGGCACGCCTCGATTTCTAAGGATTAAAATAATAATTAAGTGAGGGCCATGCATTGTTGAGGTTTTATTTGGCGTGGCACCTCAATTCCAATTTTAAAAGGAAATTCAAACTATGGAGGGCCACAAGCTATTTGCATTATCTAATATGGCGCGCCTCAAATCCATTTTAAGAGGCTAATTAATCAAGGAAGCTTAAAAGAATTACCACTTCTTTTCAGACTAAATGTTTGAACCAATTTTATGCCAATGGACCAACATTAGAAGGGATAAGTGAATGACAGCATAGTCTTAGATTAATAGCAATTAAATAAAATATTGGGTTCAGATAACTGGCCCTACATATCAAGGAACGCGGCTTGTCTTAAATCTAGGCCCAACATGAGCCCAAATCTTTGGAGAGTTGAGCGCCCACAGGTGCAGGACTCGAGATCGAGTCTTCAGGCACGCAAAACAATCAGAATATTAAAATGCCGATGTGAGCCCAACATGGTTTTTAATAACACAATCATTTGACAATCATGATTACTTGAATCTTCACCAAACTCATGGAGGAATTATGCGAATTTTTAGGCTTAATAGAGCCTATTTTCTATACATGCAAGAACAAATCACATTTCATGAGATGATCGAGTAAGTGAATATGGATTCAAACCATAGACTCATATTACACATGTTTGCAAATAATTAAGGTAGCTCTATGTATGGCTCAAACCTTAAGGTGATAAACTAAAACATTTTCTTGTCCAAAAGTACTGTAACACCAACTACCACCTTAAAACCTAAAATCACATAACAGAAGAGATAACACCCACACTATTTGACACAACCTACTATACAACTTAATCATCAAAAGTTTCCTTAATCATTCGAAATCAGATTCAAAAGATAAGAGTTCAGTAGTTAAAATTAACATCTAGTCATACCATCCTTGACAACACATTGAATCCCATGTTAATACAGACTGAGCTACATCTTTTGAGGGAATACTATCAACAGTAGAACAAATGATATGCCTCAAAATAAATCAGAACAACAGGGATTCAGGGAAAAGAAAAAGAAATGAAATTAAATTATGACCAAATAAGTTAGTGCTAGGCTTCAAATTCCTATTTTCCATTTCATTATTAAACTTGATCATCACATTAGATAAGATTCAGAAACATGTACCTAATTACAGCAAAACAAAAAACCAAAAATCAAGCTTTGGGTCAGGAGGAAACAGCAGCAGCAGAACAGAGCCTCAGATTTGAACAATAAACAGTAAAACCAAACAGCAACATTTAAACCAAACTTTTAAATATCCAAAACTCAATCTATTTTAACCCAAATGCAAGACTTTGTCATTTTCAGTAACGTTAACTGAGCAATGAAGATCCAAAGCTGAAGCCAAGTGAGATTTGAGCAATTTTTAAACAAAGGAAGATGCAGAATCTTCAGTGTTATATCAGAATTCTCCTCAAAAAAATGCTCAGCCGTTTTCTTTTTCAGTATTTTTTTAAGCTCTCCAAAATCTGACTTCAACCTCAAGTAAGGATGCCTTTATAGGCAAACTATTAGGGCAGCCCAAAAGAAATCAAATTTGCATTTAGACCCCCTTGGAATTTTGTTTTTTTTTCTTAGAAGTCCCTGGATTAAAACTCAAATTTTCAGAATAGTCCCAAAGGCCAGCTTCTAGGAAGCTTTCCAAGTTAGTTACATTAGATTCCCCAACTTAGATTTCCTAAATTAACCTTTGAATCTCTGCTATTTACTTCAGACAACTCATGGGTCAAGTTGACCCAATGGTTTAGCCATACATGGGCTTAATTCCAACTCAATTATCTCAACAGACCTCTTGAAGTGGGGTTTAAAATGGCCTCAAAGCCCAAACAGCAAACATGACCCAAACCAAATCAGTGTTCTATGACAAAGAAGAAAGCAAAGCTTAAATGATTTCCAAAACTAAAACCTAAACAAAATGACTAATTACTAAACACTAGTGAGCATGGAATCAACTAAGTTATTAAATAGAAATAAACCCAATTAAACTGAACTATGAGACTAAAAATAAACGAGGGGGAAAATTAGAAACTTAAAACCTAAAACTAAACAAAATGGATAAATAAAATCAGGGCACAACTTTTTTAGAAATTGAAAAGAAAAACTGAAAATGAACGGAAATAAATACGAACAAACAAATTAACCTAAAGGGAAGAACTAAGTTCGAAACTAATCACAATTTCAATCAGAAGATAGACCAACCAAAATACACGGAGAAGAAAAGAAGAAGAAGAATAAGAGGTGAAACAAACCCAAATGGACAGAAAAGATAAGAGAAAGGAGGACTTACTAACTCAAATAAACACTTTTGGATGCCCTGATTTAAACAAAATTGATGTTAATCGCTTGTTCTTTGTCAAGAACAAACAGACAGCATTAATTTTGCCTTGAATTAGATTTCAAAACTCGAAAAACTGGAAGTCTATGTCATGCATGCCACAGATTCAAGAGATTCTGATTTTGGGCTTTTAAAGCTTCAACTTCTATTCAAGATTCGACGAAAGTTAGGGTGATTCGAGGGAAAACAAATGGGGATTTGGAGTGAGGGAGCTTTGGAGGTTCTCTGGTGTTAGTTTGGGGTTGAACAGAGGTGGCGCCGCCACCGGAGAAAACAAGGGCGGTGCTAGGGTTTCTCCTTTGAATCAAGATTCAAGACGTTCCAATGAGGTTTGAGGGAAGGTGATTGGAGATTCGGGGTTGGGTGGTGAAGAGGATTCAGGGGTGTATTTTTAGTGGTGATTTGTGGTGGTGCCACCATTGGTGGCGGGTGGAGATAAGGGCGGCTTTTAGGGTTTTTGTTGGGCTGGGGTGAGAGAGATAAGAGACAAGGGGGTAAGGGGTGAACGTTTCGACCGTTATATATCAGAGGGGACTCAGTTCCGGACCATCCGATCAATTAAGATTGACGGTCCTGATCAAGGGGTAATAGAAACGACGTCGTTTTGGTTTCGTGTGGGGCGGACCGGGTATGTGGTGGTCTGGGCCGGATTTTGAGATGGATATTAAGCGAAAAATGTTTGGGCCTAGGGGAATTTTAATTATAACGGCCCAAATCCGAACTTCTCTTGTTTTTAAATCTTTTTCTCTTATTTTTTCAATTTCAAAATTCCTTTTCTTTTCAAAATTACAAATAAAATCTTAATTAATTATTAAAACTAAATTGATCTACCAAAATAAGCTAATTATTCTTCATAGTATTTATAAAAATTAATTAAGTCCTAATTTAGGAGAAAACTATAACAATTCGAAAATTAAAGAGTAAAAATGCAAAATGAAATATTTTTGTCATTTTCTTTCATTTTTTATAACATTAGTTAACTAATTATCCTAAAATATAAAATAGGACCCTAAATGCAAATGCAACATAATTTTTTTGTACTTGTATGCATTAAATAAATTAAACATGCACACAAAAATGCAAACAAACACAAAATCATCAAATAATTAAAGAAAAAATCCTAATTCTGGGAATTCTGTAGGAATAATTCATGTGAGGCAAAAATCACGTGCTCACAGCTGCCCCTCTTTGCTCGGAGACATGAAGGATTTTCGGGCAAAGATAATTAGGGATTAAAAGGGTGACTAGGGAATGGAGGCCCTATGTTTAAAAATATCAACTTAGGGATTGAAGCCCTAATGTTGGTAAAAAGGCGACTAGGGAATGGAGGCCCTACGTCTAAAAAAACTCAACTCAGGGATTGGAGCCTAATGTTGGCAAGGCGACTAGGGAATGGAGGCCCTATGTCTAAAAAGCATCAACTCAGGGATTGGAGCCCTAATGTTGGCAAAAGGCGACTAGGGAATGGAGGCCCTATGTCTAAAAAATATCAACTTAGGGATTGGATCCCTAATGTTGGCAAAAGGCGACTAGGGAATGGAGGTCCTATGTCTAAAAAGCATCAACTCAGGGATTGGAGCCCTAATATTGGCAAAAATGACTAGGGAATGGAGGCCCTATGTCTAAAAAATCTCAACTTAGGGATTGGAGTCCTAATTTTGGAAAAAAACGACTAGGGAATGGAGACCCTATATCTAAATATCAACTCAGGGATAGGACCCTAATGTTTGTAAAAAGGCAACTAGGGAATGGAGGCCCTATGTCTAAAAATCTCAACTTAGGGATTGGAGCCCTAATGTTGGCAAAAGCGACTAGGGAATGGAGGCCCTATGTTGGAGCCCTAATGTTGGCAAAAAGGCGACTAGGGAATGGAGTCCCTATGTCTAAATCTCAACTCAAGGATTAGAGCCCTAATGTTGGTAAAAAGGCGACTAGGGAATGGAGGCCCAATGTCTAAAAAAGACTCAACTCAGGGATTGGATCCCTAATATTGGCAAAAGGCGACTAGGGAATGGAGGTCATATGTCTAAAAAGCTCAACTCAGGGATTGGAGCCCTAATGTTGGCAAAAGGCGACTAGGGAATGGAGGCCCTATGTCTAAAAGCTCAACTTAGAGATTGGAGCCCTAATGTTGGCAAAAGGCATAAAAAATTGAGGTTGGGAATCTAAGCCATCATTTTTGTTTGGATTTTCTTCTTTTTTTTCCTTTTTCGTTTTATTTTATTTCAATAAAATGCAGGAAGGAATTTTGGAGGAAAGCTTCCCTTTTGGATTGATTGTTACTGCGAAGCTGCTTCTAGCTTATGCGCAGCTTTTCTTTTGCCTGCACCTACTTTCGTGCGGTTGCCTTGGGCAGCACCTGTTTCAATTTTAAACAAAGAACAATTGTTAGTTTGAAATGGTAGTTGGTTTTATGGCCTTGATTGTTTCGATCTCTCAATCTCGGCCTGAACCTTTGTTGAGAAACTCTACTGCTTGGTGGTTTTCTGAAGATTGCTCTATCTTTCAAACCGAGGGACTCAATTTTAAAATTTCATGACGGCTTACCCACATGGGTCTTCGAACCTTTCACTTTATTCCACCTTTAGGCTTTTGCCTTCGGCTTTCTTCTCCTTTTCAATAACTTTGATTTTAGAGCATCAGCCATCATGGCCAGTCAGGATCAACTTGATGCACCCGCTGAGGCTGGGTACTTTTCTTTAGCTTTAGGCAGAACCCTGTAAAGCCAATCTTGCCACCTTTTCTTTGCATTAGTTTCGGAAACAGAGTTAGACCGAAAGGGATTCAAGGAAAAGTAAACAAAGGATAAGAAAATGAATTTAAGGAGTAATGTCCCTTTCGGGGAGGAACGAAGGACTTATTTGGGGTGCATGCAAACTTCAATAAACATGACATGCTTCTTGGACTGGATACCCGATCTGCATAGCTATCCAACTTCTCATAAATCCGTTGCGACCCGTGTTTCAGAACCGAGGAACCTTGCCAGGACTCTATTAATACCAATGGTGGTGAGGGTTTTCTTGTTTTCGATCAATGGCGCCCTTTGCGGGGTTTCGCCATTCGACCTCTCTCATTTCTCTTCTTATCATTGCCTTATAGTGCTCTTTTACTAGTTTTCACTAACAAGGATCTCTCATTTTCAATTTCTCTGCTCACCATCGCCTCATGGTGCCCGTGTGGATTTTCACCAATAAGACTCTCATTTTATTTCTCTCATTTTGATTGCATCGGATCCAAACAACTGCATTCTCCAATTTTGAAGACCTTTCACCGATTGATCGGAAGGACTTGAACAAGGTTTGGGGTAAAAAGAATTTGGATTGAATTACCATTTTGGAACCGTTCAGGTTGGATTATCGCCGAACCATTATAAAATTTGCCCCAGTTTCACTCTTTTGGGAACTTTGAATTTTTATTTTGGTGTGACTGAACCCCAGAGAGAGGCTGCCTACGCATCCTTTCGGAATCAAGTCGAACGTAGTTCAGGAAAACATTTTGCTTTTGTTGTTGTTGTTGTCATTATTATTATTTTTTTTTCGAGTTCCAAAGAGGGTAATGAAAGAAAAGTAACCGGCCCAAAGGGTTAGCAAAAGGATTGGAGTGTTTGGGGTAGCGAGAATGAAAGCCTTCATCATCCCAATCGGATAGTGCTATTGTTGTAGAAAGACTAGACATAGTATATTTTGACTGCGTCCGCGTTTACAGCTGCCTCGGGATCATTTCCTTCGATATCTCCTAAGTACAATGCTCCTCTGGGCAATATCTTTCTGATGATGTATGGGTCTTTCCAATTGGGAGCAAATTTCCCTTTTGCTTCCTGATGATGGGGAAGAGTACGCCTTAGAACGAGTTGTCCCACTTCAAAATTTATGGGTCGTACTTTCTTGTTGTAGGCACGGGCCATTCTTTGTTGGTACAACTGCCCATGACAGATTGCGGCCATTCGCTTTTCATCAATCAGGGTTAACTGTTCCAGACGGGCTTTGACCCACTCACTGTCTTCAATTTCAGCTTCAACAATGATCCGGAGAGAAATGATTTCAATTTCTACAGGTATTATGGCTTCAGTGCCATAAACCAAAAGATACGGGGTTGCTCCGATTGATGTGCGCATCGTAGTGCGATATCCCAACAATGCAAAAGGAAACTTTTTATGCCACTGCCTGGAACTTTGGATCATCTTTCTCAAAATCGTTTTGATGTTCTTGTTTGCTACTTCGATGACACCATTGGCTTTAGGGCGATAGGAAGTAGAATTCCGGTGTGTTATCTTAAATTGTTCGCATATCTCCCCCATCAAATGACTATTCAAGTTTGCAACATTGTTTGTGATAATAGTTGCAGGGATATCGAAACGGCAGATAAGATTGGAGTGCACAAAATCTACCACAGCTTTCTTGGTGACTGATTTGAGAGTGATTGCTTCAACCCATTTAGTAAAATAGTCAATGGCGACCAGTATGAATTTATGCCCATTTGAGGCTTTTGGCTCGATTGGCCCAATGACGTCCATGCCCCAGGCAACAAATGGCCAAGGCGCTGACATGGGATGCAGTTCTATGGGAGGTGCATGAATCAAATCACCATGCACCTGACACTGATGACACTTCCGAACAAAACTAAAACAGTCTTTTTCCATGGTCATCCAATAATAGCCCGCTCGGAGGATTTTCTTTGCCAAAACATACTTGTTCATGTGGGGTCCGCACACTCTTGCGTGTACTTCATACATGATTCTTCCAGCCTCTTCGACATCAACACATCTTAATAATTTAAGGTCCGGGGTCCTTTTGTACAAGACATCACCACTCAAAAAGAAACCACTTGCATGTCGTCTAATGGTTCTCTTTTGGTCCCCACTGGCTTGCTCGGGGTATTCTTTGGTTTTCAAAAATCTTTTGATGTCATGATACCATGGCTGAATATTTGGCTCTGCCTGAACCGTATTACAGTAGCCATGCCTTTCCCTGATTTGGATTTCCAATGGATCAATGTGGGCATTGCCTGGGTATGGAAGCATCGAGGCCAAAGTAGCAAGCGCATCGGCTAGTTCATTATGGCAACGAGGGATGTACCTGAACTCTATTGATTTGAATCACTTGCCAAGATCTTCCACATGTTGTCTATAAGGAATAAGCTTGACATCTCGGGTTTCCCATTCTCCTCGAGCTTGTCGGATAATCAGATCCGAGTCTCCCATGATTAACAACTCTTCGACATCTTGGTCGATTGCCACGTTCATACCCATAATGCAGGCTTCATACTCGGTGGTGTTGTTTGTGCAGAAAAACTGAAGCCGGGCTGTGGATGGATAATGTTGCCCGGTGGCTGAGATCAGGATTGCCCTAATTCCAACACCTTTTGCGTTTACCACCCCATCAAAGAACATTTTCCAAGCATGAGTGTCTTCAGATACTATCTCAATTGAATTTACATCTTCATCTGGGAAGTAAGTACTCAAAGGTTGGTATTCATCATCAACCAGGTTCTCAGCCAAATGATCTGCTAACTCCTGGGCTTTCATTGTCGTGCGAGTGATATAGACTATGTCAAACTCTATGAGCAAGATCTGCCACTTTGCTAATCTCCCAGTGGGCATTAATTTCTGAAATATGTATTTTAAAGGATCCAATCTGGTTATGAGTTAAGTGGTGTAAGTTTTCAAATAATGCCTCAGCTTCTGAGCGACCCAAGTTAAAGCGCAGCAAGTTCTCTCCAATAAAGTGTACTTGGTTTCATAACTGGTGAACTTCTTGCTCAGATAGTAAATGGCCTGCTCTTTCTTTTTAGTCACATCATGTTGCCCGAGGACACAACCGAAAGAATTTTCCAAGACTGTCAGATACAAGAACAGAGGCCTCCCTGGCTCAGGTAGGACCAATACCGGCAGATTCGACAAATATTCTTTTATTTTATCAAAATGCTCTTGGCACTCGTTTGTCCATTTGATTGCCGCATCTTTCTTCAGCAATTTGAATATGGGTTCACACGTGGGTGTCAACTGAGCAATGAATCGGCTGATGTAGTTCAATCTTCCCAACAAACTCATAACATCTTTCTTGGTTCTTGGAGGAGGCAAATCTCGAATAGACTTTATCTTTGTTGGGTCCAACTCGATTCCCCTCCGACTGACTATGAATCCCAAAAGTTTGCCGGATGGTACCCCAAATGCACATTTGGCTGGGTTCAGCTTCAAATCATATTTGCGCAACGCTCGAAAAATTTTCTCAATTCCCAAATGTGGTCGTCCTGAGTTTTGGATTTGATGATTACATCGTCCACATACACCTCTATCTCTTGGTGCATCATATTATGAAAAATGGAAGTCATGGCTCTCATGTAGGTTGCCCCGACGTTCTTCAGACCGAATGGCATGACTTTGTAATAGTATGTACCCCAAGGTGTGGTAAAAGTTGTCTTTTCTGCATCTTCTTCATCCATCAACACCTGGTGATATCCTACGTAACAATCCACGAAGGACTGTATCTCATGTTTGGTGCAGTTATCATCAAGGATGTGGATGTTCGGTAAAAGGAAGTTATCCTTGGGACTTGCCTTATTTAAATCTCTGTAATCCATACACACTCGAATTTTCCCGTCCTTTTTTGGCACTGGAAGTATATTGGCTAACCATGTGGTGTATCGAACCACTTGGATCACCCCCACTTTCAACTGTTTTGTGACCTCTTCTTTAATCTTGTCACTGATATCGATTTTAAACTTTCTTTGCTTTTGCTGGACAGGAGGACAATGGTGGTAAGTTGACAACTTATGAACCACTAAATCAACACTTAGTCATGGCATGTCATCGTATGACCAAGCAAACACATCTTTGAACTCAACCAAAAGTTGGATCAATGCGTCCCGGGTTTTCTCATCTGTGTGAATGCTTATCTTGGTTTCCCTGATTTCTTCAGAAGTACCCAAATTAACCAGCTCCGTATCATTTAAGTTTGGCTTAGGTTTATTCTCAAACTATTCCAATTCTCGATTTATTTCCTTAAAAGCCTCTTCTTCATCATATTCCGGTTCTTGGTTTATTACTTCACAGTTAGACAGCGTGTTTGGATCTGAGCATGAAGTCTGCAAGCATGTCATGTTATTTAAAGCCGCATTATTAGAACGGGACTCCTGCCTAATTGGGAATGGCGTAGCCTTCCAATTCTGCAGTTTGGCATTAGGTCCCATATACAGCACCTCAGTGGTGCTTGAGCCTTCCCCTGGTTGAACCATGTGGGCTTCATACAGTATCTTCCTCATGGCCCCACAGATTTCTTCGATTTCTTTGGCCGTAAAGGCCTTATCCTCCTCTTCCTCGTTGTATTTTGGCTTGATAAATGTTCTGTATAGATGCGGCACCGGATGAGGTAAGACACAACCATCATTCTTTCTATCATCTTCCCATCTTACATCAGCTGGAGTAGGCCGGAAGCCTACCCCAAAGAACTTTTCACTGGCGGTCGGGGTGATAGGTTCAGCTATTCCTTGCAATGATTTCCCAAGACCTTTCCCAGGCTTGTATCCGTGCCTAATCATTTCTTTGGCCACCATGATTGATACGTTAGAAAGGAAGGGTTGAGGATAAGGTTTTCCTTCTTTGTACTGATCAGCAACCACGTTTTCAAAGGCCTGATAGACTATGTGCTCACTTCCTTCCCTTGCTTCAAGACATGGGACTTACGAGTCCCGATAAATCGATTGCTCATCTTCCCCATGAACCACAATCTCCTGATCCTCATGTTTGAACTTCACCATCTGGTGGAGAGTAGAAGGCACAGCCCCCGCTGCGTGAATCCACGGCCTTCCCAAGAGAAAATTGTAGGACGTGTCCATGTCTAGAACCTGGAAGGTTACTTCAAAGTCTACTGGGCCGATGGTCAGAATCAGATCAATCTCTCCAATTATGTCCCTTTTGATACCATCGAAGGCACGTACATAAACGTTATTGGGTCGGATTCTCTCGGTACCAATTTCCATATGCTGCAAAGTTGAGAGTGGGCAAATATCTACCTCAGAGCCTCCATCCATCATAACCCTTTTCACGTAGTACCCTTTGCATTTGATCGTCAGGTGTAGGGCTATGTTATGTGCGGCCCCTTCTGGGGGCAAGTCATTTTTGCTGAAGGAGATATGGTTAACTACGAAAAATCGTTCGGCCATTCTCTCCAACTGCTCTACAGAAGTCTCGACAGGCACATATGCTTCGTTAAGGGTCTTGATCAATACCTTTTGATGTTCGGTAGAATTCATCAACAAAGATAACAAGGAGACTTGTGCGGGAAATTTTCGAAGCCGGTCGATCACCTCATAACCCGCCATTTTCATATTTTGAAAGAAGGCCTCCGCTTCTTCGGCACTTATGGGCTTCTTAGATGGGAAGCGCTTTCTAGTGGCATTGTTCACCTCTTCCAAATTGCAATACTTTTCAGCTGAGTTATTTTCTTAAACTTCTCCCGAGATTTCTTTGCCTTTGTAAGTCACCACTGATTTGTTGTAGTTCCAGGGCACAGCGGTAGGATCCGTCATGGGCTTTTGTGGTGCGCGGCCAATAACCACGGGCTCACTCAGCCTTGGTAGATTAATTGGCTCCTGCATCACATAAGCTCCTTTGGGCACACACATTTGGGTTGTCTTATTCAGTTCGAATCTCCTGAGAGGACTCAAATCCATCTTCTTTTCCTTGTGGCCTCGAGGGACATAGAGAACAGCATCTTTGGAAGGCATTGCCCCAATTTCCACTTCAACTTTCTTTTCTAACTTTGGAGGGGTGGTTTTGTTCTTTTTCTCCCCTTTGTCTTGCTTCAGGGTAGCTTTTGGTTTCTTTTCTACATTAGCGATGGCAATGATGGCCTTCAATGCTGGGTCAAATTCCTTGTCCTCACAAATCATTCTGATTACTGGCCTGTTATTGTGGGCCAGCAATGGGTTGTTAGTCACATTGGGAATATCTTCATCCCTTAGCACTATCTTCCTTCGTTCTATCAAGTTTTCCATGGCTCTCTTTAGAGTCCAACAGTCATCCATGTCATGCTCTTCTGCCCCTGAGTGATAGGCGCATCGGGTACCGGCTCAATAAGCGGGTGATGCTGGGTTTTGCCTGGTTTGAGGAACAGGCTGTAGCAGACCCATTTGAACAAGCTTTGGTAACAGGCTGGAGTAGGGTTCACCAACTGGTGTAAAATTTGGCCTCTTGGGTGGTTCATGAGGGTGGAAATTGGTTTGTGGAGGCCGGGGGTTATAGTGGTTTTGGTAAGGAGGCTGGTTTCTAGAAAATGGAGCTTGGTTCTGGTTGGCTTGTTGTTGTGGCCGGACATAAGTTTGAGCACTCATGACCGGGTATGGCTGAGGAGAATAGGCTACGTCTTGGTGGGGGTAGTAGTGTTGCGGGGCCCTTTATGAGAAAAAGGATCTGGGACTGCGGTGTTTTCTTGCACCCGACACTTCCATGGATGTTTCTTCCATTTTCTTGCCCTTTGCCACTCCTCCAGACCCACCCTGAATGGCTTGGGAGGTAGCTCTGATGGCGGATTGGCTTAGAATTCGACCCATTTTCAACCATTTCGCCAATCTTGATGGCTTCAGCGAACGGTTTACCCATTGCGGACATCATATTTTGGAAGTAGTCAGCTTCTTGAGCTTGGAGGAAAACTATGACCATTTCAACCTCATCCATCGGAGGCTTTACCCTGGAGGACTGTTCACACCATTTAACTGCGTACTCTCGGAAGTTTTCCGAGGATTTCTTCTTCAAGTTTGTCAACGAGTTCCTGTGTGGAGCAATATCAATGTTGTACTGGAATTTCCTGATGAAATCTCTAACAAGGTCATCCTAGATGTGCGGGATATATCTTGGTCCATGTACCACTCAAGCCTTGTATGCTTTTGAGACTCTGTTCCATACTCCTCATCTTCTTCGCAATCTCTTCTTGCTCAGGGGTTTTGGTGGCTTTCTCTTTCCCTGCGGTGAACTCATACCTGGGTGGTTGGGAGTAAGTATAGGTGGGAAACTGTGTAGGTTCCAGTGGGAAAGATGGTGTTTGGAAGGTGAAGGATGATGGGTCAAAGCTGGGCCTGGGCAGTGTAGGCTGTGTTGTAGCCGAGCAAGGCGGAGCAGTGAAGATATTTGAAGCTGCACCTGGGAATGAGCCTCAGAAGGTGTTCCCACAAAGTTGGTGGAAATAATAGGGTATCCTAGTGGGGTATTTGGATAGTTTATGGGGATGTTGGAGGTCCCACTTGCCCTGGGAAAAAGCTCGGGAAATCCAGGGATTGCACTCGATGGTTCTCTTCCGTTTGCCCAGGCATCCCACATTTCCATCATGCGGAGATGCAGTAACCTATTTTCCTTGGCAACTGCCGATTTTGAAGTTGGGATGCCCGAGATCGGACTCTCATCCGCAATAGGAACTGTTGGCAGAGTCATTTCTGAAGACATTTCAATGCTTCCCTTCGACCTCATGAAGTATGGATGCGAAGCCAGACTACCACAAAACCAACCACCTTTCTATAAAACTTGGGCTGATTACAACATCAACAAACGGTTAGTTTGGGACAAATAACGGACAGATAATCGCACATTGAGGTGTGATGCACCTATACAGTTAGATGTATTTCTACATGTTTCACAACGGTTGCATGCTTCATTCCGGCTTTCCTTTTTCTTTCCATTTTTCTTACTTCCGTTCCCACTCTTTCCTTTTATCCCTCTTTCTTCTCTTTTTTTTTGGGGTATGGTCAAATCCTATGGAGATTGCCTATGTATAATGACCTCGCATGAATCAGACCGGGCGTAGTTCTGGGGAATAACAAAATATTTTGGGATCTTCAAATTTTTCATAAAAAGAAAATGCTTTGATTACAATGACTCAAAACTAACAGACTTGAAAAGGAAATCAACAGATTCTACTAGCAAGATGACAATACAGACTCAAGAATCGACTAACAGACTCTGACAGAAAGAAAATACAGACTCGAAAATAAACTGACAGACTCCAACAGAAACAGACTAAAGTGAAAAATCAGGAATACATTAATGCTCCTAGGGCCCTCGAGACATCATTCGGTCTCACCGCGGGCCTATATGCGAGATCCCCTTGTAGCCTCTCCAAATCACTCATTATCTGGCGAATGAAAGTCATAACTTCAGTGAAGAAGGTGGTACGAGTCATGTCCTCGCACGCTTGGAACTTCACAGTGATGTAATCAGCAATGGCTCTGATCCTCTCTCGGATTCTGCCCTTTTCCTGAAGCAATCGCCCTATCTGCTGATTCCTGGATTCTAATACCTGAGAGTCGTGAAGGTGTTGATTTTGCAACTGTTGTATTCCTTCCTCCATCTGAGCCATCAAATCATAACAGTGTTCCCTGTCAGCTTTGAAGTCTTTAGCCTGCTTGGCTGCCTCATTTTCAAGAGTAGCTACCTTTCTTCTCAGGCTGGTGATTGTCCATTCATACTTTCTCTTCAGTTGTTGCACAAACTGCGTCCGGCCTTTTGCATTTTCCGCCAATTGAGCCCGGGCTTTTGCTAGACTGGCCTCAGATATTTCTAAGTCATCTTGACACTCGAGGGCTTTTTTTTCAGACTACTTATAAGCCTTTCATCCGCTCGGCTTCTTTCCGGATTTCTAGCAGCTATTTTCATCTTCCGAATTTAAGCTTTGAGGGCTTCATTTTCTTGAGTTAGCTTTTTCTTTTCTCCCTCATCTGAGGCGGCTTGCAAACCATTTTCAAACTGAAGGTCCATGACTTTCCTTTCCAACTGGCTTATTTTAGCCCTGTAGCTTTCTTCTCTTGTCAACCATCCCCACTGCTCTTGCGAGTCATTGGTGAATTGTTGAACATGAGCTCTCTTAGTAGGTCTCTACAGAATCTAGAACCTTTTACCGAACCAAATAATGTACTTGGGATCTACTTCACCTCTAGCTAGATCCCGCACCAAAGTTTTAGGTTCAAGAAATCTACACTCATTCCACACCTGGCGAATTCTCCCTTCTGGAAATACGGCTTTTGGGCCCAATTCAATGACATGTTTACTCAAATCTTCGTCACGGGGAACGGTTTGTAATCTTCCTAATTGGCGCAAAACCTTGTGGGGAGCATAGGGCTGGATACTCCGGATGCCCATCACGAGGAGATAACACACTTCAGCTGACCTGTATACTGCTTCAGTGACGGGAAGCCATCCGAATGCCCACTCAATTTTATCGACGGTCAAGGAGCTCAAATGTGCAAACCAAGCTTCAGTACCCGTGGGGAATTCAATACCCACTACTCGGCTTTCAAATTCTTCAATGTAACTTAAACCGGTCATACCATAATTCATATACCCAACCCGGTGATAGAGATGTTCCTGCATCCATAATTGTAGTAACAGATTGCAGCCTTGGAAGAATTTTCCCCATTCCCGACAGATAGTCAAGGCTCGGTAGATTTTGGATAAGATCAGGGGAACCACAGTGCTGTTGGCTTTCTTAAATGCAACATCGATCATTCCTGCGAAACCTACCTCTATATTACCATCTTTTCGGGGGCAGACCACAACACCCAAGAATGCTACTATAAAAGCCAAACCCCACCTTGACTCCCATTTGTCTTTATTCCCGACATGGGTCAGACCAGTGTTCGGCTCTTCAAAACCTCGAGGGTTACCATAGCGAACAAGAACTGGAGAGTGCAAAAAGCTTCAGATAAATTTCCATCCTGGATATCCCGATAAATACTCAACAAATCCATAAATTTGTGGGGAGATACCGGTCTTGGTGACAATGGATATCGACTTTTAAAGTTTCCATTAAGACCCGCATAACCCGCAACTTCCTCCAGCGTAGGTGTGAGCTCAAAGTCAGAGAAACGGAACACATTGCGAGTTGGGTCCCAAAAAGATACTAAAGCTTCAATTATGTCCAACCTTGGCTTGACGTTCAATAGTCCGACGAGGCCTCCCAGAACCTTTACCACTGTTTCTCTACTGCCTTTCCACAGATCATTCCACCACATATGGAGCTGTAAGGGGATCTCTTTAAGGAATGTAAAGGGTTCAATTTCATTTGTGCTCATCCTGCACATTTATTAAGGTGATTTAATAACTTATTTTGACCCAAAAAAAGTGATACCATTGTTTCAAAATTTTACTTCAAAAATAAAACTCGATTTTGCAGATACGGCCTTTCAGCGGTTCGGGGAAGAAGATTTTAAGGTTGTGCCTGCTAACCGGTCGAAAAATAAAAAATGACCAAAAGTGATTGTTCTTGCAAAAACAGCCTTCCGGCGCCCTTTTGGGGACATTCGGCTTATTTTAAACAAGAATGGCATCACCCTGCTTATTTGTGACAAAAATAAAATTTTGTTGTTTTTGGGTTATTTTTGCAAAAGGAAGTTGGACCCGATGGGGGTTGCCTACGTATCCCACATCCAGTGAGAATCAAACTGGCGTAGTTCGGGTGGATTTGACAAAAATGAAAACCACCTAATTGTTTTTCAAAATTTTGGCAGAGTTTGAGTATACTTTGGACATTGGTTTTTCAAAACAAGTGACTATCTCTCTGAGCCTTCACACTGTTATTTTCTTTTCCCAATTTCTTCTATTATCCACAAGCCGGTCAACATGTAAATCCGAAGCAAATAAATGCACAAGTAGCAAGTAGAATGCATCAGGATGGTCTTTTCATTTCAGGTAAACCTGTCCTAGACAGACCCAACCCTTGTGTTGAGCCTCCTAAGTCAAATGCACGTAATGCAAACAAACATTCCTACTAGGGATCCGGCATGAGGCTTTGTTATACTAGGCTTAAAACCTGGGTTTATTGTTCTAGACCTGGCTTACTCGAGCGGACAAATCGAGCCGAGGGGGGCAGCATACCGGAAATACAGAAGCTTCACATGCTTAGCAACTTGTCCGAACCTCGTTCTAAAATGGGATAAGACTCTAGACAAAAGAGAAGTCACACGAAGTGCACCCTTCTCCATGATTTAGGAGACTCGGAGAGAGGGAGGGTTTCGTAACAGTTTATATACAGTTCACAGAATATCAAAGCAGTAAAAGCATTTAGCACATTAGGCTCAAACATGTAGGAAAATCAGATAACAGATAAAGCCAATCATAACAGCTATTCTAAGCTCGACTTCTTGAACCCTGAAACAGAGATTCTGGGTCCGAATATTCCCCAGCAGAGTCGCCAGAGATGTCACACCTCCTTTTTACACGCCCGAAGATAGTACAAAGGAGTTTTTCCAATTAAAGTGACATTATTCGAAATGGGATTATTTATTTATTATTCAGAGTCGCCACTTGGGATGGTTTGTTTTCTGGTGTCCCAAGTCATCGGTTTATTTTAAAATCCCAAATCGAGGAAAATTCGACTTTCCTTTTGAAGTCTGCGAACCAGAAATTCTGAAAAAAGAATTCTGTTAACCCGAGGGAAGGTGTTAGGCACCCCCGGATTCCGTGGTTCTAGCACGGTCACTTAAACTATCATAATTGGTTTATTATCTGACTTTAACACATGTTTTAGCCTATGGTACATTTTTAACTTATTAAACCGCTTTAAATTATTTTAGGAAGATTCAACATTAATTAAAACACGCCTTGAACCACGCCACATGAAATGCACCCGCGATCCACGACACATTTTGTTTAACGTTGTTGGGATTTGGATTTGGGTCACATGAAATGCACACCCGAGTTTAGGAAGGATATTTTTTTTTTAAATAGCCCGCCTAAAGCAATTTTGCACTTTTCAAGTTTGCGAGAGCCATGGAAATTCAACTAAATGGCACGCCTCGATTTTTAAGGATTAAAATAATAATTAAGCGAGGATCATGCATTGTTGAGGTTTTATTTGGCGCGGCACCTCAATTCCAATTTTTAAAGGAAATTCAAACTAAGCTTTAGAGGGCCACAAGCTATTTGCATTATCTAATATGGCGCGCCTCAAATCCATTTTAAGAGTCTAATTAATCAAGGAAGCTTAAAAGAATTACCACTTCTTTTCAGACTAAATGTTTGAACCAATTTTATGCCAATGGACCAACATTAGAAGGGATAAGTGAATGGCAACATAGTCTTAGATTAACAGCAATTAAATAAAATATTGGGTTCAGATAACTGGCCCTACATATCAAGGAACGCGGCTTGTCTTAAATCTAGGCCCAACATGAGCCCAAATCTTTGGAGAGTTGAGCGCCCACAGGTGTAGGACTCGAGATCGAGTCTTCAGGCACGCAAAACAATTAGAATATTAAAATGTCGATGTGAGCCCAACATGGTTTTTAATAGCACAATCGTTTGACAATCATGATTACTTGAATCTTCAGCAAACTCATGGAGCAATTATGCGAAATTTAGGCTTAATAGAGCCTATTTTCTATACATGCAAAAACAGATCACATTTCATGAGATGGTCGAGTAAGTGAATCTGGATTCAAATCATAGACTCATATTACACATGTTTGCAAATAATTAAGGTAGCTCTATGTATGGCTCAAACCTTAAGGTGATAAACTCAAACATTTTCTTGTCCAAAAGTACTGTAACACCAACTACCACCTTAAAACCTGAAATCACATAACAGAAAAGATAACACCCACACCATTTGACACAACCTACTACACAACTCAATCATCAAAAGTTTCCTTAATCATTCGAAATCAGATTCAAAAGATAAGAGTTCAATAGTTAAAATTAACATCTAGCCATACCATCCTTGACAACACATTGAATCCCATGTTAATACAGACTGAACTACATCTTTTGAGGGAATAATGTCAACAGTAGAACAAATGATATGCCTCAAAATAAATCAGAACAACAGGGATTCAGGGAAAAGAAAAAGAAATGAAATTAAATTATGACCAAATAAGTTAGTGTTAGGCTACAAATTCCTATTTTCCATTTCATTCTTCAACTTGATCATCACATTAGATAAGATTCAGAAACATGTACTTGATTACAGCAAAAAAAAAAAAATCAAGCTTTGGGTCAGGAGGAAATAACAGCAGCAGAACAGAGCCTCAGATTTGAACAATAAATAGTAAAACCAAATAACAACATTTAAACCAAGCTTTTAAAGATCCAAAACTCAATCCATTTCAACTCAAATGCAAGACTTTGTCATTTTCAGTAATGTTAACTGAGCAATGAAGATCCAAAGCTGAAGCCAAGTGAGATTTGAGCAATTTTTAAACAAAGGAAGATGCACAATCTTCAGTGTTATATCAAAATTTTCCTCAAAAAAATGCTCAGTCGTTTTTTTTTTCAGTCTTTTTTTAAGCTCTCCAAAATTTGACTTCAACCTCAAGTAAGGATGCCTTTATAGGCAAACTATTAGGGCAGCCTAAAAGAAATCAAATTTGCATTTAGACCCCCTTGGAATTTATTTTTATTTTTTTTGCTTAGAAATCCCTTGGTTAAAACTCAAATTTTTAGAATAGCCCCAAAGGCCAGCTTCTAGGAAGCTTCCCAAGTTAGTTACATCAGATTCTCCAACTTAGATTTCCTAAATTAACCTTTGAATCTCTGTTATTTACTTCACAAAACTCATGGGTCAAGTTGACCCAATGGTTCAGCCATATATGGGCTTAAGTCTGACCCAATTACCTAAACAAACCTCTTGAAATGGGGTCTAAAATGGGCTCAAAGCCCAAACAGCAAACATGACCCAAACCAAATTAGTGTTCTATGACAAAGAAAAAAACAAAGCTTAAATGATTTCCAAAACTAAAACCTAAACAAAATGGCTAATTACTAACACCAGTGAGCATGGAATCAACTAAGTTATTAAATAGAAATAAAACCAATTAAACTGAACTATGAAACTAAAAATAAACGAGGGGGAAAATAGGAAACTTAAAACCTAAAACTATACAAAATGAATAAACAAAATCAGGGCACAACTTTTTTAGAAATTGAAAAGAAAAACTGAAAATGAACGGAAATAAATACGAACAAACAAATTAACCTAAAGGGAAGAACTAAGTTCGAAACTAGTCACAATTTCAGTCAGAAGACTGACCAACCAAAATGCACGGAGAAGAAAAGAAGAAGAATAAGAGGTGAAACAAACCCAAATGGACAGAAAAGATAAGAGAAAGGAGGACTTACCAACTCAAATAAACACTTTTGGATGCCCTGATTTAAACAAAACTGATGCTAATCGCTGTCAAGAACAAACATACAGCATTAATTTTGCCTTGAATTAGATTTCAAAACTCGAAAAACTGGAAGCATATGTCATGCATGCCACAGATTCAAGAGATTCTGATTTTGGGCTTTTAAAGCTTCAACTTCGATTCAAGATTCGACGAAAGTTAGGGTGATTCGAGGGAAAATAAATGGGGATTTGGAGTGAGGGAGCCTTGGAGGTTCTCTGGTGTTAGTTTGGGGTGGAACAGAGGTGGCGCCGCCACCGGAGAAAACAAGGGCGGCGCTAGGGTTTCTCCTTTGAATCAAGATTCGAGACGTTCCAATGAGTTTTGAGGGAAGCTAATTGGAGATTAGGGGTTGGGTGGCGGAGAGGATTCCAGGGTGTATTTTTGGTGGTGATTTGCGGTGGTGCCGCCACTGGTGGAGGGTGGAGATAAGGGCAACTTTTAGGGTTTTTGTTGGGCTAGGGTGAGAGAGATGAGAGACGAGAGGGTAGGGGGTGAACGTTTGGACAGTTATATATCAGAGGGGACTCAGTTTCGGACTGTCCGATCAATTAAGATCGACGGTCCTGATCAAGGGGTAATGGAAACGACGACATTTTGGTTCCGAGTGGGGCGGACCGGGTATGTGGTGGTCTGGGCCGGATTTTTAGATTGATATTAAGCAAAAAATGTTTGGGCCCTGGGGAATTTTAATTAAAACGGCCCAAATCCGAACTTCTCTTGTTTTTAAATCTTTTTCTCTTTTTTTTTCAATTTCAAAATTCCTTTTCTTTTCAAAATCAAAATAAAACCTTAATAAATTATTAAAACTAAATTGATCTACCAAAATAAGCTAATTATCCTTCATAGTATTTATAAAAATTAATTAAGTCATAATTTAGGAGAAAACTATAACAATTCGAAAATTAAAGAGTAAAAATGCAAAATGAATTATTTTTGTCATTTCTTTCATTTTTTATAACATTAGTTAACTAATTAGCCTAAAATATAAAATAGGACCCTAAATGCAAATGCAACATATTTTTTTTGTACTTGTATGCATTAAATAAATTAAACATGCACACAAAAATGCAAACAAACACAAAATCATCAAATAATTAAAGAAAAAATCCTAATTCTGGGAATTCTGTAGGAATAATTCATGCGAGGCAAAAATCACGTGCTCACAATATTATTATTATTATTATTATTATTATTATTATTATTATTATTATCATAATTTAATTTCACACTTAATTTTGGCTCCTTCTTTTTTTGTTTATTTTCTTTATTTGTTGTTCCTTTTCTAATTTCATTTAACTCATTTTTTCCTTTTATTTTCTTTTTCTCTTCATAATCTAATTTCATATTTTGGTTTAAGAAACTATTGAAAAAATATGAGAACTCCGTTGAAAAATTGAAAAATAACTCAATGAAAATTTCAGTAAATTCTAAAAAGACCATATTGTAGTATTATATTGTTACGTTATATAGTATACTGTGCTAGTATACTGTTGAAATAAACTGTATACCAAAATGGTATATAGTATACCATTTTGGTATACAATACAAATTCTTCTTCGCCTGTTCAATGCAATAAATTATAAATTATTTAATTAATATTATATACCAAAATGGTATATAGTATGTTATTTTGGTATATAGTATAAATTAGTCTTCTTTGCTAATTCAACTCAATTTCAATCTAAATTTCAAAAATCTACTCTAAAATTTTCACCAAATAGACTCAAATTTTAGCCAAAGCATCCAATCAAATGTTTCAAACTAAATATTTTGGTTTAATAAAAAAATTTAAAAAAAATGAGAACTCCATTGAAATGTATGAGAACTCCATTTTGGTTTACTCAATGGAAATTTCAATAAATTCTAATAGGACCAAAATGTAGTTGTCGATTGTTACATTATATAGTATACTATAATAGTATACCGTTGGAATAAACTATATACCAAATGGTATATAGTATACCATTTTAGTATACAATACAAATTCTTTTTCGCCAGTTCAATGCAATAAATTATACACTATTGAATTAAATATTATATATCAAAATAGTATATAGTATGTTATTTTGGTATATTGTATAAATTAGTCTTCTTTGCTAGTTCAACTCAATTTCAAACTAAATTTCAAAAATCTACTTTAGAGTTTCCACCAAATTGACACAAACGTTAGTCACAATCTCCAATTAAATATTTTAGACTAAGTATTTTTGTTTTTAACTATCTAACTGCACTGATCAGGGTCGATTTCACTGACCCTTTGCTTCACCACGCCCAAGTGGAGGCTAAGAAGAGCAGAAAGAAAAAAATTAAAAAAATATGAGAACTCCGTGGAAAAGATAAAAAAGAACTTAATGAAAATTTCAAAAAATTCAAAAAGGACCAAATTGTAATAGTATACTGTTACATTATATAGTGTACTGTTGGAATGAATTTTATACCAAAATGGTATATAGTATACTATTTGATATACAGTATAAATTCTTCTTCGCCAGTTCAATGCAATAAATTATACACTATTGAATCAAATATTATATACCAAAATAGTATATAGTATATATGTTATTTTGGAATATAGTACAATTAGTCTTCTTCGCTAGCTCAACTCAATTTCAACCTAAATTTTAAAAATCTACTCAAGAATTTCCACCAAATTGACTCAAACTTTAGCCACAACCTCCAATCAAATATTTCAAGCTAAATATTTTGGCTTTAAAAAATTATAAAAACATGAGAACTTCGTTGAAAAGTTGAAAAGAAATCAATTAAAAATTTTAAAAAAAATCTAAAAGGACCAAATTGTAATAGTATACTGTTATATTATATAGTATATTTACAGTCCATTGGAATGAACTATATACCAAATTAGTATATATATATAGTATCGCTTTTTGGTATATAATGCAAATTCTTCTTCACCAGTTCAATACTTCAATACAGTAAATTATATACTATTGAATTATGGTACTCACAACTAGAGTTTCTCCGATCAACTTCTTCCTCTTGTCCCTTCTTGCTCATTATGAATACTCATTTTTTTTAATTTATGTTTCTATGGTCAGTATATATCCTAGACTTAGAGGTAGTCAAAAGTCTTGGAATTCAAATCATAGAATAAAGCAGAAAGAAAAAAAGATTTGCCTTTTCAATTTACACCTCACGTTGGGTAAAGGCGAAAATCAAATTAAAGGGGAAAAGGCAAGTGAATTTACGGCTAAAAAGTTTAGATTGCACAGGTAGGAGTTATAATTAATTTCCAAATGCGCAAATCCGGATACATATTTTGGGAGTAATAGGCATTTAGTGTTATTTCCTCAATAATTAGTCCCCAGTCATGGAAGGCCCAGTAGAATTTGCTAGGTGGTTCTCGTCGCCCATGGGGTGACTTGTAGGGGCATTTGCATCTATACCTGCTTTTTGTGTCACGTTTTAACTTGTGCCCGCTTTGCAAAAAAATTGCAAGCATACCCGCTTTTCACATAACTTCAGCATACGGGGCTGAAGTAGCAAAGGCAATCACGCAAAACTTCAGCATTCTAGTAGACGTGCCTGAAGTTCAGCTCTAGAGCTGAAGTTTTTGTTTTGTAACTGGCAAACTTCAGCTCTAGAGCTGAAGTTTTGTTTTGTAACTGGCGAACTTCAGCTCTAGAGCCGAAGTTTTTGTTTTGTAACTGGCGAACCTCAACTTTAGAGCTGAAGTTTTTGAGAGTTCAAATATGGGTATCTGATAAAGAACCTTAAATATTCCTTCTCTATCAAACTTCACAAGTCGATCAAAAGTTTCAGTTGCAGAAAAAGAAAAAAAGAATTTTGTATACATATTGAAATACTTAGACCAATTAATATGTATACCTGCTAAGCCTGAATTTACATGTAATTATAAAAGGAGTCTTTTCTTCCTTTTTCCTTCAAGTATTCAACTATTCAACTACATAGAAATAGGAATAGACATTTTTCTTTAACGTTTATGATAGTTTCCTTCAAGTATTCAACTACCAGACAGTTTGTGAACGTTTGTGGTTGTTTGCAAAAAGAAGAGGAAGTAAACGAATGAGGAGAAAGAGGAGGAGAAAGAGGGCTGAAGTTATTTAAAAAGTGGGTACAAGTTAAAAGTTTTTAAAAAAAAATGGGTATAGGTTAAATGGGGGAGACCAAATAGAGCACCCCGTGCAATTTCCATTGACTTGTACGACATTTGTTCACTTACTGTTTAGGTCCTTTGATTCCATTTAGGTACACTGTCACACCTCCTTTTTTTATCACCCGAGAGGGTATATAAAGGAGTTTTTTCAATTAAAGTGAAATTATTCAAAATGGGATTATTTACTTTATCAGATTCGCCACTTGGAATAGTTTATTTGGTGTCCCAAGTCACCGGTTTATTTTAAAATCCCAAATTGAGGAAATTCGACTTTTATTTTAAAGCCTGCGAACTAGAAATTCTAAGTAAGGAATTCTGTTAACCCGGGAGAAGGTGTTAGGCATTTCCAGGTTCCGTGGTTCTAGCACGGTCGCTTAAACTATTATAATTGACCTATTATCTGATTTTAATACATGTTTTAGCCTATGGTACAATTTTTTAACTTATTAACCGCTTTTAATTATTTTTAGGAAGATTCAATGTTATTTAAAATACACCTTGAACTACGCCACATGAAATGCACCCGCGGTCCACGACACATTTTATTTAACGTTGTTGAGAATTAGAATTGGGTCACATGAAATGCACACCCGAATTTAATAAATAAAGAAAAATTAACTTATATAACGCGCCTAAAGCAACTACGAAGTTTCAAATTAATAACTAAATTTGTGAGGGCCATGGAAAGTTTAATTGATGGCACACCTCAGTTTCTAAAGAGTTAATATTAATTAAAGTGAGGGCCATGGGTTATCTAATTTACTTATGGCACCTCAAATCTGATTTTAAAGGATGTTTGAACTACTCTTTCAAGGGCCATAAATTATAGCTTACTTAATATGACACGCTTCAAGTCTAATTGTTCAAATGATTTCTTATTTTTTAATCATGAGGGCCATAAACTATTGGTGTTATTTAATATGGCACACTTCACTTAGGTAAAGAATTATTTTAAACAAACGCAACTTGGAACTATTGTTTACACAACCACTAGAATTACGTTGGGCTTTTTTGGGCAACGCTTGCTATAAACAAAGTTGGCCGCATCATTTAAGCGAATAATTGGGCTCGAAATGCAAGCCCAAACGCTATAAGGTATGCCACTCCCATTCACAAATGACCTCGAAATATAAGCACAAAAAGAATCCGGCTCTTATGAATAAAGAAATGAAAACTGAGTTTTATGGCAATACGTAAAACTTTTGAAAGAAAAAAACAACATGTTTAAACTTCTGGAATTTAAACCTTCATGCGTGTTGGGCTAGGCCAGCTGTGGGAAAAACCTAGCAGTAGCAATTAAATGAGTTATTGGACTCAAGAAGCAGGCCCAAGCAGCAATGGGCATACCATTCCCATCTGCAAATGACTTCAAAATCCAAGGCCCAAAAGGAACATAAACCTTGCAAAAAGCTAAGGTTGAGGAGCAGGGACTCAAGATCGAGTCCATACCAAAGCAGAACTGACATTTGCACTCAAAAATACCAAATAAGCCTAATGGACTTTCATCAATACATAGTAGCTTGATACACAAGGAAAGCTTTAAATGCTATTGACTCACATTACACTCCCAAAAAAGAAATAACACAGTCTCGAATTCAATTGCATTGATAACAAAACTATCAAGTGTTCATGCTTAAATTCAATTCTAGGCTAACTCACAAATAAACATACGAAATTTAATCTCAACTAGATCCTTTTCTCAATACCAACAGTAGCAAAACCCAGGAGATTAACATATCACTAACTTGAATCCAAAAATCACACCCAAACTCTCAGCAGGATCAAATCGACAAACAATATTGATTCATTTTACACCATATCAATAACATGAGAAAAGCTAAAATAACATGCATAATATTAGATTACTACAAAATACTAAAGAAATGGAAGAAATAGGAGAAATAAAACTCAATAACAACTTGTATTCAATCATGTTTCCATTCGAAATACATGTTCACACTTCACTTGTTGTCCATGGTTTAAAAAATACCTGGAATTCAAAGAAAAAATCAGAGAGAATGGAGGACTAGCAGCAGCAATAGAATCAACTCAGCAAACCAACAACAACCCAGCTTTTAAACCAAATTTAGACCCAAAAATGAACCAGAAATTCTTTGCAGATTTCAGATACTAGAACAAAACAGGACACTGAACCAATTTTTCACCGAGAACTGCAAAGGATTTCAGTATTTGAAAACTCAGCCGTTTTTTTCTAAAATTTTTAGTGTTGTATTCTCTAAAATCTCCCTTGAGAATGAAGTAACAGGCCTTTTATAGAGGCTTCTTAGGGCAGTAGAAAATGGTTCAGATTTGCCTATTACTCCTTTTTTAATTTTTATTTTTGCTAATTAGTACTTGATTTTAAAATCTGTTTTTAAACTAGCCCCAATCCCACCTTCCAGGTAGCTTCCTAACCAGTTATACCAGATTTTCCTTAACTAAAATCTCGAAACTAACCTTTAAGACCCTGTTATTTACCCTCAAGACCAAACCTCGGTCAAGTTGACCCAAGACTCAACCCCAAACCTGGGCCTGCCACCCGGACTGACCCTTTTCTTTGAGCTTCTGATTTTCAGAACCCAAGTTCAATCAAGAATCAAAACCCACAAAATATAAGCCTACGGAGTCATAAGGACTGTAAGCACGTGATTTTTGCTTCACGGACAATCACTCCAAAAGAAAAACAAAAATAATGACAAATTACCTCGCTGTACAATTTTTCGATTTTCCGTGACATGTACTGGTAGTCATTTGTGGTTCTGTCCATTTTTCGTTTTAATCTTATCAAACAAAAATACAAAATAAGTATGCCGTGTGTAATCGGGCCGTAATTCGGTCTTTAAAAGAAAATTCACAAAAATATGCAGCTTTTATTCTAGGCTGTGATTTAACCATTTTTAAAATTTTAATATGTGTGTGATAATTGTTTAGGTGTTGATTAATGGGTGTTTGAAATTCATCTTAATTTAGTTGTATTTTAAAATAAAAAAAAAAGTGAAGAAATCGGATTGGGCCCCAAAATGAGGCCCAAAGCCAATGCAAGACCCATCCCAAGTCAGCAGCCCAGGCAACCCTTCCCAGACCATCAAAACGACGTAGTTCAATACCAAAACTACGTCGTTTCAAGGACGGCTCATCTCAGCCGTTCCAACCAATCCAATCCAACGACCCAGGATCCGTTTCCAAACCCGACCCAGTAACCAGTTTAACCCAACCCCTCACTTAAACCAAACGACCCCGTTTTAATACCAAACGACCCCGTCTCACCCCCCACCATCGGATCCAAGCCATTGAGATCATCTGATCTAACGACCCAGATCCAATCCCCTACTCCGTATATAATCTCCCCATCACACCCCACGCCCCCCCAAACCAAACCCCACCTTCCCACTGTACACCATCGTCCCAAACACAGCCCCTTCCCGTTCCAAACCCTAGCCGCCCCAATACACTCTCACCCTAAACCCGGCGGCCTCGATGTCGGTGACCACCAAAACAACACCCTTGATGCATCTCACTATCCCGAACACGAATCCACTAACCATGTACCTCGAATCACACTCCATTGTCTCGAATCTTGATTTGAAGATTCGAGACCAAACCCCGATCTACACCAAACCAACCCAAACTCACACTGGACAACCCCCTAACCTCCCTCGTGACCAAACCAAGCTTGGTTTGGTCCGAATCTACCCACAACTCCTAGAATCTCAAATCTGAAGATCCAAACCCTAGAACACCAGAACCTGGGGAATCTGACATGTTTCATAGAGGGTTTGGGGTCTAATAGACTTCAATCAGGGTGTTCTCGGTTGAGAACACCCCGATTAAAGTCTGTTCGGCTTCAAAAGGCCAAATCCGATTTGGACCTGGGTCGACTTTTCTTAAAAGTTTTCAGTAAGTTTTTCTTTTCTTTTTATGTTTCATTTGCGTGCTGATTAAGTTTGTTAGCATGTTTCTGTTGTGATTGTTTGGTAATGCCTGATATTTTTTCTGTCAAAGTTCTTCCATCTCTGTCAAAGACCTTTTATTTGGTCGTTTGTTCTTCTGTATATGTGAATACATTTGGTGATATACATGCTCGTCAATTAGATTAATCGTCAAATAGTCAATTCATATAGGCTCCCAGTAATTGAACAAAAGTTGTCTGAAGTCATTCGGGACCCTGTACGTGTTGTTTATATGAACGACTGATTATTACCTGTTATATTTAGTATAGTCGACTCGATAAACGTCGTCGATTAGTTTTCTATGACTAAATGATCAAATGGACTAATAATTTCACATGACTGATTGAACCATGTCATTGACTGAATGCCCGACATTGTTTGAAATTGGTTTGTTTGCATTGCAAAACGACTGAAAAGATTCAGTCCAGGGCAATTCTGAATTTGAACTTTCAGAAGTTCAAAATGCCCTGATACTGCAATGGGTTTAGGGCAGTAATAATCAGGGTTTAACAAGGGTAGTTTGGGTGTTAAAAAGAGCAGAAATAATTAGTTTAAATGAGCTGACAAATAGGGTACTGAATTAGGATTAAATTAATGCCAATGGGGAACAAGACATAAGAGTATGGGAATTAAATGAATAATTAACTAAACCCATAACTCTTGATTAGAGCAATAGGACAGGCATGGGGGGGCTGATAAGTTACTTCAAGAAAGATGCCTTTAGGCATGGGGAATCAAGGGGTATGGGCAGACTGCAATCCGCAGGATCCAGGCAGCTTGACTACACTGGGTTGTTAGCTTATAAATAAGCTGTTTTAGAAGATAAGGGGTTGGACATTCTTTAGTCTTCAGAGAGATTCTGTGAGTAAGAAAACTGAAAAGGAAAAAACAGAAACAAATTTCAGAATACTGTGAATGAGTATTGTCTGAAAACTGTGTAAGAGTTCAAGGCGGTCAAGCTGTCTTTGTTGTTTGCTGTTGGTTGTTTGCCGAGCTTTATTGGTTTTTGGATTTCTGTTGCTGTTATATTCGATATCCTGGGCCTCCTGCTGTCTCTCTACTCTATTTTTTTCTGGGATTTGTCTGTTTGATGCTCGATCACCTGTGGGCTACATAGTTGTTGCTGGTTGTGTTGCTGTGTTGTTGCTATTTGTTGTTGCTGTTGGTTGCTTGCTGCTGATACTCTTTCTCTTCCTCTTCTTATTGTGCAAACATCCAGGTACACGACTAATACTGTCAATGTAACTTGAAGTTGAGTATGAATGCAAAAAGAGAAGAATTGAAGATTGTTTATTTTAAGCATAGACTGTTATACTGAATATTATGTAATGCATAATGGTTTACATTTTGTTTGGATACTGAAGGTAACTTGCACGCTTAGTAGATATCAATGTATGGTGATTGAATGTTGGTTTATATAAGTAGGCTGATAAATAAAATATTCCCAATGCAGTAGGTTGTAGCTTAGACTTCATCTAATTATGTTCAGCATATCCTTAACTGCATCAAACTATCTATGTTAGTTGATTTCAGCTCCTTTTGATAAATTGCCTCCTTATAATTGGCAAACCATTGCTCTAAAAGCAAACAGTGCAAGTCTGCACTTCTCAACCTTACGAGGGTCGAGCCAGGTCGAAACAGACCCAGCAGGCCTACATCGGATAAGTAGTGGCCCAGGTCTGGCCCATCCCGCATGAGCTGGATTTGGGCCCATAATGTTCGATCAGCTGTCCGTATGTGTAGCCACGTTTTCTTATTCTGTAAAGGCATTTTGAATCCTGCTATAAATAACCTGCAAGCATGTAATTAACTAGGACTATCTCTGTTTTCAGTTAGTAGAGACAAACGCGACAAGAAACGTAGTTGCTATAGGATATCCTTTTAAAATAAGGACGAGATGATCCTAGGCAAATAAAAATGCACAAGCTGCGGGGCCCTCGTTAAATGTATATATTGAAGCATTCAGTTTCCAAGGCAGGTCGTTTAGCAAATCTCACGACCCTCCCGGAATAATAACGCGATAGTCTCTTTAAGCGCGCATCTAATAATCTTATCTCCCTAAACTCGGGTGCACATTGATGTGGCCCAAATCCAAATCTCAACGGAGTCGAAATATGTCTCTAGTTACGGGCACATTGATTGTGACGTGGCCCGAGATGCATTTTCATGACGTTGTAAATTCCTTTTAATAACAAAGTGAGACGAGCCTCGACAAACAAGAAATGTAGAAGTTGCGGGGCCATCTAGATGCATATATATTAAAATACTTAGAAATCGGGACGGGTCGTTTAGCAAATTTTACGGTTTTTCCCAAAATAACAATACGTTAGTTGCTTTAGGCGCGTCTTAATAATTTAATTTCCTTAAACACGGGTGCACATTTATGTGACCCAAATCCAAATCTCAACCAAGTCGAGATATGTCAATAACCACGGGTGCATTGATGTAACGTGGTTCGAGATATATTTTCACGACGTTGTAATTCTCGTAAAAATAATAATAAAAGCGGCCAAGAGTTAAAATTAGCACATAAGTTCATATTTGTATAAAATCAGATAATCAAGCCGAATATAATAGTTGAGCGACCGTGCTAGAACCACGGAATTCGGGAATGCCTAACACCTTCTCCCGGGTTAACAGAATTCCTTATCCGGATTTCTGGTACGTAGACTGTAATATGGAGTCATTCTTTTCCTCGATTCGGGATTAAAATTGGTGACTTGGGACACCCTAAATCTCCCAAGTGGCGACTCTGAAATAAATAAACCAATCCCGATTCGATTGTCCTTTAATTGGAAAAAACTCCCTTGCGCCCTACTGGGTGCGGAAAAATGAGGTGTGACAAGGACTCATGAAGTCCTGAGCCCGAAGAAAAAATAGAAACAGAAAGGCATTTGAACAAAATCGAACAACCAAGACTAAAAACTAAAAACGTGCTAACTAAAAATAAATTAGAATTAACATGCCCACAAAAAATGAACAGAAAAGTAAGAAAGAAGCGGAGGGAGGTGGAAGAATGAAAGGAGCCGGAGAAATACCTAGAAAAAACGGATGGACAATGAACTTTGAAAAGATCTTCAGAACTTTCGATTTTGAGCCGAAATTGGCTCTAATCGTGTGTTCTCGTTGAGAACAAGCGAATAGAACTAATTTCAACCCTAATCTCTCAAGGAAAATCCGGAGTTCTTGGGACGATTTTCTTTTCTTTGTCTGCTTTTCTCTTAGATCCGAAATCGATTCCATTTGGTGACGATTTGAAGGAATATGGTGATGGATTGAGGGTCAAAGGTGAATGAGGGTTGTGTGGTGTGAATTTGGGGTGGATTGGAGTTCTATTGCCGGTAAAAATGGTGAAAAATCTTCAAAGCGGCGCTAGGGTTTTCACGTCTCTGAGTTGTAGACGATGAGGGACAAGAAGGGATGTTTGGACTAGGTTAATTTGGGGTATTCGGACAGTTACAATGAGAAAGGGGGAAGTAATATTGGTCGTTGGATGATGACAAATGAAGGGCTGAGATGGGCTTGGCACACACGAACTTACAACGGTGTCGTTTTGTTAATTAAATGGGATAGACTGAGTTGGGGCATGGTTTTGGCCAGACTGAATGGGTCTCAGGGAAAATTTATTTGGGCCTGAGGAAATTTAATTAAAATAGCCCAAACAATCAGCCTTCTTTCAATTTCTTTTCTTTTCTTTTTCAATTTTAAATTCCTTTTCTTTTCAATTAAAATAAAAGCCTAAATTAATTCTTGAAACTAAATTAATCTACAAAATAAACTAATTACTAGTCAAAGTATTTATAAAAAATTAAATAACTCCTAAATTGAAGAAAAAACTATAAAATTCAAAAATTAAAAGTTAAAAATGCAAAGTGAGTTATTTTTTGTGATTTATTTTTCTATTTTTGTAAAACAACTAATTTACTAATTAATCTAAAAATGCAAAATTAAATCTTAAATGCAAATGCAATGTATTTTTGTATTTTTCATGAATTAAATAAAATTAAATATGCACAGAAAAAAATACAAATAATTAGAAAAATTTTACAATAATTCTTAAAATAACAAACAATTAAAAGAAAAAATCTAGTTCTTTGGAATTCTGTAGGAGTAATTCATGTTGGGGCAAAAATCACGTGCTCACATACACACCTTAAGTACAGAATTATTCATGTTGGGGCAAAAATCATGTGCTCACATATACACCTTAAACCCCCCCCCCCCGAATTCGTAGTTTCAATTACCCCAAAACAGATCGCAAAACAAAAATTATGTGTGCGAAAAGCAGGGTGATTGACACAAAGAAAAACTTTTTGGTAGTCTTAGTGGAATGTCCTTAAAATTGGTAGTATTTAAAAATTGATTCCAGACTCGCACAAGCTCTTCAGTGATTTCTTTATCGGATTAAATTGTTCCTAAAGTTTATCGGATTGTCATACTATTGTTGTTCAGAATTTCTCTATCAATCTGGTAAAGTTGATGCCATTATTACTCTACGTATCTGTTAAGTTGTTCATTGAAATCTAACGGATTGTCATACTTCTGCTCTTCAGGAATTTCTCTACCGGGTCAGTAGAGTTGATGTTGATTTTTCCTGGAAGTCTACCGGATTGACATACTTTTTCTGGGTTATTTTAACAAAGTATTTTTTTTTAATTTTGCAACTTCAATTTCAATCACCATTTTAGTAGAATAATACCAAATCAAAAAGACCAACTTTATCTTCTCCAATACTTTCTAAGGTCCAACAATGAAATTTTGAGATTATTACAGCAAATCACCAAAATCTGTTTTGAACCGAAAGTTTAAGAACAAATTATCAACATTCAAATAATTTTAACAATAATCGATCGTTAACTTTTATTTTCCACCGACAAATAAGAATTTCAAAATTTTAAATTAAAGAACTATGGTGTTCACGTAAAAAAAAAAAAGGAAGCATTTTGTTAAGACCAAATACAATGGAACTATTCCGCCAAAATCATTCCGTTTGTGAGTTCACCTGGTGCTAATTTATGTGAAAAGCGTAGAGTCAAAAGGCACAAAAGATTTCGTCATCACATATAAGCGAGGTAAAAATTGCACGGGGAGTCCTATTTGGTCGCCCCTATTTAACATATACTTATTTTTTAAATTTTTTTTAACTTGTACCCACTTTTTAAATAACTTCAGCCCCCTTTCTCCACCTCTTTCTCCTCCTTCTTCTTCTTCTTCTTCTTCTTCTTCTTCTTCTTCTTCTTCTTCTTCTTCTTCTTCTTCTTCTTCTTCTTCTTCTTCTTCTTTCTTCTACTACTGTTGGTGCTGCTATGAAACTTCAGTTCATGAGGATGATTTTCATAGGTATATTTATCAAATTATTTAAAAATAAATTACAAATAAAACTATTAAACGAAGGAAAAATAACTAGAAATTATATATATGAAGAGGAAGTTTAGCGAAGAACAAGTTAATCTTCTTGATCAGAGCTTTGAGGACGAACACAAACTGGAGACAGAGAGGAAGGACAAGCTTGCTTCCGAGCTTGGCCTTGATCCTCACCAAGTTGCTGTTTGGTTTCAGAACAGGAGGACTTGTTATAAAAATAAGAAATTGGAGCAGGAATATTCTAAGTTAAAGACTGAGTATGACACTGCCATTGTTGAGAAATGTCGTCTTGAATATATAATTTGAACTTTCTCCATTAATAATATAAAACTTCAGCTAAAACATGCTGAAGTTAAGCAAATAAAGAACAAAACTTCAGCTACTAGAATGTTTAAGTTCAACAATTACAAATAAAAATTTCAGCCAACACTAAGTTTACCTGAAAAACTTCAGCTAAAACATGCTGAAGTTCAGTAATAACAAATAAAAACTTCAGTAAATAGAGAACAAAACTTCAGCTACTAGAATGCTTAAGTTCAGCAATTACAAACAAAAACTTCAGCAAATAGAGAACAAAACTTCAGCTAACAAACAAAAACTTCAGCACACTTGATTCAGTAATTTTTGCTACTTCAGGCCCATCTACTTGAATGCTGAAGTTTGCGTGATTGCCTTTGCTACTTCAGCCCTGTATGCTGAAGTTACGCGAAAAAGTGGGTACACTTGCAATTTTTTTATAAAACGGATACAAATTAAAACGTGACCCAAAAAACGGGTATAGATATAAATCCCCTCGGTGAGCGAGTTGTACACTTGCACTTTAGTACTCCTGTAAGGGCTGCCATTTTAAGTAAGAGAAACAAGAAGTTTTTTTAATCAAGCCAATAGATTAATTGTGACCCCCCCCCCCCTCCGACACCCAAACCAACAACTTCAAGGCAAGAATTGGAGATTCACTAAATGTAGTGTGAACCATTTGAAATCTAATTAAAAACATTATGACAATATTAAAGTAATCTATGTTTTTATAAATACCATTATAGGACCTTTTCCCTTTACCTAACTAGTGATAGAAGCTACAAAACTGGATTTTTTGAATTAAATTTCTATCCCGTCTGTGCCCACTACCATAGGCAAAGCAAACCCCATACTCAACCTTCCCCGTAACAGTCTGTCACGTTTTTCTACTGCATACGTGTCAACTAATTGACACATCATGACCCACATGGACCACAGCTCCCACGTGTCTTGGGCCACACTCTGCCGGCCTGGCCACGTGGACCCCTTCTGGACCTGGACCACCATGTAGATGTTGTTGGATACCTGTAATATTGGCCCTCAATCCCCCAATAGAAGATTGTTTGGATTGAAAATCAGAAAAGAAAAGTAAGGAAAAGAAATTTGAGTCTGTCACTCCCACTCTCTCTTTTTCCTTTGGCCTCTTCCACCTTTCAATAATTTCATGTCCCTTTCCTTGTAGGGTCCATCACCCCCATCTATTTTCATCTCATTGCTCCCCTCTTTTTCTTTTTTATCTTTCTTCCCTTTAATTTCCTATTTTCTGAGGTGAATATATACTTAAATAACAATGAAGTTACACAGTGGGAACAAGAAAAAGCTGAAAATTAATTTAATCGAGAAAGAGGAGGCATACCATGAGAATGTTGGTCCTTTATTTAATGTAATCATCAGATGGGGAAAGTGACTCATTTGAGAAAGACCCTTAATCCCTGCCTATGCTTTCTACTTCTCCTCTTTTCTTTTACACTGCTACTTCTTACTACAATCAACCCTTTCTTTTCCTAATTTTAACTGTTCCATAATTACCATAATGAAACTTTCCTGCCTTTTTGTCCCTTTTAATTTCTCAACCCAATCACCTTCAATATCATGACCCACCAACCTCCAAAAACAAAACAGAAAAAAAAAAAAAAACAAGCTAAAGAAAAAAGTACGTAATGTTTTTACACGCGATATCTTAAAATAAACTACTATTATATTGCTTACAGTTGTAGGGACATGAAATCTACTGCTCCAGATAGAAACTTATCATGCACCGTGTGGTAACATCGACAAAATACGGAAGAGATATTGGGTATATAGGTAGACATGCCTTAGACCCTAGTGATTTGTTTTAAACTCCTGAGGGCCTAGGTCTAGAGTGGACAATATCACTAGCGGATTGGGTTGTTATAGATGGTATCATAGTCACCCCGCGTGCAACCTTGAACGGTGATGGGGCAAACCTCAGCGAAGATGCTGAGTCCCAATGGGGATGTACGTGACACATTGACAAGACTCGGAAGAGATGTTGGGTATTTAAGTAGACAAGCCTTAGATTCAAGTGACGCGTTTTAAACTCGTGAAGGCTTAGGCCTAAAACGGACAATATCACTAACAGGCTTGTTAAATAATATGCTAAATTTTATGACTAAAAGAAATGATTTCATTTTTCATTGATTGGCTAATGAAGCTAAGGAAGACATAGTGCTACGCAAGTTGCAAATGTTCAAATGCCAGTTCATTGTTTTACACGGTCCAACATTACGACCAACATATAAAAATAAATGTATACTTAATATAAAACTTGTGTACTTTTTGGGGCTACAAAAGGTGATTGGTTAACTCATTAAAATAAAACGTGAACTCGTGTATGACATGAATAGCACCTTTGAAATGAACATCTGACGTTGTTGTAATGATTTTCTTCATAATACAAGTTCTCAAAACAGAGATAGATTTCAACTTTTTGGACCAATAGATGAGGAAACTGAATAAATTAAAAAACATATCTAATGTTTGGTGGGGCTGTTGTCGTAGCCTTTGATTTTAAGTAAAATAATATCCAACTATATGTGGGTGGCTTTATAGCTTGGTTTCTCTCTCGCTTGCTTATTAGAACAGCATACATATATATAATCTACAGCGATTCCAGTTCAATTCATTGAAATTTCGTTAGTTAGGTTGTTTTACATCATTAGGTAAAAGGTTCTGTGATCTTTAATATATTTGTGTATTATATGTGTATATATCTTTTTTCCTCTTTACAATCAAACAACTAGGATTTCATTTTTCATGTTATCTCAGTTTTATATTCACTTATTTGTGTTTTTTCAAATCAAATTATCAAAACGTCTAACTCCTCTTTTTAAATTCTCGGGATAAACTATATACAAGGCCATGCGTTTACTTGGACTAGTACTCTTATATTTCAATATTTCATAAAATAAAAAAAAATTGCAAGGCGACGCGTTTACTTGGACTAGTAGTATTACTCTTATTCATTACTGACCTAAGGTTAGTTAAATTCAGACAAAAATCAAATTATAACATTTCATATAATATGAAAGTATCCATCTTTATGTTGCAGTATATACATAAATCAAGTACGAAGACTAAGTTACAAATTGTAATATTCGAATTGTTAGGGGGGGGGGGATACCATAAGAAACTTCTAAAATTAATTAATGGGATACATTGTTCGATAAAGATAAAGATTACATTGTTATTGAAACACTTTTTTTTTACGTAGCTCATATTTTTCAACAGCCTCTCCTCCTCAAAATTAAAAGGGAGTAATTAAAGTCATAAAAGTTTGGACCGCAGCAAGATATATTAAATGAGATATGCAACCTCAGCAAAAAGATGGTCAAGGTTTGATCCATAAAAAAGGCTCCAGTCAGTCGATTGCATCTGAATAATATATGCCACACATAAAAAGATATGGTGTGCAATAAATTAAAAGATTTATATTTTTTCTTGTCTTTATATTGTTTAGGTTTTGAAGATAGAAAGGGGAAGTTGAACCCACAATGTCAAGATCGTGAAGGTGACTTTTTATAACAAGTCCACTTAGAATGATCAAGGAAGGTCCCTCTAGTGGAATTGTGGTCACTGCTAATAAATAAAGCTTTCGTATAATTATATTCTCAAAAGGGGGAATGAAAAGAAAGAGCATCCGTAAAAGGAAAAGATGGATTCGATTGATGCCAAAAGGAAAAAGGAAAAAAAGAACCATCCCATTTCAACCCTTTGTTTATATTAAGTTAATTATATACATTGATCATGCAATTTGTTAACATGTTATACCAAGTTTCAACACCTTACCTTGCAAAACCTAATCTGATTCGAGCTTATTTGGATTAGGTTTGAATTGTAATTTTCAAAACAAACTGCTGGAACACCCACCCGTAACAAGGATTGTGTGGGCCCTGGGTTGGGGGTGGAGGCTTCAATTCTATTCTCGTCCCATTGATTCTTTTGCTTTGCATCATTCCCCTCTTTTCATTTCTCCATTAGGCAAAGAGTCGGATACAGGAGTTGGAGTTTACCCTTCCTCGTACGAAAAATTAAACTCACTTTCATCTTCTTCGCCATTCTTTCTTTTTCACTCCTTATCTAGGGTTTAGCTTCTAGTACACTAGTGTTATTATTACTCCACTTCGCAACTTTTTGACAATAGGCAAAGTTGGCTTTGACAACGTGAAATGGAAACATAATAGCTTGTTTCTTATGAGTCTAACTACTATGAACTAAGCCTATAAAAAGATGTGCACTCGGGCGCATGTACAAGATACTTAATGATAATTTTATTTTATAATAATTGATACGTAACCTAGAATAATGATAAGTTAATTTACTGCTATAGGTTAAGTTACATGAATATTGGTGCAAAGAATTCATTGTACTATCAGTGTGTATATATAACTTAAATCATTTTCATTTTCGCTGAATTATTTATTGATTTAAAAGGATATAAGTTATATAGTATATATACTGAGAGTGTATAACCTTTTATAACAGGCTAGTTATCATTTTTATTAGGTTAGCAGTTACGCCTAATACTTATTATCAATTACTTTATAGATGACTTGATGGTTTTGAAATAAAAAATCACTCAATGATTCGAACTTGAACTCATTACAGAATTCCAGTAAGTTAACTTCATATATATGTAATACAAGAAACCAAAACATCAGACCTATACAACTTATATATAGTCTTAATTTGTTATAGTATTATCAACTTTTAAATTAATCATATACTGTAAGAAATTTTTCAAATTTTTCTTTTAGTTATTGGTTAAAACCTCCTCGCCAAAAAGGTAAATAATTCCATGAAAACTAGCTAATTTGAAATTTCCCAGTTAGCAATAGAAATTGATCAACCACATCGTGTAAAATCCAAACCTACTTTAGTGTTTTATATGGTGGAAAAGAGGGCCAAGAAGAAAGGAGTTGCAAAGGGGTTGTCAATTAGCTTACAGAAGTTTTACCTTCGCCAATTATTATAAAGAGAGAATGCATGTGATTATTTTAGTTTTCATATTGATTATCATGAAACGATTCAAAGATAAGAAATGAAAGCATGCGAAAACAAATTGAAATATATGTAAAACTGCAACGAATCAAACGTGTTTAAGTGAGATCTCTTTTGCGTAACACAAAATCTACTATCCATTTGTGCATGAAAATGAAAAATGGTGTAGGAAAATAAAAATAAACCACAATTCAAAGTCAACATATTCAAGTAATCTCCTTAAGTTTAAAATAGATGAAGTAGACATCCTCTTTACGTAAATCTATAGGGAAGATATTAGTGTTGACCTTGAGTTAAAAAATTTAAAAGAAGTTATAAAAGAGATCCAAGAATCATAATGTGATGAATTTCTTCTCTTTCTTTTAAGTGTTTTACAAGGCAGCAGAATATGATACAAAGTATCCAACTCAATTCATCACGAACTCTATCAAGTTTTTTTCTAGTTGCACTCGCATCTCGAACTTCTTATTAGAATCGTTCATTACAGTATTATTCAAGTTATTTTAATTAATAGCCAAAATTATCTGCGATTTGCTAGATTAGTTCACGTTTAGAATCAAGTTCATCTTTTATGACCTTGTAAATGATTGTGTTAATTAGTCTGTCCGTCAGGTTTTATTGAATTGAATTTACGGCTCTGTTAGCCTTACTATATTCAGAAAGAGGTTAAATCAAGCCATCGACATATAAACACTTTTTAGCTTTTGCTTGCCCCCTAAAATAACAAAAAATGTGATGCTTATTAAATCCATAATAAAGTCCTCTACTTTAACACGTGAATTTCGGTAGAATCAATAATTGAAAGTATTATGGAAACAAAAACAAAGGGGCTTAATTAAATTACTAGCACAAAATTATATCGGTTGGTACCATTTGAAATTTGAAGCGACATTTCGTGATTCATTTAAATACTTTTGCCTTTTAGACTTCAATTAAGTCGAAATAATAATTAAAAAAAATAGCGAAAGGGAAGGGGTGGCACGTGTGAAGCAGATATAGATGTTAGATTTTCAATGATGAGGTGGTCCTATCAAGTTTCAAGCGTGTGAGGAGGCGGAGGTGTGAGAACCACGTGACATCATCCTAAAGCTCACCACAGACGGGTTGAAAGTTGGGCTGTCAACCATCAATCCTCTTTGATGTTTGGTACGTTTCACCTCTCCCCCTTCATAGAGTTTTCTGAAATACTCTATAGTTTCATATTCTTTTAATTTCTTTTAGTTATTGAATTATAACTGAATATATATAGCGTTTTGGATTGCTTAAATATCCATTTTTATTGCTGCATCTCTGCTTAAAATGTGATTTTAAACATATTCAATGAGATTTTCGTGGCTAATAAACATGCAATTATTTGAAAAATAAAATAAAACATGCAATTAAGATGTAAAATGGAAGAGCAGAGATCAATGATTTAACAAACAAAAAAACGTAAAATTAAAGTTAAAGCAAAATTAAATTTAATATAAAAATGTATTCTTTCTTAACGGATAATAAGAAAATATTACCACACATCCAACTTGTCACGACCCCAGTTCGCCCTCCGTGAACTATCGTGACGGCACCTAGTCTCTAAGACTAGGTAAGCCTAACAAATGCGGAAAAGAAACAATTGCGAAAAGAAGATAATTAAAAACCGAGATAACAAAATGAAACAGTGTTTAAGATGCCGCCCGACATATAACAGTACAAGAATCTCAACCTAACACTCCCAAAATTCGGAACCCCATGAATCACAAGCTAAGAGATACATAAAAATCTCTAACTCTATAAATGTCTATCAACAAGGAAAATACAGAAGGGCTCAACTAGTACAGGGAATAGAAAAGGACTCCTTGGTCTGTGAACGCGGCAGATATACCTCGAAGTCTCTACAAAAGTGCTTCGCCTCAAGGGTGATAAAACTAAGTGGAAGTACCTGGATCTGTACATGAAAACATGCGCAGAATGAGCATGAGTACACTACAACGTTACTCAGTAAGTGCCAAGCCTAACTTTGGTCGAGTAGTGACGAGGAAAGTCAATGCCCTACAAAGGTTCAAGAAGTACAAGCCTCCTGTATTCAGTGGTCAGTCCAGCAAACCTGGCCCGAGCTAGTCACAGCCGCCATGTCCTCCTAGAGCTTGTTTTGAGTGTGGTGACACGCGCCTATGGTGAGGGGTGCACCTCCACAGACTTCTCAGCCACAGCGTGTCCCGTAGAGTTCTCAGGCTATGGTTACAGATCCAATTGCTACCCCACCTGCTCAGCCAGCTAGAGGTGGAGGTCGGGGAGGTAGAGGTCGCCCTAGAGGGGGAGGCCAGGCCAGATACTATGCCCTTCCTGCCCGTACCGAGGCGGTTGCCTCCGATTCTGTCATCACAGGTATTGTCCTGGTTTGTCACATAGATGCATCGGTTCTATTCGATCCAGACTCCACTTATTCTTATGTGTCTTTTTATTTTGCTCCGCATTTGGGTGTATCTCGAGATTCTTTGAGTTCCCCTTTTTATGTTTCTACTCCTGTGGGAGATTCTCTTATTGTGGACCGCATTTATCGGTCGTGTTTGGTTGCTCTTAGTGGTTTTGAGACCGGAGCCGATTTATTGTTGCTCAACATGGTAGATTTTGATATTATCTTGGGCATGGACTGATTGTCGCTCCATTATGCTATTCTTGATTGTCATGCCAAAATCGTGACGCTGGCCATGCCAGGTGTACCGCGTGTTGAGTGGAGGGGTGCTTTAGATCACACTCCCAGTAGAGTTATTTCTTTCCTTGAGGCTCAGCGAATGGTTGAGAAGGGGTGTGATGCGTATCTAGTTTATGTGAGAGATGTTAGTATTGATACCCCTACAGTTGATTTAGTCCCAGTAGTACGGGATTTTTCTGATGTCTTCCCAGCTGACCTTTCGGGCATGCCGCCCGATAGAGATATTGATTTTGGCATTGATCTGTTGCCAGGCACTCAGCCCATTTCTATTTCTCCGTATCATATGAATCCTCCTGAGTTAAAGGAGTTGAAGGATCAATTACAGGAATTTCTTGATAAGGGTTTTATTCGGCCTAGTGTATCACCTTGGGGTGCTCCTGTCTTGTTTGTGAATAAGAAGAATGGTTCTATGCGTATGTGCATTGATTATCGCCAGTTGAACAAAGTTACAGTGAAGAACTATTATTCTTTGCCTCGTATTGATGATTTGTTTGACCAGTTACAGGGTGCACGAGTGTTCTGTAAGATTGACTTGCGTTCAGGTTACCACCAGTTGAAGATTCAAGAGCCAGATATCCCGAAGACTGCTTTGAGGACTCGGTATGGTCATTACGAGTTCATTGTTATGTCATTTGGGCTGACCAATGCCCCAGCAGCCTTCATGTATTTGATGCACAGTGTGTGTTCCGACCATATCTTGACTCATTCGTTATTATCTTTATTGATGATATTCTAGTGTAATCCCGGAGTCGGGAAGATCATGAGCAACACCTGAGGACAGTGCTTCAGACTTTAAGGGAAAATAAGTTATATGCAAAATTCTCAAAATGTGAGTTTTGGTTAGATTCTGTGGTATTCTTAGGCCACGTGGTTTCGAGTGAGGGTATTCAGGTGGATCCAAAGAAAGTGGAAGCAGTGTAGAGTTGGCCCAGACCATCCTCAGCTACAGAGATCCGTAGTTTTCTTGGCTTGGCGGGTTATTACCATCGATTTGTTGAGGGGTTTTCATCTATTGCAGCACCTATGACCAGGCTGACCCAGAAGGGTGCTCCGTTCAAGTGGACGGAAGAGTGTGAGGTGAGCTTTCAGAAACTCAAGACAGCTTTGACTATAGCCCCAGTTTTAATATTGCCTACAGGTTCGGGGTCTTATGCTGTCTATTATGATACCTCGAGGATTGGCCTTAGAGCGGTATTGATGCAGGTCAGTAGGGTGATTGCCTACGCCACCAAAAAGTTGAAGGTGAATGAGAAGAATTATCCTGTCCATGATCTTGAGTTAGCTGCTATTGTTCACGCCTTAAAGATCTGGCGTCATTATTTGTACGGTATACCTTGTGAGATTTATACTGATCACCGGAGATTGCAGCATTTGTTCAAGAAAAAGGATCTTAATTTGCGTCAAAGGAGGTGGTTAGAGCTGCTGAAGCACTATGATATCACTATTTTGTATCACCCAGGCAAGGCCAATGTGGTGGCCGATGCTTTGAGTCGTCGGGCAGAGGGTTTGTGGAGTTTGGCTTATTTACCAGCAGCAGAGAGGCACATGGCGATGGATGTTCAGGCCTTAGCCAGTCAGTTTGTGAGGTTGGATCTTTCGGAGCCTAGTCGGGTCCTTGCTTGTGTGATTTCTCAGTCTTCCTTGTTTGATTGTATCTGGGAGCGCCAGTTTGATGCTCCTCATTTGCTTGTCCTCAAGGACAAGGTTCTGCATGGTAATTCCAGAGATGTGACTATTGGTAATGACGGGGTATTGAGGATGCAGGGTCGGGTTTGTCTACCCAATGTTGATGGGCTTCGAGAGTTGATTGTAGATGAGGCCCATAGTTCGCGGTATTCCATCCATCCGGGTGCCGCAAAGATGTACTAGGATCTGAGGCAACAGTATTGGTGGAGGCGGATGAATAAAGATATAGTTGGGTTGTAGCTCGATGCCTCAATTGTCAGCAGGTGAAGTATGAGCACCAAGGCCGGGTGGGTTGCTTCAACAAATAGAGATTCTGGAGTGGAAGTGGGAGATGATCACCATGGACTTCGTAGTTGGACTCCCATGGACTTTGAGGAAGTTCGATGCCATTTGGGTGATTGTGGATCGGCTGACCAAGTCCGTGCATTTCATTCCTATGTGTACTACCTATTCTTCGGAGTGGCTGGCGGAGATTTATATCTGGGAGATTGTTTGTTTGCATGGTATTCCAATTTCCATCATTTCAGATAGATGTACTCAGTTCACATCACTGTTCTAGAGGGTCGTACAACATGAGTTGGGTACTCGGGTGGAGTTGAGTACAATATTTCACCCTTAGACGGACGGACAGTCCGAGCGCACTATTCAGATTCTTGAGGATATGCTACATGCATGTGTGATTGAGTTTGGAGGGTCTTGAGATCAGTTCTTATCATTGGCGGAGTTTGCCTACAACAATAGTTATCAGTCCAGCATTCGGATGGCACCGTATGAGGCTTTATATGGTAGGCGGTGTAGATCCCCGGTGGGTTGGTTCGAGACGAGCGAGGCTAGATTATTGGGCAAAGACTTGGTTCAGGATGCTTTGGAGAAGGTTAAGGTGATTCAGGATAGACTCTGTATAGCCCAGTCCAAACAGAAGAGTTACGCGAACCGGAAGGTTCGTAATGTTCCCTATATGGTTGGAGAGCGGGTTCTGCTTCGGGTTTCGCCTATGAAGAGCGTTATGAGATTTGGGAAGAAAGGAAAGTTGAGTCCGAGGTTTATTGGCCCTTTTGAGATATTGAGGCGTGTTGGGGAATCTGCCTGTCCAATATTGCCACCAGCTCTTCAACATAAGATAGATCCTTATCACGATCCAGATTTCTACCCTCGGGAGTCGTGATGGCGTCTACTAGTGAAAGCTAGGCAAGCTAATTGTTCCAATTATTTGACCATCTTCATTTTTAATCCCTTAGCAATTCCAAAAAAACATAACAAAAGCAGCGGAAATAATAATAACAAAAATAGTGCAGAAAATGAAATTTGATAATTTGGATTGATACAAACTGCGGAAGTCTAAGTACAACTCTACCCAGAATTTGGTCTCATAATGTCACGGACCATCTATGAACACTACAAATAAAGCCCGAATAGAAATACACGAATCTGTCTCTGAATAAGTAAAAATAGAAAGGAAATGATAGAAGGAGACGCCAAGGGCTACGAACACCTACAGGACTACCTCGGGTCGGCTGAATGGACTGAAGGCAGCAACCTCACTACGGTCCAAAAGCTGCAGCACCGGGATCTGCATACAATGCAGAGTGTAGTATCGACACAGCCGACCTCATGTGCTGGTAAGTGCCTAGCCTAACCGTGGCGAAGTAGTGACGAGGCTAGGACCAGGCTACCAAATAAACATGTGTAGTTAAATCATATACAGCGGAAAATAAAGGCAGAACTTTACAAGTAAATATAGGAAGGGGGAATCATGCTGCGGGGAACAACAAGTAACAACAGTAAACAAATAGTTAAATGCAAATAATACCATAACACAATTATCAGTAAAACTCATGAAAATCAAAGACAAGTGCATGGCATCAACCTTCGTGCTTTTACTCTCGTCCTCACCATAAAAATTAATATAATCGGCACGGCATCACCCTTTGTGCTTTTACCTCACATAATCATGGCACGGAATGATCCTTCGTGCATTATCACTCATATCATGGCATGGCATTGTACATTGTGCGGCACGACATCACCCTTCGTGCTTTTACCTCACAATATTGGCACGATATCACCCTTCATGCATTAACACTCTTAAAAATCATACACGGCATCACCCTTCGTACTTTACACTCTTCCTCACCCAAGCAACAATCACAAAGCAATTTGGGCAAGGAAATCAATAATATTTCAATAAAATCCTGGCAAGGGAACAATAGCATAACAACAATATCCCGACAAGGGAAACAATACCAAAAACAATAACATCCCAGCAAGGGAGATAACATCAAAAGCAACAACATCCCGGCAAGGGAGACAATATCATAAACCTCTTCTCTTTTCCACATTTACTTCACAACTCAATTCACAACTTGAGCCAATACTCTACAATGTTCCATTGCCAATAATACTTCTACAAATTATTTTACAACTTGAACCAATGCTCTTCAATGTTCAATTTCCAATAGTACTTCCACAAGCCTTGTTCAACAATAGAAATCATCGTATAAAGCATGAACAATACGAAACGGAGTCATATTAATCATAGTATAAGACTCACGGGCATGCTTAACACCAACGTATAGATACTCGTCACCATACCTATACGTCGTACTCAACAATTAACACATAGCAAATAAGACCCAACTCCTAATCCCTCAAGTTAAGGTTAGACCAAACATTTACCTCGATGCCACGAACATAATTCAAGCCTCAACTATCGCTTTACCCTTGTTTTCACCACCAATTCGCTTGTATCTAGTCACAATATACTTAACAATATCAATAAATGTTAAATGAATCAATTCTAATGCATTAAAATTGGTTTTCTAAAGTTTTTCCCAAAAAGTAAAAAATCAACCCCGGGCCCGCATGGTCAAAACCCGAGGTTCAAACCAAAACTCGATTACCCATTCACCCACGAACTCAAATATGTAATTTTTTTTAAAATCGGACCTCAAATCGAGGTCCAAATCCCCAAATTTGAAAATCTTAAGTTCTACCCAAAACACCCAAATTCCCCCATGAAAATGCTTGATTTTGGATTGAAATCATATGAAAAGATGTTATTGTTTAAAGAAGATGAGTTAGAAATGACTTACAATTGGTTTGGAGATGAACTTTTCTTTAGAAAATCGCCCAAAAGTGTTTAGGTTTTGAGAATGTTTGAAAAATGGAGAAAAAGGGTTGTGAACCAAGATAACTCAAATAATGTGTATGAGCCAGATATTTGGACAGAGGCTATTGGGACGGGGCTAAACCGCGAAGATATTCAAGATTTAGAAATCCCAAGTTAGTTGCGTAGGGAGTTTGAGGGAGTCTCCGAGTTAGCTCATCATGCTATTTAGTTGGTTCCGACAGATAGAGAGATGATTAGGAGGTTTGTTGATGGCCTCACTTATCAGTTTCGTATTTTTATGACCAGGGAGAGGGTGACTGGTGCTACTTTCGAGGAGGTTGTGGATATTGCCCGTGAGATTGAGTATGTTCGTTGCCAGGAGCGAGAGGAGAGGGAGGCCAAAGGGCCTCGAGGATCTAGTAGTTATAGTGGTACTCCTTTGAGAGGTCAGTTTCAGTATGACATATGCCGTCCATTCAGGCATGCTCAGCCAGCTCACCCAGGTTATCGTGGGGCGCCATCAGGTCATGGTTCTCACAGTTCTCATCAGGGCCAATCATCACTTAGTGGTCTTCCAGCTCAGAGTTCATCCCGTGCTCCATCAGTTCAGGGCTCTTCTATGCCGAGTGCATCTGCTAGTCATTCCGGTGCTAGGGGTTCCCTTCAGTCCCCTTCTCCAGCACATGGGAGTTGTTATGAGTGTGGAGAGATGGGTCATATATGGAGGCAGTGCCCTCGTCATCTTACGGGTTAATCTCAGCAGAGGGGTTAGTCATCTGCTTTAGTGCCAGTTAATTCACCACCACCCACCCACCCAGCTAGGGGTGGAGGTCAGTCAACTAGGGGTCGCCCTAGATGGGGAGGTCGATTAGGTGGCAGTCAGGCCCGTTTCTATGCATTTCCAGCTAGAACCGATGTTATTGCTTCCGATGCTGTCATTACAGGTTTGTCTTAGTCTACCACAGAGATGCTTCTGTGTTATTTGATCTTGGTTCCACCTTTTCCTATGTGTCATCATACTTTGCTCGTTATTTGGGTACACCCCATGAGTCTCTTGTTTCACCTATTCATGTATCTACCCCGGTGGGCAGTACTGTTATTATAGACCGTGTGTACCGGTCGTGTGTGGTGACTATTGGGGGTTTGGAGACCCGAGTGGATCTTTTATTATTGTGTATGGTGGATTTCGATGTCATTTTGGGCATGGATTGGCTATCTCTGTGTCGTGCTATTCTGGACTGTCATGCTAAGATAGTCATATTGGCTATACCAGGTGTGCCACGGATTGAGTGGTGAGGTTTGACTGATTATATTCCCAGTAGGGTAATCTCATTCTTGAAGGCCCAATGTATGGTTGGGAAGGGTTGTCTTTCGTATCTAGCCTTTGTGAGGGATGTCGGTGCTGAGACTCCTAGTATGGATTCTGTTCCAGTCGTGAGGGATTTAATCGATGTGTTTCTTGCAGACCTGTCGGGCATGCCACCGGACATGGATATTGATTTTGGTATTGACCTGGTGTCGGGCACTCAGCCCATTTCTATTCCGTCGTATCGTATAGCACCAACGGAGTTAAAGGAATTATAGGAGCAGCTTCAGGAACTCCTTGATATTCGGCCTAGTGTGTCACCTTGGGGTGCGCCGGTTCTATTTGTGAAGAAGAAGAAGAAGGATGGCACTATGAGGATGTGCATTGATTATAGACAATTGAACAAAATAACAGTTAAGAACAAGTATCCTTTGCCTCGTATTGATGATTTATTCGACCAGCTTCAGGGAGCAAGAGTGTTCTACAAGATTGATCTCAGTTCAAGTTATCACCAGTTGAAGATCAGGGACTCAGATATTCTTAAGACAGCTTTCAGGACCCGATATGGTCATTATGAGTTCTTGGTGATGTCTTTTGGGCTGACCAATGCCCCAGCAACGTTCATATATTTGATGAACAGCGTGTTCCGGCCTTATCTCGACTCATTTGTCATAGTCTTCATTGATGATATTCTGGTGTATTTGCGTAGTCAGAAGGAGCACGCAGAGCATTTGAGAGTTGTGTTGCAGAGATTGAGGGAGGAGAAGCTTTATGCAAAATTCTCCAAGTGTGAGTTTTGTCTCAGTTCAGTGGCTTTCTTAAGGCATGTGGTGTCCAGCGAGGGTATTCAGGTTGATACGAAGAAGATAGAGGCGGTTTAGAGTTGGCCCGGACCGTCTTCGACCATAGAGATTCGTAGCTTTCTTGGTTTGGCATGTTATTATCGTTGGTTTATTTAGGGATTTTCATCCATCCCATCACCCTTAACCGAGTTGACTTAGAAGGGTGCTTCATTTGTATGGTCGGATGAGTGTAAGGAGATATCTCAGAAGCTCAAGACAGCCTTGACCACAGCTCCAGTGTTAGTTTTGCCATCAGCTTCAGGTTCATATACCGTGTATTGTGATGCTTCGAGAGTTGGTATTGGTTGTGTATTGATGCAGGAGGGTAGAGTTATTGCTTATGCTTCTCGTCAGTTGAAGACCCATGAGAATAACTACCCCGTTCATGATTTGGAGTTGGCTGCCATAGTTCACGCATTGAAGATTTGGAGGCATTACTTGTATGGTGTGTCGTATGAGGTGTTTATTGATCAGTGTAGCCTCTATCACTTGTTCAAGCAGAAGGATCTCAATTTAAGGCAGCAGAGGTGGTTGGAGTTAGTAAAGGATTATGATATCACCATATTGTACCATCCGGGAAAGGCCAATGTGGTGGCCGATGCTTTAAGTCGAAAGGCAGTGAGTATGGGGAGTTTGGTATATATTCTAGTTGGGGAGAGACCTCTTGCAGTTGATATTCAGGCCTTGGCCAATCGGTTCGTGAGGTTAGATATTTTGGAGCCCAGTCGGGTATTGGCTTGTGTGGTTTCTCGGTCTTCCTTATATGATCGCATCAGAGATCACCAGTAAGATGATCTGCATTTGCTTGTCCTTAAGTACAGAGTTCAGCACGATGATGCCAGGGAAGTGACTATTGGTGATGATGTGGTGTTGAGGATGCAGGGCCAGATATGTGTGCCCAATGTGGATGGGCTTTGGGAGTTGATTCTGGAGGAGGCCCATAGCTTGCAGTATTCCATTCATTCGGGTGCCGCAAAGATGTATCAGAATTTGAGGCAGCATTATTGGTGGAGAATAATGAAGAAGGATATTGTGGGATTTGTAGCTCAGTGTCTCAATTGTCAACATGTGAAATATGAGCCAGAGACCGGGTGGCTTGCTTTAGCGAATGGATATTCCAGAGTGGAAGTGGGAGCGGATCACTATGGACTTTGTAGTTGGACTTCCACGGACTTTGAAGAAGTTTGATGCTATTTGAGTAATTGTGGATCGGCTGACCAAGTCCACGCACTTTATTCCTATGTGTACTACCAATTCTTCAGAGTGGTTGGCAGAGATTTATATCCGGGAGATTGTTTGTTTGCATGGTCTCCCAGTTTCCATCATTTCAGATAGGGGCACTCAGTTTACTTCGCAGTTTTGGAGGTTTGTACAGCGAGAGTTGGGTACTCAGGTTGAGTTGAGCACAGCTTTTCACCCTCAGACGGACGGGCAGTCCGAGCGCACTATTCAGATAGTGGAGGACATGTAGCGCGCTTGTGTCATTGATTTCGGAGGGTCATGGGATCAGTTTCTACTGCTTGCAGAGTTTGGTTATAACAACATCTACCAGTCGAGTATTCAGATGGCTCCATATGAGGCTTTGTATAGGAGGCAGTATAGATCTCTAGTTAGTTGGTTTGAGCCGGGTGAGTCTAGGTTATTGGGGATAGAATTGGTGCAGGATGCTTTAGACAAGGTGAAGGTGATTTAGGAGAGACTTCGTACAATGCAGTCGAGGCAAAAGAGTTATGCTGACAGGAAGGTTCGGGATGTGTCCTACATGGTTTGCAAGAATGTTCTGTTGAAGGTTTCGCCCAAGAAGGGTGTCATAAGATTTGGGAAGAAAGGTAAATTGAGTCATCGGTTCATTGGACCTTTTGAGGTGCTTCGGAGGATTGGGGAGGTGGCTTATGAGCTTGCTTTGCTACCCAGCTTGTCAAGTGTGCATCCGGTATTTCATGTTTTTATGCTACAAAAGTATATTGGGGATCAGTCTCATGTTCTGGATTTCAGCACGGTTCAATTGGATGGTGATTTGACTTATGATGTGGAGCCCGCAACTACTTTGGAGCGTCAGGTTCGAAAGTTGAGATCAAAGGATATAGCTTTAGTAAGAGTGCAGTGGAAGGTCGGCCCGTGGAGGAGGCTACCTAGGAGACCGAGCAAGAGATGCAGAGAATATATCCTCACCTATTTGAGGCTTCAGGTATTTTCTTGACTCATTCAAGGACGAATGTTTGTTTAAGTTGGGGAGGATGTGACGACCCGGCCAGTCATATCATGAGTTACCACTCTGATTCCCCCATTTCTGCTTCTTATTGCTTTGTCTATCGGTTCTATAAGAGATTGGGTTGGTTGGCTCGGGTTTGGAAAGGTTTTGAGAAGGTTTGAGACACTTAGTCTTTTTTGAGGAAGCTTAAGTTGGAAAAGTCAATCAGATGTTGACTTATGTGATAGAGGGCTCGAATGTGAGTTTCGATGGTTTGGATAGCTTCATGAGGTGATTTGGTACTTAGGTGTGTGATCAGAATGCATTTTGGAGGTCCGGAGTAGATTTAGGCTTGAATTGGCGAAAATGTATTTTTGGCGATTTCCGGTTGAAAGGTGAGATTTTGATATAGGGGTCGGAATGGAATTCCAAGAGTTTAAGTAGTTCCGTTATGTCATTTGGTATGTGTGCGAAATTTCAGGTCATTCGGATGTGGTTTGGTTGGGTTTTTGATCAAAAGCGTAATTCGGAAGATTTTGGAAATTTAGGCTTGAATCCGATGTGTTTTGGTTGATTCGATGTTGTTTTAGGTGTTTTGAAGATTGGTATAAGTTTGAATAAGGATTTGGGATATGTTTGTGTTTTTGGTTGAGGTCCCGGGGGCCTCGGGGTAATTTTGGATGGTTGACGGAGAAGTTTGGAATTTTGGTGAAGCTGCAGATTTTCTGCTTCTGTTGTTTCCGCACCTGCGGATTGGGGACCACAGGTGCGATGCCGCAGATGCAATGAAAAGGACCGTAGAAGCGAAAAAGGGCCTAGGAAGGCTGGGGCTGCAGAAGCGGCTGAGGAGCCGCATCTGCGATAGCGCAGGTCCGGAGAAAAGGATCGTAGAAGCGGAAAGTGGTCGTTTAAGTGATGACCGCAGAAGCGGTCCGTTGACCGCAGAAGCGGTCCGTTGACCGCAGAAGCGGGTAATTGGCTGCAGATGCGAAATCCCTAGTCCATAAACTATAAATTGTTTCCTTCGCGATTTTTGAGCTATTCCACCATTTCTAAGTCGGCTTGAGAGTTGTTTGGACGATTTTGAAGAAGGATTTCAAGGGAACTTCATTGAGGTAAGGAGTTTGGACCTAAAACTCATTTCTATGGTATTATTTCACGGATTAGGCTTGTAATTAATGGAATTTAAGGATCAAAATTTTGGGGAAACTAGGACTTGGTATTGGAGACCTAGACTTGAGGATTTGAGGGACCATTTGTGGTCGGCTTTTGGTACTTTTGATATGTATGAACTTGTGGGGAGATGAAGAATCTATTGATGTGAATTTTATCGAATTCCGAGACGTGGCCCCGGGGGTCGGATTTTGGTAATTTTGGGATTTATGTTATAAATTGATTATTTTCGCTTGGGCTTCGTTCCCTTAGCATATTTTGACATCGTGATTCTGATTTTGGATAGATTCGACGTGAGTGGAGGCCGATTCGAGGGGCAAAGGCATCGCGGGCTAGAGATTTGACCATATTGAGGTGAGTAATAGTTGTAAATGATGTCCTGAGGGTATGAAACCTCGGATTTGCACATCGTTGTGCTATATTGAGGTGACGCACACGCTAGATGATGAGCGTGGGGTCGTGCACTGTTGTGAATTGTGGCTTAGTCCATCCCGAGTGATTGCTTTACCGTGTATTTAACTGAAAACTATTTGTTGTCATCATGTTTTAGGCTGAATGTCATATTTGGGCCTCGTGCCAACTATTTGAACCCTTAGGAGATTTTTATTGATATTTCCTCAATGTTTTGACTATAAACTTGAACTCAATCATGCTATATTCTACTATTTTTCATAACTCAGCCATGTTTACTCTGCTTTAACACTTAATTGATGTTTTAAATGATATTTTGGGCTGAGTAATATGTTTTACTATTGCCCAAGTGGTTGTGAGATTCTGACTGAGTAAGGCTGAGGGCCTATGTTGTGAGGAAACACTGATTATGATTATGAGGCCGAGGGCCTGAGATTTGTACGCCACGAGGTGGCTTGTTGATATGAGGCTGAGGGCCTAGTGATGATGCCACGAGATGACTTGATATTGCACTTGGGCCGTAAGGTGCCCCTCCAGGAGTCTGCACACCCCTAGTGAGCGTGGGTACCCATTGTGATGTGAGATATAGCCTGAGGGGCTGGTATTGAGATATAGCCCGAGGGGCTGGTATTGTTCTGAGATATTGTCCGAGGGTCGGAATTATTGACATTGTGCCCGAGGGGGGAACTTTTATGTGTCTATCTTTCTTATTTCCTGTCATTTTCCTGTTTAATTGTTGAAAAGGCATTTCATGAAGTTTAACTGAACTTAAATAATTTTTACATATCTTTATTGATTCATTGTCTATTGGCTTTTACTGCTTCATTATAGCCTGTAATGTCTCTTACGTTATTTCTTGCTTTCAGTCCTAATTTATGATTATTACTCACCGAGTTGGAGTACTCACTTTACTCCCTGCACCCCGTGTGCAGATTTAGGTGTTTCTGATCCTGCTATCGAGAGTTGAGAGCTCCCGGCAGACTTCAGAGTTCACGAGGTAGCTTCTTGGTGTCCGCAGTCCCGTGTTTCTCCCCCTTATCTCAATTCATTTCCCTTATTAGTGGCTTTGTAATAGTTTTGTAAACTTTTCAGACTTGTGTTAGAATTGGTAGATGCTCGTTACTAGTACACCCCGGTATCGGGCTGTGTTGGGTTTTATTTTCGTAAACTGTAATGTTCACTGCTTACTCTTGGATTATTTACTACGTTTAGACCTAATTCTTATTGTTTAACTGCTTAAAACTGAAATAGGAAAGTGTCGGCTGGCCTTGTCTTCACGAGAGGCGCCATCACAACCGGGTCCGGGTTTAGGGTTGCGATACTAACGGATTATTGTGCGTTAGGGCACCTAGAGCGATTAAGTCTTAGACTAGTTTGCATTACCAGAGATTTAGGGTAAGGGCTCGAAATAACCTTGAGGGGAAGGTGTTAGGCACCCCTCTCGGTCCACAACGGTGGGTCCCGGCCGAACTTATACTTATGTGAATTAGTCCTTTTAACAAATAAATAGTTTTAACACATACGCGCAAATAAAGGCATGTTTTGACATTGTATGACTCAAGTAATGAAACAAAAGGGAAAAGACTTGAACAAGTTGCACATATATAGAGGAAAGTAAAATTTAAACAACGGGAATTGGGAAAGAGGGGTCTTAGGTTGGTTAGCCTACAGGATCACCCCACACAATGCCCGATAATCACTGCTCAATGAAGGGCTACACATGATATTAGCGCATAGTCATCATATCCTTACTAACCACTTCCCTCCCTTTGGTCATATCCTAAAGCGTTCTAGCAACCTTGAAAAGTATCTTATGCGTGCACTACCCGTCCCTTCCTTGTGGTCCTGGAGGTATTTGAGACCTCTAATTTTAGGTAGTTCTAGACCATCCTAAGGTATTTAAAGGAGAAAAATCTAGGCATCAATCAAAAATAATTAGGACTGCACATAAAGAGGGAACAATTAAAGGCTCATATTTACCTCCACAAACATAACAAGTAAGTGCACATCTCAAACAACAGTTTCAAGTATTTAAGTGAAAGACCTTAGAACATGATATCTAGGTGAGCAGAGATTATACATCATTGAATTAAGATAAAGTGTCGAAGACCTATTCAGCTTGCCTATTGATTTTAGACCTGTTGAATGTGAGCAGTCTTAAATAACAAAGCGCAGTTTTATAATTGCAGGAATTTAATCGCCATATAGGCTTGCCTAAGCGCATAATAGGGATGCTCTAAGAGCATGATATCTATATTGATTAGGAAAGCAGTAAAACAGTGATCAATTTTAAACGGACAACTTGAGATCCAATAGACATGCTTTCTAGCGGTATTAATTTAAGGCAGTGTTTGAAAACTTATTAAAGAAGCAGACATATTAATTAACTAAACCAATTCAGAATATATAAACATGAACTGAACTGAATTTCTAACTGAACTGTTTTAAGTCTTATAGGCATGACTTCTAATTAAGCACGAGGTAAAATAAACAGCATTCATTTAACCAAAGTGAAACCCCTATAGGCATGATTTCTATAGAGCTGATTTTTAACCATATAGGCATGATTTTTATAGAGCTGATTTTTAACCCTATAGGCATGATCTCTATTATTAAAGCCATTTTAGATCCTATAGGCATGGTTTCTAATTGTGTGGAAGTATAGCAAACATAACAAATACATTTGAATCAGCATGGACCCTATAGGCATGGTATCTACCCAATTTTACCCACAATATATACTACCCTCCCTTTTTCACTAATCACTCCACAGTTTGTTTACAATAATTATTACAGACTAATGAATTGAAATGAAAAAAAATTACATAAATAAATAGAAATTAATCTATAGGGAGCCTACAATAGGCCCAAATGACTTTCAAGCCTCCAATAGCCTCAAATGACCAAAGTTCCATAGCCAAATTCATGTCTCGGTGTGTCAGAGTTCCCTAAGGATCTCAAGCATCCCGGGCAGTGCTCATACCTAGACCTTTTCTCAAATAATAACGGATTTAGGTGCAGTGTGGAAAAGGCCAGCTCGGACATGCCAGAGTTCAAAGAGATCTTAGGGATCTCAAGGCAGTACACATATTAGAGGGGCAGAACCTAGTATTCTAAGAATAAAGTGAGAGTTCTTGACATAGTTTTGAAAAGGTTTTGAAAATAGTATAGAGATGACTTTAGGAGTGAAAAGGTTTTCTGAAACAGGAAATAGTTTGGTGGTAAAAGACAGCTTGAGAAGAGTACCAAACATCTTTTGAAAACAACAGACAATCAATTGGTCATAAAACATCCAAATTCAGAAACACTCAACAAACAGATCTCACATGGGGATAAAGAGATTGGGGCATAGAAGAGTCACATTGGGGTACATGTATATGGTATAAATGAAACATATAGTCAACAAACTGCATAAAACACTTAGGGTCTTAGAGACTTAGCAGGCTAGTCATGGACAGTAAATGGTTAAGACATAGATCATAGTTGTAATACAGAAATCTTGACATGTCTTGAACCGGATTACACATACAGGCAGGGTCAATCACATACTTCAAATAGCCAACACGATCACATAATTAGGAGATTGAACAGATATTCACAAACAGACTGGTTAAGTATCAAATAACTAGGTGAAGTGTAAATATGCTAATCATACAATGAACAGGATAGAGTTTAGACATGCTAGGCAAAAAAGTAAGCAGGAATACAAGTTGGATTCATAGCTGATGAACTAGTGCAAGAATGAAACACATAGGGTTTGGATTTCAGAATTTAACTAGAGACACACCAATTGAAGAAAAGAGTGCAAAATATATAGCAGATGCAATTCCAACGTCTAGCCTTGGCTTTCAGCCGGCTAGACGAGTGAATATCACAAGTAGCAGAGAAGAAGAAGAAAGCTTTAAAGTGTAAGTGTGCTTTTTTGAACTAATGTTCATTGTTAGAAGTGAGAATATGAGAGAGTTTGTATAGTAATCAAAAGATTAGCAAAATAAGGCAAGGGATCAATTAAGTAGCAATTAGAGAAATTCAGGGAATCAATCACATGTAAAAATCAGTAAGTCTTTCCTTTAATCAAGGGATAATCAATGGTAAAAGCAGGACATATACTTAAGGAAGGAAATCGAGTATAGAGTAGGTAATTAGGGGTGAATGCACAGGGGTTTCAATTAAGGAAACAATCTGTACGAATCAGCAAAATGTCAAATAAGGCAAGGGAAAATTAATTAAGCAAGAAGTTCAATTAAATCGAATAGAGAGGTAAGAATCAAAAGTTTTGTTAAGGAAAAGTATTCAAATCAAACCAGGAAATAAGGATTTCATAATAATCAAGGTTTCAATCAAAGAGAAAATCACGTAAGGAGTCAACAAGTTTAGTAGATAAAACAAGGTAAGAAATGAATAGTCAGGATTCGACACATAATTTTAACGAAATAAATAGTTAAATCGACACTGATTCAAGGAGAAGGATATAGGTCTTAACATGAATAGTCAGGATGAACACAAACATATAGAATCAGTGAAAGGTTGAACTAAGAAATTCAGTATAGGCATATTAGGACAAGAAAACCACGAGACATTCAAATGGCTAAAGAGAAATCACAAGAACCAAGGCAAGAACACAATTAGTACACTGGTACTCATAAACCAAACAAAGAATATCAAAAATTAGGGGTTTTTAGTATAAACAAGTTAAAGATGTAGAAAATTTACGAAATCAGTCAAAACACATAAGAAGTAGAAGATCAAAAACTCAAAAATTACCAATTGTTTTGAAAAAGAAATCTCAGAAATCCTAGTTTAAAGAAAGATAAAGAATCACTCAAAAATCATACGATTCTTGTAAAGAATCACAAGGTCATTATAAAACTCATATGAAACAAGTCTAAATCATCTCATATCTATACAGATCTAAGAGGTTCAAAAAAAAATTAGGGTTTTGAAAAGAACAACATAGAGGTGAAGAAACATGCCTAGAAACCCATAGATCATAGTCGATGTAAGACAATCTTACTCGGAATCACACTAGAACAGCCTGAAACAGGCGAGAAAGGGACCATAGATGCAAGCCAGCTGACCCTGGTCCCTTGAAGACCCTGGAGATGGCAATACCAACGTGAGAGAGGCTACTAGAGGCCTGGGGTGGTGGTGAGAAACCACCATAGATAGCCATAGATGAGTGATGATTAGGGTTAGGTTTAAGAGCGCTTGAGAGAGGAGAGGGATTTCAGGGTGGCGGACGGTGAGGAAATGAAAGTGTTTGGGTGGTCGTTTGGTTTATTTTAGTTAGGGCTGTTTGTGGTCGTTGATCTCTATGATCAACGTCCTAGATTGAAAGGTTTTGGGGCCGGATCAGATTGTAATGACCCGACCGGTCGTTTTGAGCTCTAGCACGTTGTTCAGCAGTTTGAGGCCATGAGTAGCTTCATTTCAGGTGTTATGACTTGTACGCTTGGTCAGAATTGAATTTCGGGAAGTCCGGAGTTGCTTTGGAAAGAGAATTCTCATTTCGAAAGCTTTAAGTTGAAAGAATTAACTAAGATTGAATTTCAGATTAAACAACCTCGAAATCGGGATCTGAAGGTTTTGGTAGGTTCGTATGATGATTTCGGACTTGGGCGTATGCCCGGATCGGGTTTTGGATGACCCGGGAGCATTTTGGGGCATATCGTGGAAGTTAGCAATTTGGAAGAAATTCCATAAGTTTGGCTTGAAGTGCATTTCAGCGTTATAGATTTCCGTATGGGATTCCGAGTTTGGGAGTAGCTCCATATGGTGATTCTGGAGTTAGAAGCGCGATCGGAAGTGAATTTAGAGGTCCGTAGGTCATTTTGAAGTCACTTGGCTAAAGATAGAAATTTGAAGGTTTTTGAGAAGTTTGACCGGAAGTGGACTTTTTGATATCGGGGTCGGAATCCGATTCCAGAAGTTGGAGTAGGTCCGTAATGCCAAATGTGACTTGTTTGCAAAATTTGAGGTCAATCGGACGTGATTTGATAGGTTTAAACATCGAGAGTAGAAGCTTGAAGTTCTAAAGTTCATAAAGCTTGGATTGGAGGTCGATTCGAGGTTTTAGCATTGTTTGATATGATTTGAGGCCTCGAGCGTGTCCGTAATGTGTTTTGGGACTGGTTGGTATGATTGGTTGGGGTCCCGGGGGCCTCGGGTGGATTTCGGGTGGTTAACGGATCAAAAATGGAATTTTTGGAAGGATGAAGTTGCTGGTTGCTGTCATAACCGCACCTGCGAGAAATGGGTCGCAGGTGCGGAGCTGCAGAAACGACCAGAAGAGCCGCAGATACGGTACTGGCGGAGGAGAGCTGGGATCGTAGATGCGGTCATTTTGCCGCAGATGCGAGACCACACCTGTGGTGGAGATGACGTAGAAGTAGAAAGGGCAGCCTGGTGAGGAACCACAGAAGCGGTATTTGAACCGAACCTGCGGAACCGCAGAAGCGGTCAAGAGACCGCAGGTGCGGAAAGTGCTGGAGGCAGTGAGTGGTTTTAAAGTCGGGTTTTGGCAATTTCCTCTCATATTTTCTTGGCTTGGGCGATTCTTGGAGGGTTTCAAGAGAGGATTTTCATCATCAATGATAAGGTAAGCTATCCCCCACATATCTTGAGTTAAATACATGATTATATACGGATTTGGGCATGGAAATTTGTAGAAAACTTGGGGTTTGAGGAAAAACCTAGAAAATTGATATTCTTGGAATTTGACCACGGTTTTGGGTATGGAATTAAGAGAAAATTATATATTTGAGTTCGTGAGTTCATGGGTAAGCTTTATCTTCGAAAAAATTTAGAAATCCGGGCACGTAGGCACGAGGGCATTTTTGTCAACTTTTCGATCGGGGTTAGGAATTGCTATGAATTGGATTGTAATGAGTAATTGAACGTATATTAATGGATTTGCAAAATTATTGGCTAGTTTTGGAGCATTGTGCACCGATTCGAGTCTTCGAAAGAGCGTGGAATGCTGTTTATGGATCTTCGGAGCGAGGTGAGTCTCCTTTCTAACCTTGTAAGAGGGAATTGTCCCCTTAGGTGAGTCAATTGGTTATGTGCTCCTATTTGTGGGGGCTACGTACGCACGAGGTGACGAGAGTTCGTGCATAGCTACTATTATGCTATTGTCCGGGTAGTCTACGACCCAAAAGCATGCTATACTTGGATTATTTATAAACTTATTGACAACTTGAATTGCTTAAATCACATCGAATTAGTAAATGAATTTCTAAACCGATTAAGCTTCATTTTTCTTAAATTATTAAAAGAGAATTGGCTTTTCTTGGACTAAACATTTCCCGATAAACTCTTAATTGACTGTTTGACTGTGTGTATCTATGTGTGCCCACGGTCGCATGTATGATTAGCGAGCGGGGTATTTGTTTATTTATGTTGACCACGTCGCATGCATGATGCGTGAGTGGGGTAATAGATGCATCTATGGTTCGCGTCGTTCGACCCTCGGCAGCGCACAATTTACATTTCTGTTGGATCGGGTCGTACGACCTCGACATGATTTGTGCATGCTTGTATTGTTTGCCTTGAGATTATTTGAGATTGATACGTGCTCTCCCCGACTTGAGATAATTGAAAATATTGGATTATGAATCCGAAGACATTTAATATAAAAAGGGACTTTCACCTGTTCATGACTTACTTGAAATTACTGTCATTCTTAATAAATTATTAATTATTCGCATTAATAATATATCATTATTGGACCACTAGTAAGTATCGAAGTCGACCATCTCATCTCTACTTCTTCGAGATTAGACGGGATACTCATTGGGTACATGTTATTTTCGTACTCATACTACACTTCTGTGCATTTTTGTTGCACAGGCATGCATCTCCAGTGGCCTACGGGGCGTGACAGCATGGTTGATACGGAGACTTAGGTAAGCTGCACTTCTCGAGGTGACTCGCAGCCAGCAGACTCTCTTTCAGTTTTCTGTATTTACTTTCTATCCAATATTGTATTCCGGACGGTTGTTGTATTACATTATTTTCTAGAAATTGCTCATGCACTTGTGACACCGGGTTCTGGGAGGATTTTTGGATTATTCAATGTTAAGTTTATTAAAGACTTCATGGTTATTTCTGTAAATTTCATTATTCGTTATTTAATGTATAAAAAATGATTTTAAACAAATACTAAAATTGGAATTTAATTAAGTATTTTGGTTGGCTTGCCTGACAGCGGTGTCCGGCGCCATCACGACCCTTAGTGGATTTTGGGTCGTGACACGGGTAACTGGGTTTGGGATGGGTAAATTTAAATGGAAATTGGGCTGATATTGGGTTGAAATATGGTTGAAATTGAAATAGGCCAAATTTTAAATAGCCACTTTTATTAACTAAATAATTTATAAAAATAATAAATGAGCTCCAAAAAACTATTTTCGTGTACTAAAATGATTTAAAATAGTTATTTATTTTTTTAAAAATATAAAAGACCATTTCACACATCAATAATGTAATTATGCATTAGTATGGGCTATTATTGCAAAGATGTGCAATTTAACCTAAAAATATAAATATAATTGCAAAAAAATGCAATAAAAATATTTAAACACTATTATGGCATGAATAAATAATTTAGATAACTAAATCATCACAAAAGTAATTTTAAGGATAATTATTGGATATTTTATAAATAGAAAGTGAAGAAATAAATTGATTTGGGGCTTTTAAAAATTATAGAAAAATTATAAAAATATTTTTGCATGCTTGTAAATGCATATGTACTATTTTAAAAGTATATATATGTATTAAAAATATATGAAAAAAAAATTGGATATCAACAGCTAGAACAAATAATATAAAATAGTATTGGTGGACGATTAAATGCAGTGTGCATTTAATATTCCAACGATTTGAGTAATGACAGAAGAATACCAAATAATAAATAACAATAAATGGCATTAATGTAAATAAGGAGAATAATTCACCCAATATTGAATAAGGTGGATGATTCTTCTTTCTGACACTGATGAATGACAGACAAATCCTAGAATATTGGATCTATTCTCGAATCTGATGGAAAAGTATTGAATAATAGATGATAGAATCTTATTGAAAAGGCAATGTTTGTATCTTATCTAGAGAGAGTCTTCTTCTCAAAAAGTGTTCTTATCAAAATGAATATTATATGCCATTTCCCCTTATCTCTTTTTCTATTTATATGGGACATATATCCTTAGTCAACCCTAAAAGTACAAGTATAAAGAATATTCAATGGAATATTCTCTTAAACATCTTATTACAAAAACTAGCCATTAGTATTGTCCTTGATACTTGACCTCGGTCGTGACTTCCCGGCTACGAGCCTTACTGTTTACTACTCGACCTCGGCCACATCGATACCCATAATACACATTCGTGCTGAATCCCTTTGAGGCAGATTTTGACCTATACAAGTATATGCTACCAAAGTTAAGATTAATCATCTCCTTTTTCTTAGTTTACTCAATGTTGAACTTCCGATGTTATATTGTCAACAATCAAAATGTACAAGTGCGGGCACACATTTGTGTTACATTGTTTCACTTTAGTCTAGGACATGATTCTCGCCTCATCAGCTTTTGAAGTGAAATTAGTCTCAAGATCAATATCTTTTATATGTGCAATTTAATATGCATATTGTATATGGTAATAATTAAAGATATTCGATTCTACGGGTTCGAGGTTACATCTCGAGAGTAAGATGATATTGGAGCATATTTGGGCTCAGAGAATATGAAGGCTAAGGGATCGAGGTCAGGCTAAATCGACACTACAACAACAGAATCACGAGATATCCGCAATCGACCACCAATCACGACGAAAATCTCAGAACCGGTAGAACCATTAACAGTTAATGATATCAATCATGTATTTTACTTCCGAAATTAGAGTCATACCTTAGTTAGGATTCCCTACTATATAAAGAGAGATCTTGTTCATTTGTAAAGGACACACGATTATCATCATACAAGAGTTCTTGCTTACACTTCTATTGAGAAATACAAACACTCTTTTATTCGTTCTTGACTTTTTATAGTACTTATTGTTCATACTGATATTGCTTCTCTTACTGTTCTTGGCATTTGGTCTCGAGTCTAATCTAGATCGGGGTCAATAACTTGTAATTACACGGGTTTGATCCATCTAAATCACTTAATTTCTTTATTTGTTTAGCCACTTATCGATTGGCATTGAATTAGATCATGTGTCCTTATAACCATAATACAAATTTAATTGTTACTCGTATTTCGAGGTAAACAATTTGGCGCCCACCATGGGGATAAGGATAATAGTGATTGTTCAGTGTTAATTCTGATATAACACACTATTTTACACTTGTTTCTTGTCAAGAACTTTGTTTTCAGGTTATATCATGTCAAACTCACAAAACACGACTACTCATGGTGACAATGGTCTCAGACTCCACGGACAGAACGAGAATGTTATCACTCTAGGAATTGAGGTATCACAGGCTGACGTAGGAGGTGCACCGCCCATCGACCCGATCGATGTCAGTTCGTATATTACTTTGAATGCAGATTTAGGCGGGGACCCCAACGGAAGCGTATGTAGAGAGGGTCGAACTGATGGTCGAGGTACTCAAGGTAGATGAGAGGAAGGTGTCAGTCTCCAAGTTATATTTGAAATGTTGCAAGCCCAACAAAACTCCATTGCTCAGTTGCAAAATTAGCACAAGACACCAAATAGGGTCGAACAAGAGGCTACTCACCGTACCGAGCATGTTCCTGAAAGGTCAAGTAATAATACTTCTACAACCGACCCTGCTATAATGAGAATGCTCGAGGAGCTTACTAAGAGAATAGAATCGGGAGAAAAGAAAATCGAAGCCAACGATAAGAAGGTGGAAACTTATAACTCTCGAGTTTATAAGATACCGGGGACACCACCGATCCTAAAGGGAATGGACTCCAAAATGTTTGTGCAAAAACCATTCCCTCCAAGTGCGGCTCCGAATACCATACCAAAGAAGTTTAGGATGCCCCGATACACCAAAATACAACGGGACCTCAGACCCCAACGAGCACGTTACCTCTTATACGTGTCCTATCAAATGAAATAATTTGGAAGGCGATGAAATCGAGTCAGTATTGCTGAAGAAATTCAGGGAGATCCTGACAGAGGGAGCTATGATTTGGTATCACAACTTGCTACCGAACTCTATCGACTCGTTCACCATGTTGGAAGATTCATTTGTAAAGGCACACGCTGGAGCTATATAGGTTGCAATGAGAAAATCAGATCTCTTCAAGGTAAGGCAGAGGGATAACAAGATGCTAAGGGAGTTCGTATCTCGATTCCAAATGGAACGTATGGAGTTGCCGCCGGTTACCGATGATTGGGCTGCTCAGGCTTTCATCCAGTGATTAAACGAACGGAGTTCGATCGCATCATGCCAACAGAAACAGAATTTGGTAGAGTACCCGGTTGTGACTTAAGCAGATGTTCACACCCGGTATCAATCAAATATTATTGTCGAGGATGATCAACTGGGATCCCCCTCAGGATCAAGGAATCCTAATCGGTCGATAGGAAGAAACCAAAGAGGTGTTGATAGAGAATCAAGATCGAATAAAGATCAGTATCAGTCATATGCTTCAGAAAGAAGAAATAACCTTCTAGAACATAATTCTCCCTGGAACAAACAGAGGGGTGACCGCGGATAGGGTTCTCGGGGACTTATGAGCAAGACTAGATTCGACATATATGCAGGTCCCACAAAAACACCCCGATTATCAGAGTACAATTTCAGCATTGGTGTCTCGGGTATCGTATCTGCCATCGGAATGATTAAAGACACTAGGTGGCCCAGATATATACAAACCTATACTTTTCAAATGAATCCAAACTTGATGTGCAAATACCATGGCACGCATGACCATAGGACCGAAGACTGTAGACAATTGAGAGAGGAAGTAGCTCTTATTCAACAAGGGTCATCTTCGAGAATTCCTTAGTGATAGATCTAAAAATCACTTTAGGGAAAGAGACGCCAACAAAAAAAATGAACAAGAAGAACCTCAGCATGTTATAAACATGATCATCGGCAAGGTCGACGTCCCACAAGGACTTGTCTTCAAACATACCAAAGTATCGATTACAAGAGAAAAATGAACCCGAGACTCTATGCCCGAAGACACCCTTACATTCAACGACGAAAAAATGGAAGCCCTCTCTCAATCACACAACGACGCCCTGGTAATTTCTATTTTGCTAAATAAAATTCAAGTTAAACGTGTTCTCGTGGATCCAGGTAGTTCAGCGAACATAATCAAGTCGAGGGTCGTAGAGCAACTCAGCCTGCTAGATTGGATTGTACCTGCATCCCGAGTCTTAAACGACTTCAACATGGCTAGTGAAACAACAAAGGGACAAATAATCCTACCAGTGAACGTGGTCGGTGTCACACCTCCTTTTTCCGCACCCGCAGGGCGCGAGGGGAGTTTTTTCCAATTAAAGGACAATCGAAACGGGATTTGCTTATTTATTTCAGAGTCGCCACTTGGGAGATTTAGGGTGTCCCAAGTCACCAATTTTAATCCCGAATCGAGGAAAATAATGACTCTATATTATAGTCTGCGTACCAGAAATCCGGATAAGGAATTCTGTTAACCCGGGAGAAGGTGTTAGGCATTCCCGAGTTCCGTGGTTCTAGCACGGTCGCTCAATTGTTATATTCGGCTTGATTATCTGATTTTATACAAGTATGAACTTATGTGCAAATTTTAACTTTTAACCGCTTTATTATTATTCTTTTTACAAGAATGTGAACATCGCTTAAAACACGTCTTTGGACTGCGTCACATGAAATGCACCCACAATCCAGAACGCATTTTATTTGATGTTTTGAGATTTGGATTTGGGTCGCATGAAATGCACACCCGAGCTTAAGAAAGTAAATTATTAAACACGCGCCTAAAGAGACTATCGCGTTATTATTTTGCGGAGGCCGTGAAATTCGCTAAACGACCCTCCTGAATTCTAAGTAATTTTAAACAAGTATTTACTGAGGGCCCCGCAATTTGTGTTTTTATTCGGCGAGGCTCATCTCATTCTTATTTTTTAAAAGGAATTTGCAACGTCATGGACATGCATCTCGGGCCACGTCACAATCAATGTGCCCGTGACTAGAGACATATTTCGACTCCGTTGAGATTTGGATTTGGGTCACATAAATGTGCACCCGAGTTTAGGGAGATAACATTATTAAAGGCGCGCCTAAAGCAACTAGCGCATTATTATTTTTGGGTAGGGCCGTGAAATTTGCTAAACGACCCATCCCGGAATCTAAGTATTTAATACATATATTTTGTGAGGGCCCCGCAATTTGTCCCTTTTATTTGGCGAGGCTCGCCTCATTTTTATTATTATTATTATTTTTAAAGAATTTACAACGCTATGGAAATGCGTCTCCGACCACGTCACAATCAATGTACCCGTGATTAGAAACACATTTCGACTCCGTTGAGACTTGGATTTGGGTCACATAAATGTGCACCCGAGTTAAGAAGGTAACATTATTAAATACGCGCTTAAAGCAACTAACGTATTGTTATTTTGGGAAAGGCCGTGAAATTCGCTAAGCGGCCTGTCCCGAATTCTAAGAATTTTAATAGGGTTCCTATTATTCCTAACTTTGCTAACGTATCGTTATTGTTATTAAACCCAACTTCCATTACTGACAAATGAGAAATAAGGTTTAAACGCTAGTAGTCATGATTTTTTCATTCAGACGTTCACATACCCATTACAACGAGAGTACATAATATATGCGAGCACATATGTTCGCAACAAATCACCGGATGTCAAATTGTTCCCTTAATAAACACAAATATATGCATAGAAGTAGACATTCTCGTACAAAAGAAACTTAAGTTCACAATATGTTCTCACATTTACTTTAAACATATGCAGTAACTAATCATAAGATGAACATTTTTAACAAAAAAAACGAAAATTGCATTGTTAACATTCATCTTAAACCATAATATGCGAATCGAACAAAATGAAACAAAGGACGAAGAACACTAACCTTCGAACCTCGACAAACCTAGAACGACAAATAGCGCCCCCGACGGAACTCAAACCGGATCTCACTGAACAACGACGGAACCTCGGACAAACACCTCGACGCACCGGACCTCGACGAACCAAAGCCGACCTCGATGGAAATAGAAAACTCGGACCCGCAAGTGCTAACAATCTGCCATGTTCGCTGCTACTGACCTTTCTCGACCCAGCAGCTTGGTGCGAAAAGATGAAGCAGGAGGGGTCGAGGGACAGTGACGGGGTAGAAGAACACAGCAACAGCTGCCTACGTTCCGACGAGGGGGGGTGACGACGAGGGTTGCTGGATTTTTGGCTCGACAGGTGGTTTTGGGGTAGGGTTTTGGTTAGGTTCAGGGGTTGGGGGGGGGGAACTGGTTGCGACGTGATGTTTGGACGCTGTGGGTGTTGGTTTTGGAATACAGTGACAACGACAATGGGGGGGGAGCTGGTGGTCGACGGACGTGGGGTGGTGGCGTTTTGGAGTTTGGACGTGAGAAGGTGGCGACAAAAGGCTGCTGGGCTTCAAACGTTGGGAGGTGCGACTGGAGGTGGAGAAGTCTGTTTGGTGGTGGTTTGGGCCGTGGTTGACGATGGCTGCTGGGTTCCGACGTGAAGGAATGGAGGTTATGGCGTTGTGGGGTGTTCGTCAAGCTGGTGGAGGGGGAGTTCGTTTGTTTTCCGGCGTTCGTTTGGACAGTAGGGTGATGGAGTTGGACTGGTGTTGGGTTTGGACGCTGGGGGAAGTAGGGTTTGGTTGTGGTGGTCGTGAGGCGGAGAGGGGGGTCGTTTTTGCTAGGGTTTCTGCTTTTCAAACGGAGGAAGAAGAAGCATGAACAGTGAATTTTTTTTTGGTTTTCTTCAAAAATCCAAAGTCCCCCTTCCTTTGGCCTTCTGTCCGTGTATTTAGCATGGGTTTGCCCAGAAAAATGAGCCCCACGCGTGGTGGGGTTCAAGGCATATGTCCCCCACGCGTGGTGGGGTTCCCCACGTGTCCTGGACTCGGTTTATTATGGGCTAGGTCCGAAAATTAGGCCTAAAACCGGGTAGTTTGAACCCGAATATTATTCTTTTGCCCGGACCCGAGAAATAGGAACACGTTGCTTAACTAGTCCTATGTAAGCAAAATAACTACCAAAAATAAGACTAGTATTTAACAAAACTATATCTTTTTAAATATTTTTAAGGATTTAAAATAGCTACAAAATATTAATAAAACTATTTTTGTAATTTTCGTAAATATTAAGATAAAATATGAAGTAATATTTTTGTATTTTTTCAAAGTTAAAATGACTATAAAATATTAATAAAACTATTTTTGTAATTTTCGTAAATATTAAGATAAAATATGAAGTAATATTTTTTGTATTTTTTTCAAAGTTAAAATGACTATAAAATATTAATAAAACTATTTTTTTGTAATTTTCGTTTTTTTAATAAAGACAAAATATAAAATAATATTTTTTGTATTAAAACGACTACAAAACATTAATAGAATTATATATATTTTTTTGTAATTTTCGAATTTATATAAAGTACCAAAATAAAGTACAATTTTTGTATTTTTCAAGTTTATGAGAAATACATAAACTAAAATTATATATATATTTTTGTGATTTTTCTTTTTGCAACGAAATAAAGTAAAATAGTTAAAATGACTATATTGGACCCAATTACATATTTATGCTAAAAAAATGTGAAAATCCTCGGGGAGGGTCAAAAATCACGTGCTTACAGCTGCCCCTCTTTAACTGGAAACACGAAGAGTTTTCCGACAAAGAACGACTAGACGTGTTTTTGACCCAACCATTATTTGGAGGGGACTACACTACGGAAAGGAAAGAAATGTGACCGAGCCCTGGTATCTGAGCTGCCTACATATCCTTGGTTTTATAGGAATCAGGCCACGTGTAGTTCGGAAATGAGAGAGATAGTGAAGTGTACCGAGGTGAAGATCCGATCGAGGTGCCGTTCCGTTGAGGTTCCGGTCCGCGGTCCTGTCGTTACAACAAAAAATGAAGACTGAAAAAGACTAACTAAGCCTATCAGCTACTAGTTACAGGGATTCCTATCTGTAAGTCTTCTGAAACTTGGTCTTGAGTCTTGAATGGTGCTTCATACAGACTTCAGATTTGAACCTTGATACTGCTAGTTGTAGGTGCTAGTTCTTGAGCGGACCACATCTGTTCTCCGCTTCCGTACCTCGGGTTCTTTTCCCCTCTTGTTTTCTTGTTGTCTTTTTTGACCAGCCTTTTGTGAATGCTGGGGATTTTTATTGCTTCCTGCTGGGGATTCCTGTTGTATTCCTCTGCTTCATTGATTCTAAGTGTGCTCCTTTCTCATATGAGCGGGCTTTTGACTTCAATACTTCAATTGTATTCCCTTATTCTCCAGGTGGGTGCCTGATTTCTATTTCTTTTATCCTTGTTCTCCATGTGGACGCCTGATTTCTTCCTTCCTTTGTCCTTATTCTCCCGGTGGACGCCTGATTACTTCTTTTCTTTGTCCTTGTTCTCCAGGTGGACGCCTGATTTCTATTTTTCTTTGTCCTTGTTCTCCAGGTGGACGCCTGATTTCTTCTTTTCTTTGTCCTACAACAAACTCCGTTCTACAGGCGGGTCTCCTATTGGTAAGATTAAACTTAGGAAGTGCGTCTCCTATGGTGAAACTAAACTGAGGAAGTGCGTCTCCTATTGGTAATGACATGCCTGCATTTATACTTGCGGGCGACCTAGAATATGGAATGAACAGACAAAATGTATTCCCGCATTATACTGGTGGGCGACCTAGAACTTTAAAGTATTCCCACATTATACTGGTGGGCGACCTAGAACTTAAATGTATTCCCGCATTATACTGGTGGGCGACCTAGAACTTAAATGTATTCCCGCATTCTACTGGTGGGCGACCTAGAACTTAAAAGTATTCCCGCATTATACTGGTGGGCGACCTAGAACTTAAAAGTATTCCCGCATTATACTGGTGGGCGACCTAGAACTTAAATGTATTCCCGCATTTTACTGGTGGGCGACCTAGAACTTAAATGTATTCCCGCATTTTACTGGTGGGCGACCTAGAACTTAAATGTATTCCCGCATTTTACTGGTGGGCGACCTAGAACTTAAATGTATTCCCGCATTATACTGGTGGGCGACCTAGAACTTAAATGTATTCCCGCATTATACTGGTGGGCGACCTAGAACTTAAAAGTATTCCCGCATTTTACTGGTGGGCGACCTAGAACTTAAATATATTCCCGCATTTTACTGGTGGGCGACCTAGAACTTAAATGTATTCCCGCATTTTACTGGTGGGCAACCTAGAACTTAAATGTATTCCCGCATTATACTGGTGGGCGACCTAGAATATGGAATGAACAGACAAAATGTATTCCCGCATTATACTGGTGGGCGACCTAGAACTTAAATGTATTCCCGCATTTTACTGGTGGGCGACCTAGAACTTAAATGTATTCCCGCATTATACTGGTGGGCGACCTAGAACTTAAATGTATTCCCGCATTTTACTGGTGGGCGACCTAGAACTTAAATGTATTCCCGCATTTTACTGGTGGGCGACCTAGAACTTAAATGTATTCCCGCATTTTACTGGTGGGCGACCTAGAACTTAAATGTATTCCCGCATTTTACTGGTGGGCGACCTAGAACTTAAATGTATTCCCGCATTATACTGGTGGGCGACCTAGAACTTAAATGTATTCCCGCATTTTACTGGTGGGCGACCTAGAACTTAAATGTATTCCCGCATTTTACTGGTGGGCGACCTAGAACTTAAATGTATTCCCGCATTTTACTGGTGGGCGACCTAGAACTTAAATGTATTCCCGCATTTTACTGGTGGGCGACCTAGAACTTAAAAGTATTCCCGCATTTTACTGGTGGGCTTCCCTGGCGTTGCGTCTTGCTGCCATTATCAATCCTTTGTTCTCCTGCAGCAGACAAAAGGATTTAGTCAGTTTTAATCGTGGTGGTAGAGGGTGCCTTTCCGACGAACGATTTTTCTCTCTTCCCCTTTTCTTGCTCTATGTCACCATAATTGATTAATGGGCAGAGTTGCCTGCTGGGGGGTCTCTAGCCTGCTGGGGCTGGTTTTCAATTTGTTCCCTTTTCTGCTTTTCTTTAAGCACATACTGTGGGAATCTGCTTTTACTCCTGAAACCATTCCCTTTGGAGCTTACTTCCTCCAAAACTGCGAGGCACGATTATTGCATTGCCTAGGGCCGGCTTTTAAGACTGTTTGTGTTATCCTGCATTGGATGAACTCCCCTTCGGTCTCTGGTAGTAAGCTTTGAAAAATCCTTTTCAAGACAAATTTTTAGGAAGAGGAAATAAAGATAGAAAAGGAGCAAATCTTTCTGAACCAATATTTGGTGGGAGAAGAAACTCAGAAGAACTTATCTGGAGGACATGACTGGTCCTCGTGATCATGTCATGCACCATAGATTCCCGACCCAGTCTATTTGTATCAATCGATTTGCCTGATGGTCTAACTTGCTGGGGATGATAAATGAGTGTCCATTACGTTGCGAATGTGGTAGCTTTTATTGATTTGTCTTGTCGCATCATAGTGCCCTTCGAGGGGTTTTCACTAATGAGACTCTCTCTTTTCTCTCATCTCCCGGCGCCTTATGGTGCCTGTGAAGGATTTCACCAATAAGACTCTCTCTTTTCTCTCCTCTCCCGGCGCCTTATGGTGCCTGTGAAGGTTTTCACCGATAAGACTCTCTCCTTTTATTTCTTTTCGAGGAATCGGGGTGTGGTAGATACGACCCTCTCTTCTGGAGATTCCTTTGATCATCGATTCATTCCCAATCTTACGATCCTCTTCTTTGCTGGGAATCGGTGTATTATTCTCGGTCTTATTTGCCTGACTTGGCATCTCTTGGACATTGATCGGGAGGTCTTTTGGACGGTGATGTTGGCACTGGTGTGGGGTTAAAGAAAGGCCATAAAAAATGAAAATAATTTGATGGGTGATGTGCTACAACTTTTGGAATCAAACCTTTGCTGAACCTTAAAACATAACCTCTGCCCCAGTTTTCTTGCTTGGGGAATTTATTTTTTACACTTATGTTGCGCTATGTGCGTTGCGCACATTGTGCCTATTATGCACGCTATGTACATTATGCATCCTATATTCACTATGATGCATACTATGACCGAGCCGTGAGGCGCCTACGTATCCTCTTTGAGGAATCAGGTCAAACGTAGTTCCCAACGGTTTTGTATTTCTTATGATTTTATCTTCCTTTTTCTTTTTCCTTCTTTTCATTTTTCATTTTCTTTTCTTCTCTCTTTTTTTCATGTCTTTTCCATTAGTGATTCCAAAAAGGGGTATGAAAGAATAACTTAAGGCTCAAAGGGGGAAGCAAGGGTTAAAAAGTGTTTGGATAGAAGAAAGAATTGCCTCCGTCATCTCATTATCCAATAAATGCCAAATACAAACAAATAAACCAACAATTGCCATAATTAAAGAAATTACGCATAATATCTCTTGACTGCATCTGAATTGATAGCCATGTCGACACATCTCCCCTCGACATCTGTCAAACACAAAGCACCGTTGGACAATACTCTGGTCACGATATAAGGCCCTTGCCAATTTGGGGCGAATTTGCCTTTTGCCTCGACCTGATGTGGGAGGATCTTCTTCAATACCTGCTGCCCTACTTCAAACTTCCTGGGGCGCACCTTCTTATTATATGTTCTTGCCATTCTCTTCTGGTACAGCTGACCATGGCACACTGCTGCCAATCTTTTCTCATCTATCAGGCTCAACTGTTCCAATCGAGCTTTGACCCATTCATCATCATTAATCCCGGCTTCAGCGACAATTCGGAGGGACGGAATTTCGACCTCCGCTGGTATTACGGCCTCAGTTCCATACACCAACAAATAAGGAGTTGTGCCTATGGAAGTTCGGACGGTAGTGCGGTAACCCAACAAAGCAAAGGGTAATCTCTCGTGCCATTGTCTGGACCCTTCCACCATTTTTCGCAGTATCTTCTTGATATTCTTATTGGCTGCTTCGACTGCTCCATTCGCCTTGGGACGATATGGGGTGGAATTGCGGTGTGTAATCTTGAATTGTTGGCATACCTCTCTCATCAAGCTGCTATTAAGATTCGCACCGTTATCCGTGATGATCACTTTTGGGATCCCAAATCTGCAGATGATATGGGAGTGAACAAAGTCCACCACTGCCTTCTTGGTTACTGATTTGAAGGTTTTAGCCTCAACCCATTTGGTGAAGTAATCAATGGTCACTAGAATGAACCTATGACCGTTGGATGCTGCCGGCTCGATGGGCCCAATGACATCCATGCCCCATGCCACAAACGGCCAGGGTGCTGACATCGTATGTAACTCTGTTGGCGGAGAATGAATCAAATCTCCATGTATCTGGCACTGATGGCATTTCCTCACGAAAGTGATACAGTCGTGTTCCATGGTGAGCCAATAACACCCTGTTCGAAGGATCTTTCTTGCCAATACATATCCGCTCATGTGTGGCCCACAAACTCCAGCATGTACCTCTGCCATAACCGTCGTTGCTTGACTGGCATCTATGCATCTCAACAATCCCAAATCCGGGGTTCTTTTGTACAATACTCCTCCACTGAGGAAGAAACCATTCGACAAACGCCGAAGGGCTCTTTTTTGGTCTCCAGAGGCATGTTCTGGATATATCCCCATTCTGAGGTATTCCTTGATATCATGAAACCAGGGTTCGCCATCTGCTTCTTCTTCTATGGCATTGCAGTAGGCGTGCTGATCACGGACCTGGATGTGTAGAGGATCAACATACATTTTGTCAGGGTGGTGCAGCATTGATGCTAAGGTGGCAAAAGCATCTGCAACCTCGTTGTGAACTCTCGGGATGTGTTTGAACTTCACCGATCGAAATTGGTTGCTCAGATCATGCAAGCATTGTTGGTATGGTATGAGTTTTAGATCTCGTGTTTCCCATTCTCCCTGAATTTGATGTACCAAGAGGTACGAGTCTCCCAAGACCAAGACGTCTTGGACATCCATGTCAGCAGCCAAGCACAGACCCAGAATGCAAGCCTCATACTCGGCCATATTGTTGGTGCAATAGAAGCGTAGTTGAGCCGTAACAGGATAATGGCGTCCTGTTTCAGAAATGAGTACTGCTCCTATTCCAACCCCTTTTGCGTTTGCAGCTCCATCGAAGAAAAGCTTCCAACCCGGTTCCTCAGTTAATTCCATCTCATTTGTATGCATTACCTCTTCGTCAGGAAAATACGTTCTTAAGGGCTCGTATTTTTCATCAACGGGATTCTCCGCCAAATAGTCTGCCAGCGCCTGGGCTTTCATGGCCGTCCTCATCACATAGATGATATCAAACTCTGTGAGCAGAATTTGCCACTTTGCCAACCTTCCCGTGGGCATAGGTTTCTGAAAGATATACTTTAATGGGTCCAAACGGGATATGAGATAAGTAGTATACGAAGACAGGTAGTGCTTCAACTTCTGAGCTACCCAAGTTAGGGCACAACATGTTTTCTCGAGTTGAGTGTACTTGACCTCATGTACTGTGAATTTCTTGCTAAGATAGTAGATGGCCTGCTCCTTCCTTCCTGTGTCATCATGTTGCCCCAATACACAACCAAATGAATTTTCCAAGACCGTTAGGTAAAGAATTAAGGGCTTCCCAGGCTTCGGCGGGACCAATACGGGTGGATTAGACAGATACCCTTTGATTTGGTCGAAGGCCTCCTGACACTCTGTTGTCCAACCTACCGCAGCATCCTTTCTCAGCAACCGAAATATGGGCTCACAAGTTGCTGTGAGTTGAGCGATGAACCTGCTGATGTAATTGAGTCTACCCAGCAAACTCATTACCTCTGTTTTGTTCCTTGGCGGTGGCAAATCTCGGATGGATTCAATTTTGGATGGGTCTAACTCAATCCCCCGTCGACTGACGATGAATCCTAGCAACTTTCCTGATGGAACCCCGAATGCGCATTTGGCCGGGTTAAGCTTGATATCATACCTCCGGAGTCTTTGGAAAAATCTCCTTAGGTCTGCTACATGGTCCTCCTGACGCCAAGATTTGATGATCACATCATCGACGTACACCTCGATTTCTTTGTGTATCATGTCATGAAACACAGCAGTCATTGCTCGCATGTACGTTGCCCCGACGTTCTTTAACCCGAATGGCATTACCCGATAGCAGTAGGTTCCCCATGGCGTGATAAACGCTGTCTTCTCAGCATCCTCCTCGTCCATTAGGATCTGATGATAACCCGCATAGCAATCCACAAAGGATCCGATCTCGCGCCCAGCGCAATTATCGATCAGGATATGAATGTTGGGTAGCGGAAAATTGTCCTTGGGACTTGCTTTGTTGAGGTTGCGGTAGTCAACGCACACCCTGATTTTTCCATCCTTCTTTGGGACTGGTACCACATTGGCCAACCACTCGGGATATCGAGTGACCCGAATGACCTTCGATTGCAACTGCTTAATCACTTCTTCTTTGATCTTTACACTCATTTCTGTTTTAAATTTCCTTAGTTTTTGCTTGACCGGAGGGTATGCCGGGTCAGTGGGCAATTTGTGAACCACTAAATTGGTGCTTAATCCAGGCATATCATTATATGACCATGCAAAAACATCTTTGAATTCCATGAGAGTTTTGATCAATTCTGCTCTGACATTCGGCTCAATGTGGATGCTAATTTTGGTCTCTTGGACGTTATCAGCGTCTCCTAGATTCACAGCCTCGGTGTCATTTAGGTTAGGCTTGGGTTTCTCTTCAAATTGGCACAGTTCTCGGTTTATTTCTTCGAAGGCTTCACCTTCGTCACATTCAGATTCATCGTCACAAATGACCTCTTGTATCATTGAGTCGGTTTCAGATTGATTTATTAGACTAGGTCGAAGATCCGCTGTGCATGCCATGTCATTAGAACCAGTAAAAAGAGAACTGTTCAGAAAGAAAAAGAACAAAACAAAATTAAGATGGGACAAAAGAAAAGAACTTTATTAAACTTGAGGGATAAAAGGGTTCACACTTTTACAAAAACGAAAGTAAAATTTGGATTACACCCTTGAATATTCCGAACAAACAAACAAACAAAACATAAATCAAAGCCTACTACCAAGACTCCCCTCGGACAGGAAGAGGAGTAACCGTCCAATTGTTGGTCTTGGCCTCAGGCCCCACAAACTGTATCTCTGCTCTGCTGGAACCTTCTCCAGCTTCCACCATACTGACATCCGCGAATAACCTCTCAAAACTCTGATTCAGGTCTTCATTTATACCGATCAAAGGTCCTCGAATCTTTGGGATCGGCGACCCCTTGGCACTCGCTTTGACAAAAGACCTTGAGAGGCGTGGCACTGGTTTAGGCAGAAGCCAGACCCTCTTCTTCATTTTTCGCGCTTGCTTCCTGTCTGCTGCGGTTGGTTTGAACCCCAATCCGAAAGTTTCCAGATTTTTAGGAAGGGAGACAGGTTGGACAATCCCTTGAAGCTCGACTCCCAGGCCTTTTCCCGGCACAAATCCATTACCCAGCATTTCTGAGACCATCATGACTGTTGCGGCAGCTACCCTAGGGTGCGGGATGATTTCTCCTTCAGAAATTTTGTTGGCCGACCCTGTATCGAAAATCTGGTAGACCCAAGGACCTTTGTCATCAGCGGTCTCTATGAAAGGTACAATGGTTCCGCCCATGGTGCACGTTGTATCCTCGCCGTGTAACACGACCTCTTGTCTTTCCTACTCGAACTTCACCATCTGATGTAGGGTGGAAGGCACCGCTTTGGCTGCATGAATCCAGGGTCGTCCCAATAGCAGGTTGTAAGATACTGTGGCGTCCAACACCTGGAATTCCATGGTAAACAGGACCGGACCAATGGTCAGTTCAAGTACAACATCCCCCACAGTGGCCGTTCCGTTTCCGTCAAACCCTCGGACACAGATACTGTTCTTGTGGATCCTTCCGTGGTCGATCTTTAACTGGTTTAAGGTAAATAGTGGGCAAATATTGGCTCTTGAGCCATTATCCACCAATACTTGAGTTACCACCGAGTCTTCACATTTGACAGCTAGGTATAGAGCTTTGTTATGCTCCGTGCCTTCCACCGGCAGGTCATCATCTGAGAATGTTACCTTGTTCACCTCAAAAATCTTGCTGGCAATGGTTTCCAGGTGGTTTACAGAAATCTCACTGGGTACATGAGCTTCGTTCAATATCTTCAACAGGGCCCAACGATGCTCCTCAGAATGGATCAGTAACGACAACAGTGAGATCTGGGCCGGTGTTTTTCTCAGCTGTTCGACCACAGAATAGTCCTGTACTTTCATCTTCCTCAGGAACTCTTCAGCCTCTTCTTCGGACACAGGTTTCTTGGTTGCAACTGGGTTGGTTCTTCTTAGCTCCACCGGAGCAAAACATCGACCTGATCGAGTCAGCCCTTGCGCTTCACAACTGACTTCTTCCACCTGTTTTCCTTTGTACATCACCACCGCCTTTTCATATTTCCAAGGCACAGCCCTGCTGTCAATCATCGGCAGCTGGACCACAGGCTTTATGGTCACCCGTTCTCTACATACCCCTTTCAACACGACCGCCGGTGTGGGCGGGATCCCTGGTATTACCAACTTGCTTGGCTCGGGTTTGCTTGTTATGGCGGACGGGCTCTTTCCCAATATCACTACCGGCTTGACGCCTTCTCCCTGCGACTGTACACTCGTTCCTCCACTGGTTGAGACTTCTTTCGGGGCGGCTTGGATCATCATCACTGTTTGTGAGGGTTTTCTCAATTCTCCTCCCTCACACACCAACTCAATCATGTGAGTTTCGTGGTGCGCTGGCAGTGGGTTTTGGTTGATGTTAGGAGCCTCCGGTGTCTGGACCTCGATCTTATTGGTGTCAATAAGATCCTGTATGGCATGCCTTAACTTCCAGCACTTCTCGGTATCGTGCCCGAGCATCCCTGAACAGTATTCACAACTGATTGATCGATCCAAATTCTGAGGTGGGGGATTTGGTTCTCGAGTCTGGACAGGACTAACCAAACCCAATTGCCGCAGCTTGTGGAACAAAGCGGTGTAGGTTTCTCCCAGCTCCGTGAAGGTTCTCTGCTTCCGCAACCTGTCATTCCTAGCATCTGGATTTCCCCGAAAGCCTATCCCTGAAGGGTTTCTATACGCCCTTGGTGGAGGGTAGGTGTTTTGTGGTGGTGCATATATGTTCTGGGGAGCCGGTGCGCGCCATTGTGGGCGAACCGGAGGCTGAGTGTATGCCTGGGCTTGGTGTACGGAACAATGTGGTTCTCGAGGTGGATAGAAATTTTGTGGTGGGCTGTATGGGTATTCTGACCTGTGAGGTCTGGGTTGGTTGTAGTGTGGCCTGCCAGCCCTGGACCAACTGCCTGCCTCGATCGTGGCAACCTCTTCTTTCTTTCTTCTTAACGCACCTCCCGTGCCGTTTTGAATAGCCTGGGTTGTGGCCTTGAGTGCCGAATAGTTCAAGATCTTGTCAGACCTTAAACCCTCTTCTATCATGACCCCTATCTTGACCACCTCGTTGAAAGATTTTCCAACTGTTGTCACCAAGTGACCAAAGTAGGTTGGATCCAATGTCTGCAAGAAATAGTCCACCATCTCTCCCTCTCTCATGGGAGGATCGACTCTAGCTGCTTGTTCTCTCCAGCGGAACCCGAACTCGCGAAAACTTTCCCCGGGTTTCTTCCCAGTTCTCAATAATGTGAGACGGTCGGGGACTATCTCAAGATTGTACTGGAAATGACCCGCAAAAGCCTGCGCCAGATCATCCCACGTGTACCACCTGCTGGAATCCTGCCTGGTATACCATTCTAGTGCAGATCCGCTCAGACTTTGGCCGAAATAAGCTATCAACAGTTCATCCTTGCCGCCTGCCCCTCTCATTTTGCTACAGAATCCCCGCAAATGTGCCATGGGATCACCGTGCCCTTCATATAAATCAAACTTAGGCATCTTAAAACCAGCCGGGAGTTGGACGTCTGGGAAAGGACACAGATCTTTGTATGCTACGCTGATTTGATTGCCCAATCCGTGCAAGTTCCTGAAGGACTGCTCCAGGCTTTTGAGCTTTCTCAACACTTCATCCTGTTCAGGAGCCTTAACTGGCTTCTCAACCTCTGCCGGCACTTCTAAATGTGGATTGTAAGCTTGAGGCTCGGGTGCATGGAATGTAGGCTCAGGGGATAGTATTGTGTATCGTGAGCCTGAAACAATGGCTCACTGGTCGTTCTCTGCAAAGGGGCTGATGTAGGTCCCACAAAAATGGGAATATTGGGTGTTGGGAGAGGTTGATGGGGTGGTGGAGCTTGGGAATCATGAGGGCTTCTTTCTTGATGATAAAGGGGATTTGGGCGGCTTGTGGAAGGGCCAGAGTGAGGGTATTCTGGCATGTGCCCCAGTGTTTCAGGGCTCTTTTGTGTTTTGGCTATGGCTAGCTGCATTGCATTCATCTCTAGTCCCATCCTTTCAATCTTTTCCATCGCTTCTTTTAGCAACTGGCTCATCGGCCTCTCTTCCTCATTACTATTCTCTGAAGTAGTCATGCTGGTTGCTATCGGTCCTTTGGATCTGGTTTGATAAGGGTGTGTTGCCAGAATTCTTTAACAACTAACTGTCTTCATCAGACAACAACAAACTTTGTTAGCGTTAGAGTTTAATGGATTTAATCTCAACACATAGAGGATGCAATGCTCCTAGGTAGTTAACCGTTTCTACATGCTTTGCTTTAAACAACACGCGTCATCCCGGTTTGCTCATTTATCCCCTTTTCTTGTTTTTTTTTATTTATTTATTATTTTTCTTTTTTTATTTTTATACTTCCTTTTCTTTCTTTATTAAAAGCAGTCGAATCTTATGGGGATTGCCTACGTATCACGTCCCCGCGCGAATCAGACCAGGCGTAGTTCTGCCTTAAAGTAAAGAAACACAAAATTCTTGTGAAATCGTTAAATTCATTCTCAAAATTTTGCTATTACAAATTACTTCAAGCAAGGAATAGCAATAGTACAGACTCCACAGTTCTTAACCCGTTTTGACTAAAAGAAAAGAAAACAACATATGGAAAAGCAACAAAGCCAAATAAACAAGACTCAACCAAAGATTAATTTTCCAACTTAGGGGCCCGCGAGGCATCATTCGGCCTTTCCGCGGCCCTTGGTGTGAGGTCCCTCTGCAGGCTTTTCAACTCATTCATGATTCGGTGGACGCAACCCATGATGGAAACAAGGAGGGTCTTCCGAGGCATTTGCTCGCATGCCAGGCATCTCATGTAGATGTAATGCCCAATCTCGTCGATCCTTCCTCGAATGTTGTCCCTTTCTGCGAACAACTGCCTTATCTGTCGGTTCTTCAATCCTAGTGTTTGCGCATTGTTGGCAAGCTGATCCTGGAACATCTCCATTTGTCTTTCCATTCTGGTCATTGCATCGTAACATCGCCTTCTGTCGGCTTGGGCATCCCGTGTTTGCTTGAAGATCCTCTCTTGAAGAGAGGCATTCGTTTCCCTTAATGTCCCGATGCTCAGTTCATAATCCCTTATGACTTGTTGCAGGCGCTGCCTCCGGGCCATTGTACCCTTTGCCCACTTGGTCCGCAATCTTGCTGTGCTAGCCTTGGCTCTTTCCAAATCTTCCTGGCATTCCGCAACCTGATCCTTTAACCCCGCTATCAATCTTTTATCCGCCCGGCTTCTCAGCTGGTTATCAGCCTCCTTTTTCATCCTCCGGATCTGAGCTTTGAGGATCTCGCCTTCTCTGATTAATCTGTTCTTTTCTCCCTTGTGGGCAGCAGACTGTAATTGGCATTCAAACCTCATATCCTGAACTTGTTGCTTCAGTTTGCCTGTTTCGGCAAGATATTCCCGCTCTTTGGCCAACCAGCCCCACTGCTCTTGTGAAGATTTGGCAAATTCTTGCAGGTGAGGTCTTTTGGTCGGTCTTCCAGATGATGTCTCCCCTTTGTACCAGGCCTGATACCCGGGCGAAACTTCCCCTTTTGCCCGATTCATTACACAAGTATTTGCTTCTAAGTATTGACATTGGCTCCAAATTTGACGAACCCTTGCTTCAGGAAACTGGCCGTCGGGACTGATCTCGATTACCTGGGTGCTTAGATCCTCGTCTTTCGGCACTATCTGATACCTCCCAAGTTGCCTTAAAACCCGATGCGGCGCGTATGGTTGAATGCTCTTAAGTCCCATTAAGAGAAAATGGGGCCTGGCTGCTGGCATGTATATGACTTCGTCGATCGGTAACCATCCTAGCGCCCACTGTATTTGACTGGCGTTGAGGGTATGGAAATATGAGGTCCATGCTGTGACTCCTTCCGGTAGGTAGGTCTCATTAACTCTGGTATAGAACTCCTCTATGCAGGTCTTTTCAGCGGATCCATGGCTCAGAAACTGGGCTCGGTGACATAGGTGTTCGGTCATCCACATTTGCAACAACAAATTGCAACCCTCGAAAAAGCTTCCTCCGGCTTTGCAAGACGTGAGAGCCCGGAACATATCAGATACTATCATGGGCGCCAACGTACTATCTCTCTGTGTGAGCAACGTACTGACGACCCCTGCTATCTTTATGTCAATATTCCCGTCTTTTCTTGGGAATACTAGTAGTCCTAAGAAAGTTATCATGAAAGCAATCCGTCTATGTTCTTCCCACTTTTGACGATTACTTTTGCTGCACAACTGGTTTTCTGGCTTGTCGAATCCTCCTATGTGACCATATCTTTGATATATGAAACTCATGCTGCAAAAACCTTTTGCCAAGTCAGGGTTATGAATTGTTCTGACTATCTTTAAGGAGTCCAGAAACCGGTGTATTGCTACAGCTCTTGGAGCAATCAGATATTTGTGCCTCAAAGGAGTCTCAGCGCTGCCGATATACCCTGCTATTTCTTCTAAAGTTGGGGTAAGTTCAAAATCCGAGAAATGGAAGACATTGTGCGCAGGATCCCAGTGGGGGACTAGTGCCCTTATGATATCTCCTCGTGGCCTGATATCCAACAAACTCGTGAGGCCTTTCAGATACTTCTTGATTTCGTCATGCCCTTCTTTGCCTAAATCATTCCACCAGAGCCGCAATTGGAGGGGGATTTTACTCATGATTGAAAAGGGTTCATTTGGAGTCGTGCTCATTCTGCACATTTATTAATAAGATTTTAACAAACGACACTTATTCTGATAAAAACAAAAATATATGCGATTTTTCTCAAAAGGATTTCTGAACACGACCTCTCAGCACTTCATGAACGAAGATTTTTAAGGTTGTGTGAGGAAAAAAACGAGGTGGCCGTCTGTACCAAGGCACCCTTCCGGAGTTCCTTTCGGGAACATTTGGCCATTTTTGACATAAGCGGCATCACCCGGACTTGTTCATGACTCTTTTATCATTTTTCAAAAATAGAAAATTCAACATTGCAAACACGGCCTTTCAATGCCTCGGGGACGAAGATTTTTAAGGCTATGTGGGTCGACTGGACCAAGTCTTAAAAATGACCCAAAGGTGGCTGTTTATGCAAAGTCAGCCTTCCGGCGTCCCATTCGGGAACATTCGGCTATTTATGACAAAACAACATCACCAAAATTAAAATTTGACATATACTTTTTTGTTATTTATTTATTTTTGGCTTTTTTAGCAAAAGGTGGGGTTGGACCCGATGAGGGTTGCCTACGTATCTCACATCCGGTGAGAATCAAACCCGCGTAGTTCGGGCAATCAGGAATAAATAGATGAACTAACTTCTTTTTTTTTTTGAATGTGCGAAGGAACTACTTTAAAAGAAGAAAGGAAGTATTATTTTTTTTTGATTGATTTTCTTTTTTAAAGAAAAGACTTCTAAGATATATATTTTTTGAATTTTCGTTTTTTTTTATTATTCTAAAGAAAATATTTTTCGTAATTTTACCTTTAATATAAGAAATGCTTCTAAAAATGTTTTTTTTGAATTTTGAATTTTCTTTTCAATATTTAAAGAAGAGGGAAAATATTTTCGGATTCTTTTTATTATATATATATATATATATATATATATATAAATATATGCGACTTTTTGAATATTGAATTTTCGTATATATATATAAAAAAACTTTCTAAAGAGGTCAATAACGGAAAATATTTTTGGATTTTTGTTTCGAAAACTGGGAGTCTAAAAGAACCTTTCTAGACTTTGCAAGACAAACATTTTTGCAACAAATAAAGATATATATACATTTTAGGAAATAATGAAAAACCTTTGGATTTATATATATATATATATATATATATATATTTGCAACTAATAACAAACTAATTTTTTTAAAAAACAAACTATTTTATTATTTTTTTATTTTTATTTTGGCATTTTCATAAACAAATAAATAAATAAAAACCCATTTCAAAACAAGACTCTTTTTTTTTATTTTCATTTTTATGGCAAGACAAACTATTTTTTTCTAATTTGTTTTTTTTTTTTGAAAAACAAGACAAAGCCACTACTCTTGTTTTTTTCTATTTTTCCCTTGCTTTTAATAAAACAAACTAATAAGACACTTTTTCATTTTCTCAAAATTTCGGCAGAGTTTTGACAGTATTTGTGTATTAGGTTTTTTCAAAAATAAACAATCAATTCCCTAACCGCTATTTCTTTTTTTTCAATTTCACAATATTCATAATATTCAAACACCGGTCAGCGAGACAAAATAAATGCACGGAAAACAAATAGGATGCCTCAGGATGGTCTATTATTTTCAGGTTGCTTGTCCTAGACGGACCCAACCCCTGTGTTGAGTCCCCTAAGTCAAATGCACATGATGCAAACAAACGTTCCTACTAGGGATCCGGCATGAAGTCACGTTATTCTATGTTCAAAACCTGGGTCGGTGTTCTAGACAGTGTACCCGAGCGGACAACTCGAGTTGAGGAAGGAGCTCCTTTCCGGGAACCAAAAGGCCAGCCGGCTTAGAAACTTTCCGAGCCTCTTTTATTTAGGGTATGACACTAACAGAATAGGGAGTCTCAACCAGTAAGCACATCCCCGGAGGTAAGAAGAGAAAGGTTTCGGCACAGTTTATATACAGTTCAAATAATATCAAAGCGGTAAAAGCAGCATTTAGCACATTAGGCTCAAAACATGTAATAATCAGATAATAAATAAAGCCAAATAATAACAATTATTCTAAGCTCGAATTCTTAACCCTGAACCAGTGGTTCTGGGTCAGAGACTCCCCAGCAGAGTCGCCAGAGCTGTCACACCTCCTTTTTCCGCACTCGCAGGGCGCGAGGGGAGTTTTTTCCAATTAAAGGACAATCGAAACGGGATTTGCTTATTTATTTCAGAGTCGCCACTTGGGAGATTTAGGGTGTCCCAAGTCACCAATTTTAATCCCGAATCGAGGAAAATAATGACTCTATATTATAGTCTGCGTACCAGAAATCCGGATAAGGAATTCTGTTAACCCGGGAGAAGGTGTTAGGCATTCCCGAGTTCCGTGGTTCTAGCACGGTCGCTCAATTGTTATATTCGGCTTGATTATCTGATTTTATACAAGTATGAACTTATGTGCAAATTTTAACTTTTAACCGCTTTATTATTATTGTTTTTACAAGAATGTGAACATCGCTTAAAACACGTCTTTGGACTGCGTCACATGAAATGCACCCACAATCCGGAACGCATTTTATTTGATGTTTTGAGATTTGGATTTGGGTCGCATGAAATGCACACCCGAGCTTAAGAAAGTAAATTGTTAAACACGCGCCTAAAGAGACTATCGCGTTATTATTTTGCGGAGGTCGTGAAATTCGCTAAACGACCCTCCTGAATTCTAAGTAATTTTAAACAAGTATTTACTGAGGGCCCCGCAATTTGTGTTTTTATTCAGCGAGGCTCATCTCATTCTTATTTTTTAAAAGGAATTTGCAACGTCATGGACATGCATCTCGGGCCACGTCACAATCAATATGCCCGTGACTAGAGACATATTTCGACTCCGTTGAGATTTGGATTTGGGTCACATAAATGTGCACCCGAGTTTAGGGAGATAACATTATTAAAGGCGCGCCTAAAGCGACTAGCGCATTATTATATTGGGTAGGGCCGTGAATTTTGCTAAACGGCCCGTCCCGGAATCTAAGTGTTTAATACATATATTTTTGTGAGGGCCCCGCAATTTGTCCCTTTTATTTGGCGAGGCTCGCCTCATTTTTATTATTATTTTTTTTTAAAGAATTTACAACGCTATGGAAATGCGTCTCCGACCACGTCACAATCAATGTACCCGTGATTAGAAACACATTTCGACTCCGTTGAGACTTGGATTTGGGTCACATAAATGTGCACCCGAGTTAAGAAGGTAACATTATTAAATACGCGCTTAAAGCAACTAACGTATTGTTATTTTGGGAAAGGTCGTGAAATTCGCTAAGCGGCCTGTACCGAATTCTAAGAATTTTAATAGGGTTCCTATTATTCCTAACTTTGCTAACGTATCGTTATTGTTATTAAACCCAACTTCCATTACTGACAAATGAGAAATAAGGTTTAAATGCTAGTAGTCATGATTTTTTTCATTCAGACGTTCACATACCCATTACAACGAGATTACATAATATATGCGAGCACATATGTTCGCAACAAATCACCGGATGTCAAATTGTTCCCTTAATAAACACAAATATATGCATAGAAGTAGACATTCTCGTACAAAAAAACTTAAGTTCACAATATGTTCTCACATTTACTTTAAACATATGCAGTAACTAATCATAAGATGAACATTTTTAACAAAAAAAACGAAAATTGCATTGTTGACATTCATCTTAAACCATAATATGCGAATCGAACAAAATGAAACAAAGGACGAAGAACACTAACCTTCGAACCTCGACAAACCTAGAACGACAAATAGCGCCCCCGACGGAACTCAAACCGGATCTCACTGAACAACGACGGAACCTCGGACAAACACCTCGACGCACCGGACCTCGACGAACCAAAGCCAACCTCGATGGAAATAGAAAACTCGGACCCGCAAGTGCTAACAATCTGCCATGTTCGCTGCTACTGACCTTTCTCGACCCAGCAGCTTGGTGCGAAAAGATGAAGAAGGAGGGGTCGAGGGACAGTGACGGGGTAGAAGAACACAGCAACAGTTGCCTACGTTCCGACGAGGGGGGGGTGACGACGAGAGTTGCTGGATTTTTGGCTCGGCAGGTGGTTTTGGGGTAGGGTTTGGTTAGGTTCAGGCGTTGGGGGGGAACTGGTTGCGACGTGATGTTTGGACGTTGTGGGTGGTGTTTTTGGAGTACATTGACAACGGGGGGAGGAGCTGGTGGTCGACGGACGTGGGGTGGTGGCGTTTTGGAGTTTGGACGTGAGAAGGTGGCGACGAAAGGCTGCTGGGCTTCAAACGTTGGGGGGTGCGACTGGAGGTGGAGAAGTCTGTTTGCTGGTGGTTTGGGCCGTGGTTGACGATGGCTGCTGGGTTCCGACGTGAAGGAATGGAGGTTATGGCGTTGTGGGGTGTTCGTCAAGCTGGTGGAGGGGAAGTTCGTTTGTTTTCCGGCGTTCGTTTGGACAGTAGGGTGATGGAGTTGGACTGGTGTTGGGTTTGGACGCTGGGGGAAGTAGGGTTTGGTCGTGGTGGTCGTGAGGTGGAGAGGGGGGTCGTTTTTGCTAGGGTTTCTGCTTTTCAAACGGAGGAAGAAGAAGCATGAACAGTGAAATTTTTTTTGGTTTTCTTCAAAAATCCAAAGTCCCCCTTCCTTTGGCCTTCTGTCCGTGTATTTAGCATGGGTTTGCCCAGAAAAATGAGCCCCACGCGTGGTGGGGTTCAAGGCATATGTCCCCCACGCGTGGTGGGGTTCCCCACGTGTCCTGGACTCGGTTTATTATGGGCTAGGTCCGAAAATTAGGCCTAAAACCGGGTAGTTTGAACCCGAATATTATTCTTTTGCCCAGACCCGAGAAATAGGAACACGTTGCTTAACTAGTCCTATGTAAGCAAAATAACTACCAAAAATAAGACTAGTATTTAACAAAACTATATCTTTTTAAATATTTTTAAGGATTTAAAATAGCTACAAAATATTAATAAAACTATTTTTGTAATTTTGGTAAATATTAAAATAAAATATGAAGTAATATTTTTGTATTTTTTTCAAAGTTAAAATGACTATAAAATATTAATAAAACTATTTTTGTAATTTTCGTAAATATTAAGATAAAATATGAAGTAATATTTTTTGTATTTTTTTCAAAGTTAAAATGACTATAAAATATTAATAAAACTATTTTTTTGTAATTTTCGTTTTTTTAATAAAGACAAAATATAAAATAATATTTTTTGTATTAAAACGACTACAAAACATTAATAGAATTATATATATTTTTTTGTAATTTTCGAATTTATATAAAGTACCAAAATAAAGTACAATTTTTTTGTATTTTTCAAGTTTATGAGAAATACATAAACTAAAATTATATATATATTTTTGTGATTTTTCTTTTTGCAACGAAATAAAGTAAAATAGTTAAAATGACTATATTGGACCCAATTACATATTTATGCTAAAAAAATGTGAAAATCCTCGGGGAGGGTCAAAAATCACGTGCTTACAGTCGGGACCATCCAAGACACAAAATTTCATGTCATCGAAGGCGAAATAAGGTACAATGCACTTCTCGGAAGGCCATTGATCCACAAGAGGACAATATCGTCGACCCTTCACCAAATGATGAAGTTCCCAATAGTGGATAGTGTGAAAACAATTTATGGGGAACATCACGCTGCGAAAGATATATTTTTAGTCAACGAGGTGACGCCGATATCAGCACCCTCGACCTTAGAAAAGTCAAACATCAAAAATAAGCAAGCATCCAAATAGCAATCATCATCCCCAGACTCGACCGAAACAGATAAGCAGGCAATCAAAGATGATGAAGAGGATTTTATCACTCCTTGAACTTTTGTCATCCCCGAAGAATCGGATGCAACCAAGTCAACGGTCGAAGAGCTGGAATAGGTGATACTCATCGAGTATCTACCCAAACGTAAGGTATACCTGGGAACGGGGTTAACCCCCGAAGTCAAGAAAAAACTCATTCAATTTCTTATTGATAACATGGATTGCTTTGCATGGCCCCATTTAGACATGACAGGAATACCACCCGAGATCACAACTCATCGGTTGAGCCTGGATCCTAAGTTCAGAATGATAAAGCAAAAGATAATGCCTCAGTTCGAGGTGAAGCATGACTTCATAAAGGAAGAGGTACTAAACTTCTTAAAATAGGGTCCATTCGGGAAGTCAAGTATCCTGATTTGCTAGCCAACGCAGTTGTAGTCCCGGGAACAAACTTAGAAAGTGTGTAGATTATAAGGACCTGAATAAAGCATGTCCTAAAGACTATTTTCCTTTGCCTAACATCGATCGAATGATCGATGCTACAGCTGGCCATGAGATACTTACTTTTCTCGATGCCTATTCTAGGTACAACCAAATCCAGATGAATCCAGTAGACCAGCAAAAAACTTCTTTTATTACTAAGTACGGAACTTACTGCTATAATGTAATTCCCTTCGAGCTAAAAAATGTGGGAGCTACCTATCAATGCCTAGTTAACAAGATGTTCCATGAACGGATAGGAAAACCAATGGAAGTTTACATTGATGACATGTTAGTTAAGTCCCTGCGTGGAGAGGACCATTTCACTCATTTGAAGGAGACATTCGAAATCTTGAGGAAATATAACATGAAGCTTAACCTCGAAAAATATGCCTTCGGGGTTAGCTCGGGTAAGTTCCTCGGCTTCATAGTGTCAAATCGAGGGATCGAGATCAATCCCGACAAGATCAAGGCCATCGAGGACATCACCGTCGTGGACAGTGTAAAAGCAATTCAGAGGCTACCCAGACGGATAGCTACCCTGGGTTGGTTCATTTCGAGGTCCTCAGATTGGAGCCACAGGTTCTTTTCCTTACTTAAAAAAATGATTTCACAAGGTCTCCGGAGTGTCAGCAAGCATTGGAGGAATTGAAAAGGTATCTATCGATCCCACCTTTGCTCCACACCCCAAAGGCAAATGAGTAACTATACCTATACTTGGCGGTCTCTAAAATAGCGGTAAGTGGAGTATTAGTCCGAGAAGAGCAAGGTACGCAGTTTCCAGTTTACTATGTGAGTCGATGTCACGACCCGAATTTCCCACTGTCGGGACCGTGATGGCGCCTACTCTTGAAAGCTAGGCAAGCCGACATTTACAGTTTTACCATATTATTATTAATCAAACAAAAACAGATAATAGCATAAACCAAATAAATATAAAATGCATAATTGATATAACAGTTCAACAACTCTAATACATATCCACCCAATGATCTGGTGTCACAATCCACAAACGTCTAAGAATTTCTATAAATATAAGTTTGAAAGAAAGTACATTTGTTCTCAAAATAGAAAGAGACAGGAAAAAACTAAAATAGAGAAAAGGAGACTTCCGGATCTGCGAACACCGGCAAATCTACCTTGCATCAACCTCAAATCTACTCACAAGGTTTGGCACTGAAATCCGCACAAAAAGTGCAAAGTGCAGTATCAGTACAACCGACCCCATGTATTGGTAAGTGTAGAGCCTAACCCCGGCGAAGTAGTGACGAGGCTAAGACACGACTACCATATAAACCTGTGTAGTTAAATCATATACAAGAAGAACAATAATAGCAGAAAAGTAACAGATAAAGATGGGAAGGGAACATGCTGCGGAGAATATCAAATTCTAATAGTAATTCAATAAAGAAGCCAAGTAAATGCCATATTTGAACTAACCAGAATAATGAAATAGTAATATGGGCACGACATCACCCTTCGTGCTTTTACTCTCGTCCTCACCATAAGAAAACAACATAACGGCACGGCATCACCCTTTGTGCATTAACTCTCATAATAATGGCACAACATCACCTTTCGTGCATTAACTCTCATAATCATGGCACACCATCACCCTTCGTGAATTAACTCTCATAATCATGGCACGACATCACCCTTCATGCATTAACACTCACTCATAATATCGTGCATGACATCACGCTTCATGCTTTACACTCTTCCTCACCCAAATAGAAGAAACAATAACATCCCGGCAAGGGAATCAACAATAACTAATCTTATTTCAACAGTTAATTTCACAAGTAAGTCTCAACTTGAGTAAATACTCAACAACGATCAAATACCCAGAAAATATCATAAGACTTGTTCAACATAGAGAATTATCAATTTAAGCATGAACGGTACGTGATAAGAGACACAACAGCCATAGTATAAGACTCACTCGCATGCTCAACATCAATGTATAGATTCTCGTTACCACACCTATACGTCGAACTCAATACTAACACATAGCAAATAAGACAACAACACCTATTCCCTCAAGCTAAGGTTAGACCAAACACTTATCTCGATCCCACGACCACACCTCAAGCCTCAAATACCGCTTTTCCTTTCATTTCCACTTCCAAACCGCCCGAATCTATGCATAATTAACTAATTAACATCAATTAACGCTAAATAAACCAATTCTAATGCATGAGTATAGATTTCCAAAAAAGTCAAAACCGACTCTAGGCCCGCTTGGTCAAAACTCGAAGTTCGAACCAAAATCCGATTACCCATTCACCCACGAACCCAAATATGCAATTGCTTTTGAAATTTGACCTCAATTTGAGGTCCAAATCCCTAAAATTTTGAAATTCCTAAATTCTACTCAAGAACACCCAATTTTCCATGAAAAGCCTTAGATTTTAAGATGAAATCATGTAAAACGATGAAATAGATTGAAGAAAATGAGTTAAGATTCATTTACCTATGATTCGGGGAAGAACTTGCTCTAGAAAAATCGCCCTTTGGAGTTTAGGTTTTGAAAATTTGAAGAATGAATGCAAAATCATGTCAAAGACCATTTTTACTCAGCTGCAGATGTCGCATTTGCGACCTGAGCTTCGCATTTGCGGGCTCCGCAAATGCGAGGAAGATACCTGTAATACCCTATATTTCTAATAAGGGTGTATATGGTCATAATAATAATAATAATAATAATAATATAAGAAACAATCTATAAAAAATAAACAAATAAAAAAGGGGGAAATTCATGAAAAAAAAGGGCCGAAGCCCATTAGAAAGGAATGAAAAGAGGTAAAACAACAAAGCTTTCAACAAAAGCTTTCAAAAACCCATCTGAAGACAAAAGCCACAGAAACAAATCGGCAACAACAAACAAAATAAGAAACGAATAGAGAAAAGAAAAAGGGGGAAAAGAGAAGAAGAAGAAGAAAGATTTGGGCAAAGGCCATAAGAAGAATTGGGAGTTGAAATTGAATGTATTAAAGCTCTCTTTTGACCCAAGAGGTTAACCTTCTTCCCCAATCTGTTGAATTATTTCACCGTATTTATACAATTTTAGGTAGTACAAAAGAGTTCAATATCAATAATATATATATATATATATATATATATATATATATATATATATATATATATATATATATATATATATATATATATATATATATATATATATATATACACATACACACACACACACACACAGAAAATTACAATGGATATAACAAGGCTATAAGGGTTTGGTCTAAGCACTGATAGGTCTAATTTTAGAGGAGTAAATCATACTAATTAGTTTGAAATTGATAGAATTATGTACTAGTTCTATGATTAAATATAAATTCACAAATTAGACTCAAACAGGAACCCGATGATTGGGAATTCTAAGTTAGCCATGAATTAGCCTAAACAAGAGAATTAACATGAGATCGATATTATGTAATTATAGATTGATTAGAGGAATTTGTATGAATTGCTCGAGGTGAAGCATTTGGTATTTCGGCACGAGTACTGTGAGTAGTAATCTTACCGCAATTTGTGTTTTCATAACTTGCATGATTCACACATGATTTTTAATATGAATATGTTACTGATTATTTTGAGTTGCACGTGGGACAAGTCTTTTACTCGATATGAGACCGAATAGTTATTTGACATTATTACCGTTGTTTTAAATATTCTTGATGTCACTAGATATGTTTTACCGTTACTTGAATTTACTATTATCGAAAGGAAATTATATGATTTGATAAGAACCGAAATGCCCTATATTGTTTTAAAATAGTTTCTACGAGTATATATGGATTACAGAGACAAGTATAAATGGGAGTAGACATTGAAGGATCATGTAACTAACAACGGGTTCGTTAGACCTGGTGCACCTTGTAATTAACGATAACCGTTATAGCCCTCTCTAGTGGGAAGGTAGAACTAGCATACCGTTATTGACTTCCCTCGAGTAGGGATTACCGTTATATTTGACTTCTTGCGAAGAAGTCCACAGTTATATCTATTACATGATCCATTTATTGAAACCTCCCAAAATATGAATACTGATAGTATACAGTAGTTATCGAGCTTATTACTGAATTGTTAATTATATTTTACTACAAGAAAAACGTGATGAGACTGAAAATTATTTATTATTTCTAAAAGGGCATTTTTATATATTTTCTCTTTGAGATACTAGCATGTTTCTGACTTGTCCCCAAATAAAAATGGTTGTGGCTAAGTGTTATTACTCACTGAGCTAGCGACTCATTCCCTGCTAATTTTTTTTACAGAGACAGCAGTTGACGCAGGCGAGGATTTCATTAATTAGAGCGCACATGTTGATATTTCTCGGTGAGCCTCACACTTGTTCGCGTGGGCAGAGATTTTATTTATTGTTATGGTCTTTTCATTGAACTCTTAGAGTCGCTCCATAGTCATTATTTTAGTGTCATGCATATTCTTTTGTTATTATAGTCTTATGTTGAGTATCGTTCTCGTTTATCAAAGTTGGAGATAAATTAGTATTTTTAGTAGTTAGTTGGTGGCTTAGTTATGGTGGAGACTTGTATTGGTTAATTCACAAGTTGTCAATTAATTGGTATGATATTAGGATATTTGGTTGTTGATTTGAGACAGGAAAAATTTTGGGATGGTCTAAAAATAGGAGAAACTCTGTCCGATTTTCTGTAAAATTACCGATGAGGCTTACTTGGGAGCACTTGCTCCTAAGCGCCGGTCACAATCCTAAATTGGGTCGTGACAAAGTTGGTATCAGAGCTTAGGCTTTAAGTCCCGAGGCATGGATCAATGTTTAGTAGAGTCTTATTCATGGGTATGTAGGCACCTATACTTATGAACTTGAGGCCGCTGAACATCTAGGAATGTTTTCCCTTCTTTCATTCTTTGATCGTACGTTGAGATAACTTGATATTGACTTTGGAATAATTCTTTCGCAGATGGCTAGGATACACACACCCTCATCTGGGGGACGTGGTGCTGTACGTGGTGCTACCCGGGGTGGCGGTCAAGTTGGGGTTCATCAAACAAGAAGACAGGCTGCTCCTCAACCTCAAGTTGGGAACATGGGTCACACCCAATCTGTTATGCCAGATTAAGTGCAAGAGCAGGGAGTTCAGAACGCTCCACCACTAGTGCCAACTGTTGTACCTACTGTTGTCTTACCTGCAGATGCAGTGGCAAGGTTATTGAACGTGTTAGACACATTGGTGCCTACTCAGGGAGGAAGTTCAGCTCATCAGGCTACCTTACAGACACAAGCACCTACACAGACTAGTACTTTCGGGAATAAGGAAGTATCCCTACAATAGTTTCTGAAATTGAAATCACCAAAATTCACAGGTTCCGATAATTCAGCAGATCCTCAAAATTTCTTGGATGGGACACTTAAGGCATTACGTGCACTTGGATGTTCTAGTAAGAGAGTCGTGGAGCTCAAAGTATACAAACTAGAGGATATGGCCAATACATGGTATGAAACTATATTGCTAGGAAGGCCAACAGGAGCAGCACCACTAACATGGGACGAGTTCACTAAGTTGTTCAAGAATCATTTTCTTCCAGATAGTCTGATGCAACAATATGCTAGAGACTTTGAGAGATTGGTTCAGACTCTAGATATAGATGTGTCAACATATAACACTAAGTTCTGTAAGCTAGCTATATATGCTCCTCACTTAGTGCCTACCGAAGAAGCTCAAGTTCAGAGGTTTGTTGATGGATTGGTTGGTCGTCTATACACTGCAGTAACCCTACAGATGAAGACTTTATCCTACTCTGATGTAGTCGACCTTGCTATAAAGATTGAAAATAAAGGATGTGAGGAGCGTGCAACTAGTGATTTGTGTAAGAAGGCCAAGACAGGAGGGGCTTTCAGTGGTGGTTTTAGAGAAAATAGAAGAGCGGGAAATCAGGGACAACAACAACAACAGGGTTCTTAGACAAGGACACACATGTCTTCACAGTCTACATACAAACCACATTATAGACAAGGTACTAGGGGACCATCATCTTCTGGACATCGTAATTCTAGGCAGATATATGCCACTACTCCAGTCTGCCAGACTTGTGGTAGATCACATTTAGGCCAATGTCGTGTTCTAACTGGAGAGTGCTTTCGGTGTGTCCAGTTGGGACATCACTTGAGGGATTGCCCTCAGCCTCCGAGAAATTTCAACCAGGCTTCTATTCAATCAGCTGCACCGACTCAGACTACTCGTACTACTTCAGGTGCTACAGGTACAGGAAATAGAGGTCGAGGTGCTAGAGACCGTGCTACTATGAATTAAGGACAAGGGAATGTTGGTAGAGGTCAGGCAAGAGTTTTTGCATTTACTAGACAGGATGCTCAGGCCTCGAATGCAGTTGTTACAGGTATTCTTTCTGTCTGTTCATTCGATGCACTTGCGTTGATTGATCCGGGATCTACTCACTCCTATGTGTCCTCGTACTTTGCTTTGAGATTTAGTAGACAACCTGAGCTATTGAATGATCCTTTTCTAGTTTCTACTCCTGTTGGAGAGTCTCTGTTAGCTGAATACGTGTATCGTGCTTGTCATATTAGGGTTGAGGGTAGAGATACTCTAGTTGACCTTATTGTACTTGATATGATTAACTTTGACATGCTGATCGGAACAAAATGGTTATCTTCTTGTTATACTATAGTCGATTGGCATACAAAGATAGTTAAGTTTGAGATACCTAATGAACCTAGTTTTATTCTAAGAGGGAGTCGGGTTCCAGAGATTTGCAAAGTTGTATCTTTTATGAAAGCTCAACGACTTCTGAAGAAAGGTTGTTTGGGTCTCTTAGCTATTGTAAATGATACAAGAAAGGAAACAGTTAGTATAGAAAATTTACCAGTAGTGAGAGAATTTTCTAATGTATTTCCTGAGGATTTACCAAGATTGCCTCTAGTACGAGAAGAAGACTTTGGTATTGATTTGCTACCTGACACACAACCCATATCGATACCCCCATATCGAATGGCACCAGCAGAGTGAGAGAGCTAAAGCAATAGTTACAAGATTTGTTAGATAAGGGTTTTATTAGACCTAGTGTATCGCCATGGGGTGCACCAGTACTATTCGTAAAGAAGTAAGACAGATCCCTGAGAATGTGCATTGACTATAGGCAGTTGAACAAGATAACAATACGTAATAAATATCTTTTGCCTTGTATAGATGACATGTTTGATCAGTTACAAGGAGCTGCCCACTTTTCAAAGATTGACCTCCGTTCTGGTTATCATCAACTTAGAATCAAAGATGAAGATATTTCTAAGATTGCTTTTAGAACTCGATACGGGCACTGTGAGTTTCTTGTGATGCCTTTCGGACTGACTAATGCTCCAGCGGTATTTATGGATTTAATGAATAGGGTATTCAAGTCATTTCTGGATAGATTTGTAATAGGATTTATTGATGATATCCTGATATATTCTCGTAGAGAAGGAGAACACGAGGATCATCTCAGGACTGTGTTGCAGACATTGCGAGAACATCGGCTTTATGCTAAGTTCTCAAAGTGTGAATTTTGGCTAGACTCGGTAGCATTTCTGGGACATGTTGTGTCCAAAAATGGAATTATGGCAGATCCTAAGAAGATCAAAGTTGTGCAGAACTGGCCCAGACCTACTTCTCCTACAGAGATTCGTGGCTTTTTAGGCTTAGTAGGCTATTAGAAGCGTTTTGTGCAGGATTTCTCAAGAATAGCAGTGTCACTGACCAAGCTAACACAGAAAAATGCAAAGTTTTAGTGGACGGAGGAATGTGAGTAGAGCTTTCAAGAACTCAAAACATGTTTGACAACTACACCAATATTAGCCTTACCATCAAGTTCTGGAGGATTTACAGTATTCTATGACGCCTTGAGGGTGGGATTAGGATGTGTTCTCATGCAAAATGGTCGCGTTATTGCTTATTCTTTGAGACAATTGAAAAAGCACGAGCAAAACTACCTTACACGTGATTTGGAGATGGTGCAGTGGCATTTGCTCTAAAAATTTGGAGACATTATCCATATGGAAAAACTTATGAGATTTATACTGATCATAAAAGTTTGAAGTATATCTTTTAGCAGAGAGATCTAAATCTTCGGCAGTGTCGTTGGATGGAACTACTCAAAGACTATGATTGTTCTATTTTTTATCATCCTGGAAAAGCCAATGTGGTGGCTGATGCATTGAGTAGAAAATCTATGGGGAGTTTGGCACATATAACCCCTACAAAGAGACTTTTGGCCAAATATATTCAGAGACTAGAAGATACAGGTATCAAATTTAGTGTCGGAAATTCAGAGGAATTGTTGGCTTGTACTCAGGCTAAGTCTTCATTAGTTGAGCGCATTAAGGCCACCTAATATGAGGATGAATGATTATGTAAATACAGAGATGAGGTCTTAGCTGGTAAAAGCAGTGATATGATTGTTGAAAGTGATGGTATTCTTTGAATGGGTGACAGGCTATGTGTAGCAGATGTAGATGGGTTGAAACATGTTGTTTTTGAAGAAGCCCACAACTCTAAATACACTATACATCCTGGATCGACAAAGATGTACCATGACCTGAAGCAATTTTATTGGTGGGAAGGTATGAAGAAAGATGTTGCTAACTTTTTTTCTAGTTGTTTGACTTATCAGCAAGTCAAGGCTGAGCATTAGCGACCCGCAGGACTACTACAAAAAATTGAGATTCCAGAGTGGAAATGGGAAAGAATTACTATGGATTTTGTCATCGGTCAACCACGAACTCTTAGAGGTTATGATTCGGTATGTGTAATTATAGATTAACTGACAAAATCAGCTCACTTTTTGCCGGTGAAGACTATATATGGTGGAGTTAGGTATGCACAGATATTTATGAACGAAATTGCACGACTTCACGGAGTTCTAATATCCATCATCTCTGATAGAGGATCACAATTTACCTCATATTTTTGGAAATCTTTTCAAGAAGCATTAGGTACACGAGTAGATCTTAGTACTGCATTTCATCCACAGACAGACGGGCAGTCTGAACGTACTATACAGATCTTGGAGGATATGTTGAGAGCTTTCATTCTTGAGTTTGGAGGTAGTTGGGATTCTTATCTACCTTTAGCTGAATTTGCTTAAAATAATAACTTCTAGTCCAATATTCAAATGGCACCGTACGAAGCATTGTATGGTAGAAGATATCGTTCTCCTATCGGATGGTTTGAAGCTGATGAGACTAATTTATTGGGACTCGACCTAGTACAAGAAGCTATGGACAAGGTCCAGTTAATCAGACAGAGATTGCTTACAGCTCAAAGTAGACAAAAGTCTTATGCTGATAAGAGAAGAAGAGATTTAGTGTTCACAATTGGGGACAAAGTGTTCCTACAAGTCTCCCCTATGAAAGGTGTGATGCGGTTTGGGAAAAGAGGCAAGTTGAGCCCCAGGTTTATAGGACCGTGTGAGATACTAGATCGAGTGAGAGTTGTGGCTTATCGTTTGGCACTTCCTCCTGAGTTATCCTTTATTCATCCAGTGTTTCGCGTCTCAATGCTAAGAAAATGTATATCAGACTCATCTCAGGTGATTGAAGCACCGATTATACCACTCAATGAGAAGTTGTCTTACGAGGAGGAGCCAATGGCTATTGTTAATAGACAAATAAGAAAACAACGGTCAAAAGAAATTGTGTTCGTTAAAGTTCTATGGAGAAATCATACTGTTGAAGAAACTACTTGGGAAGTAGAAAAAGATATGCAAGCGAAGTATCCCCATTTGTTTCAGTATATAGGTACGTACTTGAGTTAAATTCGGGGACCGAATTTCATAAGGTGGGGAGAATGTAATACCCTATATTTCTAATAAGGGTGTATATGGTCATAATAATAATAATAATATAAGAAACAATCTATAAAAAAAACAAGAATTTAAACAAATAAAAAAAAGGTCTGAAACCCATTAGAAAGGAATGAAAAGAGGTAAAACAACAAAGCTTTCAACAAAAGCTTTCAAAAACCCTTCTAAAGAAAAAAGCCACAGAAGCAAATCGGCAGCAACAAACAAAATAAGAAACGGACAGAGAAAAGAAAAAGGGGGGAAAAGAGAAGAAGAAGAAGAAAGCTTTGGGCAAAGGCTTTAAGAAGAATTGGGAGTTTAAATTGAATGTATTAAAGCTCTCTTTCGACCCAAGAGGTTAACCTTCTTCCCCAATCTGTTGAATTATTTCACCGTATTTATACAATTTGGGTAGTACAAAAGAATTCAATATCAATTATATATATATATATATATATATATATATATATATATATATATATATAAGGGTTTGGTTTAAGCACTGATAGGTCTAGTTTTAGAGGAGTAAATCATACTAATTAGTTTGAAATTGATAGAATTATGGACTAGTTCTATGATTAAATATAAATTCACAAATTAGACTCAAACAGGAACCCCGATGATTGGGCATTCTAAGTTAGCCATGAATTAGCCTAAACAAGAGAATTAACATGAGATCGATATTTTGTAATTATAGATTTATTGGAAGAATTTGTACGAATTGCTCGAGGTGAAGCAATTGGTATTTCGGCACGAATACTGTGAGTAGTAATCTTACCGCAATTTGTGTTTTCATAACTTGCATGATTTTTAATATGAATATGTTACTGATTATTTTGAGTTGCATGTGGGACAAGTCTTTTACTCAATATGAGACCGAATAATTATTTGACATGATTATTGTTATTTTAAATATTCTTAATGTCACCAGATATGTTTTACTGTTATCGAAAGGAAATTATATGATTTGATAAGAACCAAAATGCCCTATATTGTTTTAAGATAATTTCTACGAGTATATACGAATTACAGAGACAAATATAAATAGGAGTAGACATTGAAGGATCCCGTAGCTAACGACGGGTTCGTTAGACCTGGTGCACCTTGTAATTACCGATTACCGTTATAGCTCTCGCTAGTGGGAAGGTAGAACTAGCATACCGTTACCGACTTCCCTCGAGTAGGGACTACCGTTATATTTGATTTCTTGCGAAGAAGTCCAGAGTTATAACGATTACATGATCCGTTCATTGAAACCTCCCAAAATGTGAATACTGATAGTATACAGTGGTTACTGAGCTTATTACTGAATTGTTAATTATATTTTACTACAAGAAAAGTGTTATGAGACTGAAAATTATTTATTGTTTCTGAAAGGGCATTTTTATATATTTTCTCTTTGAGATACTAGCATATTTCTGACTTGTCCCCAAATAAAAATGGTTGTGGTTAAGTGTTATTACTCACTGAGCTAGCGACTCATTCCCCGCTATTTTTTTTTATAGAGACAGCAGTTGACGCAAGCGAAGATTTCGTTAATTAGTACACACAGGTTGATATTTCTCGGTGAGCCTCGCATTGTTCGCGTGGGCAAAGATTTTATTTATTGTTATGGTCTTTTCATTGAACTTTTAGAGTCGCTCCATAGTCATTATTTTAGTGTCAAGAGTATTCTTTTGTTATTATAGTCTTATGTTGAGTATCGTTCTCATTTATCAAAGTTAGAGATAAATTAGTATTTCTAGCGGTTAGTTGGTGGTTTAGTTATGGTGGAGACTTGTATTGGTTAATTGACAAGCTGTCAATTGTTTGTATGATATTAGAATGTTTGGTTGTTTATTTGAGACAGGAAAATTTTTGGGATGGTCCAAAAACAGGGAAAACTCTGTCCGATTTTCTGTAAAATTACCGATGAGGCTTACTTGGGAGTACTTGCTCCTAAGCGTCGGTCACAATCCTAAATTGAGTCGTAACAGTACCGCAAATGCGAACCCCCTGACACTTCTGCTACCTTCACAAATGCGAGGAAAGTGTCGCATTTGCGACCACCAACTTCGCAATTGCGATCAGTTCCGTTCCTAGACTCCCTTCGCATTTGCGAACTATGCTGGCCCAGCCTTTAGATTGCATTTGCGATAAAAGGCTCGCAATTGCCAAGCATGTGAAGCTCGCAATTGCAAAATCAGAGTCCTGCCACAGCCGAAGCATACCAGCAATATTTTCCTAAGACCAAAACACCCCGTGGCCTATCCAAAACTCACTCGAGCCCTCGGAGCTCAAACAAAACATGTACACAAGTCTAAAAACATTATACGGACTTGCTCGTGAGATCAAATCACCAAAATAACATCTTAAATAGCGAGTTTAATACCAAAACTCATGAAATTCTCAAGATAGCTCAAAATTCCTATTTTCTCAACAAAGGGTCCGAATTACATCAAATCTCTTCCATTTTTTTACCAAATTTCACAGATAAGGTCTAAATACCATAATAGGCCTATTCCAGGCTCCGGAACCAAAATACGATCCCGATACTAACGATATCACACATTATTCCATTTCTAAAAATCCTTATTTTTCCAGCAAATAATTTTCTTCAAAAATTTATTTCTCGGGCTAGGGACCTCGGAATTCGATTTCGGGCATAGGCCCAAGTCTCATATTTTACTACGGACCCTACGGGACCATCAAATTATGGGTCCAGGTCCGTTTACCAAAAACGTTGACCAAAGTCAACTTTAATTAATTTTAAAGACAAAATTTAATATTCTTCTTAAATTTCACATATAAGTTTTCTGGAAATGCACCCAGACTGCACACGTAAACCGAGGAGAAAGAAAATAAGGTTTTCAAGGTCTCGGAATCCGGATTCGGGTTGTAAAACAAGAGATGACCCTTTGGGTCATCACAGTCGAACTTTAGGAGATGTTGAAACCAGGTATCCACACCTAGAAATATTGGCACTTGCATTAATAAGTGCATCTAGAAAACTAAAGCCATAAATTTGGTGTCATCCCATATGTGTTATAACCACATATCCCCTTCGAAATATATTACAGAAGCCCGAGTTATCGGGTCGATGGCCAAATGTGTCGTTGAACTTGGAGGGTACGTTATCACGGACGGAGCCTCAAACGTGAAAGGGTCCGGGTGTGGTATTGTTTTAAAAACGCCTACGGGTAGTGTTATTAGACAATCGATTAAAACTGCTAAACTGACTAACAACGAGGCCGAGTATAAGGCTATGATTGCAGGTCTCGAACTAGCTAAAAGCTTGGGAGCGGAAGTCATCGAAGCTAAATGTGACTCCCTACCGGTAGTTAACTAGGTAAACGAAACCTTCGAAGTTCAAGAGGACAGGATGTAGAGGTACTAGGACAAGTTGTAGGTCACCTTACACCGCTTCAAAGAATGGACTCTACAACATGTACCTCAGAAACAAAATACTGAGGCCGATGCACTTGCCAACTTGGGATCGTCGTTCGATGAGGATGAAATTGGCTCGGGGACTGTCGTCCAACTCTCGAGGTCTGTAATCAAGGAAGGACACACTGAAATCAATTCTACAACCTTAACCTGGGATTGGAGAAACAAGTATGTCGAATACTTGAAAAGTGGGAAACTACCGTCGGATCCCAAGGAATCGAGGACCTTACAAACTAAAACAGCTCGGTTCACATTAGACGAAGGCGGAACGTTATACAGAAGAATGTTCGATGGTCCATTGGCAGTTTGCTTGGGGCCGGGAGATACTGACTATGTTTTGCCAGAAATCCACAGAGGCACTTGTGGAAACCATTCTGGAGCTGAGTCACTAGTTCGAAAGGTCATCAGACAGGATACTATTGGGATAGTATGGATAAAGATATTAAGGAGTTCGTTCGAAGATGCAACAAATGTCAAAGGTTTGCACCAATGATTTACCAGCCCGGTGAATAGCTTCACTCGGTCCTATCCTTATGGCCCTTCATGAAATGGGGAATGGACATCGTCGATCCTCTGCCATCGGCCCCAAGTAAAGCTAAATTCATATTATTTATGAATGACTATTTCTCTAAACGGGTTGAAGCATATGCCTTTAAGAAATTCAAAGAAAGAGAAGTGATCGACTTCATATGGGATCACATTGCATGTCGATTTTGGATACCTGCGGAGATAGTGTGTGATAATGGCAAACAATTCATCGGCAGTAAGATAACGAAATTCCTTGAAGATCACAAAATAAAGGGGATACTATCGACGCCATATCACCCTAGTGGAAACAGACAGGCCGAATCAATGAATAAAACTATTATCCAAAACTTGAAGAAAAGGATAAACGAAGCCAAAGGGAAGTGGAGAGAAAAATTGCCCGATGTTCTATGGGCATATCGGGCAACATCAAAGTCCAGTATCAGAGCAACTCCATTTTCTTTAGTCTATGGCTCCGAAGCCTTAATACCAGTCGAAGTCAGAGAGCCCAACGCCAGGTTTTGGCATGCAACGGAAGAATCAAACCATGAGGCAATGAATACTAGCCTCGAGTTATTAGATGAAAGACGAGAACTAACACTCGTTCGAATGGCCATACAAAAGCAACAAATCGAGAGGTATTACAACAGAAGAACAAATCTTCAACACTTCAAACTCGAGGACTTGGTCTTAAGGAAAATCACCACCAATACTCGAGAACCTAATGAAGGGAAACTTGGTCCTAACTGGGAAGGACCCTATCAAATCCTCGACATAGTCGGGAAAGGATCTTACGAGCTTGGAACAATAGACCGCGAGCCATTATCGAATAATTGGAACATATCATTCCTCAAGCGATACTATTGCTAAGGAATGATTTTATCCCTTTTTTCATTTACTTAATTATTCAAAACTAACTTATTGTTGGTATCCGGTCCGAGAAATCGAGACCTCAGGTTTTAAAGTACGCATTGCACTCTTTTTCCTTAGACTGGTTTTTATCCTGATCGGGTAAGAGCTTTGAGAGGCAAAAACTATGTTCTACCTGGGGATAATTCAACAGTATCCAAGGCTTCTTTGCAATCAACCTCAAATATTGGGGGGCATCACCCTCAGATGTTATGTAAATGGGTCTCGATAGGAAGAATTTTGTAATGAGCCAAACGGTCGAATGAACCATGTCCATATAGATTAGCCGAGTCCCGACAATGAAACATGTACGCATGTATGAATAATACAAAGAAGCACTCTCTTTTTTCTCAAACATCTCGTGTTCGAGGTAAAATTTCTATTATACGAGTCATGTACTTATGATCTATTGTGCAAAACTGACACTTATGAAAAATGGCCCAAGGGCCAAGTGCAAGCATACCTCGAACATTCGAGGACTACCTACTCGAGCTATCTAAGTTCGAAATCATAAGACCTCAAAAGGGCACCCCCGATAAATGAACGAAGGCCATCACACTCGGGGACTAACATCTCGAACAAGTTCGTAATATTATCGGGAAACAAGTCCAAGAGATATACCCGAAGGCTACTGCCATATTAAAAATTACGGTCATATAAAGGCTTCTACCGAAATAATGCTACTTCCGCCATAAATTATAGGCCTTCAAATACTTTGAAAAACTGCTTAAATAAGGCTACCCTTGGCAAAGTAAATAACAAAAAGCTTCGATAGAATCAGCCCTCGAATAGTTTAAAGGCTTCGATAATATCAGCCTTCGGAAAAGCCTCAAGGGGTATTAAATTATCTTAACACAAACGAGTTAAGGAAAAATTGGGTTCCGATCGTTGAACCCTCGAAAAACCCAACGGGTACGGAAAACACATACTAAGGCACAGAAAATTTTACTAAGCCTTTTAGCCGAAAAGAGGCAAAACTTATAGTCATTTTTAGAGGCCAAGTTGGACCAAAGATCCTAAGGGCCGCCCTAAAAGAGCCTAAGTTCCAATATAAAAGAGACTAAGGGCCGATCTAATAAGCCTAAGGGCCGATACAGTTAGAGTTTGAGACCTCGCTCTCACTCAAATCGAATCCAAGGGTTTGGTTATTACGAGCTTAAAACAAACGACTAACTACAGCTCGAAGGTTCACATAAAAGGTGAAAGCTTAACAATCATTGATAAAAACTTAAGGGTTTGCCCTATCCAATTAAAACTATTCGAGTTTGGTTATTTAAGATAACCCACCTGCCAGTTCGAAACAAGCCATCCCCGAGACGAGTTCTCAAATGAGCTTCGAACTTAGGGACTCGCCTTCGTAACTTGGGGACTTGCCCTCAGAAAAACGAAAAACCTAAGGGTTTATTTTAATCACGAACAATGAGAACTTTTCAACGAAGGCAATTAAACATACAAATGCATGAAGAAAAAAGTTATGAAGGCATCGGGGAAAAATGTCTCATTATATCAAGGAATATATGAACAAAGGACCAGCCAGGGCCTTACACAAGAAAATGAAAAAAAATGTTACGATCTAGTTATATTCGGGGCTAGTCCCTTCGATACCGGTTTCCTACCAAGTGTCTTCTTCGGAGGCATCTTCTTCATTGACCTCACCACCATCTTCTCCGCTACCGGACCTGTCATCGCCATCATTATCATCATCATCAGAAAGATGAGCTGCCTGGCCTCGGTTTCGAGCTCCTTTGCCCGAGCAATCTCTTCGAAAAGGTCAACACCTCGAGCATGAATTTCCTCGAGGGTTTCTCTCCGGAATTGGCACTTAGCCAAGTTACTACGCCACTTCTCTCAATTGGAAGCCTCCCTCAGCTGGGTTTGAACAGCTACTGCATCAGCTTAGTACTGCACTATGGATTTGTCCGCCTTGGCCTTAGTCTTTTCGATCTTAGGCTTGGCCTCTCTAAGCTCGGCTTCGAGATCTTCGACCCTTTTTGCCTGAGCAGAACCTTTTTCTATGAGGTCTTGGAGCTCGGCCTCCGCTGAAGAAAACTTGGCCGAAGCTGCTTCCTTTTCGACAGCAAGTGGTCCATCTTGGCTTTTTGCCGATCACAGTCGGTTTTGACCCGGTCGACCTCCGCTCAAAGAAGACCGATCTTCTCCACCTTCTGCTACAGCTTAGATTTTGAAGGGTTAGAATCCACAGTGAAGTCGACCCCATACTTTATCAATAAGGAGGTTACCTGCTTGTCTAACTCAGCTTCGTCTTCACGAGCCTTGGCCAGGTCTGCTTGAAGATCCCTTATGACCTCATCCTTTTGGCCACAAAGAATCTTCAAAGCATTCTCTCTTCCGAGACCCTTCGGAGATCAGCTTCGCACTGATTAAGGTCAGGTTGGAATTTTGTAGAAGCCTATACGAGGAAGAAGAACACAAGTTAGAAAGAATAACCTTAGAAAAAACATGAAGAAGAATGGTCAAAAATAAAACAAACACTTACCTTAGAAAAAAGACGTTGAGCTTCCACCATGAGGATCGAAGCATCAGTAATATCAGAGGCATCATCGACCCCCACGAAGCAATCCAGAAAAGGATCGCCAGCGCTAGAGCCTCTGCCAATCTCAGGAGTCTTCAGCCTTTGGGCATCCCTTAATGCCTCTTCAAAAAAAACCAGCATTGGAGGCATTTGACCTATTGTTATGGCTCCGAGCGAATCGCTCAGAGCACTCTGTCCGATCCTCCTGGTTTTAGAACTGGCCCTACCCGGTGTAGAAGTTGACAATCGAGACACCGTCTTGACCTCAAGAGATTTTGGGTTCACCCCCGAACTTTTCTTTGAAGCCTCCTCAATATGAAGCTCGGTTGTAGCAGGCAGCAGCTCAGAATGTGAAGCAACCTCGATAGCCTTTCTGGAGCGAGCTACCAACACCGAGGAGCCTTCTTCTTCCTCCTCCTCGTCCTAGTCCCTCAATGTTTGAACCGCATCCACTGAGAGTCCGACTGTTTTTCTCCTCACCCTTCGAGGCTTGGGTTTGGAGACCTTTGATTGAGGGGTATTCTTCCTTTTCTTGTCATTTTCTAGCCTTAGAACCAGGGACTCGGCTTCGCCACCCTCGCTCGAAGGCCTCATAATGGCATCTTTGGTCAAACCTACATAAATCGAAGATTAATAATGGAGAAAAGGGGTAATTATTTTGGTAAACGTAAGAGGGGACCTTACCATGGTTTTTGGCTTCCCACTTGCCTTTAGCCAAATCCCTCCACACTCGTTCAGCATGAGTCGAGGTGAAGGCAAGCTTATGGATCTAGTCTTCAAAAGCAGGCACCGCCTCGGGCATGCAAGGGTCGGCTGCATGATCAGAGAGAAATGTTAGATAAGATCGAAAGAGACACAGAACCAAAAGAACAAAAGGTCACTTATGTTTGACTCTCCACTCCTCGGGAAATGGCATCTTTTCTTCTGGTATTATATCACGTGTCCTCACCCGTATGAACCGGCTAATCTAGCCCCGGCCTTTATCTTCATCGATATTCAAAAATAGGGCTTTGCTCGCTCGGCAGTTAAGTCTGATTAGCGCTCAATAAAGTCGAGGCCCGTATAACCGCATAAGGTGGTCCAATGTGAACTTCATCCCCCCGACCTCATTGGAGTAAAAGCACAGCATGATCACTATGCGCCAAAGTGAGGGGTGGAGCTGACCAAGGGTGACTTCGTACCTCTTGCAAAAGTCAAAGATCACGGGTCGACGGGACCCAATGTGAAAGGGTAAGTGTACACACTCAAAACCCCCTTCGTATGTGTGGTGATGTTCTCTTCAGGCGTAGAAATTCGCACCACCACCTCTGGACCCCAACTGCAGTCCTTCTTCATGTCCTCAACATGGCTCTCGGTAATTGGACACATATACACCGACATATGTTCGAATCAACCCGGTACCGATGAAGGGTTATCAACCTTAAAATCAGTTTTGAGGACACAAGGGCTAGGTACGTATTCATGGATGACCAGTTCTACCTGCGCTTTATCGTCGGCCGGCCGGGAAGAAGAAGATGGAGCTTTCTCCTTCTGTGGTACCATTTTAGAGGTCTTCGCCATTTACGTATGAGTAAGGAGTAAAACGAAGGTGCAGAACTGGCGGCTCCGGTGGGAACAACGGTGGTTTGGTAAACAACAATGAGAGGGAAACAAGAAGGTTTGTGATCAAAGCAAAGTTTGAATCTATTAAGGAGCTGGTATTTATAGGTTTAAAACGCCTATTCGGTGCCACTAGTGGTCGACCGATGACTGGCATGCATTGATAGTTTTTTGGGAACCGAACCAACGAGACGTTTTGGTCACATCCATCGCTTACATCACGAGGACGACTTCATGGTTGTGGTATCGAAGAATCGAGGCTCAAATCGTTTCTTATTATTTCATTCTAAGAAACACGGGGACGATGTATACAGTAAAAATTAAAGACACTCGATTCTACGTGTTCGAGGGTATATCTCGAGAGTAAGCTGATATCGGAGCAAATTCGGGCTTAGAGAATATGAAGGCTAAGGGATCGAGATCATGCTAAATCGACACCGCAATAACAGAATCACAAGATATCCGCAATCTACCACCAATCTCGGCAAAAATCTCGAAACCGGTAGAACCATTAACGGTTAATGATATCAATCATGTATTTTATTTCGAAATTAGAGTCATGCCTTATTTAGGATTCCTCTACTATATAAAAAGAAATCATGTTCATTTGTAAAGGACACACGATTATCATCATACATGAGTTCTTGCTTACACTTCTACTAAGAAATACAAACAATCTTTTATTCGTTCTTGACTCTTTATAGTACTTGTTGTTCATACTGATATTGCTGCTCTTACTGTTCTTGGCATTTGGCCTCGAGTCTAATCCAGATCGAGGTCAATAACTTGCAATTACACGGGTTTGATCCATTTAAATCACTTAATTCCTTTATTTATTTAGCTACTTATTAATTGGCATTAAATTAAATCGCGTATCCCTATAATAATAAAAGTTTAATTGTTACTCGTATTTAGAAGTAAACACATGTGTAACTATTTGTGATGGTACATGGCAATGTGATCAGAGAGTGTTGTATGAGTTCAGTCAGGCTCACGAGTGAGACTTTAACTACCGGTATTTCTTATTTCAGTATTTAAAAGGTGTTCTCTTTTCTTAGAATTATTTACTAAAGAAACTTTAATCTCAAAAAACTCAAGATCAAATGTTAAAAAAAAAATGATTCATTCCCCAAGAGGATATGTACCGGAGGTAAGGTGTCATATCCTCCTTTTACATGCATTTATTATCAATTGGTTAATAATAATTAAACAGGTAATTAATTCAGCCTAATTAACTAACCCATTATCCAAAAGTGTGGCATTAGAGAGAAAAGAATTATCGGAAAACATAATAATCACGTCTACTCTGATTCTTGTTCTACTCAGTACTATAATTTCTTTTATATAGTCTCTTCATCTTTCACCACACACGTGGTACTTTCCAGCTGCTACTTCAATTCTAATTTTGTATTATTCAGCTCATTTCTCCGAGTTAAAAAGAAAACAGTGGAATATGCAAATTAGCGAACTCCTGTACCGATCCGGAACCTTTAGATTCTTCTGTAAGGTACTGTTGAAAGGGAAATGTACTATACGCGTAGGTTATAATCATAGTAAAATTAAAATATTCAGAGAAAGCGAATGAAACATTGGCCGAAATGAAAGACAATGACTAAAGCGGGTAAATCTAGTAGTCTTCCTCAAACCCAAACCTAAGTCTGTTATGACTGGCTTTCAGGTCTCCACCGTAGCAGCTCACTATTTACACTTTGTAGACAAATCTCTTTTGCACGTGACTTCTTTTAGGTTTCTCTAATTTTATTATCTTTCTCTTTTTCTATTGTTGTGGTCATATATATACTGATATAGAAAGAACTTATACGCTATCAAGTCGCTTAATAAAAATAACAATCCATAATAAAGGGATAAGTAATCAAAAAAATTTAAGACAAGTTAATTACTCATGTCTTGTAAAAGCATTTTTCTCTATTTAGAGAGGGGGAGCTTCAAGTTCTTAGGAAGAGTTGTACAAGACAGTTCATACGGTTCGGGAGCTGAGCCCCTGAGCAGGGGCTTAGGTCAATAGTTACTCCTATATAATAGTCAGTCATCAATTAAAAATGGTAATGAATTGCGATTAGTCCAAACCTAGCAACTTATTGTGACCTACCCAGAAAACCCATACAAATACTGATAATATAGAACTATTTTATACTTCTGTATATAAGTTAATTAAATCCATATATATATATAAAAGAAAATAGGAAGTCAAGAAAGTGACTGGCATGTACCCTAGCAACTATACCAGTATGCCACTACTGTCATGCAGGCAATGTTATAAGGGGCACAATTGTCATCTAAACTAAACAAAATATATTATGTTCTTTCTTTGTTTTCTTCTTCTTCAATAAGAAAATGTCATTGGGATGACTCATTGCTCACCTTATCCTTTTTTATTATAAATTCAAAATATGGTATTGGTTTCCAAGGGCTATGGATCGGATAAAAAATTACACCCAGGTTTGCTGAAAGCACAGGCCTTGGTTCGGTGAGCAAATCTATGATAATGATAGATTAACGTTTCATAGCATGACGTTGAGATCTCTTTTTAACCTACCTTAATTTCAAACTTCTTAAAGAAAATTGTATCTTCGGCAGATTAAAAGTTTATCTACTGAAAATATTAGATGCAACAGCAGTTCTCATGTCATTTTAAATTGTAAAAGTTTATCTTTCCGGACTTTCTGTGTCACGACGTGGTATCATTTCGGGAAGAAATTTCTAAATTAAGAAAGCAATTTTGATTTCAGAAAAGGAGTTTAATCTTTATCTACTGTGTACAAATAGTTATACATTAATCATTTAGGAACGAGTAGATTAATGTTTACACAAAATTAGGATTGATATCTGATAAAGTGATGTGTAAACTGTGACAAATTAACCGTCAATTTAAGATGTGAACAGTTTTGCGCTGTCGTTTTTTGTTTAACCAAAGGTAACCGTCCATAAAAAGTTATACCCGAGCAACCTAAAAAAATAAGGTAAATTATTTGCTATATACAACATTTTAAAATATATTGTATATTTTTTTACATTATCATATCTATAAGTTGAATCCTTACTTTATCTTTTTTCTTTTACATTTATTCGGGAGGTTTGGTGAGCATATATAGTCAGTCACTCATCCCATCAACATCTTGGGTTGCTCTAGTATACTCAGAGGTTAAATCTGTCAATTCAAAATCACACTAAATAATTCAGGTTTTTTATATCTTCGTCCATGGACTAAAATCCAGTTACTTTAAGAGTTTATTTGTCAAGCAAGGAAATAAAACGAAACTAGTACTAGAACTATTTAATGGAATATAAAATTAGTTGAGTGAAACAAATAGATGTAGAAGATCAAGAACAGCGACCTCTTCTCTATTTTCTCCCCTTATATGTCTCATCTCTATCTCTCTCTCGAGGGTGTGTTGCTTTCTTTGAAAAAGAGAGAGAGACTCACACAGAGACAAACACAGATATGTGATTTTCATATAAATCAACTACACATATAAAACCATAATACATGTCACAATTGATGAAAGAACTCCATCTTCTTTATTTTTAATATTTATATTCTCCTGCTATATAGTTCAATTCTCTTTCCAGAAGGCGATTGCAGAGACATACAGCACTTACTGCAAAGCAAAGGAGGAGCAACAAAGAGAAAGAAAAAAGAAGAGAGAGAAAGAGAAAGATATCAGTATAGAGAAACGACAGCCTCAGAAACAACAGAGACAGAGAAAGAAAGAGAGAGAGAGAGAGAGAGAGAAACATATACAACTTTGGCTTTCAAATCCCACGAAGAGAAAACGATATCTGAGAAACCTTTGTACCCCTTTTCCGACCTGCAAGTTCTTAAGAGGTTTGTGCCTCTACATGAATAAAGCTGAAGCCTTTTATTTTATTTTTTTCTAAGTTTTTATTGAAGATTTTAAAAATAAAAATAAAAAAGTCTTTTTCTTTCCCCTCACCCCTTACTCTTTGCCACACTTATTGTCTCTTTTCTATCTCCTGACAATAATTCATGTATTCCATGATCTCTTTTTTGATTTCTTTTAATGACTATAAACCGATTTTAACTATCTTTATTCCCGATCCGAGCAGAAAAGAGATGATGAAGAGGAAGACAACGCTGCCATGGGAATAACAAGTACACCACCTCGTCCTTCTATTGTTACATCTCATAATTCAAAGGGTCACATTAATCCAACAATTCTTCATCAACTCTCGGATAATCTCAATTCTATGTCCCAAGATTATCATCACCAAAGTCTTTTCAGTTTCCCGAATGGGTTCGAGAGATCACAAGCGGAACAACAGCAACAGCAGCAGCAGCAACAACACATGGCTCAACAGATCCGTCGAGATAAATTACGAGTGCAAGGATTTGAACCCCAACCGTTTGAAGAAGAAACGAGTGGGCTTCCAGTTTATGATCAGACCGCTGGAATGTTATCTGAAATGTTTAGTTTCCCACCCGGCACGTCATCGGAGTTGTTGGAGGCCCAATTCAACCCGAATTACAGACACCCGAACCCGAATCAACGGTCTCAGCCACAGCAGATTCCACCTCCCGCCGGCATGGGAAACGAGTGGTTCGGGAACCGACAAGGAATGGTAGTACCATTGGGATATGCAAAAAATCATAACAATCAGATATCAAGTGCTGGTATTAATGCGGCGGAGTCCATGCAACTTTTTCTTATGAATCCACAGCCAAGGTCACCTTCACCTTCTCCTTCTCATCCTCCTCCTCCTCCTTCAACTAATTCTTCTACTCTTCACATGTTGTTACCAAATCCATCATCTACTTCAACTATAGAAGGGTTTCCCAATCCAGCTGAAGGATCTTTTGGTCAATTCACATGGGGTAATAATGGAGGTGCAAGTGCCAGTCTCAATACCCCTAATGAAATCGGAGCTGGAGTAAATCATGTTGTAGAAAGCCAAGGCCTTTCTTTATCTTTATCATCTTCATTACAGCACAAGGTCGAGGAATTAAGGATGGGCGAAGAAAGTGGAATGTTATTTTTCAATCAAGGAGGAGGAGGGTCTACTACTTCTGGACAATTTCGATACAAGAATTTGAATATTGGTAACAGTGGAGTAGTAGGCCAAAACATTCATCAACAAGTCCATGTTGGGTATGGCTCTTCTTTAGGAGTGGTGAATGTGTTGAGAAATTCCAAGTATGCTAAAGCAGCCCAAGAACTACTGGAAGAATTTTGCAGTGTTGGGAGGGGTAAATTCAAGAAGAATAACAAAGCAACAGCCGCTAACCCTAATTCTAATAACCCTAGTGGCGGCACTAATGGTGGCGGCGGTAACAATAATACTTCATCGTCTTCATCAAAGGATCTGCCTCCTTTGTCAGCTGCTGATAGGATTGAACATCAGAGAAGGAAGGTCAAACTTTTATCTATGCTTGATGAGGCACGTATCCTTTCTCTCTCTCTCTCTTAGGGGTCAATAAGCAATCATTGTTGTTTATTTAGTCTCTTAATTAAAGAAAAATATCTACAGAAAGTTACGGCATTTTTCGTGGAATATTTTATAAATTAAAAATTAAGCCGGCTAGGGGAATAGGTTTCGTCATTTCACATAGATTGAGTTTGTTGAGTTTTAAGTAGATTCTAATTAAGAAATCTGTATTTTGTTAATTAAGGAGTGATTCGACGGGTGGGTCACTAAGCTACGTATTTGATTTAATTTCCGACGAGTAGAACAAATAAGTGATCAGAAACTTTCCTTATTAAGTGTGAAAACATAGGTTTGTATTAGGGAAATATGTTCCATTATTGTCGTAATTAATATTAATTTGGTCGCAAGCTACCATCAGACTAAAGCCTCAAACAAGGAATAAGCAAGTGCGACGATATTAGAATACACTTAAAAGTCCATCGTGGTTGGTTTGAGCTGACCTTAATTTTGATTTTCTTCAATTGCTTATGTAAATACTAATACGCTGATATTTACGTGTTGGCTGTATTGATAGAAACCCAAGACAAAGCAGGAATAACTCAAATAGGATATTTTCAGTTCACATCAACGTTCATTTCAGCGTCTAATGATCATTTCCCAGCTTCTACCTTTTTTCCCCTCCTATTAGTTTTCTTTCTTTTTTTTAATGCTCTTATCTAATTCTCCGCATTGAAAATTATTTGAGACGCTTAAGTCACTCCAAATTGGAATTTGATCCTTCTTACTATTTGAAGTGTTGATCTTGGATTTCTCTTTGTTTCCCCGGACCCCGCGCATAGCAGAAGCTTGGTGCACCGGACTATCATTATTTTATATTTTTAGCGCTTAATATCCACTTTTTAAACAAATTAGAGTATTCTTCTTTTTGTATCATAATAATTTTTTTTATTTGCAAGCAGGTAGATAGGAGGTACAATCATTACTGCGAGCAAATGCAAATGGTGGTAAACTCGTTTGATCTAGTGATGGGTTTCGGTGCAGCAATTCCTTACACAGCACTTGCACAGAAGGCTATGTCAAGACACTTCAGGTGTTTGAAGGATGCAATAACAGCACAATTGAAACACAGTTGTGAACTGCTGGGAGATAAAGATGCCGGCACTTCAGGATTGACTAAAGGAGAAACTCCAAGGCTTAAGATGCTTGAACAAAGTCTGAGGCAGCAAAGAGCCTTTCACCAAATGGGAATGATGGAACAAGAAGCTTGGAGACCCCAAAGAGGCTTACCTGAACGCTCTGTCAACATTTTAAGAGCTTGGCTTTTTGAGCATTTCCTCCACCCGTACGTCTTTCTCTCTACTCTATCCTACATTAAGAGTTGGATTCAATCTCTATACATTGACTAAAGTGTACAAATTATTAATACTATCTCAGTACTACTGAAACATTGTCTTTTTTATCTCCTTGAACCGAGAGTCTAACGGAAACAGCCTCTCTACCCCTTGGGGTAGGGGTAAGGTCTGCGTATACTTTACCCACCTCAAACCCCACTTGTAAGATTTTATTAGGTTGTTTTATCTTAGCATACTTTAACTTATTATTGCTAGTAATATGTCCTACTTTTCAAGTTACTAATCTTAATTTTAGTTGAACTGATAGTGTACAAATTCTTGAGACGGACTATTATTTTTAAAAATAGTGTAGAATTTTTTTTATAACATCAGGATAATGTCAATTGAAAGTAAATTTAGTAACTTAGGAAATAAGTAATGTGCTATAATAAGTTAGTCAAAATTCGGTTTTAAAGTTTTTTAATCCGCTGCATTGTGCTCCTATACTTAATTCTGTTGACCATAATAAAGTCTAACCTTTTTTTCAATCCCCATGTCTTAACTCCCTAACACCGATGGGAATCTGAATCTTCTTACATTTACTGTATAAACAAAAGTAGAAACCCTATTACTCCTATTATGGAATTATGAAGGGACAAAATGAAGCTTCACACCCATCAATCAACTTTTATTAGTCTAAGACACATTTCCAACATCACTTTATAGCTTTTCTTTTTTCTTTTTCTTTCCCTTGCAGTGTCTGATTTTAAAGGAACCCGAATTCAGTGTCCTTTCATGAATAAAGTAAATTTAGCTCTTTCTCCTGGATCCAATGCGCTAGTGCTGTCTCCTGCTGACATAGGCATGATTTTGAAGATGGAAAAGAAAAGAACCTATTCAATAAGCTGACATGCATATAGAAATAATAATAATAATAATAATAATAATAATAATAATAATAATAATAATAATAATGATAATAATGATAAAAGCAGCTTGGGGAGCTACTAGACAAAAGAAATAAAATTGTATCTAAAAATGAATGTTATGAACAAGATGAGTGCATGCATTTTTTTTTCTGCCTTTACTTCTGTTACTAGTGGCAGAGAGGTACCGCTGCTGCTATTGCTGTTTTTCATGGATTGTCACGCCCATGCAGAGAAAAAGAAAGCAAGAAAGTGTCAATTCACATCTACGGATAAAGAAAGTTTAGTCATCTCTTTATACGGTTTTGGTAATGAGTCTGATGTTTTTATTTTTTTCTTGGGGTCATGACTTTTCTCAGGTATCCAAGCGATGCTGATAAGCATCTGTTGGCAAGACAGACTGGTCTCTCAAGGAACCAGGTTCGCTCATCGTCTCTTCTTTCTCTTTCAAGTTTTCTTATTCATATTATTATGCATATGCTGGATCTAGAATTTAAATCTAAATATTCTGTTCCTTACAGTAGCTATTTTTTGTTTTTTTCCGGGGAAATTTAAGTACTTAATGTTAATCCCTATAATATGAAGGAATTGTTACAACATATGACCTGAGCTATTTTTTTAATAATTTATTTTGTTTCAAAAACAAGTTATAAATATATAGTAATTTATTTAACTGAAGTAAACATCGAATTAATTACTGATAAACAGATAGTAGTATTAAATATAATGAGGTTGTTTGTGTTGTACATTGCCACCGGCTTGGATATTAAAAGTTACTTCTTTACTCGGTAAAAAAACGTTACTAATAGCTTGGGATGCATGGATTTTTCATTTTAAAAAACTTTGGGATTTTGCAAAAGGGAAGGAACTGTGGAATTGAACCCCATACTAATTGTGCGAAAACACCAAACGATAACACTAGACTTGTAGTGATTGCATGGATTTTGGTTTTGGTTCTCCACCTTCCTTTTTTTTTTTACCTAATTGGGGCATGGCAAGAGCCTTTTATTTTTCCAAGGGATTCTTTCCTACAAAGACATAAATTCTAGATTTAAAAAGAAAATCTAGGAATAGTAAGTGCAGAGGAAAAGCATATGAAGTCCAATCACACGTCAATTAATTAAATGCGATAGGTAGAGAATTTTTATTTCACGAAACTAAATATGGTCATGCATGTTGACTCTCTACACTGAAAGATGAATCAACAGTAGTATCCACTCCTTACTCCTTTCACATCACTTCATTCTTCCCTGAAAATTGTGTTTATTCAACTCTATGGTGCGTATATGGTATATTAGTACTGTCTGTATACTAGAACTGAGTAAAGATGGTATGATAAACTTCTTTTACACCGTTATTATGAAAAAAGTTAAATTCTTTATTGAAAATGATTGAGCTTATATATATTCATTGTATAAGAGAATTTCACACTATATGTGTAAATTGACATTTTGTAGCAAATTATCTGCATTATATTTTAGAATATAACTAATATCATTAATCATGTGATGTTACCTGTAATTATCTATTAAGTGACTGATAATGTAAAAGATTTTTGTACGTGGTCAGTATATAGAAATTAAATCTGATGTAACCTCTCGTATCTTTCAAACGTTGTTGAATTCTTTCTGTTAACAATTCTCAGTTAAATGGAATATCCCCGAAATGTAACAAATGAGTGAAAAAAGTGTAATAAAATACGTCATAATGGTAGTTAATTAATGATGGGGCTATTTTTGTGTATGAATGTGCTTTTTTTTCAGGTATCAAACTGGTTCATAAATGCCAGGGTGCGGTTGTGGAAACCCATGGTAGAAGAGATGTATCAACAAGAAGCCAAAGAAGAAGAGGAGGAAGATGATGAAAGAGAGAATAGCCAAAACCAAAATAGTGGCAATAATGCACAAACACCAACGCCTAATATGAGTAACTCTTCTTCTACTAATATGACCACAACTACGACAGCACTAGGAGCAGCTGCAGCAGCAGCAGAGACAGGAACAGCTGCCACAACAGCAACAGCAACAGCAACAGCAGCATCCACATTAGGCAAAAGATCCGAAATCAATGCCCCTGAAAACGACCCTTCACTCGTTGCAATCAATTCCCACATTTCCTTCTCGGAAAACCAAGCAACTTTCCCGACCAATATTCATGACTCCGACGCCGCGGCATGCCGTCGCGGCGGCAAGTTCTTCGGTGATGATTATGGGACCACCACCAACGCTGATGTGGGATCCACCATGATAAGATTTGGGACCACTTCTGGTGATGTGTCACTCACCTTAGGGTTACGCCATGCAGGAAATTTACCAGAGAATACTCATTTCTTTGGTTAAATATTTGAGGGTGATGTTAATTATCCTTCCTTAATGTATACCATAGTAATTAAACCGAATTTGCTTCTTGCCTCATAATTTATGCCCTTGCTTTTAGTCATAATTAAGCTGCTTTATGTTAGCAAGCTCTATGAGAGATTAATTTACTGTAATTGTATAGTAGTAGTACGTAGTACATTATTTTTCCCACCAGCTTTTTGTTCTGTACCCACATTATCCCTTCAGGATGTATGAAAGCTGATTTTGGACAATAAAAGGAGTCCCAATGAGACAGTATTTTTCATATGCTTTTTGGTTATTTATCGGGTAATTGGAATGTTCATAGAAGCATACAAAATTCACAGTGTACAAGTTTATCTTTTACTTTTTGTTTTAAAAGGCTTCCCGCTCTTGTTTCGGTCAACCTTTCCTTCATTGTGTAGTCTTTAAAAAGTGCATATCAAACAAAAATCAACGCCTATTTCTTTTATATATATAAAAAAAAAAATTAATCAGGATTTGAATCAATTTGTGTCATTTATTCGCTTACAAAGTACACAGTTTTATACCTTCACTATATAAAGAATTTGTACATGTTCAATGTAATATGATTGACTCCAATTAATTAAGCATCATCTTTTTTTATATTATAAACATAATAAGTCTCTGATTTACAGTATGAAACTCTAAACACATTAACTAATCGAAAATTTTCATGCTTAGCACCTAGCCCAAGAAGGTTTTTTAATTTTCTTTTGGTGGTTGGGGTGTGTCAGGTGTTTGCCATAATTTTCTTACCACATTTGGTTTTCCTATTTGTTGAAGGAAAAGGGCAATATAATTACCTTAATTGGATTTTCCTTTTTGTAGAAGGAAATTATATAATTCTTCCATATTTGGCTAGTCCCTTTTCTTGTAGGAAAATGTTTGGAGTTCTATAAATTGAAGATTCATCTTTCTCATTCAGTAGCATCCACAATGTAGCCGTAGGGGCTTGAGAGTAGTGTTTAGGGGGAGAACTTTACGGGATAAGTGTTAGTGTGTCACTTGTGTTTGCCTCTTTGTGAGGTTGTTCTCTCGATATTTTGTACACTCTTTTTATATAGTGGATTGTTCATCTCCGCGGTGGACGTAGGTCAGTTAACCGAACCACGTTAAATATTGTGTCTCTTTTGATATATTTCTCTTTTGTTGTATAATTTATCGTCGCTCAAAGTTTGTTTTGCTACCTTCCGTATGACACCTAGTTTTTCCGGTCCTAACAAGGTGAAGGGACCGAGGAGGGAACATGTCAATCAAAGTATCCCCTTACACCCCCGCCCCACAAATGTTAGGACCTACAGAAGGGTAAAAACGGACAAGCGAGGAAACTTTTATATAATACAATAATCATAAGGTAGAAAAATTCTCATGCAAAAGATTCCTAAATTTTTTACACAGTATGGTGATAGAAAGCTACAGTTCATCTGATTAATTAGACGCAATTACAATCTCTCATATTTTAGAGTTATCACTAGGCGTTTTCCTCGGAGCAAAATCAGTCCAACTGCGTATTATAGCAATTCATATATAGATAATGTTTTACTTTTGTTGGGTTTTTTATGTATTTAATTAATATATTAAATACTTAAAAGAGCATGAATGGGAAATAGAGGAAAATGAAATTTTTGAGTGAAATTTTAAGTTTCCCCCCTTGACAAATGGACATTGTCCCATATTGGAAGAGGAAGAGGTTTTTTATGGATATATATCAATTGCTCTTCTTCTAGCTCCTAAAGAGTTGAGAAGAAGGCAAGCTTTGCGTCGTCGTCGTCGCTCGGCTTCGGCTTTGGATAAATGATTGATTGATTAACTTTTTGAACCAAATTTATTTGTTAATAGTAAAATATTAACAAAAATATTATTAAATATTTGTTTTAATAACAGAATATTAATATTAAACCCTCCAATCCGTTTTTTCTGTTTTGGTAACAGAAAATTAACTACCCTCTTCAATTTTTCCTCTTTATTTTCCCTCTTTATTGTTGAGTAAATAGTCATTTATGTAATGGCATTTATGCTGTAGCATTTAAGTTGCATCTCTTCAGATTTCAGCCCAACTTTGGCTATAAATACAAAGCTATTCTGCTCAGAATTTCCATACGATTTTCTGAGTTTCTCCTCCTTCTTCTGCATAGTTTAAACATCAAACAAAGTAACAGTAAGTGTGATTTGCTACCGAATTTTGTGTTCGCTGAAACACTGAGGTTTGAAGTACCACTACACCGGTGTGTAATTCATTCTATCCTGGGAGGAAATAATTCATAACCTTGGGTACTATGAGGGATTAAATTCCTTAAGGAAACACTGTGAATTCAGTGGGCTCGAATTGATTTTCTATTATTTCATAGTTCATTCCCGTTTATGTTCATTTATATTTCCAAAATTATTTTACAAATACACTATGCTAACAACTTTTTCCAATAATGTTTGGTAAGGAAAATGAAGGGAAACAACTACAACTGCAACACTCGCTATCTGCTTTTCTCAGGCTTCTTTTTGGCTATATGGTTCCTGTTGAGTTAGTTATGTTGCCTATTTTGTCCAACTTACCTTCTCGACCTTTTCTTCAAATTCAAAGAAATTAGATACAAAGCTACAATCACCCTTCACCTAACTTCATCTCTTTCTTTTGTATTTTGTATTTTCATTTTCTTATATTCACCACTAGTATTATTTATTTACTAATTTTATTTCTATTTTTTATTTTGCAGAGCAATTCTGCCTTTACAATAAGGTGATATGTCAGAGTCATTTGTTGAAATAGTAACACTCAAAATGCTTGGGAAATTTCTCTTTTCCCCTTAAAAGAAGAAAGGATTTTTTGCCACCTTTGTTTGTTTATGGTAAGAGCTAGTGTCCCCATCTACTGGGCAAATCAAGAAATGTCATTTTCAAGTAATAAAATGCAATGGTATCAATACTTTCCTATATTTATTGTACGGGCCGGTTTGGTAGCAGGAAGATAAATGATGAATTTTCAACTAGCTACATCACAGCTCAGTCTATCAGATCTGAATTCTTTGTTAGTCCAGTCTCCAGATAATTAATTGGCTTCACAAAACTCTGTAAAATATTTTAGGACATAAATTTTTACTCCACTAAGTTTCATGCATTCACGTACTTGAATTTGTCTCCTATAATTGTAGTACGGATGTCGTGGGGATGTTAACAAGTCCAAAGGAACTTCTTATCCTATAGCTAGGTGCATTGATTATATTGACCACCAAAATTTAAAATGCTCTTCGTGAAATTCAATACTCTCTCTTCATTTTACATGGCAATATTTGATTTAATACGGGAGGTGCAAGAGGTTGTCCGTGGCGAGTCAGAGAAGAGGTAGACGGAAGCCTAAGAAGAACTGGGATAAGGTGATTAGGCAGGATATGACTCTGCTCCAACTTACGGGGGACATGACCCTCGATAGAAAGGTGTGAAGGTCGAAAATTAAGATAGTTAGTTGATAGACAGTGTAAAGTTTTGCCTTGTCTTACCAGTAACAGTAGTAGTACTAGTCCCTTGTTTCTATACGGTATGTCGGGTACCTTCCTATTCATAGTCCCTTGTTTCTATACGGTATGTAAGTATTGGCAGTAGGATTGGCACTATTCTTATAGTTTCATACCCTTGTATCTCTGTCATTATTCGTTGTAATATTTGCTTGCATTGTCTTATTACATTGTTGTTACTATTGTTTTCCATTATTAACGTTCTTGAGCCGAGGAATATCTTTCGGAAATAGCCTCTCTACTTTCATAGGTTGGATTAAGGTCTGCGTATACAGTACTCTCCCCAGACCCCACTTATGAGATTCCACTGGGGATTGTTATTGTTGTATTTGATTTAATACGGAGTTGAGGAAATACTTTTGGCATATATTATAAATATATTTAGAGCCAATAATCTTAAACATATCATGATATTTCTATAACTATAGCATGTCAATAATCGTAAAATGAAAAAAAAAAATTAATACTAATAATAATATAAAAGTGTCTTTGTGAAGTGGAAGTGGGAGTACTTCTTTTCTCGTTTTGTTTCTTCTTAATTTCCTCCTGCAACTGGCAGGTAATAGATTTTTGGAGTAATTAGGATATGTCATGAAAGAGTGACCCCTCAGAATTGTTTCTTTGTCTTTCTCACTGCTAATTTACTATTCCCACTGCCAATTAATATCAATATGAATTGCTGAAGACAGTGACCATAAGTCCATAACCCTAGTTCGTACAAATTGTATTAGGATATTAAAATCTTGTCTTCAAATAAGTAAAATTAAATGAAGGCTACTCTTGAAAGTTAGGCAAAGGTGGGCCCCTATTATGATTGACTACAAGAGCCAAAAAATGGACTGTTTCATGGGCCCCACTATGAAGGAAAGGCTGAAGAAGCTTTGGATCATATGACACAAGGTGGTGTTTGGGCTTTTAAAGTTTTAACCCAATCTTAGGCAATCATAAATAAACCCACTTTAATTTTTTTCTTCTTTTGAGAGTGGTGGTTACGAGAAAATCACATTTTGATTTTAGTTTTTAATTTTTGAGATTTCATCTCTAAAGACAAGCCACTGAAATTGTTAGTTAAGGTGGTCTGTCTAACTTTAGATAGTTTTACATTTCTATTATTTTTAACCCTTCGTTTCCAACAATTTGGGTTTTACCTTCTTTATTTTGTAATTGCCTAGAGTCTTGGCCTGTTTGGGAAATGAATACATGAAAGAATGTGCGCAACAAATTCAAAAGATAATGATGAAATTTAGCTTAAATTCTTTGTAAATTTTTCTGTGGAGTCCTTGTACAAGCTACTCCCTCCGTTCAGTTTAAATTATAACGTTTCGCTTTTTAGAGTCAATCTAACTAATTTTTGAAGCTAAATTGCATTGGATTCTCTTAATATTTTAAAATTAAAATTTATATATTCAATAATTATACGAAAAGTATTATAATTTTTAAATTTTTTCATATTAATATAGTAAAAAAATACATGTTAAAATGTTGGTGAAAATTTACGTAGTTTGACTCTCAAAAAGTGAAACATAAGGCGAAAAGATAAAAGTAAATGAAGGGAGTAAAAGACAACTAGCTAATGATTAGCCTACCCACACTCCCATCCCCACCCCCACCCCCACCCCAATTCCCAAATTAAAAGAAAAAAACAGGTACGAACCAAAGCTAGCTTACTCCAAAAATTTATAAAGCTTTTTGTGAGACCTATCGCTTTTATAGGAGAAAAAAAGCTGCCATTGTCCTGGAATTCCTATTGTTACTATTACAAAAATGATGCATAGAACGATCATTTTCACCATGCAAGTATATTTCTAGTAAAAAACTTAAAACTTACAGAGGTATCAGGTTTTCAGCTAAAAATCCCATATTGATCATGACAAGAAATAATACAGCTAGCTACTTTGTAGTGTAGGTTAAGGACCACTACTATATGGTTCAGAAGTAAACATTATTAAAGCAATGAATGTTGAATGGAAATGAGATGAGAACTTTCACAGGGTTTCATGATTTCAATCTCCACAATAATAAGTGTAGCAAAAGCTAGCAATTGGACCACCTTCAGTCTTACTACTAGTAGTGCAGTATATCCACTTCACCAGTTTATAATTAATAAACTAAAGAGGACCAATGCTTACAAAAATTTAGCACCCACCAATGAAAATTAAACAAGTACGTAAAACATATATCCGCCATTAAATTTTCTCTAGTCATGTTTCTGATGACTTGGAAAACCAACGTCGTCAAACTATAGAAATCTGTATATCATAGGTTCTATCCACACTAATTTAATGAATTTTGTTGCTAATCGATTCGCTCGTTATAGAGCATAGATTTGAGAAACTTATACCTTCTATGATCCAATACATTAGCATTTCCCACTTTAGCTTATTAATGTACAATTATTTCTGGATGTGGAAAGGCTTTCAAGAATCAAGATAAACATCCTGTGAGTAGTCGTCATTTGTACTATTATAAGGAATTTTTCTTCATATTGTTTCTCCTCATATCTTTACGATTGAATGCTCTATAATTTCATTCTTTCTTTCCTGCCAATACTCTGTATTCTTAAGAATGGAATTAAAACCCACTCTAGCTAATTTTGAGTATTGTCATAAAATACGTTCTAGCAATCAAAAAAAGTTAAATTGATCTAACTTTCCGGAAACTCTTGAGGTGAATAAATGGAGAGAAAAAAGGGGTTAATTATTAGGATGGGATAGATAAAAATATCTTATGGGTTGAGATATCCCATATATTAGCTATCCCACCTTTTATATGTGATAGCTAACCCCACTATTTAATATAAATTGAAAAATAGTTCTCGGAACTAATTAATCTCATAACCCATAACTAAACGTGGAATAACATAATTCTATTATAAATAGAATTTTATTTATGGTGAATATCTATATTCTAGAGAGATTTTAGGGATTTTACTTGGTGGCTAAGTTATTCTTTCCCTAAAAATAGAGGGGTCATATTCCATTGTAATTCATCCCAAATGAATAAGAATTCTCTCTCCCTACTTTTCTCTGCAATATTCTTCTTCTTCTTTTATTGTTCATAACACGTTATCAGCACGACACTCTAACCAATTGAGTAGAAACTTTGGGATTGAGCATAATAATTGTCAATTGTTTCATGAACTTCCTTCATGATTAAATTCTGGATTTAAAGTATGTATTTTACCGTATTTTTCTCTTTTATTCTATAATTGATTTTAAATACAAGCAAAGAAAATAAATTTTGATTATAACTCTAATGGAGTTAGTAAGAAATAATAACCACTCGAAAGGGTAAAATTTCTATGTCTTGTCATGATCAAAGTCATGTATGATCGTGAGCACAAGAAGTGAAAACTCGTGCCATTGAATTTGCTCCATTCTCATTCCCTTAAGAAACTGTGATAGCAATATGTGATAAGTCTGAAAGAAGATAACATTATTACTGTGAAGGTATCAATGGATGTGGATGTGGCAATAGACGAAATTATAATCGTCATCATTATGATAATGAGAATAATAAGGATTCTCAAAATCATCTTTCACTCTGTGAAAGTAATATTTGTCAACTATTTGACATGAGATTTTGTAAAGCACGTATAGATGATTATGATTCATCCATGATGTGAATGTGACAACATGTGATTTATGAATACATATTCATTCTTGGAAGAATATGAACGTGCTAGTGGTAGTGATATACCACACTCACCTCTAGAAGGAGGTTTGAGATGATATAAGAAAATAATGTCATTATTATGGCATGGATGGTCATTGGTCACATACCTATTGTACTCCAAAATATTTTGGCGATGTGATTATTAAAGAGCAACAGTAATACAAGGAACAAATCTTGTATAGAATTCTGACCATGCCCGTAATGGTATAACTTTCTCTTTAAAAGAGATATTCACCATATAGATGTTGATGAATATGTGATAGTACAAAATTAATTAAGAGCTCTAGAAGAGCCAATTATTACTATTTGGAGGAATACAATTGATTATCATGTCAATTTATTGTATTGTATCAAGTCTCAAACAAACTTATTTAGTTTCTAAAGTATTCTCGTAAGCGGTTGGTTATATTGAGACTATAAATAAAGGAAAGATTTAATGTCTTCTATTACTACAACTTGTAGCGGGGTAATATGTATGTGAAAAGCTACCCGCTTTATTCTCCAGTTTGTTCTACATAAACAAAAGAATGCCACAATAAAGTAGAAGTTTATTGATAAAAACTCATTTTATAATAAACTTGGAGTTTATTGATAATTGCACACGCCATGGTGTAAATCTGAAGTTTATCAATATTGATAATAATTATTCAGTTGGCATAATTTATTTAGCCATATCAATTTAAGTATGATGTGCAAAAATAATAGAGAATTCACATGGGTAAATATTAAAGAATTAGAAAGTTCTTTACGAATTCTCTTATATTGCTTGTTCTCATTAATTAATAGACCAACTAAAATTGGGATTGAATCTCATGAATGCTGAAAATATCAAAGGTGAATATGGGCACATTCACCTGCAATGTATACCACATAAGATGCATCTATGAGATGGTTACATGCGTGATTATTATTAACCCGCAACATGATATTTGCGAGGTAACTTGCTCAATAATTTGATTTAGAGCATAATTTCCAGATTTTTTATTCAAGATAGTTCATCTTGATAAGTTGGTTTACATCATAGTTGGTTAAGCAAAATGATTTATTGAGTGCTTCCACTTAATAGCTAAAAAATTGCTTATGAGAACGAAGTTATCTATATCAATTTGATATATGTTATATACCAAAGTATATTATTTTCTCCCCTCACAAGTGGTTCAGGGTCAGGAACCAAATAATTCCATCTTATTATTATTGATGTGCGGGGTATATTTTGATTAATACCATAACTCACAAAGATGGGTTATCAAAGTTGAAGAAAACAAGTTAGTTTTTCTAACATGAGGGGGAGATATGATAAATAGTTGAGAAACAGTTACGTGGAATGAATTATCATTTCTACATTTAGATCCTCGAATAAGATAATATAAACTTGAAGTTCATAAAAGAATAATTCATTTTCAATATATTGCAAACTATGCCAAACGCATTTGCTGACCCAAAGAAAGTAACTATATTCTCGTTGCAAATGCTCCTATTAAGTTCTAGAAGGGGAAAGTCTATGGTATGCTTAAAGCGTATAGACAAATCGGTTTCAAATAAAATTCTTGATAAAGAAGATGAGTAAATGATCAAAATGATTATAATAAGGAGGCAAGTGATCTAGAAGATCACATGACATAACACTTCATAAAATCTCAGGAGAGATTCAGGTACCTGTATATATGAATGAAGAGATCTCTATGCTATGTCTATAAAAATATTAGAACCGATATAAAATGTTCGTCGACGACATCTATCATAGCACTAAGTATAGATAAGGATCTATGTCTGATGAATATAGACACAAAAATGTTGTCCAAATGAAAGAGACACAATTCGAATAGATTGGTTTCATATGAAAGACATGTAGTTCAAACACTTGAAAGTATAAAGTCAATGATATGTGCAATCAATTTTCGATATCTTATATGTCTAGCATGACATGAAAACTTGATATGTTTGAGCACGTGATTTTTACCCTATGAGGACTACTCCCAAAAAAAATCAAAATAAAATAGTTTTGTGTTGTCCGTGATTTATTCATATTTGTCTGTGCATGTTTATTTCTACTTTAATTAAGAAAAATACAAAAATATGTGTCGCATGTGCATTTACGATTTAATTGTGCATTTAGGAATTAATTAAACCTTAATTTGATTTTAAAAGGAAAATCACAAAAATATGCATTTTTATGCTATTTATTGTCATTGTGTGATTTTATTTTAATGTTCTAAATTGTGTGTTAATTGTTGTTATGTGTTAGTTAATAGTTTAATTTTTTGTTTCACATTTTTTTAGGAATTTTGTTAATTGTTAAATTAGAAGAAGGAAAAGAAAAGGTTGAAAAATTAAGGGAAATTCGGATTGGGCTCATGTCAAACCGAAGAAAATCAGGCCCAAAGCTATACATTGACCCAGTCCATGACCCAGCCTCTCAGACGAAAGAAACGACGTCGTTTCAGGAGCTTTGATCTGAGCCGTTCATCTCCCTTGATCCAACGGTCTCAAACACGCCTCATAGCCCGACCCATTCCCGTTTGAGACCGACCCAATCTCACAATTAAACCACACGACGTCGTTCCCATTGACGAAAAGATCCTGGCCATTGATCTCACTAGATCCAACGGCCAGGATCAAACCACCCACCCCGTATATAACTCCTCATCTCTCTACCCAGCCCCCCAAGCCAGACCCCCCCTCACCTCTTCGTCTCTGAGCTTCAGAGACCAAATGTTACCTCCGCCCCTCACCACCGTACTCCGCCCACCGGAAATCGCCTCACGGCGATTCCGGTGGTCCAAACGACCCCAAAATTACACCATAGCTTCCCCACGACTTCCTCTTTCCAAATCCCTTATCCGTTCCGTTCGAATCTAACCAGAAACCTTCAAGCCCCTAATCGACTGTATGAACCCTAGAAATCCAGAACCTTGGGGTCTGTCCAATTAAACGAAGGGTTGGGGTCTAATAGACCTTAATCGAGGTGTTCTTAGTTGAGAACACTTCGATTAAAGTCCGTTCAACCTCAAATGGTCAAGTTCGGTTCGAGCCTGGGTCGTTTTGTTTTTGAGCTTCCAAGATAAGTTTTTCTTTCCCTTCTGTCCTTGTTTGAGTTCTATTTGTGTTTGTCTGCATGTCTAGTTGATTTGTTTGATTTTTCTGTTATTTTTCTTTCAATTTTCTCCGGCTTCATAAGACCTTTTGTTTGGTTCAAATTAGCTTCTGTTTGTTTGTTGTTCATTGTTATTGTGAGTTGTGTGTCCATCCTGTTTAGAGTCGTAGAATAGTTTAGTTCATATCAAGGTTCCCTGGTAAAATCACTGAAGCTAATTTGGTAACCCGCTTGAGATATTTTGGTTATTGATTGTTAGCTATCTATTGTAGCTCATATAGTCAACTAAATGAATGTCGTCAATTGAATTCACTGAAAGAAACTAGGGAACCACGAATTGTTCATTCCGGTGTTTGTCATTTCTGCCTCTTTTCTGTTCTTATGTGATTGAGTTGAAGTTGTTGAACATATCCAATTGCTTCTTTGAACCAAACTGGCTCACTCATTTTAATGCCACATGAACCTCATTCCCTCATCCCTTCTGCCTGAAATCAGTTTGTATGTTTGGATAGGATTGAATTGGTCACAGCTGTATAATCTGATAGTTAATAATCAATGATTAGTTGAATTTAGAGGGGTTTATATACTGACTATTAAGAGTTAGGGCATAACAATAATCTTCAGGGGGTTAAGGGTAATTTTGGCATTTGACAGAGTTTAATTGGAATTAATTTAAGAACATGTCAAGTGGTAATAGATAACATTAGTATAATTGTCAGTGGGGAACCAGACAACAGGCATGGGAATTAAATGAATACTATAAGCCCCCATAACTATTGATTAAAACAAAGGGAACAAATGTGGGGAACCAAATAGTTTGCATCAAGAAAAGACACTTAGGCATGGGAAGTTAAGGGGTATGGGCAGAGTTAAGGTCTGAAGGGATCAAGACAGCCTTGTGCTTGCCTACTTTGCCTATAAATAGGCTCATTTAGAACAAAGTAAGGGAGAGACTGGACACTAAGATTTTAGAATTTAAAAAGCAAAAAAACCGTGCTGGTTTTGAATCTTCATAAGTCAGAGGATATTGAGTGTGAGATAGGCTGAAATTTGAATCGAAAAGTCCAGAGTTAGAGATCTGTGGTTCTAGGCTGCTTTCTTACAGTTATTTTCAACATATTGAGAGATAGAAACTGAAAAAGAGAGGTCTTTTCTTTACTGCTGAATACAATACTGTTATAGCTTCATTGGCCTGTCGATTGTTCGATATTGCTGGGTTTTTCAAACTGGTTTTGCTGGGTCTTCTACTTGGGTGACCTGTTACTGTTTCATTGAGTGTCCTGGGTTTCTGTTTGGCTTTAAAAATCTGTCACTGGGTCCTTGTTGTTGTTGATTGCTGGTTGTTATTGTTGTTGTTACTGTGTATGCTACTGCTGCACTGATCACTCCTCTTCTTCTTTTGCTTTCCAATATCAGGTACACAACTGATCCACTGGTTCAATGTAAGCTGAAATTTGAAGCATGAATGAAAAATGAAGAGTTGAAGTTGTTTTGAATACCTTTTAGTTGTATATTGAACATTAAGCGGTATACATATAATAGTTCATGTCTTCTACTAGAATCATGTAGGTGTGGGATATGTATAACTGAACAATGTTTTGTAGTAGTTTAGTTGTAAACTTCCTCCCTTGTATGCTTAGTTAAAATGGATTGATGTTGTAGAAAACATGTTCTGTTGTTTCAGTATTATTTGTTAAATAGTATATCTCAAAAGCCTGTTAGGCCTCTTAGACTATTTCTAAATACTTAATAGTTACCTCATAGAACAAAAGGCTTGTTTTGAAACTTATAGGAATATTGTTTAATTAGATAGCACAGGTTCACATTTCAGCCCCTTGTAAATGTCAAACATATATAAAATAAGTTAACTAGGCCCAATTGGAATAAGGATGGCCCAGGCCCAGTTTCATGCCATGCACATTGGGCCTGGGCCCATAACTGTCAAACGGACTGCTCTTACTACGTTCATTTTAGATTCAACGAATCATGTTCGAAACTTAACTATAATAACTCGTAAGTATGTAAATAAAGTAGGACCTTTTCTTCATTTATTTTAGAGACAAACGAAATAGAAAACATAGTCATTATAGGACGACCTTTAAAATAAAATGAGGCGCGCCTCGCCAAATAAATTACAAATCGCGGGGCCCTCAATTAACGTATACAATAATTGGTTAGACTTCGGAGTTGGCCGTTTAGCGAATTTCTACGGCCTCTTCCTAAAATAACAATACGTTAGTCTCTTTAGGACGCGCCTTAATTAATCTTACCTTCTTAAATACGGGTGTGCATTTATGTAACCCAAATCCAAATCCCAACGAAGTCGAAATGCGTCGACCAATCACGAGTACATTGATTGTGACGTGGTTCGAAATGCGTTTCCATGACGTTGCAATTCTTTAAAACAAAATAACAAATGAAACAAGCCTCGCCAAACAAAAAAATGCACAAGTTGTGGGGCCCTCTATACGTGTTTGCGAAGTTGCTTAGACTCCGGGACGGGCCGTTTAGCAAAATTTCACGGTCTCGCCCAAAATAACACTACGCTAGTCGCTTAGGGCGCGTCTTTAATAAAATTATTTCCTTAAATACGGATGTGCATTTATGTGACCCAAATCCAAATCTCAACGGAGTCGAGACGTGTCGATAGCCTCGGGTATATTGATTGTGACGAGGTTCGAGATACATTTTCACGACGTTGCAATTCTTTGTAAAAATAACAACAATAATAATAAAAGCGGTAAAAGAATCATAATTTGCACTAAGTACATAATTGTAAAAATCAGATAAATAAGTCGAATATAACAGTTGAGCGACCGTGCTAGAACCACAGAACTCGGGAATGCCTAACACCTTCTCCCGGGTTAACAGAATTCCTTATCCGGATTTCTAGTACGCAGACTGTAATACAAAGTCATTCTTTTCCTTGATTCAGGATTAAACTGGTGACTTGGGACACCCTAAATCTCCCAAGTGGCGACTCTGAATCTTTAAATAAAATCTCGTTTCGATTGTCCTTTAATTGGAAAAACTCCCTTCTACGCCCCTTTGCGGGGTGTAGGTGAAAAAGGAGGTGTGACAATATGCATCTAAAGTCTATTATATGACAATCCATGAAGGATTTAAATTGCTTAAAGCATATAAAATTCTTGGTCATGAAATACTACATCCTAAGTGCAATTTGTGCACAAATATATCCTGATATAATTATACATATGATAATATGATAGCATGAGTTTTTGCCCCTATGTGATGATATTGAAATGACGATTCCAACAAGATCATATGAAGACAATACATCTATTAGGGATGATGATTTTAAGGTGAAACAAATTCGTTCAAGTTAATATGGCTGATTTGTTTGTCGAATCTCTACCAACGATCTTTTGAAGATGGTGCACAAGATTGGAATGCAAATGCTTAAAGATGTGAATTGATGCTCTCTCCAGGGGGAGTGAATACGCGTTGTACTCTTTTTCTCTTACAAGGTTTTGTCCCACTGAATTTTCCTTGCAAGATTTTGACGAGGCAACCAAAAGGCGTATTGTTAGATATGTGTACTCTTTTTCCTTCTCAAGAACTTTTTTCCCACTGGGTTTTGTTGTAGTTAAGGTTTTAATGAGGCACATTATCTGTTGAATAGACATTCAAGGGGAGTGTTATAAATAGAATTTTATTTATGATGAATGTCTATATTCTAGAGAGATTTTAGGGATTTCACTTGGTGGCTAAGTCACTCTTTCCCTATAAATAGAGGGATCATATTCCATTCTAATTCATCCTAAATCAATAAGAATTCTCTCCCCCTATTTTTCTCTGCAATATTCTTCTTCTTCTTTTATTGTTCATAACAAATTCCTTATTTTATCCCGGAATTTATTCTGTCTCACATACCAAATGAACCATAAGAGAGTAACACGGTATAGGTAATGAGTATCTGAAATATGGAAGTCATAAAGTAAAAACATGGAGCAAAGACATCCACACAGACGCACAGATGAAAGTTTGATTGTACACGAATTTTAAAAAGAATTATTTTAAATCGTGTAGTCTTAAATATGTTAGTATTACATTTCTGTGGGTGTTACACGAAGGGAATAGAAAGTTTAAATATAAATTATTTTCAAATATAAAAATATATTATTCTTTTTTAAACTAACTAAGAAAGAATTATCACATAAAATAGAAAGAGATTACTTATTTTAACTTCTCCCTGATTGAATAAAATGTTCAATTATGTCTTTTCCGAGAGAAAAAGAAATGTAAGTCTTAACCTCCGAAATCATCTATAATTACTTGTTTCACTCCTGAATGAACGCCAACACAAATCCTAATTACTTGAATAATGATCCTGCGACAAGCATGGTTTTATGTAGGGGTGTCAAATAAACGGGTTGGATTGATTTTGGGCGGGTCAAAATGGGTTGAGTTAATAAATAGTAGAAATGGCATGGGGTAGCCACTATTTAAGGTGATATTTATTTTTTATCCAGCAATTCTAATGTTGAGCAAAAATAGCCATTACTCTATTAAAATTAATATGAAAAGATATTTTTACTTTTTTTTCCCTTGCTTTTCTTCCCAAACCCTCGCTTCTCTCTCTGCCTGCCTTCTCCATAATCCAAAATGAATGTTTGTCTTCCTCACCATCGAGTAAATTTTTAAACAAATTTATTACCAGCACGTATTTTTTTACTGATGGAATATATCAATACACGATTCCTGAGATAGGTCGCCAACCCACCAAGTATTGACTAATTGAGAGCGTGCACAAATGTAGTCTTGTGGAAGAAACGATTGTAACTTTAGTAGTAATGACTTTTGGACTTATTTTTCGTTCTCGACACAATACTCAGATCAACACCAACAAATACCTTCAAAAACATTTGCTCATCCTACTACCGAAACGTCCACAGCAAAAAATGCATCAATCTAGAATGACTATGCTTACAATTACAATATTGATTCTTTTCCTATTTATTGATCCTTCGGTAAAATGATGGTTACCATGAGGAGATGCTTCCCCTTAAACAGTGAAAGGGTGGTTGATCTTGAGTTTTAGCATCCTACACTTAGACTAACAAGTTCAAAAGTTAAGGACAATAAGTCCTGAACTTACAGTTACAAGTTTAAAAGTTAAAGACAATAGGTTCTGAAGTCCTGAACTTAGACTAACAAGCTCAAAAGTTAAGGACAATAGGTCTTGAACTTAGGTTAAGAAGCCCAAAAGTTAAGGACAATATGTCTTGAACTTAGACTAACAAGCTCTAAAGTTAAGGACACTTCGTCCTGAACTTACAGTTACAAGTTCAAAAGTTAAGGACATGTAGTCCTGAAGCCCTGAAGTTAAGTTCAAAAGTTAAGGACATGTAGTCCTGAAGTTAAGTTCAACAGTTAAGAACATGTAGTTCTGAAGTCCTTAACTTAGAGTTCCAAGTTCAAAAGTTAAGGACATGTAGTCCCTGAAGTCTTGAACTTAGAGTTCCAAGTTCAAAAGTTAAGGACATGTAGTCTTAAAGTCCTAAAGTTAAGTTCAAAAATTAAAGACATGAGCAGAAAGGTATTTTCGTCCGAGCAGTTAAAGTTTATTAAAGCAGTGGCTAGAGACTAAAGACATTTTAAATAATGGCTTAAAAGTAAATACATGTGTTATTAGTGGCTAACTGTGCACTTCCCCCTAATAAATCAGCGGGTCATTGACCCTCTCAAAAGTAACTTGGGCTGAGATGGACTCGGTCAAGTTGAACTAAAATTGGGTCATAGCCCAAGTTCGTCCAACTCTTACCAAGCTTTTGTGTATTTTTTTATGAATTATTTAATTTCAAGTAGGTCTTTTTTTTTTCTTTTGTTATGGTCATATATAACATATCAAACAAAAAATAAAGTTATTTTAAGATATAGCAAAGTTACTCTTGACTCAAAGCTGAGCTAAAAATCAACCCAACTTTAGATGGATTGAAATGTGTTGGGTCAAGATAGGTTGAGTTCAACAAAGAGTGAAATTAAAAAATAGCTAGATTTACAAGTGGTAATTGAAAAATAGCCATAGTTTCAAAAGCAAGTGAAATTTAGTCACTTTTCATATAAAGATAAATCTGAACGAAAATACTGTTCAAAATCCGGGAATATTCCAGCATAATATACTGGAGTTCGAATTTTTTACATGTGAACTTCCAGCATAATATACTGGAGTTCCAGCATAATATGCTAGAAGTTCATACACAAGTGCTCCAATCTCCAGTATATTATGCTGGAACATTCTGTGTGCTGGTGTTTCAGCATAATATGCTGCAAGTTCATACACAAGTGCACCAATCTCCAGTATATTATGCTGGAACTTTCCGTGTTGCAGCAAAATAGTGACTATTTTTTAATGACTTTACAAGCTCTGACTATTTTTCAATTACTAGTCCTAAAACTTGCTAGCCAGTGCTATTTTCACTTCAACAAATGAGCGGGTTAAATAGATTTGGGTTCGAATTGTTACCCCGAGTCTTATCACTCCGCACGCAATAATGCGGCCAGTACCGCTAATTGCATTAAAGAACATGAGTGGAATTAGTCTCTTATCCAAGAAGCTAAGCAAGAAAA